>NC_090812.1:119088165-120535665 GCF_000390325.3 Nicotiana tomentosiformis
GGGTTTAGCAGGTAATTCTTGATCTTATCAAATGCTTCCTGACACTCATCAGTCCACTTAACCGCAGCATTCTTCTTCAGCAACTTAAAGATGGGCTCGCAAGTTGTCGTGAGTTGAGCAATAAACCTGCTGATGTAGTTTAACCTCCCGAGCAGTCTCATCACCTCAGTTTTATTCTTTGGTGGTGGTAATTCTTGGATGGCCTTGATCTTTGATGGGTCCAACTCGATACCGCGTCGACTAACTATGAATCCCAACAGTTTTCCCGACGGGACACCAAATGCACATTTCGCCAGATTGATCTTGAGGTTGTACCTGCGGAGCCTTTGGAAAAACTTTCTCAAATCCCCAACATGGTCGGACTACCTTTTTGACTTTATAATCACATCATCTAAATAAACCTCAATTTCCTTGTGTATCATGTCATGAAATATGGTAGTCATTGCCCTCATGTAAGTTGCCCCAACATTCTTTAAACCGAATGGCATTACCCGGTAGCAATACGTCTCCCATGGTGTGATGAATGCTGTCTTTTCCACGTCTTCCTCGTCCATCAGGATCTGATGATATCCTGCATAACAATCCATGAAAGACCCGATCTCATGCTTGGCACAATTATCAATCAGAATGTGGATGTTCGGCAATGGAAAGTTATCCTTTGGACTTGCCTTGTTGAGATCACGATAATCAACACACACCCTCATCTTACCATCCTTCTTTGGTACTGGCACCACATTAGCTAACCAAGTGGGATACTGAGTGACCCGAATGACTTTTGCCCCCAGTTGCTTTGTGATTTCTTCTTTAATCTTCACACTCATGTCAGTCTTGAACTTTCTTAACTTTTGCTTGACGGGAGGGAATGTAGGGTCAGTTGGAAATTTATGAGCTACCAAATCAGTGCTCAAACCCGGCATGTTGTCATACGACCATGCAAAGACATCTTTGTATGCAAACAGTGTTTTGATTATTTCTTCCTTGATTTATGATTCCAAATGCACACTTATCTTGGTTTCCCTGACATTATTTTGATCTCCTAAATTGATTGCTTTGGTTTCATTCAAATTAGGCTTGGGTTTTTCTTCGAAGTGTTTTAGTTCTCTACTGACTTCCTCAAATGCCGCTTCTTCATCATATTCTGTTTCATCATCACCCTCTACTTCTTGGATTGTTATTTCAGAATTAGATTGGCTTCTAAGATTTGGCTGAAAATTCTTCATGCATGTCATGTCATTGAAACCAGCGTAAAAAGAACTGTACAGAGAGAAAAAGCAAAAGAAACAAAAATGAAACGCTATCAGGACTAAAGGAAAACAGGAAATTATATTTCATTGAAAATAAGAGGATAGAAGGGTTTGTACATCGAAACAAGCAAAAACTAAGAAAAATCTGGATTACAACCCTGGAATAACCCATATAACAGAAAGGAAAACAAAGCAAACTACCAAAACTCCTTCCGGATGGGGAGAGGAGTAACTTTCCAATTGCTAAGCTTCACATTTGGCCCAACAAGCTGCACATCGGCATTACTGGAACCTTCCCCGATTTAGACCATATTAACCTCATCAAACAGACTCTGGAACCTCTTGATCAGCTCTTCATCAAAGTCGACCACAGGTTTTGAGACCGCTGATATTGGGCGTTTGGCGACCCCTGACTTGACGAAAGACTTGGAGATATGTGGAAAAGGTTTAGGGAGTGACCATGCCTTTCCTTTCAAACTTTTAGCCTTTTTCACGTCCTTCCCTGTGAGTGTGAATCCCAAACCAAATGTACCAAAACTTTCACGTGGACACACCGGATGCGCAGTACCCTGTAGAGATGAACCCAGACCTTTACCCGACAGAAAACCATTCTTCAACATTTCATTTGCTACCATGACGGACGCGGATGGTATCTTCGGACCTGGAATGCATTCTCATTCAGGAATTTTCTCGACAAACACTGTTTCGAACATTTGGTAAACCCAAGGCCCTTTATCATCTTCAACTTCAGTAAATGGAACGATTGTGTCATTATAAGTAGATAAGCTCTCATCACCGTGCACAACTATTTTCTGCCTCTCCCATTCGAACTTTACCATTTGATGCAGAGAAGACGGGATTGCCTTGGCAGCATGTATCCAAGGCCTGCCCAACAACAAGTTATAGGAGACAGCCATATCTAGCACTTGAAACTCCATAGTGAACTCAACTGGCCCTATTGACAATTTGAGCATTATATCACCGACAAAATCTTTCCCTCCTCCATCGAAGCCTCGAACACATACATTATTAATGTGGATCCTTTCAGTGCCAATCTTCAACTTTTGCAAAGTGGACAAAGGGCAAATATTTGCACTAGAACCGTTATCCACCAGTACCCTTGAGACAGTAGAATCCTCGCACTTCACTGTGAGATAAAGAGCTCGATTGTGTTCTGTACCCTCTATAGGGAGTTCATCATCTGAGAAAGTGATCCTGTTTGATTCGAAAATCTTGTTAGCAATCTTTTCCAAGTGGTTCACCGTGATCTTATCAGGAACATGAGCCTCGTTCAAAATCTTCATCAGGGCTTTGCGGTGTTCATCTGAATGTATCAGCAAAGACAAAAGAGAGATCTGAGCTGGTGTTTTTCTCAACTGTTCTACAATGGAATAGTCTTGCATTTTCATCTTTTTCAGGAATTCTTCAGCCTCTTCTTCGGTGACCGGCTTTTTTACTGGGATGTGGCCGTCCTTGAATGGCTTGGCTTTACTCAGTTCTTCTGGGGTAAAACATCTCCCAGAACGAGTCAGCCCTCCGGTTTCATTGACTTCTTCCTCTACTTCTTTCCCTTTGTATGTTACTATCACCTGTTTGTAACTCCATGGGACGACCTTTGTGTCAACCCTTGGTAACTGGGTCACTGGTTTAAAAATAACGGGGGTAACACGAGCCCCTTCCACGATTATGACAAGCTTGCCCGGGACCCTGGCACGACCACTTTTTGCTTTTCCTGGTTCGCTTCAACATCAATCGGAGGCCCTTTCACAACCAATACAGATGGCTTCACGGTGAGCGCGCTGGGCTTCTCCGACACCCCTTTAACTGTCAAGGGCATTGCTTTTGCAGAATCTAGAGCTTTGATTGGATTACTTTCGCTAGCCCGGATCATCATGACAGACTTGGAAGAGTTTTTGGGCTCCCCATCCTTATGAACTATCTCGATCATATGTGTCTCTGCATGGGCCGGCAAAGGATTTTGGTTGATATTTGGCGCTTCCGGGCTCTGGAACACAATTTTATTTGTATCAATAAGCTCTTGAATTGCCCTCTTCAAATGCCAGCACTTCTCCGTGTCGTGCCCCGGGGCATCAGAACAATATGCGCATCTGAGGGAATAATCGAGGTTTCTTGGAGGCGGGTTTGGTACCTTTGGCTCAATCGGCCTCAAAACGTCCAACTGCCTCAACCTCTGAAACAAATTGGTATAGGACTCTCCGAGAGGGGTGAAGGTTTCTTTCCGTTGCTGCCTCTCTTTTCTGTAATCTGGCCTTGGTCGAAAACTTGGACCGGTAGGGTTTTGGTATGGTTGTGGGGGTGTATAAGGATTTTGTGGAGTTGGAGCATGCCATTGCGGGTAAGGAGGGGGTTGAGCATATGACTGTGCGTGGTGAACATGGTATTGGGATAGCCCGACAGAATATCGAGGGTCTTGTGGTGGGAGATAATGCTGAGATGGATTATATGGAGCTTGGGTGTAGGCTTGGGGTTGGGGTCGAGTTTGGGTGTACTGGTGAGGTGGACCCCTTGGGCCACGCCACGATCCAGAGACAAACATAGCGATATCTTCTTTCTTCTTTTTGCCTAACAGGCTTCCGGTGCCATTTTGAATTGCCTGTGTGGTTGCTTTTATGGCAGAGTAGCTCATGATCTTGCTTGACTTGAGTCCCTCTTCCACTATTCCTCCCATTTTTACCACATCGTTAAAGGACTTACCTATGGCTGAGATCAAATGGCCAAAGTAAGTGGGCTCTAGGGCTTGAAGAAAGTACTCGACCATCTCATCTTCCTCCATTGGAGGGTAGACTCGTGCAGCTTGTTCTCTCCATCTGAAACCATATTCCCTAAAGCTTTCATTGGGCCTCTTCTCTACCTTGGTCAAAGATAGGCGATCCGGGACAATGTCTATATTGTACTGAAAGTGCCGAGCAAAGGCCTGAGCCAAGTCATCCCATGTGTACCACCTGCTAGTGTCTTGACGGGTGTACCATTCTAAAGCCGCCCCACTCAGACTCTGACTGAAATACTCCATTAATAATTCGTCTTTCCCACCAGCGCCTCTCATATTGCTGCAAAAGCCTCTCAAATGGGCCATGAGATCTCTATGTCCATCGTACGGGTCAAACTTAGGCATCTTGAACCCAACGGGCAGTTGGACATCCGGAAATAAGCATAAATCCTTGTAAGACACACTTACTTGGCTTCATATCCCTTGCATGTTCTTCAAAGATTGCTCTAGACTCTTCACTTTCCTGAATATCTCGTCCTGCTCCACGTTCTGAGGTGGTTTCTCAGTTTCGATGGGAGGTTCAAAGTGAGGGGCGTGGGAATAAGGATCCGCGACTTTGAAAGTTGGTTCCGGAACATAATATTGGGTATCTGGAGCTTGGAACGCGGGTTCACTAGAAGATCTGTGAAGGGTAGCTCGTGGAGGGGCTACGAAAACAGGGGCGGATGTCGGAGCAGGGTATGCGGTTGTTTTGGCTGGTGGAGCATGAAAAGTTTGGGACGAGGTGCCAGGGCAGTGGTGATAAGGGGTAAAGCCTGGTGCGTGCTGAGGGGACAGATCAATGGTAGTGGGATCCTGGGCTTGTGATAGTGGTGGGATGAAAGCGGAATTTTCTGTGTAGTTAGCGGGGAATGAAGGTGGAGGATGCCCCCTGATCCAGGCCTGATACATTTCTGCCATTTGATGCTTCAACCTGTAGACCTCCTCTTTCAATTCAGACTCCGATTCTACGATCTCCCTTGGCGGGTCAACAACACCCGTATCCGATTCTTTGCTAGTCATGACTGCCTTGCACTTTGATCTGGTGTTATAGGGGTGACTTGCCAGGATACCAACAAACTAACCACCTAAAATATAACCTGTCTTTATGCACACACAATAACTTGGTCAGTTTTAAAGTGATTCAACAGATAGGGAATCGCATATTGGGGATGCAATGCACCTGAGCAGTTAAATATTTCTAAATGCTTTGCGACGACTCATGTGTTTCATCCCGGTTTTTCCAAATTCTCAAATCCTGACTTTTCCTTTTGCTGTGTTTCGCTCTTTTAATTCTTATTCTTTCCTCCTTTAGTTTGGCCCCTCTTTTCTTTCTTTCCTCATTTTCTCTCTTTTTTCTGTTTTATTTTAATATTATGATCAAATCCTATGGGGATTGCCTACGTATCATGACGCCGCATGAATTAGATCATTACGTAGTTCAGAGAAATAGATACAAAATAATTTATTTCATTAATAAAAGACATCTTTTTGGATTTTCTATTACAAGGACTAAAAGTAGCGATGACTACAAAAGGAAAAATCTACAGACTCGAAATAAAGTAATAGACAATCTTGACAAAGACGAACAAGACTCGGAGAAAATAAAAATACAGACTACTAAAGGAAATAAAAAATACATAAGAGCCTCCACTGGTACTCCGGAGGCTTGCGGGACATCAACCGGTCTCCGCACGGGCCTGCGGGCAATATCTTCTTGAAGGCGGTCTAGGTCAACCATCGCCTGTCGGACAAATGTCATTACAGAAGCAAAAAACATAGACTTGGTCATGTCTTCACAGTCATGGCATTTCATTACAACATAATCAGCTATCTCTTTAATCCTCATTCTGATGACACCCTTTTCTTGAAGCACACGTCCAATCTGCTGGGCCCGAGGCTCTAACACTTGTGTATCTGTGTTGTTTTGGTCTTGTAACTGCTTCAGGATTTCTTGTAATTGGTAAATCAGTGCATAGCAATGCTCTCTTTCTGTATTGAAATCCTTTGTTTGCTTGACCATTTCATTTTCCAGGGCAACCAGCTTTTTCTGTAAAATTACTACTTCTTTGTCATATTTCTGCTTCAACTGGTGGGCTAATCTAGCGTGTTCTTCCGCACCTTTGGCCAGCTTTGCTTGAGCATTGAATGAGTCCCTTTCGGCCTTTGTCAAGTCAAAACCATAATCATGCACTGTCCGCCTCAGGTTGGTTATAATTTTCTCATCTCTCTTACTTCTTACTGATGTCTCGGCGGCTATTTTCATTCTCTGGATTTGGGCTCGAAGGGCTTCATTTTCCTTGGCCAACCTCTTCTTTTCCCCTTCATCTTCAGCTGCCTGCAAACTACTATTAAATTTGATTTTTTCAATTTGTTCTTCTAGCTTGTTTATAGTAGTTCGGTATTCCTTTTCTTTAGCCAACCAAACCTATTGCTCTTGTGCTCCATCGGTGAATTGTTGGACATGGGGCCTTTTGACGGGCTGTTCTGGCTCTTGACCGACCCAACTTCTTTTCCTGTACCACGTGGCGTAGTTGGATCCTACTTCACCTATGGACAAATCTCGTACTTGAGTATGTGGTTCCAGGAACCTGCATTGGTGCCAAATCTGGCGAACCCTTTCTTCTGGAAACGTGGCTTTCGGGCATATTTCAATAACCTGTGGACTCAAATCTTCGTCATAGGGGATTGTTTGGTATCTGCCCAACTGGCGTAGGACCCGATGTGGGGCATATGGCTGAATACTCCGAAGACCCATTAATAAAAGAAAGCACACTCCGGCGGACATGTAGATAACTTCGTCGACCGAGAGCCAACCGAAAGTCCACTCAATTCGATTTGCGTTTAAAGAACCCAAATACGTGAACCATGCCTCAGTACCTTCTGGCAACTCATGGCCGTTTACTCGATTTTCATATTGTTTGATGCAATTGAGTCCGGTCAGTCCGTAGTTCATGTAACCTGGGCGATGGCGAAGATGTTCTACCAACCATATTTGTAAAAGCAAGTTGCAACCCTTGAAAAACTTTGTCCCGGCTCGACAAGCGGTTAAAGCTCGATAAATTTCTGTGAGAATCATTGGTATGATAGTGCCATTGGCCTTTTTGACCATAAAGTCGGCCAATCCTGCGAGCCCCAATTCTATATGTCCGTCACTTCTTGGGCATATCAGAGTACCTAAAAATGCCACCACAAAGGCCAGACCCCTACGTTCTTCCCATTTGTCTTTATTCCCCTGATGATTCAAACCAGTGTCCGCAGCCTCAAATCCATGGGGGTCTCCATACCGGCTGTATAAGAAACGGAATGTGCAGAATCCTCCGGCTAAATTTTCATCTTTAACCTGCCGGCTGATATTGAGGAGGTCCAAAAACTTATGAGGGGTTACAGTTCTTGGTGCTACTGGATATTGATGCCTTAACTTCCCTTCGAAACCAACATAACCTGCTACCTCCTCTAGTGTAGGGGTCAACTCGAAATCAGATAAGTGGAAAACATTGTGTGTCGGGTCCCAAAACGGTATCAAAGCTTCGATTATATCAACCCTTGGTTTAATTTCCAGAAGACCAGTGAGCCCACCTAAAGCCTTTGTCACAGAATGCTTACTGACCTCCCCCAGGTCGTTCCACCACATTTGGAGTCCTAGCGGAATCTCGTCTACGACTCGCAAAGGTATATTTTCAACAGTGCTCATCCTGCACATTTTAAAGGCGGCTGGTGAAAAATAAATGACTTTTTATATATGTTTTTATTTTATTTTTGACCCCAACAGAAAGATTATTTTTTTGCAAAAGATAAAATTCAAACAACTCAAAGCCACCTTTGCAAAAACGGCCCTTCAACCCTTCAAAAAGAATAATAAAAAAAAAATTAAAAAGTTGTGCTTGTTACGTGGCCAGAATTAAGAAAAGAGCCATAGGTGGCCATTTTTGGTATTTTTGCAAAAACGGGGCCGGACCCAATGAGGGTTGCCTACGTATCTCACATCCGGTGAGAATCAAACCCGCGTAGTTCGATCAATTTTGATGCACAGAAAGATATGATTTGTTTTGAAAAGATTTTCCCCTTTTTTTGTTTGTTTTTTTTTGAAACTTTGGCAGAGTAACGGGATTTTTTTGAATATCAGGATTATCGAAACCGGGCATTTTCTATCCTACCTCACTCTTTGGTTTTTCTCTTCCATTGTGTTTTTTTTTAAAAAAAATTTTAATTCAAGAAGCCGGTCAACATACAAGCCGAGCAAATTAATGCACAAGTAGCACGTAAAGAATGCATCAGGATGGTCTTTTAATTTTCGGGTGCCCCTATCCTAGACGGACCCAACCCCTGTGTTGAGTTCCCTAAGTCGAATGCACATGATGCAAGCAAATGTACCTACTAGGGATCCGGCATGAGGCTGTGTTATTCTAAGTTTAAATCCTGGGTGTATTGTTCTAGACCTGGCTTACCCGAGCGAACAACTCGAGCCGAGGAGGGGCAGCGTACCGGGAATACAGAAGCTTCACCGGCTTTGCAACTTGTCCGAACCTCGTTCTAAAATTAGGATATGACTCTAACAGAAAAGAAGCCACGCGAAGCGCACGCTCCCCAGAAGATTTAGAAGACTCAGAGAGAAGAAGGGTTTCGTAGGAGTTTATATACAGTTCACATAATATCAAAGCGGTAAAAATTGGCATTTAGCATATTAGGCTCAAACACGTAAAAATCATATAATAAACAAAACCAAGTACAACAATTATTCTAAGCTCGAATTTTGAACCCTGAACCAGAGATTCTGGGTTCGATACCCAGCAGAGTCGCCAGAGCTGTCACACCTCCTTTTTCCTGAGGTCACACCTCCTTTTTTTCCCGAGGGGGAGGATAGGGGAGTTTTTCCAATTAAAGTGACATTAATCGAAATGGGATTATTATTTATTTCAGAGTCGCCACTTGGAATAATTTATGGTGTCCCAAGTCACCGATGTATTTTAAATCCCAAATCGAGGAAATTGACTCTATTTTTATGGTCCGCGAACACAGAAGACCGGGTAAGGAATTTTGTTAACCCGGGAGAAGGTGTGAGGCACTCTCAAGTTCTGTGGTTTTAGCACGGTCGCTTAACAATTAATACTTGGCCTAATTATCTGATTTATTACATATTTAAAGCCTATTGTGAATTTTTACTTTTTAACTGCTTTTAATTATTTATGGAATTATTTCTGGAACAAGTCACGATATCGTGCACTTGTCGTTTTGGCACATATCGCAAACCGCGCCACATGAAATACACCCGCGATTTACGACATGTTTATTTTTATTATTGTTTGAAGTTGTGGTCGAGTCACGTAAAACGCACACTCGAATTGGGTTACGTATCATAACTATGCCACGAGAACCGTATCCATAGTCACGATAATTTTATTGATCAATGCCTAAGGTAAGCTATGGGGTTTGAGTTAATTAAGTCTTGCTAAATTGGGGGTCATTGGTAAGGTCCAGAGGTATGGAGCTTTGTGTTGCCCAATTCAACATTCCACCTTATACTAAGCAAAATACCAAAATCTATACACCCGTAACCCAACAAAACATTAAGACTTTAATCACGTTCACAAAGATATGAATCAAAATAGGATAGGCTGCCAGATTGAATGCATAAAATCATGTTGTTTTTACTATTACTTGTTACAAAATGATCACAAGAGGGTATTTTGAATTTTGAACCCCAAATCAACAATGACATAATTCCCAGCCTAAACATAGCAGAATAACACAAATACAGGTCGGGGCACTACCAAACCCAATACATGTAAGATGACGGTTTTAATAGGCTTCTGCAAAGTCTAATTTTTAGAGAGTCAACATTAGTGACATTATAATTTAGTTTTGGTCTGTAATTAATTACAACTGACTGAAATGCTAAAAGAAATTGCTCATCATCTAGAAAACAAATGCAACAATTAAACTTTCCTAGATTTGAAGTATAGAAATCAATATTTCTTAACCGCATTGCTTCATTTGCCAAATTAGTTTGTCGTTCAAGGTGTTAGAATCGCAGTATTCTCACTACTTGGAACCTACTTCACATTAAAGCATGTTCAAGGAAAGACGACAGAATCATAAACTGAATTCAATATAAACTCATGTAATACTAACAAACAAGTCAAGTGAACTCAGAAATCAATAAACCAAATGACATATTCAGGATCCAAATCAGAAAATCTGAGTATATGAAATGGGGGGGGGGGGATCTGTTCTCTATGGAGAAATTAGCCACTTAAGAGAGATAATCATACGACTCACCATACGATAGCTGAAAATAATGAGCTAAACATGAAACATATTCAACGTGGTATTGAACAAGATCTGAGGTAACTCAGAAACTGAACTCAGTCGTATCCAAGCAAGTAGAATCAAAACAAAAATGACGCAAACTTTGGTGAGGAAACATAACAGGAAGAGGGATGAACCTTCATATAAAGAATAAAGTCATTTTTGGACATTAGTGATGGCCATTTTACAGTAATAACCCATTCTAACTTGGTCGTTCTTCCCATTCCATTTCTGCCAGTGCTGTAGGTATTAACCCTTTACTATAGCCCATTAATCACTCTCACTATCCCAATATATCAAGCTGATAATGAAAAATCAGAGATCAAATACATTCATCCAAATTATGGACCAACTTCTCACAGTAAACCATGGAGGCGGAGGAGATAAACAAGCATATAACTTAAATTACCCATTATGATATGCTAGTTCAGAAATAAACAGCATAAACATGTCGATAAAAGAAATCAAAATCTACGGCATGACTGTTGAAAATAAACTCATCCATTCAAAGTTCAAAAATATTCAAGACACCATCATATACGCCAAGATATAGAAATAAGAGAAATTAAGCAAGTAATGCCAACATTCATGACACAGAATTTACAGAACGGAAGAATAATAGAGTTTAAAATGTGACCTCTTAAATGATAAGCAGAATTACAATGAAGAAAATGACGTCCAAATAAGGATTTCAGCAAAAAAAAACCTCCTCGAGCAGCGGCGAACTCAACAACTTCTCAATCGAACTCCAGTTTTCAACCCAAAATCCAGATTGAAAAGAAGAGACGGAATATATATATATTTTTTCGAATATTTAGATAGTAATTGAAATAAAATGGAACAAAAGAACACTGAACATGTTTTTCTCTTTTTTTTTTGTTTTTTCTTGTTCTGAAACTAAACCAGAAAATCAAAATGAATATCAACCACCGAGAAGAAAAAGAACGCTTTTTAGAACCCTAGCCTTCCTTTTTGATTTTTTTTCTCTGAAATTTTTGTTCCCCCAAAAAAAATCTCTCCCCTTCAAGAAGTCTCTTAACCTCCCTTTTTATACCCAAAATCGAAATTTTCATACCTTTTCTCCAAGTCATGCCCCAAAATTTCTTTTTTCCATTCGAAAATCCGCAAAAATTCGATTCCCTTTCTTTGTGAACCAAATCGGACAAATGGAGGTCTAGGATCTTGAATCCCTCAGATCCTACGACCACCATTCATCCGAAATCGTTCTAAATACCAAGAGCGCGTGAAGCCTAAGGGAGAAAGGAATCTTTTCTGTCAGAGGTCGTTACAGGACGGGTGACGTGGAGGAGGGAGGGTGAAGGAATCACGTGCATGAGTTGGAGGGGGGTGAACTCGCTTGAGTTCAAGCGAGTTCGGCGGAGGAAGAGAAAGGGGGGCGCCGCTTGGGCTCTGGAATTAGGTTTAGGGTTCTGGGGGAGGGAACGTATAATGGGCCTTTTATATGGGGCGTGAGAGTGGACTGCGTCCGTTGGATGGGGACGGATTGAAGGGTCGAGATCAATTCAGCCAAAATGACATCGTTCGCATTAATCGCGAGACTGGACCGGGTGAGGGGGTTGGGCTTGGCGGATTTGGGGTGATTGTTTGGGCCAGAAATTGTTTTGGCCCAAATTCGAGACCAAAATAGAATTTTCTTTCTTTTCTTTTCTTTTTCTTGATTTTAAATCCTAATAAAATTAATTAAAACCTAACTTAAGTCCTAAATCAATCTAATTTGTAGAAATAAACCTAGTTATCTATTTTACCATAATTAATTAATTTAGACTAATGAAGGAAGAATTACTAATTTATAATTTAAAGCTAAAATGTAAAAATGACCCATATATATATTTTTTTGATTTTTATTTAATAATGCAATTAACTCATGCAATTAAATCCTAAATGCAACTAGACCTAAAATGTTATGCACGAAATACTTTAGACATTTTGGTATTTTTCTTATGATTTTAGAATGTTAAATATGCAACTAAATGCAAGCAACTTTTAACCAAAATTCTATAAAAACTAAAAACAATTAAGAAAAAAATCTATTTGTGAATTTCTATAGGAATATTTTAGTCTGGCAAAAATCACGTGCTCACAGGGCTTGTTTATCATTTTCTGCAGGGACATCTTTTTTCTGAGATTCACATTATAACAAAAATATTATTCCCTCTACAAGAAAGAGTGATCATTCTAGTTTCTTAGATTGATTCTATTTTGTTAAATCCTAAGATTCACTGTTCGTGATTGCCTTGTCTAGATTACAGTTTCTCCAATCTACATTCACATATTTATTTTTCCTTGCATTTTGTATTAAGTTGTACCGCATATCTTCGGAACTGCGTATAAATTCAACTCTATCTATTTTTCGGGTAAACAGTTTGGTGCCTACCGTGGGGCCGAGGATAACAGTGGTCACTTATTTCCGAAAACATCTTCAATTCAGGCTCGGCTACGAATAGCCACCGACCGAATGGCTTCACCAACCAATTACGAAGCTGGCCTTCAAGATGAAACCAACAACTCGGCACTACCCGAGATTCGAGCCGAAATACCACTGGATGTCAATTCACAAATTGCTTTGGAAGCGAACTAGCATTCCGAACCGGAAAGAAGCATTCAGGGCGGAGCTCGATCCGTAGCCCAAAACACCCAAAACCCAGAGGAGATCGGGGCCAGCTTACGCATGATCTTTACAAGCCTAGTAATTAGCGATAGCTCAGCTACAGAGCCAAACTCGCGCACAAAGCAGGCCGGTTTCCAATCCACTTCGAGAAGTCACTCCCAGAACAGAGCCTGCCATAGTAAAATCTAACGAGCAGGAATCGGGGACTACTCCCGGAATTACTAAATTGCTCGAGGAACTCACAAAACGAGTTAAAGCCAACGACAAGAGGGTGGAAACGTATAATGCCAGGGTCCATCAAATCCCGGGAGCTCCACCAATGATAAAAGGGCTTGATTCAAAAATTTCATACAAAAGCCTTTTTCGTCGAATGCGGCACCGAAGCCAATCCCCAAAAAATTTCGTATGCCCGAAATTTCCAAATATAACGGTACCACCGATCCTAACGAACATGTCATCTCTTACACATGTGCCATAAAAGGCAACGATTTGGAAGACGATGAGATCGAATCCGTGCTATTGAAAATGTTCGGGGAGACCCTCTCGAAAGGAGCTATGATTTGGTACCACAATTTACCACCGAACTCCATCAATTCTTTTGCCATGTTAGCAGATTTGTTCGTAAAAGCGCATGCTGGTTCCATAAAGGTTGCAACGAAAAAATCATACCTCTTCAAAGTAAAGCAAAGGCAGGGAGAAATGCTGAGGGAATTCGTATCCCGATTGCAAATGGAACGCATGGAATTACCCCCGGTCACCGATGACTGGGCCGTACAAGCTTTCACCCAAGGGTTGAACGAGCTAAGTTCGACAGCATCGCATCGGCTGAAACAAAGTTTGATCGAGTATCCAGCAGCAACTTGGGCAGATGTGCACAACCGATATCAATCAAAAATTAGGGTCGAGGATGATCAGTCGGGGGCCCCGTACGGACCTGTTCATCAGAACAAGACAGTTATTAATCAAAAATAGATCGACAGAGAGCAAAGGTCAAACAGAGACCGATATCGACCGTATGTCGCCAATCGAGTGAACAATGGTTCAACACGCAACGCAGTTCGGAATAGTCAAAGAATTGATCGGGGACAAAATTCTCGGGGGCTTATGAGTAAGAGCGGCTTCGATAAATACGCCAAACCTATAGAAGCACCTCGATTATCAGAATATAACTTCAGCGTTGGTGCATCCGCTCTCGTGTCGGCCATCGGACGCATCGAATACACTAAATGGCCTCGACCAATGCAGACCGATCCTGCCCGAAGAATTCCCAATCAAACGTGCGAATATCACGGTACCCATGGCCACAGAATGGAAGATTGCAAGCAACTAAGAGAGGAAATAGCTCGCCTATTTAACAAGGGACATCTTTTTTCTGAGATTCACATTATAACAAAAATATTATTCCCTCTACAAGAAAGAGTAATCATTCTAGTTTCTTAGATTGATTCTATTTTGTTAAATCCTAAGACTCACTGTTCGTGATTGCCTTGTCTAGATTACAGTTTCTCCAATCTACATTCACATATTTATTTATCCTTGTATTTTGTATTAAGTTGTACCGCATATCTTCGGAACTGCGTATAAATTCAACTCTATCCATTTTTCGGATAAACAGTCTGTGAAAACGATATAAAATAATATTTCATCGGTCTAGTTTTATGTGACAACTAAGGTCGTAATTTAATTTTTTATATTATATTAGTAGCAATGGAGTTCTATAGAATTTAATTTGAGAGAGAAGATATGTGGAGTACTCTTAGGGTTCGTTTGGCTTTAAACAAGTTATGCTGAGATTAGTTATCCTAGTATAATTTCTTATTGAATGTTTGATATGTTATATTAATCCTATGATTGTCAATTTTACTACCACAACTAGAAAATTGTCAAAAAACGTCCAGAGCATACCGACCGAAATTGGTCGGAAAGTAATATCGACCGAAATCGGTCGGAAACGAAATAAATTGGTCGAAAAAATCAAATAACAAATTGTAAATAAAAATACCGACCGCAATCGGTCGAAAAATGTGGTCCCACAAATAAGAAAGTTTACTTTATCTGATACAGTTGAAATTTTGGAGCGACTGCAGTCGAAAAATGGTCAATCTTTGACCAAAGCCTCATCAGACTTGCATACTATCTATAAAAGAAATGATTAATTAAAAAATATTATTGAATTCCGACCGTAGTTGGTCGAATATTTTAATTTATTTTTTTCCGCCATGCGTCAATTGAATTTTTTGATAATAAAAAATTATTTTTAATATAATTATAAAAATACCGACCGAAGTCGGTCGAAAATTTTAATTTATTTTTTTTCGCCCTGTGTCAATTATTTTTTATAATAAAAAAATATTTTTCATATAATTATAAAAATACTGACCGAAATCGGTCGGTATTAGTAGTCCAAATGATCAAACACATATAGATTATTGTTACTTACAATCTATATATATATATATATATATATATATATATATATATATATATATATATATATAACATCCTAAATTGTATATATATTTATATACATACATATATATATAACATCCTAAATTGTATATATATATATATACACACACATACACACACACATGCAGAGTACACATACACATATACATGTGTGTGTGTGTGTGTGTATATATATATATATTCTCCAATTGTGTAATTTGACCGAGTATATATTGTTGTTGCTACAACTTAAGTTTTAATATAGCACTACATCTTATAGCAATATACATTTTATTTTTAAATAAGTCACCGACTGAAATCGGTCGGTATTAGTGGTCAAAATGGTCAAACACTTATAGATTATTGTTACTTACAATCTGCGTATATATATAACATCCTAAATTTTATATATATTTATATACATACACATACACATACACACACACACATGCACGCACGCACGCACGCACGCACGCACGCGCGCGCGCGCGCGCGCGCGCACACACACACACACACACATATATATATATATATATATATATATATATATATATATATATATATATATATATATTAATTTAGGATGTTAAATCAATTAAATATTATGTACATATATGTATATATACATACACACATAGGATATAGTGTCCATATAAAAGTAATTAAAAAAAAACACATATATCAATTAAATATTAAATATTATTTATTTAAAAGCTATTTATATAAATTGACTAAAACCGACCAACTTCGGTCGGTATTTCCATTAAATTAATTTTTTTAAAATAAAATTAAAATACTGACTGATTTCGGTCCGAAATGTGTGGTCAAATGGTCAAACATTAACTTAAATATACCGACCGCAGTTTCCGACCGAAGTCGGTCGAAAAATCTTAATTTAGGGTGCCAACAGATGGGTTTCTTCCCCATTTTTCTCTTTTCTCTTTCTCTCACTCTTTCTTCCATATCCGTGAACCCTTCCCAAATCCCACCCAAATCAACTCATCACTCCCATCTCACCCAAAATCAAATCCCCTCACTTCGTCCCTCCCTGTTCTCGGTTGGTCCCACCCCTGCCGCGCCACCACTGCTCCTCTGCCACCACTGTCGCGCCACTCCCAAAATGATACCCCTCTCCTCTCTTTGAAGGGTAGTTATCTACATTTGTTAATTTTAGTTATTTAAAATCTTTCAATTGTATAAACTAAGGTTTAGATTTAGGCTTTACAAAATCATGATTTAGGGCTTATTAAACTATGATTTAGGGCATATCAAATTATGATTTAGGGTTTATTAATTATGATTAATAGTAAGTGAGTTAGTCTAATTGAATGACTTAACTAATTCAATATTCTAGTAAGTAAATGTTGTACTTTGTAACTAAAGTTTATTATGTAACTTAATTCTATATTTGTTCTTTATGTAGATGAAATATCGTAGTTGGATATATAATATTAAATTATGATTTAGGGTTTATTAATTATGATTAATAGTTAGTGAGTTAGTCTAATTGAATGGCTTAACTAATTCAATATTCTAGTAAGTAAATGTTGTACTTTGTAACTAAAGTTTATTATGTAACTTAATTCTATAAATTAATTTGAATTATGATTAATATAACATGTAATATATTTGTTCTTTATGTAGATGGAATATCGTAGTTAGATGTATAATAGGAATTATCTTAATCGTCGATTTTTTAGGGAGGAATTTATAGAAGGGGTTAAGGAATTTATTAGGCATACAATGTCACTTGAACCGTTTCGGATTGGAGGGATGATTAGGTGTCCTTGTACGAAGTGTAAGTGTTTCAATTTTTTGGGTTCAAATGCTGTAAGAGACTTTCTTATTCCTTCTGTTCTGCTCGGAAGAAGAGCAAGAAGCCTTCATGGGTTATACCCCACATATGGGAGGAGCTGCTAAGGCAGTGGACTACTGAGAAATTCGAGAAGAAGAGTGAACAGGGAAAGAAGGCCCGAGCATCTGACAAGGGTGACTCCTTGCACTGTGTGGGTGCAAGGAGCATGAGGACTGCGAGGAGACTACTGGTAATTCCATAAAATATTTAATTTTATTTTTATCGAACTATAATTATATATTTTAATTAAGTTAACATGTTTTATTATATTCGTAGGAAAAAAAAGGGAGGAAGATGATTCATGATGAGTTTTACATGGAGACTCACATCAGGAAGAAGAAGGAACTGACAGATCCAACTAGATGGGTCGAGGACTTGGAAGAGACTACATATGTAAGTTTCATAACTACTATAACTTGAAATTAGTGTTTATAATATTATATAGTTAATAATTTTCTATCTTCTAAATAAAGGATCGCTACAAGACTAATGTGGAGGAGTACACTCACAGCTTGCCACCGAATGAGCAAGGCGAGCGACCACCCCTTTCAGATGAAGAAGCGTAGAAGATATGGTTGGATGTTGTCGGTGGTCCTAAAAAGGGGATAGTATATGGCCTTCCAGAGAGATCATTTTGGCGCTACAAGGCTGGATTGCAAGGTATAGGGACTTCCACCTAGGGCAAGGCAATTGATAGGTCAACTCTCTCGTCTATGGAGAAGAAGATCACAAAACTGACAGCAGAGCTTGAAGAGACAAAGGCTAGAGAACAAAAGAGAGATAAACAATTTGATACCCTTCAAGTTCAGCTAGAAAAGAGGGACCAACAATTTAATGTCCTTCAAGGTCATCTGGCCAATCTTCTTGCTAGTGGTGCTTTCTCCATTCCCCGGTCTCGTGAGCCTTCCCCATATGTAGGGGTGTCAATGGTTCGGTTCGGCCGGTTATTTTATAAAATTTGTACCATACCAATTTTTCGATTATTCTATTATGCATAACCAAAATTAGACTTTTCAAAACCGTCCCAATCATGTCGGTTTCTCTTCGATATCGGTACGGTTCGATTAATTTTCGGTAATATTTTTAAATGTCATGTAAAAGTCACTAGTAGAAGTAGAATGCAATAATATACGTACTTTTATTAGAACTTAGCAAAACTCTCTAGACATTTTTACAGTTTAAAAGGTGATGAATTAAGAAAATATGAAAGATGGCTAGAGCGTAGATCCATCAACTATTCTATAACAACTTAAAAGAAACTAAACAAATGCAAAGAAAATATAAATCACACGAGTGGAAAGATATTAATCAAGTTGATATTCAAGAATAAAGTGTATAGAAGATTAAACATTCAAAAAGATAAATCTAAATCATACGAAAGGAAACATATTTAATACATTGTAGTTTGCTACTCATAATCACTATAATACCTTGTGTCTTGCTAGTGAATATGCTGGACATAATTTAGTTTCAATAGAAGTAGCATAATAGGTTTGAAAATTAGGATTTTGAGTTTAATTACTTGTTGGCTTGTAACCGTTTCATAATTTCAAGGCCCAAGAAAAAAAATTAATGTTTTATTATTTTTAAACCTAATATATAAATATATTTTTCATATTGTAAATTTATTCGGTACTATTCGATATTTTTTCGGTTTATTTTCATTAAATAAGAAACCTACCCTAATTATCGATATTGTTATAAAGTTATATAAAAATTTATGGTTTTATTAAAAGAAACCTAAAAAGCGGTTCGGTACGGTGCAGTTCGGTCGGTTTAGTTGATTTTAAATATCTATTGACACCCCTACCCATATGTGTCTCCTTCTCGTCGTGATCCTTCAAACTATGCCGACGATGAAGGTTCTAGTAGTAGAGATGGAGATGATGTAGTACAAAACACTCATTGAATGATGTTTGAACTTTTAACTTGTGAAACGTTTTGTTGTTGGGTATGATATTTTGTTAATATAGTTTAGTGGAGATGGAGATGATGTTTTGTTAAGAATATAATTTTGATAGTTGTTATTGTTGTTATTGTTGTTGTTATTGGTTGAATGACAACAATGTAATGCTGTCATTAGGTGATTAGTTGTTGGCAGATGGTGCAGCTATAAAACAGTTGTATTCTGCAAAAAAATATCTAGAAAACCGACTGCCTACCGACCGAAGTCGGTCGAAAATATTTATTTGATTTTTCAAAAATTTAAATTTACCGACCTACCAAATATAAGTGAGGATAAATAAATATGTCATAAATTAGAACTTATCAAATATAAGTGAGGATAAATAAACTAATCAAAAAGCAAGATAATGTAGAATCTAATCATTAATAGCCGAATCATATCAGTCCAATTAAAGGACAAAGCTTGTGCATTTGTGTATTACATTTAAAAAGGTTAAGCAAGGAAGGCAGTTGAAATTAAAAGTCAGATACTTCCATACAATACCAAACAGAATGCAAATAATTGCCACTCTTTTTAGCAGCAATCCACTAAGAAATGGACAAGATACCCATCAGCAATTATGATAAGCAATAAATAATTAAACTCTATTTTGGCACAACTAACTTTTTTTTAAACAAACAGTTAATGATGATAGGTGTCACTTTCAGGTTAGAGTGGTTATTCACAATAAAACAATGATGCACTAGCATAAAAAAATTATATCCTTAATTAGTTAGTCCAAAATTTAATTTATATTAAGCTCCTACGACAAACTAAGCTTCTTAACTTGGTTTGCGATTGGTACTGTACAATTAAAACGTTAATCAATAAAATAAAACTTTAATATATTTTCTTTCTTATTATAGTTCACTTTATATAATATTTCTGCATATTCTAAGAGTATTATTCTTCCCTTGATATCAGATTGTGTGATCTGAATAAATCGAACTCGTGTGAGTCATGGCAAGGCGGGACTCACTCAACTCTCTAATAAAATTTATCCATACCGAATATTTGAAAATATTCATATAAGGGTAGGCGATCCGACAATTCAGATTGGATATGAAAATTTCTGTTTGAATTTTTGATTTTCGAATTAAAGAATTTATAATCTAAAGTTAATCCAAATAAGATCGGATTGGATCAGATTTTTAAGTTCGACTTCGAATTACTTGGTGAATATTTTAAATTTCGATTTTGAGCCTATAAGTTGAACTTTTTCGTTCTTCTTACAAAAATGAACATTCATGTCAAATTGCCTTAGTAGTTCCTCATTCTCACCACAATCGTCCAAATAAAATATTCATGCAACACTGAAATCATCATTAAGAAAATGCATAAGAAGTATTAATAAGACCTTATGAATTTACAAGTCAAACATATAGTTAGATCATGTTAGTTTAAATAGTAACATATCTTCAGACTTCGGCGTTCACAAACATAAAACGGAAATCAGTGCGGATTAGAAGGAAAAAAAAACTTTATATTCGATTTAGTAGGGTATCCAATATTGAACCTAGTAACTAGTAATGGATATATGAGCTAATGTCTAATGGGTGGGGTATTGCATTTATTAATATTCGGCATATAAAAAATAAGTGTCTAATGGGTAGGACTAAATATAAAGTATAAAAATTTTGAATTTTCGAATATTCAAAAATCCAAAATTCAAAATTCAAAATCCAATCCAAAATCTTAAAATTTTAAAATTAATATAAAATATAATTCGTAATCCAAAAATTCAAAAGTTTCGGATTTCTGTATGAATTTTGGATTTGCCCAAACTACGCCCACGCTAGCTAATATATTGTTCTCAATATTAAATACCCTGTAACTAACAAAGGTATAAAATCATAAAGTTAACTTTTGACACTTTATTTGTCCCTCTACGGCAATCCAAAAATTACCAAGTTAAGAAAGTCAGAAACATTTTACACGTATCTTTTTCTTGTTTCCCCCCATTATTTTCTTAATGAATACAAAGCAAAAGATACAGACAATATGAGGCAATGCATTTTATGTCATATGTTACTTGGCTTACGTTAAAAGTTAATAATTGGCCAAATAGATACATAGACAACCCTTCTAATTTGGCTATCAATTTTTGATACTTTATTTCAGCCTTGTTCCATTTTGGCACTCCAACTCAAGTTAATACTGTTTTATTTTAACACAAACAGTTGACTTGTCACATTGGGTGAGTTACTCACCTTGGTAGGCGTGTGAGGCTATATTTTAAATGCACAACCTCCTCCCCCGTTATTTCTTTCATCTACACTCTCAAAATAATTCCTTGGTTGCTCTCGATCTCCATCTCCAGAAAGCTTCAAAGCTTTAACGTATTTTAATTCCTTTATTTAGTTAGTTTTTTTTAATTTTTTAAAATCTAAATCACTACTAGAAATTCGGCAAAAACCGACCAAGTCGACCGACCAACTTTGGTCGGTCAAAAAACCGACCAAAGTTGGTCGGTTTTTCAAAAAATTTTTTTTTTTTTTTTTACGAAACCGACCAACTTTGGTCGGTTTTCTTTGGCGCAAAAATGCGGGAAACTATTTTTGAGTCCCGCAAAATTTATGTTTCAAGAAACCGACCAACTTTGGTCGGTTTTTTAATTAAAATAAATAAAAATTAATATTAAAAAAACCGACCAAAATTGGTCGGTTAATTCGGCGGGCCATTTAAAAAAACCGACCAATTTTGGTCGGTAATTTTACTTTTTAATAAAACCGACCAACTTTGGTCGGTTATTTTCGTGCGAAAATACAATTAAAGAGTATAAATCAAATAAAAGACAGTCTTAAAACAAAATATACCAATGGTCTAGTGGTAGAATAGTATCCTGCCACAGTACAGACCCCAGTTCGATTTTCAGATGGTGAATCTTTTTATTACATAATTAAAATACCGACCAACTTTGGTCGGAAAAAAGCGACCAACTTTGGTCGGTTTTTTTTGCAATATTTTTTTTTTGAATTTAATTGACCGACCAAAGTTGGTCGGTAATTTCCGACCAACTTTGGTCGGTATTCCTTTCCGACCATAAAAATACCGTCCACACGTAAATGGTCGTATTTTGGTCGGTTTTTGGCCATTACCGACCAACGTTGGTCGATTTTTTTGGTCGATTTTTACCGGATTTCTAGTAGTGAATCTTCATCTGAATCTTGAAGTTCCAAACTTTCAAAAATGTTGGTGATATCTCTAGTGGGTTCAACATTGTTATAGTTTAATTTGTACTTGAATAGGCTAGTGTTAAGTCTTGTGTGCCTTTTATTTATGTACCTTTTCTTGTACCTATTATGGAGGAGATGAAACTGGTTTTAGGTACCAATTATGTTCAGCTGTAATCAGCGGTTTTATCACCTACGACCAGGGATTTTGGGAACGAGATATGGGTTTTATCACCTACGACTAAGGATTTTGGGAACGAGATTAGGGTAGACGAGTTTATGACTTAGAGAAAATAAGCAGGGGGACTCTTATTTTACCCATAACCCATCTAGGTTATTAGTGTAGGGTTCCGGGCATTTAGTTAGACCCAGCTGACATGGATTAAAAAATAGTTGGCTACATTTAACTGGATAGTTATTACACCTCAGAAGCGTTTATATACACGCTCTTTATATTTTACACCGGGTCAACTTTTTGTGTTAAAATAAAACATATTAAATTAGGTTGGAGTGCCAAAATGAAACAAAGCTGAGATAAAATACCAAAATAAAAATTGGTGCCAAATTAGAGGGGTTGTCTATGTATTTGGCCTTAATAATTCTATTTATGATAGAAATCACCCGTAATTATTAATTAAATGACCTCGTGTAAAAATTCTTTACAAGTACAAGAATTAAACTATTTTCACAGTATTTGCCGATGGAAGAATACATAACTTTTAACTCTTGTTCGACCTGCAAACTTTAAACACATATTGTTGGCGTTGTTAAACTATTTTCAAACTATTGTACAGTAGTT
The DNA here is from genome assembly GCF_000390325.3 of Nicotiana tomentosiformis. Taxonomy (NCBI): domain Eukaryota; kingdom Viridiplantae; phylum Streptophyta; class Magnoliopsida; order Solanales; family Solanaceae; genus Nicotiana; species Nicotiana tomentosiformis. The sequence continues at coordinate 119,111,335 of NC_090812.1, forward strand.
ATTGTACAATAGTGTTTTACAATGCTTTGAAGAATGGAGTCTTGAATTTTTAATATGAAAAGTGAGTTTATATTAAGTGGTTGTTGTTGGAAAAGTTTGGAAACATAGGCAAATTACCATTGTTGCAAGCTTGATGAAGTGGATCTTGAATTTCGAATATAAAAAGTGATTTTTGAATCAAGCGGATGTTGTTGAAAAGGCTTGAAAACATTGACAAATTGCTATTGTTGCAATGAGTTTGTTAGATTTGTTATTATTTTGACAAATTGATTATTGAAATTTGTTCTTTACCATATCTTAAACTTATCTTCCGAAATTTAAGCACATTTGGAGTAGATTTAGGCGTTGATCGCGTTTTGAATTGTTAAAATTCAAAAAATAAGTAAGTTGTTTTTGGGCAGATATTATTCACCAGAACTTCAGCTATAAGTACTTGAAGGTCAGTCGTATATGCCTAAATTTCAGCCGTAAGTGCCTTAACTTTAGTCATTATCATATACGCCTGACGTTCGGCTATAAGGGCTTAAATTCAATCATAGTGCCTTTTGTTCAACCATATATGCCTGACCTTCAGTTACAAGTGCCTTAAGTTCAGCCAAGTATTGTGACCTTCCAACTTCAAATAGCATTTTTTTTGCAATTTTAGGTTTGTATATCTGAAATTGTCCCAAAATTGCTAAACTTGGAAAACTGTATGAACCTGGGACATGGCTTAAATAGGATCCCAAAATCGGCTATATGTGCACTTACTGTCCAAATACACCGTGGTAGTCTTTAAAATGGGCTGGCCCGAATGCGCAAGCACTGCCCATTACTTATTATTTCAACTTTCAGAAGTTGCCAAGTTAGCCTGTAAAAATTGCACGGGCTCCCTATTTGGTCGCTCCCATTTAACCTATACTCATATTTTTAAAATTCTTTAACCTATACTCTAATTTTGACAACTTCAAACGCCTCCTCTTCTTCCTCCTGACCTATGCGCTCCTTTCTTCCTCATCTTCTTTTCCTCCTCTTCTTTTCCTCTTCTTCCTCCTGACCTATGTAAAGTTTTCTTCATAAAAACTTTATATATCCAATCAATAATAGGTGTGATTTGTGTCTTTCCCTGATCCATCTTTCTTAAACATACAACAACAACTGACTACTACATGTCCTCTCTTCCAAGTTACCTGCCACAAGAATGGCACATGCATGTAAAATTTATTATACACAATAGTTGCTCTCGCGATCTCTTGGAATTAGCTTACCCCTTGCTTTATGATATCATCTGCAGGAAAAAAGACAGAAAAGGGCTGCAGAACTGAAAAATAAAAGATAGGAAAAATAACTTCAGAACATTATCAAAAAAATCAGTTAAAACTTCAGCACACTTTGGCTTAAGTTATATTTTAAAGCCATCTAACTTCAAAGAAAGGCAGAACACAACTTCAGCTCTAAGACTGTTGAAGTTTAGCAAAAATAAAATAAAAATTTCAGCTCATAGAATGCTGAAGTTCAGCAAATACAAAATAAAACTTCAGTTCCTAGAATGCTGAAGTTCAGCAATTACAAAACAAAAGTTTAGCTCCTAGAATGCTGAAGTTCAGCAATTACAAAACAAAAACTTCAGCCAAAACATGCTGTAGTTTTATTGAACCGAAGTTTGCCATTGCATTATGAACTGAAGTTTGCGTAATTGCCTTTACAAGTCAGGCCAAATTTCATGCAAAAATATCTGAAGTTTTGGCAAAACATTCTGAAGTTCAAACTTCAGACATAAATTTTTGCTACTTCAGGCCCGTATGTCTGAAATTATCCGAAAAGTGGGTACGCTTGCAATTTTTTTTATAAAGCGGATATAAGTTAAAATGTCACCAAAAAACTGAGTATAGATGCAAATCCCCCGTTGGCCCTAGGGTCTCATTTTTAAGGATTTAAATTTACACGTGAAAAAAGTTGTTAGGAAATGCACTTTGCAGAACTTACGGCAAAGTAAAGTGAAAAAGCGAGTATTATTTCCTCAAAAGTATTTTTCTTGTTGAAATCGTTTGCCAATCTTTGTTACTTTGAATAGTAAAAGAATTTTCCTTGAATAATATTTTGCACCAAAAGGGAGAAAAATAACTTCCCCGTTTGTAAGCATCTCAACTCTTGCTCCTAATATCTTTCCTCAATCAAATTTTACATGGTTATCACTCGAATTCTCAATATTAACACATGAACATCATACTCATATCATATCCTACTCTTTGTTTAATTATCATATTACCTACTTTTACGGACAACATAAACACTAACAAATAATTCAAACAATGTGAATTTACAAGCGTAGGATGACTGTTTACCCATAAAACGATATAGTTGAATTTGTAACGTGGTTTATAGATACGTGAATTAATTTGACCCATAAATATAAAATAAATAAGAAAGAAAATAAGATTATAAAATATACTTTAAAGGAAATACAAGCCTAGCTATGAATTTAGTTTCTTCGGTAGCAGAAGCGAGAACAATATTAAGAACAAAGTAAAACAATAGTGTTATAGAATGAGGGCTGATTTTAGCTTTTGTGTACAGAATGTTTCTTGTCCTACATTGGATATTAATTCTTCTATTTATAGTTCTATTAAGGGAGACAAGATCCCCAAATCAAGCCCCTCTTGAATGAGAATCAAACCGTCATTGATGCTGCATAACGATTGGCTATAAATGCAGATATTCTCTGTAACGGCTGCTCATTAAAATGCTATCCGATATCATCCCTTCAAATCTTTGTTATTGCTCCCCCTGTCTTCGGAATTCACCCAGCATCGGTCACATGCTTGTATTCGGTACCAACTACTTGCTGACTCACATCTCACCCATCTTCAGTTCTACGTGTCACCTCTTCATTCGCCCAACCGTCAATAACTAATTTTACCGCATACAGATAGTTCCTCTACTTTTCGGTGATAATACTTTAGTGTTGTCGGGAAGTAAATAAAACCTCTTCCCTTAGGGGGCACGTTTCTGAACAATTTCTGACACTCGAAAGGACGCACGTCTCTTCGCATTTAATAACCCGAACACGTGTTATTCCATGATTCGGCAAATAGTTTTTCCAGTTTTCGAGGTAATCATGACCATAATTTTTACCGCCTATAAACTTGTACACTACCCATCATTTTTACCCTTCACTTTTACAAATCCTTCTTCTTCCTTGAATCTCCTTAGAACTCTACTGCAAAATTCAACTCTCTCAGTAAAATCTTTCTCCTCAAATTTCTTACCATCATGTCTTCTAACATCGCTGCCCTCGAAAACTCTAGCCTTCTCTTTGGTGGAGGCCCTACGAAGAAAAAAACGAAAGAGGTTGATGTTGAGTCTGAACGTGAACTCCATCATACCCCTTCACCTTAACACCCAATCTGATCTTCAAGAACAAAAAAGAACCCATTAATACCAAAAGCGACAGACACTGGCCCGTTCGTAGGTATCTTTTTTTCATTCACCTTTCTAGCATCCCTGTCGTGAAGGAGGATTACGAATGGGACAACATTGAGATCTTCTCCCTAGTGAAGTAAAAGGGTCACCTTCTCCAAACCAGGGTTCATGTATACCCTTTCACTTTAGAAGTGGGTAAAGGAATAGACCAAATAATTTTAGAATTTTTCCACCGATACTAAATCTGTTTGGCACAAGCAGGCCCATCAGTATGGTGTACGGTAGCTTGCCTGCGCCAATTGTGCTCTGAGACTGGGAAAATCCTAACTCTTGCACACATGATAAACCTCTACTCCCGAAAGATCATATGTGGGGGTGTGCTAAAACTTAGCAAACATGTTCACCATGCCCTCTTTATTAGTGTTGATGACGACAACGACCATGGAAGGATATAATGGTTCATTGTCATTGCTACCAGGGACATCCTCCCGACAACAACACCTATTTCCTGAATCTTGGAACCTTTTTCGTAAGTTTTCAGATATCTTTTCCTTTCCATATTTAAAAAGATTTTCCTCCTTTGTTTGCTTTGCATTTTCCCTATTTTAGCTACTCACTGGGAACCACCAATGGGCTCAGAAACTGGCCCAATGGGTACAGAAAATTTTGAATATTACTACACCACAATCCCGAAGGTGAAAAGAAATGGCCCCAGACTTGGGTAGAAAGCCAAAAATTATGGTAAACAAAATTTCTTCCTCCCTTCTTTCAATCTTTCAACATAACTTAGAATCAATTTGTTAACTTCCTTTTTGCAACACACAGGACTCCTAAATGGATCCGTTGTTTGCCTCACTATTGAGGTTCTCGATGACCTGGAGGAAGCCCAACGAGCACTATAATATGTCCTTAACCGAAGGAGAGCTCGTGAATCTACTGTTGCTTCTTGTGAAGGGGCCTCCTCCTGGATTCCCCAGCCCAAAGATAAGAAACCAAAGAGAAAATGTACCTCTTCGATGGGGATTCAGGAGAAGAAAATGAAGGAAACACTAACCGGACCGACCACATTGGTCCTTGATGATGAAGGAATCAATGATGAAGCGGCTTCCATTCAGAGAAGAAAAATATCTTCATCAGCCCAACCGGATGAGCTTCAAACTCCACAACCAGAAGAAGTTGAAGGGCTCTTCGTGGAAATGGGATTGGCCGAAAATGTTGGATCTCATTTTCGAATCCCTATTGTTGCTTCCGGTCAGAGGAGTTCAACCTATGACCTTCCTCCGCCATCAATTCTGAGCTGATCACAACCAGATCTCCTTCTACTCCAACTACTACCTCTCCACCGGCGCCATCCAAACAGATAGAAGATGTTACTTCCCCGTGGTCACCTGACCATGGAAATTTGGGAAATGCTTACCTGGCACCCATTCAAAATCCTAATGGAAAATAAAGCGTCACCTTTACGGTTTCGAATGAGTGCCATGTATTTTCCAAGTCGGTGGAGCTTGCCAACTATCTGAAGCTGCTGGCCACGAAAAAAATTAGAGAAATATGGACTCTCTTTCTGCTGAGTATCTGCTAAATAATAGCATACACTGCTCGGCGCAGGTATCAATCTAATCAACTTCCATCCCTTTTCATTTGTTATATTTTGAACTAATAACCTTAGCTTTAACCTTTTCAGGCCAACCTTCTTGCTTCCGAAGGGCTGCAAAGGTTTATTTTGAAAAAACAAGCACTTACTACAGAATGAGGTCAACTTTTAGCTTAACGGAGTCAGCTTTTCGAGTGCCTCCTTGCTTCGGAAGCAAGAGCTGCTCAAATGGACGACCTCGAGGCTCGGTTGTAGCAATCCAGGCAAGATAGAATGGCCTACAACCAAAAGCTAAGTGGGCTGAACGGCATGATACTGTGACTGTTGTTGTCGAGCACGAGTCTGGTTTTAAGGAGCAAGTCAATAACTTGAAGGCTAATTTATGCTCCAAAATTGAGGAAGCCAATGTTTCCAAGGAGAAGAAAGCCAGGATGGAAGAAAGGTTAAAGAGGGTCATGGAGCAGAACCAACTTCATGAGAAAACCAATGTTGAACTTGATTCCAAGATCAACATTGTTAAAGCTGAAAATTATAAACTCCAAGCAAAGATTAAAAAACTCCGAGCTAAACTCCAAGACCAGAAAAATTCTATCATCTTCGAGAAACCCTACGCCATATATCACACGAAGAGAAAGACTTTGGAGGAGTCCAAATAAGGCATTGCAAACATCAATGACTGCATTGTCAAAGCTCGTGAATTGGAGACAATTGCTCTCGAGAACCTCCCTGCTCGGCCCGCTGCTTTTGACTATTCGAAGCAGTAAAAAAAAGTAGTAAAGGTGCTAGTTTTAGTAGTCCTAATCCTAATCCCAATCCTTCTCCTAGAATTAGAAAATATATAGATGAAATGACTCATGTTATTGAAACTTTATTTTCCCAACCCCCTGTATTTTATAATATTAATTTGAAAGAACAACTAGATCATGAAACTTTACAAAGAAAATTTGGCAATGATATTTTTATTGAGGACAAAGAAAATGAGGAAGAAGAAAATGAGGAAGAAGAATTAGATGAAATACCCACTAGTCCAGTAACACAAGCTCCAACTCAGAGTCAATCTTGGTCTGGAGCTTTACCCCCTGTACCTCCTATAAGGGATAAGGCTAAGGTTGAACGTACGAAAATATCATTTGTATTGCTTTTTATTAAGCATGATAAAGTCAATGAACTTGTTATATATGAAAAATGTAAGGCACGATTTGCACATAGAAAATCAGGTGGGACGGGACCGGGGGGGGGGGGGGGATTAACCATGCACTTAGTTAAGGAACACAAATCTTTATAGATACAAGCTCAAATAGATGCCGGAAAAATTCTGGATCCTAGCAGTGGTACTGGCGCTCCTAGTAGATCTGGCAGGAGTTCTAACTTTTTACAATAACAGTTTCACCCTCCTTCTGGTAGTATACTTTGTCCCTATAACAAAGGTTAGAGATCGTAGAAATTTAGCAAAAATGGTCGTTGTCTGTGGCTTACCTTTTACTTTTCCTTCTCACCCTGCCTTTATGCCTTATATACAAGAAACTTAGAATCGTGCTTTTCAAGGTTTTCCTAATACCACAGTTAGAAATAATATTTTTAAATTTAAAACTGAATATCTTCAGTATATTCGTTGTGTATTTTTTCATTTAGATTGTAAAGTGTCTATCACATCTGATATAGGTCGTTGTCCTAATGGTTGTGATTATTTAACTGTTACATGTCATTGGATTGATCATCACTGAAACATGCAAAAAAACGTATTATTGGTTATAAATTTGTTGATTTAAAATGCACTGGAGCATATATTGCAACTACTATTCTACAAATGATTGATTTTTATGGGCTCATTGATAAAGTTTTAACTATCGCATTAGATAATGCTTCTGCTAATACAATTGCAGCAAATAGCTTAAGAGCTAGACTTTGTCCAATTAATCCAGTAATTTTTCATATTAGATGTGCATGCCATATTTTTAATTTGGTTGTAAAATATGGTATTAATTTACTTTCTGAGGTTTGTAGTAAAGTACAACATGCTTGCGACTATATTTTTGTGCTAATAAAGTGAGTAGACTTCGTGAGTTTACACAACAATGTGCTAGTGCTAACCTTCCATATAAAAAAATTTTAAAAGATGTTTGTACCAGGTAAAATTCTACTTATGAAATGTATAAAGCTACTTATAATTATCGGGTGCCTATACAAAAGGTATTTAATATGTATAATGGTATCCCCGCTTATCATATTGTTGAGTCTGATTGGGATGAGATCAAAGAGCTTACTAAATTTTTAGAAAACTTTTATTATGCTACAAAATAATTTTATGATGTATATTATCCTACTGTTACACAAATATTATGGTATATTTATAGAATTTCTATTTATTTGGTAAGTATAAAATAAATCCAACTTATGCACCGGCCATTAATGAAATGATTGCAAACTTTTAAAAGTATTTTTCCCTATTCCCCAAGTTTATTTAATTTCTACTCTACTTAACCCATCTTTAAAATTAAGAGGTGCAAAGGGACTTCTTCATAAAATTTATGAGAATTTAGAAATTCAAGAGAATGAACAGCCATCTCTCGAAGACTACCAAGCTAACATATATTCTTATGCTAGATCAATGTTTGATAGTTATAAATCTGTGGCAACAGCAGGTAGTGAAAATGCTCCTACTACTTCTAAGGCTAGAGTAGAAGTTATATGGGAAGGTATTGAGGATATAACAAATTTTGATTCCTCTATTGATGGTGAACTTGATTCTTATCTTAATCAGGGATTGAAATGTATTAAAGACGAAGAAGAAAACAAAAAACTTTTGGCATGGTGGAGGGAGCGTGGCAAGGTATTTCCAACACTTTCAATAATAGCCTGAGATATACTGGCTATTCAAGCATCATCAGTAGCATCAGAGAGTACTTTTAGCGCGACAAGATTTCAAATCAGAGATCATAGACATTCATCAGCAGAGGACAACCTAGAGATTTCTGTTTTATTCAGAGATTGGATTAATTCAAAAAGAAAAAATCTTAATTTTGAAAAATTAACCACTAGGGAAGAAGACGAAGAAGAATACAATAAGATACTTAGTACTGGAAGTGATGACGGCATGGAACTCATAGATCATCAATCAACATTGCCAATTCCAAAATAATGTCCGAGAGAAATTATAGATAAGTTACAATGAAGCTATATCGGAGCTTACAAATATTATTATGATAATTTAAAATTGGGTACTAAGATGCCTAGTTCAAACAAAACCCTTCCTAGAAGGTGGTTGCGTAGATTAGATGCTCTTCAAAAGACTTGTATTTGTATGTGAAATTTGAAAATTCTATTAATAAAATAAAAAGTTTTAGCCTTGAATATTTTTATGAATTGTCGTACACTCTTACTTAGTTACTTTATAGCTTGAGATTATATTAAATAAATTACAAGTCTATTATAATTACTAAAATATTTAGTTACAAGTCTTGTGTTTTAATATTTTATAATTCTTTACTTAGTTTTTTTATAATTTATTAAGTTTTAAATATATTAAATAAGTAAAAAAACTAGCCATTTCAAACTTTAAAAACATATTCATTGTCAACTTTAAAAAAATAACCATTGCTATCTATAAAAAATTAGTTGTTGCCAAATTTAATGCTTAAATAATTAAAAAATAAAATAAAAAAGGCCCACTTAAGGCCCACAAACCGTCCCGTCCCATCCCGTTTGTTAGTGGGATGGTATGGGCCTACCGGGTCATCCCATTTATCCCGTCCCATTAAGGTCTGTCCCGCCACCATTCCGGTTAAATATCGTCCCGGCCCGATTATTTGGTCTCGTCCCATCCCGTTGGACAGTCTGAACTCTACTTATCCATTAGCACTTGGGTGGTATGGTGAAGATGTGATTCGTTTGATCTTCAATCCTTCCAAAAACTTTGTGATTTTGGAACTCATAAATTACGGCCCATTGTCACAAGCAATTTCTTTTGGTATTCCAAATCGACAAATGATATGATCCCATATAAAATCAATCACTTCTCATTCTACGATATTTTGGTAAGCACCTACTTTAACCTATTTAATAAAATAGTCAACTAAAACCAAAATAAAAATTTAACTTACTGGGTCTTTGTGGTAAGGGACCGACTATATCCATCCCCCATTTCATGAATGACTATGGTGACACCACAGAATGGAAAAGTTTTGCCGGTTGATGCACTAATTGTGCATGATGCTGATATTTATCATACTTTTGTACAAATGTCTTAGCATCTTACTCCATCCGGGACCAATAGTAGCCAGTCCTTATTAGTTTGAGAACCAACAAGTCTGCCCCGGAATGGTTCCCGCATACTCCTTCGTGAACTTCCCTCATCACGTAGTCAGCCTTCGATGTCCCTAAACACCGAGCCAATGGTCCTTAGAATGACCTCTTGTACAATTGACCGTCAACAAGACAGTAACGAGTTGCCTTAGTCTGTAGTGCCTGGGATGCTTTTGGGTCTTCAAACAATTTTCCATGCCTTGGATATTCTATAAACTCATTTATCCAATCCCAAATTAAGTTGGTTGAGTTAACTGCATAATAGCCATCCACGTCCAACACTGAATGCAACAATTGAACTACAACACCGGAATCATATCCTTTCATTTCCGTGGATGAACCCAAATTAGCTAATGCGTCTGCCTCTATATTTTCCTCCCTTGCAATGTGGATGTTTAACTATTCCCTGAATCGGGAAAGTAATACTTGAACCTTGTTCAAGTATTGTTGCATGCTCTCCTCCTTGGTGTCGAAAATTTCATATACTTAGTTCACTACCAGCTGGGAGTGACACTTTATTTTGATAACGTCGGAACCTAGTCCCCGAGCTAATTCAAGTCCTACAACCAAATCCTCTTACTCGACTTCATTGTTAGTTAATGGCATAGTTCTAATGGCTTGTCTCGGGGTTTCTCCCGAAGGAGTGATTAATACTATCCCGAGACCGAACCCTCTTACGTTTGAAACTCCATCCGTAAACAAGGTCCAAACACCTGATACCATTCTTGATTCTAAAAATGCTTCTTTAGCAGCTAAAGGTATTAATCCCGGACTTAATTTAGCCCCGAAGTTGGCCAAAACTTGTGACTTGATTGCAGTCCTGGGCTTGTATTCAATGTCGAATTCACTAACTTTGACTGCCCATTTAGCCAAATGAACCGATAACTCAGGATTATAAAGGATATTCCTCAAGGGAAAGGTTGTCACAACGGCTATAGGATGAAATAGGGCCTAAGCTTTCGAGAGGTGACTACAAAGAGCTAGGGCTAATATTTCAAGGTGCGAATAATGTGTCTCCTCTCCTGATAGAACTTTACTAACATAATAAACAGGATATAGCGTACCTTCTTCCTCCCGGACCATAATAGCGATTACCGCTAGTTCCGAGATCGCTAAATAAATTAACAATTGCTCACCTTCTATCGGTTTTGACAGCAACGAAAGGCTAGACAAATACCTTTTTAGATCTTTCAATGCATGCTGGCATTCCAGAGTCCACACGAAATAGTTCTTATTTTTCAACAGTGAAAAGAGGTGATGGCATTTCTCCGAAGACCTCAAGATAAACCTTCTTAGAGCCGCCGGTCTAGTGGTCAACCTCTGTATCTCCTTCACACTTGTTAACTAGTCCGGAATATCCTCGATGGCTTTGATTTTGTCAGGGTTAACTTTGACTCCTCTTTGAGAGACCAGAAACCCTAAGAACTTTCTGGAACCAACTCCAAAAGCGTATTTTTCAGGATTAAGCTTCATGTTGTATTTTCTCAGAATGTTGAATGTCTCTTGTAATTGAGACAAATGATGAATTGCATTAAGAGATTTGACCAACATATCATCAATGTATACCTCCATTATTTTACCAATCTGTTGTTCAAATATTTTATTAACAAGCCTCTGGTAAGTGGCTCCGGCATTCTTAAGTCAAAAAGGCATCACATTATAGCAATTTGTGCTAAAACTTGTAATGAATGAGGTCTTTTCTAAATCTTTCGGGTGCATCCTAATATGATTATATACGAAATATGCATAAAAAAAACTCATTAACTCGTGCCCGACCGTAGCATCAATCATTTGATCAATGTTTGGTAACGGAAAAGAGTATTTAGGGCATGCCTTATTCAAATCTTTATAATCTACATGTATTCTAAATTTATTATTTTTTTAGGCACTACCACTATGTTAGCTAGTCAATCGGAGTAATTCACCTCCCGAATTGAACCTATATTTCATAACCGGGTTACCTCTTCCTTGATAAACATATTTCTGACCACTGTTGTAGGTCATTTCTTCTGCCTTACCGGAGGGAAGTTAGGATCCAAACTCAACTTATGGGCAGTCACTTCCAATGGAATACCTATCATATCAGAATGAGACCATGTAAAACAATCGACGTTAGATTTAGAAACAACCGACGACTCATCTTCTTTATTATCTTCAATCAAGGTGGAAGAAGGCACTGGTTCTTGTAATTGTTATTTGCTTGTTTATTTTCCCTTGCTACTGGACACAAATACTGCGTTCATCTCCCTTGCAGCCAGTTGATCTCCTCTGATTTGCTTGATCCCTTATGGTGCGGGAAGTTTCAATAGCTGATGACATGTTAAAGGTACATCATTCATTTCATATATCCATGGCCTTATAAGGATCACATTATAGCCCATGTCGCAATCTACCACTTGGAACAAGGTGGTCTTTGTTACTCCTTCGGCATGTGTTGGCAATAAGATTTCTCCCCGGGTTGTTACACTCGTTAAGTGGATCCCGGCCAGAAGCTTTATTATCGGAACTATGTTTCCGGTTAACTTTGATTGCTCTCAAAACTCTCTATTGTATGATGTTGGTTGAACTTCGTGGATCAACCAAAACACGTTTATTTTTGAAATCCAAAACATTAAGAGAAATTACCAGAGTATCATTATGCGGTAGAAGAAGTCCATCATCATTCTCTTCTGTAAAGATGATGTCATCTTCTGAAACTTCTTGGATCCTCTTGGCATGAGTTACAAATATCTTTGTCTTCTTTGCTGCCGAAAATGCCACCCTATTTACTTCGTCTCCATCGAAGATCATGTTTATCGTCATACGAGGTGACCTTATAGCCAGTTTTGATGATTCTGCGACATCCCGATTTTTCCTATAGTTGCTCTTGGCCTGGTCACTTAAAACTCTCTCAAGTGACCATTCTTCAACAATGCTGCTACCTCTTCACGAAGGTGTCGGCAGTCCCCACTCCTGTGGCTGTGAGTTCCATAGAACTCATACCATAGATTAGGATCCCTTTAGCTAGGATCCGATCGGATTGGTTTCGAGAACCTAGATTCTTTATTATTTCTCATAACTGACACCAGTTCTACGAAGATGATGTTAGAGTTGTAGTCATATAACCTAGGATATGTTAAATCTCGGGACGCCGACACCTCTTTTTCCTGCAAAGATCTGCTACTTCGACTATGATCAGCCCTTCTATCGGAAATGAACATATCCGATGACTGAAAACTCTCATCCATCGGCCCTTTCATAAGGTTGAAAATGACTCATAGAGGACCTCCGATCTGCATCAAAATCACTTTTGAATTTATCTTGATTCCGATCACGATTCCGTCCTTTGAAAGACACCGAAAAATCCACATGATTATCTTCTATTCTGATCTTTGACTCGTAGCGATTGTGAATATCTGCCCATATGGTTTCCTAAAATTCTAGCAAGCTTTCCTTTAGCATCCAGTACTGCCGGTACCCACTCATCCGGTACTACCGATAACAACAAGTTTTCCTCCGCTACCCACTCAACTGGTACTGCCGGTAACAATATCCTTTTCTCTTGAAACCGGATCACGAACTCTTAAAATTGTTCGGATTCTTCTTGGAATACTTTGAATATATCCGCCTTCCTTGCTTGGACCTTTCTGCAAGTATTTCAAAAGAATTAATGGAATGCTTAGGTAAAAGAGAATACCAAGTTAAGGCACCCTTCGTCAGGGTTTCGCCAAACTTCTTCAACAAGACAGATTTGATCTCGTGCTGGGCTAGGTCATTTCCCTTTACAGTCATAGTGTAGGTCATGATATGTTCCTATGGATTCAAAGTCCCATCATACTTCGGAATATCCAGCATCTTGAATCTTTTCAGAATCAACTCTGGGGCCGTGCTGGGTTTGAATGGATACTGCGTATACTTCTTGGAATCCGGTCCCTTAGCACATGTGGTGCTCCCAGAATCTTATCCATCCGAGCATGGAATTCTTTACGTTTTGGTCCATTCGTTCATTCATTTCTCTCATGAATCTCATGAGCTTGGTTTTGAAAGGGTCGTTTGTGTTGTTGTCGTTCCCAGATCCACTACCGGTACCTCATGCCTCGTTAAAATAGAACTCCTCCCTTGGAGTGTTATTATCGGTTCTTTGAACTATTTCATTTCTAGGGAACCTAGGTGGAATACGATTTCCTCCATTAGAGTTATTAGAAGCACCTGATAGCGCCTGTTTCAATTCTGTCATCACCTGGTCTTGTCTTGAGAGGTGGTTCATAATTTCCCTTTCTTGCTCTCTCAAGATTTTGACCGTTTCAACAACATGTTCATCATCAGCATCATCAGAAGTTGGGATCCTCACATGTCGAGGATTTTGAGCTTCGCGAACTGGAGTTGTTTCATATCCTTCATTGTAGATTTCGCTGGTTGAATCATCAAGTTAAAACGCATCCTCACATTCATTATGTGCTCCAACATTATAGGAATTATTGACATTGTTAGCTGCCATATCTAATTTTTTTTTGCTAATAAAGAAATCAAAATTTATTAGTAACATATGAATGGATCAAAGCAATTACACAATTGTCTATGCCCCATAGTGGGTGCCAAACTGTTTACCCATAAAACGGTACAATTGAATTTGTAACGTGGTTTATAGACACGTAAATTAATTTGACCCAGAAATATGAAATAAAAGAGAAACAGAAATAAGATATAAAATAAACTTAAAGAAAATACAAGCCTGACTATGAATTTAGCTTCTCTGGTACAAGAAGCGAGAACAATATTAAGAACAAAGTAAAATAATAGTGTTATAGAATGAGAGATGATTTTAGCTTTTGTGGATAGAATGTTTCATGTTGTCACAATCCAAAATCCAACTAGTCGTGATGGCACCTAACCCAACCCGTTAGGTAAGCCAATTACCAACTATCCAATTCCAATAATAATTATTAAAGCAATTTAAGTAAATAAAGGTCTTAATCTTATACAATCTCCAAGAACTGGTAGTACAAATCATGAGCTTCTAAGAATAGAGTTTACAAAGCAGAAATAAAATAAATACATAGTCTATTTGAATAGTACATAAACAGAGCTTTTATAAATCGAAGGCTACCATGAACAAGAGGCAGCTACAACAGGAACGCAGGTACATCTTCAAATCCTGCAACCATCGAGCACAGCAACAACATCAGCCAACATCTGCACGCAATGTGCAGAAGTGTAGTATCAGTACAACCGGCCCCATGTACTGAGTAAGTAACAAACCTAGCCTTAGATTGAAAGTAGTGACGAGCTTCCACCAAGGTCAGGTCCAAAACCAATAGTCCACAATAGTCCATAATAACATAAAGCAAATAATACCAGAAGTAACTCAGAGATAAAATGATCAGCAAAATCATGATTTCAAAAATAATAGTTCTTCCTTTCAAGTACATCAGTGGAAACCCTAATCGTTTACCGAAGTTGCCGAAAATATGAATAAGTTTGAAAACAATAATTTTTTCCAAAAACCCTTTCAATAATAAATGAGATGTTTCATTTTTCCTTCTAGATAACACGTGTAAAAAAGAATGCATCACTATGCCCATATGTCAAAAATGTGTGAAAATCATGAATGATGTGATGCGGTACAGCATGAGGAAAATACATCGCTATGCCTGTATGTCATGTGTGCATGCCAATGCGATGCAACTCAATCATAAAATCATAAACAGCCCCTTGGGCAGACCTCACAATCACTCGTAAATAACCTATCGGGCATACCTCGTAATCACTCATGCTTCCCAGTCACTCAGCACTCAACACTCGCACTCAGTAGGTACTTGCGCTCACTGGGGGTGTGTACAGACTCCGGAAGGGATCCTTCAACCCAAGCACTATAATCTGTACGGACAACTCACGTGCTATAATATCATATCAGAATCCGCACGGACAACTCACGTGCCATAATAATCCAATAAGTCCTGCTGCAGGCGGGCAGCCCCGATCTATATAATAGTAATAATATATATAAAGCCAACATGGCCTGCTGCGGCGTGCAGCCCGATCCCAAAACTATCCTCACAATCAGGCCCTCGGCCTTCCTCAGTCATCAATCTCTCCAGTTTCTCTCTCATGGGTTCACAATGTCATGAGAATAGCCCAAAAATGATGATATGATGTATTAATGAATAACAACAGAGACTGAGATATGATATATAATGAAATAAATATGACTGAATATGAATTTTCAATTTAAAACAAATAATTCACAACAATATGACCTCTGTGGGTCCCAAAATACTGGCACATAGCCTCAACATAACTTTTTTAATATGCTTTTCAACTCAATTTCTTTAACACATAAAACCGCAAGGAGAATGCCAAGATTATTTAACTACAAAATTTCACAAAAACAATTATGTCACAATTTCTATAGTGCACGCCTACATGCCCGTCACCTAGCATGTGGGTCACCTCCCAACAATTCACATAATACATATATTCAGGGTTCATACCCTCAGCTCCAAGATTAGAAGAGTTACTTACCTCGAACAAGCCAAATCCAATGTCGAGCAAGCTAAACAATGCTTTAGAAATCCCATTTTGCGCGTATTCACTTCCAAATGGCTCGAATATAGTCACAATTAATTTTATTCAGCCCACAAAAATTATAGGAATTTATACCATATCAAACTACAAATATTTTCCACAAAATTCGAAATTACGCCCCAAAACTCACCCGTGGGGCCCATGTCTCGAAATCCGACGAAACTCACAAAATACGATAACCCATCCAATTACAAGTTCAACCATACTAATTTTACTAAATTCCGACTCCAAATTGATGTTCAAAACTCAAAAATTCATATTATGAACTTTAGGCCAACACCCCCAATTTTTTCTTTAAATTCATCAACCAATTGCTAAAAATGAAGATAGATTCATGGAATATTATCACAAGAGAGTCAAGAACACTTACCCCAAGTTGTGTGGAAAAGTTCCTCTCCAAAGTCGCCTAAATCGAGCTCCAAAATGTCCGAAATGAGAAAAATTCTCGGAACCCTCGTTTTTAACACTGCCCAGGCATTTCCGCACCTGCGGTGCCTGGGCTCGCACCTGTGCATCCGCTTTTGCGGACGAAAAATGCGCGCCTGCGGAAATAGTCAGCCCTCAAAAATCTCGCATCTGCGGTGCCCTTCTCGCATCTGCGGGCGCGCAGATGCGCATTACCCTTCGCAGATGCGGGCAAATTCTCGCACCTGCAAGCACTGCCCAGTTCCACTCTTGTTCGTTTCTGCGACTTATTTCGCGCACGTGCGGCTTTTCACCTGCGATCAAAAGCTTCGCAGGTGTGATCACACCAGTAGGTAGCAGTTCCATCATTTTCTTAAGTCCAAATTTGATCCGTTAATCATCCAAAACTCGCCCGAGCCCCTGGGGACCCCATCCGAACATACCAATAAGTCCCATAACATAACACATACCTACTCGAGGCCTCAAATCACACCTAACAACATCGAAATGACGAATTATACCTCAATTCAAAATCAACAAACATTGAACTTTCAAATTCTACATCTTGTGCCGAAACACATCAAATCAATCCGGGATGACTTCAAATTTTGCACACAAGTCACCTTTCATATTACGGACCTATTCTAATTTCCAGAATCAGATTCTGACCCTGATATCGAAGAGTTAACCCCCCGATCAAACTTCAAAAAATTTAACTTTCGGCATTTCAAGCCTAATTCCACTACGGAACTCCAAAAAAGTTTCTGGATACACTCCTATGCCCAAAAATCACCATACGGAGCTATTGGAATCATCAAAACTCCATTTCGGGGTCGTTTACACATAAGTCGACATTCGGTCACTATTTTAACTTAAGCTTTAAACCTTGGAACTAAGTGTTCCAATTCATTCCAAACCTCACCGGACCTGAACCATTTACCCCGGCAATTCACACAACAACTGTAAACTACAATTTGAGCAATAAATGGGGAAACAGGGCTGTGATACTCAAAACGATCGGCCGGGTCATTACATTCTCCCCTACTTAAACATATGTTTGTCCTTGAACGTGCCAAGAGTTATTTCCAAGCCATCAAATCGCTGTTCCATCTCACCACACACGTACCCGGGGGTGAACCCCTGTCACCCTATTCCATATTGGCTTGACAACACAAAAAAACTGAAATCATGGATTTAACTTTAGCCCATAAACCTTGGAATTTAATTTCCAACCTTTAAAATTTCTTTCAAGACACGAATCTTACATTTACACACTGTATGAGTTTGAATAAGCTGTATCAAGCCATAATCATAACCATAATCACGGACATAATCACCTAACATTTACACAATTCGCATACTCGTAGCACCATTCCTGATCACAGTGACTACTCCAAAACTAACCAAATACTAGTATTAAACCCATATCGAACCAAACCTCATCCCAAAACCTTTGTTCACTGTTGATAACAAAAGAAACACACGAAATTTCATGACCACTTACCAGATCAACAAGTCACAAAGCTCTCTCGCCCCAACCAGAACCATAATTATTTTCTGAGCTGACTTTCAATATTATCCTTTCGAACATACCGTAATCGAACCTGATAGTACCCATTCTAGGTCTAGTGACCTTATATTACTAAACACAACTACTCCACGGACATGCCGCACCAATATAACTCAGTGCCACAACCCATGCCATCCGTGCACCAATACGCAACAATTCAAATGTACCCAGTCATGAAAAATGACTCAAATGAGAGAACTGCCCCGCAAGATTAACAAGTACCTCCACAACGAAATGCTGAAAATTCATCATACACCGTAGAACCAGATTCTAACACAAGGTTCATACCTTAACATAACTCCGCTGCAATGCGTGACCCCATCCAAACGTTGGTCCATATTATATACCCCGAGCCACCCTGCTCAAAAATCAATAATGAGAGAGGCAAATGACAAAAATGCCACATAAAATCTGAAAGAACATAACCATTACGCAATCGATCATGCAATACCCAAATACTCATCACGCTCAAATTTTGCTATAAAGCTCAAATAGAACCGCACCATATGTGCACATAACCAATGAATCACAACTCCTCGTAGCATAAAGGAGTAACTCACAGATCTTTTCAGAACACGAATAAGTTCAACATCAACCGAATGACACATCCTTAAACAATAGTAGTATGGAGCCAACCATTCCGGCTCGGTGTAGAATACACATCTTAATTGGGCTTACCAATTGACCCCCAAATCAACTCTGGACACCCACAAATAGACAAATAACCCTCCAAAAATTCACCGCAACTGATTCATAATACATCATATTATCTGACTCACTTCGGTCACGACTTCACAGTCCGCAACCATGAACAATTTGCTCCTAAAACTCCCAAATTCCAAATTTATAGGACACGTGAATCATCATAACTGATCCCAATTCTAGCCTTCGAATGACTAACACATATTTCATGCACGGTCATTCCACAGGAAATACTCTCATAATTCTTCCGTGCCACATAGCAATAATTTGAATATCAGCAGTCTATCAACCATGTGAGTACTGCAATACTAATTTATACATACGTAAGTCAAAATACCATGCACCTTTTGAAGTCTGCCCCCTTCTCATACAACACCAAGTAGTAATAGTTTTCATCTAGTTATTTGGAACCGTCTATGTTGTCCAACATTCGTTACCTTCTCTTCAAGACTGTACTGCCACCTCGTACATGTAAATCTAACTTTCGTACAACACTTAACATCTATCTTGCTATCACGTGAAAAGCACAAGAATCTTATTATCAACTTTGAGTCATCAATAATTTACATACCCTTTTTGTTAGAAACCTTTCTCTTGCTTCTTTCCAGGAGGAAATCACAATACACAACATGTTATCCACACCAGTAGAAATCATCAATAATACTTTGGAATCCATTTGCACATAACCAAGCCACGTAGGTCACCAAACCCAAAAATATTGCCACCAAAATATCTGTAAAGTCTTACCACATCGTAATTACCCAAAGGACCGATCCTACCATTATCATACTGGTCCAGTCTACTACCCAGTTGTTCTATTTCTCCGAGTCTCTTCCGAATTTGCCTTCAAATTGATACTTCTCCTTGCTAAAACACCACGATCTTTAACCACAACTGTAACATTCACTCTAAAAATACCTTATGTGATTTTAAAATTGTTCTTCTTACCTTCCTTATACAAAAATGTAGAATCCATAGTCATACAAAATTTTTGTAAGTCCAGGCACCATCAAATGCAAACCTCTAGTTTTATCCATACACAAGCCCGGAGAAATTCTCAATTGCTATATGTAAACCTCGTACCTATTGGAACTTTTTCGAGAGTCTCCCCCTTTGTTCAAATCCCCATTACACCGCCCAAATGGGACAAAAGACACGTGCCCAATTAGCACAGTATCACTCCAAGAAGTAACTCTACTTTAACACTACCTATCCAATTCATACTCCGTGCACACTACATCATTCACAAATAACAACTCATTCATCCCACGAATTTCATATACTCATACGTGTAATATAATCCTTAACCAGGAATTTCCTTATTCGAGTCATCCTCGATCTCAACTTCTGCAAGTCATAACCAACCCACAAGTATGCCTCAGACCAAAGTTAAATTTTAACACCTAACCATGAAATCAAGTTGTCAATAGCAGACTCCCCCACTTGGCTTAAAGCTATAGATTACAACACTCCATAATTCACGATACCCATAACCTATTATTGTCATAATATCATAGTCAGTGCCACAAAATGTTTCTCAAGCTCATACAACACTAACCATAAAAATACCCCAAATCATCCGCTAAGCTCGCAATCATTCTCTTGACACTAAAGTCGACTTTCTCAGCCAGATTCAAATTCAAATCTCCACACATATGCCTCACTAGCAGAAAAGAAACCCTCCACTCACATTACAAGGAACACACCTACGTAGATTACTCTCCAGGAGATAACCCACCCCCTAGCCTCAAATTGGCATCTTGTTATATCTTTTCGCAGCCACAATTTCTATGAAATCACTAAATCTTTATGAGTCCAAACTCATTAACCAGACATGAGAGTTTAATTTGTCCCAAAATTTAAACATGTGAAAGATCTTTCAAAACATTCACACTCGAGACTGTACGTCACATCAAAATGAAAATCAAGCACCCAATGGACTTTCCTTTACATTTCATAGAAATACTTCTGGTCACATTCAAATCATCTTAACACATCCCGCAATTACATCGTACTCATTACAAGACCATTTCACCACTCATCGAGCCACAAATTCCACTCGTAGGGACATTACCGGACATACGAGTCCAAATGTACAAGTTCTCATAACAAAAACTACCGAGCCTAAGCTAAGGTCTAACCCCGACCTCAAGTCCTCCAGACTATCCCATCACCAAAACATATAGTACACATCTCGAACCTCGTTCATAGAATCTCAAGCTAGCGATGCACAGCTGATACCGAGCGCTCATATGCGCATACGAATACGTGGAAGGAATTCAAAGAGTTATGTCTCAAGCTGAATCAATTTCGCACGATAAGGAAAGAAAGATGGGAAGTATATATCCTAAATACCCTATAGCCTCTCGAAGATAAGTATGGACGTCATCATACTGATCCGCAAGACTCTACTAGACACTTGCTTAGGACTTATAGAACCTATGAACCTAGAGCTCTGATACCAATCTATCACGACCCAAAATTCAATTAGTCGTGATGGCACATAACCCAACCTATTAGGTAAGCCAATTACCAACTATCCAATTCTAATAATAATTATTAAAGAAATTTAAGTAAATAAAGGTCTTAATCTTATACAATCCCCAAGAACTGGTAGTACAAATCATGAGCTTCTAAAAATAGAGTTTACAAAGCGGAAATGAAATAAATACACAGTCAATTTGAATAGTACATAAACAAAGATTTTATAAATCTAAGGCTCCCATGAACAAGAGGCAGCTACAATAGGAACGCAGGTACATCTTCAAATCCTACAACCATCGAGCACAGCAACAACATCAGCCAACATCTGCACGCAATGTGCAGAAGTGTAATGTCAGTAGAACCGAACCCATGTACTAAGTAACAAACCTAACCTTAGGTTGAAAGAAGTGACGAGCTTCCACCATGGTCGGGCCCAAAACCAATAGTCCACAACAGTCCATAACAACATAAAGCAAATAATACCAGAAGTGACTCAGAGATAAAATGCTCAGCAAAATCATGGTTTTAAAAATAATAGTTCTTCATTTCAAGTACATCAGTGAAAACCCAAATCGTTTACCGAAGTTGCCGAAAATATGAATAAGTTTGAAAACAATAATTTTTCCCAAAAATCCTTTCAATAATAAATGAGATGTTTCATTTTTCCTTCTAGATAACCCGTGTAAAAAAAATGCATCACTAAGCCCATATGTCAAAAATGTGTGAAAATCATGAATGATGTGATGCAGTATAGCACGAGAAAAATACATCTCTATACTTGTATTTCATATGTGCATGCCAATGCGATGCAACTCAATGATAAAATCATAAATAGCCCCTCGGGCAGACCTCACAATGACTCATATACAACCCCTCGGGCTTACCTCATTTGTAAACAGCCCCTCGGGCATACCTAGCAATCACTCATGCCTCCCAGTCACTCAGCACTCGCACTCAGTAGGTACATGCGCTTACTGGGGGTATGTACAGACTCCGAAAGGGCTCCTTCAACCCAAGCGCTATAATCTGCACGGACAACTCATGTGCTGCATGGATAACTCATGTGCTATAATATCGTATCAAAATCCGCACGGACAACTCACGTGCCATAATAAGCCAATAAGTCTGGCTGCAGGCGGGCAACCCCGATCTATATAATAGTAATAATAAATATAAAGCCAATATGGCATGCTGCGGCGTGCAGCCCGATCCCAAATTTATCCTCACAATCAGGCCCTCGGCCTTTCTCAGTCATCAATCTCTCCAGTTTCTCTCTCATGGGCTCACAATGTCATGAGAATAGCCCAAAAATGATGATATGATGTATTAATGAATAACAACAGAGACTGAGATATGATATGTAATGAAATGAATATGACTGAGTATGAATTTTTAATTTAAAACAAATACTTTTGCACACAAGTCACCTTTCACATTACGGACCTATTCCAAATTTCAGAATCGGATTCCGACCCCAATATCAAAAAGTCAACCCCCCGGTCAAACTTTAAAAAATTCAACTTTCGGCATTTCAATCCTAATTCCACTACGGAACTCCAAAAACCTTTTTGGATACGCTCCGGAGCCCAAAATCACCATACGGAGTTATTAGAATCATCAAAACTCCATTTTAGGGTCGTTTACACATAAGTCGACATTCGGTCTCTATTTTAACTTAAGTTTTATCCTTGGAACTAAGTATTCCAATTCATTCCAAACCTCACCGGACCCGAACCATTTACCCTGGCCATTCACACAACAACTGTAAAGTATAATTTGAACAATAAATGGGGAAACGAGGCTGTGATACTCAAAACGACCGGCCGGGTCGTTACACATGTCCTACATTGGATACTAATTCTCCTATGTATAGCTCTATTTATAGAGACAAAATCCCCAAATCAAGCTCCTATTGTATGAGAATGAAATCGTCATTGATGGTTGTATAACGGTTGGCTATAAATGCAGATATTCTATATAACAACTGCTCATTAAATGCTATCCGATATCTCCCCTTCAAATCTTTGTTATCAATTCCCCTGTTTTTGGAATTCACCCAACACCGGTCACATGCTTGTATCAGGTACCAACTACTTGCTGACTCACATCTCACATGTCTTCAGTTCCACGTGTCACCTCCTCATTTGTCCAACTTTCACTAACCAATTTTACCGCATACAATGAATCCTCCAGAGCAGTGGTGTATCCATCTTATGCCAATGGTGGTCAAGCGCACGCCCTTCGCCAAAATATTATATTACGTATATTAGTTAAATACTACTTTATATGGCTATATATTATATTTTGAACATCCTTATCATAGTTGAGTGAGGCAATCCAGTGTCTCAGGGTGTTCAAAGTGACGTGTTATTCACGGGTTCAAAATTTTGCCAATTTTATTTTCCAAAACTAAACGCAGACCACTATGTATGGTCTATTTGATTCTTTTTTTCAATCTAAAAACTTTTCTAATCAAATAACTCTTAAAACTTAAAACTTTTGATAAAATAAATAATTAATCTTAAAAGTAATTTTTAACTAAAATTTATTACTTAAAAGTCTAGCTCTGCAAAAAGGTTTTCAACAAAAGCACCCTACAAACAATAAATCCTCTCGATTCTCTTTTGTCCTTTGGTTTTATGATTTTATTAGTAAAATTTCTAATGTTGTCTTTTTGTTATTTTAATTTTGATTCATAAAGTTATAGTTCTATTAAAACTTTTTCTTATTGTTTAGCTATATGTAGCGTAGTGTGATCTAAAATTTTTGGTACACCATTCATCGACAAAAATAATTTATTAACTTGTTTAAAGTTTGAACACCCTTGATGGAATTTCTAGCTACTCCACTGCTCCAGAGGCAGAGCCAAAAGTTAAAGTTTATGAAGTTTGAATTTATTATGCAAACTGTATTTCATTAAAAGAAAATCACAATAAGGGGAATGGGAGTGAGGAAAGGAGAAGGAAATGTTTATGCTACTAAACTAATTAGGTTTGAACCCTCCACCTCAACTGTGGAAGACGGGGAGCTCATCATGTGAGCCACCAGAAATCCCCCCATATCCCGTATTAGTGAATTCACAATTAAATATTTACACCTATTAAATAAATTTTCTAATACAAATATAAAGCCAAAGCAACTGATACTGGTTTGACTCGTAAGTACTCCCTATGTTTCAATTTAGATGACACACTTTTCTTATTTGTCCGTTCCAAAAAGAATGACACGTTTCTACAATTGGGAATAATTTAACTTTAAACTCTTCATTTTGCTCTTAATGAGAAGATTTATAACCACACAAATGTCATGGTGATCCACGTCCAATCCGTACTCAATAGTGAGTGGAAACGGTCGTTGGAAGTATAGTACCCAACAAGAGTCGGGGTCGATTTCCACAAGAAGTTTAATATGGGTGTTAGGGTATACACTTGATGAGAGCAAATGAAATAACTAAATTGTGCTTCCAAACAAGGGATTTTGTTTTCTACTTCTAAATTAACACTAACAATTGTAACTAATGAGAAGAAACTAGAAGGCGAGTGATTTTTTTTTATTGTTTTTACCAAATGGTTAAAATCCCTAGGGATGTGGCCTTCACCTAGGTGTTCGCCTAATGGGTTAAGTAGGTTAACACTTATTTTATTGATCAGGGTGTATTATAGCTCTCAACTCCATGTTACCCACTCAATACTTCTCGGTCATAGAGTGGTTTTGCCCAATTTGGTTTTCTCAAGCCCAAATGGGTATCAAGCTAAATCGTTGATATGAGGTCAAGTCGGGTTTCCCCTATCTCTAGTTCAAACCCTTTAATTAGGATAATCAAATCCTTAATTAGTCCAATTTCTTGTTAGCCAAGTTTTTCTAGACTAGGTCCCTCTTTCTTAAGTAAAGACCAAGTTAAAAAAGGCATGAATCAATGTTTGCAATCATTAATTCAAAAATTAAAGCATAAACAACGCTAAATAATCAACACCCAATCATAAACAAGCATTAAATTAAATACCCATAAGGTTTACACACTAGGGTTGGGTCACAACCCTAGTAAATGTCTAGCTACTCATAGCAGAAAATGAAGAAAGCAAAGAAGAAATGCTAATTAAACCCATAATATAAGATTAAAATGATAAACTATGATTGTTTATCCCAAAATGATCACAAATTTCCGAAAATGGAAAACTACAACGGCTACAACTGCTTGAACTTCAAAACTTGACCTAAAAATGTGATTCTTGTCTATTTATAGTGGTCCAAAATTCGCTTACAAAAATGCCCCTCGGGAGGTTCTGCGACTGCACAATTCCATGTGCAGTCCGCACATTGCTTGGTCTTTCAAGTAACTGGATTCTGCAACAACACAATTTGGTCTGCGGCTGTAATGCAACTTCTGCGGCAGCACAATTCTTGTGCGGTCTGCACTTCAAGCAAGGCTTCAGTCTTGGTGATTTGCACACTTTCTGAACTTTTTAAATTCTTGTCAGTGCGGACCATGTTCTGCGGCCGCACAATTCATATGTGGTCCGCACTTCTGCTTAAAGTATTGTTGGCCTTCTTCACCAGTTCTGCGGCCGCAAAGGGAATTTTGCGGTCCACACTTGCTTCTGCAGCTGCAGAAATACCTCCGCGGACCACACTTTTTGTGTGTTGCACCCCTTCTTTCTTTGTGAGTCGGAATACTCCTTTTTAATCGGATTTTTTCATAAGAGCCCAAATTTCCAACATTCCTGCAATTTGCACACTTTCATTAGTTTTCGGAACATAAATCGATACTTTCGGACTAAAATAAAAGTAAAAAGGTACTACTAAGTGGTCAAAATCCACACTTATCAACTCCCCCAAACTTAAGTCTTTGCTTGTCCTCAAGCAAATAGATTAGTTCCCACCTCCTCAGAGTTAAAGGTCATTTCAGCGAATCAATGGTGAGCCATTCATACTCAGTTGGGACCAACAATTACCCACACTATTCATGCATTATCAACAAGGTGACAAGTCAAATATTCATGCACATATAGTTCTAATGTCACTTTTGAGCTTCAAGAATTGACTTTACTTATCAAGGACTCTTGTTTTATCATGTAGGTCATGGTGGATTCCAAACTCTTGCTCCTCTACCTTTCATTTGCCAAGCTCACTTAAAATGTTAGCACTCAATCTTAAGATTCATGAAAGGTTCGCTCTTGTCTCACCAAAGAATGTCAAGTAGGACTTCTTTCGGGTTGTATTAAAGACTTTTGGAATAGGGTAGGATACCATATGGGTAAGTGGCTACACCTTTCCTTAAGCACTCCACATTTTCATTTCTCGACTCACAATTATCAATTCTTAGAGGCATTTTCTTTTTACTGGGGGCTAGAGAGATTTGACATGACTCTTTCTTGTTCGATTCATTCTTTTTCTCCCTTTGATGCTCATGTTAGGGATCATTACCTCTTTTTGAATCCATCAAACCTTCCACTTATTCTCTTTTTTGTATTTTTCTTTTTGTTCTTTTTCTTTTCTTGCCTTCTCTTTTCATAGAGATCATTTCTTTTTTTTCTTTTTGTGCCTTGATACCATTTTCAAATTCCTCATCTCTACCCCAAACTTATGCTTTAAGCCACGTATTTCACAAAAGTGTTAATGAAAGTCCGGGTGCCAAGAGAGGATCATGACCAAACGGGTAAAGGCTTATAACATGGTTATCCAATGAGAAAGGCTAGAGAGTCAAAGGGGGTTGACTAGGGATAACGACATTGGTTGGCAATAGAAAGCTCAAATAGGCTAAAGAAAGCCTATAATCATTTCTCAAACTAAGCAAAACTTAGGATTTTGCCTTGAAGCATATTCGGGGCTAGTTCTAGACCATTCACACGGATACTTGGACTAGCAACAATTCATCTCACCCCTCACGCAACTAAATCGTAAAAGAGGATAGAGTCGAGAGCCTACAATAACCGCACTCAAGTTTAAAGATCACTATGGTCTAATAAACTACTCGATGATTGTCAAAGTCAACTCAAGAGTTTCAATGTCACTAACTAGAGCTATTTTCTGTCAAAAAACTTATCTTTAACCATAAACACGTAGTTAAGTGTGTTGGTACCAAATGAAACATGATTAACTCTTTTTCGAGAATAACTTGATTGGGACTTTTCATTCATTACTACTACTATTATTATTACCTAAATACAAAAACGGACTCATTCCCTTAAGAAGGTTGTCACTCCATCCATCGTTGGGATGAGTCACCCGGTTCACACAAAAACTACCTTTGGAAAGAACTGTGGCGTTAAGAAAACCAAAGGCTTATTATCTATGAAAGCATAAAAAGAAGCTACTTAACAAAACAAGAACTAAAGCGGAAAAATAAAGAAGCTAATGAACAATAACTACTAAAGATAGATAACTACAAATAAGAAAAGAAAGAGAATCATCAAATTATTACAGTCCAAATTCCAAAATGTGTCAATGTATCAAATAAACTCCACCCCCCCCAAATAAAAGTAAGCATTGTCCTCAATGCTTAGCAAAATAAGAGTGAAATAAGAGAGGGTGAAGAAAACTCCTTAAGGATCCTTGGACATCTCAATGTCCTCAGTAATATCATCTCCCGCAGGATCAGCCAATTGTATCTCATCATAATCAAATCTAGGCATGGCGGGAGTGGCGAACATCGCACGCACTACCTCAGCAGTGTTGGCAGCAAGGTCTGGCTCCTCAGACTGGCTAGTTGGTGGTACCAGTGCAGATGGTGCAGATGGATCTGGGACGGACTGGTGCGGGTCAAGTAGCATATCAAAAGGTAGGTCCCCTCCTTTCTGAGCTTGTCAACTGATTTCTTGCTTGCTTGTGACTTCTTCATCTTCTTCACTTCCTTTCCCAACTCCTCAATAACTCACCCGTGCTACACCAAGGTGTCCATGATCATCTTCGGGTTGTCCAGAATCCTCTTGAGTATCTTATTAATGCCATAGGGGGCCTCTGGTGCTTGTGTAGTGGACTGCGCTGCAACAGTACTAGATAAGTCAGACAACTTTGAAGTAGTTGTCTGCATCCAGTTGTTGAGATTCGCCAATGTCTGGGAGACTCATAGAGCGGATAATGGAGTTGTAGGCATGGGCACTGGCCTCAGATCTGGAGCATGGGCTGCCCTGGGGGCTATGGTAGGAGCTGAGGATGATGGCAGAGGCATAGTAGTGGCACTGGAATAGGGATCCTCAGAGGTGGAAGGAAGGTCCTTTGTCTCAGTAACTACCACTACTAGCTCATCAGATTGGCATGTGGTGGTAGAAGGCTGGATTTTCTTCTTTAGGTTGGTTTCATCCATCAGTGAATACCAGTCAAATGGCTTCTTCGGATTTACCTTGGTGTCAAAAGATCTCATCTCTACCTTTTCATCGGTAAGGTACTCTGTGATAGTGTTGGGATAAGGATAGGCCGAGCTAGCCTACCGTGCTATCAAGGAAATGCTGGCCGGCATCACGGCACCCACATTAATTGGGTACCCGGCCATGATGGAAGCCATAAGAACAACCCGAGGAATAGGAAGATGAGTTTCATTCTGGCTTGGATCCAGTCTGCTACAAACAAAGGTTTGCCACCCCTTCGCATCGAAGCTCAATGTGTTCTGCTGAATGGGAACCCCAGTGGTAATCCATGGTGGTGATAGCCCTAGTGGTGCTAAGATCTCAGCCAACTAAGGTCGGACATCCTCCTTCATTGCACATTTCTCCAGATACTACTTTGGCTCCATATTCTCAAATCCCAAGTACGCATTTAGTGTATGCTGATCAAACCTTACCATGAGGTTGCCAACTTTGGTCACCTTCGTCCCTTTCTTTATGTGAGTAACATTAGCATAGAACTCTCGGATGAGGTAGTCCTTGGCATCCTTAACTCTCTCAATGAACCACATCCAACCCTTTCGTGCTCTGAACTGCCTCAAGATCGCCACGTTGTATTTCTCCAATTCTTTCAATAGGAAGTGTCTCTCAAGAGTCAAAGACCTCACTGGCCACCATATAGGAAACTCATTGAAGGTGACCAAGCTGACAAACCTATTCTCCTAGACCTCCTTCTTCTTTGATCTCTCCACACATGTGGCTGTACCATCTCCCCCTCTACCATCATCAGGGATCTCCTGTATAGTCTGTGCCTCTGTGTCTGGTGTAGTTGATGGCTCAGATGCCTGGCTAGCACTCTCCGACCCCTCGGAGGTGCTGTGAGATGAAGATGGATCATCCCTGAGCTGGAATCTCCCATGTGGCCTCGACTGTGTGGTTGTCTGATCCTTTTAAATGGAGGTTGAGTTACCCTCTGACACTTCCCTAGACAGGACATAGGAACTAGACTCGGAGAGGTATTCACCTCTCCCTCTGCCCGTTGTGGCTTTCTTTCTAATAGTCTTAGGCTGGCCAAGGGGAAAGGTACCTCTACCTCAACCCATAGAAGATTCACCCCTTCCCTTTGTAGTGTCGCCTCGGCCTCTCGATCGAACCATTGTCTGTATTAAAGCAAAGAAGATTGTTAGTTGCAATTCATTATTCAATATATTTAGGACTTATGTGGGCAAAGGAGGAACAATTGGACAAAGTGGTATTATGAGTATAACACAGGTCTGCAGGTAATGGGATCTGTGGTCCACATATTGTTTATGTGCTGCCACAGAAAGGAATTGCGGTCCGAAGAATTTTGTTGTGCGGCCACAGAAAGGAAGTGTGGTCCGCACAATTTGCAAGTGCGGCCGCACTTCAGACTCTCAAGGTGCCGAGTCTTTGAAGACAATGCGATGGTCAATCTGCGATTGTAGAGGGAAATCTGCGGTCCGCACATTTTAATTTATGGCCGCAGATCTCTGCTTCACTAAATTGCCAAAACTCCTAATCTGTGGACCGTACAAATTCAAGTGCGGCCACAGATTTCAA
Organism: Nicotiana tomentosiformis; assembly: GCF_000390325.3. NCBI lineage: Eukaryota > Viridiplantae > Streptophyta > Magnoliopsida > Solanales > Solanaceae > Nicotiana > Nicotiana tomentosiformis. The sequence goes on from NC_090812.1 coordinate 119,141,258, forward strand.
AAGTTACGAACAATCATATTTTTTCTACCTAAATTTTTTAATTTATTGCACAAATAGACACGACAATATGGTAAAAACATGAAATTTCACTAACCCAAACCCATTAGAGCATGTATTATGATTACCCAGTTCAGATCTACCCTACATGGACACATAGTTGAACTTTAATAACAAATGGCCTAAAAAGAACTAAATATCTAAAATTAAACTATCACAAAAATTTAACATGATATTGAAGCATACTAGATAGAGTGAGTGCAATGGGTGAATAATCAAGGTTGTATGTGAGGACAATTAAAATCACTCAAGAAAATCAGCAAAGCAACAATGTTTCTTCACAGAGGAAAAAGTGTAAAATGAGCTTTATTACTCTATTTATACCAACTGTTTGAGAAGGATAAAGAGGGAGTGCGGCCGCACATTTTCATGTGTGGTTCGCACTCTGTCACCTGGGTTGACAGTCTCAGATCTCAATGTGCGGTCTGCATATTTTCAGGTGCGGCCACATATTTCATGTGCCGTCGCAGATCAACCTCCGCACTGACAAGATCAAACATTAGAGAGTTAGCAATTTGACACTTTTTTAATATTTCAAATGTAGGATACGCATGAAAAATGTGCGGATGCAATGCTCTTCTTCCGTGGCACCTAGAAATGTGCGGCCCGCACAAATAAAGTGCGGTCCGCACAATTTTGAACAACACATAGCCATATATGTGTCCACCTTTGTTGGAATTCACACTCATCCCTAGAGTATACTTCAAATAAAGTTAGAACATAAATAATACCTAACTACAAAAGAAAAAGGAAAAGAACATGGTTTTCCTCCCAAGAAGCGCCTGATTCAACGTCGCGACACGACGCAAAATACCCTCAAGTGAAGTGAATGACCGCCACCACATGGCTATCTCCAACCTTGCCCAAGTAATGCTTCACCCACTGACCATTGACTCTGAATACTTCATTGGTTTTGTTCTTCAAGTCTAATGCACCAAAGGGTGTCACACCAACAATTTCAAATGGACCACTCCACTTGGATTTTAGTTTCCCGGGAAACATTCTCAACCTTGAGTTAAACAACAATATAAGATCGCCCACCTTAAACTTTTTATTCCAAATGTATTTTTCATGAAGATATTTCATCTTTTCTTTGTACAAGGACAAACTCACATAAGCATGGTATCGGAACTCATCTAATTCATTCAAATATGCAAACCTCTAGTTAGCGGCTACATCACAATCAAGATTCAACTTCTTTAGAACCCACATTGCCTTGTGCTCTAGTTCCACCGGAAGATGACAAGCGTTTCAACACCAACCGGTATGGAGACATTTCGATAGGTGTTTTGTAAGCCGTCTGATAAGCCCATAATGCATTATCAAGCTTCTTGGACCAATCTGTGATTAGCATTTACCATTTTAGACAAGATACTCTTTATCTCCCGGTTGGAGACTTCCACTTGCCCACTAGCTTGTGTGTGATAGGGAGTCATGACTTTGTGAGTAACACCATACTTGCTAATTAAAGTGTCAAAATCCTTGTTGCAAAAGTGTGACCCCCCATCGCTTATAATTGCACGTGGAGTACCAAACCTTGTGAAAATATTCTTCTTCAAGAAAGCTACTACACTTCTCGCCTCATTGTTGGGTAAAGCAATGGCCTAAAACCATTTGGATAGATAATCCACTGCGACTAAGATGTAGGTGTTTCCACAAGAACTCACAAAAGGGCCCATGAAGTCAATGCCCCATATATCCAAAATATTAATCTCCAAAATAGTTGTGAGAGGCATTTCATTTTTCTTTGAGATTTCACCGGTCCGTTGACATTCATCACATCTTTTTCACTAACTCCCTATCATCCTTGTAAAGAGGGGGCCAATAGAAACCACAGCTAATCACTTTTGCCGTCGTTCTTGCTCCAACATGATGACCACCATATGGTGAAGAATGAAAAGCCCCAATAATATCACCTTGCTCTTTTTTCGGTACACACCTCCTAATCACCCTATCCGTAAAAATCCGATAAAGGTATGGTTCATCCCAATAACAATCTTGACAATCCCTTTTGAGCTTCTTCCTTTGGCTTGAAGGGAACTCATCCGGAATGATTCCACACATAAGAATATTTGCTAAGTTCGTGAACCATGGCACCTCTTTTATTTAAATTGCCAAAAGTTTCTCATCGGGGAAAGAGTCATTGATTTCAAGGCCATCATGCGGCCTCCTCTCCTCCTCCAAACGAGACAAGTGGTCCGCCACTTGGTTTTCACTACCTTTCCTATCTTGGATGTCAATATGAAATTCTTGTAACAAAAGCAACTATCTCATCAACCGCTTTGTGAAGTCCTTTTTGCTCATAAGATAATGAAGCGTCGCATGATTCGTGTGGACAATAACTTTTGCACCCATCAAGTACGGGCGGAACTTCTCAATTGCAAACACAATAGCAAGGAACTCTTTCCCCGTAACAGTATAGTTGACTTGGGCACTATTCATGGTCTTACTATTATAGTAGACCGGATGAAAAATCTTGTTGATACGTTGCCCCAAAATAGCCCCAACCGCTACGTCACTTGCATCATACATGAGTTCAGAAGGCACACTCCAATTTGGAGCGGTGATGATGGGAGTAGTTGTCAACTTGAACTTCAACAATTCAAAATCTCGCATGCAATCATCATTGAAATTAAACTTGGCATCCTTCTCAAGAAGCTTGCACAACGGGTTCACCACCTTAGAAAAATCTTTGATAAAGCGTCGGTAAAAACCCGCATGACCTAAGAAACTCCGCACACCCTTCACCGAAGTTGGGGGTGGAAGCTTAGAAATCACCTCAATCTTTTCCTTGTGAACTTCAATTCCATTCCTTGAGATTTTATGGCCAAAGACAGTACCTTCCTCAACCATGAAATGACATTTCTCCCAATTGAGTAACAAATTGGTTTCTTCACATCTAGACAAAACTTTGTCCAAATTTGCAAGACAATCATCAAAAGAATCCTCAACCACCGAGAAGTCATCCAAGAAAACTTCAAGGTAGTCCTCCACCATGTCCGTGAAATATCCATCATACACCTTTGAAAAATCGCCGGTGCATTATACAAACCAAATGGCATCCGCTTGAAAGCAAAATTACCATATGGCATGTAAAAGTTATTTTCTCTTGATCTTCCGGAGCAATGAGAATTTGTTTGTAGCATGAGTACCCATCAAGAAAACAATAGAAAGCTTGGTCGGGCGTGAGCATTTGATCTAAGAAAGGAAGTGGAAAGTGATCCTTCCTTGTGACTTTGTTGAGCTTGCGATAATCCATACACACCCTCCAACCGATCACCGTTCTTGTAAGAATCGATTCATTCTTGTCATTGGTGACCATGGTCATGCCCCCCTTCTTTGGAAGACATTGAACCGGAGAAGTCCATGAACTATCGGAGATTGGGTAGAAAACCCCGGCATCCAACCACTTGACAATTTCCTTCTGGACAACTTCTTGCATAGCTTCATTGAGTTTTCTTTGATGTTCAACATATGGTTTAGCACCATCATCCAACTTGATCTTGTGCATGAAAAAGACGGGGCTTATACCTCGAATATCCGCCAAGGTCCACCCAATAGCCTTCTTCCTCTTTTGTAGCACCGCCAATATGAAATCTACCTGCACCTTAGTCAAACAAGAGGAAAGAAGAACCAGTAAAGTAGAACAAGGGCCAAGAAATTCATACCGAAGATATGGAGGCAATGGTTTCAACTCCAAGGTAGGTGGCTCTTCAATAGAAGGTTTTGTAGGAAGATTCTTCCTATTTTCAAGATCCAAGGACAATTTTTGGGGGTGCATAGTTGTACGACCTCATTCCTTGCAAAGAGTTCACACATTCGATGAAGCCATCCATTTCGTCATCATCAAAGTTGAGCAAGACGGCCTCCAATATATTACCAATATTAATTGTAGTACTTGTATCATCAACAATGACATCAGTCACCAAATCCACAAAAGATCACATTTCATTATTATTTGGTTGCCGCATGGACTTACACACATGGAATATCACTTTTTCATCACCAACCCGAAAATTGAGTTTTCCGGATTCAACATCACAAAGTGCCTTACCCGTAGCAAGGAAATATATCCCAATAATAATTGGTACCTTATAATCAACCTCACAATCTAGAATGACAAAATCTGCTGGTAGAATGAATTTATCAACCCAAACCAAAACATCTTCAATCACACCCAACGACATTTTCATGGTATGATCGGCCATTTGCAATCTCATAGTATTGGTTGCCCAATACCTAAAGTCTTGAAAATCGAATAGGGAATCAAATTTTACTTGCCTAAGATCACAAAGAACTTTAGCAAACTCGGCACTTCCAATTGTACAAGGAATCGTGAAAGCACCAGGATCCTCCAACTTAGGAGCCATTGAATGAACAATTGCACTCACTTGATGAGTGACTTTGATGGTCTCAAAATTCATTGACCGCTTCTTTGTCACAAGATCTTTAATAAACTTTGCATAACCGGGCATTTGCTTCAAAGCTTTGACCAATGGCCCATTGATTGAAAGACTTTTCATCATTTGAATGAACTTCTTGAATTAATTCTCACCATTTCTCTTGGAAAGTCTTTGAGGGTGTGGAGGTGGAGGCTTAGGAAATGGTGCCTTAGCCTTTTGCACTACCGGCTCCGGTATATCCATAATGTGTTCCCTAGACGGGTTAACCTCCTCTTGAGTCTCTTTAACACTATCATCAATATCAATCCGAAATTCCGCATTAGGTTGAACAACATTGTCTGGGATTTCTTCTTCTTGCATCACTTGATCATCATCAATAAGTTGCCTTCCACTTGAGGTGGCTGCATTCCCGCCTCTTCCACTTCTTGTGATAACCGCGATAGCATGCCCCATGTTGTTACCACCCTTTGGTTTTACCACCGTAATACTTGGTAGTACACGCTTAGGATGATAATTTAAGGCTTGAGAGATTTTCCCCATTTGAACTTCTAGGTTGCTGATTGATGTGTTGTGTGAGGCAAGTTGGGCATCCGAATCGGCATTCTTTTCCATCATTTGCTTGAACATATTTTCAATACGCACCATCTCATTGTTTGAAGAACTCGAACCATGGGAAGGATAAGTAGGTGGTTGTTGGTACATTGGGGGCCTTTGAAAACCCGACCCCCGGTTGCCTTGATTGTTTTTCCATCCGCCATGATTGTTACCTCCCCAATTTCCTTGGTTGTTTCCACTCCAATTTCCTTCATTGATGTTGTTATGCCAATTCCCTTGATTGTTTCCTCCACTCCAATTTCCGTGATTGTTAGAATTCCAATTGCCTTGATTGTTTGAGGTTGCCAGTCAATTAAGTAATAAGTACCCAAAAGGTTTACGCACTAGGGTTGGGTCACAACCCTAGATAAAATCTAGCTATTCATTGTGGGAATTGAAGAAAATAAAGAAGAAATGCTAATTAAACATATAATCTAAGATTGAAATGATAAAATATAATGTTTAAACACTAAAATAGTCACAAACGCCCTAAAATGGAAAAATGTAACGGCTACAGCAACTCAAACTTTGAAACTTGACCTAAAAATGTGAAACTCGTCTATTTATATTGGCCCAAAATTCGCTGACAAAAATGTCCCTCGAGAGGTTCTGCGGCCACACAATTCCATGTGCGGTCCGCAGATTTCTTCAGTTTCAAGATCTTGGATTCTGCAGCCGCACAATTCTAGATTGACTTTGTTGATCTTGCAATAATCCATACACACCCTCCAACTGGTCACCGTTCTTGTAAGAATCAATTCATTCTTGTCATTGGTGACCATCGTTGTCACGCCCCGAACTCGAGGAACGCGACTGGCGCTCAATCGAGTAAACCCAGTTGAGAAAGCCTAATTTACATTAACCACTCATCATTATTCACGCATGATTTACCATGACATAATTAGATCTTGACTTTCATATTGAATACATTTGGCTCAATGGCCCATATTCTTTTTATCGTGATGGTTACACAGCTTTATAAATAGTTGTAAATAATGTGAACATAAATACATGACAAAACTCAAATCTTTAATTACATGACCCACAGTATACATGGAGCTTCCATGTCAATAGATACCTAAATACATAAATTGAACTAGACCCAAACACCCACTAGAACTTTATGCGGGTGGAGGTGTATCACAATCCTTACACAAAACGGCCCTGTCGCCTCACCCCAATATATGCGGGTGGAGGTGTATAACAATACCACAATCTCTACACAAAGTGGCCCTGCCCCCTCACCCCAATATATACGGGTGGAGGTGTATCACAATACCACAATCCCTACACCAAGTGGACCTGCCGCCTCACCCCGATATATGCGGGTGGAGGTGTATCACAATACCACAATCCCTACATAAAATGGCCCTGCCGCCTCACCCAATATATATTGCATCGTGCAACCCGCTCTCACAATATATTTATATTCAATTCTGTTGCGGCGTGGAATCCGCTCCTCCAATATATTCATTTTAATCAAGTCTGTTGCGGCGTGCAACCCGATCCCCCAATATATATATATATATATATATATATATATATATATATATATATATATATATATATATATATATATATATATGCGGGTGGAGGTGTATCACAATACCGCAATCTCTACACAAAGTGGCCCTACTGCCTCTTCCCGATATATGCGGGCGGAGGTGTATCACATTACCACAGTTCCTACACAACACGACATTGCCGCCTCACCCCAATATATATGTGGGTAGAGGTATATCACCATACCACAATACCTACACAAAGTATCCCTACCGCCTCACCCTAATATATGCGGGTGGAGGTGTAATCCCAATCACAATACCATATATAAACTCAAAGAGGCATAGTTTGTCATTACATTTAAGGTCGTAATTTCCCATATCATTGGAATACTTCATGTTTATGCTCATCATGGAGAAACACAACTCATTACATTAGAACATGCATGGTAAATCAATAAGTCGATTTCAATGGCATATGGGCCCAATTTCTTTTCTTAAGGTTCATCATCATTTAGCATAGGACATCTCCCTTTCACCTCGTTATTCACTCACTTGACATCTTGAAGCCATTAGCTAAGTTCATGGCTCTTGGGGACTTAACGTCGAAGTCATTTACATTAATTATTTTAGTAGCATACATACTATGATTGAAACTATTGGGACATACAACACCTCATAATTCTCATTTTGATAAATGGCCACATTTTATGTTCATACCATCACTTACTTGTACTTGCCATGGGTGATCATAGGGCATCAAAAACATTTAAAATATTTAGGAACACCATATCCTCTCCTCATGAGGCTATAGGAGCTTATAACACATTGGAAACATAAATACAAATACGTTCATCTCATAACCTTTCACACCATATACCACTTCACAATTATATTCAACTACTTACAACATCATTATTTCATTGGCTCCCTTGGCCATACATATTATTTTTCATTTATGGCACCGTGGCCGTATATCATATTCCGCACTTTCATTTCTTTACTTTCAAGGATTATCATCATAAACATCATCATAAAGAATACTCTTGAAATACCTTTCCCCTAAAAGGGCAATACACCATTTCAACTCATGATTATGTAAGAGTTCAAAACATATTGGAAATACCTACCAAGCATAGCATTACTTCGAAAAACCATATTTGGACATGACTTGAGTACATAAGCTTTTGGATAATTCTATTTTCGGAGTCAATTTGGAATAGTTGAATCAAGACTCATTTTATAATATTTCACACATCATTTCATTTCGTTGGCGCGATTGGCCCCAAGTATAACTATGATTCTTGGCACGGTGTTCACTCTTTATATCCCCAACTCAATACTTTCACTTTCAAGCAACTTTATAGATAATTGACAACAAATAATCTTTAATCACGACTTTTAGTACGCCTATGAGCAATTAAGAGTCTTAAGCACATTGAAACTTCTTACACAATTTGGCATAATAGCCTTCACTTGAAATACTACTTGGAGTCATAACATTTTTATACCCAACTCATACTTTGAACACATTCCCAAAGGATTACATCATATGATAAGAGCATCCGAAACACATTTTGAATATATACCTTTCAACACAAAGCTTATTCCGAATAGTAAATTTATAATGAATAACTCGAGACTTACAATAACATCGTGGGATTTAATTCTAAGAGAGAATTTTAGCCAACATACCTTGATGGAGCTCTTTAGTGATACTAAAACCTCCCACTACTCTTACAACTTCAATCTACATCAACATAATTCAATTGGACCAATATTAGTAAACATTTCCAGGTTTTTGGCAATTTTGGCATTTTATTAAATACCTAGAGTGCATAGTATTCAACTATCTCTAGTAATGGTGTTTCTTCATCCAACAACCCTTCCTTCCCACCAAAAAGAGATACTACAAATCCTTGTCCACTTACTAACTTCTTAGCACCATTATAATCATCAATAAACTCACATCCACCAAATTTTACTAATTAACTCATTACAAAATCTATCTAACACCCAATAATCTAGTTTAAGTATTTATGGCTTCCAATCACCATCTCATAAGTGCTAGTACTTATGCCTTGCTCGTATATTCTCTAACAATCCATGTATGTAGGTTTAAGGGTGAAAGATTACCTCTTGTAGACCAAATCTTGAAAGTCAACTTTTGGGGTGTTCTTGAGATTTTGAAGAAATCTTATGGAATCCAATACAAAACCTTATTGTAACTAGTGATTGAGAAGTGGAATCATCATAAAAATACACTTAAAAACTCACCTTAAGTGTGTATTGGAAGCCTTGGCCGGATGGGTGATGGAGAGAAAAGCCCTAGTCTTTAAATCTTTTTATTTTTCTCTCTCCCCGCTCAGGTATTAATAGGCCTAGGTACAATATTTTTCCACTGGCGCTATCCCTGTGCTATAAGGCTTTAGCTCACTGGTTTGCTAAAATCAGGTACAGAATTTTTCCACTGGTGCTATCCCTGTGCTATAAGGCTTTAGCTCACTGGTTTGCTAAAATTTTCTCCTTCCCTCATGTGCTATAGTTGCACTATGGGGAGATAGCTCACTGTATTTTCTTTAGTCGTATTACTTTCAAATTAACATCCAAGGTTTCCCCATTATTACAACACTCAAGATTAATAAAATAATCATCCCCAAGCATCCAAATAACTTTATCCACTATAGAAATTTCTCATGTAGTTTGGGTCTAAATTAAATTGTATTCCTAAGCTCGAAATTACTCGAATTAGCTATAGGAATTGACGGGGCCTATGCACATTAGCCTACCTCGGCACCACTAACATTCCTTTGCAAAATTTTTCGGGGCCTTATATTCTCCCCCGCTTAGGATCATTCGTCCTCGAATGAGGAGTAAAGTCCATCCCCAAACACTTAACATAACACATCTCTTCCCTAATACATCTCAAGCTCCCAAATTTGACTAACTCCCAAATTTTTTGGAAATTTCAACAGAGTTTCCCTTGTAATTGGGCATATCTACCTGTCAAAGAATCTCACAATCAATCCTAAACAACATATAGATGACACCACTTCGCACCATATACATGAAATCAACAACTATGACTCTCGAGGCCAGTTGTATGACCTTGCTTACCTTGGTCGTATCCTTGACTTTTACTTTCTCCATTACGAGGACAATTGGGCACCTCACACATTATGCATGTCATGTGTGTCATTCCTTTAATCCTTAGTCCTTTTTCATTTCATAGCACGATGTGCAAAATTCCTTGGTATTAACAAGGAAACTTCGAGACTAACTTGGAACCTTAACGCACGATCGAGGATAGAAGAAGAGAAACATTTCCTAAATATCGGTGTAGCCTCCCTATTATAAGTGTGGCTGGAAACACACCGATAAGAGGTACTCTACTGACACAGCTCCATGACAACTTAGGACTCTTAAACCATGCTCTGATACCAAGTTTGTCATGCCCCGAGCGTGAGGAGCGCGATCGGCGCTCAACCGAGTAAATCCAGTCGAGCAAGCCTAATTTACATTAACCACTCAGCATTACTCACGCATGATTTAACATAACATAATTAGATCTTGACTTTCATATTGAATACATTTGGCTCAATGGCACATATTTTCTTTACCGTGATGGTTACACAACTTTATAAATAGCTGTAAATACTGTGAACATAAATACATGACAAAACTCAAATCTTTAATTACATGACCCACAGTGTACATGGAGCTTCTATGACAATAGATACCTAAATACATAAATTGAACTAGACCCAAACACCCACTAGAACTGTAGCGAGCTCACCATAAGCTGAGTAGTGAAGAAGATCTCTATCAAAGATCCATATCATCCTGTAGAAGTATACTTGCATCCATTAAAACATGCAGTGCCCCCGAAAAAAGGGACGTGAGTACATGTGGAATAGTACTCGTATGTAAGGCAGTCAAAATAACATATGAAAATACGGTAACTCAAATAAGAGACAAACAAAGTACATCAAGAAACTACGAAACATCCCATAGAATCACATTTCAACTCTCGTTATGCTTACATCATTTTAAACTTCGTTTAGGATCAACTGAGCCATATGAACTATATGTGGAATACATAATATAATGTAATTGTAACTACATGTACAAACAAGGCCAATGAAAGTGGCACCTTCCTCCCTATTATACACATATACATTTCATAGACCGTCCTTAGTATTCACATATCATATTATATATCTATGCGTCTCATAGACCGTTCACAGTGTTTACAGCAACATAAATATGATGAATCATAGTAACTGTAAAAGGGCTTAGATAGCCATTAGCGCCAAGAAATATTATTAAGAACTTCCATTAAAATTTATAGATATTAAGTCGAGAATCCACTATAACCACCTTCACACAAAGCGGCCCTGTCGTCTCACCCCAACATATGCGGGTGGATGAGTATCACGATACCATAAGTTTTACACAAAGTGGCACTGCTGACTCACCCCAATATATGTGGGTGGAGGTGTATCACAATACCACAATATCTGCACAAAGCGGCCCTGCCACCTCACCCCAATATATGCGGGTGGAGGTGTATCACAATACCACAATCCCTACACAAAGCGGCCCTGCCGCCTCACTCCGATATATGCGGGTGGAGGTGTATTACAATACCACAATCCCTACACGAAACGGCCCTGTCGCCTCACCCTAATATATGCGAGTGGAGGTGTATCACAATACCACAATCTCTACACAAAGCAACCATGTCGCCTCACCCCAATATATGCTAGTGGAGGTGTATCACAATACCACAATCCCTACACAAAGCGGCTCTGCTGCCTCACCCCGATATATACAGGTGGAGGTATATCACAATACCAAAATCCCTACACAAAATGGCCCTGCCGCCTCACCCCAATATATATATATATACGGGTGGAGGTGTATCACAATACCACAATCCCTACACAAAATAGCCTTGTCGCCTTACCCCGATATATGCGGGTGGAGGTGTATCACAATACCACAATCCCTACACAAAATGGCCCTGCCGCCTCACCCCAATATATGCGGGTGGAGGTAAATCAAAATACCACAATCTCCACACAAAGCGGCCCTGCCGCCTCACCCCGATATATGCAGGTTGAGATGTATCACAATACCATAACCCCTACACAAAGCGGACCTGCCACCTCACCCCGATATATGCGGGTAGAGGTATATTACAATACCTCAATCCTTACACAAAATGGCCATGCCGCCTCACCCCAATATATACATGTGGGTGGAGGTGTGTCATAATATCACAATCCCTACACAAAACGGCCCTGACGCCTCACCCCTATATATATATATATATATATATATATATATATATATATATATATATGAAGGTGGAGGTGTATCACCATACCACAATCCCTACACAAAGCGGCTCTACCGTCTCACCCCAATATATGCGGGTGGAAGTGTAATCCCAATCAAAATACCATATATAAACTCAAAACGACATAGATTGTCATTACATTTAAGGTCGTAATTTCCCATATCATTGGAATACTTCATGTTTATGCTCATCATTAAGAAACATAACTCATTACATTAGAACATGCTTGGTAAATCAATAAGTCGATTTCAATGGCACATGGGCCCAAAATCCTTTCATAAGGTTCATCATCATTTAGCATAGGACATCTCCCTTTCACCTCGTTATTCACTCACTTGACATCTTGAGTCCATTAGCTAAATTCATGGCTCTTGGGGACTTAACATCGAAGTCATTTACATTCATTATTTTAGTAGCATACATACTATGATTGAAACCATAGGGACATACAACACCTCATAATTCTCATTTTGACAAACGGCCACATTTCATGTTCATACCATCACTTACTTGTACTTGCCATGGGTGATCATAGGACATCAAGAATATTTAAAATATTTAGGAACACCATAGCCTCTCCTCATGAGGGCGTAGGAGCTTATAACACATTGAAAACATAAGTACAAATACGTTCATCTCATAACCTTTCGCATTATATACCACTTCACAATCACTTTCAACTACTTACAACATCATTATTTCATTGGCTCCCTTGGCCATACATATTATTCTTCATTTATGGCACCATGGCCGTATATCATATTCCGCACTTTTATTTCATTACTTTCAAGGATTATCATCATAAACATCATCATATAGAATACTCTTGAAATACCTTTTCCCAAAAAGGGCAATACACCATTTCAACTCATAATTATGTAAGAGCTCAAAACATATTGGAAATACCTTCCAAGCATAGCATTACTTCGAACAACCATATTTGGACATGACTTGAGTACATAAGGTTTTGGATAATTCTATTTTCGGAGTCAATATGGAAGAGTTGAATCAAGGCTCATTTCATAATATTTCACACATCATTTCATTTCGTTGGCACTATTGGCCCCAAGTATAACTTTCATTCTTGGCACGATGTTCACACTTTATATCCCCAACTCACTACTTTCACTTTCAAGCATCTTTATTGATTATTGAAAATAAAGAATCTTTAATCACGACTTTTTGTACGCCTATGAGCAATTAAGAGTCTTAAGCACATTGAGACTGCTTACACAATTTGGCATAATAGCCTTCATTTGAAACACTACTTGGAGTCATAACATTTTTATACCCAACTCATACTTTGAACACATTCCCTAAGGATAACATCATATGATAAGAGCATCCGAAACATATTTTGAACATATACCTTTTAACACAAAGCTTATTCGGAATAGTTAATTTATAATGAATAACTCGAGACTTACAAGAACATCGTGGAATTCAATTCTAAGAGAGAAGTTTAGCCAACATACCTTGATGGAGCTCTTTAGTGATACTAAAACTTTCCACTACTCTTACAACTTCAATCTACATCAACATAATTCAATTGGACCAATATTAGTAAACATTTCCAGGTTTTTGGTAATTTTGGCATTTTATCAAACACCTAGAGCATAGTATTCAACTACCTCTAGTAATGGTATTTCTTTATCCAACAATCTCTCCTTCCCACCAACAAGAGATACTACAACATCCTTTGTCCACTAACTACCTTCTTAGCACCATTATAATCATCAATGAACTCACATCCACCAAATTTTAATAATTAACTCATTACAAAATCTCTACAACACCCAACAATCTAATTTAAGTATTTATGGCTTCCAATCACCATCTCATAAGTGCTAGTACTTATTCCTTGCTCATATATTCACTAACAATCCATGCATGTAGGGTTAAGGGTGAAAGATTACCTCTTGTAGACCAAATCTTGAAAGTCAACTTTTGGGGTGTTCTTAAGATTTTGAAGAAATCCTATGGAATCCAATACAAAACCTTATTGTAACTAGTGATTGAGAAGTGGAATCATCATAAAAACACACTTAAAAACTCACCTTAAGTATGTATTGGAAGCCTTGGCCGGATAGGTGATGGAGAGAAAAACCCTAGTCTTGAAATCCTTTTATTTTTCTCTCTCCCCGCTCAGGTATAAATAGGCCCAGGTACAATATTTTTCCACAGGTGCTATCCCTGTGCTATAAGGTTTTAGCTCACTGGTTTGCTAAAATCAGGTACAATATTTTTCCACTGGTGTTATCCCTGTGCTATAGGGCTTTAACTCACTGGTTTGCTAAACTTTTCTCCTTCCCTCTTGTGCTATAGCTGCGCTATGGGGAGATAGCTCACTGTATTTTCTTTAGTCTTATTGCATTGAAATTAACATCCCAAGTGTTCCCCATTATTACAACACTCAAGATTAATAAAATAATTATCCTCAAGTATCCAAATAACTTTATCCACTGCAGAAATTTCTCATGTAGTTTGGGTCTAAATTAAATTGTATTCCTAAGCTAGAAATTGCTCGAATTAGCTATAGGAATTGACGGGGCTTATGCACATTAGCCTACCTCGGCACCACCAACCCTTAAATTCCTTTGCAAAATTTTTAGGGGCCTTACAATCGTCATGCTTCATTTCTTTGGAACACATTGAACCAGAGAAGTCCATAAACTATCGGAGATGGGGTAGACAACCCCGACATCCAACCACTTGATAATTTACTTCTTGACAACTTCTTGCATAGATTCATTGAGTCTTCTTTGATGTTCAATTAATGGTTTAGCACCATCTTCTAACTTGATCTTGTGCATGCAAACTAGGGCTTATACCCCGAATATCCGTAAAGGTCCACCCTATAGACTTCTTCCTCTTTTGTAGCACCGCCAATATAGAATCTACCTGCACGTTAGTCAAACAGGAGTAAAGAATAACCGGTAAAGTAGAACAAGGGCCAAGAAATTCATATCGAAGATGTGGAGGCAATGGCTTCAACTCCAAGGTAGGTGGCTCTTCAATAGAAGGCTTTGTAGGAAGAGTCTTCCTATTTTCAAGATCCAAGGATAATTTTCGGGGTGCATAGTTGTACGACCTCATTCCTTGCAAAGAGTTCACACATTCCATAAATCCATCCATCTCGTCATCATCAAAGTTGAGCAAGACGGCCTCCAACATATTACCAATATTAATTGTAGCACTTGTATCATCAACAATGACATTGGTCACCAAATCCACAAAAGAACACACTTCATTGCTATTTGGTTGTCGGATTCAACATCACAAAGTGCCTTACCTATAGCAAGGAAATAACTCCCAAGAATAATTGGCACCTCATCATCAACCTCACTATCTAGAATGACAAAATCCACTGGAAGAATGAATTTATCAACCCAAACCAAAATATCTTCAAACACACCCAACGACCTTTTCATGGTATGATCGGTCATTTGCAACCTCATAGAGGTGGATCTTTATTGCCCAATCCCTAAAGTCTTGAAAACCAAATAGGGAATCAAATTTATATTTTCCCTAAGATCTCAAAGAAATTTAGCAAACTCGGCACTTCTAATTGTATAAGGAATCGTGGAAGCACCGGGATCCTCCAATGTAAGAGCCATTAAATGAACAATTCCACTCACTTGAGGAGTGACTTTGATTGTCTCAAAATTCATTGACCGCTTCTTTGTCACAAGATCTTTCATAAACTTTGCATAACCGGGCATTTGTTCCAAAACTTTGACCAATGGCACGTTGATTGAAAAACTTTTCATCATTTGAATGAACTTATTGAATTGATTCTCACCATTTCTCTTGGAAAGTCTTTGAGGGTGTGGAGGTGGAGGCTTAGGCAGTGGTGCCCTAGCCTTTTGCACTACTGGCTCTAGTATATCCATAAAGTGTTCCCTAGATGGGTTCACCTACTCTTGAGTCTCTTCCACACTATCATCAATATCAATCCGAACCTCCTCATTAGGTTAAGCAACATTTCCGGGATATCTTCTTCTTGCATCACTTGATCATCATCAACAAGTTGCCTTCCACTTGAGATGGGTGCATTCCCGCCTCTTCCACTTCTTGTGATAACCGCCATGGCATGCCCCATGTTGTTACCACCCTTTAGGTTTACCACCGTGTCACTTGGTAATGCCCTCCTCAGGATGAGAATTTAAGGCTTGAGAGATTTTCCCCATTTGAACTTCTAGGTTGCGGATTGATGTGTTGTGTGAGGTAAGTTGGGCATCTGAATTGGCATTCTTTTCTATCATTTTCTCGAACATATTTTCATTACGCATCATCTCATTGTTTGAAGAAATCGTACCATGGGAAGGATAAGTAGGTGGGTTGCTTGGTTGTTGGTTCATTGGGGGCCTTTGAAAACCCGACCCCCGGTTGCCTTAATTGTTGTTCCATCTGCCTTGATTATTACCTCCCCAATTTCCTTGGTTGTTTCCACTTCAATTTCCTTCATTGTTGTTGTTATTCCAATTCCCTTAATTGTTGCCTCTACTCAAATTTCCTTGATTGTTAGAATTTTAATTGCCTTGATTGTTTGAGGTCGCCATTCAATTAAGTAATAAGTACCCATAAGGTTTATGCACTAGGGTTGGGTCACAACCCTAGTAAATATCTAGCTACGCATAGTGGGAATTGAAGAAAATAAAGAAAAAATGCTAATTAAACTCATAATCTAAGATTGAAATGATAAAATATAATGTTTAAACACTAAAATAGTCACAAACTTCCTAAAATGGAAAAATGTAACGGCTACATCATCTCAAACTTCGAAACTTGACCTAAAAATGTGAAACTCGTCTATTTATAGTGACCCAAAATTCGCTGACAAAAATGCCCTTCGAGAGGTTCTGCGACCGCACAATTCCATGTGCGGTCCGCATATTTCTTCAGTTGCAAGATCTTGGATTTTGCAGCCGCACAATTCTGGATTACGGATGTGAAACATCTTCTGTTGCCGATATGTTGGGGGTTGCTCGGTTGCCGATAAGGAGGTGGGTTGCTCGGTTGTTGATACATTGGGAGCCTTTGAAAACCCGACCCCCAGTTGCCTTGATTGTTACTCCATCCACCTTGATTGTTGCCTTCCCAATTTCCTTGGTTGTTTTCACTCCAATTTTCTTGATTATTATTGTTGTACCAATTCCCTTGATTGTTAGAATTCCAATTGCCATGATTGTTTTGTGGTCGCCATTGATGCTGATTTGTGCCTTGGAAGTTGTTTCTTTGCCCTTGAAAATCGTGCATGTATTGCACTTACTCTTCTTGCTCATTATAAGAATCATCTTGCTCAAAACCACCATCATCTTGCACATAGTTCTCCACTCGAGTTTGCACTTGTGCGCCCTTGGTCATCCTCTTGTTCACCAATACATTCACTCCCTCCATAGAATTAACTTGCCTAGGAACTTGCACTTGATTTAGTTGGGCCTTTGCTAGTTGAGTCATGGTAGTGGTCAATTCGGCAATGGCTTGCCCATGGTCTTGTAATTCTTTGTGAAGGTGGATCATATTCGGATCACCTTGTGGAACATTGTCCCGGGATTGCCAAGCCGATGATGTTTCCGCCATCTCATCCAAGATTTCACATGCCTCCGCATAAGGCGTAGTCATAAAGTTCCCACCAGCTAGCTGATTTTCTACACATTGGTTGGTTGTGTTAATCCCACGAACAAAGGTTTGTTGAATCATGTTTTCAGTCATATCATTGTTGGGACATTCCTTAACCATTGTTCTATAGCGCTTCCATATTTCGTGTAGTGGTTCATTCGGCTCTTGCTTGAATGCCAAGATCTCATCTCAAAGTGTAGCCATGTGCCAGGGAGAGAAAAACTTAGCAATGAACTTTTCCGCCAACTCATCCCAAGTATGAATTGAATGGTTCGGCAGTCGTTCTAACCAATCTAAAGCTTTCCCCCGTAGAGATAAGGGAAAAAGCCTTAGCCTCAATGCATCCTCAGAAATATTAGTTTACTTGCTCCCCCAACATGTATCCACAAAGCCCTTCAAATGTTTATAAGCATTTTGAGTTGGAGCACCGATAAAGAAACTGTAATGACCCAACCGGTCGTTTTTAGCAATTGCACTTTGCTCGGTAGTTTGGGGACACGCGTAGCCCCGTATGACGTATTAAAACTTGTGTGAATTATCGGTGTTGGTTTTCAGGTGTTTCGGACCTTGTTTGGAAGAATGAATTTCATTGTTGAAGCTTTAAGTTGGAAGAGTTGATCAAGTTTGACTTTTTAGTATTCGAACTCAGATCGGAGTTTTGATGATTTCGTTAGGTTCGGATGGTGATTTTGGACTCGGGTGTATGCCCGGATTTGCATTTGGATAGTTCTAGAAGGTTTCGGCACTAATTGGCGAAAGTTCGAAATTTGAAGTTTTGGAAATGTTTATAGGTTTTACTTTATTGATATAGGGGACGGATTTTGATTCTGGAAGTTATAGCAGGTCTGTTATGTCATTTATGACTTATGCGCCAAATTGGAGATCAATCCGAGGTGTTTAGGCTTGTTCGCCGTTAGTTTTGAATTTTGAAACTTCATTAACTTCATTAAGTCGATTTGAGGTGTGATATGTGATTTTGATGTTTTTAAGTGAGATTTGAAACATCGAGTAGGTCTGCATTATGATTTGGAACTTGCTTACAAAATTCGGGATCGTTCGGAGTTGGTTTGATAGTATTCGGACGCTTGGTTGTAATTCTAGAAATTCTTGAGTTCTCCCTTCAAATTTCATGCGTATTGATATCCGATTCATGATTTCGGGTGTTATTTTGGTGATTTGATTGCGCGAGCAAGTTCGCATGGTGTTTCTAGACTTGTGTGGATGTTTGGGTCAGGTGAGTTTTGGGGTGGTTTCAGATAATTTTTAGGCCATTTTTAGTTGCTGGTTTTTGGCTACAAGGGTGTACATTGCGATAGCGTGGATTTGGACGCGATAGCGAAGAGAAAAATAGGGGGGAAAAAAGGAGCGGTGAATCGCGATCACGGAAGACTTCACGCGATCGCATACAAGAAAATCTCTGCTGCACTGACCCGACTTTGAAAGCTTATAACTTGCAATCTATAAGGAATTTGGAGATGATCCAAAAATAAAAGTTGTATTCCTTTATGTCTAGTTTTAAGAAAATTAAATTGTTTCCATTTGAAGTTTTGTACAAAAAGTTACGACTAATACACTATAGGCTATCTGAGAAGAGTTGGGAAGAGTTAAATGGAAGTTTGTTCATCGCGATCGCAGGGAAATGGTTGTGATCGCATAGGGTAAAAATTGTCCTGCAAAATTTTGTAATCGCGATCCCGAGGTTTTTGACCGCGATCGCAAAGGGTACCCCTAAGGGGAACTCTATTTCGAAGGTTTCAGACATTTTGGCATATTTGGAGCTATGGAGCTCGGATTGAGACGATTTTTGAATTGATATTCACCATATGGATTGGGGTAAGTGTTCTCCACTCATTATTTATGATATTTTGTGATTCTATCTTCGTTTTTGACAATTAAATTATGAATTTTAAAGAGAAATTGGGAGTTTTAGCCTAAAGTTTCATAGAGTGAGTTTTTGAGTTTTGAACATCGATTCAGAGTCGAATTTGAGTGAAACTAGTATGGTTGGACTCGTAATTGAATGGGTTGTCGGATTTTATAAGTTCCATTGGGTTCCGAGGTGCAGGCCTAGGTTAGACCTTTTGGCCGATTTTGGGCTTTTGATTAAGGATTCGACCTTTATTTAGGCATTAATTGATGTATTTGAGTTGTTTTTGGCTAGTTTCGAGCCGTTCGGAGGTCGGTGCGTGCATGATGGTATTTTTGGAGCATCGCTTGGCTTGCTCGGTATTTTATTTGGCTTGTTCAAGGTACGTAACACTTCTACACTTGGAGCTGAGGGTATGAACCCTAATTATACGTAATATGTGATTTGTTTGGAGGTGACGCACATACTAGGTGACGGGCGTGTGAGTGTGTACCGTAAAAATTGAGACTCGGTCGATTCTGTAGAGCTGTGTAGGCAATTGACTTTTATTTTTCATGTGTTAGAGAATTTGAGTTGTGACTTATGTTAGAAATCATGCTTAGGCAAATGCTGGTATTATTGGGACCCACTGAGGTCATTCCTGTTGTCGAATTATACGTTTAAATTCTAATTTTTTACTTAGTCATGTTCATTCATTTCATATCATATCTCAGTCTCTATTGGTACTTATTGATACATCATATCATCATTGGGATAGTTTCATGACATTGTGAACCCGAGAGACTTGAGAGATTGATGGTTGAGTGAGGTCGAGGGCCTGATTATGAGTGATATTTATGGGATCGGGTTGCACACCATATCATATTTTATTGATTTATGTCTGGATTTGGCTTATTATAGAGCATGGGTTGAAAGAGCCCCTCCGGAGTCTGCACACCCACGATGAGCACAGTTGATATTATATTGAGGGATAGATCTTCCGTGGGCATAGATCTTGCTTAATTATTTATACTGAGGGATGGATCTTCCCTGGGCATGGATCTTGCCTAATTATTTATATTGAGGGATGGATCTTCCCTGGGCTGGATTGGCCCTATACAGTACTAAGTGACTGCATGTCAGTTATATATATATATATATATATATATGGGATGGATCTTCCCTGGGCTGGATTGGCCTTATACAATACTCATTGACTGTGCGCGAGTTGTCATTTATATTTGGGCTGAATCTGCCCTATACAATGCTGAGTGACTGAGCGTGCGGAATATTGAGCGTGATGAGTGAAAATGCAAGATAGTGAGATTGGGTACTCTGAAAGTGTGAGTATATGAGTTCATCACTGTGATGCATTGCATTAGACACTCATACTTGATATGTAGGCATAGAGAAGTATTTTTCCTCATGCCATCTGATAATGGAATTTCTTATGTGTTGTTAAAGTTTTTGAGAAAAATCACAGATTTCAGACTTACTCATATTTTCGGTGATTTCGGCAAAAGATTTGAGTTTTACTGTTATACTTGAAAAGAAAATGTCTATTTTCCGGAATTGTGTACGAGCTGAGCATTTATTTATTGAGTTACATCTTGTACCATCTTTATTATATTGTTATGAACTGTTGTTGGTTATTAGAGTTGGACTCTTACCTTTGTCCCAGCTCGTCACTACTTTCAACCTAAGGTTAGGTTTGTTACTTATTGAGTACATAGGGCCGGTTGTACTCATACTATACTTTTGTACCTTGCGTGTAGATTTTGGATGTTAATGATGATGTGTATGATGGAAGCTAGCATTGAAGACGTACCTGCATTCCAGTTACAACTGCCTCTTGTTCATAGTAACTCTAGACTTATGAAAATCTATTTATGTACATTCGGACAGATGATGTATTTATTTCATACTAGCTTTGTAAACTCTAAATCTTTGAAACTCATGATTTGTACTACCAGTCCTTGGAAATTCTTGTATACCAGTTCAGTTGTATTATCATTTCTTCTCTTAATAAATATCATTTGAACAGGTTTGTTGTTAACTGTCTTACCTAGAGGGTTGGGTTAGGTGCCATCACGGCTAGATGGATTTTGGGTCATGACAGAAACCATGTTTCTCAAGCAAAGTGGGAATCACATTGGTGATTTGGAAGTTGTCTGCCCTAATACGGGGATGGACTATTGCACTAGCATAACCTTCATTGGGCAATATCCGGTGTGGATCCACTCGTGGAGGAGGTGGGGGTGGAACGGGCACGTTGTTATGTGGTACCTTGCCTCTCCGATTGGCTTGAGGCTTAAGGGGTACCTCCTCTACTTGTTCCTCCTCGCCGTCCAATTTCCCCAAAGGCAAATTTTTGAGATCATTGTTTGCTATGTTTGTACCTATAATTTCTTAAACAAGTTAGTAACATGGAAGGGAAAGAAGATATTCCAAAAACACACTCAATTACATAGCTAACACAGTTTTAACTCCCCGGCAACGGCTCCAAAAATTGATCCACGTCCATTCCGCACTCAATAGTGAGTGGAAACGATCGTTGGAAGAATAGTACCCAACAAGAGTCGAGGTCTATTTCCACAGGGAGTTTAATATGGGTGTTAGGGTATACACTTGACGAGAGCAAATGAAATAACTAAATTGCACTTCCAAACAAGGGATTTTGTTTTCTACTTCTAAATTAACACTAACAATTGTAAACAAAGAAACTAGAAAGCGAGTGATTATTTTTGTTATTTTTACCAAATGGTTAAAAGGACTAGGGATGTGACCTTCACCTAGGTATTCGCCTAATGGGTTAAGTACGTTAACATGTGTTTTATTGATCGGGTTATATTATAGCTCTAAACTTTAAGTTACCCACTCAATACCTCTCGGTCATATAGTGATTTTACCCAATTCGGCTTTCTCAAGCCTAAATGGGTATCAAGCTAAATAGTTGATATGAGATCAAGTCGGATTTTCCCTATCTCTAGTTCAAACCCTTTAATTAAGCTAATCAGATCCTTAATTAGCCCATTTTTTTGTTAGCCAAGTTTTTCTAGACTAGGTCCCTCTTTCTCCAGTAAAGACCAAGTCAAAAAGGCATGAATCAATATTTGCAACCATTAATTCTAAAATTAAAGCATAAACAAGGCTAAATAATCAACACTCAATCATAAACAAGAATTAAATTAAATACTCATAAGATTTACACACTAGGGTTGGGTCACAACCATAGAAAATGTCTAGCTACTCATAGTAGAAAATGAAGAAAGCAAAGAAAAATACTAATTAAACTCATAATATAAGATTAAAATGATAAACTATGATATTTTTATCCCAAAAAGAACATTAATTTCCTAAAATAGAAAACTACAACGGCTACAATTGCTTGAACCTCGAGAAGTGCAATTTTTCGGTACCAACAGACCAAGGCTATCCCAGGGAAGCCCAGCAAAGCCTCCTATTTCCTCTAGAAGGGGAGTCATTTCTATGTCACCGAAACGAAAAACAACCCTCTTCTCATCCCAGAACATAGCAGCGGCCCCAATCCGTACATTGTTTGGCTGAATGTGTAGCAAAGAAGGTAAATTCCCGAGAACTCTTTTGACATGGTTTTTGTCGCTTGGCGAGAGATTTTCCCACCAATCTAGCAACAAAGGTGGGATACTTCAAACCATGCCGAACCTGGGGACTTCGTGCCTCATTTCTGCAAAATAGATAAAGTTAGCCCTTTCCTACTCCGGATTTGACTATTTACGCATTAATGATTAGCATATCGGCATGTTTTCTCCAAATAATGCACATATCATGATTGTGCCCGTTGGGGTTATGAAAATCTCAATGGGCTTTGGAAAAGGTTTATCTTAAAGGGTTATCACGCGGATAGCGTTCTAACCCATACTAGGTTTAGACATGATGCATGCACAATTAATATCAGAATGGGGGTTTCTAGAAGAGTCTAGACCGGTACCCTCAAGTGAAAAACTTGAGAGGGAAAGGCACGGAACCGTCGGTTGCACCGCTGATCGACTAGTTTTACCGCAAATAAGCCTTTCCAAATTTAAAAGGATGATTTTAGGAAGAGCGCGGATACTCATCAAGTGCCGCTATGGTATTAAGTATGCACGAGTGGAATATAATGCGGAGCATGCTTTATGCAAAGATAAAACAACACGTTGTCAAGTATTTTGCATGATGAAAGCAGTAAATGCAGTATTAAATAAATGTAAAGACATAAAAGAAAGAAAAACAGGGAAGAAGTTAGTTCGCGTAATGTGAAAGAATTGTAATAAAGCAAATAAAGGGGTAAGGATTGGGGGAGACATGATTTCGCAAATTTTAAAAGTTTGGATCCAGTGAACATGATTAGGAAATAAAGGGGAAATGCACATTATAACCAAATTAAGCGAAGAGTTACATATGAGTTCATATAAAGGAAAAATAGGGAAGAGGGTGTGCATGTAGCAGTAAAAGGGAAAAATGGGAGCGGGATATTCAAGTAACGGCAAAATAATAAAGACACGTTTATCGAGAGAGACTAATTCATATAGACCAAGTTCGCAATGGTAAGAGCCTAAAATATATTCCCCAGTAGAGTCGCCATGCTGTCGCGCCCCTTCTTTCTCACGAAATCGGACTTCGACGTCGTGGCAACTCTTTTAAAGGAAGGGTATTAAGAGAGAAGAGTTGCCACCTAACAACTTTTAAGGTGCGTTACGGCACCTATTTGCAGATAACTCTGGATTAACCAGTTGCGTCACTAAAGATTGGGTAAGGGCTCAAATTACCTCGAGGAGAAGGTGTTAGGCACTCCTCAAGGTCCACAACGGTGGGTCCCGGCCGAACTCGAATTATATGAATTAGTCTAAACAAGGAGAAGAGACAAAAATTGGGCAAATAAAAATGATTGACTTTTAAACAAAGGTGGGGGGTCCTAAGTGTTTTAGCCTAAAGGATCACCACGTGCAACATATATAATACTTCATAACTCCCTCGAGGTGGAGTGTTACTCGTATTATTCAGCGGGCACAGACTATCATTTCCTGCTACCCGATTACTATCTTTAAATTGTTTACCTAAAGCGCACTAGTTAATTCTAAATTGTGCCCTATGCGTGCACTACCCGTCCCATACCTATAGTCCAGGAGGCATTTGGACCTCTATCTCGGAGTGGTTCTAGACTTTAACTTAGGTTGCTCAAAAGGAGAAAAGACTAGACGACATGCAAAACAATTTAGACTTTCACGTATAAGCAAATAAGGGCTCAAGTTAGCCTCTACACTTAAACAACAAACGCACGCAAACTGATTCATATTGACAGTTGCAGATTTTAATAAGTTTGCAGAATCCTATAGGCAGGATCTCTATGTGATTCCGGATTTCATAAGCAAGCAGTTTTACAAGCCTTTTCCTTTTAATACAATTTTTTACAGCCTACATAGTTGCCTACTGATTACAAGCATAAGAGATTAAATATATAGTCATGATGCCTAAGTGATTCTCGCAGCAACTGACAATGACAATCACAAGAATATGTTCAGAACTGCTTAATCGAGTCCTATAGGCATGGAATCTAATAGTGATGATTAGCACAGTGTTGAAGTAACGAGCAAGGCGGTAATTAAAACTGATTCAGACCCGATAGACATGATTTCTATAATTAAAACTAATTTTTAGATCCTATAGGCATGACATCTAAATCTGTAGATTAAGCCGCATGTAAATAGAGTCCTATGCGCACATTGAGACATTCATCACTCAATATCCTATAGGCATGGTTTCTAGAAAGCAGAAGTAGAACACATTTGAACCAAATGAAGAACCTATAGGCAAGATTTCTAACACATAATAATAGAACATGTTTGAGCATAATAGGATACCTATAGGCAAGATTTCTATAATAACTGAAAAGTGACACATTTTGAGCAAAATAGAATACCTATAGGCATGATGTCTAACACATGACAACTGAACATGTTTGAGCATAATAACATATTTTAGCTAAGTAACGAACCTATAGGCAGGATTTCTACCCGTTTTAATGCAAGTGTAAGATAAAACCCCTTTCCCAATTTTACTAATACCCCAAAATTTCATGACAAGAATTATTACAGACCCAGAATGAATAGAATAAATTACAAAGTAGAATAGCTATAGGGAGCCTACATCATGCCCAAAGATACACCTGGCAGGGCCGGGCCTTCATTCTCATAGTTCATAACAGCCCAAAATTACATCTTCATGGACATAAGGCAGCCAAAAATTGAGTGATTCACCTAGTGGGCACAAAACAGAGTTGAGCATATAGAACCAAGGCCCTAGTGTGTCAGAGTTCCCAAGGGCTTCAAGAACCCAGGGTAGTGCTCACACTAGGGGGGTTAATAGAGACAGTTCAGAGGAAAGATTAGGGACCAAATCCTAGTGTGTCAGAGTTCACAAGGGTCTCAAATGAACCCTGAGCAGTGTTCACACTAGGGAGGTCAGTGGCAAGAGCCTTGATAGCCTTGGCTTTTGGCCGGCTAGGAATAAGGAGTTCAGAATAACATAAATGATAATGAGGGAGAGTGGACAATAGCTGAGGGACAGAACTGAAGGGTACAAAAATAGTCAAGTTGGGCACATAAAGCAAATAATCAAACAGGTTGTAGGTTTTAAGAACACATTTAGCAAGATTTAGAATAACAAGTTCAACACCTAGTGCATAAGTAGTTACACATTAACAAGCAGGTTTATAGGATTGGAGTACACAGACTCATAACAGGGAAAAGGTCCAAATTATGTTAAGTACAGATGCTAGTGTCACAAGATAGCCATGTTAACTTCACATCAGGTAGCAGAACAACATTTAGACATAGTAGGGAAGCACAAATTATGACAACATACTGGTGGATCAAGTGAGCCAAAACATGCTAAGGGTTATATTAACTGAGAACTAGTCATGATTGATAGATCAGGATCTTGACACAGAATTAAAACATACTACCTATGCAAGATTGCCATTATAGAGATTCAGAACAGAAAGGGAAGATAAACTCATGTCATACAGTAAGTGTAAGCATTCAAATTTGACCTAATAGACCAGTTAATCTAAAGGAAGATCAAATTATGCATATGGAGCATATTCGAATAACATAATGGACAACCTTAAGCAGAATTAAACACCAAAGAGATGTCAAGCAGTAACACATTGGCTAAACGAAATTAAGAGAATCTTGATTACTCGAATTAGGCTTAGGCATGTTTTAGATTACCAACATAATGAAGTGAAGATTAGAGAGACCAAAAATTAAAGTAAAGCAATTAGGATTGCATACAAGAATAGCTCGGAAAACACATTAAACTACAATCTTCAGAAGCGAAAACATATGCAAATGACAGGTAAATAGGAATGAAGTGACAAAAGTTTAGCAACTCACTAGTTAAGCAAAAACCAAGAAAGAACAAAGTCCACAGTAGCAAGAACCCAGAATTTCTGTCCTTGGCTTTCAGCCCGGCCAGGAACCAGAATATAGAACAAGAGTATTTAGAGAATAAAGAGCGATAAATTCAGTTTTTAGTAAACATTCACGATTCAAGTTTGTCTCAAAGGGGAATGGGGAGGGGTTTATATAGTAGTAGAAATTAACATCCAAACAAGAAAAATCATCAATCAAACACGAGAAAGGAAAGAAATCGAAATCAGTAAAGAAAAGAGAAAATTTTAAAACCCTAATTTTAGGTAAAGTACACAAATCGGCAGAAATCTAAAATAAATAAAAGGTAAAAATCACATGCTCCATAGAATAAGACGAACATAGACAGAAATACCTTTTAAAATCAAAGAATCGAACTAGACTTGGTCCAATTTCCCCAAAGGCAAATTTTTCAGATCATTGTTCGCTATGTTTATACCTATAATTTCTTAAACAAGTTAGTAACATGGAAGGGAAAGAAGATATTCCAAAAACACACTCAAATACATAGCTAACACAGTTTTAACTCCCCGGCAACGGCTCCAAAAATTAATCCACGTCCATTTCGCACTCAATAGTGAGTGGAAACGATCGTTGGAAGAATAGTACCCAACAAGAGTCGAGGTCTATTTCCACAGGGAGTTTAATATGGGTATTAGGGTATACACTTGACGAGAGCAAATGAAATAACTAAATTGCGCTTCCAAACAAGGGATTTTGTTTTCTACTTCTAAATTAACACTAACAATTGTAAACAAAGAAACTAGAATGCGAGTGATTGTTTTTGTTATTTTTACCAAATGGTTAAAAGGACTAGGGATGTGACCTTCACCTAGGTGTTCGCCTAATGGATTAAGTACGTTAACACGTGTTTTATTGATCGGGTTATATTATAGCTCTAAACTTTAAGTTACCCACTCAATACCTCTCGGTCATATAGTGATTTTACCCAATTCGGCTTTCTCAAGCCTAAATTGGTATCAAGCTAAATAGTTGATATGAGCTCAGGTCGGGTTTTCCCTATCTCTAGTTCAAACCCTTTAATTAAGCAAATCAGATCCTTAATTAGCCCAATTTCTTGTTAGCCAAGTTTTTCTAGACTAGGTCCCTCTTTCTCCAGTAAAGACCAAGTCAAAAAGGCATGAATCAATGTTTGCAACCATTAATTCTAAAATTAAAGCATAAACAAGGCTAAATAATCAACACTCAATCATAAACAAGAATTAAATTAAATACTCATAAGATTTACACACTAGGGTTGGGTCACAACCATAGAAAATGTCTAGCTACTCATAGTAGAAAATGAAGAAAGCAAAGAAAAATGCTAATTAAACTCATAATATAAGATTAAAATGATAAACTATGATATTTTTATCCCAAAATGAACATTAATTTCCTAAAATAGAAAACTACAACGGCTACAATTGCTTGAACCTCGAGAAGTGCACTTTTCCGGTACCAACAGACCAAGGCTATCCCAGGGAAGCCCAGCAAAGCCTCCTATTTCCTCTAGAAGGGGAGTCATTTCTATGTCACCGAAACGAAAAACAACCCTCTTCTCATCCCAGAACATAGCAGCGGCCCCAATCCGTACATTGTTTGGCTGAATGTGTAGCAAAGAAGGTAAATTCCCGAGAACTCTTTTGACATGGTTTTTGTCGCTTGGCGAGAGATTTTCCCACCAATCTAGCAACAAAGGTGGGATACTTCGAACTATGCCGAACCTGGGGACTTCGTGCCTCATTTCTGCAAAACAGATAAAGTTAGCCCTTTCCCCCTCCAGATTCGACTATTTACGCATTAATGATTAGCATATCGGCATGTTTTCTCCAAATAATGCACATATCATGATTGTTCCCGTTGGGGTTATGGAAATCTCGAAGGGCTTTGGAAAAGGTTTATCTTAAAGGGTTATCACGCGGATAGCGTTCTAACCCATACTAGGTTTAGACATGATGCATGCACAGTTAATATCAGAATGGGGGTTTCTAGAAGAGTCTAGACCGGTACCCTAAAGTGAAAAACTTGAGAGGGAAAGGCACGGAACCGTCGATTGCACCACTGATCGACTAGTTTTACCGCAAATAAGCCTTTCCAAATTTAAAAGGATGATTTTAGGAATAGCGCGGATACTCATCAAGTGCCGCTATAGTATTAAGTACGCACGAGTGGAATATAATGCGGAGCATGCTTTGTGCAAAGATAAAACAACACGTTGTCAAGTATTTTGCATGATGAAAGCAGTAAATGCAGTATTAAATAAACATAAAGACATAAAAGAAAGAAAAACAGGGAAGAAGTTAGTTCGCGTAATGTGAAAGAATTGTAATAAAGCAAATAAAGGGGTAAGGATTGGGGGAGACATGATTTCGCAAATTTTAAAAGTTTGGATCCAATGAACATGATTAGGAAATAAAGGGGAAATGCACATTATAACCAAATTAAGCGAAGAGTTACATATGAGTTCATATAAAGGAAAAATAGGGAAGAGGGTGTGCATGTAGCAATAAAAGGGAAAAATGAGAGCGGGATATTCAAGTAACGGCAAAATAATAAAGACACGTTTATCGAGAGAAACTAATTCATATAGACCAAGTTCGCAATGGTAAGAGCCTAAAATATATTCCCCAGCAGAGTCGCCATGCTGTCGCGCCCCTTCTTTCTCGCGAAATCGGACTTCGACGTCGTGGCAACTCTTTTAAAGGAAGGGTATTAAGACAGAAGAGTCGCCACCTAACAACTTTTAAGGTGCGTTACGACACCTAATTGCAGATAACTCTGGATTAACCAGTTGCGTCACTAAAGATCGAGTAAGGGCTCAAATTACCTCGAGGAGAAGGTGTTAGGCACTCCTCAAGGTCCACAACGGTGTGTCCCGGCCGAACTCAAATTATATGAATTAGTCTAAACAAGGAGAAGAGACAAAAATTGGGCAAATAAAAATGATTGACTTTTAAACAAAGGTGGGGGGTCCTAAGTGTTTTAGCCTAAAGGATCACCCCGTGCAACATATATAATACTTCATAACTTCCTCGAGGTGGAGTGTTACTCGTATTATTCAGCGGGCACAGACTATCATTTCCTGCTACCCGATTACTATCTTTAAATTGTTTACCTAAAGCGCACTAGTTGATTCTAAATTGTGCCCTATGCGTGCAATACCCGTCCCATACCTATAGTCCAGGAGGCATTTGGACCTCTATCTCGGAGTGGTTCTAGACTTTAACTTAGGTTGCTCAAAAGGAGAAAAGACAAGACGACATGCAAAACAATTTGGACTTTCACGTATAAGCAAATAAGGGCTCAAGTTAGCCTCTACACTTAAACAACAAACGCACGCAAACTGATTCATATTGACAGTTGCAGATTTTAATAAGTTTGCAGAATCCTATAGGCAGGATCTCTATGTGATTCCGGATTTCATAAGCAAGCAGTTTTACAAGCCTTTTCCTTTTAATATAATTTTTTACAGCCTACATAGTTGCCTACTGATTACAAGCATAAGAGATTAAATATATAGTCATGATGCCTAAGTGATTCTCGCAGCAACTGACAATGACAATCACAAGAATATGTTCAGAACTGCTTAATCGAGTCCTATAGGCATGGAATCTAATAGTGATGATTAGCACGGTGTTGAAGTAACGAGCAAGGCGGTAATTAAAACTGATTCAGACCCGATAGACATGATTTCTATAATTAAAACTAATTTTTAGATCCTATAGGCATGACATCTAAATCTGTAGATTAAGCCGCATGTAAATAGAGTCCTATGTGCACATTGAGACATTCATCACTCAATATCCTATAGGCATGGTTTCTAGAAAGCAGAAGTAGAACACATTTGAACCAAATGAAGAACCTATAGGCAAGATTGCTAACACATAATAATAGAACATGTTTGAGCATAATAGGATACCTATAGGCAAGATTTCTATAATAACTGAAAAGTGACACATTTTGAGCAAATTAGAATACCTATAGGCATGATGTCTAACACATGACAACTGAACATGTTTGAGCATAATAACATATTTTAGCTAAGTAACGAACCTATAGGCAGGATTTCTACCCGTTTTAATGCAAGTGTAAGATAAAACCCCTTTCCCAATTTTACTAATACCCCAAAATTTCATGACAAGAATTATTACAGACCCAGAATGAATAGAATAAATTACAAAGTAGAATAGCTATAGGGAGCCTACATCATGCCCAAAGATACACCTGGCAGGGCCGGGCCTTCATTCTCATAGTTCATAACAGCCCAAAATTACATCTTCATGGACATAAGGCAGCCAAAAATTGAGTGATTCACCTAGTGGGCACAAAACAGAGTTGAGCATATAGAACCAAGGCCCTAGTGTGTCAGAGTTCCCAAGGGCTTCAAGAACCCAGGGTAGTGCTCACACTAGGGGGGTTAATAGAGACAGTTCAGAGGAAAGATTAGGGACCAAATCCTAGTGTGTCAGAGTTCACAAGGGTCTCAAATGAACCCTGAGCAGTGTTCACACTAGGGAGGTCAGTGGCAAGAGCCTTGATAGCCTTGGCTTTTGGCCGGCTAGGAATAAGGAGTTCAGAATAACATAAATGATAATGAGGGAGAGTGGACAATAGCTGAGGGACAGAACTGAAGGGTACAAAAATAGTCAAGTTGGGCACATAAAGCAAATAATCAAACAGGTTGTAGGTTTTAAGAACACATTTAGCAAGATTTAGAATAACAAGTTCAACACCTAGTGCATAAGTAGTTACACATTAACAAGCAGGTTTATAGGATTGGAGTACACAGACTCATAACAGGGAAAAGGTCCAAATTATGTTAAGTACAGATGCTAGTGTCACAAGATAGCCATGTTAACTTCACATCAGGTAGCAGAACAACATTTAGACATAGTAGGGAAGCACAAATTATGACAACATACTGGTGGATCAAGTGAGCCAAAACATGCTAAGGGTTATATTAACTGAGAACTAGTCATGATTGATAGATCAGGATCTTGACACAGAATTAAAACATACTACCTATGCAAGATTGCCATTATAGAGATTCAGAACAGAAAGGGAAGATAAACTCATGTCATACAGTAAGTGTAAGCATTCAAATTTGACCTAATAGACCAGTTAATCTAAAGGAAGATCAAATTATGCATATGGAGCATATTCGAATAACATAATGGACAACCTTAAGCAGAATTAAACACCAAAGAGATGTCAAGCAGTAACACATTGGCTAAACGAAATTAAGAGAATCTTGATTACTCGAATTAGGCTTAGGCATGTTTTAGATTACCAACATAATGAAGTGAAGATTAGAGAGACCAAAAATTAAAGTAAAGCAATTAGGATTGCATACAAGAATAGCTCAGAAAACACATTAAACTACAATCTTCAGAAGCGAAAACATATGCAAATGACAGGTAAATAGGAATGAAGTGACAAAAGTTTAGCAACTCACCAGTTAAGCAAAAACCAAGAAAGAACAAAGTCCACAGTAGCAAGAACCCAGAATTTCTGTCCTTGGCTTTCAGTCCAGCCAGGAACCAGAATATAGAACAAGAGTATTTAGGGAATAAAGAGCGATAAATTCAGTTTTTAGTAAACATTCACGATTCAAGTCTGTCTCAAAGGGGAATGGGAAGGGGTTTATATAGTAGTAGAAATTAACATCCAAACAAGAAAAATCATCAATCAAACACGAGAAAGGAAAGAAATCGAAATCAGTAAGGAAAAGAAAAAATTTCAAAACCCTAATTTTAGGTAAAGTACACAAATCGGCAGAAATCTAAAATAAATAAAAGGTAAAAATCACATGCTCTATAGAATAAGATGAACATAGATAGAAATACCTTTTAAAATCAAAGAATCGAACCAGACTTGGTTCAATTTAAAAGAATCTTAAACCGTAATTTTAGGGTGAGTAGGAATCACAGAAATACACAGAAATTCATACCATAAAAGAACAAGAATGAACATAGACGGAGAAGATCAAGGAACTGAACCAGATTTGGTTCGAAGTTGATGAGATCCGCTTTCCATGTTTAGGCAAGCGGTATATAGAAGGTTCCAGTACCAGGGGGAAGTAGAATATGGCAAGAAACAGCTACGTAATCCCATGTCCGATGGGATTAGGAGAGAAAATTGGGGGAAAGACAGCTAGGGTTTGAGAGATGAGATATGAGAGGATTTAAGGGCGGCAGGCGGTGAGGAATTATTTTGGGTTAGGGGGTTTGGGTATAATTAAAAAGGGAGGGTGTAATGTGGGTCGTTGATCTTAGAGATCAACGGCCACGATTTAAAAGGGTTTTGGGTCGGGTGGTTAAACGGGTTGTGACCGGGTATAGGGTTGGGTTAATTGGTCTTGGGCCAGGGGTAATTGGGCTATGTTTGGATAGTTAGGTCCGAAATTTGAAGGAATTTAGGGCTAGATTTTAAATATCCAATTTTAATAAATAAATAATTTATAAAAACATAATAAATAAATAGCAAAAAATATCATTTATGCATGAAAATGATTAAAAATAATTATTTAACATTATAAAAATATAAAAAGTTATTTTCTGCATAAATAATGTAATTATACATGCATATGGGCTATTATTGCAAAATATGCAATTTAGCCCTGAAAAATGCAAATGTAATTATAAGAAATGCCCTGAAAATATTTAAAACCTCATATTGGTATAAATGATAAGTTTAGATGATTAAATCATCATAAAAATAATTTGGAGGGTAATTATTAGATATTTATATAATAAAAATACATAAATAAATTGATTTAAAGCCTTTAAAAATTATGAAAGAAAATAAAATGTGAAACATGCTTGTATATGCTTATCAACAACTGCCCATCTTTATCCGATTTTGTCCGAATGGGGTGATTTTGAAAAGTATTGGCTGAACCCTGGTTTTTGAGCTGCCTACATATCCCTGATTTTACAGGAATCGGGCCTTGTGTAGTCCTGGATCCTACGTTGGAATAAACCGATGAAGTTATTGTAATAACGGACAAGATATTCTGGATAGGACGATATCGGGATTGTAAACGGATGTATCTGGGAATGGTTATGGATATTTGAATGGTTATCATATGGAAATAG
Source organism: Nicotiana tomentosiformis (assembly GCF_000390325.3). Taxonomy (NCBI): domain Eukaryota; kingdom Viridiplantae; phylum Streptophyta; class Magnoliopsida; order Solanales; family Solanaceae; genus Nicotiana; species Nicotiana tomentosiformis. The sequence continues at coordinate 119,175,195 of NC_090812.1, forward strand.
GTAACAGGCGATGGTTGGTTACGTTTGAAATAATTGCTGGACATGAACGTTGAATGGAAATCGGAGCGAAGATTGCTCCGGTTAAGAGAACGGCTATTTCTTGGATCACCTGCAAACTCAAAATACGATGCATACAAATACATATAGATTATTTCATAAATTTAAGCATGATGCAAATTCCCTCTAGACTATAGAGATCATCTTTGGACGGTGAGGATGATGTCCTTAGACCGTGATGTCCCGGGCCATGAATTGTGAGATAGGAGATTCGCAGGCCATGAAATGATGTTCTCGGGCTATGAAGATGGTGCCTTCGAACTATGATGCCTTTGAATAATGATGTGCGATATTGAGAAATCCTCAAGCCATGGCATGGTATCTTCCGGCTATGAGGATGATGCCTTCGGACTATTACGCCTTCGGAAAATTTGTCTATGCTTCAGTCCATGAGATGCAAAGACATGATGCTTGAGATGAAACAAGACAGAGCTTAGTCTTGTGTAGAACCGGGGGCAGAGCTTAGCCCCGAGAGAAGAGAATAATGCAAGGTTTTGAATAGCGCAGCATTTGTGGTTATGCAAGGAGAGACAATGCTTAGTCTTGTGCAAGATTGGAGACAATGCTTAGTCTGGTGCAATGTTGGAGACAATGCTTAGTCTCATGCAGGATTGGAGACAATTCTTAATATCATGCAAGCTTGGAGACAATGCTTAGTCTCATGCATTGGGAAGGCAGAGCTTAGCTTTATGCAATTGAAGAGGCAGGGCTTAGCCTCATGCAAAATGGAGGCAATGCTTAGTCTTGTGCAATACGAAAGGCAGAGCTTAGCCTTATGCAATTAAGGAGGAAGGGCTAAGCCTCATGCAAGATGGGAGACAATTCTTAGTCTCATGCAATAGGAAAGGCATAGCTTAGCCTTGTGCAATTAAGGAGGCAGAGCTTAGCCTCATGCAAAATGGAGACAATGCTTAGTCTCATGCAATAGGAAAGGCAGAGCTTAGCCTTGTGCAATTGAGGAGGCAGGGCTTAGCCTCATGCAAGATGGGAGACTATGCTTAGTCTCATGCAATAGGAAAGGCAGATCTTAGCCTTCTGCAATTAAGGAGGCAAATCTTATCCTCATGCAAAATAGAGACAATGCTTAGTATCATGCAATGAATAGATAATAAGTGATAGTAGAGTATTTCTTAGCTGGAGATATATTTGCGTTCGGCATCTTTGTTATTATGAATATAGTGATTCTAAGGTGCGCACGTACTTGCGGCTATTCCCTGTTCCTGTATCCAAAGGAAAATTGTGAGTTTTACGGGGAGGTCGGTTTGTGCCTCCGCCTTCTTGCTTTGCTTTGCTCTGCATTGAAATCCTGCTCAAGTTACCATGGGTAGCATCTGGCTAAAAATAAAGCTTTCCGAAATATATGTGTGCATATTTATTTAAAACATACTAATATTAAATAAATTAGATGAACCAGTAACTGTGACATTATCAGAGACATTGCGACCTTCTTGCCATAGAATTTTGAGGGTCCTCCTCAAAATTCTGCCCCAGTTACTCCTCAAAATTCTGCCCCAGTTATTCAGACGATTTTTTGGATATTCCGCACACGGTGCCGTTGGCTGACCTTGCCCCGTAATTTCGAAGGTCCTCCTCAAAATTTTGCTCCAGTTTATGATTGTGAGAAAAATGAGAATTTTATTGAATTGTGACCGAACCCATAGGGTTGCCTACGTATCTCCTCTTAAACAGGAATCAGGTCAAGCGTAGTTCAGTTACATCAATTGCATAAATGTAAACAGCTTTAAACATAGTATCTTTTGACTGCATCTGAGTTGATAGGCTTTGGCCAAATCTCTCCATCCATTTCTGCGAGTATGAGTGCTCCTCCTGTTAGTACTCTGTGAACCATATAGGGTCCTTGTCAGTTGGGTGACAATTTTCCTTTGGCTTCATCCTGATGTGGAAAGATTCGTTTCAGCACCAGCTGCCCCGGCGCGAACTGTCTAGGTTTGACCCTTTTGTTGAAAGCTCTGGATATTCTGTTCTGATAAAGTTGACCATGACACATTGCATTCATTATTTTCCCGTCAATGAAAGCTAATTGTTCATAGCAACTTCTTACCCACTCTGCATCACTGAATTTAGCTTCCTGTATAATTCTCAGGGAGGGAATTTCTACCTCGGTGGGAATGACGACTTCCGTACCATAGACTAATAGGTAAGGAGTTGCCCCGGTTGACATGCGGACTGTGGTCCGGTACCCCAATAAGGCAAATTGTAACCTCTCGTGCCATTGTTTGTGGTCGTCTACCATCTTTCTCAGTGTTTTCTTGATATTCTTATTTGCGGCCTCCATGACTCCATTCATTTGAGGCTTGTATGCTGTGGAATTCTTGTGCTTGATTTTGAAGGTCTCACACATAGCTTTCATTAGGTCACTATTGAGATTGGAGGCATTGTCGGTGATGATGGACTCTGGAACCCCGAATCAGCAAACAATACGATCTCTAACAAAATCTACAATGACTTTCTTGGTTATAGCTTTGTAGGATGAAGCTTCGACCCATTTTGTGAAGTAGTCTATGGCCACTAAATTGAACATGTGCCCGTTTGAAGCGGCGAGATCGATTGGTCCAATGACGTCCATTCCCCAAGCGACAAAAGGCCAAGGTGCACTCGTTGCATTGAGTTCATTTGGTGGCACCCGTATCATATCTGCGTGTATTTGGCACTGATGACATTTCTGGACATATCTGATGCAGTCTGTTTCCATAGTCATCCAAAAATAACCTGCCCTCAGTATCTTCTTGGCTAAAACGAAACCATTCATGTGTGGTCCGCAAGTTCCAAAGTGTATCTCTTCGAGCATTTTGGAAGCTTCCTTGGCATCAACACACTGTAATAATCCTAAGTCTGGAGTCCTTCTGTACATAATTCCTTCACTTTGGAAGAAATGGTTGGACAATCTTCAGAGAGTGCATTTTTTAGTATGATTTGCATGCTCTGGGTACTCTCCTTTTTCCAAGTACTCCTTGATATCATGGAACAATGGATTCCCGTCTACTTCTTCTTCAACATGAGCGCAGTAAGCTGGCTGATTATGAATCCTTATCGGAATGGGGTCGATGAAATTCTTGTCTGGATGCTGTATCATGGAGGACAAAGTAGCCAATGCAGCTGCGAACTCACTCTTGATTCTCGGGACATGTCTAAACTCTATCTTCATGAACCTCATTATCATCTCTTGCACGTGATATAGATATGGTAATATCTTGGTATTCTTTATAGCCCATTCTCCCTGCACCTGATGTACCAGAAGATCTGAATCACCAATTACTAGTAATTCCTGGATATACTTGTCAACGACCAAATTGAGCCCCAATATGAAAGCCTCATATTCTGCCATATTATTGGTGCACGGAAATCTGATTTTCGCGGATACCAGATAATGTTGACATGTTTCTGACACCAAAACAGCTCCAATACCCACTCCTTTGAAGTTTACGGCTCCATCAAAGAATATTCTCCACCCGTCGTAGGCTTCGGCGATATCTTCTCCTACGAATGATACTTCTTCATCAGGAAAATACATTTTTAGTGGTTCATATTCTCCTCCTATAGGATTTTCCGCAATATGATCCACTAATGCTTGTCCCTTAACCGCCTTCTGAGTCACATAGACGATGTCGAATTCACTCAATAATATCTACCATTTTGCCAGCTTCCCTGTAGGCATGGGTTTCTGGAAGATGTACTTCAGAGGATCCATCCTTGATATCACATATGTGGTATAGGCACAGAATTAGTGCCTCGGTTTCTGGGCTATCCAGGTCAAAGCACAGCATGTGCGTTCCAGCAAAGAATACCGTGCTTCGTAGGGTGTGAACTTCTTACTCATATAGTATATGGCCTGTTCTTTCCTTCCCGTCTCGTCGTGTTGTCCCAAGACACAACCTAAAGCCCCATCTAATACGGAGAGATAGAGTAGCAGTGGTCTACCAGGTTTTGGCGGGATCAGGACTGGCGTTGTGGACAAATATTCTTTGATTCTGTCAAAAGCGTTATGGCAGTCTTTAGTCCAATTGGTTGCGGCATCCTTATTTAACATTTTGAAAATCGGCTCACAGATCACGGTTGATTGTGCTATGAAGCGGCTGATGTAATTAAGACGTCCCAAGAAGCTCATCACGTCTTTCTTGTTCTTTGGAGGTGGCAAATCCTGGATAGCCTTGACCTTTGATGGGTCTAGCTCAATTCCTTGGCGGCCGACGATGAATCCTAATAATTTTCCTACGAGGACCCCGAAGGCACATTTTGCGGGATTCAATTTCAAATTGTACCTCCGAAGTCGATCAAAGAATTTCCTCAAGTCTACTATATGATCTGTACTTTTGTTGGATTTGATGATGATGTCATCTACATATACCTCTATCTCCTTGTGTATCATGTCGTGGAAAATAGTTGTCATGGCCCTCATATAAGTGGCCCCAGCATTCTTCAGACCAAACGGCATCATTTTATAGTAGTACACCCCCCATGGTGTGATAAAAGCTGTCTTTTCGGCATCCTCTTCATCCATCTAGATCTGATGATATCCCGCGAAGAAATCCACAAAGGATTGGAGTTCATGCTTAACACAATTATCGATCAGTATGTGTATGTTGGGTAACGGAAAATCATCTTTGGGACTTGTTTTATTTAGGTCCCGATAATCGACGCATACTCTGACTCTCCTATCCTTCTTCGGAACTGGTACGATGTTATCCAACCAAGTTGGATATTCAACCACTCTGAGAACCTTAGCTTTGATCTGCTTGGTGACTTCTTCTTTGATTTTCAAACTCATATCTGGCTTGAACTTTCTGAGCTTCTGCTTTACCGGCGGACACATTGGGTTGGTAGGTAGTTTATGAGCCACTATGGACGTGCTCAAACCGGTCATATCATCATAGGACCATGTAAAGATATCATCATATTCCTTCAGGAAACGAGTGTATTCTTCTTTCTCTGATGGTGACAGGTGAATGCTTACACGTGTTTCCTTGACTGTTTCGGAGTCTCCTAGATTAACTGTTTCAGTCTCATCCAAATTGGACTTAGGCTTGTTTTCAAAGTTTTCCACTTCTCTGACAATTTCCTTGGGCATTATATCCTCTTCCAGATCCTCTGAATCGTCATCCTTATATTGCGTTGTCTCATTACATATCACAATCGTAAGTTCATTGGGATAGATAATAATAATGATGTAGAGAAAAAATGTAAAGAATAATAATAAATACTAAAAACAATAATGCATTTAGATAAATATTGAAAACGTCAAACATGTACGGCTCGATGACCCGAGCAATTATTTCAAAACAAAACATGCTTAAAACAAAATACTAAAAATGTCTTAAATGCTCATAAAAATTTATTTTAAAGTAAATGATGCTAATTTCCAGGCTACCCAGGAACTCGATGAGCCCTTGATGGTGCAGCAGTCCAGTTCTTGAGAACAGTTCCCTTCTCCACGGTCTGAATAATGAAGCCTTCCTCCTCCTCCTCATCAACTATCGCACCGCAATCTATGTCTTCATAATCCAGAAACAGATTCCTTATACCGGCTAAAACTTCATCTTCTTCGGACTCCCGTATCATGTCATCTTGGTGAAATGACTGGCTCAAATGTGGTACGGGTTGCTCTAGAGGGTAATAAGGACCACGCCATGGTGGCGACCAATTCTGATACTCGTTCCAGGTAAATTCGTACCCAAGCCCAAAAGTTGTGTTGTGATGCTTTAGCTGTATTGGTTTAGTGATCCCCTAGAGATTCTTATCGAGACCTTTGCCAGGCTCATACCCTGTCCATGCCAATATGCCTTCTATCTTACTGCTCCACTATTTGTCCTTTTCAATTGTGTTGACGCGCTCGATGTGATGGTATGTTTCTCCACCCAATTTTCTTCTATTCTCGATGACCGGAACAGTTTGACTGGTGTAAATGGGATTACTTCCGTCCCCATGGATGATCACTTCCTGATGGTTCCACTCAAACTTCACGACCTGATGTAGAGTAGAAGCTACGGTCCCAGCGGCATGTAACCAAGGTCGTCCCAACAATAGGTTGTAGGTAGCAGATATGTCCAACACTTGAAATTCAACATCAAAACAGGTTGGGCCCATCTGTAGGCTGAGGTTGGTTTCCCTAATTGTGGCCCTTTGAGACCCATCAAATGCTTTCGCATTCATACTTCCTGCTCGTATCTCGTGCAGGCCTTTACCCAATCTTTTCATAGTAGTTAGTGGACATATGTTAAGACTCGAACCCCCATCTATCAGGACTCTGGCAATGAACTTATCCTCTAATTGCACTGTGATATGTAGTGCCCTGCTGTCACCTAGTCCTTCTGGTGGAAGCTCGTCTTCATGAAAAGTGATCTTGTGGCTTTCCAACACTTGTCCTATCATATTGGCCATCTCTCCACTAGTAATGTTGTTGGGTACATAAGCCTCATTCAACACTTTCATCAACGCATTCTTGTGTGCCTCAGAATTCTGCAGTAGTGATAGAATGGATGTCTGAGCAGGGGTCTTGTTCAAATGATCAACCACAGAATACTCCCTTGCTTGCACCTTTCTCCAAAGATCATCCGGGCCGGTTTCAATGATAGGCTGCCTGGAAGCGGCTTCTTTACTTGTTCTCCCCAAATGCTTGGGCGTGTAAACCTTACCAGTTCTGGTCATACCTTGTGTTGCACCAGTTTCTTCCATTTTCCCCTTTCCTTTCCTTCTTTCTTCTGCAACATAATCCCATGGTATAGTATTAGACTTATAAGACGGTGTAGGTGCTACCATCCCGGTGAAGGGTGTTGTTACTTCAACCTCAAACGGAGTTGGTGCAGCTACCTCAACTTCAATTGGTGCCTGAGTTTGTACAATAATAGGTGTGAGAGTGACTGGAGATGTTTTAGGATTATCCCCTTCTCGAATGAGTCTAATTGACCCCTCTGAGTCCCATTCTTCATCGGTCTCTATCATGTTTAACCCTCCGATCCGGGAGAGGATTGTTACGGACATTGGGCGTAGCCTCCTTTGCCTGTATGAATTTGGTGTCGATTAATGTCTGAATCTTATCCTTCAAAGTACGACACTCATCAATAGTATGGCCTTTCATGCCTGAGTGATAGGCACATGTCTTATTTGGATTGACCCATTGAGAGGAATTTTCCATGGCGACAGCGGAAATGGGAGTGATATAACCAGCAACCTTCAGTCTCTCGTACAGTTGGTCTATAGGTTCAGCAATTGGGGTATATTGTCTGGGTGGTCTGCGGTCGAAATTTGGTCTAGGTTTTTGGTAGTTTTGGCGGGCTGGTGGTGAGTGGTAGTATGCGGGTTGGGTGTTATAGGTATGGTAAGTGGTGGCAGGTTGTCGGTATCTGGGAGGTGAAGGCTAATATGTGGGTGGAGGTATTTGGTATGTGAGAGGAGACTTTGGACCTTGGGCTACCATTACTGCACCTACTTCTTTCTTCTTGGAGATACCTCCTGACTGCAGGACCTTATTTGTGGCTTGGAGTGCTTCAAAATTTGTCACCATTCCGCTTTTGATCCCTTCTTCTATTCTCTCTCCCAACTTGATGATATCATAAAATTTATGGTTTTCAATAACCATCAATCTTTCGTAGTAATGCGGATCCTGAGTTCTGACGAAAAACTTATTCATTTGTTCTTCTTCCACCGCTGGCTTTACTTTTGCAGCTTCAGACCTCCACCGAGTAGCATACTCGCGGAAAGTTTTCGTTGGCTTCTTCTTGAGATTTTGGATGTAGAAAATGTCTGGTGCATTTTATGTGTTAAACCTGAACCGATCCATGAAATTCGATGCCATGCTTACCCAATTAGCCCATTTGTTTGGGTTCTGACTGATATACCAAGATAGGGCGTCTCCAGTGAGGCTTCTCATGAACAGCTTCATGCGGATTCTTTCATCCCCGCCAACTCCTACAAGCTTGTCACAATATGTTCTCAAGTGCACCTTCGGATCACCTGTTCCGTCAAACATTTCAAACTTGGGAGGTTTATAACCCTCTGGCAGTTCTACGTCCGGCTGAATACACAAATCTTCATAATTCAAACCCTCAATGCCTTTGCCCCCTTCAACATTTTGAACCCTACCGGTAAGTTTTGAGTACCTCGGCCATGTTCTTGATGAGAAGGTCCTTCTCGGTGGATTCGGGTATATATAGGATCTGTTGTGGGGTGTAGGGTAAGGTTTCCACATATATGGGATTGCTCTGGTGGACTCCAAGAATCTGAGCATAATGGTGGTCATTGGTTGAGTTTTGCGGGTCAGAAGTAGGTTGTGGTGCATTCTGAGGGGTGTGGTATGTGGTAGTTTGTGGGTACTGGGTCAAATGATGATGATGCTGTGGAGGAGTTAGTGCTGGTGGAGGATTAGGATTTTGGGGAGGCGTGGCACATTGATGAGGTGCGGGAGTATTTTGCGGGTGCTAGTTTTGTGTGTTTTGAGAAGGTGTTGAGTTTTGGGCGTTTTGTTGGTTGATGTCGGGAACATTCAGGGTAAAGGAAAGGTTTGCCAAGTTACGAACCTGCTCAAGTTCCCCTTGTAACTCCAGTATCTTTTGCTCTACTCGCAAAACCAAGTCGTTCTGTGCCGGAGTACCTCGACCATCCGAAGTCTCAACATTCTCTGCATGTGTAGAGTTGTCTTTCTTGATACCGCTCAGATCATCCATCTTAGCCTTTCCTTTGTTCTTAGGATCACTTGGAGGAGGAGGTGGTGGAGGACTTCTAGATCTGGTATGATATGTCGATGATGCCAGTATACCCAAACCAACCTTAGGAGATGGGAATAAACAAAGAAAAGAAGAAGAACAAAAGGTAAACAAGTCAGTAAAGAGTATTGAAAGGATATTTATGATATTTAAACACATATTGCGGAATTCGCATCCTAATTTGGGGACCTCATCGTGCCCGAGGTAGGCCTAGCGACATATAGCTTTGGAGAAAACTCAATGTCGATAACTGCATCATTTCATTAATATGATAAATAGACCAAATCTCTACTAAAACGACAATAATTATAAAGATTCACTAGTGGCATTTGCCTTACTACAATCAAATTCTAAAATGAATCTAGAAAACATCACCCCTAATATACTTGGTCCCAGAGGGACCTTCTCCAAGCTTGGCCTTCTTAGCCCCGTCAATCAGATTCCCCAGATCGAGCATGTCCAATAGAAGATACGCCCTTGCTAGATGTCCTCCTTCATTGTCCTCTGCGTTCTGACAATCCGAGACCCTTTTCCTCATCTTTCCCTCAAGTTCCATTAAACCCTGCTCCAAATACTCCAACCTTTCTGTTGATTTAGTAGCGATTCCCCTCCATTCATTGATTACTTCCATGTCCACTTTATGTTGTTCCAAATGCCTGGACTTAGATTCAAAGACCCTTTTGTGCAGCCTCCTGTATTTGACTTGTGCTTTAGCAACGTTGTCTATGACCCTATTCCTCAAATCAACCCCTGGCTTGACCTCTCCTGCTATGTCATCGACCAACCATGATAGGTAGAAGTACACATGGCCGGCATGATACCTGTTTGGCTCGATGGTATCTTTCTCCATAATAATGTTTTGATGTCACGTGTGTTGTGCCTCGAACTTGAATCGAATGAAATTCCCTTGGAAAACTGCTTTGTAATGAACCATTTTCGAAACTCGTGGTATAACCTGTTTTCTCCCAGCTTGCCTCATGACTTTGATAGGAGCATAAGGATAGATACCCCTTAATCCGATTAGCACTAGATAAGGAACATCTCTTGACCCGATGATGAATTCGCTAGTAGGGAACCACTCGAATATCCAATGGACCTTGTCGTCAATCAAATTGCTAAATAAGTGTACCCAACCCACAGCGTTTCTTGGTTGTGCAAACCTATCCGGGATAAAAGTCATTATTTTCGGATGGTGAAAAGATATGTGGTCATTCTATGGTCGCTGCGGAAATTCTTGACGGTATTATCCCCTTTGAAGATGTTCCAACAGTCATATTTGCAGTAACAAATTGCAACCCTCAACATGCTTATATCCTTTCTTGCAATGGTCCAAGGCTCGGTATATCTCTGCTACGATCATTGAGACAATAGTGTAAGTCTGTCCCTCAATTCCTTCTATTAGGGTCTTAGTAACCATAGCAAAGCGAGTGTGAATCATTTTTCCTTGTGTTAGGAATACCAACATCCCCAGAAAACAGACAATGAACACAAAAACTCGGCGATGAGTCCAACCCAGAGAGGTGATAGCAAATTCATCATGATAAAGACGGTAGGACTTGCTGTGCCCATAACGCTCGTAAAGGAAGTAGAATGGTATGTAAGACTTCTTCAGGCAGACTAACTCATCATTCCTTCTAAAACCCATCATTTTCAGAAAACCTCGAGAAGTACAATTTTCTGGTACCAACAGATCAAGGCTGTCCTAGGGAAGCCCAGTAAAGCCTCCTATTTCCTCTAGAAGGGGAGTCATTTCTGTGTCACCAAAACAGAAAACAGCCCTCTTCTCATCCCAGAACATAGTAGCGGCCTCAATCAGTACATTGTTTGGCTGAATGTCTAACAAAGAAGGTAAATTCCCGAGTACTCTTTTCGCATAGTTTTTGTCGCTTGGCGAAGGATTTTCCTACCAATCTAACAACAAAGGTGGGATACTTCGAACCATGCCGAACCTGGGGACTTCGTGCCTCATTTCTACAAAACAGATGAAGTTAGCCCTTTCCCCCTCCGAATTTGACTATTTACGCATTAATGATTAGCATATCGGCACGTTTTCTCCAAATAATGCACATATCATAATTGTGCCCGTTGGGATTATGGAAATCCCGATGGGCTTTGGACAAGGTTTGCCTTAGAGGGTTATCACGCGGATAGCGTTCTAACCCATACTAGGTTGAGACATGATGCATGCACAGTTAATATCAGAATGGGGGTTTCTAGAAGAGTCTAGACCGGTACCCTCAAGTGAAAAACTTAAGAGGAAAAGGCACAGAACCGTCGATTGCACCGCTGATCGACTAGTTTGACCGCACATAAGCCTTTCCAAATTTAAAAGGATGATTTTAGGAAGAACGCGGATACTCATCAAGTGTCGCTATGGTATTAAGTACGCACGAGTGGAATATAATGCGGAGCATGCTTTGTGCAAAGATAAAAAAACACGTTGTCAAGTATTTTGCATGATGAAAGCAGTAAATGCAGTATTAAATAAACGTAAAGACATAAAAGAAAGAAAAACAGGGAAGAAGTTAGTTCGCGTAATGTGAAAGAATTGTAATAAAGCAAATAAAGGGGTAAGGATTAGGGGAGACATGATTTAGCAAATTTTAAAAGTTTGGATCCAGTGAACATGATTAGGAAATAAAGGGGAAATGCACATTGTAACCAAATTAAGCGAAGAGTTGCATATGAGTTCATATAAAGGAAAAATAGGGAAGAGGGTGTGCATGTAACAATAAAAGGGAAAAATGGGAGCGGGATATTCAAGTAACAGCAAAATAATAAAGACACGTTTATCGGGAGAGACTAATTCATATAGACCAAGTTCGCAATGGTAAGAGCCTAAAATATATTCCCCAGCAGAGTCGCCATGCTGTCGCGCCCCTTCTTTCTCGCGAAATCGGGCTTCGACGTCGTGACAACTCTTTTAAAGGAAGGGTATTAAAACAGAAGAGTCGCCACCTAATAATTTTTAAGGTGCGTTACGGCACCTATTTGCAGATAACTCTAGATTAACCAGTTGCGTCACCAAAGATCGGGTAAGGGCTCAAATTACCTCGAGGAGAAGGTGTTAGGCACTCTACAACGGTGGGTCCCGGCCGAACTCAAATTATATGAATTAGTCTAAACAAGGAGAAGAGACAAAAATTGGAAAAATAAAAATGATTGACTTTTAAACAAAGGGGGGGGGGGGGGGGGTCCTAAGTGTTTTAGCCTAAAGGATCACCCCGTGCAACATAAATAATACTTCGTAACTCCCTCGAGGTAGGGTGTTACTCGTATTATTCAGCAGGCACAGACTATAATATCCTGCTACCCGATTACTATCTTTAAGTTATTTACCTAATGTGCACTAGTTGATTCTAAACCGTGCCATATGCATGCACTACCCGTCCCATGCCTATAGTCTAGGAGGCATTTGGACCTCTATTTCGGAGTGGTTCTAGACTTTAACTTAGGTTGCTCAAAAAGAGAAAAGACTAGATGACATGCAAAACAATTTGGACTTTCACGTATAAGCAAACAAGGGCTCAAGTTAGCCTCTACACTTAAACAACAAACGCACGCAAACTGATTCATATTGACAGTTGCAGATTTTAATAAGTTTGTAGAATCCTATAGGCAGGATCTCTATGTGATTCCGGATTTCATAAGCAAGCAGTTTTACAAGCCTTTTCCTTTTAATACAATTTTTTACAGCCTACATAGTTGCCTACTAATTACAAGCATAAGAGATTAAATCTATAGTCATGATCCCTAAGTGATTCTCGCAGCAACTGACAATGACAATCACAAGAATATGTTCAGAACTGCTTAATCGAGTCCTATAGGCATGGTATCTAATAGTGATGATTAGCACAGTGTTGAAGAAATGAGCAAGGCGGTAATTAAGACTGATTCAGACCTGATAGACATGATTTCTATAATTAAAACTAATGTTTAAATCCTATAGGCATGACATCTAAATTCGTAGATTAAGCCGCATGTAAACAGAGTCCTATGCGCACATTGAGACATTCATCATTCAATATCCTATAGGCATGGTTTCTAGCAAGCAGAAGTAGAACACATTTGAACCAAATGAAGAACCTATAGGCAAGATTTCTAACACATAATAATAGAACATGTTTGAGCATAATAGGATACCTATAGGCAAGATTTCTATAATAACTGAAAAGTGACACGTTTTGAGCAAAATAGAATACCTATAGGCATGATGTCTAACACATGACAACTGAACATGTTTGAGCATAATAACACATTTTAGCTAAGTAACGAACCTATAGACAGGATTTCTACCCATTTTAATGCAAGTGTAAGATAAAACCCCTTTCCTAATTTTACTAATACCCCAAAATTTCATGACAAGAATTATTACAGACCCAGAATGAATAGAATAAATTACAAAGTAGAATAGCTATAGGGAGCCTACAGCAGGCCCAAAGATACACCTGGCCAGGCCGGGCCTTCATTCTCATAGTTCATAACAGCCCAAAATTACATCTTCATAGACATAAGGCAGCCAGGAATTGAGTGATTCACCCAGTGGGCACAAAACAGAGTTGAGCATATAGAACCAAGGCCCTAGTGTGTCAGAGTTCCCAAGGGCTTCAAGAACCCAGGGCAGTGCTCACACTAGGGGGATTAACAGAGACAGTTCAGAGGAAAGATTAGGGACCAAATCCTAGTGTATTAGAGTTCACAAGGGTCTCAAATGAACCTTGAGCAGTGTTCACACTAGGGAGGTCAGTGGCAAGAGACTTGATAGCCTTGGCTTTCGGCCGGCTAGGAATAAGGAGTTCAGAATAACATAAATGATAATGAGGGAGAGTGACAATAGCTGAGGGACAGAACTGAAGGGTACAAAAATAGTCAAGTTGGGCACATAAAGTAAATAATCAAATAGGCTGTAGGTTTTAAGAACACATTTAGCAAGATTTAGAAGAACAAGTTCAACACCTAGTGCATAAGTAGTTACACATTAACAAGCAGGTTTACAGGATTGGAGTACACAGACTAATAATAGGGAAAAGGTCCAAATTATGTTAAGTACAGATGCTAGTGTCACAAGATAGCCATGTTAACTTCACATCAGGTAGCAGAACAACATTTAGACATAGTAGGGAAGCACAAATTATGACAACATACTGGTGGATCAAGTGAGCCGAAACATGCTAAGGGGTATATTAACTGAGAACTAGTCATGATTGATAGATCAGGATCTTGACACAGAATTAAAACATACTACCTATGCAAGATTGCCATTATAGAGATTCAGAACAGAAAGGGAAGATAAACCCATGTCATACAGTAAGTATAAGTATTCAAATCTGACCTAATAGACCAGTTAATCTAAAGGAAGTTCAAATTATGCATATGGAGCATATTCGAATAACAGAATGGACAACCTTAAGCAGAATTAAACACCAAAGAGATGTCAAGCAGTAACACAATGGCTAAACGAAATTAAGAGAATCTTGATTACTCGAATTAGGCTTAGGCATGTTTCAGATTACCAACATAATGAAGTGAAGATTAGAGAGACCAAAAATTAAAGTAAAGCAATCAGGATTGCATACAAGAATAGCTCAGAAAACACATTAAACTACAATCTTCATAAGTGAAAACATATGCAAATGACAGGTAAATAGGAATGAAATGACAAAAGTTCAGCAACTCACCAGTTAAGCGAAAACCAAGAAAGAACAAAGTCCACAGTAGCAAGAACCCAGAATTTTTGGCCTTGGCTTTCAACCGGCCAGGAACTAGAATATAGAACAAGAGTATTTAGAGTACAAAGAGCGATAAATTCAGTTTTTTAGTAAACATTCACGATTCAAGTCAGTCTCAAAGGGAAATGAGGAGGGGTTTATATAGTAGTAGAAATTAACATCCAAACAAGGAAAATCATCAATCAAACACGAGAAAGGAAAGAAATCGAAATCAGTAAGGAAAAGAGAAAATTTCAAAACCCTAATTTTAGGTAAAGTACACAAATCGGCAGAAATCTAAAATAAATAAAAGGTAAAAATCACATTCTGCATAGAATAAGACGAACATAGACAGAAATACCTTTTAAAATCAAAGAATCAAACCAGACTTGGTTCGATTTAAAAGAATCTGAAACCCTAATTTTAGGGTGAGTAGGAATCACAGAAATACACAGAGATTCATACCATAAAAGAACAAGGATGAACATAGACGAAAAAGGTCAAGGAACTGAACCAGCTTTGGTTCGAAGTTGATGAGATCCGCTTGCCATGTTTAGGCAAGCGGTATATAGAAGTTTTCAGTACCAGGGAAAAGTAGAATATGGCAAGAAACAGCTACGTAATCCCATGTCCGGTGGGATTAGGAGAGAAAATTGAGGAAAAGACAGCTAGGGTTTGAGAGATGAGATATGAGAGGATTTAAGGGCAGCGGGCGGTGAGGAATGATTTAGGGTTAGAGGGTTTGGGTATAATTAAAAAGAGAGGGTGTAATGTGGGCCGTTAATCTCAGAGATCAACGGCCACGATTTAAAAGGGTTTTGGGTCGGGTGGTTAAATGAGTTGCGGCCAGGTATGGGGTTGGATTAATTGGTCTTGGGCCAGGGGTAATTGGGCTATGTTTGGATAGTTAGGTCCGAAATTTGAAGGAATTTAGAGCTAGATTTTAAATACCTAATTTTAATAAATAAATAATTTATAAAAACATAATAAATAAATAACAAAAAATATCATTTGTGCATGAAAATGATTAAAAATAATTATTTAACATTATAAAAATATAAAAAGTTATTTTCTGCATAAATAATGTAATTATACATGCATATGGGCTATTAATGCAAAATGTGCAATTTAGCCATGAAAAATGCAAATGTAATTATAAGAAATGCCCTGAAAATATTTAAAATCTCATATTGATATAAATGATAAGTTTAGATGATTAAATCATCATAAAAATAATTTGGAGGGTAATTATTAGATATTTATATAATAAAAAATACAAAAATAAATTGATTTAAAGCCTTTAAAAATTATGAAAGAAAGAAAAATGTGATGATGCAAATGTATATGCTTATAAACTAAATGATGATGCATACGTATTATTTTGAAAGTGTATATATATATATATATATATATATATATATATATATATATATATATATATGAGGGAAAAATTGGGTATCAACACTTGGTCTTGCAAGGAACTGGATTTTGCAGCCGCACAATTTGGTTTGCGGCTGCAATGCAACTTCTGCGACCGCACAATTCTTATGCGGTCTGCACTTCAGGCAAGGCTTCAGTCTTGGTCATTTGCACTCTCTGAACTTTTTGAGTTCTTGTCAGTGCGGGCTATGTTCTGCGCCGCACAATCCATGTGCAGTCCGCACTTTTGCTTAAAGTATTGCAGGGCTTCTTCACCAGTTCTGCGGCCGTAGAGGAAATTCTATGGTTTGCACTTGCTTCTGCGGACCACACTTCTTGTGTGTTGCGCCACTTCTTGCCTTGGGAGTCGGAACACTCTTTTTTTAATCGGATTTCTTCATAAGAGCCCAAATTTTCAACATTCCTTCAAGGCAACACTTTCATTAGTTTTGGGAACATAAATCGATACTTTCAGAACTAAAACAAAAGTAAAAAGGTACTAATAAGTGGTCAAAATCCATAATTATTACATGGCCCCACAAAGCTTTTACCTTTTAAGACCACAAGTTTCAAAAGTTTGTTTTTCCTTAAACTCCGTGTCGAATCAAACTATCGTTTACCCTTAAAATTTGATAACAATTAAACTTATAATATGGTTCTAAGGACACGTGATTTCACTTAATACCAATTGATAAATATGAAGATTAATAACATAAATGAATTATAAAGTAAAGCAAACCAGTGGTAGAATGGAACTCAGCCCTCGAGTTTGGATACCCTCGAACTGGTTGATGCAAGAACAATTAAAATATAACAACCTGATGAACAATATTATAAACGAGAAAGAGAATTATATTACTTTAATATATGTGAACAATGTGTGTTCAAATGATTAGAACCCCCCTTTAAATAGTAGAAGAATTTTACTTATGGTATAATTCTAATTACATAAGGAAATCCCATGATTAGCTAATTAACCATTTCTGATTTGATCCATTTCGAGATTTACGCCATGATCCTCGACCAGTCACGGATATCTCGCCTTTCTGTTATTGTGCTATCTTCGATTTTGCTCGATGTCTGTCTCATTTGGCTTCGATCGCTACTAGCCTCGATCTCGACAGGTACCTCAATTTTGAACTCGGTACCTTATCCTCATGATTTAGTCTGTTCCATTAAGAGTTCGTCCTTCGACGCAACCTCCCGGTCTTGGTCAAATAGTAAAATCGGGTAGGCCCGGTTCTAACCGTATACAGATAGTCCCCTCATTTTTTGGAGTGAAATGACAAGAAATGAATTGAGCCTTCAATTTTCTACCTCGACCTGTCATGATGTCAAACTCATGACGTAAGCGACAGGAGTGACCGAAACGTCCCGTTGGTACAGTTCCCCAAGTCAATAATGAGTGTCAGTTGGTGGTCGGCCACTAGTGCCTTTGAACCGTCCCTGTGAATCCAATAAATAGACCCATTTCTCATTGATTCAAACTTTACTTTCACTTCCTTCTAATCTCCAAAGCTTTTACATATCTTAAGTTCTTCCCTTCTACAAATCTTCAGGTTTTGTTGTTAATCCTTTCTCAAACGTCAAGTCTTATTATCTTCCTCTTCTTCAAACTTACACAAAAATGGCAAAAACATCAAAAATGGTACCACAAAAAGAAGTTGCTTCATCTTCTCAACCGGCCGGCGAAAAAATACCAGTGGAACCCCGTCTTGAGGAATGCATTCCTAGGGGATGCGCGCTAAACTCTGATTTCAAGACCGATAAAGCCTCGTCGATGCGAGCCGATGTCAAGGTATATATGCTCGATAACTAAGAGATACCTTAAGCAGGTAAAGAAAGACTGCAACTGGGAGGGCATAGAGGTGGTGATCCCGACCCCCGAAGAAGACATCACCACCCATGTGGAAGGGTTTCTAAGTGTTTACACTTACCCTTTTACGCTGGGCCCCCTCGACCCCGTCGTCATTGATTTTTGCCGTCAATATCAAATAACCCTAGACCAAATCCATCCTTCCTTTTAGCGAATTGTTATTCTGCTCCGATTCTTCGTGAGCAAAGTCGAGGGGCTACCTTTCACCCTCGATCACCTTATCAGATTGTATAGCCCTCACCTCTATCGAGGCGGGTTAATAAAACTCCAACGTCGGGCTACAAAAGTGTCATTCTCGAGTATAGACGAGGACAAGGATCGAGGCTGGGTGGGCCGGTTCGTTCGAGTGAGGACTTCCGACCGAATCCCAGCCGAGAAGATGCCATTTCCTGAGAAATGGAACATGAATTGTAAGTACCGTCTCACTGTTAGCTTCCATGTATTATTTGTTCCTTTGTCTTTTCTCATTGATATCTTTTTCCATGATATAGCGGTCGCTTGGATACCCCGTATGATTCCCGGCCTCGAAAGCTGGGTTCGGAACCTGGCTTTGACCTCTACATATGCCGAGCGCTCATGGCGTGATTTAGCAAAGGGTCGATGGGAGGCCAAGAATCATGGTAAACCCACTTTTTATGTATTTGATGATTTGATTAAGATGCTTGTCTTCTACTTATTCAATATTTTTGTGTATAGGCCTGGGCAAGGATGCGGTCATGAGGCCCCCGTATGGTGAGGAGGAGACTTCGACCCCGATTTCGAAGCCGGCGAAGGATAAGAAGAGGAAAAGGATCTGGTTCATAAGCCGAAGAAAGACACTGTTGCCCTGCCTGCGGATGTGATTCAACGGCTAAGGGAGGAAGAAGAAGAAGATGAGGATGATGGCTCGAAACTGGTGGCCTGAGTGAAGAAAACCATCGAGGCCCCAAAGGCCGCTGAGTCGGTGGTGGTTGAGGAGATTCCACTTCAAGCCGAGGGGGTCTTGGAAAAGGACTCGGGCAAAGTCCCCGAGTCATCGAAGATGCCTTCCGCCGAGATGAGCAAAAGGTGGGTATGTCTGAACGGGCCAGCTCTGAGGCCCTTCGCAGCGAGGAGAGCGCCCCAAGTGGCTCACTTGAGGCAATAGATATTGGAGACTCGCCGATTCTCCCTGCATTTTTCGATAAGGAAATTCGGGAGGCCCAAGCTACGAGGACTCCTGAAGTAGACGGGGCCCATGGAGGGGAGGACCCCTTCCGTGGTTACTTTATCGGGGTCGAGGATGCTACCGTCCTGAGTGAAGCACCGAGTCTATCGAGTCTCCTCGATGAGGCTCAACAAGCCTTTAATCGAGTGAGTCTCAACTCCCTTTGTCGATATCATACTTAGTTTATTTCTTCTCTTCTTGTCTAATTTTCTTTCTTTTTTTTCCGTATAGGATTTGGCACTCCATCAGGAGGCGTTTTCAAAGTCCCGAGTAGAGCTGAGCCGATGTGAGGTCGACCTCCGAGGGCTCACAGAGGAGAGAAATTCCCTTAAACTTCTCAGTGGGCAAAAAGAAGAGGAGATCAAGGACCTCCGAGCCGAGTTGGCCAAGGCTCATCAAGATCAGACCGACCTGATCGAGCAGGTAATGAAAATCTTAAAAGCTCATGGGCTCGATTCGGGAACGGTGGCTAACATTTCAATCTCATAGCTGCAGTAGAAGGTCGAGAGGATCGAGCAGTTCCACGAGGAGATCAACATGATGAAGGCGGAGACCTTGGGGTGGAAAGAAAGTATGAACCGTTTTGCTGCTGAAAAAGAGGCTGCTCGAGCCCAATTGCCATCGGTCGAAAGTCATCTTTGAGGCATGAAGGAGAAAAGCTCAGCTCAGGAAAAGAAAATAGAGGAGCTCGAGGCTCGGTTGACTTCCAAACTTGCAAAGGCCAAATCTAAAGCCGAAAAGGCAAAGGCCAAGGCAAAGGCGATCGTGGCCGTCTACCGGGCCGATGCTGAAGCCGCTAAAGTCCAAGCGAGAGAGGCAGCCGAGACCGCTCAAACTCGAGCATATTGGGCTGTTGAACTCGCCAAATTTCAATCTCGGAGGGAAACCCTCGAGGTGATCCATGCTCGAGGTTTCGACCTTACCGACAAGATAATAAAGGCTAAAAAGCATGAAGCTGATGCTAGAGCGCTGGCCTCTTCCGATGATGATGATGATGATGGCAGCAAGAGTGGGGCCGAGAATGGGGAGGACCTCGATGGAGAAGAAGCTACCCCTGAGGAAAATTAGGAATCTTAGGCTTTTTCTTTTTTGATTTGTTTTTGTGCGGGATCATGATCGGTCCTTGTAAATATTTTCGTATATATAAAAGATATTTTTTCTCTTTGACTTCTCTTTATTCTATTTAATTCCTCGTGAAAATTCTATTTCATTCATGCCTTCATGCCTTATGGAGATTTTTCTCGCAAGTTTGGGACTTTAGGTAACTAGACCAAAGTCGGACCAGTGTAGTCTTTAAAATCGAGTGAGTACTTGCTCGAACTCGAAGTAGAGTGACCCTTAGGTTTTAGTTGAGTAAGGACAATTTCTCGAACTCAAAAAATAAAATGGCCCTTAGGCTCTTGAATTAGGCCGATATGGCCTCAAAAGAATGGCTTTTCCCTTTTTTCGGCTTCAAAAATTAATCATAAAAATTTATCATGCCTTAGCACGAGATAAATTTGTACCCATTAGGTTTTTCGAGGATTGGTGTTATGCAAATCCTTTGCTTTGCTATGCCTTAGCACAAAATTGTCCGGGAGTTCGAATAATTCGATACCCCTTAGGGTTTTTCGAGGGTCGATATTATCGAGACCCTTAGTAATTCAGCCGAGGGTTGCCTTTTTTAACCGGTTTATGAGAATATTTGAAGGCCTGTTTTATAACGGAAGTCGGACATCTCTGAACCATGTTAATTTGGTTGTAGCCTTTAGTTTGGGATTTGCCCCTTAGGCTTGTTTCCCTTCTATACTTCGAACTCGTTCAAAGTATCAGTCCCCGAGTGCGGTGGCCGTGGCCTATAAAATCGAGGATTGCCTTTTTAAGATCTTACGATTTCGAAGTTTAGTAATTCGATCATGCCGATGTTTTGGACGGCAGTCCCCGAGTATAGGGTAAATTGTTTGAACTTCAGTTGTGATCGGCCCTTAAGCCAGTTTTCACAATAGATCATGAGTATGAAATTGTAAAGTATAAATTTCTCTAAGGCATGGAACATCTGGTAAGGAAAAATACTTCTTTCAATAGATTATACATGCATACATGTTTTGCTATTAGGGCTCGAGTAATCTATATGGACACGGTTCATTTGACCGTTTGGTCCTTTAGCTATCGGGACCCTGTCGACACGAAGAATTTTTCTTGTAACTATCTGAGGGCGATGCCTCCCAATATTCGAGGTTGATTGTAAAGAAGTCTCGGATACTGTTGAATTGCTCTAAGTTAGCACGAACAATGGTTGCCTCATTAAAAACCTCGCCGGAAAAACTCATTTGGGACAAAAATCGGTCTAAGGGAAAAAGAGTGTAACGCATGCTTTCAGACCTAAGGACTTTGTGTTTGAAGAATCCTTTGGTGTCTTCGATTAAACACCTGCAAATGATTAGAATAAAATATAAACAAAAACGGAGAAGGTTGTACCTTAGCAGTAATATCGTTTGAGGAGTGATATGTTCTAATTGTTTGGTAATTGTTCGCCTTTCATCGTGCCAAGTTTGTAAGATCTTTTTCTGATGATGTCGAGGACCTGATACGGTCCCTCCCGGTTCAGACCAAGTTTTCCTTCGTTTGGGTCTCGAGTATTGAGGGTGACCTTCCTCAGAACCAAGTCCCCGATTTTAAAGTATCGAAGATTGGCTCTTCGATTGTAGTACCTTTTGATCCGTTGTTTCTGTGCGGCCATTAGAACGAGGGCGGCTTCCCGTTTTTCATGTAGCAATTCGAGTCTTGTATTCATAGCCTCGTGATTTGACTCTTCCGTTACATATCGAAACCTGACGCTATGTTCCCCGACTTCAACCGGGATCAGAGCTTCAGCGCCATATACTAAAGAGAATGGTGTTGCCCCCGTACTGGATTTTGACGTTGTTCGATACGCCCAAAAGACTTCGGGCAATATTTCTCTCCATTTTCCCTTAGCGTCGTTCAATCATTTCTTTAGATTTTGAATGATGGTCTTGTTTGTCGATTCGGCCTGTCCGTTCCTACTAGGATGATATGGCATCGACATGATCCTTTTTATTTTGTGATCTTCAAGAAACTTTGTCATTTTGCTGCCGACGAATTGCTTTCCATTGTCGCATACGATCTCGGCAAGTATCCCGAATCGGCATATAATGTGGTCCCAGATGAAGTCTATGACTTCTTTCTCTCTAATTTTCTTGAAAGCCTGTGCTTCAACCCACTTAGAGAAATAGTCAGTCATAAACAAAATAAATTTAGCTTTACCTGGGGCCGATGGTAGAGGACCGACGATATCCATTCCCCACTTCATGAATGGCCATGGGGATAAGACATACATCTCGCTAGCTTCCCTGGTCAACCTTTCCCTTTTATTGCGTATGTATAAGAAGTGACATGCTCATTAGGGTCGAAGGTCCCATTGTACTTAGGAATTTCTGGCATTCGAATTTCTTCGGAATGGGTTTCGGAGCCGCACTTGGAGGAAAAAGCTTCTGTACAAATTTCTTTGAATCCATACCCTTTAGAATCAGCGGTGCCTCCGGTATTTGGTCAACCCGGGAGTTGTATGTCTATACTTTCTTGTCATTTGCCTCGATTTTTTTTTCTCCCGATTCAATCCGTTTAGTGAGCTCCTCGAGCATTTTCATAATGGCGGGGTCAATCCCCGATTCGTTAGCATTCAACCTTTCCAGCACAGGCTCGGTCCTGTGGGCGACTTCTGGTTCGATCCTACTCGATATTCGGCTCTGATTTTGTAGTTGTACTATAGCGGCTTGTTGAGCCTGTAATATTTCGAATATCAAGTGGAGGCTAACTTCACCATCTTCTCCGCCCTGTGTACCTCGACCACCTGATCGAACTTCCCTGCGTACGCTACCTTCGGGATCAACGCCCTAATTTATATTTAGGGCGACATGTGAACTGACATTGACAGAATTTGCAATTGGTGCTCCCTCGAGGTCAGCCTGAGGCGCCTCGATCCCTGGGGCGGCTATATTGCCATTTACCCCGTAAAATTCTTTTCTCGCGATTCAATCCGTTTGGTGAGCTCCTCGGTAACCTTGACCGAATGGTTTGACAATCTATTCAACTCTGCTTTATCTGACATCTCTTCTGTGAGTATTTGACCATGTTGCCTCAATTCCAGATCCTTGAGGTACAAATTACTCTGGATCTGTTCAAAGGACTCGACCTGATGCTTATAGGACTCAAGAGAGGCACTACTTTCTTCTTTTATATTCTCTACGCATTTCGTAATGAGTAAAGTCATGTCAGATTGGCTTTGACATACCAATTCTTGGTCGTGTGTGTTGATTTTAGATGCCTCTAGCAGCAGATTGATGATTTGATCCTTATCCGTTGAAGCATGTTGCTCTTTCTGGACAAGCTCCGCTACCCTTAAAATTTGATAACAATTAAACTTATAATGTGGTTCTAAGGACACGTGATTTCACTTAATACCAATTGATAAATATGAAGATTAATAATAGAAATGAACTATAAAGTAAAGCAAATCAGTGGTAGAATGGAACTCAGCCCTCGAGTTTGGATACCCTCGAACTGGTTGATGCAAGAACAATTAAAATATAACAACCTGATGAACAATAGTATAAACGAGAAAGATAATTATATTGCTTTGATATCTGTGAATTATGTGTGTTACAAATGATTAGAATCCCCCTTTAAATAGTAGATGAATTCCACTTATAGTAAAATTTTAATTAAAGTAAAGCCCATTTATAAGACAGTTCAATTGACACATTTATCGGCAAACAAGAAAGTCTTTAGAGTCGAACGATTCAACGATCTATTTTGTAATATTTAGAAAGGATATTTTCTACTAGTGTTTATTTGTAGTGTTTATTTGTTGATGGTCCAATAAAGAAGATTTATGTCCTAGAAAAAGTAAAGATTCTCCATATGAACAAATTCATGTAGAAAAGCGAAAAAACTGAAGAATGCCTCCTCATAGCCGTTACACAGAGAATGGAGTTAAATTCTCCTTCCTTGATAGCAGCAAATATTAGTGTCCCACCCACATTTTCCCAACAAACATCATAGATTCATTATTCATATAGCCGTTGCCAAACATCAAGAAAAATAATGCATAAAATACAAGAAAATATACAGTACTATACAAAACGTACAAATTTTATGAGAAGTGGATTTGTGGTCCTGTGAAAATAAATAACAGCTCTTATTAATTCCACTACACTACTATTAATTGCTTGCTATTAATGTGGAACCAGTTGTTTCTCTTACAATGTTCTAGGTAGAAAGTAGAAACCGTTCTTCTATACGGGAGAATAGAGTAGGACAAAACAAATCTAAATTGTTGGATCAATAGAATAAGAATAATAAAACAACTTAACTCTGTTTATTCTGTATTCTAACGTATAGAAAAACAAAAGGCGCGGCTTTGTCTCATAGCGATGTGTCTGTCACCTAAACTTCTTTTGACGTTCCCCTTAATCTTCAAAGTGTGACGCTTGGGAACTTGCAAGCTCCATAACCTGCAAAATTACAAGCAACTTCGTTAGCATGTATAATCGAGAACAAATATTTAATCAAAGTGACGAATTAGGGTCGGTTGCTATAATATTATTCTTAATAATATAGAATTAAAAAAACTCAACTTCCAGATATAGGCATCTCTCCCTAGTTTCTAGCAAATTTTAGTTATTTGATCTGGAAATATGTGAGCTCATTACATGACACTTTCAAATGTCGACATAAAGTCATTTAAATCATAATTTTTATTAGAATTGAATGTATTACTTACTTGGATCACTTTTGGTCGGAATAGCAAGCCCATTGAAATAACAAGTTCCTCCAGCTGACTTAAACTGAGCCCAATAAGAACTGAACGCGTAATTCGCATGTAACACCAAAGAATTCGGTTTGTAACATTTCCCACCGGGTCGGATCTCATCACAGGTCCGATTACCCTGCCCACATGCATATGCCAATGCTCCACTCACTTCCGTTACACTCGCTTTTCTCCCAACAACGCACCAGATTTTCCCCTTGTACGGCTCATTGTTCCTTGGCCTTGGCAATGGTTCATATTCCGACAACGACGTCTTTCCAGACAAGTCAATCCCGTATATATTCGTCCCGTTCGGGTACAGTAACCCGAAATGCCGTTCCGTACCCGGACCCGGTTTCTCATTCTCGTTGTACAAAGCAAACAATAATGTCGGCACGACAACTCCTGGTTTTGCTGGCGTTCCCACAGGTGGCTTAGCTGTAAACTTTTTAATCACGTTCCTGTTGTACGTTGCTGCATTATAGATGTTCGCTCCAATTTGGTCTACATTACCAGCATTGGGCCAACCCGTTTCTGCAATAAATAACCGAACATCCGGGTAGCCCACTCTCTTCATAGCGAAATACACTGCATCAATCATTTGGTCCAATAAATTCGTATAGGTTAAACCCGAACCCGGATCCGTAACGGTAATATTCTTGGACTCTAACAAAGCATAGTCAAGATTAATTACTGTAGGTTGAGCTGCCCAAGCAAAATAAGGATAAACATCTATGAAAAAGAATGATTTGGTTCGGTTCAAAAAATGTAACAAGGGTTTCATAACTTTTTCCGAAATGTCGGACCTAAATGTACCATTAGAAGGTGGGAAAGAAGATTCAAGCATATCAATAGCTAATGGGGTACCAACTTTAATTTTTCCGAGACCAAATTTTTTGACAGCGTATCTGATTTTGCGTATGGCAGGTACAAGGTTGAACCAAGTGGTGTTGGGTGGGCTACTTAGGATTTCGTTTCCAACAAGGACGTAACGGATCATAGTGTCGGGGTAAAATGGTACAACATTGGTTTTGACCCATTGATCTGCTAAGTCTTGATTTGTAGAGATGTTGTTGATAAGCTCATTTGGGACCATGACTGAAAGTTGAAGTTTTGTGCCTTTGAAGGCTTTAAGGATTTCTGGGTTTGCATCGTAGATCTTGACTCTATTGGCTTTGAGACCATTGATTAAGTCAACTGATTTTGTTGGTATAGGGAGGTTGTTCCCAAGTTGTCCGTAGCATATTCCTACCTTAGATGAGATTTCTGCACCTGAAATTTACAACAAGTAGAACAGAGTGAGCTGCTATAAAAGAATTAAGTATAAAGACTTAACATTAAGTTGTTAAAATTGAACTTACCGGAGAAAGAAGCAAAAGCAAGGAAAGATAGTAGAAGTAAAGTAGATAAACAACCCATCATATCTTCCTCAAGAAGTGATGTGATGTGATGATGCCTTTTAGAAGAAGAGCTGGGAAAGGTGTGTGTATATATAGAGGAAAGTGAAAGACTCAAGTGGAGTCTAAGCTATCCTTTGACGTATCATTCCTAAATTTATTTTGAAAAATTTGATTTGGGTTAAGTTTGGTTTGAAGATAAAAATGTGTTTGGACGTATGTTTTGGGTGAAATTTAGTTTGAAAAAACATGAAACATGACTTATACACACAAGTTCTAAAAACTATCACAAATACCCAATAATACCATTATTAATAATATTCATTATATTATCGCAAACCATAGTCCTGAACATAAATAAATTTAATACAAAATTATCATTTTTATAATGATCTACATGATACACTATCAGATGACCGAAAAGACGAAGCAACATCATTACAAAATAATAAATGGTGAGCTCTTTTATAAAATACAAAAGTTTGGGGCAATTTTTAAAAAATATAATAGTGATATTTTGGCCCAGCTGGTTTTGGGATTTGGGATTTGAGACTTGGGATTTGGCCAAAATATAGGCAAAATCTATGGCCAAACATGTGTTTGTCAAATAAAATTCAAGTTTATTTTGGCAAAATTTATGGCCGAACGGGTCCTAAAAAAAAGGCAGGGTGTTTTACACCAGATTTTATTTTATTTTGGGGTTTGCTATAAAATGACAGCTTCTTCGTAGGTGGGTGACCACTTCCTCTTTACCTTTTGGTAAAAAAGAAAGATAAAGAGAAAGGGTATTTATGGCAGATGCTGTCTATTAAAGAGAAGAATCAGTTCCTTCGGATGATGCAATGAGAGTAATAAAGAAAGTGTAAAAGGATTGGACAAAAGAGTAACGTGATACAGCCCCACCCTTGGGGTCTCGGCCAAAGGGATTGGTGATGGTCACTTCACTTCCTGATTTCTCAGCTACGGTTTCAATAGATTTGATTGGAATATGAAAAAAGAATTTTTGAAATAATATTAAAAAATAATTTTTGAAAGTTAAAGTTGTATTTGAATATGAATTTTATTTGAAGAAAAATTAAAATTTTGTGAGTACAAGAAAACTTTTTACCAAAAAACTATCCTAAAGCAATTTTTAAAATTTAATTTTTTTTTTCCAAAATATAATCATATTTGATAGCAAACAACATTTTCAATTTTTTAGTTTTTGATGAACAATTTCGAGGAAGCGCATGAAAAGAGGAGAGGACCTACTTTTGGGACCCAAAAGCTAAAAGCATTTGCAGATGCGGTGAAAATAGAAAGTAGCCGTTTAATGTTACTGTCAAGATGACAAGATGTATTTTGTGATAGTTTTTTACTTACTAGTAGATAATTAGACTTGTTTAGTCGTCTTTTCGTATCTTTCTATACTGAAATGTTTGATTGGACACTGAATTATTTATAAGACAAGGAAAAAATTGGCATTTAAGGAATTCTTAAAAAATTTAGTCTCAAGCATATCATGATTTTTTTTGGTTACAAGAACATGTTATTATGATAAACATAAGATGTTTAAATTTACAGAATTTTCAAATATAATAAAGTGCTATTATTTTTATAATATACAGAAAAAGAAAATAATCCCATATGATATGAAAAATAGGATTACAATAATTCTGGTTAGTCAAAGTGAAAACGGGAGGGACGTTAACTGATGGAAACTTTTACTATGGAAAATTTTGGTCATTGATTAAACTTTCAGTCCATAATTAACGTGCAAGTAGTAATACTCAATTCCCAAGGCACAAAATTTTCTCCTTTCCTTTAGCATCCAAGGCGGGAATTCGGACAAGTTCCTCTTTACATAAAACTTGAGTGCACATGTTTCCACGGTTCTTTATTGCAGTCTGCTTCAGATTTTGTGCAAGAGTTGTTCTTTATTTTAGAACGTGTATAATAAATTGGAAATTTCATTAGGTAGCGGCAGACTTCATTTATAAATTAAAAAATAAAACTATATTTTGATGAGGATGCCCGAATTAAGGGAATGGAAAACAAAAGAATTTGATACAAATGGAAGTTTACACTTCTAATGAAGTCGAATATAATTATTCTGCCAAAGGAATACTCCTTAACTCAGGGCAGGGGCTCAAACAAAATCAAGTTGGCCTACCAGTGAATACGTAAAACTTGAGTGCGCATGTTACATGCAGAAGAATTTAAGGAAAAATAATCAATAAAATGGATGATTGTCTTATTGAGCTAGCAGACATCTTCTTTAGTTTAATGTTACCCGTGTACGGGTAAAAATCGGGCTCATGATACACTCCGTCCTCCAACAGGGTAAAACGAGCTCGAGATATGATTATGAAAGATCGGAATCGAAGCAAGGATATCTTTGAGTCGGAGTACGGGGGCCGACCATCGACCCTCGATAATATTAGGGTCATGATTCGAGATCGACATAAAACCTGAAGGGAGAGCGTCGTCGGGCAATCAAGCACAGCCAACAGGAGACCGTAATATCCGTGACCGACCGGATATCACGGCATGGATCTCGGCATATATCGATGAAGAACCCTCAATTAGTTAAACAAAAGAGTTTTTGCCTTTTATAGAGTTATACTTAGAGTAGAATTCTCCTACTATATAAAGGGGGTCTGATGATTCATTAAGCACGTTGTAGCATGTATTCCAAAGCAATATATCATTATTTCACCGTTATTCTAAGCTTTTCTTTCATTCGTCAATATTGACCATTGTGAGCCCGGGTCAAAGGCAAATAGTTCACTAAGACTGAAGACATCTTCCCTGCGTGGTTTGAATGTACTGTATTTCTATTTGTTTGTTTTAATCCAATTAATTATTTTTGTATCAAATTAATCCGCGTATCCTTAAAACCACTTACAAATTTAATAGTTATCCGATTTTAAGGGTAAACAGTTTGGTGCTCACCGTGGGGCTAAGGATAGTAGTGTCAATTTGATATAAATTTTCATAACACACCCTACTTTACACTTGTTCTTTGAAGTGTCTTTGATTTCAGGTATGCGTTTAAAATATCGAACTTCCAATCTGCCACTCTAAACACGAATGTTGAGTCTGGCCACCATGGTGAGAACAACAATATAGCACCCTGTAACGAGGTGCCCCTCGCCGATCTCAATGAAATTCTGATCGCGGACCCAATTGACACAGCTCACATGTGGCCATCAACACAAATTTGTCCACCGATCCTGAGAACAGCATCCACAAGGGAGTCCGACCGGTAGCCCAAACTGCTCGTGACGGTGAAAGAGATGGGATTAACTTAGAGGTGATATTCAAAATGCTACAGGCCCAGCAGGCAGCGATAGCCCAACTGCAGAACCGAAGCCGCGCTCCCAGTAGAGTTGAGCCCGAATCATCCCAGAAAAATACTCATAGAAATGAACCAGTCGCGGCCAAATGAAACTGAACCTGGGACCAACCTCGAGATAATAAAGATGATCGAGGAATTGAAAATGCGGGTGGAAACGGGAGAAAAGAAAATCGAAGCCAGCGACAAAAAGGTGGAGATTTACAACTCCAGGATCGACCAAATCCCCGGAGCGCCACCGATATTGAAAAGCGTACACTCCAAAAAGTTTGTTCAGAACCCTTCTCTCTGAGAGCAGCCCCAAAGTCGATCCCTAAAAAGTTTTGCATGCCTGAAATTCCTAAGTACAGCGGTACAACTGACCCAAATGAACATGTGACTTCATACACGTGTGCCATCAAGGGGAATGACCTAGAAGATGATGAGATCGAATTTGTCTTGCTGAAAAAATTCGGGGAGACCTTGTCAAAAGGAGCTATGATATAGTATCACAACTTACCCCCTCCTCCCTCCCTCCCCCCCTCCCCAATTCTATTGACTCATTTACCATGCTTGCAGATGCTTTTGTAAAAGCACAGGCTGGTGTTATGAAGGTCGAGACCAGGAAATCGGACCTTTTCAAGGTAAAGCAAAGAGATAATGAGATGCTCAGGGAGTTCGTGTCAAGATTTCAAATAGAACGGATGGACCTGCTACCGGTGGTAGACGATTGGGCCGTTCAGGCCTTCACCCAAGGACTCAATACTCGAAGCTCGTTAGCTTCACAGCAGATGAAGCAAAATCTGGTAGAATATTCGGCCGTAACTTGGGCCGATGTGCATAGCCTATATAGTCAAAAATTAGAGTCGAAGATGATCAGCTGGGGCCCCTTCCGGGTCTGTTTATCCTGTCTGAGCTAGTGACAGACCCAAAAGAGATATTGATCGTGAACCAAGGTCAAGTAGGGATCGATATCAGCCATACAACGGTAATCGTAAGGGTTACGGATCTTGACGAAACCCTATGAGAAATGAAAGGAGAAGCGATCGGAATCAAAATAATCGGGGACTCATGAGAAAAAACGTCTTTGGCAAGATTGTCGGGCCTAAGGAAGCGCCGAAGTTATTAGAGTACAACTTCAACATCGATGTTACTGCTATCGTATCAGCCATCGGACGCATCAGAGACACCAAGTGGTCTCGACCTCTACAGTCCAATCCAGCCCAAAGGGATCTCAACTTAATATGCAAGTATTATGGCACGCATGGCCACGAAATAGAGGATTGCCGACAATAAAGGGAGCGAGTGGCCTGGTTATTCAACAACGGACATCTTCAGGAGTTCCTCAGCGATCGAGCCAACAATCATTTCAAGAGGAACCTCAGCACGTCATTAACATGATCATCGGTGGGGTCGACGTTCCTAGGGGCCGATGTTAAAGCGTACCAAAGTATCCATCACGAGAGAAAAATAGACTCGAGATTACGTACCAGAAGGGACTTTGTCTTTCAATGACGAGGACGTTGAAGGCATCGTGCAGCCCCACAATGATACACTGGT
The DNA here is from genome assembly GCF_000390325.3 of Nicotiana tomentosiformis. Classification (NCBI taxonomy): domain Eukaryota; kingdom Viridiplantae; phylum Streptophyta; class Magnoliopsida; order Solanales; family Solanaceae; genus Nicotiana; species Nicotiana tomentosiformis. The sequence goes on from NC_090812.1 coordinate 119,206,240, forward strand.
AATATCTGTACTCATAAATAAATTTCGAGTTAAGCGTGTGTTGATTGATCCAGGTAGCTCGGCCAATATCATTAGATCGAGGGTCATGGAATAACTGGGTTTGCAAGACCAAATCGTGCCTACAGTCAGGGTTCTAAACAGATTCAACATGATTTGCTAGACCACTAAAGGGGAGATAACATTACCGGTGAACACTGCCGGGACCATTCAGGAAATGAAGTTCTGCATGATCGAAGGAGATATAAGGTACAATGCTTTGTTCGGGAGACCATGGATTCACAACATGAGGGCAATACCCTCGAAACTGCACCAAGTGTTGAAATTCCCAATGCCTGGAGGAATTAAAACGATTTACGAAAAGTAACCGGCCGCAAAGGAGATACTCACGGTCGACGAGGTGATCCGGGTATCCGCACTTTCGACATCGAAGGGTCTAAACCTGATGGCCAAAGACGAAACCAAATAGCAATTACTGCTATCGGCCTTGATAGAACCGGAGAAGCAGGGGATGGATGAAGATGATGACTACGGAGTTCCCAGGTTTTTCATAATCCCCGACAATTTCGACGCCACCAAATCAACGGTCGAAGAACTGGAGCAAGTCATATTGAACGGATACCTGCCTGATCATAAGGTACACCTGGGGCCCGGGTTAAGTCCCGAGCTCAGGAAAAAACTCATTCAATTCCTTATAGCTAACATGAATTTTTTCGCTTGGTCCCATCTCGATATGACAGGAATTCCGTAAGAGATAATCACTCACAAGCTAAGCTTGGATCCGAAGTTCCGTCCAGTCAAGAAGAAAGGAGACCTCAGTCTGAAGTCAAGCATACATTCATCAAGGACGAGGTATCTAAACTCCTTAAAATATGGTCCATCCGGGAGGTTATGTACCCTGGTTGGTTAGCAAACATAGTAGTAGTCCCTAAAAAGAGAGATAAATTAAGAATGTGTGTAGACTATAAAGACTTGAACAAGGCATGCCCCAAGGACTCGTTCCCCCTACCAAATATCAATCGCATAATCGATGCAACGGCTGGCCACGAGATCCTCAGTTTTCTCGACGCCTACTCCAGGTACAACCAAATTCGGATGGACCCGGTCGACCAGGAAAAAAACATTCTTCATCACTAAATACGGTACCTACTACTATAATGTAATGCCGTTCAGACTAAAAAACGTCGATGCCACTAACCAATTCTTAGTATATCGGATGTTCGAAGAAAAAATAGGAAAATCGATGGAGGTTTACATTGACAATATATTAGTTAAGTCCCTGCGAGCAGAGGACCATTTGAAACATTTGCAGGAAACCTTCAACATATTGAAGAAGTACAACATGAAGCTGAACCCGGAGAATTGCGCATTCGGAGTCGGGTCCGAAAATATCCTTGGGCTCATGGTGTCCAACCGGGGAATCGAGATTAATCCCGATAAGATCAAGGCCATCGAGCACCTCACCATTGTGGATAGTGTCAAGGTCATACAAAGGTTAACCGGGTGCATAGCTGCGTTGGGTTGATTCATCTCGAGGTCCTCCGATAAGAGCCATTAGAAGAAGAATAACTTCTCGTGAACCCCTGAGTGCCAACAGGCCCTGGAAGAATTTAAGCGTTACCTCTCAAGCCCGCTTTTGCTTCATACTCTGAAGGCAAACGAACAGTTATACCTGTACCAAGTGGTGTCCGAGGTAGCGGTAAGTGGAGTCCTAGTACGAGAAGAGGAATGTACATAATTTACTAGCTATTATGTTAGCAGAACTCTAGGCGAGGCCGAAACTAGGTATCCTCACCTAGAAAAATTGGCGCTCGCCTTGCTAAGTGCCTCTAGGAAGATAAAGTTGTATTTCCAATGCCATCCCATATGTGTTGTGACTACTTACCCCCTAAGAAACATAATGCATAAGCCCGAGCTCTCAAGACGATTGGCCAAATGGGCTGTGGAGATCAGCGAGTATGATATCAAATATCGACCCCGAACCGCCATCAAATCATAACTTTTAGCAGACTTCGTGGCCAACTTCATGCCGGCCCTAGTTCCTGAGGTCGAAAAGGAGTTGCTATTGAACTCGGGAACCTCTTCCAGAATTTGGACCTTCTTTACGGACGGTGCCTCGAACGCAAAGGGGTCTGGACTTGGCATCGTGTGGAAACCACCGACGGGTAATGTAGTTAGACAATCTATTAGAACTGTAAAATTGACTAACAATGAGGCCGAATATGAGGCCATGATTGCAGGTCTTGAACTGGCTAAAATCCTGAGGGCCGAGGTGGTCGAAGCTAAATACGATTCTCTACTCATTGTGAATCAAGCAAAGGAACATTCAAAGTCAAAGAGGAACGAATGCAAAGATACCTAGACAAGCTATATGTAACACTACATCGGTTCAGGGAATGGACTTTACAACATGTACCTCGGGATAAAAACAGCGAGGCTGATGATCCTGCTAACTTGGGATCGTCGGTCGACGATGATGAATTCAACTCGGGAATGGTCGTACAACTCATGAAATCGATAGTGGAGGAAGGCCACGCCTAGATAAACTCGACAAGCTTAACCTGGGACTGGAGAAACAAGTACATAGATTACCTGAAGACCAGAAAACTTCCCTCGGATCCTAAAGAATCGAGAGCTTTGCAGACGCAAGCGGCCCGATTCAGCTTGTCCGAAGACGGTACCCTATTTAGAAGAGCATTCGATGGCCCACTTGTCATATGTTTGGGGCCGGAAGACACCGAGTATGTTTTAAGGAAAGTCCACGAGGGCACCTGCGTGAACTATTCGGGCGCCGAATCATTGGTTCGGAAGATAATCAGTGTCGGCTACTACTGGATCGATATGGAAAAAGACGCAAAAGAGTTCGTACAAAAATGCGACGAGTGTTAGAGGCATGCTCCGATGATCCACTAGCCCGGTGAGCCGCTGCATTCGGTTTTGTCGCCCTGGCCATTCATGAAATGGGGGATGGACATCATTGGTCCCTTGCCTTGGGTGCCCGGTAAGGCTTAATTTATCTTATTTATGACTGATTATTTTTCTAAGTGGGTGGAAGCCCAGACATTTGAAAAGGTCAGGGAAAAGGATGTTATTGATTTCATACGGGACCACATAATATGTCGATTCGGAATGCCGGCCGAAATCGTGTGCGACAATGCGAAGCAGTTCATCGGCAGCAAAGTGAGCACGTTTTTTGAGGACCACAAGATCAAAAGGATTCTATCAATACCCTATCACCCTAGTGGAAACGGGCAAGCAGAGTCCACGAACAAAACCATACTCCAAAACCTCAAAAAGTGGTTGACCGAGGCCAAAAGAAAATGGAAGAAAATCTTGCCTGAAGTCCTATGGGCGTATCGTACGACCTCAAAATCCAGTACCGGGGCCACTCCATTCTCGTTGGTCTACGGTGCCGAAGCTCTTATATCGGTCGAAGTAGGAAAACCGAGTCTCCGGGTCCGATACGCGACCGAAGAGTCAAACGACGAGGCCATGAGTACAAGCCTAGAACTGTTAGATGAAATGTGTGAGGCCGCCCTCATCCGGTTGGCCGCCCAAAAACAACGGATCGAAAGATATTATAATCAGAGAGCCAACCTTCGACACTTCAATGTTAGGGACTTAGTGTTAAGAAAGGTGACACTGAACACCCGGAACCCGAACGAAGGAAAATTGGGACCGAATTGGGAAGGCCCATATTGAATTATTGAGATCACCGGCAAAGGATCATACAAACTCGAAACGACAAACGGTGAGCGGTTACCGAACAACTAGAACATAACCCACTTAAAACGATATTACTGTTGATACCTAATTTTGCCCTCATATTTTCTCAAATAGTATATATACCTTTCAAAACATCATTTTGCATCATTATTTAGTTTACAAAAATCTATACAATAATTTTTTATAATTTGCCATATTTCTTAGAACTTTAAAATTGATTTTCTTGCATTTAAATTACTTGAATATTTATTAATTACTCCTTCAAATTATTTTGTGATGACTTAATTATTTAAAATAATTATTTGCACCTATAATACATGTTTCAAATACTTTTATTTCATTTTATATAATTACAATAGTGTTTTTTAGTTATTTGCAAAATTTTGCAATAATAGCCTATATTTGTATTTTTTATTGCATTTGTCATTTTATTTAAAGTCAAAATAATATCTTACATTTTTTTTATAATTTTCTACTATTGTTTTAAAGTATTAATTTGCATAAATAGCATTTTTATATATTTATTTAGCTATTTTATTAAATTATTTCCCTTTTAATCTCCTATTTAAAAACTGGCACAATTTTTAGGCTAATTTTCGGACCAATTGTGGCCCAAACACTTAGCCCATTCACCTCAGCAGCCCAATCAAATAACCCTCTAATTTAACCCGGCCAGAGACCCGTTCACTTGACCCGCCCGTTCCCTATCCGATCTTGGCAGTTGATCTTAAATGATCAACGATCCCTAATAAACTAACCCCTTTTAATTACCCAACCCTCTAACCCTAATCCCTATTTCTCTAAAGACCGTCGCCCCATTTCCCTCCATCTGTTCTCTCTTCTCCTCTCAAACCCTAGAAGTCGCCTCTTCTAAATCCCTATTTCTCTAAAGACTGTCGCCCCATTTCCCTCCATCTGTTCTCTCTTCTCCTCTCAAACCCTAGAAGTCGCCTCTTCTAAATCTCCCAACTCCAGTTCTAATATGGAATCTCTCCACAATTTGCCTTCCATATATGCTCCATCTCCGTGTTACTTACATGATTTTTGGTATCACTTAGTACTTGCCTATTTTTTGGCAAGTACCAGGCCTGAATCATGAGAAAAACCATCTTCAATCTTCAAGATCTAGATGGTATTCCGTCTATATACATTCATGGCAAGTCGATATGAAGCCGACTCACCAAAACCTTTGGTCAATTCCTTGATTTCTTTCGAATTAGGGTTCAGAAGTTTATACTTTTCCTTTTATCTGTTTCATTACTGATAGCATGTGGTACTTTCTTTCCATATTTATGTTCGATTGATTCTTTTCCTTGTTTGTTCGCTTGATTCCTACTACTATATAAACCCCTCCCCTTTCCCCTTTGAAGGGAGGGGGGGATCACCCAGATTCGCTCAAAATCGAAGCTATTACTCTATTACTCTCTTATTATCTTGTTTTATACTTTGACTCTTGGTCGGCTGAAAGCCAAGGCCATCGGGATTCGATTTGCAACTTTTCTTGGTGTGAGCACTGTCCGGGGGTCATTTGAAGCCCTTGGGAACTCTTGCGCACTAAGAATCTGGGTTCTTGCTCTCTGTTGACATCCAGAGCACTGTGGAATTTGTTCTTTCTTGTTATTTGTTTATTCAACTGATAACTGGTAAGTCTCTTGGTTTTACAGTTTCATTCTTCTGTGTTCATGTCCTGCATATTCACGCCATTTCATGACCTAAATGTGCTCTTAGACCATCTCTATGTGTAACTTTACTAGCATTGCACTAGTATTATGATTTGAACCTCTTTAGCATTTGGCCTTTTACTTAAAATCTCCAGTTTTTGAGATATGTTATTTGAATATGCTTCACCTGAATAATTTAGACTCTCTTAAGTTCATTTAGCCTAATCTATTGGTACTTGAATGTCTACATCACTGTTTGAGAATGTTTGTCTTAGTGATAAATTTGCATGTCTGCTTTCTGGTGTTGTGGAGGATATTCAATATGATTTGGACCCTTAGGCTTTAACCATTTAAGTTAGTGCCTTACTCAGACTTGTTTAGTATTATGCATCTTTGTGTGTTAAACTTGTAATCTCAGGAAATTCGACTCTCCTCTTTTATCTTAATGTGTTTTCTGCCAATATGTTACTTCTTGCTAAGTGTTAAACCTGTAATAGCAACCTGCCTCTAAGTCTTGTTGACCTTCTTAACTAGTATGTTCTGTGTTTTAGACAACTTTTCTATGTCTGCTTTCTAAAATACAAGTGCATCTCTTCAAATTCTCTCCCTTAACCATTGTTCTCTCACTCTTATTTGTTGCCTACACTATTCTGAATCTATCATTCTTGGCCGGCTGGAAGCCAAGACCACTAAGACTCTCTCTATTGACCTCCCTAGTGTAAGCACTGCTCGGGGACCATTTGAGACCCTTGTGAACTTTGACACACTAGGATTTGGGGTTCTTTGGCCACTCTCTTTACTACTGAGACCTTAGCTATCTCTGACACTTAGTTCTTTCCTCATTCTATCTACTGAAGATGCGAACTGGGTTGTTTAAGTGATTTCTGTGTGATTCAATATTTGGTTCATATGATCAATCTGTGGTTGTTTGGTTTGTTTTGAGTTCTTCTATGGTTTCTGGGCTGTGTTGATGAATATAATCCCTTGTTGGGATCTGGGTATGCTATTTGTGAAGAAAGCATTTGTTGAAGGCCTAGGCAATACTGGGTATCTCCTCTTGGGACTGCTATAGGCCTACTGCTATTGCTTGTATAATATGTTGTAATTACATTCATCTTTGGGTCTGTAATAATTTTGTAATAAATAATTGGGGGTGTTAGTGAAATCGGTGAAATGGGTATACTCTAGTGTTTGCATGAAAGGGTAGAAAACATGCCTATAAGGTTCATATGGTCTACTTGTTATCCAACCTTCTATATGTACGCCATTTAATTTCCATGTGCACTGGTAGAAATCATGCCATTAGGAAAATCACACACTCACACAACTTGCCTACTATTAAGGCATAAGTACTTTATTTATTCCTATGTCTACTGCTAGATAGCATGCCTATAGGAAGTAAAATGTCGATGACCATTCTTTCAATTTGCATAACTGCAGCATATTTATTAGATACCATGCCTATAGGATTATATTAGCTTATATTCTACTGATCTTCATCCAGAAACCATGCCTATAGGACTTTAATGGGTTAATTCACTATTATTATCATATTCGCTCTAATCGTTAGAAATCCTGCCTATAGGGTATTACTACTCGCTCTAAAGGGTTAATGTTGAACTTTCCAAACACTGTTTCATTGCTTAGCCATGCCACCATTATGAAGCACGCCCATAGGATCAAATTGAGTAATTCTAAGTATTTCCAATGGTTATCACTGCTAACTACTGCGTAAATCACCTAGAGATCATGTATATAGGTTTAATCACTTATAGCCTGTAACTTCAATAATCATCATGCAATACCAAATACCCCCTGACCTGTGTAGTTGTTTAGAAATCATGTCTATAAGTTTAAAGTGGCACCTTGCATCTGAAACTGCCTACACGTTTGAATCAGAATCACATAGAAACTATGCCTATAGGACTTTAAATTTTGATTTTGAAATCATATACTGCCTAATCTAAAAATCTGTGACTGATCGCGTGCTTCTGTGCTTATGTTTGGAGGCTAACTTGAGCCTTTCATTGCTCTTATATGCAGTCCTACCTATTTTGAATGTCGCCTAGTTTTTATCATTTTGAGCATCCTAAGTAAAGTATAGAACTACCAAAATAGAGGTCCAAACCCTTCTGGACCATAGGTATGGGACTGGTAGTGCACGCATAGGGTACAACCTAAAATTGAATTAGAACGCTTTCAGGTAAACAACTTTAACATAGTAATCGGGTAGCAGGAGATGATAGTCTGTGCCCGCTGAATAATATGAGCAACTCCTATCTAAAAGGAGTTGCGAAGTATTATTTATGTTACACGGGGTGATCCTTTAGGCTAACAAACTTAGGACCTCCTTTTCCTTTATACACTTAGTAACCTAATATAGACCGTTATAGTTGTATCCTTGTAGTCCTTAAGATTTGTACCAATTCTAATTGTGTTATAATGAAACCCTTTTACCTTTTTATTCTCATTGTTTATTTGATCATCTCGCCTAATTATAATCCACATAGTCTTAAGTTCGGCCGGGACCCACAGTTGTGGACCTCGAAGAGTGCCTAACACCTTCTCTTTGATGTAATTTGAGCCCTTACCCCATCTTTGGTGGCGTTGACTAGTCAAATAGAGTTATCTGCATAATAGGTTCCTAACGCACCTTAAAAACTGTTAAGTGGTGACTCTTCTCTTTAACACTCTATCTTCCATTTAAAAGAGTTGTCGCACGTCGAGGCCTGCTTTCGCGAGAAAAAGGGGCACGATAGCATGGCGACTCTGCTGGGGAAATACTTAGTCTCTTACCATAATGAACTTGGCTTATGTTGATTATTTTCTTTGTTATAACATGCACATCCTTTCCCTTCTCCACCTTTATTTGTTTAAATTTGTTTTAACATGCACATCCCTTCCCCATTATTTGTTATGATTGCTCTTCATTTGATTGCTATATCATTCCTCTCCCATCCCTACTCCATTACTTGCTTTATTATATTCTCGCATATATTCCACAAACTAACTTCTTCCTTTGTCTTTCTTTATTATGCTTTTCATGTTTTAACTTATTACCGTATTTGCTGCTTTTATATATTTATCATGCAAATATTTGGCAACGTGTTATTATCTCTGCATAAAGCATGCTCCACATCATACTCCACTCATTCCAATTATCAACATAGGCACTTGATGAGTGTCCGCACTCTTCTAGAATTATCCTTTTTAAATCGGAAAGGCTTATTTGCGGTAGACTAGTCGATCAGCGGTGCAGTCCACGGTCCCGTGCTTTTCCCTCTCAAGTTGTCCACTTGAGAGTACCAGTGTAGACCATTATAGAAACCTTACTCCACCATCAAATGTACATGCATCATGTTAAACCTAGTACGGGTTATGACGTTGTTAACATAATAGCCCGCTAAGATAAGCCTTGTCCAAAGTCCGACAGAGTTTCCACAATCCCAATGGACACTACCATGTTATGTGCATTACTTGGAGAAAATATGCCAATATGTTGATTATTATTGTGTAAAGGGTTGAATTTGGAGGGGGAGAGGGCTAACTCTATTTGCTTGCAGAAAATGAAGCACGAAGTCCCCAGGTTCAGCATGGTCTAAAACATCCCACCTCTGCTACTTGATTGGTAGAAAAATCTCGCGCCTTGCAACAAAAGTCATGTGAGAAGGGTCCTTGGTAATTTGTCGTCCTTGCTAGACATCCGACCAAATAGGGGATTGATTGAGGCTGCTACCATATTCTGGGATGAGAAAAGGGTCGTCTTCCATTTTCGTGACATAGAAATGACTCCTCTCTTAGAAGAAATAGGAGGCTTCGCTAAGCTGCCATGGGATAATCCAGGGTTATAGTTCCAGAGAATCACACACCTCGCGATTTTCTAAAAATGCTAGGCTTCAAGAAAATTGATGAGTTGCTTTGTTTGAAGAAGTCATACATCCCATTTGAATTCCTTTATGAGCGTTACGGGCACAGTAAGTCATATCGACTTCATTGTGAGGAACTTACCATTACCTCCTTAGGTTGGACGCATCGCCGAGTTTATGTATTCATCATTTGCTTCTTGGGTTTGTTGATATTTCCAATGAAAGGGGGAAGGATTATCAACCAGGGGTTCAGACATTTTGAAGGTTGTAATCTATTATTGCAAGTCTGGTTATTGGAATACTTTCAAAGGGGAGAATACCGCCAAGAGCTTCTGTGACGACCGTTGAATGACTACATAGCTTACCATCACCCAAAGAAAATGACATTCATCCCAGATAGGTTTGCACAGCCCGGAGGTGCTGTAAGTTGGGTACGTTTCTTCAGCAATCTGACAGACGAGAAGGTACATTGGATGTTTGAGTGGTTTCCCAGCAGCGAGTTCACCATCAGGTTGAGGGATACTACTCATTTGGAATTGATCGTGTTGCGAGGCATTTATCCTTCTGCTCCTATAAGGGTAATGAGACAAGCAGGAAGAAAATAAGTCATACCTCGGGTTTCCAACATGGTCCAGTACAAGGCAGATTTCAAAGGGGACATCATTCCTTTCAAGTTCGAGGCACAACATATGTGGAACCAGAAGGTCATTGTGGAAAGAGAGACTATTGAGCCAGACAGGTACCATGCCGGTCATGTGTATTTCTATCCATCATGGTTGGTAGATGATATAGCGGGAGACGTCAAGCCAGGGGTCAATTTGAAAAATAGGATCATTGATGATATTGCCGAGGCACAGGTCAAGTATAGAAGGCTTCACAAAAGGGTTTTTGAGTCTGAAGCTAGACATCTGGAATAACATAAAATGGACATGGAGGCAATTAATGAATGGAAGGAAATCACCACTAAGTCCACCGAGAGATTGGAATATTTAGAGCAAGGGTTGATGGAGTTTGAGGGAAAGATGAGGAAGAGGCTTTTAGATTGTCAAAACACGGATGGCAATGAAGGAGGGCATCTAGCAAAGGCTTACCTATTGTTGGATATGCGCGACTTAGGGAACCTGATTGACGGAGTCAAGAGAGCCAAGCATGGAGAAGGTCCCTCAGGGACCAAATAGATTCAGCAAATTATGTTCTTTACTATTTTCTAGCTTAGTTTAAATTTTGATTGTAATAAGGCTAAATGTCATTAGTAACTTCATTATTATTGTTGATTTAGTAAAAGTTTGGCTCGTTTTCACATTAGTGAAATGACGCAATATTGGCATCAATTTTCTCCAAGTCTATGTGTCGCTTAGGCCTACCTCGGGCACAATGAGGTCCCCAATTAGGACGCAAATTATTGCATGATTTTACAGAACATGTTTAAATACTTCAAGCATTCTTTCAAATATCCCTACTGACTTGGTTACCTTTGTTTGTTTTTCTTTCTTTTGATTATTCCCATTTTCCAAGGTTGGTTCGTGCATACTGGAATCATCTGCATATCACATTAGATCCATAGGTCCTCCACCTCCTCCTCCACCAAGTTATCTTAAAGGAAGAAGCAAAGGAAAAGGAAAAATGGATGATTTTAGCGGTATCAGAAAATACAATGTTGCTACAGAAGAAAACGTTGAAACTTCATATGGGCGAAGTATTCCGGCACATAACGAATTAGTCTTATGCCTGGAATTGAAAATCCTGGAGCTATAAGGAGAACTTGAGCAGGTCCAAAACTTGGCAAATATTTCCCTCACCCTAAACGTCCCTGATATCAACCAACAAAATCCAAATGCCCAAAACCCGGCACCACCCCAAAACATACAGAACCAAAATCCACTGCCGAATCCTCCCGCACCACATCAATACACCACAGCTCCTCAGAACCACAACCCTCCACCAGTACCTACTCCTCAACAACACCATCACCATTGGACTCAATACCCGCAAACCACCACTTATCACGCTCCCCAGAATGTGCCACAACCTACTCTTGATCCCCAAGACTCAACCAATGACCACCCTTATGCCTAGATTCCCGGAGTTCACCAAAGCAATCCCATATATGTGGAAACTTTACCCTACACCCCACAACAAACCCTATATATATCGGAATCAACCGATAAGGACCTGCTCATCAAGAACATGGCGAAAGAACTCAAGAAGCTCACTGGCAGAGTTCAGAGCGTCGAAGGTGGTAAGGGCATTGAAGGTTTGAATTATGAGGACTTGTGCATTCAACCAGATGTGGAACTGCCGTAGGGTTACAAACCTCCCATGTTCGAAATGTTCAATGGAACTGGTGATCCGAAGGTACATCTAAGAACATATTGTGAAAAACTTGTAGGAGTGGGCAAAGATGAACGAATCTGTATGAAGCTGTTCATGAGAAGCCTCACGGGAGATGCTTTGTCTTGGTACATCAGTCAAAACCCAAAGAAGTAGGTTAATTGGGTGAGCATGGCGTCAGATTTCATGGATAGATTCAGGTTCAACACAGAAAATGCACCAGATGTTTTCTATATTCAAAATCTCAAGAAGAAACCAACAGAAACTTTTCGCGAGTATGCTACTCGGTGGAGATCTGAAGCTGCAAAGGTAAAGCCAGCGCTTGAAGAAGAACAAATGAATAAGTTCTTCATCAGAGCTCAAGACTCGCAGTACTATGAAAGGTTGATGGTTATTGAAAACCATAAATTCTCTGACATCATCAAGCTGGGAGAAAGAATAGAAGAAGGAATTAAGAGTGGAATGGTGATAAATTTCAAAGCACTACAGGCCATAAATAAAGCTTTGCAGTCATGAGGTATCTCTAAGAAGAAAGAATTGGGTGTTGTAATGGTGGCCCAGGGTCCTAAGTCTCCTCTCACATACCAAACACCTCCACCCATATACAAGCCCTCACCCCCCAGATACCAACACCTTTCCACCACCTACCACGCCTATAACACCCAACCCGTATATTATCACTCACCACCATCGGCCCGCCAAAATTACCACAAACCAAGACCAAACTTCGACCGCAGACTACCCAGACAATACACTCAAATCGTTGAACCCATAAACCAACTGTATAAGAGACTGAAGGCTGCTGGTTATGTCACTCTCATTCTCACTGTTTCTATGGAAAACACTTCTCAGTGGATTAACCCAAACAAGACATGTGCCTATCACTTAGGCATGAAGGGCCATACCATTGATGAGTGTCGCACTCTGAAGGACAAAATTCAGACACTAATCGACACCAAGGTCATATAGGCAAAAGAAGTCACACCCAATGTTCGTAATAATCCTCTTCCGAATCACAGAGGTGAAGGAGTGAATGTGATAGAGAACGATGAGGAATGGGATTCGGAAGGGTAGATTGGACTCATTCGGGAGGGGGATGATCCTAAAATATACCCAGTCACTCTCACGCCTATCGTGGTACAAACCCAGACACTGATCGAAGTTGAGGTAGCCGCACCAGTGCCGTTTGAAGTTGAGGTAGTCGCACCCTTCACTATGATGGTAGCACCCATTCCATATTACAAGTGTGATGCTATACCATGGGATTATATTACAGAAGCGAGAAGGAAAGGAAAAGCAAAAAATGGAAGAAACAGGTACAGCACAAGGCATGACTAGAACTGGCAGGGTTTATACACCTGAGCACTTGGGAGGAACAAGCAAGGAAGTTGTATCTAAGCTGCCTGCCATTGAAACTGGCCCTGACGACCTTTGGAGAAAAGTGCAAGTAAGAGAATACTCTGTGGTTGACTATTTGAACAAAACTCCCGCTCAGATATCTATCTTGTCACTGCTACAAAACTCTGTGACACACAGAAATGCCCTGATGAAGGTGCTGAGTGAAGCCTATATACCCACCAACATCACTAGTGGGGAAATTGCCAACATGGTCGGGCAGGTACTGGAAAGCCACAAAATCACCTTTCATGAAGACGAGCTGCCACCAGAAGGACTAAGTCACAACAAGGCACTACATATCACAGTGCAATTTGAAGATAAATTCATCACCAGGGTCCTGATAGATGGGGGTTCGAGTTTCAATATATGTCAACTAACCACTCTCAAGAGATTGGGTAAAGTCATGCACGAGATACGGGCAGGAAGCATGAATGTAAAGGCGTTTGATGGATCTCAAAGATCCAAAATCGGAGAAATCAACCTCAGCCTACAGATGGGCCCAACCTGGTTTGATGTGGAATTTCAAGTGCTGGATATATCTGCTACCTACAATCTATTGGTGGGCCTGGATATATGCCTTTGGGGGAGTGGTCTCTACTCTACATCAGGCCGTGAAGTTTGAATGGAACCACTAGGAGGTGATCATCCACGGAGACCGAAGTAATCCGATTTATTCCAATCAGATTGTTCCGATCATCGAGAATAGGAAGAAGTTAGGTGGAGAAACATACTATCGCATTGAGAGCGTCAATTCAATTGAAAAGGAAAAATAGTGGAGCAACAAGATAGAAAGCATACTGCTATGGACAGGGTATGAACCTGGCAAGGGTCTCGGTAAAAACCTCCAAGGGATAACCAAACTGGTACAGCCGAAGCATTATGGTACAACTTTCGGACTTGGGTATGAATATACTTGCCAAGAGTTCCAGGATTGGTCGCCACCATGGCCCGGTCCTTATTATCCACTGGAACAACCGGTACCACATTTGCACCATATATTTCATCAAGATGACATGATATGGGAGTCTGAGGAAGATGAAGACTTAGCTGGTATAAAAAAGTTATTTCTGGATGACGAAGCCATGGATTGCAGTGCGATAGTTGAGAAGGAGGAAGACCTTACCATTCAGACCGTTGAAAAAGGAGTTGCTCTCAAGAATTGGACTACTACACCATCCCGGGCCCGTCGAGTTCCTGGGTAGCCTGGAAATTAGCATCAATTATTTTAAAGCAAACTTTTGAGCATCTAAGACATTTTCAGTATTTTATTTTGAACGCATTTTGTTTTAAAATAATTGCTCGAGTCATCGAGTCGTACTTGTTAACGTTTTTAAAATTTTATTAATGCATTGCTATTTTTAGTATTTATTGTTATCCTTTACATTTTTTCTCTCTACGGCATTATTATTACCTATCCCGATGAACCTACGACTGTGACATGTAATGAGGCAACACGACATAAAGATAATGATTCAGAGGATCTGGAAGATGAAATAATACCTAAGGAAATTGTCACAGAAGTGGAAAACTTTGAAAATAAGCCTAAGTCTAATTTGGACGAGACTGAGACAGTTAACTTAGTTAACTCCGAAATGGTCAAGGAAACACGTATAAGTATTCACCTATCACCATCAGAGAAGGAAGAGCATGCCTGATTCCTAAAAGAGTATGCAGATATCTTTGCATGGTCCTACGATGATATGACTGGTTTGAGCACATCCATAGTGGCTCACAAGCTACCTACCAATCCCATGTGTCCACCGGTAAAAACAGAAGCTCAGAAAATTCAAGTCAGATATGAGTTTGAAGATAAAAAAGGAGGTCACCAAGAAAATCAAAGCTAAGTTTCTCAGAGTGGTTGAATATCCGAATTGGTTGGCCAACATTGTGTCGGTTCTGAAAAAAGATGGGAAAGTTAGAGTGTGTATTGATTACCGAGATTTAAACAGGGCAAGTCCCAAAGATGATTTCCCATTGCCCAATATACACATACTGATTGACAACTGTGCCAAGCATGAACTCCAATCCTTTGTGGATTGCTTCGCGGCGTATCATCAGATCTGGATGGATGAAGAGGATGCTGAAAAGATAGCCTTTATCACACAATAGGGAATATACTGCTATAAAATGATGTTGTTTAGTTTGAAGAATGCGGGAGCCACTTACGTAAGAGCCATGATAACCATTTTCCACGACATGATACATAAGGAAATAGAGGTGTACGTGGATGGCATCATCATCAAATCCAAAAGACGCACAGATCATACAGCAGACTTGAGGAAATTCTTTGATCGGCTTTGAAGGTACAATATGAAACTGAATCCTGCAAAACGTGCCTTTGGAGTCCCTGCCGAAAAATTGCTAGGATTCATCGTTAGTCATCGAGGGATTGAATTGGACCCGTCAAAGATCAAAGCTATCCATGACTTGCCACCGCCGAAGAATAAAAAAGATATGATGAGCTTCTTAGGGCGTCTCAACTACATCAGCCGTTTCATAGCACAATCAACCGTGATTTGTGAGCCGATCTTCAAAATGCTGAAGAAAGATGCTGCAACAAGCTGGACTGA
This sequence comes from Nicotiana tomentosiformis, assembly GCF_000390325.3. Classification (NCBI taxonomy): domain Eukaryota; kingdom Viridiplantae; phylum Streptophyta; class Magnoliopsida; order Solanales; family Solanaceae; genus Nicotiana; species Nicotiana tomentosiformis. Next base: position 119,221,789 of record NC_090812.1, read on the forward strand.
AGAAAGTCAGAAAGCCTTCGACAAAATCAAGGAGTATTTATCCAAACCGCCCGTTCTGGTCCCACCAGAGCCAGGAAGACCACTACTGCTTTATTTGTCTGTACTGGATGGAGCTTTCGGTTGCGTTTTGGGACAACATGATGAAACTGGAAGAAAGGAGCAGGCAATATATTATTTGAGTAAGAAATTCACACCTTACGAAGCCTGGTACTCTTTGCTGGAGCGCACCTGCTGCGTTTTAACATGGATAGCTCAAAGGTTGAGGCATTATTTCTGTGCATACACCACATATCTCATATCAAGGATGGATCCGCTAAAATACATCTTTCAAAAACCCATGCCTGCGGGAAAGTTAGCAAAATGGCAGATATTGCTGAGTGAATTCGACATCATCTATGTAACTCAGAAGGCGGTAAAAGGGCAAGTATTGGCAGATCATTTGGCAGAAAATCCTGTGGACGGAGAATACGAACCATTGAAAACGTATTTTCCCGATGAAGAGGTATCATTCGTAGGAGAAGATATCACCAAAGCATATGATGGTTGGAGAATGTTCTTCGACGGAGCTGGAAACTTCAAAGGAGTGGGTATCAGAGCTGTCTTAGTATCAAAAAATTGGCCAACACTATCTGGTATATGCAAAACTCAAGATTCAATATACCAACAATATGGCAGAATATGAGGCTTGCATCTTGGGACTTAGGCTGGCCATTGACATAAATGTTCAGGAGTTGCTGATGATTGGAGATTTCGATCTTTTGGTGCATCAGGTTTTAGGAAAATGGGCTACCAAAAACACCAAAATATTGCCATATTTTTACTGTGTACAAGATTTGATCAAGAGGTTCACGAATATAAAGTTTAAACATGTTCCGAGGATTCAAAATGAGTTCGCAGATGCATTGGCCACTTTGTCTTCCATGATACAACACCTAGACAAGAACTTGATCGATCCTATCCCAATAGGATTTCATAAACAACCGGCTTATTGTGCTCATGTTGAATAAGAAAGTGACGGGAATCCTTGGTTCCACGACATCAAAGAATACTTGGCAAAGGGAGAGTATCCGAAATATGAAACTCATACTCAGAAGCGCACATTCCGAAGGTTAGCCAACCATTTCTTTCAAAGCGAAGAAATTTTGTACAGAAGGACTCCATACCTGGGATTATTATGGTGTGTCGATGCCAAGGAAGCATCCAGATTGCTCGAGGAAATACATGCCGGAACCTGCAGACCGCACATGAATGGCTTTGTCTTAGCCAAGAAAATACTAAGAGCAGGATATTTCTGGATGACTATGGAAACATACTGCATCAAGTATGTCCAGAAGAGTCACCAGTGCCAGATACATGTTGATATGATACGAGTGCCACCCAATGAACACAATGCAACAAGTGCACCCTGGCCTTTCTCCGCTTGGGGCATGGATGTCATCGGTCCAATCGAACCCGCTGCTTCAAATGGGCATAGATTCATTCTAGTGGCCATAGATTATTTCACAAAGTGGGTTGAGGCAGCATCTTACAAAGTTGTAACTAAGAAGGTCGTCGCAGATTTTGTTCGGGATCGCATTATTTTGTCGGTTTGGAGTACCAGAGTCAATCATCACCGACAACGCCGACAATCTCAACAGTGATTTAATGAAGGCAATGTGTGAAAATTTGAAGATCAAGCATAAGAACTCCACAACATACAGGCCACAGATGAATGGAGCTGTAGAAGCCGCCACAAAAAACATAAAGAAAATACTAAGGAAAATGGTAGATAATTACAAACAATGGCACGAGAAGCTGCCCTTTGCTCTGCTCGGGTATCTTACCACAGTTCGCACATCAACTGGGGCAACTCCTTACCTGCTGGTCTACGGTATGGAAGCGGTTATCCCTGCCGAAGTAGAAATCTCTTCTCTAAGAATCATACAAGAAGCTGAGCTCAGCTACACAGAATAGGTACAGAGCCAATATGAACAACTGGCTCTCATCGATGGAAAAAAAAGAATGTGGTATGTCACGGTGAAATCTACCAGAATAGAATGACAAGAGCTTTTAACAAAAAGGTTAGACCAAGACAATTCACACCGGGGCAGTTAGTGCTAAAGCGGATCTTCCCACATCAGGACGAAGCCAAGGGGAAGTTCTCACCCAACTGGCAAGGTCCCTACATGGTTCATCGAGTACTAACAGGAGGAGCACTCATACTTGCAGAAATGGATGGAGAGATTTGGCCAAAATCTATCAACTCGGAAGCAGTCAAGAGATACTATGTTTAGGATTGTTTACATGTCTTCACTTGAGGTAACTGAACTATGCTTGACTTGATTCCCGTTTAAGAGGGGATACGTAGGCAGCCCTTTGGGTTCGGTCACATCTTAATAAAATTTTCATTTTCCCTACGATCAGAAACTGGGGCAAGATCGGAAGTTCAGCCAACTTTGTCAAATGCGGAATAGCCAAAGGTATTGTCAGAAGTATGCATTTAAACTGGGGCAGAATTTTGATAAGGCAAAGAGGTCGCAATGTCTCTAAAATGTGTCACATTCACCGGCTCATCTAAATTATTTGATGTCGCATACTACTACATTTCAAATAACTATATTTATCAAATACATTGCATATTTTTCGAAAATTGTGTTTCTATGACAGTCAGATGTTGCCCAGGGTAACTTAAACGGGATACCAAGACAGGAGAAAAGGTCGAGCAAGAAGACAAAAGCACGAACCAAACTTCTCCCACAAAATTTGCGATTTTTCTTTGGATGCAGGCACGATAAAACAACTTTATCCGCAGATACATCAAGTCACTACCTTCATGGCGACAAATTACCTAGCGCAGACACCTTCAGCTAAGAAATACATTACTTTCTCACCGCCTTCTCATCATTTGCATTAGGTTAAGCTCTACCTCCTCTTTTTGCATAAGGCTAAGCATTGCCTCCCTAATTGCATAATGCTAAGCATTGCCTTTCTTCGCATGAGACTAAGCATTGTCTCTTCTTCTTGCATGAGGCTAAGCATTGCTTCCCCAATTACATAAGGCTAAGCACTGCCTTTCCCCGCATGAGACTAAGCATTGTCTCTTCTTCTTGCATGAGGCTAAGCATTGCCTCCCTAATTGCATAAGTCTAAGCATTGCCTTTCCCTGCATGAGACTAAGCATTGTCTCTTCTTCTTGCATGAGGCTAAGCATTGCCTCCCTAATTTCATGAGGCTAAAACACTGCCTTTCCTGCATGAGACTAAGCGTTGTCTCCTCTTCTTACATGAGGCTAAGCATTGCCTCCCTAATTCCATGATACTAAGCATTGTCTCCCCTAATCGCATGAGACTAAACATTGTCTATATGAGACAAAGAATTGTCTCCTCTTCTTCCATAAGGCTAAGCATTGCCTTTCTTGCATAAGGCTAAGCATTGCCTCCCTAATTGCATAAGGCTAAGCACTGCCTTTCCTGCATGAGACTAAGCAGCGTCTCCTTTTTCCTGCATGAGACTAAGCTTTGTCTCCTCTTCTCGCATGAGGCTAAGCATTGCCTCCCTAATCGCATAAGGCTAAGCATTGCCTTTCCTGCATAAGACTAAGCATTGGCTCCTCTTCTCGCATAAGGCTAAGCATTGCCTCCCCAATTGTATAAGGCCAAGTATTGCCTTTCCCCGTACGAGACTAAGCATTGGTCCCCCCTTTTGGCATAAGGCTAAGCATTGCCTTTTCCTTGCATAAGATTAAATACTATCTCCACTAAGCTATCTCTTTGTTCACCTAGGACTAAGCGCTGCCCTCATCTCACACAAGATTAAGCCCTGTCTTGTCTCGGCCTCGCATATGAACAAGCATCATATCTTTGCATTTTATGGGCTGAAACATCGCCATTTTGTCCAAAGGCGTCATAGTCCAAAGGCATCATCCTCATAGCTGGGAGACATCATTCCATGGCCTGAGGATCTCTCAAAATTGCACACCATTATTCAAAGGCATCATAGTCCAGAGGCACCATCCTTATATCCCGAGGACACCAGGGATATGTAGGCAACTCATGAACCAGGGTTTGACCCCCATTTTTTTAAATCACATCATTCCTCACTCAATTCGTCCAAAATTGATCATCATTTTCTTTACCCTACAACTCTTTCATCATTCCCGGGTAAAGAGGGGCAGCTGTTGATACCCAATTTTGCCCTCATATTTTCTCAAATAGTATATATACCTTTCAAACATCATTTTGCATCATTATTTAGTTTACAAAAATCTATACAAGAATTTTCTATAATTTGCCATAACTTTTAGAACTTTAGAATCGATTTTCTTGCATTTAAATTACTTGAATATTTATTAATTACTCCTTCAAATTATTTTGTGATGACTTAATTATCTAAAATTATTATTTGAACCTATAATACATGTTTCAAATACTTGTATTTCATTTTATATAATTACAATAGTATTGTTTAGCTATTTGCAAAATTTTGCAATAATAGCCTATATTTGTATTTGTTATTGCATTTATCATTTTATTCAAGGTCAAAATAATATCTTACATTTTTTATAATTTTCTAATATTGTTTTAAAGTATTAATTTGCATAAATAGCATTTTTATATATTTATTTATCTATTTTATTAAATTATTTCCCTTTTAATCTCCTATTTAAAACCTGGCACAATTTTTAGGCTAATTTTCGGACAAATTGTGGCCCAAACACTTAGCCTATTCAATCAGCAGCCCAATCAAATAACCATCTAATTTAACCCGGCCAGACACCCATTCACTTGACCTGCTCGTTCCCTATTCGATCTTGGTCTTTGATCTTAAATGATCAATGACCCCCTAATAAACTAACCCATTTTAATTACCCAACCCTCTAACCCTAATCCCCATTTCCCTAAAGACCGCCGCCCTATTTCCCTTCATCTGTTCTCTCTTCTCATCTCAACCCCTAGCAGTCGCCTCTTCTAAATCTCCCAACTCCAGTTCTAATATGGAATCTCTCCTCAATTTGTCGTCCATATATGCTCCATCTCCGTGTTACTTATATGATTTTCAGTATCACTTAGTACTTGCCTATTTTTTGGCAAGTACCAGGCCTGAATCATGTGAAAATAGTCTTCAATCTTCAAGATCTAGGCGGTATTCCATCTATATACATTCATGGCAAGGCGATATGAAGCCGACGCACCAAATCCTTTGGTCGATTCCTTGATTTCTGTCGAATTAGGGTTCAGAAGTTTATACTTTTCCTTTTACCCGTTTCATTACTGATAGCATGTGGTACTTTCTTTCCATATTTATGTTTGATTAATTCTTTTCCTTGCTTGTTCTCTTGATTCCTACTACTATATAAACCTCTCCCCTTTCCCCTTTGAAAGGAGGGGGGGATCACCCAGATTCACTCAAAATCGAAGCTATTACTCTATTGTTCTCTTATTCTCTTATTTTATACTTTTACTCTTGGCCGGCTGAAAGACAAGGCCATCGGGATTCGATTTACAACTTTTCTTGGTGTGAGCACTGCTCGGGGTTCATTTGAAGCCCTTGGGAACTCTGGCGCACTAAGAATCTGGGTTCATGCTCTCTGTTGACATCCAGAGCACTGTGGAATTTGTTCTTTCTTGTTGTTTGTTTATTCAACTGTTAACTGGTAAGTCTCTTGGTTTTACAGTTTCATTCTTCTGTGGTCATGTCCTGCATATTCACGCCTCTGAATTCCATGAACTAAATGTGCTCTTAGACCATCTCTATGTGTAACTTTACTAGCATTGCACTAGTATTATGATTTGAACCTCTTTAGCATTTGTCCTTTTACTTAAAATCTCTAGTTTTTGAGATATGTTATTTGAATATGCTTCACCTGAATAATTTAGACTCTCTTAAGTTCATTTTGCCTAATGTATTGGTACTTGAATGTCTACATCACTATTTGACATGAGTTTGCTTTCCTACTCTACTTTGAATCCCTACAATGACTGCCTCATATCTGTAATGTGTTATAATATATGACTTGCTCCCCTGTTATTGTATCACTCAGCATGTCTTTAGCTTACTTAATTCCATGTCCCTTTAGTGATTATTTGAGACTTTGGAATGGCTATCTTAATCTGTGTTTTCTTACAATATTTGAGAATGTTTGTCTTAGTGATAAATTTGCATGTCTGCTTTTTGGTATTGAGGAGGATATTCAGCATGATTTGGACCCTTAGGCTTTAACCATTTAAGTTAGTGCCTTACTCAGACTTGTTTGGTATTATGCATCTTTGTGTGTTAAACTTGTAATCTCAGGAAATTCGACTCTCCTCTTTTATCTTAATGTGTTTTCTGCCAATATGTTACTTCTTGCTAAGTGTTAAACCTGTAATAGCAACATGCCTCTAAGTCTTGTTGACCTTTTTAACTAGTATGTTCTGTGTTTTAGACAACTTTGCTATGTCTGCCTTCTAAAATACAAGTGCATCTCTTCATATTCTCTCCCTTAACCATTGTTCTATCACTCTCATTTGTTGCCTACACTATTCTGAATCTATCATTCTTGGCCGGCTAGAAGCCAAGGACACTAAGACTCTCTCTATTGACCTCCCTAGTATAAGCACTGCTCGGGGACCATTTGAGACCCTTGTGAACTCTGAAACACTAGGATTTGGGGTTCTTTGGCCATCTCTTTACTACTGAGACCTTAGCTGTCTCTGACACTCAGTTCTTTCCTCATTCTATATATTGAATATGCGAACTAGGTTGTTTAAGTGATTTCTGTGTGATTAAATGTTTGGGTCATATGATCAATCTGTGGCTGTTTGGTTTGTTTTGAGTTCCTCTATGGTTTCTAGGCTGTGCTGATGAATATAGTCCCTTGTTGGGATCTGGGTATGCTATTTGTAAAGAAAGCATTTGTTCAAGACCTAGACAATACTGGGTATCTCCTCTTGGGCCTGCTATAGGCCTACTGCTATTGCTTGTATAATATGTTGTAATTACATTCATCATTAGGTCTGTAATAATTTTGTAATAAACAATTGGGGGTGTTAGTGAAATCGGGGAAATGGGTATACTCTAGTGTTTGCATGAAAGGGTAGAAAACATGCCTATAAGGTTCATATGGTCTACTTGTTATCCAACCTTCTATATGTACGCCATTTAATTTCCATGTGCACTGGTAGAAATCATGCCATTAGGAAAATCACACACTCACACAACTTGCCTACTATTAAGGCATAAACCTTATTCCTATGTCTACTGCTAGATAGCATGCCTATAGGAAGTAAAATGTCGATGACCATTCTTTCAATTTGCATAACTGCAGCATATTCATTAGATACCATGCCTATAGGATTATACTAGCTTATGTTCTTCTGATCTTCATCCAGAAATCATGTCTATAGGACTTTAATGGGTTAATTCACTATTATTATTATCATACTGCTCACCTAGAAAACATGCCTATAGGGGCTAAGTATAAAGAATTAGTTCCAATCGTTAATTGTTAGAAATCTTGCCAATACGGTATTACTACTCGCTCTAAAGTGTTAATGCTGAACTTTCCAAACATTGTTTCATTGCTTAGCCATGCCACCACCATTAGAAAGCATGCCCATAGGATCAAATTGAGTAATTCTAAGTATTTCCAATGGTTATCGCTGGTAACAACTACGTAAATCACCTAGATATCATGCCTATAGGTTTAATCACTTATAACCTGTAACTTTAATAATCAACATGCAATACCAAATACCCTCTGAACCGCGTAGTTGTTTAGAAATCATGTCTATAAGTTTAAAGTGGCACCTTGCATCTGAAACTGCCTGCATGTTTGAATCAGAATCACATAGAAACTATGTCTATGGGACTTTAAATTTTGATTTTGAAATCATACACTGCCTAATCTAAAAATCTATGACTGATTGCATGCTTTTGTGCTTATGTGTGGAGGCTAACTTGAGCCTTTCATTGCTATTATGTGCAGTCCTACCTGTTTTGAATGTCGCCTAGTTTTTATCATTTTGAGCATCCTAAGTAAAGTCTAAAATCACCCAAATAGAGGTCCAAACCCTTCTGGACCATAGGTATGGTACGGGTAGTGCACGCATAGGGTACGACCTAAAATTGAATTAGAATGCTTTCAGGTAAACAACTTTAACATAGTAATCGGGTAGCAAGAGATGATAGTCTGTGCCCGCTGAATAATATGAGCAACTCCTATCTAAAAGGAGTTGCGAAGTATTATTTATGTTGTACGGGGTGATCTTTAGGCTAAAAGACTTAGGACTCCCTTTCCTTTATACACTTAGTCACCTAATATAGACCGTTATAGTTGTATCCTTGTAGTCCTTAAGATTTGTAACAAATTGTGTTATAATGAAGCCCTTTGACCTTTTATTCTCTTTGTTTATTTGATCATATCACCTAATTATAATCCACATAGTCTTAAGTTTGTCTGGGATCCACAGTTGTGGACCTCGAAGAATGCCTAATACCTTCTCTTTGAGGTAATTTGAGCCCTTACGCCGTCTTTGGTGGCATTGACTAGTCAAACAGAGTTATCTGCATAATAGGTGCCTTAACGCACCTTAAAAACCGTTAGATGGCGACTCTTCTCTTTAACACTCTATCTTTCATTTAAAAGAGTTGTCGCATGTCGAGACCCGCTTTCACGAGAAAAAGGGGCGCGACAACTACTGCTAAGGTACGACCCCATTCATTACCTTTCTTTAAATATATTATGAATTGGACTAACACTTGCAGGTGACGACCAAGGAATGATGCAAATATTAGGCCTGAAAGCATGCGTTACACTCGTTTTCCCTTGAACCGGTTTTGTCCCAAATGGGTTTTCTGACAAGGTTTTTAACGAGGCAACAGTGGATCGTGCTAACTTAGAATTGAAGACCGACTACGAATCAGAGTCAAGGTTCACTTCAACAGTATCTGAGACCTCTCGAAGACTGGCCTCGAATACTGGGGTCCATCACCCTCGGGTAATGATTTTAGCAAGGAAGGAAACTTCATGCTCAAACAAGACTGGGCTTGGTGGATAGGATTTATTGTAAGGGCCAAACGGTAAAATGAGTCGTGCCCACATAGACCACTTAAGCCACAACATGAAACTTGTACACATTCGCAACATTGTATGTTGCACAGAAATAAAAGAAAGTTTCTACCTTGTAGATACATATTTTGTCTCTGAAGAACTACTGAATTTTGTACCTTAAGGATGTCGGGCCCAAGAGCCACCTCTGTCCGAATCCAAGAGATCACCCCCGCTCGGGGACTATCGTCATGGGTAAGCCCGGATAGTTTGGGCTATAAAGCCCATGGGTAATAAGCCCATTGGGAAACACCCAAACTTAAAAGGCTACGACCATCCTAGAACGGCTCAGAGACGTCCGAGATCCATATCCGAAACATAAGGTCTTCCAAATTTCTAAATCGGTTCGAAGGCTACCCTCGGCAAAATTATAAAATATTCTAAGTAAACACTTCGGGGAAAGCATCTGGTCATACCAAGCCCCAGCGGTTCTTAAAAAAATAAAATCAAAAACAAACATTGTTAGAACCTTCGAATAAGACCTATTTATTACGTGCTAAGGCATCCGAAATCTTTGCAATCATAAAGAAAAAAAGCAAAAAGAAACAAGCTTGAAATTTGCCGAAGGGAAAAGCCTTATATATTTATACGTAAATTTTTACAAAGACTAAATTGCCTCAACAAAATGCAAAAGTACAAAAGTAAAAATTACAAGGCACCTAAGAAGCTGATCCTCACCGGAGCCCGCCTCATCACCGGGGCTATCGAAATCTCCCCCGTCCTCGGATCCGTCTGAACCCTCAAAATCTTCCTCATCCTCGGGGTACGCCAGCTTCTTGGCCTCGGCCTCGAGGCTCTTAACATTTTAAAGCTCGGCTGATAAATCGAACCCGCGGGCATGAACCTCTTCGAGAGCCTCCCTCCGGGACTGCCACTTTACATATTCGACTATGGCCTTTAGGCATTCCTAAGCTGCCTCAGCATCGGCTTTGTACTAGGCCACCATCTCCTCAGTGTCGGCCCTAGTCGTTTCTGCCACTGACTTAGCTACTTCGAGCTCCTTGACAAGGGTATCCCGGGTGGCAATGGCCAAGCCCAATTAAGACTGGAGGTTTTTGATTTCTCGGGATCGGATCTAAACCTTCTCCTTCGCCGATCAAAATTGGGCCTCCGCCGAAGCCAGCTACTCCCGGGCAGTCTCTTTTTCTGAAGCTAACCGGTCCATCTTGTCTTTCCACTCCTCGACCATGGCTTTGACTTCGTCCATCTCAGCCCGGAGCTGGTGACTCGATCAATCTTATGCTGGACCTGCAGATTTTGACCGTTAGTCACCGTGTCTAGCTCATCGTCACTGACTTCAATGATTTTTACCTGTTCCAACAGGTCGGCGTGTTTTTTTAGCCGTATCCAACTCGGCTCGGAGGCTATTAATTTCACCCTCACGTTGCTCGCTAAGAAATTTATACATGCCTCTTTTATCAGCAAGCTCTTTGACTTCGGCCTCGAGTTGGCTCAGCTCATCCCGGTACCGGAGGAAGGTCTTGTGGTAGATCACCAAGGCCTGCAAATACGTGAAAAGAAATTAGAATTATCAAAGAATTAGTTCAAATATCAGAAGAAATATTGGAATCATCAGGAATTATCAAGGGTTACCCGGTTCAGCGCCTATTGTGTTTCGTTGAACAGGCATGGCGCGTCTACCTCATTCATTTTTGCCTGGTCTTCTTCAGTCACCAGACACCAGAGATAACTAGCTATCCCTACTGGGGCGGAAAAAATTCGGGCATCCTCTGGAATAGTGATAACGACAGTCTGCTTCCGACCAGGATCCATGCTCGGAGCGGGGAACCGGTTGGTTAATTTCGGGCTCGAGCTCGACCCGCCGGCCTCCGAAGATGGACTTTTCTTCGGTACCTCTAACTCACCTAACCCGGTAAAATCCTCCGAGGTAGATGAATCTATACCGTCAAAGAAGCCTCAGAGGGGATCATCCGTTCCATGGGCCTCCTCATGGAACCGCTCCTTTGTCATTCATGCTTCATCCAACATCGATTCTATGAACGAAGGTGATCCCGAAATATCTATCATGTTAAGTGGGGCAGGATTGGCATCTCATGAGTCCTCGACCCTTACCTCGGCAACAGCCTGGCGAACTTGAGGGGGATTAGCCTCAGTCATTTTCCCATCGGCTGCCACTCGTTCCTTGGGGGCAAATGGCACATGGGTCATGAAGATTCCATCCTCCTCAAACTCGTCTATGAGCCGAAGGAGTGATTCCGAGTCAAGCACTCGGGAGTTGGAAGTTCCCTTTGGCTTACGAACCAGCCTCCTTCTTGTTTTCTTTTTCTCCAAGCATGGTGAACTCAGGGCCCTTTTTCTTTTCTTCTCCCCGCTATGGCTCCGGGATGTCCCGAAGTGGAAGAACCGGGAGGTAAGTCCCCATCTCCAACCGAGGGCATAAGCTCGCCGGTCTTAGGCAAACCTGCAAAAAGGAAATAAAGAAAATAAGAACGTAATGCTGAGGGAAGAAGCCTAACACAACCTACTCAGGAAAGGAATCTTACCATGGGAACGGGCCTCCCAATGGCCCTTTGAGAGTTTGCGCCACGAGCGCTCGGAGTAGGGCATTTGTGAGACAATCAATACCTTAGACCCACTCCTTTAGTCGAGGAACAGCATTTGGAACTCGAGCAACAACTACACCACTATGAATACCAATGAGAAAAAGAGAGATGAACACGAAATCAACGTTCGAGGGAAAGTTTTACTTACGTGATGTATTCCACTTTTCGGGGAATGGCATGTATTCAGCCAGGATCAAATCCGAGGTTCACACCCGGACAAATGACCCTGCCAGCCTCAGTCCCGATCCTCGTCGATACTCGAAAATAGGGCTTTGCTAGCCCGGCGAACAAGCTTTATCAGTCCCCCTGGAAAATTCGGGGACTGTATAAATGGAGCAGATGATCGATGGTGAAGGTGCACTAATCGATTTTATTTACAAAAAATCAGAGGAGGATCACGATCCTCCACAATGAAGGGTGAATTTGGTCGAGACATACCTCGTACCTCTAGCAGAAGTTTATGATGACCGGATCCACCGGGCCTAACGTAAAGTGATAAGTGTAGATACTTAGGTATCCCTCAACGTGTGTAGTAATGGCCTCCTCAGAGTCGGGGGCCACTATGTCTTTATCGGCCCAGTTACAGTCCTTTCAGACTAAGGGGAGATCGACTTCGGTGATCGGGCAAGTAAATCCCGATGCCTCCTCATACCAACCCTGCACTGAGGAGGGTTTCTTGACCTTGAAGTCATCAGAAACCGAACAACCCCCAGGAATGAACATATTCAAGGGAGGCTCAGGAGCTGGTTCATCGATGACCATGTTAGCAGCGGATCTCCCGAGGTCGACCACATCGAAAGTAGTTTCGTTAGTTCCGGCAGCCGTTTGGGAGGTAGAAGCAACCTTTTGGGGAACAAATTTTGAGGTTTTTGCCATTGTTATAAGGGAAAGCTTGAAGGAGATAAAAATAGGTTGAAAGTGGATGTTGAGTAAAGATTTCAAAGGAATCTCGAATATCGGAGATAAAAATGCTAGAATGTGAAAGAGATTAATGAAATCTTGAGGGTACGAGAGTAGACGGTTTAATGTAAAGTAAAAAATAAACGAAAGAGGGGTTATTTATAGCGGTTCCACGACGCTTCGCCTCTAGGGACAACCAACCGGTGACTGACATGCATTTAATGTCATTATGACATGACTGACGAGATATTTCGGATTTTTTGTCGTTTATGTCACGGTGTATCGAAGAAGGAATCGGGACGCTCATATCGTTTCTCATCAGCTTATTTTCCGAGAAACGAGGGGGCTATCTCTGTACGGGTAAAAAGCGGGTTCATGATACACTTCGGCCTCCAACAGGGTAAAACGAGCTCGAGATATGATTATAAAAGATCAGAATCGAAGCAAGGTTATCCTCGAGTCGAAGTACGGGGGCCAACCATCAACCCTCGATAATATCGGGGTCATTATTAGAGATCGACCTAAAACCTGACGGACTTCGGAGAGCGTCATCGGGCAATCAAGCACAACCAACAAGAGGCCATAATATCCGTGACCGGCCGGATATCACGGTATGGATCTCGACACATATCGATGAAGAATCGACAATCAGTTAAACAAAAGAGTTTTTACCTTTTATAGAGTTATACTTATAGTAGAATTTTCCTACTATATAAAGGGGGTCTAATGATTCATTAAGCACGTTGTAACATGCATTCTAAAGCAATGTGCCATTATTTTACCGTTATTCTAAGCTTTTGTTTTATTCATCAATATTGACCATTGTGATCCCGGGTCAAAAACAAATAGTTTACTAAGGCTGAAGACACCTTTCCTGCGTGGTTTGAATTTACTGTATTTCTATTTGTTTGTTTTAATTCAATTTATTATTTTTGTATCAAATTAATCTGCGTATCCGTAAAATCATTTATAAATTTAATTATTATCCGATTTTGAGGGTAAACAAACACTACCATTTTATGGCCTGCCAGACTAGTCATGTTCTTTGAAGCTCTATTAATTTAATTTTATTTAGATCTAGACTGATAGTAGATCTAGAAGAGACAATCGACTAATATATATCAATCCATAAACACAAAAAAGAGAAAAAAAAATTCATAAGCTAGTTGCAAGTGGGCTAGCTTGTTGTAATACTCAGATTACAAGATTACAAATTTCTCTCTCCTTGTGCATTACCATTTACCAAGACAGTAAGTAGGTCGTACAGACTTTTCCTCTTAGGTAGTAGAAGAAGTCTCCCAAGATATTAGCCACACCTAAAAAAAAACAACCCTCCCTAGGTAGTGAAAAGTTTTGAGGAAAGGGAAATCAATTAGGTAGTGAAAACTTCTTTTTTCCCTTTTAATTCTTTTGGACGTGCATGGGATTCGTTTAAGAGAATGAGGAATGAGAAAAAATTAGGGATGTTCATGAAAATCCGAAGAAAAGTCGAACCAAATCGAAAAATCGAAGAAAATCGAATCAAATCGATCAAAAAAACTGATACTTTTTAAGTTTGGTTTGGTTTCGGTTTTAATAAAAAAATAACCGAAAAAAATCGAACCAAACCGACTATAGAAGTAGTTATTTAAATTTATTATTACACACACACACACACACACACACACACATATATATATATATATATATATATATATATATATATATATGTATATAAAGTTTCTAAAATTTTATGGTACATATTAGTCATTTATATTTTTAGTCTGGTTCTTTGCTATTATAATTATCACGACCCGAAATTTTCTACCGACGGGACCGTGATGGCGCCTAACATTTCACTTGCTAGGCAAGCCAATGTTAGAGAATTATTAACCAATTCCTTATATCCATTCAGTAATTAACAATAATTAACAAAGATGAAATATAATAAGTGCGGAATATCATAAATCTGTGTTAACTACTACCATCCGGATCTGGAGTCACAATTCACGAGCATTCTAGAATTTGCTACAAGTAATAGTCAGAAAGAAATACAACTGTCTGAATGAAAGAAACAATAAAACAGAAAAGATAGACGGGGACTTCAAGGTCTGTGAACGCTGACAGATCTACCTTGAGTCTCCGGACAGCGGACCAATAGAAGAATCTCGATCAACCCGAGCCGGTATCAAAATCTACACAGAAAGTGCAGAGTGCAGTATCAGTACAACCGACCCCATGTACTGGTAAGTGTCAAGCCTAACCTCGATGAAGTAGTGACGAGGCTAAGGCAAGGCACTTACAAATTAATCTGTATAATTTAACAGTATATATACAAATAACAGAAATAAAGAACTAAACAAGAAATGTCGGGAGGGAAACATACTGAGGGGAATACAAGATAAAGAACTACAACAGAATGATCACCGGAGCAGTCAATATACCATGAATCAACAGGAATAAGGAATACAGTAAGGAAAAATATACGGCATCACCCTTCGTGCTTTTACTCTCAATCTCACCATAAAATTAATAGAAATGGCACGGCATCACCCTTCGTGCATTAACTCTCATATCATGACACGACATCACCCTTAGTGCATTAACACTCACAATATGGCACGGCATCACCCTTCGTGCATTAATACTCACAATATGGCATGGCATTACCCTTCGTGCATTAATACTCACAATATGGCACGACATTACCCTTCGTGCATTAATACTCACAATATGGCACGGCATTACCCTTCGTACATTAATACTCACAATATGGCACGACATCACCCCTTGTGCATTAACATTCACAATTAAGCACGACATCACCCTTCGTGCATTAACACTCTCCCTTACCATAATGCAATGCATAAATAACAACAGAGAGATAGAATAACAAGTACAAACCTTACTTCCACATTTGGTTCCATATCATCAATCTCAACTTTGAAATAAAAACTCAAATATTGCTAAAGGAATCAATTATATTGCATAAATTAAATTTCTCAAATTTTCCTCCAAAAAGTCGAAAAATCAACCCCGGGCCCGCTTGGTCAAAACCCGAGGTTCGGACCAAAATTCATTTACACATTCACCCCCGAGCCCGAATATATAATTGGTTTTGGAATCCGACCTCAAATTGAGGTCTAAATCCCCAAATTTTCGAAATCTCTAGTTTCTACCAAAAACCCCTAATTCTACCATGAAAACCTTAGATTTTAGGTTGAAATCTAGTAAAATGTAGTGAAAGGTTGAAAGAACCCAGTTTAGAATCAGTTACCTATGATTTGGGGAAGAGATGGTCTTTGGAAAATCGTCTCTTGTGTTTTAGGTCTTGAAAATTTGGGAAATGAATGAAAATTCCCGTCCAAAAGTCATTTTGTTCAGCTACAGACGTCGCATTTGCGACCTGAGTGCGAAGCTCGCAATTGCGAAGGGGCTATCGCAAATGCGAAGCCTTCACAATCCTGCTGCCCTTCGCAAATGCGAGAAAAGTGTCGCAATTGTGATCACTGACCTCGCAAATGCAGACAAAAGATCTGAGGGAGATGGAGGTGCACTAATAGGAGCTGGTGGTGCACTGTAGGCTAGCTGGTCGGAATAATACATCTGAGGGCCACGACCACCTGAGGCACCGTGGAATGCCTGGAGCGCTGAATAAAACGGTCTGGGAGGATGGCCTCTACCAAAAGGACTCCTGCCTCTAGGCAAGGCACCGTTGAACTCACCGGAATGACGAGGTCTCTTGTCAGAACCATGACCTCCCTGAGTAAGAACCATTTCGACTCGTTTGGCGACATTAGCAGCCGCCTGAAAAGAAATCTCACTCCCAGTGTCCTTAGCCATCTGCAATATGATAGGCTGAGCAAGTCCATCAATAAACCTCCTCACCCTCTCCCTCTCGGTGGGAAGCAAGAGAATGGCATGATGGGCCAAATCTACAAAACGGGTCTCATACTGAGTAACAGTCATACTGCCCTGCTAGAGACGCTCAAACTGACGGCGATGCTCCTCTCTCAATGTGATAGGCAAAAACTTCTCTGTGAAGAGCTGAGAGAACTGGTCCCAAGTAAGAGCAGGAAACCCAGCTGATCTGGTCAACAAGTAATCTCTCCATCATTTCTTGGTGGAACCAGTCATCTAAAATGCAGCAAAATCGACCCCATTGGTCTCCACTATACCCATGTTCCGTAGAACCTCATGACAGCTGTCAAGATACTCCTGGGGATCCTCTGAAGGAGCACCACTGAAGTGAACAAGAAAGATCTTGGTAAACCTGTCCAATCTCTATAAAGCCTCAGAAGACATAGCTGGCACATCTCCGATCTGTGCCGCAATAACCAGCTGAACTAATCCGACTGGCTGAGCTGCTGGAGCCTGATACTGGGGAGCTATCTGCTCCGGAGCGGGAGTGGTAGGAGTTTGGGCTCCTCCTCCAGCCTGAGAGACTGCTGGTGCCATGGGAAATGCACCAGTCTGGGCCACACTCTCCATAAAGCCCACCAAACGGACCAAAGCGCCCTGAAGCACTGGGGTAGCAATGAACCCCTCCGGAACTTGAGCTGGTCCGGCAGGAACAGTCTGGCTGGAACCTCCTCATTAAGCTCTATCTGAGGCTCTACTACTGGGGCTGCTGCTCGGGCTCTAGGCTGAGCCCTGCCCCTGCCTCGGCCTCTGGCACGGCCTCGGCCTCGGCCTGACCTCTACCCCACGTAGGAGCTGCCATTAAAGGCTCTGGATGTTGCTCAACTGAGGAAGTGGTACATGTTCTCGCCATCTGCGAGAGAATAAGAGTAGAAGAGTTCAATCAGTATTGAGAAAGCAAAATCGCGCGACAGAGAAGAAAAGAAGTGAAACTTGTTCCTAAACTTCATAGCCTCTGGAAGATAAGCACAGACGTCTCCGTACCGATCCTCCAGACTCTACTAAGCTTGCTCGTGAATCGTGAGAACTAGGCAACATAGTGCTCTGATATCAACTGTCACGACCCAAAATTTTTCACCGACGGGACCGTGATGGCGCCTAACATTTTACTTGCTAGGCAAGCCAACGTTAGAGAATCATTAACCAATTTCTTATTTCCATTCAGTAATTAACAATAATTAACTAAGATAAAATATAATAAGTGCGGAATATCATAAATATGTGTTAACTACTATCACCCCGATCTGGAGTCATAATTCACGAGCATTCTAGAATTTGCTACAAGTAATAGTCAAAAAGAAATACAACTGTCCGAATGAAATAAACAGTAGAACAGAAAAGATAGACGGGGACTTCAAGGTCTGTGAACGCTGACAGATCTACCTTGAGTCTACGGCCAACGGACCAATAGCAGAATCTCGATCAACCGAAGCCGGTATCAAAATCTGCACAGAAAGTGCAGAGTGCAGTATCACTACAACCGACCCCATGTACTGGTAAGTGTCGAGCCTAACCTCGACGAAGTAGTGACGAGGCTAAGGCAAGGCACCTACAAATTAACCTGTACAATTTAACAGTGTATATACAAATAACAGAAATAAAGAACTAAACAGGAAATGTCGGGAGGGGAACATACTGAGGGGAATACAAGATAAAGAACTACAACAGAATGATCACCGGAGTAGTCAATATACCATGAATCAACAGGAATAGTGAATACAGTAAGAAAAAATACACGGCATCACCCTTCGTGCTTTTACTCTCAGTCTCACCATAAAATTAATAGAAACGGCACGGCATCACCATTCGTGCATTAACTCTCATATCATGGCACGGCATTACCCTTCGTGCATTAATACTCACAATATGGCATGGCATTACCCTTCGTGCATTAATACTCACAATATGGCACGGCATTACCCTTCGTGCATTAATACTCACAATATGGCACGGCATCACCCTTCGTACATTAATACTCACAATAAGGCACGGCATTACCCCTCGTGCATTAACACTCATAATTAAGCACGGCATCACCCTTCGTGCATTAACACTCTCCCTTACCATAATGCAATGCATAAATAATAACAGGGAGATAGAATAACAAGTACAAACCTTACTTCCACATTTGGTTCCATAACATCAATCTCAACTTTGAAATAAAAACTCAATTATCACCTAAAAATCCGTAAACATGATAATGACGATCAATTGAACAACACGTGTATAACACATCGCAATTAGGCATAGGAATGAGACAATATAAGAAAAACTGAGAAACATGAAAAAATAGGTAAATTGGGGGCGCATAAGTACTCGTCACCTCACATATACGCCACTCACATGAATTTCACTTAGCAAGTAATTTAAGGTTCCTAATTCCCTCAAGTCAGGGTTAGACACAACACTTACCTCGCTTCGAAGGCCACTTAATTCTCAATCACCGCTTTTCCTTAGGAATTCACCTCCAAACCACTCGTATCTATTCAAAAATGACTCAATAATATCAAATATTGCTAAAGGAATCAATTATATTGCATAAATTAAATTTCTCAAATTTTCCTCCAAAAAATCGAAAAATCAACCCCGGGCCCGCTTGGTCAAAACTCGAGGTTCGGACCAAAATCCATTTACACATTCACTCCCGAGCCCGAATATATAATTGGTTTTGGAATCCGACCTCAAATTGAGGTCTAAATCCCCAAATTTCCAAAATCCCTAGTTTCTACCAAAAATCCCTAATTCTACCATGAAAACCTTAGAATTTAGGTTGAAATCTTGTAAAATGTAGTGAAAGATTGAAAGAACCCAGTTTAGAATCACTTACCTATGATTTGGGGAAGAGATGGTATTTGAAAAATCGCCTCTTATATTTTAGGTCTTGAAAATTTGGGAAATGAATGAAAATTCCCGTCCAAAAATCATTTTGTTCAGCTACAGACGTCGCATTTGCGACCTGAGTGTGAAGCTCGCAATTGCGAAGGGGCTATCGCAATTGCGAAGCCTTCACAATCCTGCTGCCCTTCACAAATGTGAGAAAAGTGTCACAATTGCGATCACTGACCTCGCAAATGCGGACAAAAGATCGCATTTGCGGTCCATACCCCTCCCAGATTCCCTTCGCAAATGCGAAGAAAGGTTCGCAATTGCGAACACAGGCTGGCCTAGCTTCTCTTCGCATTTTGCGATGAGAAGTTCACAAATGCGACCTCAACAGTGTTCGCAAATGCCAACCCTGACCTTGCATTTGCGAGGTCTGAGGCCTGCAATACAGCTGAAGCACACCAGCTATTTTTCCAAGTCCAAATCACACCGTAGCCTATCCAAAACTCACCCTAGCCCTCGGGGCTCCAAACCAAACATGCACGCATGTCTAAAAACATCATACGAACTTGCTCGCGTGATCAAATCGCTAAAATAACACCTAGAACTACGAATTTAGTACCAAATCAAATGAAATTCTCAAGAACACTTTAAAATTTTTATTTTCTCAACTGGACGTCCAAATCACGTCAAATCAACTCCGTTTCTCACCAAATTTCACTGACAACTCTTAAATATCATAATGAACTTGTACCGGGCTCCGAAACCAAAATATGGACCTGATACTAACAATGCCAAATATCAATCAATTCTTAAAAACTAATAATTTCCAGACTTTTAATTTTCATCAAAAATTCATAACTCAAGCTATGGACCTCTGAATTCAATTCCGAACATATGCCCAGATCAAATAAAACTGAAGCATCTCTACTGCAAACTGAAACAGTACCTGTGATAACAGCGTAAGATGACTCAGCCTCAGGCCTGGCTAGGAAAGCATAACACCGGGGCTGGGCCCCACCACCCTGCACTACGTCCCTGGGACGGCCTCTAACTGGCTGGTCTCCACCTCTAACGGCCTGACATCCACCTCTAACTGTCTGGCCCCTACCTCTGGATGCCTGACCCCTACTTCTGACTGGCTGAGCAGGTGGTGCAGCAACTGGTGCCAGAACCATGGCACGAGAACTCTAATGCTGTGAACTGCCCGTTGCTCGAGGGCAAAATCTAGCAATGTGTCTCGGATCACCACAAGTATAACATAGCCTTGGTTGCGGTGACTGCTGACCCTGAAACTGACCTTGTCAACCCGAATAACCACCCTGATAACTCTGGAGTGGAGGTGCACTAATAGGAGCTGGTGGTGCACTATAGGCTAGCTGGTCGGAATAATACATCTGAGGGCCACGACCACCTGAGGCACCGTGGGATGCCTGGAGCGCTGAATGAAACGGTCTGGGAGGATGGCCTCTACCAAAAGGACTCCTGCCTCTAGGCAAGGCACCGCTGAACTCACCGGAATTACGAGGTCTCTTGTCAGACCCATGACCTCCCTGAGTAAGGACCATTTCGACTCGTCTGGCGACATTAGCAGCCGCCTGAAAAGAAATCTCACTCCCAGTCTCCTTAGCCATCTGCAATATGATAGGCTGAGCAAGTCCATCAATAAACCTACTCACCCTCTCCCTCTCGGTGGGAAGCAAGAGAATGGCATGACGGGCCAAATCTACAAAACGGGTCTCATACTGAGTAACAGTCATACTACCCTGCTAGAGACGCTCAAACTGACGGCGACGCTCCTCTCTCAATGTGATAGGCAGAAACTTCTCTATGAAGAGCTGAGAGAACTGGTCCCAAGTAAGAGCAGGAAACCCAGCTGATCTGGTCAACAAGTAATCTCTCCAATATTTCTTGGTGGAACCAGTCATCTAAAATACAGCAAAATCGACCCCATTGGTCTCCACTATACCCATGTTCCGTAGAACCTCGTGACAGCTGTCAAGATACTCCTGGGGATCCTCTGAAGGAGCACCACTGAAGTGAACAAGAAAGAGCTTGGTAAACCTGTCCAATCTCTATAAATCCTCAGAAGACATAGCTGGCCCATCTCCGACCTGTGCCGCAATAACCTGCTGAACTAATCCGACTGGCTGAGCTGCTGGAGCCTGATACTGGGGAGCTATCTGCTCCGGAGCGGGAGTGGTAGGAGTTTGGGCTCCTCCTCCAGCCTGAGAGACTGCTGGTGCCATGGGAAATGCATCAGTCTGGGCCACACTCTCCATAAAGCCCACCAAACGGACCAAAGCGTCCTGAAGTACTGGGGTAGCAATGAACCCCTCCGGAACTTGAGCTGGTCCGGCAGGAACAGCCTGGCTGGAACCTCCTCATTAAGCTCTATCTGAGGCTCCACTGCTGGGGCTACTGCTCGGGCTCTAGGCTGAGCCCTGCCCCTGCCTCGGCCTCGACCTCTACCCCGCGTAGGAGCTGCCATTGGAGGCTCTGGATGTTGCTCAACTGAGGAAGTGGTACGTGTTCTCGCCATCTGTGAGAGAATAAGAGTAGAAGAGTTCAATCAGTATTGAGAAAGCAAAATCGCACGACAGAGAAGAAAAAAAGTGAAACTTGTTCCTAAACTTCATAGCCTCTGGAAGATAAGCACATACGTCTCCGTACCGATCCTCCAGACTCTACTAAGCTTGCTCGTGAATCGTGAGACCTAGGCAACATAGTGCTCTGATACCAACTGTCACGACCTAAAATTTTCTACCGACGGGACCGTGATGGCGCCTAATATTTTACTTGCTAGGCAAGCCAACGTTAGAGAATCATTAACCAATTCCTTATTTACATTCAGTAATTAACAATAAATAATTAAGATAAAATATAATAAGTGCGGAATATCATAAATCTGTGTTAACTACTATCACCCGGATCTGGAGTCATAATTCACGAGCATTCTAGAATTTGCTACAAGTAATAGTAAGAAAGACAATGAATACAAAAACC
Organism: Nicotiana tomentosiformis; assembly: GCF_000390325.3. Lineage (NCBI taxonomy): Eukaryota > Viridiplantae > Streptophyta > Magnoliopsida > Solanales > Solanaceae > Nicotiana > Nicotiana tomentosiformis. The sequence continues at coordinate 119,244,049 of NC_090812.1, forward strand.
CGGCGGTGAGTCCAACCCAAAGAAGTGATGGAAAATTCATCATGGTAAAGACGATATGACTTGCTGTGACCATAACGCTCGTAAAGGAAGTCGAATGGTATGTAAGATTTCTTCAGACAGACTAACTCATCATTTTTCCTGAAACCCATCATTTTTAGAAAACCTCGAGAAGTACGATTTTTCGGTACCAACAAGCCAGGGCTATCCCATGGGAGCCCAGCAAAGCCTCTTATTTCCTCTAGAAGGGGAGTTATTTCTATATCACCAAAACGGAAGACGGCCCTCTTCTCATCCCAGAACATGGTGGTAGCCTCAATTAACACTTTGTTTGGCTGAATATCTAACAAAGAAGGTAAATTTTCGTCACCTCACATATACGCCGCTCACATGAATTTCACTTAGTAAGTAATCTAAGGTTCCTAATTCCCTCAAGTTAGGGTTAGACACAACACTTACCTCGCTCCGAAGGCCACTTAATTCTCAATCACCGCTTTTCCTTTGGAATTCACCTCCAAACCACTCGTATCTATTCAAAAATGACTCGATAATATCAAATATTGCTAAAGGAATCAATTATATTGCATAAATTAAATTTCTCAAATTTTCCTCCAAAAAGTCGAAAAATTAACCCCGGGCCCTCTTGGTCAAAACCCGAGGTTCGGACCAAAATCCATTTACACATTCACCCCCGAGCCCGAATATATAATTGGTTTTGGAATCCGACCTCAAATTGAGGTCTAAATCCCCAAATTTCCAAAATTCCTAATTTCTACCAAAAATCCCTTATTCTACCATGAAAACCTTAGAATTTAGGTTGAAATCTGGTAAAATGTAGTGAAAGATTGAAAGAACCCAGTTTAGAATCACTTACCTATGATTTGGGGAAGAGATGGTATTTGAAAAAGCGCCTCTTATATTTTAGGTCTTGAAAATTTGGGAAATGAATGAAAATTCCCGTCCAAAAGTCATTTTGTTCAGCTGCAAACGTCGCATTTGCGACCTGAGTGCGAAGCTCGCAATTGTGAAGGGGCTATCGCAATTGCAAAGCCTTCACAATCCTGCTTCCCTTCGCAAATGCGAAAAACCTGCCCGGACTGCGCACGCAAATCGAGGAGGGTAAAAATGAGATTTTTAAGGTTTAAGAGCGCAGATTCGAGTTCTAAAACATAAGATGACCTTTTGGGTCATCACAATAATAATCTAATTCTTTGTTTTTATATTCTAGTTTGATTGGTAGTTTTTTTTTTTGCTAAGTACAAGAATTTATTTCATGTTAAAAATAATCGATTTTTAATTGAGTAATTAAATCATTCATCAGTATTTGATTCAATTATTATCAATATATTTTGGTAAAAGATAGATAACTCAAAGAGCAATTGATTTGATAGTGTTACGTTAAAAATGTACTCGCCGGAATATATGTTTGGTAGTGTATGTTTTATTTTTAAGAAAAAATTCGATAAATAACCGAAAAAATCAAAAAACCGATAAAAACCGACGTAATTGATTTGGTTTGGTTCCAATATTATTTGAAGAACCAACTTACTTGATTTGGTTTGATTTCTTTTTAGGGAAAAATAGATTCCAACCATGAACCCCTAGAACGAGTCAAACTTAACACATTAAGGATGTAAAATAACTGTTTTCCCTGACTATTAGCTCATTTAATTTCTGGAAAGAAGACTTCTTAATTCAGGGAATGTAGTAATAGGACAGGGGCTCGAAAGAGAAAATCAACGTAACCTTCCGGTGAATTTCCTACAAAATTGAGCTGTGCACTGCACATGTCGACTTGCAGAAGAATTTAAGGAGAGAAAAAAAACTATAATCAATAACACAATGATTATATGACCGGACAAATTTTTATTTTTATTTTTTATCTATTCAATTGGCTTGAGAGAAGAGTGGGTTGCTCCAGTGGTGAGCACCCTCTACTTCCAACCAAGAGGTTGTGAGTTCGAGTCACCCCAAGAGCAAGGTGGGAGTTCTTGGAGGGAGGGAGCCGAGAGTCTATCGAAAACAACATCTCTACCCTAGGGTAGGGGTAAGGTCTGCGTACAAACTAGCTTCCCCAGACCCCACTAGTGAAATTATACTGAATTGTTGTTGTTGCTTATTCAATTCGCTTGCAAAACTGGCAAGGTGGTTTTACATATACTGTTCATTTTGTTTTATTTAGATATGATCCTAGATGAGATATAGAAGAGACAATATTAAATACGATAATTTCAAGTGGATTATGATAACCTCATGAATTTGGAAGAAAACGAAAGGCAAAGAGAACGACGCATGCAAAAGGTTGGTTCTCATGTCACATCATTGTGTATTGAATGATTATGAATAATTCATCCGTTCACACTCGGATGACTAGAGTTCTTATTTAACCAAAAATGTGCATAAGTCTATTATTTCTCCATTATTTAGATAGATATGATTGTTAATCCTTATATTTTTCTATAATTTCCAACCATTCATCATTACATTAAAGGTCGTTGGTTCACATATTATATTTTAATATAAAATTGCTTATGAGTAGATTGATAATGAATGGATTGTTATACATGATTACTTACTTTAAAAGAATTTTATCTTTAAATATTTTAATATATGTATTGCTAATACGTTTACTCTTATTTCACATTTTATCTCACATCAAAAAAATATATAATGTGATATTTATTTTATATGTAACTAAGCAAACACTGTATTAATTATCTTATGCGAGATCTTATGCTAAGACTAATTATTCCACTCTTGTGTATATACATGTGTTAGCATTTCCCCTAATTTTCTACCATGATTAGAATTACTTCTCTCGGTGGAAAAGAAAAGGTTTTCTGGGTAGAAAAAGACTTTTTCATATTTCTTTTCTCGGAGGAAGAAGTTTTGTACTTTTTAAAATTGAGACTTCTTTCTCACGCAATGACACACAATAACATCCACAATTTAATCATTAAGAGAGCCTTGTTTAGGGGGAAAAATTATTCGTTCGGAAGGTTTTTCTTTTTTCTTTTATACTAGTAAATTTATGTAGGTCAATGGAAAAAATCATATGCATCTTTTAGTCTTATAATTCTCTTTTTTATTTTGTCTGATTTATCGTTACCCATGTTTGGTTATTAACTTTCGACGCGTTGTTATTTCGATCCCAAACACACTGTTGTATTGTTAGCTAAACAAATGAGAATTATGAGGTAATTCAGGATACATTTGCATTGAATATGATAAGTTAGGCCTATTCATAAGTGTCTTGAGGTTGATGAGATCATTCTGGTTTTTCATGAAGCGGCTTTGTGAGGTCAATGCCTATACAGCTACATTAACAGTAGTTATATAATCGATTCGAAGTATTCTGCGAGAAGGGGAGGGTGAATCAGGGACTGAAGTTTTATTAGGAAAGGAGGGACATTACATAGGATTTATAAATCTTAATTTAGAGTGTTGCAATGGGGGGCGCGCCGGTTAGAGGATGGATTGGGGTGCTATTAGACAATTTATTATGCAGCAATGGGATGGGAATGATGCATTTGAGCGTCTTGAGAATTTAAGAAGAGGGATAGGTTAATGAATGACAAGAGTTACAAGTCCTTGTTGAATACTTTCTTAATCAGGACTAAGAATCTACTAATTTGATACACCTACTGGTGTTGGTAGTTTGATGGTTGTAAATACTTCTATTTGCTCAGAAAATCCAGATTTTTCCCTTTTTAATTGTTGGGGGTAGGGGGAGGGGTTCAGAGTATCTGCTGTGGCACAAAGAGCTTATTATTTGTCCTATGTCTGCTGGAAGGAAGTGCCGTATGAATTCTTATCAGCCTTCGGGGGCTAAATACACTCTTCAACTAATTAAGTATTCTTACAGCATATATCAAGAACATCATCTGCTTAACGGACTATCTTTTTCTACCTTACATTTTGAATATTCTCCATTCTATTGCCTGAAAGGTTTATCCAAATTGTTGATTAAAAAGGGAGATTGTTTGAGCAAATGAGGTGATTATTCTTTGGTATAGGGATTCCGAAAATGATTATCTACAACTGTTGGGGATGTGAGTCAGATGTTGAAATGGAGTAATACCAGATTGAGCATTCATTGACCATATAGTCCAAGACCAAATTCTGCACCTTCTTATCTCGAGGTATTATCATACTGCAGAATGTAACTTCAGTTTTTTTCTTGCTTGATATTTCCTTCCCATCGATGTACCTTCTTTTATTTGCAAGTCTTCACGTCTGCTCACGCATTTATAGCCATCTTAATTATCAACGTAAGGGAAAAATTGAGTGATCTCGCAATGTCTCTGCATTGTTCTTCCCTGGCAGCCTAATTTTGGACACTTGCTAGGACCCATCAAGTACATGCTAAATGACACTTATATTTGTGATTTTTTACAAATTGAGCAGGACTTTTAGTTATGTACAATCAATGAAGAATTTTTACACTATGAATGCAATTTAGCTGGATATAGCAAGTTGTTATTCTATTTTATAAGTTACAATTTATGTGAAGTTACCTGTTGTTGTAGGTCAACGTAACCTGATGGTGCAAAAAAGTTATATATTGTCAGTGAACTTATAAACAATATGAGATATATAGATTAGTTGCAAGCAAAACCACCACAATTGTCCTACAAGGGCGTCTCTTTTGTTAATGACTTACATCGGCTAATTATCTAATGGATGCCTTGAGTTATCCCCCTTTTTGCTCTTTATAACTTTTACTAGTGGTTCCTTGTCAACGATAGCATCGCAATCTTTTTTTCTGGGCTTTTGCCCTTTTGGCCATAAGGGATTGAAGCTGGAAATCACTGAGCAAGTACGCTGTCAGGTGTATCACTCCACCACAAGGGTTTCTGGTTCTTTCAGTACATTGTTGAAGATTTGATCAGCTTAGGAATTCGAAACAACTTAAGAAAAAACATAATTCTTTAATCAACTCTTATAAACTAGAAGTATTTAGTTCTTAAATGCTCGACATTAGTGCCTTGTCACGTTTAAGGGAGGCAAGAGAGAAACCTGCAGTGATTGATAGGAGTAACTCCCAGTACTAATCTTTCTAGTAAATGCACTTATCTAAGGTTGCGCATGGGAACTTACATCTAGATTTTGTTGAAGCAAATATAGTTTTGTTGGATAAACATAGTATAAAGGATGTAGTACAGATTCTTTTATTTTTCTCTTGTAAAAAACATCACCTTTGAACACTTATACAGCTGCTATGAAGGAGATTTTAAGGAATATTAGTTGCGTAGTGGTAACTTTGTTTTCATTTAGAAGGAGGTCAAATGCTATGTGGACAATCTATATTTCAGTTTATGCTCTCAGGGTAAGTAGACGGTCGTAAATGGAGAATGTAGTAATGTTATTCAGATTCAGTCAATGATAATATGAAACTTTGTGGTTCCTCCTCTCCAGCATCATTGTCAATTCTTGTCAGAAAATCAAAATCTATAAACCCAAATGTCTACTTGATCCGAGATTTATGTTACAAAAGTAGAAACTAGATGTTATGAACAGTAAGAATAATTAGATAGAGAAAAAATGAAAACCTGAGACAGAAAAGTGTCTCTCTATGTCATTGGGTTCCTTGGCATTAATATACATGTCCCTTCCTCACAATTAAGTATCTTTACATTGTTCGCTTTAATCCACTGGTGTTCCTTTGTATAACTAAACGTACTTGTCTCACTCTGACACCTTCCTAAGTGCTGTTATGGACTTTGAAGTCCTTGAGGATGTGGTATAGTCACCATACATGTCTTCAGATAGCATCGAATCTTCGTTAGCTCTCCATCTTTGCAGGGCTTGAGGAAGGCTCATATTGAAGTCAATATTGAAACTATCATCTCCATTAGATGCAGTTGGAGTCCATTGCTCTACCAGAGGAGCTAAGACACTCACTGCGTGGCCCATATCTGGTCTCTGAGATGGTTCCCTAGCAGCACAGTGTCCTGCTAGCTCTACTACTTTGCAGATGCTTTGGTAAGTTTCCTCGTCTGGATCCACGGATGGGTCTAGAATGTATCGAATGTTCTCTTTGTTCATTACCATCCTTCTAAACCAAGGGACTAAATGACTTCTGTCTTCGGGCAGGTTTTCATCTAGTGCTTTTCTGCCAGTGATCATCTCCATCAACATCACTCCAAATGCAAAGACATCAATTTTTGTAGTCACTCTTCCAGTGGCTAGTTTCAACAGACAAAGATATATATGAGAATAAATTGTAGATACTTAGCATTTGTAAACTGAACATGCATCAAGAACATACATGATCATATTCCTAATCAAACATGAATATCCAAAATACTTAGCTTGTTTTATTAGGGATAGTTAAGCTAGTTGTTGCGTAGTTCCTTTGTTTGTTCTGTGTGTGTTAGTGGTTTAAATTAAACTAATTCATGCAATAGTAAAGGAGTGTGGTACATACAAGCATACTCTGGTGCAAGGTACCCAAAAGTTCCTGCTAGCTTCGTCTCGACGGAGTACTTCCCATCAGGTGCGTTTTTAACCAATCCAAAATCGGCGACCTTAGCCCTCATGTCATCCCCAAGAAGTACGTTAGAAGGCTTTAGATCTCTATGTATGAAACTCTGTTGTGCCAAACCATGCAGATACTCGACCCCTCTGGCCACGTCTAGTGCTATTATTAATCTTTGCTTCCAAGTGAGAGGTGGAAATCCCAAATGTTCATGATCAAACAAGTGCTGGCCTAATGTCCCTTGTGGCATGTACTCATAAACTAAAAGCCTCTCATATCCATTGACGCAGAACCCGTGAAGTGCAACTAAGTGTCTGTGCCTAACCTTTGTGAGTACTTCAATTTCAGCTTTGAATTCGTTCAGCCCCTTGTTACTAGCTATAGAAGCTTCCATCCTCTTCACAGCAATCTCTGTCCCATCATGGAGTTTACCTTTGTAAACAATCCCAAAACCGCCACGTCCCAATATATTTTCTTCGTTAAAATTGTCTGTCGCCTCTCGCAGAAGTTCCACTGGGATTGTTACATTCCCACCATCATATATATAGATTTCACTATTTGCAGCACTACTTTGACTGGCCGTGCTTGGAATAGCACCATAACCATTCACATTTTTAGGGGAATTGTTCTTCAGTTTTTGCTCCTTGCCTGTCTTAACTTTACTCAATTTTGATTTCCCATTACACTTGTATTTATATATCACCAAGCACAAAACTAGGATTAAGATGATAGCAGCAATAACAATAGCAACAATCACCCACGTAGGGACGGAAGATTTATGTGCACCTATTGTTGGAGAAGACGGATTATCTGTCCCACCAGGCGAACTAGGACTTCCGGGTGGAGAACTTGGTGGCAAATCTTTCCCCATAAATGGATTACCAGATGTTTTCACTATGACATCGGGACGGAATTTTGGTATCTTCCCAGAAATATTGTTGTTGGAAACATCGACAAGCTGCAGCTCTGGTAAGCTGGTGAGGCTAGCTGGAATAGGACCAGTGAGATTATTATCACTCATGACCAATTGTTTCAAAGCAGTGAGATTAGCAGCAGCAGGAGATATTGTACCAACCCAATTCTGTTTAGCAAAATTGATTACAATCACACTGCCCTTAGGATCGCATGTAACAAAGTCCCAACCTTTACAAGGATTATTACCAGCCCAAGACTCAGCCACTCTCATTGGATAACCCACAGCTCCAGCAACCTCAAGCAACACAGTTACCTGTGGATCACATGGTTCTGGACTAGGATTACAAAAATGGTTCATATTCCCAAGACTCACCTGAACACCTGTTTTAAAAACCGGCATTGGGCCCATAAATATGTTATTTTGCAAAGACACATTAGCCAGCTTAGGAAGGGAAGTTAAAGAAGCAGGAATCACCCCAGTTAAGGTATTATCGCGAAGTTGAAGATCAACCAAATTAGTACAAAGAGAAAGATCAGGAATTGGGCCCGAAAACTTATTAACATGGATCCAAACCTGAGTCAACTGTTCCATTGAACCAAGAACATCAATCCTACCTGAAAGTCCATTCTTTTGATTATTAAGCACCAAGTTTTTAATCCCAGAGTTAGCAAAAGACGCCGGCAAAAACCCCGTTATGTTATTATACGAAAGCCTCACATTCTCCAAACTAGGGAACGACCCAAAAATATCTGGAATTTGACCCATGATATTAGCATTAGACGCTGAAAAATCAGCCAAGGATGATGAGTCCGTTAAACTATCAGGGATCGTCCACGGAGGAAGACTGGGATTTTCATCAATGCTAAAATGTTCTAAACTCGTTAACCCTTTAAGGAAATTAGGAGGAACGGACGTAAAATTATTGTTATCAAGATGAACTTCTTGAAGAGAAGAAAGGTCTGATAAAGGAGGCAACGAACCATAAAGACGGTTCCTTTGGAGATTAAGGGATTGAAGACTAGAAAGCTGGTTAAGATCTGGTGGTAATTCACCGGCAACAGATTTTGATATAAGGCTAATTGAAGAAACTCTGCCTGAAGAGTCACATGAAACGCCTGGCCATTTACATACGTTGGGACCTGACCAGCCGGTTGGAGTTGGCGCAAGAGACTTAGCCAATTTAGCCATGACGGCTGCATCGCCGGCGGAGCCATCATCGGCGGAGGTAATTGTGGCTATGAGGAGGAAGAAGAGGAGGTAGCAGAGGAGGATTAATTCGTAGAATTTGTACTTTTTTTTGCCCATTGTGGCTACCTTTCTCTGTCACCTCATTGTTCCGATGATTAGGGTTTGTGAGAGAGGAGGAGAAAGAGGAGAGAAGGGTTTGGCTTTGTATTTGAATGCTTGAATTAAGGAAGGTAAGCAGAGAACGTATGGCATGGCGAGAGAGCTTGTTTATGGCAAGTCTCCAAAACTTTCATAATTGCTTTTGGTAAAAGGAAGGCCAAATAAATATTTTTGAATCTCCCACGCGTAAAACGAAACGACGCAGTATTGAATATCTTTTTGGGATTTTCTTGCCTTTATTTAACTTTTGTTCTATTTAATTAAATTTTACAAGACGCAATTGATGGAGTATCCATTTGGATCCTGGTTTTGTGGGTCTCTACAAATTTATTTTTAATTTTATGATCCTATCTTTTTTTTTTTTTACACATGGGAGATTTACTTTTACACATAAAAAATTTAAAAAGATTGTAAATGACAATGAAAGCTCATTTCCTCTAACAACAGAACATTATTTGTTTAAAATTATGTCACTCGGATAGATTTTACTCCCTCCGGTCCACTTTAAGTGATTTTTTTGCCTTTTTTGTGTTCCACAATATTTGATTTTTTCATATATCAAGAAGGAATTAACTTTTTCTTTCCAAAGTTGCCCTTGAGTAAAGTGCCTAGGAGTAGTTTGTTGTATTTTCAATGAGCAAATTAAGGTTAATATGATCAATTTTATTGTTAATTAATGCTAATAGGTGAATTTCTTAATATGTAAAAAAGGTTCTAAAAAACCACTTAAAGTAGACATGAGGGAGTATCAATCACGGGGCATAACTTGGACATAGCTTTGAAACCTATTAATTTTATATCGTTAACTAAAATTGACAAAAAAACAGGGATCAAAGTTAAACATAGGACATGAAGGGACATTGGGTGAAAATTTTTGGATGTCATTTTCCCTAATTAATTGACCAAGACGGAATATTTGGAGTGCAAGTTCAACGACGTGTCGGGGAAAGCGAATGTGGAAGTTGAAAGTCCAAGAGGAGGGGGGAGGGGGGAATTAGCCGATTTGTAAAACTTAGTTGACTATGTAGGAAATTAATCGACTAAACTTTACTCAGGAATTAATCGCAGCAGAAATAAACTAAGCAAACAGAAAAGTAAAGGAGGCGTAACAGTTTTATACTGGTTCAGTAACGGTGTGGTACCTACATCCAGTTTCCTTGGGTCACAAGGTTCTCTTAGATCTTTAGTAAGCGTTTACAACAGTGATGGTTTTAGTACGTTCATTACCAACGATATACAACAACAATGTTTCTTTCTAATGTTGACACAACTCTTATTTTATTTTCTAACTCTTCCTATCTTTTGCGACATTTGTAGACTCGGCTATACAGTATTTGTACTAAGAACTAGAAAGGTGTAGAAACAGATGTGATGCCCTTCTACTTCTTCCTTTATAGCTTGATGAGTCTTCTGATTCCTTGTCTTATGGATCGCATAGCAATAATTATTGGAGGCCTTTCCTTGTGAGGAATATATATCTAAGAGTGAGACCCATGGGTAGCCTCATAAATCTAGCTTGAAAGGGTAACTAGATTCATCCTTAATCATGACGAATTGGTTCCTCCATTTATCCTTGATTAGAGCTTCCGCAGATTGTTCTTGATTTGTTCTCTAGTCATGATTAGTTCACTTTCCTTTCTTGCGCGCTTGAGGATCTTTAGCAAGTCTGATTGATTGACTTTCCTTCTTTGTTCTTTGATTGATTGATTCTCTTTCCATTAGATGTAAAGTTCAAAACACATAGCCGTTGAGTTTCTCTGATTTCCCATATGATCTTCTTTCCTTTCATCAATGTCGTTGCTCTTGATCATAGAATCTGCACACAATGAGATGTCATTAGTCAAGGCTTCTTTAGATTATTGATCATTATTAAAATTCTAAACTTAACAATCTCTCCCTTTTTAATGATGACAATAATCTAAAAAGAGTTCGACTAATTTAGGGGATACTTCCCTTTACGAGTGTACTTCTGCTCCCCCTGTCTTTAAGTTTTGTTGTGCCTTGTTTGTTCCTCCCCCTGTCTTTGTACTCTTTTTCATCTCCCCCTTTGATATCAATCAAAAAAAGCAAGAAGAGAACTATCACGATCCAAATTCACGTGACCGGTACCCGGCACACTACCTGACCCGAGTGAACCAACCCATATGTCAAGACCAAGTATAATTGCGCAAGACAATTAAAAATATTGTACATTTTCAAATTAAGTCACAATATATTTTTTTCATTTCCAAAGTCATACATGAAACCTTTCATAAAAATGATATAATCAAATTAAATGATTATTCCTTTATGAATGAAGTCCACAGTCCTATTTTTACAAACCCACAACTATCTATGGAGCCTCTATACCAAAGAACAGAACCAACACTTGGAGTAATTCCAAAAAAATAAAATAAGAAAGAATATGATAGCTACCACGAAATAAAAGTGGTGCTTCATAATACCTCGGAAAGAGAGTCATCCTAGTATGACCGCATGCCACGTATCATATATCATCCTGAAACATATAAAGTAAGCGGGACCCTGGAGGGGGCCCCTAAGGACTGAGTACACCACAACGGTACTCAATAAGTGTCATAGACTCTCTCTAGCTTAAGTTCTTGGGACAAACTTTATAAAAATAATGCATCAATATTTGATATAAATGATAAAAAAATTTATCAATTCATGATCCTTGTCATTTTAAATAAAAGACAAGTAAAACATAACCCACAATATATACTTTTAAAATATTTATATCAACCCAAGATTTTAGATAAAATCATACAAAATCATTCTATTTGCTTTAAATCATCAAAATCACTTTAGGCTCCTTAGGCCTAAACATAAAAAAATCATCCTTACCTTTCACTAGGAGTACTATACTATCACCGACATAATAAGGTCAACTAGGTTATATACCTAGCGGCAAGTATCATATACCCTACTTGCTCAGGTCGTCTCATCATAGTGTCATACGAATCGACTCAGCCATGCTAATAATAGAACAAAATAGTACTCTCTCGAGGGAGAGCACTCTGCCGTAATCTATACCACAAAGTGGCCATCTACGCCTACACCAACACGTGTAGTTTCATGACAATGAACACAATATATCCGAAGTCAATGTCGGTGAACACAAGTAACCCCCAAAATATTTGATACTTCAAAAAATAGATTCATAGCATAGTAGCTTCAAAGGATCTATTTTTACCAAATCATAGCATTTATAGAAAATCTAAATTATTTGAACAAAATTAAATAAATAACCTTTTACATGCTAAAACCTTTAGCAATTTAACATCAATCTTTAAAAGATACCATAAGTGCTATTATGCTCATCAATTTTTAAAAGAAATACTTTCCATGAAAACTTATCTTTAGCACTCATATATGTATACTCTTTGCAATACGTAAGTTTTGATAAAAACTTATAACATTTACCTTGAGTGTCATTTTGCCAACAAGATTTAAAATAAAATTTTATAAAATAACATGACACTACATATGCAAAATAATATTTTAGTGCATGGAGATATCCGTACTTGTTTGTCCCTACAAGCACGAAAGAACATTTGCAAATAACTTAATTATTAACTCAAAACATGCTTTTAGAGAAAATTCCTCAAGTAGAGTAAGTTTTAATCAACTTACCTCGCTTTCGCTTTATTAACATTCACAAGTTTTCAATCCTCTTCCATAATTTCAATGTTGATTAAAATGCCCAAACATCACCAACAAGTCGATATCTATAATTAGATATCATAATTACATCAAAATATGACCTAAAATATTGATCAATATTCATATATGGCTCATAAGTTGGTCACGAGCCTCCAACAACTCAAATCGCTAAATAGATTCACATGCTAGACCATTCAACTTCATTCTTATATTTTAATACACATTCAAAGTCATTAATGATACTACATCAATAGTCCAATGCCACCAAGTTACTATTCATCATCTTCCATAATCAACACTTGCAAAATATACAATTCGGGTGATTACTTAGTTGATCACTTCCATCTTTTGCTAACAAATAATTTCATAGGTTTATTGTATTCATCAATTTCATCACCAAGATTACCATTTATCTTCTCTCTTATTTTCTTAAAAGTACTATTCATTCCATAAACTAGAGTTTTATAATACAATCTTTTAACCATTAAAACTTGTAACAAATGCTTCAAATATTTCTAACTACTCATAATAAATGAGTTTGAAGCATTGGAATTACCTCTAGTAGATCAATCTTGAAAAATCACAACTTTGGTGATTTTTGTGTTCTTGAGGATTTGATGATGAAATCTAGTATTTGGATATAAGAATTATGTTAGAACTCATGTATATTGAGTAAGAATCAATCCAAAACATTATTAACAACTTACCATAGTTGATTGGACTTGATTTGAGCTCAAACTCACCTCTTCACCTCAAGAACCCTAACCCCCAATACATAAAATACTCTCTTCCCCCAATTTTGTATTTATAGGCCCAGATTTCTGGGTTTCTGATGCGGCTCCGGATGCTTTGCATACCCAGTTCACTCCTCTTCGAAGCTCGGATGCAGACACGGATGTTATGGCAGTACTTCATTGCCAGCCTTTCTTTCGGATGCGGCCCCGGATGCTTCGCATCCCTAGTTCACTCCTCTGCCAGCGTTTGTTAAGCTGGTCATAACTTCCTATAGGAATATCCAAATAACAAACGGTTTGAAGCATTAGGAATTATACTCGAAGATCTTTCATTTGATAGTCTATACATCACATAACTCTTTATGTATATGTAGATATGCTCGTCCAAAGTTAGGTCTTGTGTGTACTCATTTGGAACTTTAGTCTATCAGGGAATTTCCAACTTGATTTGTCCCAAGGGCTCTCCTTATGCCCTATATCACTTCAAATACACCCCGTACACTAATTATCATATCCAATTAATATCTATCATATTAATAGTCCTCGTCTGCACACAAAATAATATAATTAGCACACATTAACTTTCTTAATAGCGCTTAAGTATTTCAAAATTTTTCGGGGTACTACAAGAACAATAGCTAATAATAGTACTAGTTAAGCATGCAAAAAATATATACAGCTAGCAGTTATACCGGGTATAGTCGACTGACATGCCCATTCAAACACATCCAAAAGAAGAAGTTTTAACACCCACCATACAAAACAAAATAAAAATATTGTCTAAACAACCCAGACACTTAATTCCTTCCAAGGAAATACTTCAAGGTGTTGATCACTTTGGTGTAGAAACTGTCATGTGAGGCATCAATATCCTTGGTGACTTGGTCAGCTTCTCAGTTACATCCTGCATTGCCCTGATTCCTTACCTCTTTGTGGCTTGGAGAGTGATCCTTAACCTAGCCACATCTGCTGTTTACTTGGTTACTGCCCTGATCTTGTCCACATGTTCCTGCATAGAGGTTAGCAATTCCTTGATACATGCAATGTTTTGTTGCATTAGCAGCAACTGATATGAGGAAGAGGATTTGATGGCTTCAGATTTAATCCCTCCAATTCCCTGTTGAGGGATGGATTCAGGTGCCTTATCTTTCTTGAGCCAAGTTCCCTCAATCAAGGTATATCCCATCGTGGCAAAGGCAGTCTTGTCATATATGCTGGAGATGGTTTTAGGGGCATAGAGAGACAGATCCACTTTCATAACTTGCAAGATGTGAAAGATTAGTAAACCATAGGGCAAACTGTTCGCATGATGCTTTCAAGCATGTACTACGTACCCAAGCAAATCAATTAATAGCCTTCCCGTTTACCAGGCAGTACAAGACAAACACATCTCGGAGAGATAGGGTGCTAAGAGAACTAGTATAGGGTAGCAAAGTGGTAGCAATAATGTAGGCTAGTACACAATGTTTAAATTTCAAACTTTTTGGACCACTATCAGGGGTTTTTTTAGACAACACACTTTTTGCTTTCTCAAACGAGACTTCAAAATTATCAGGCCAAGAATGTTGCACAAATAAACTATACCCAACAAACTTTGTTGCAAAAATTTTCTCAAACTGATAAGCGTCAAGAATAATACAAGTTCCTAAAATAATGGATTCTAGATCATCTTTATCATTCACAAACATATTGACATAAACATACGCACATGCTCTTCATAGACAGTGTCACCTACAGTAGCAAAATGATAGACACGTTTTTGAGTTTCAAACACAGAGATAACATCACAGTGAGAGTTTTTCATAGATTTCAAACTTATAGTGCGATCATAAGCAATCGACTTTCCTTTGAAAGCAACAAACCTAGCCTTCTCTTCGGGGCCATAAAAATGCATCTTGTATTCAGGGCCAAACTCTATGCTTTCAGTTTTCTCTCTTTTTTGAGACGATTGCTTAGGGATGGACTCCATTGGACGCTTTCCAGCCCTCTTTTGGGAGATGATAATATCTTCTTGAGAATCACTGGAATCATCCTCGAACAATGGATGATATGTGCTTTCTGAGTTTTCTACATCTACAGGATCATCAATTTGATGGTTTTTCTTGAAGCTATGGCTTCTTCTGAGCATGGAGGAGGAATGAGAGAGTTTGGTTTTGGCCTTGAGTAAAAGAGAGCAGAGAGAAAATGATTTTCTTTGAGAGAATGGGAGATATGATCGAGGGGAAATAGGTTAAAAAGAGTTTGAATGGACGCCTCGATTCTTGGAGAGACATGTGAAGGGCAACTGAAAAGTTGCCTTCTGCAAGCCCGCCGTCAGTTCAGTCATTAATGCAAATACAGAATAATCAAGTACTAAAAGATTTTTAGGGCGAAAATTATGAAGAACAATTATGGAAAAATTTATAAACTTATACAATTATGGAAAAATTTAGCACAGTTAGACGGAAATTAAACAAATACCAGTTTTGTCATGAAGGAAACAAAATCTTGCTTCAAGTAATGATTTTATAAAAATATCTGCTAACTGATTTCTAGTATTGATAAATTGTAACACAATATCGCCTTTAGCAACATGATCACGTATAAAATGATGCTTAATCTCAATATGCTTAGCCCTGGATGATGCACATAATTTTTTGAAAGACAAATAGCACTAGTATTATAAAACATAATAGGAACACAGTTAAGACGTAAATCATAATCTAACAGTTGATGCATAATCCATAGAACTTCTGTGCAACAGTTGCCTACAACCAAATATTCTGCTTCAGTAGTGTATAGGGCAACACAACTTTGTTTCTTGCTGTGCCAGGATATGAGAGATTTTCCAAGTAATTGGCACGTTCCACTTGTGCTTTTCCTGTTAATTATATCTCCTGCAAAGTCTGCATCTGAAAAACCTTTGAGATCAAAGACATTTAAACTTTCGTACCATAATCCATAGTCGACTGTCCCTATTATATATCTGATAATACATTTAACAACAGTCAAGTGGGACTCTTTGGGAGCTGACTGATATCTTGCACATTTGCAAACACTGAACATAATATCAGGTTGACTAGCCGTAAGATAGATTAGAGAACCAATCATACCTTGATACATTATTTCATCGACACTCTTACCATCTTTATCTTCATCCAGGGTAGTTGACGGACTCATATGAGTCCTTATGGCCTTTGCATTAGACATGCCACACTTTTTGATGAGCTCTTTTGTGTACTTTGTTTGACTAATGAAATTTTTTTTCTGTACTTGCAATTGTTTGATTTGAAGCCCAAGGAAGAAGGTTGATTCTCCCATCATACTCATTTCAAATTCCCCTTTCATGATGTTTGAAAAATCCTTGCATAAAACAGGGTTAGTACTGCCAAAAATAATATCATCTACATAGATTTGTACTATTAAATTACCTCCAGTCAATCGTTTGATAAAAAAAGTAGTATCAATATTACCTCTGTCAAACCCATGTTCGACTAGGAATGAACTCAACCTTTCATACCAAGCTCTAGGAGCTTGCTTTAGACCGTACAAAGCTTTGGACAGTTTGTAGACATGATTTGGAAATGATTCATTTACAAATCCTGGAGGTTGCTTAACAAATACTTCCTCATAGATGAACCCGTTTAAGAGAGCGCTTTTCACATCCATCTGAAATAATCTGAAATATTTGTGAGCAACATAGGATAATAAGATGCGAATAGATTCTAACCTGGCAACAAGATCGAAAGTCTCCTCGTAATCAATTCCTTCTTGCTGTGAATAGCCTTGAGCAACCAGTTTAGCTTTATTTCGTACTACTTGTCCAGACTCATTCAACTTATTTCTGTACACCCATTTTGTTCCAACAATTATGTATTTGGAGTTTAGAAATGAGTTCCCATACCTTATTATTCTCAAATTGATCAAGCTCTTCCTTCATTGCAGTTATCCAGCTTTCGTCTCCAAGGGCCTTATCCACATTTTTTGGTTCAAACTGGGATATGTGACCAATATTTGATGTCTGCTTTAGTGATCTTCTAGTTTTCATTCCTTCCTGAGGATCTCCAATGATGTACTTATGTGGATATCCATGCTCACTTTTCCATTCATTTGGAACAACTAATACTGGCTCCTTTTCAATGAGAATTGACTGTTCAACTGTAGGAAGTTCCTGATTATCTACACGACTAGCAGTCTACTAATCTTGCTGATCAGTCACCTCATCACGAGAGTTTTCACCTTTATTGATAGACTTTGTAACTATGGAAATTTTCTCATCTTCAGGAAGTTTTTCATTCCTTAAGCGAGGGTTAGTATCCACAAAAATAACATGTATAGATTCTTCAATAGAAAGAGTACGCTTATTAAAAACTTTATATGCTCTACTGGAGGGAGAGTATCCAAGAAAAATACCTTCATCGCTTTTGGGATCAAACTTACCAAGATTGTTTTTTTCATTATTGTGGATGAAACATTTGCAACCAAAAGGATGAAAATAACTGATATTGGGTCTTTTACCTTTCCACGGTTCATATGGAGTCTTCTTGAGAATAGGTCGAATTAAGCATCTGTTGATGATGTGACATGTTGTGCTTACAACTTCTGCCAAGAAGTGGTGTGGAAGGGAATTTTTCACAATCATAGTTCTTGCCATATCTTGCAAGGTTCTATTTTTGCGTTCTACCACTCCATTTTGTTGAGGTGATCTTAGAGATGAAAAATTGTGGGAGATCCCTTGATCATTACAGAAGTTCTCAAATGCTTTGCGTTCAAATTCTCCTCCATTGTCACTTCTTATAGAAGATACGTAGTAACATTTTTCCCGATGTACTTTCTTGCAGAAGACTTCAAAATTTCTTAATGCCTCATTTTTATGACTTAGAAAAATAACCCAGGTAAATCGAGAAAAATCATCTACTATAACAAAGGCATATTTTCTACCACATATACTACCTGTTCTAGTTGGACCAAAAAGTTCCATATGCAAGAGTTGAAGAGGCTTTGTAGTAGATACTATGTTTTTAACTTTAAAAGAGGACCTGGTTTATTTTCCTAGTTGACATGCATCACAGATTTGATCTTTTGAAAAATCTAGTTTTGGAAGACTAATGACAAGATCATTTTTGAAAAGGTTATGAATAGTATGCATGTTGGCATGATCAAGTTTTCTATGCCACACCCAAAGATCATCAATCATAGAGGCTAGACAAATTACTGATGGTGTAGACATTCCTACCTCTATTTCCAAAAAGAATAACTTTACCTGATTCGTCTTTAATAAAACAACCATATTTTTTTTAAAACGAACATCATAGTCATTGTCACATAGTTTACTGATACTGAGTAGGTTATAGCCAAGTTCATCAACTAGGTACACTTCGTCTACATCACATGTTGAGCTGAGAAGAACTTTTCCAACTCCAATTATATTTCCTTTTGATTTGTCTCCAAAGTTGTTTGTTTCTCCATCTAGTTTGGTGACAATTTTGAACATTTGTTTGTCACCTGTCATATGTCTGGAACACGCTCTATCAAGGTAGCATTTCCCTTTTCAATTCTTCTTATGGTGTTCCTGCAAAAATAGATTACTTATTTTTAGGTACCCAAGCCTGCCTGGGTCCTAAATGGTTAGTGTTTCTAATATTAGCTTGACTAGAGAGCTTGGGTCGCCAGACCCATCTCCTGTTGTTCTTAAACTGCAATGATTAGAAGTATGACCAGGTTTTCCACAATAAAAACATGAGTGATTATTGAAATTTTCAGAGACTTTTTCTCCTCTAATTCTAAGCCTGCAGTAGTTAGAGCTGTGGCCATTTTTGCCGTAATGAGTGCATGCAGAGCGATTTCTAGTTCTAGTTGGTAAATTATGAGGAGCAAACTAATTTGATCTAATTGAGCTATGATCGGTGGATTTTCGCAATCCATTCAGTTGAAGTTGAAGTTCATTAACTTCATCTTGAATCATATCTCTCTCAATTTCACAAACTTCTAATTTCAGAGCCCAGTCTTTCTTTTCTCTTTGGATTTTTTTAAGTTCATTCAGAACTTTTTCAGTCTCTTCAAGAGCAATATCAATAAATTCTTGGAGTTCATGATAGTTAGGATATGTAGAAAGACGTACCTCACTTGTTCCTTCGTCTGCCATGAGACCAAGCTCACCCGAGTCTTTATCGCTATCTTCTTTGATGGCCATGAAACATATGTTGACAATTTTCTCATTGTCATATTCTTCTTCATCACTTCAAGCTCCAAAGGATTTCTTCTTTTGGAAATTTCTGCTTAGTTTCTTTTTCAGTTCAGGGCATTCAACTTGAATGTGTCCATGTTTTTCACACTCGTAGCATCTTCTGTCATTTTTGTCATTTTCAGTATTCATCTTACTTTTTTTTAAATTTGATTTACCTCTTCTGCTATTTCTGTTTTTCCTCATCATGCTTGTTACAACTTTAGAGAGCATAGTTATATTCTTATCTTGTTCACCTCCTCCTTCTTCTTCTGCTTCTTCTTCTTCTTCTTCTTCTTCTTCTTCTTCTTCTTCTTCTTCTTCTTCTTCTTCTTCTTCTTCTTATTCAGTTATAGTTGCTTTGAACGCAACTGTCTTCTTTTTTTCTTGTTGGACTTTCCTGTCTTAATGTGTTTTCTCAAACGCAATTAGATCACCTCCGAGTTCATCATAGTATATTTTGTCAATATCCCGACATTCTAAAGCAATAACTTTGGGTTGCCAAATTGTAGGGAGACTTCTCAGAATTTTTCTATCTTGTTCTCCACTTCTGATTGGTCTACCAAAGGATTTCAAGTCTCCAAGGATTTTGTTGAACCTAGAGAACATTTCCTCCACTGATTCTCCATCCTTCATTTGAAAAAGATCACAATCTCGAACCAGGAGATTGATCCTTGTCTCTTTCACTTTGTTAGTTCCTTCATATATGACTTCTAACTTATCCCACATTTCCTTTGCAGTTGCACAACTAGATATCTTTTCATATTCTTCTCCGCTTATAGCATTGCACATCAGATTTTTTGCCTTAGCATTCACTTGGATAATACTGCTTTTTCTTCAGTGTAATAATCTAAACAAATGATACTATGATTTCACCATCTTTATCCTTCTTTGGCGGAATTGGAAGATTTTCCTTTTTGATCACACACTAAACCTTAATGTCATATGACATAGTATAGGTCTCCATGTGCACTTTCTAATGAGAAGTGCTGGCCATTGGAGTAAGGAGGTCGTACCTCAGAAGTTCCTTCTTGAAATAGTACTCCAATGACTGTGTTTGATGCCATGATCTTTTCCTCACTTACTGTTAAGCAATGTTCATGAGTCCCGCTCCGATACCAATTGAAAGTACAAGAGGGGGATGGGGGGAGGGGGGGTTAATTGTAGCCGATTTGTAAAACTTAGTTGACTATGTAGGAAATTAGTCGACTAAACTTTACACAGGAATTAATCGCAACAGAAATAAACTGAACAAAGAGAAAAGTAAAGGAGGCTTAGCAATTTTTATACTGGTTCAGTACCGGTATGGTACCTACATCCAGTTCACTTGGGTCACAAGGATTCTCCTAGATCTTCAGTAAACGTTTACAACAGCGATGATTTTAGTACGTTCACCACCAACGATATACAATAACAATATTTTTTTCTAATGTTGACACATCTTTTGTTTAGTTTTCTAAGTCTTCCTATCTTTTGCGACACTTGTAGACTCATGAATACAGTGTTTGTACTAAGAGCTAGAAATGTATAAAAACAGATGTGAAGTTGCATGCTCTTCGATGCCCTACTATTTCTTCCTTTATAGCTTGATGAGTCTTCTGATTCCTTGTCTTCTGGGATCGCATAACAGCAATTATTGGAGGCCTTTCCTTGTGAGGCATAGATATCTAAGAGTGAGACCCAAGGGTAGCCTCATGAATCTAGCTTGAAAGGGTAACTAGATTCATCCTTAATCATGACGAATTGGTTCCTCCATTTATCCTTGATTAGAGCTTTTACGCAGATTGTTCTTGATTTGTTCTTTAGTCGTGATTAGCTCTCTTTCCTTTTTTGCGCGCTTGAGGATCTTTAGCAAGTCTTATTGATTGATTTTCCTTCTTTGTTCTTTGATTGATTGATTTTCTTTTCATTTGATGCAAAGTTCAAAACATATAGCCGTTGAGTTTCTCTGACCTCCCATATGATCTTCTTTCCTTTCATCAATGTTGTTGCTCTTGATCATAGAATCTGCACACAATGAGATGTCATTAGTCAAGGCTTCTTTAGATTATTGATCATTATTAAAATTCTAAACTTAATAGATCGACGAGGATATCACGCACCGTATATGGGTGAGGTGGATAAAATGTAAGTTAGCGTCTGGAGTCATGTGTGACAAGAATGTGCCACCAAAACGTAAAGGTAAGTTCTATAGAGTTGTGGTTAGATCGGCCATGTTGTATGTAGCTGAGTGTTGGCCAGTCAAGAATTCACATATCCAGAAGATGAAAGTAATGTTGAGATAGATGTGCGGGCATATTAGGCTGAATAAGATTAGGAATGGAAATATTAGGGAGAGGGTGGGCGTGGCTCCCATGGACGACAAGATGCGGGAGGCGAGGCTTAGATGGTTCGGAAACGTGCGGAGGAGGAGCCTAGATGTCCCGGTTAGGAGGTGTGAGCGGTTGACTTTGGCAAGTACGAGAAGAGGTAGAGGGCCTAAGAAGTATTGGGGCAAGGTGATTAGGCAGGACATGGTATGACTTCAGATTTCCGAGGACATGACCCTTGATAGGAAGGTATGGAGGTCGAGCATTAGGGTTGTAGGTTAGGGGGTAGTCGAGCGTTTTTCCTCGTTGTACCGACTAGTTTGATAGTGTTGTGTCTAAAACTGCTAGCGTTTTTTGTTGTGTTTTACACTTTTTATTTATTTATTATTATTATTATTCCCCTTACATTTACTTGCTATCTCTTACGGTGCTTATATTATTTTTCTGATTTCTGTTGTTACAGATCTTTTGTCAATGAGCCGAGGGTTTCCCGGAAACAACTTCTCTACTCTTTTGTGACAGTGGTAAGATCTTTTGTATTTTCCATGATTAATTGGGCCCTTCATTGATGACAGGGACGACATTGTACAGCTCGTCCGCGTGGATTTCATGATCGATGACGTGGAAAATAATGATTGGTTCCGTGGTTCTTTTATTACGTTGGAGATCCGCGGTGGCTATTGTGGATCTGCCTTTATATTTAGCGGAAGGAAAGAAGAACAAGAGGAGATTCGCAGTGTGAAGAAACAGAATCGACAATGAAATTCAGCCGCGCATTCAATGCCGCTTCAGTTCTCTTAGTTCTTCTTCTGATTACCATAGGTAATCTCTTTGAAGGTTATATGTCACGCTATTGATTTTTGTATCAGATCTGTTAATGCGATATTCAACGTGCTAAAATTCTTTTCTTTTCTTTTGAGCTAAAAATCAAATATTAAGTCAATAGGAATACTGTCAAATACGGTCTAAGTTTCGATTTGTATTTTCCAGTTACGGCTAAGAAGTCCGGTGATGTTACGGAATTGCAGATCGGTGTGAAGGTAAAATTTTTGGCATTTCTATTCTTCGACGATTCGTGGTACTTATAACTGATTAAAGAATGAACTGCGTTTTGTTTATATAGTATTAAGTTTCGTTTTGTTTGAACTTCTTCATTTAAAGATCTCTCGTGTATGACTTCCATGCGTGGCAATTTTTCGATGAATATTAGACTATTGTATTTCAAGTTTCTTATATTTTCAATTTCTAAAGAGAGAAGCTCGCGTTGGAGGATACTAGAATCTCTTGCTTCAGGCATAGTTTTAGGTTGCGGGTATTTAATTAAAAATTTAAAAGGAGCATAGCTTTAGGTTACAAATGTCATTTCGTTCAACATTCTGCTTTAGACTAATGATTTGCGAATTGAGTCATATTTTCTCTATACTGTTAGCTTTAGCGGAATTGTATAGAGAGATTCTGCACACACAGGGGGGGGGGGGGGGGTCTGTTTCTTTAATTGCTTCGACTGAATCCCCTCACCAAGTTTGGATATACATCAACTGTATACTCACACTGCTGAGTGGATAAGAGAGCATGAAAAGCTAGTATCTTTTGGTGGTTCATAGCTATGAGAAATAGTGTATTTGGCAGAGAACAATTGGTGAACAGGAGAAAAATAGATAAGCATTCTTTCTTTCCGTTACGCGTCTCTTACCTTCCATACTTGTCCGTCATATAAATATATTTTGTCATGCTATGGGATTTATATCTATGTTTTTTGTCCCTCACGGAGCATTTGTCAACTGAAAGTATTGTTGATCCATCTTGCAGTAAAGTAACTGTGTTGCTGTGTCCACGAAATTGAGACCTACTTGTCCAGGAATTAAGTATGCATAAATTTATCAAATCCAGTGCCACAGCTACCTGGAGAAAAGCATTGATTATTGTTACTCTCATGGGATCTTACTAACTATTTGTTCTCAAATGTTTCACTACTATGATGTTATTAATAAATACACTCTGCATTTATAGTCATCAAACTTTTATGTTTCTCAATGTTGATAGTAATGCTTGTAAATTGTGCACAAGTCTCCTTCATTTGGTGATTCCGTAGTCTAAACCCTAACCTATTATTTTCTTGGTCTTTTGCAGTTTAAGCCAAAATCTTGCGAACTTAAGGCTCACAAGGGTGATAGAGTCTCAGTACACTACAGTGTGAGTAGAAGTGCTTCTCTACTTAACTATTTAAAAGCTCCTAATTGTGGATGGAAGGAAAGTTACCCACTAAGAATGAGGTGTTTCTAATTTATTGCAATCCCTAATGGTAGATTAGCAAATTATTGTGTTTACTCCTTTAAGCAATACTTACTTAGCTTTATCCAAAAACAATGGCAATCCTTAAATTGATTACTGGGTTTCTGTCAATTATGTTGGAGAATTATATTCATGCATATGGGCTAGAAGATGAGAATGGGGTAGTGAGGTGAAAGATTTCACTTGATTATTCAGATTTTTTACATAGTCCTTTTCTTTCCTTAAGACCAACTCAATCTCTACGAAAAGTTCTATCTCTTTCCTCAGTTATTAAGCTTCATTTTCCTTTTCTTGTTTCTGAAGTTGCTCCTTCTTCTTCTTCTTTTTTTCTCTAAAGAAAGCTTTGGAAGCAGGTCAATCATTAACTCAAAATAAATGTATTTGATAACATATACATTTCAGCATTAGATCAAAAACACAATTTGTTTTGTATACAACATAAAAGCCTAGACAATGCGTGGATCAGAAACATAATGATTGAAGGAGAAAAGGGATCGGGTGTAGAGGAGGAGGTGTGCTTGAAGAAGCTAGGTCCTGTGCATTTCTCTTTCAGATTCCTTTTATTTTCAATCAGGGTAACGAACCAACTTAGGGGCACTTGAATGATCAAAAGAAAGTTAAAAAACTTTTCTCTTGATTGAACCATCCTCTTTCACTTGTCTTCGTCTTATTCTTACTTGTTTGGTTCTCTTTCAACTTATGGATTTGATAGCTTAGTTCTTCTCCACTTAACTGTATGTATATGAGAAAGGCGTTCCATGCTCACAAGGAACTTGGAGTAATGAATACATGCCAATCAGGAACTATGAAGGAAATGTCATGTGACAAAGGAAGGAGGCAGCATTAGCATTGGCATATGTGATTAAACAAACGGGAAAGGATTGGGGAGGGAGAGTTAGTGGTTGAAATTAGGCAATCCAGTGAGGTTACTAATAGAAACTTACGACAATATTTTGCTGACTTCATCTATATTTAACGGGCATATATTTTGCTGACGTCATCCATATTTGACTGGCATATCCATATTTAACAGGTATATGTACTAACACTTTAAACTGCAGCGCAGTTTCTTGTATTTTCTATGTAAGAGGGGAGTTTGGTTTAGTTTTGTTGAGCTAGAGGTAACGTCCAAGTGATTTACCCTATATCTTAATGTGCCTGCAGGGAAAACTTACAGATGGAACTGTATTTGACTCCAGCTATGAGAGGAATGACCCCATTGAGTTTGAGCTTGGAAGTGGTCAAGTGATTAAAGGTTTGTTTTGCGTTTTTTTTATCAATACCCACTCTACATCATTTCTAATCCTTTGGAACTATGGCCCACGTGAAATAATTGCATTGGTGCATTTTCTTCCTTTCTTTTTCTTCTTTGATGGTTTCCCTCAATGATAAGCAGTTGTGGGAAGCATATTAGGAACTAGAATCTCAGCGAAAAATCATTGAGTTCTTGACAATGATAAGTGCTAATATCCGCACGCAGTAAATGGGTGTAGTGGTGACAAAACAAAAGATGACATTGTTTTTGTCTCTTGCTTTTCAAGGTCTAGTTCTTTTCACTTTGTGGGAGCTTATGAATATAGTCATATACATTGGACTGTAAAATTTTTCCTTTTGATATGTCAAAAAATCTCTCATTTATAATATACCAAACTCGTTCCAAATATTGACATATAGGGTTGTGGCTTAACAAAGGAATTCTCTCTTTACACCAAAGTGAAAGTTGGAAAAAGAAGAGCCTGGTTATTACTTAGCAAGAGAAAAGAAAAAGGAAAAACAGCTTGAGATGTAAATAAAATCTGACAAACTGAAATCATAACATTGTAAAAAGTGTGTGCCTTTTCAAGATATGAGCCCTTTTGGGCTGTTGGCTCCTCATAAAGTATGAGAACCTCTTTTGTATGTCCTATTCTTCAAGGTAACACATCTACTCCTCATGAAGTAAAGCAGTCTATAGTATGAATTCCTATAAGCTAGATTTATGTTTCTTTGTTCTGAATTACCTTCTATGTAGTTCATTAAATATGATACTCTCGCAGTCCACAATGAGTCATATTTATGGACATAGACAAATATAGATGTTGACTGGAGATATATAGAATATTACTTTTTCTAAAAAGATATATTATGCGAATGATGGTAAGCTGTCCTGAAAGGGTTAGTTAACAAAAGAACAGAACAAGCCATTGGATACTGAATGTCGCCTTGCAGGTTGGGATCAAGGACTTCTTGGAATGTGCGTGGGAGAGAAGCGAAAGTTGAAGATCCCTGCTAAACTTGGTTATGGCGAGAGTGGATCTCCACCAAAGATTCCAGGTAACATCAGCTACTTCTTTAGTAACTTAAATTCTGCTTTATGCATTAGCTGAACCTATAGACCACAAACTTTAAGCATTATCCTTTGGTACACTGGTCAACTATTTTCCGGTGTTTATTTCTTATTCTGAACAAATAGTTTTAATAGACTTGCTTTCAGTAGCCGTTAATGTACTCTCCTGCTGGTGGCATTGCTTCTGTTCCATTTAGCAAGGTTGCATTTGTTTTTGAGTTATTGGAGAACTTGCAAAGGGATTTTGCAAACATTTCTTGCAACTGTTTTTAGGTTTCCAAAAAGTGTGTGTTTGGTGAAATTCTCTTCTCAGAATTTGCAAATTCTGGAAAAATGGGCAATTTTTAAGCTTGGAATTCTTTTTTTTTTTTGTTGCAAAAACTTGGAAATAAATGAAGATTTCGAAAGAAGTTCAAGAGTTTTGCCAAAATATTGTAAAGGTCTTTCTTCACTCCGAATGAACTGTCTTTGTTGGCGTTGCTTTCGATTTATATGTGATTAGCCACAGTAGCAAAACATCGTAAAGGTTTTTCTTCAAAGTAATTTTGGGTCCGCTGTCTGGATTAATAACTGAATTCATCTCCATGATTCCTCTATATATATATATAGAGAGAGAGAAAATGGGGTAGGGTGAGGGGCGGTAGGCTGTATTCAGCATGTGGGTTTAATGCTTCTTAAGTTCATATGACGCGACATCTATCCTCTATCGAGATCCTCTATCGAGATTCTTTTACTTCTTGCTTGAGTTTTGTACTCTCCCTTGTTATGTAAATTTTTCCTTGAGTTAGCCAGAGTCGTATTTTTATATTTTCTTATCTGTTCAAACATATAGGTGGTGCTACACTTGTCTTCGACACTGAGCTGGTTGCTGTGAATGGAAAGAGATCAGCAGCTGATAGTGAACTGTGATTTAACGATGTCTCTACACTCTTCATTAGCGACTTCTAAATCTATTTTTAGGTTATCTTATAGTTATATTTGCTTCTTTTTGATAATTTAGATACTAAAGTATTGGCTGCTGGCAAAATGACACCTCAAGTGTGTTTCCTTTTGTCACTAGTTTTTTCCTCTGCTAAAGTTAAGTGGATGGACGATGAACTCCCAAGATGGTTTTGCCATCATTACTTTTAAATTCTGTACCATTGATAGTTTTTTTCTTTTTCTTTTCTACCTCAAAAGTATATGATAGTGGATACCACGAGTATATCTACGTAACAATCGCGGAGCTAAGTAAACTAAAATTCTTGTCAAATTCCACGAGCATGTCGATGACTTCCAATGTGTATTACTGCCTTCACCACATTTCCAATCCCAAATCTACCTCCGGACATACGTTTAAGTCCGAAATTACCATCCGGACCTAATAGAACCATCAAAACTCCGAATCGAGATCAAATACGCAGAAGTCAAACTTGGTTAACTCCTCCAACTTAAAGCTCCTAAAATGAGAATCATTTTTCCAAATCAATTCTGAACCGCTCGAAAACAGAAATCAGCCATCGCAAGTCATAATACTCATATGAAATTACTCGCGGCCTCGAATCACCCAACGAATATGCAAATGATCAAAATGATATGAAGCTACTTGCGACCTCGAACCACCGAACGAATATACAAATGATCAAAATGACCGACCGAGATCGTTACATTTAGCCTTTTCTTTTCTTTAGATCTAATTTGATGAACAGTGGCTGTAGTCTTGCAATATGCGCCAATAGATAAAAAAAGAATAATAGAACTAAATACCACCAGAAAGAAAGAGTATAGTGTTTTAGGCCATGACATGAAACATCCTTCTGTATAATATATAAACATAATATATTTACTAATTATGTATATTATGTTATATATATATATATATATATATATAACATAATGTATTTATTAATTATGTTGTTGACAATTGATTGTTGAACTGCATGCAGTGAATATATCAGAGAAATATATATCGGCATAAAGAGAAGGATAGACAGTTCTCTTTGGCAGTAAACAATCATAAGCTCTAACACGCAAACCATACGCTTGGGCCTAATTTCTAATACCGTGATCTTCAAACTCTAAACCCAAAAGCTTAATTCCGGCACGTGTAAACACTAACCCATATGAACTATATAGAACAAAGATGACATAAAGAAATATAAATATTTTCTTCATTACTTATATAAACATAAAGATATGGGAATACTTTCATTGTTTCAAACAGACCCAAGAAAATGATAATAATGCAAATCCCCAAACGTGCATGCGTAAATCAAATACAATTATTACATGCATATAGGAAATCCAACAATAACTATCCAAAAACAGAAAAGTAATAGAGTAGCCATAAATACAGCGCATTAAACAAATCAAAATGAAGAACACATTATCTGAACTAATTCATCTTAAATCCACAATCTCTTTGTAGACCATGCTAGATGAATATCATTGTCAAGATCTTGCCACACCTCCTTTTTTGGGGAAATGAGTTTTTTCACTTTAAGTGACATTATTGAAAATAGATTATTTGATTTAATTAAGAGTCGCCACTTGAAATTATTTAATTGGGGTATTCCAAGTCACTAGTTTATTTTAATTCCAATTCAAGGAAATTGACTCTGTTTAAGTCTGCGAAATACAGAAGACCAGGTAAGGAATTCTGTTAACCCGGGAGAAGGTGTGAGGCACTCCCGAGTTCCGTGGGTCTAGCACGGTCGCTTTCATAATCTTACTTGGATTAATTATCTGATTATTGCGTATTTTAAACCTTTGTTCATTTTTATCTTTTGTACCGCTTTTTATTTGCATATTTTAATTTGTCTTAGGCATTTATGGAATTATTTTAGAACAAGTTACGATGTCGTATACTTGTTGTTTTATACACATCGCAGATTGCGCCAAATAAAACGTACCCGCAATTTACAACATGTTTATTTTATCACTTTGAAGTTGGGGTCAAATGACACAAGCGTGCACTCGAATTTGGAGTTACGTATCACGACTATGCCACGGGAACCGTACCCATAGTTATAATAATTTATTATTAACTATGCCTAAAGCAAGCTACGATATTCGAGAGTTGTTTATTTCCTAAAGTTTGGGATTATTGCAAAGGGTTCAAGCGTAATGCAATTTTGTAGAAGTACGTACATCAGCGAATTACTACACCAATTTTGGTGAAATATTTTGACTCTATAATTTAAGAAATTAGCGCTTTACACACGCGAACATTTTAAAGCCAAAACTGTTGTTACTCTATACGATCCTAAATTGAAATCTGATAATCCTTTTAAAAAGGTTCTGCTGATATGAAGTATAACGATAACTCTACTTTGGTTCAAATTACTTCAGCCAACATGAATGTGTATATTTTCTGAAACCCAAAACCAGGCCAGATAGAGTGGCTGGTGAGTAAAGCACCCAATGGGCCAATTGAAATTGGTCACATAGGCCCAACTGGACTCTCGACATATTAAGTGCAGCTTGTTTCATTCAAAGAAGACCAGTCCTCTTAGATCGGGCCCAATAATTTCTAGGAAACACGACCCAACAATTCACAAAAAGAGAAATAAAAAACTCCATTCAAACTTTTACATGATTTGCATATTCGATTTGCATATTCAACTACGAAATCATAAGCAACAATTATATAATACTTTGAACATCAATGTATGAATACCTGAATTTTAGAATTAGCTCATTACATCAATAGCCCTAATTGAAATCATATGATAATAGCCATTTGTCAAATCTATCTATCTAATATCAAATTAAAACGTGTTATTACAGACTTTTGTAACAAATGAGTTCTAAGCAGTTTATTCTACTCATGCTTTTGATTCTTATACTCCTAGGCTCGACAGTCTACTCTTCAACTTCAAACCTCGAAAACTCCAAGCTAAAACAATCACAAACCTCTTATCATAACAACACCAAACTTTAATTTATCAGAACGTAAAGATAAACTCAAATATTAGTTGTTAAATCTTAAACAAAGCATCATATATTTTACGAAGAAATTTATAGATTAAACTCGAACTAAACATATGAGATCAATTACAACTCTAATCACAGAATCCATTTCAAAACAGCTTATCATTACTAAGTAGATCTACAACATATTTTAAGTGTTAACTAAATAAAACACTTCAAATAAGTTGATAAATATTTTATTTATGCTCAAAACAAAATGGATAACAGATTCAACCAATCACAGCAAATGAATTTAGAAGAATAGCCAAAATTTCATTGTAAATCAAAGAGTAAATACAGATTTGAGATGTGTACAATTTGTGAACTTACTAGAATTTGCCAAATAAAGGCTAGATGAAGGAAACAAGATGAAGTTCAGCTACTACTCCAACAGAAATCAACAACAATTCAGCACCAAATCACCTAGAAATTATAGAGTAAAGCGTGGTTCGAAACAACTTATAAATTCCTTTTTTTCAACGATTTTCCTTCTTTTTTGAAGTTTTGTTTTTTGTGTTTGAAGACCTTTTTTGAATTTTAAGATCTGAAAAACCCAGTCTCTCAGCTTTTTTTTTTTTTAGAGATCTTATGTATGTGTGCGAGTGTGGATGAGTATGAATGAATGGAAAGGGTAAAGGAAGATTCCCTTTTATAACCAATTTCATAGATGCTTTCGGTTGATTCCTTTTCTTTTTTAATCCCTCTATTTTCTGTTTATTACCCCTCAGTCCCCAATACTTGACCTCCTTGTAGTTTTCCTTTGCTAACAGACCCCTAATCCCTATTTCTGGAAGCTTCTAAGTTAGTTATTCAAAGATTTTTTCAGGTTAAAATATAAATTAATCCTTTACCCCTTAATATTTACCACTAGTTGTCAGCATATGCCTAGGCTTCTTGGCAAAAAGGCCCATGGCCATCACCTCCAAAACCAATAAACTCAATCTAGTGGGCCTATAAGTCCATATTCAAAATGGAAATAACAATTAAACTACTATAAACTCAAACAATAGAAACAAAACAAACACATAAATCAATTCACCCTAATATATAACTAAACTAATTTAGACAAGCAATTTAACTATTAAAATAATAACTAATTATGCTCAACAAATAAACTCAAAATATTTAAGGAGATAAGGAAGGAAATTACCTAGAAGAAATACACCCCTGCCAACAGCAAATACGGCGGACAATGACAATAAAGAGGAACGACAGACATGGGGGAAAGAGGGGGGAGGGGTAAACTTCTGGCCGGTTAACGACAACTTGACCGTATTCCAATGACTTCGAATTGAGTCAAAATTAATGTCAATAGAGCAATTGATCAATGTAAATTTCAAGTTAAAACGAGTTGAAATTATTGAAAAATAAAAAAGGGGACATATTGGGGTTTTGGTCTTTCCTAGATCTACTAAACATTGCATTCTAGAAATATTTTGATGGAATTGAAGGTAGGAGAGGTACGGGGAGAGGGTGGGGATTGTTTGGTGATGTTTTGGAGTGGTTTGGGGTTGGACTGCCGCCGTAGGCAATTTTTGGTAGGCGGCAGAAGGTGGAGTATGAGAGAGAGAGAGAGAGAGAGAGAGAGAGAGAGAGAGAGAGAGAGAGGAGAAAAACAGTTCTGAGAGAGTTTTTGGGGTGGGGGGTCGTTCTCTTAGGATAGTTTTAAGAGGAAAGGGGGTAAGTTCCTAGCCGTTAGATGAGGGGAGATGAAGGGTGCAGATTACCTGGGCTAAAACGGCGTCGTTTATTTTATGGGGGGAAGGCTGGACCGGGTTTTGAAAGTGAACCGGGGTAGCTATTTTTGTGAATTTTGGGCTTCAAATAACTGTCCCAATCGAATTTGAAACACTCAGCAACCCACTTCCCTCTTATTCTTTGTTTTAATTGCATTATTAACAAACTAATTCTAACTGGCACTAATTTTGCAAAGCTATCCTAACTAATTAATTTTCTAACTGATGGATATTGTGAATTAAAGAAAGGGAAGTTAACTAATTTTAAACCTAAAAATGCTAAAATGCAAGATGGCTAATGTATTTTTTATGATTTTTGTTTGACAATGCATTTAACATGTAATTAAATCCTAAAATGCAATTAGAATATAAGAACGCAATGAATGAAATAAAAAGTATTTTAGGTGATTTTCTATGATTAAAATGTTCCTAATTAATAATGCAAATAATCTAAAAATACAAACAAACAAGGAAAATTCTTTAAAAATTCTATAAAAATCTAAAATAATTGAAAAATCTATTTTTGTGTCTTTTTTAGGAGTGATTTAAGCTTAGGGCAAAAATCATGTGCTCACAGCTGCCTCTCTTTACTCAAAAATATGAAGAGTTTTCGGACAAAGATAAAGTGAGTGATTATGAACAATTTTTGCCCGTTTGATACTCCATGGGAAATAATTTTTATAAAGTTTGACCGAACCTTGCTTCTGAGGTTGCCTACGTATCCTTGGCTATAAAGAAACCATGTCAGTATAGTTCTGGAAGTTTTGGTAGCTGGGACTACCGAAAAGCTTTGATTTTACAGCTGTTACAGTTTGCTGAACTCCTTGTTACACCAAAAATCAAAGTTAAAAAAAATAAACATGCCTATCACCTATGAGTTACAAAATTCCTATCTATAAGTCTTCTGAAACTCGGTCTTGAGTCTTGACTGGTTATTTGTGCAAACTTCAACTTAAACTTTAATGTCTCTCAACTGTAGGTGCTAATTCAATATTCTATGGCTTCTTCAATCATCAAAGTAGGGGATGTAATGCTTGTGACTTCATTCATGTCCTGAGCAGTCTACGTCCTCTTCTATCTGCTTTTCACCTTGAATTGACTTCTTTTCTTTTCTTTCCTTTATTTCGGATCAAGATTCCTTCTTATAGGCATCTAAGACCATGTGCCTTGAGGTAAGATGTGCTTAGACACCAAAACAAACAAATGACCGAATTTTTCTGTCCCAGGTTTTACTAGAAAATTTTTGCTAGTTATTGTAACAAAAATTCTAAACTACTTCTTTATTGAAATCACTAAAATGCCGGGAATTGTGTATATTGAGAAAATCATGATTCTTTGGGGAATGGTGTACCCTCGTTGTGAAAATGATGTATCAACTAAGTATTGATGTACCTTACGTTAAAAAACATGCGACAAGGAAATGGTGTACCCTATACTGGTAATAGAATCAGGGAATGGTGTATCATGCATTTAAGATCATCAACTAGGGAGTGGTGTACCCTGTGTCTAAAATATCATCAACTAGGAAGTGGTGTATCCTACGTTGGAAAACACAGTTAAGGATTGGTGTACCCTATACTGGTAAATAAAACTAGGGAGTGATGTACCCTATTTTAGCAATAAGATCAAGGAGTGGTATACCCTGCATTTAAGATCATCAACTAGGGAGTGGTGTACCCTACGTTGGAAAATACAGCTAGGGATTGGTGTACCCTATACTGGTAAATGAAATTAGGGAGGTACCATATTTTAGCAAAGAGATAAGGGAGTGGTGTACCCTACATTTAATATCAATAAATTAGGGAGTAGTGTACCCTACGTTAGAAAATACAACTAGGGATTGGTATACTCTATGCTGGTAAATGAAACTAGAGAGTGGTTTACTCTATTTTAGCAATGAGATCAGGGAGTGGTGTACCCTGTATTTAAGATCAATCAACTAGGGAGTGGTATACCATATGCTGGAAAATACAGTTAGGGATTGGTGTACCCTATACTGGTAAGGACTAGGGAGTGGTGCACCGTATGTTGGAAAACACAACTAGGAATTGGTGTATCCTGTATTAGTAAAGAGACTAGGGAGTGGTGTACCCTATATTAGCAATGAAATCAGGGAATGTTGTACCCTGCATTTAAGATCAATCAACTGGGGAGTGGTGTACGTTAAAAAACACATCTAGAGATTGGTGTACCCTATATTGGTAAAGAGATTAGGAAGTGGTGTACCCTATATTAGTAATGAGATCAAGGAATGGTGTACCCTATATTTAAGATCACTAACTAGAGAGTGATGTACCCTACGTTGGAAAATACAGTTAGGGATTGGTGTACCCTATACTAGTAAAGAGCCTAGAGAGTGGTGTTCCCTATGTCTAAAATCATCAATTAGGGAGTGATGTACCCTATCTTAGAAAATAGCTAGGGATTGGTGTACCCGATACTAGTATGATTTTGAATGCATTTAAAAGTAAGAGAGAATTTTAAGAAGACTTCCCTTTTGTGAGTTTTGTCTTGCGGAGTTGTTTTCAATCTCTGCATGATTTCTTTTTTGTTGTACCTGCCTCTTGCAAGGTTGTTTTTCATTGCACCTTTTTTCCTGTTTTTCAACAAAGAACAATTGTTAGTTCGAAACAGTGGTTGGTTTTGTGGATATGAGTGTTTCCGTCACTTGATCTTAGCCCATCTTCTTTTGATGATGATTTCAACTGCAACAGGTTATTTCATGAACACTAATTTGCCTTTTTGGCCCCCCAGGAGCCTTTGAGTTTTCAAACTTTTTAGTATGATGTTTAATCACGCAGTGGTACTTAACCTTTTCAACTTTATTTTGTTTTTGTGGGCATTTCAATTTGACTTCTTTCCTCCGAAGTTTTCAATGTTAGAGCAGTGGGGAGCCTTTGGATTTTCAAACTTTTCCATGACCGTTAGTCTTGTGAGACTTAACCTTTTCAACTTTTCTTTGCCTTTACGGGCACTTCAATTTTATTTCCTTCTTCCAAAGTTTTTAATTTTAAGGTATCGGCCAATCATGGCCAGTCGGGGTCGACTTGATGCCCTTGCCGAGGCTGGGTGCCTTTTGAATATATCAGCTCGCTTCAAACGAGAACCCTATAATCGGTCTTGTTTTCTTTTCTTCGCTTTATTTTGACACAGAGTTAGACCGAAAGGGATTCAAAGAAAAACTTCAATCGAAGAAAAGAAATAGCTTAAACAAGATGTGTCCTTTTCGAGAAACATAGAAAAGGACTTATCTAGGAGTACATGCGAACTTCAATGAACATGACATGCGTCTTCGACTGGATGCCCGATCCGTGTAAACTGTTTGATCCTCAAAAACTTCATCACAACTCTTGTCTTGAAACCGAGAAACCCTGCCCAGGACTATGTTGATGCTATGGCTGTGTAGATCCTCTTTTCATTAGTAGTACCCTTTGCGGGTTTTCACTAGATGACCTCTCTCATTTCTCTTCTCACCGTCGCCTTATAGTGCCCTTTGTGGGTTTTCACTAACAAGACTCTCTCATTTTTATTTTCTCTACTTACCATCACCATACGGTGCCCGTGAGGGTTTTCACTAATAAGACTCTCTCATTTTATTTCTCTCATTTTAGTAGTACTAGGTCCAAGTACCCATAGCCTCCAATCTTGAACATTCTTGCCGATTAGTCGGAAGGACTTGAAAGGGATTTGGGTAAAAAGAATTTGTATTGAACTACAACTTTAGAACCTTTCAGGCGGAATCATTACCGAACTATTATAACAGCTTCCCCCATGTTTACTTTGGGAAAATATGGATTTTTTGTTTGGTGTGACCGAACCCAGAGTGAGACTGCCTACGTATCCTTTCGGAATCAGGTTGGATGTAGTTAAATTAACATGAACTTATTTTTGATTTTTTTAATTCTTTTATCTTTTCTTTTCTTTTTTCTTTTCTTGGTTCCAAAGAGGGTGATCAAGGAAAAAGTATCCGGCTCAAAGGGTTTGCAAAGGGTTATAGTGTTTGGGTAGCGAGAATGAAAGTATTCGTCATACGAATCAAAGAATTTAACATTGAGAAATTGGACAAACATAATACCTTTTGACCGCATCTGCGTTGATTATTATCTCATGGACATTTTCTTCGATGTCTCCCATATGCAACACTCCTTTGGAAAAACTCTAATTATAATGTATGGACCTTTCCAATTTGGAGAAAATGTTCCTTTAGCTTCTTCATGATGTGGGAGGATACACCTCAAAACGAGCTGCCTCACTTCAAACTTCATGGGTCGCACTTTTTTGTTGTAAGCATTGGCCATTATTTGTTGGTACAACTGCTTGTAACAAACTACGACTAATCATTTTTCATCAATCAAAGTCAATTATTCCAAACGAGTTTTGACCCATTCATCATCTTCAATCTCGGCTTCGACAATGATCCAAAGAGAGGGAATTTTAACTTCTGTCGGTATCACGACTTCAGTCCTACAAACCAATAAGTAGGGGGTAGCCCCAACTGATGTCTGCATAGTTGTACGATATCCCAATAGTGAAAAAGGAAACTTTTCATGCCACTGGCTGGAGTCTTGGACTTTTTTTCTAAGAATCTTCTTGATATTCTTGTTTGCGGCTTCAACGACACCATTGGCCTTGGGTCGATAAGGAGTAGAATTACAATGTATAATCTTGAACTGCTCGCATACCTCTCTCATCAAATGGCTATTTAGATTTGCGGAATTGTCCATAATGATAGTTTTAGGAATACCAAAATAGCAAATGATGTTGGAATGCACGAAATCCACCACTGCTTTCTTAGTGACGACTTTGAAGGTAACTACCTCAACCCATTTTGTGAAATAAGCAATGGCTACCGAGATAAACCGGTGCCAATTTGAAGCTTTCAGCTCGATTGGCCCAATAACATCCATGCCCCAAGCGATGAAAGGCCAAGACGCTGAGATATGATGCAACTCCAAAGGCGGCGAGTGAGGTCACTGTAAATCTGACACTGATGACACTTGCGTACAAAACTGAAACAATCCTTTTCCATGGTCATCCAATAATAACCTACTCGGAGTATTTTTTTTGCAAGGACGTACCCATTTATATGGGCCCCACATACTCCTGAATGCACTTCATTCATGATCCTCTCAACTTCTCGAGAATCTACACATCTCAATAGATTCAGATATGGATAGTTCTTTTGTATAGGATCTCTCCACTTAGAAAGAAACTGCTGGCAAGCCTTATGATAGTTCTCTTTTGACCCCACTGGCTTGTTCGAGATATTCCTTTGCCTTCAGTAACCTTTTGATATCGTGATACCATGGCTCGCCATCCGATTCTATTTCGATACGAGTATTACCCGGGTGCAGGAGCATTGATGCCAAAGTAGGTAGTGCATCTGCTAGCTCATTTTGGAATCGAGGAATGTACTTGAACTTAACAGACTTAAACCATTTACTGAGGTCTTCCACATGTTTCTTGTATAAGATGAGTTTGATCTCCCCAGTTTCTTATTCATATTGAGCTTGCCGAATAATTAAGTCAGAATCTCCTATGATCAATAATTCTTTCACATCCAGATCAATCTCCATGTTCATTCCCATTATGCAGGCTTCATATTCGGCAGTATTGTTCATGCAAAAGAACTGAAGTCGGGCTATAGCCGGATAATGCTGACCTGCGAGCGAGATGAGAATTTCCCCAATCCCTACACCTTTTGTGTTTAAAGCTCCATCAAAGAACATTTTCCAGGCCTTGATGTTTTCGGGAACTACTTCAACTGAATTTACCTCCTCATCCAGAAAGTAAGTATTCAAAGGCTGGTATTCATCATCATCTAGGTTTTCAACCAGATGATCTGCCAAGGCTTGGGCTTTCTTCGTCGTGCGAGTGACATAGACAATGTCAAATTCAGTGAGCAAGATTTGCCATTTTTCTTATATTCCAATTGGCATCGGCTTCTGGAATATATACTTCAGGGGATCCATTCTGGTTATGAGGTACATCATATAAGCAAGCAAGTAGTGTCTTAGCTTCTGAGCGACCTAAGTTAGGGCGCAACAGGTTCTCCCCAACAGAGTATGCTTAACATCGTAACTTGTGAACTTCTTGCTTAGCTAATAGATTGCATGTTCTCTCTTCCTGGTCACACCATGTTGCCTTAGGACACATCTGAAGGAATTTTCCAAGACTGTCAAGTACAAGAACAAAGGTCTTCCCGGTTTGGGTGGAACTAACACATGCAGATTTGACAGATATTCTTTGATTTTGTCAAAAGATTCTTGACACTCATCCGTTCACTTTATCGCTGCATATTTCTTTAAAATCCTAAATATGGGCTCACAAGTCGTAGTGAGTTGATCAATGAACCTGCTAATGTAATTCAATCTTCCGAGCAGACTCATGACCTCTTGCTTACTTTTCGGAGGTGGCAAGTCTCGAATGGACTTTATCTTTGACGGGTCCAACTCAATGCCCTATTGATGACTATGAATCCTAGAAGTTTCCCAAATAGAAGTCCAAATGCGCATTTACCCGGGTTCAGTTTCAAATCATATTTGCGAAGCCTCTCGAAAAACTTCCTAAAATCCTGCACATGATCCTCTTGCAATCTGGACTTGATAATAACGTCATCCACATACACCTTAGTCTATTAATGCATCATGTCATGAAATATGGTGGTCATGGCCCTCATATAAGTTGCTCCAGCATTCTTCAGACCAAAAGGCATGACCTAGTATGTGCCCCTGGGTGTGGTAAAAGCGATCTTTTTTGCATCTTCTTCATCCATCAGAACCTAGTGATACCCAACATAACAATCCACAAAATGATGTATCTTATGTTTGGCATAATTATCAACGAGGATATGTATACTCAGCAAGGGAAAGTTATCTTTGGGACTTGCTTTTTCAGATCCTGGTAATCGACACAAACTCGGGTTTTCCCATCTTTCTTTGGTACTGGGACCACGTTGGCTAACCATGTGGTGTATCGGACAACTCAAATCATACCAGCTTTCATTTGTTTCGTGATCTCTTCCTTTATCTCATCACTGATGTCAGTTTTAAATTTCCTTTGCTTTTGTTGGACAGGCGGAAAACTGGGATAAGTAGGCAGTTTGTGCACCACCAAATCAACACTTCGTCCTGACAAATCATCACAAGCCCATGAAAACACATCTTTGAACTCAAAAAAAAGTTGGATCAAGGCATCCCTGATTTCCTGGTCCGTATGGATGCTTATCTTTGTTTCCCGGACCTTTTCTGAACTGCCCAAATTAATTGGCTCGGTTTCATTTAAGTTTGGCTTAGGCTTATTCTCAAATTATTTTAGTTCTCGGTTTATTTCTCTAAAAGCCTCATCTTCTTTTATTTCGTTTCTTGATTCATTATTTAAAAGTTAGACAACGTTTTAGAATATGGGCACGAAGTCCGCAAGCATGTAATTTTATTAAAGTCCATATTATTATAACTGAAAAGAAGAAAAGAAAAATAACAATATTAGTAAAAAAAGGAAAAAACATTCATGGACGATGAAATATTGATTTCATTGAATTGAATTAGAAAGATAGAATGGTTTACATCAGAAAGTAAAGGCAGTAAAGTGAAAACATTCGGATTACACCCTGAAATAATCCGAAATGTAGAAAAGACAGCAAGACTGACTACCGGGATTCCAGTCTGACAGGGAATAGGGTAGCCTCCCAGTTCTTGAGGTTGAAATCAGGTCCCATGTATTGCACTTCAGCACGACTTGTGCCTTCCCTTGGCTGGACCATATTGGACTCATATAGTATCTGCTTCAAGGCTCCGCAAATCTCATATATTTCCTCCATCATAAAGGGACTTGATCCCGTGATCTTGGAATTATGCCATTGGTACCAGGTATGCTTGGCACAAGTAGGCCTTTCTGTATGGCGAACGGTGGCTTGCCTATGCCGGTTGTGTGCAGAGACTGGGGAAACCCTAACCCTAACACACATTATGAATCTCTACTATCACAAAATCTTCGGTAAGGGAGTAATAAATTACAATAAACGTGGTCACCATGCCCTACATACCAGCATGGATGATGACAATGACTGTGGATGGATGGAGCAATTTTTCATCATTGCTTCTAGGGATATCATCCCGGCCACAACTCCATCATTTCCTTAATCATGTAGTCGTTCACGTAAGTTTGT
Source organism: Nicotiana tomentosiformis (assembly GCF_000390325.3). NCBI lineage: Eukaryota > Viridiplantae > Streptophyta > Magnoliopsida > Solanales > Solanaceae > Nicotiana > Nicotiana tomentosiformis. Next base: position 119,284,170 of record NC_090812.1, read on the forward strand.
AATTTATTCATCTTTTTTCCCCGTTAAAAAGGATGTTCCTTGTCATTGTTGACCCTTTTTGCCTCCATTATTTCAACTACTCGGTGGACACCACCAAGGGTTCAAGGTCTGGACCAATGGGTTCAGAAGATTCTGGATATTAGAACACCGAAAACCTGTCGGTGGAAGGAGATGGCTCCCAAATATGGGTGGAAGGCCAAGAACCACGGTAAACTGAGTCCTTCTACTTTCTTCTTTTGTATGTACATAAGTAAATTTGCTAACCATATCTTTTGTTTGATTTAGGACTCCAGCAGGGCATGTCACCTGCCCCGAAGTCGAGATTTGGGCCGACCTTGCGGAGGCCGCGAGATTGTTACAAAGTGCTCTCGCTCGAAGTGGTGCCATCGGGTTTGCTTCCGGTGGGGTCACTTCCTCTCGGAGTCCCCAGCTAGAGAACAAGCAACCAAAAAGGCGGCGTTCTTCCTTGGATAGGGATAAAAATAAGAAAATAAAAAAAGGCCACAAGTGAGCCAGCCGTGGCCACAGTGGTCATTGAAGACAACTATCTTCATAAGCTCAACCAAATGCTCAACCGGGAGAGTTTTTAGAACCGATCGATGAAGAGGCCCAAACACTGTGGGGCGATATGGATCTAGTAGAGAATGCCAACTCTCGCTGTTTTGTCCCCGTTGTTGTTCCTAGTCTAAGGAGTTCAGACCCCGGGCCTTTTCTGCCTTCGGTTGATGAGCAACTAATAATCAGTGTTGCTCCCGTTGCAGCTGCTTCTCATCCTACAACACTAGAAACTTCACGCCCCTCTAAACCAGCTGCACCTTTGCCATCATTATCCAATGTATCTCTTCCGCCGGCCACGCACACCTGAGAGAAGGGTGCTTCTCTCCCCAGTGCCCTGATCACGGGAATTTGGGGCACAATTACTCACCCCTTCCCTAGATCCCCGAGGGAGGAGGAGTGTCACTCTCTTGGTTTCAAAAGGGTGCCATCTGTTGTCCAGGCCGCTGGATCTGGCCAACTACCTGAAGCCACTGGCTTTAGAGAAAGATAAGAAAAATATACATTCCTTTTAGTGGAGTGCATGTCGAATAATACCATGCACAATGCGGTAGCGGTACCGTACTTGTTCTCTAATTGCTTGTTCTTTACTTATCTATTATAACAAGGTTTCTCACTTTGATGTAAGTTTTGCAGGCCAACTTCCTTACTTTCGAGGGCCTTCAGATATTGATCCTTGATAAAGAGGGACCTATGTACGAACGAGATCAGTTGTTGGCCGAAAGTAATCAACTTGTTGCACGCCTCCTAGTGTTGGAGGCAAAGGCTGCTGAAGCGGTCGAGCTTGAGGCTCGGTTGCAGCATAGTGAGCAGGAAGTGATGGCCCACAACCAAGAAGCCACTCAACTACATGCACAACTTCAAGATGCTAAGGCTAGGTGGGTTGAACTTCAGGATGTTGTTCTTGCTGCTGTCGAGCGCGAGTCTGCCTCCATTAAAAGGTGAATAATTTGGAGGCAGCCTTGAACTCCGAAATAGAGGAGGCTAATGCCGCCGAGGAGAAGCGGGCCTCGATGGAGGAGAGATTCAAGAAAATCATAAATCAAAACCGGCTTCACTTTTCCATAATATGTGATCTTGATTCTAGCCTGATCCAAAAGGGATAGCCTTTTGGCTGAGGTTGATAACTTAATGGAAAGCTCAACACCAAGGGGATTCCCTCATCTTTGAAATGACGTACGCTATGTATCATATGAGGAGAAAAACCTTGGAGTAGGCCAAAGCGGGCATCATTGACGCGAGCACTGGAGTTAACTGCTTGAGAACGTCTCCTGGCTCAACCTGACACAACTGATTCTTCGAGTACCGATTCTGAATATTCGGGAACCAAGTGGAACTTGAAGAGAATAATGATGAAGGAACAGGTCCCACACCGGCAGCTGATCCGCCCACTTCTCCTAGGGGCGTAGATGCCTCCTAGGTGGCGAAAATGTTTAGATTTTTCTTCTTTTCTTTTGCTATTATCCTTTTTACTTTTGTACTTAAGTCGTTTGGCATTTTGATAAATAAAGAAAACTTTTCTTAAGTATTGCGCAAAGTTTATTCTTTTTGTGCCGAATTAGATAAGGCTTCGGGTGTATTTTTGCCCGATAGCTTTTGATTTCGGGCATAAACTCTTCCGGAACCAATCCTTTACTATGAGGATTTCATAAGAGAGGGCCCTCTTATGTTTATGGTGTTCTTGAAGAGGACCTCTCACGTTCATTTTGGTACAAGCATTTTAAATTTTCTGTTAACTTTCAAATGATTAAATTAACTCATCATTTGGAAAAGAAACAAGATAAAAACAAAAGAACTTTATTTTATTCCTTCCATCTTTAAAAGTACATAAGCGTTTCTATTTCTAAAGAAAAGAAATTTCCAATACATGTGGCTAACTCGTACAACTTGTTCCTACGGGGCTGGCCATGCAGTCCCCGGTCCCGATGAGACATTGTTGTTCCCAGGTTTCAAAGTCCCGATTTTCGTGGTATCCTTGTTGCCATATCCAATACTATTTCCCCCAGTGTCCGAATCTGAAGTATGAAAATTGGAACATTGGAGGTCTTGCTATGTTGGTTAAACATTTGTGAACGGTTGGATAGTCTTTGGCTCATTGGCAAGTTTTGTTTCCCATTAGGTACTTGCCATGGAAACAAAGATTATCTAACCATCCCATAGTGGTTTATGATCTCAATGCCTTGTTATTTAAAGGTGTTAATTTTGCCGATGACGCTCCCTTCGTAGTATGCTTTCGGTTGCTGCCTCATTAAAAACCCAACCAAAAAAACCCGATTGGGACAAAATTTGGTCGAAAGGAAAAAAAGTGCAGCACATACTTTCAGTATAGGTAGGATCCATCAGCAGTAATACCTTTTGTGGTGAGTTACTTTCCAATTACTGGGAAATTTGACCCCATCTTGATTTTCCAGCTCAAAATGTCCTTTTCCAGTGACAACTGAAATCCGGTAGGGACCTTCCCACATTGAACACAACCTCCCAGCACTGATTTCTCAAGTTTTCTAAGTTACTTTCCTCAAAACCAAGTCTCCTACTTTAAAATAGCAGAGATTGGCCCTCCGATTATAGCATATTTCCATCCTTTCCTTCTGATCCACCATCCTCATGTGTACCAAGTCCTTGCATTCATCAAGCAATTCCAGCTTCACCAGTAATGCCTCATTATTTGCTTCTTCATCTGTTCGGAGAACCGTAAGGTTAGTTCTCCTACTTCCATAGGGATCAGAGCTTCTGCGCCGTATATGAGAGAGAAAGGTGTGTCTCCTGTGCTTTATTTTGTGGTCGTCCGGTACACCCATAGCACGCTCGATAACTCTTCGGGCCCCTTGCATTTAGCCACTTCTATCCTCATTTTGAGGTTTTGAATGATCCCTTATTGGCCGAATCCGCCTACCCATTAGCGCTTGGATGGTATGGTGAGGTTGTAATCCTTTTGATTTTCAGGTCTTCAAGAAGTTTTTGCGACTTTGGTGCCTATGAACTATGGTCTGTTGTCGCATGCAATCTCCTATTATATTCCGAACCGGCAAATTATGTGTTCCATAGGAAGTCAATCACTTCGTGCTCAGCGATCTTTTGGTAATGATCTGCTTCAACCCATTTAGTGAAGTAATCAGTTAAAATTAAAAGGAATCTTATCTTTCTGGGACCCAGTGGCAGTGGACAACTATATCCATTCCCCATTTCATGAATGACCATTGGGACAGTACCGAATGCAATAGTTCTGCCGGTTCATGCACCAATTGTGCATGGCGCTGACATTTATCGCATTTTTAAATGAAAGCCTTTACGTCTTGATCCATTCAGGGCCAGTAGTATCCTTCCTTAACTAGCTTTAGCACCAATTTGTCTGAACCGGAATGGTTCCCGCAAATTCTGTCATGGACCTCTCTCATCACGTAGTCCGCTTCCGAGGCTCCTAAACATCGAGCCAACAGGTCTTGGAATGATTTACTATATAATTGTCCACCCAAGAGGCTGTAGTGAGCCGCTTTGGTGCATAGTACCCACGATGCCTTCGGATCTTCAGCAACTTGCCATGCCGAAGATACTCGATGAACTCATTCCTCCAGTCCCAGACTAGGTTGATTGTATTTACTTCACAATAGTCATCCACCTCTAATACCGAATGCATAATTTGAATGACAGCACCGGTGTCAGATCTTTTTATCTCCATAGACAACCCCAAATTAGCCAATGCATCTGCTTCCACATTATCTTCTTTTGGAATGTATGTGATTGACCATTCCTTGAATCGTGCAAGCAATGCATGTACTTTGTTTTCATACTGCTGCATGCATTCCTCTTTTGTATCAAAAATCCCGTACACTTGGTTTACCACCAGCTGGGATTCACACTTGATCTCTATGAGCTTGGAGCCAAGTCCCCGGGCCCGTTCGAGTCCTGCAACAAAAGCCTCATACTCGCCTTCGTTGTTAGTTAATGGAACAGTTTTAATGGCCTGCCTCAGAGTTTTCCCCGAGGGCGTGATTAGAACCACCCCGAGCCCGGACCCTTTCACATTGGAATCCCCATCAGTGAACAAGGTCCAAACTCTTGATGTCATTTCTGACACTAGCACCGCTTCTTTAGCAGCCAAGGTCAATAACCCGGGACTAAAATCGGCCACACAGTCGACCAAAACTTGTGATTTGATTGCAGTCCTAGGTTTGTGTTCAATATCGAACTCAGTAGTTTCGACTGCCCATTTGGCTAACCGGCCTGACAACTCAGGCTTTTGAAGAACATTCCGCAAGGGGAAGGTTATCACATCGGCTATCATGTGGCTATGAAAATAGGGCCTATGCTTTCGAGAGGCTACTACGAGAGTTAAGGCCAGTTTTTCAAGGTGCATATAACAAGTCTCCACTCTTGAACAAATTTTGCTAACATAATAGATAGAAAAGTGTGTACCTTCATCCTCCAGGACTAGAACGACACTTACCGCTAACTCCGAGACCGCTAAGTATATTAGAAATTGTTCACCTTCCTCCGGTTTTGATAATTGTGAGGGGCTTGATGTATAAAGTTTCAAGTCTTTCAAGGCCTGATGGCATTCCAGACTCCATTCAAAATTGTTCTTCTTCTTAAGAAGTGATGGCATTTTTCCAAGGATCGAGAGATGAACTTGCTTAATGTGGCCAATCTTCCGGTTAGCCTCTGTACTTTTTTTGTGCTTGTTAACTGGTCCGGGATGTCCTCGATAGATTTGATCTGATCGGGATTTACCTCGATCCCTCTTTGTGAAACCAAGAAATACAAGAACTTATCGTAGCTAACCCTGAACACGCATTTTTCCGGGATGAGCTTCGTGTTGTGCATCCTCAAGATATCAAAAGTTTCTTGGAGGTGCTTTAAATGATCAACTGCATTCAAAGACTTGACCAACATGTCATCTATATACACTTCCATCATTTTACCTAATTTCTTCTTGAACATCTTGTTCACGAGCCTCTGATAAGTGGCTCCGGCATTTTTAAGCCCGAAGGGCATTGCATTGTAACAATATGTGCCAAAATTCGTTATGAACGAGGCTTTTTCCTGATCCTCCGGGTTCATATTGATCTGAATGTACCCAAAATAGGCATCAAGGAAACTCATTAACTCGTGCCCGACCATTGCATCAATCATTTGATCAATGTTTGGAAATGGGAACAAGTCTTTAGGGCACGCCTTATTCAAGTCTTTATAATTTACACACATTCCAAACTTGTTATTCTTTTTCGAAAACACAACTACATTAGCTAACCATTCGAGATACTTTACCTCCTGAATTGAACCGATGTCAAGTAGTCGAGTTACATCTTCCTTAACAAATATGTTTCTGATCTCGACTATTGAGCGTTTATTTTGCCTTACTGGAGGGATACTCGGGTCCAAGCTTAGCTTGTGCACGACCACCTCTAGTGTGATACCTGTCATATCTGAGTGTGACCATGCAAAACAATCAATATTAACTTTAAGGAAATTAATATATCCTGACTTGAGTTTGGGATTGAGTCTTGTTCCCAAATGAAACTTCCTCTCGAAGATTTCCTCGAACAAGGCCACTTGCTCGAGTTTTTCTGCTGTGGATTTGGTCACGTCTGTCTCTTTCGGTACCTGAAAGTATCTTGGTACATGGTAGGATTCCGACGACTCCTCGCCCTTATCATCTTCACTTGGCACGGGAGTAGGGGTCGGTTCCTGCAATTTTTATTTGCTGGGCTCCTTCCTCTTACTGCTGGAAATCGACACTATGTTCATTTCTCTTCCTGGAGGTTGATATCTGTTAATCTGTTTGATTCCCTCTGGGTTCGGGAATTTCAGCAGTTGGTGATATGTTGATGGTATGGCCTTCATCTCATATAACCATGATCTACCAAGAATTATGTTGTAGCCCATGTCTCCGTCCACCATTTCAAATAAGGTGGTATTTGTTACCCTTTCGACATTCGTGGGCAGCAGGATCTCTCTTCGGGTCGTCACACTTGCCAAGTTGAACCCAGTGAGGAGCTTCGTTGCCGGAATGATACTTCCGGTTAATTTGGCTTGTTCCAGCACTCTCCATTGAATTATGTTGGCTGAGCTTCCTGGGCCAACCAAAATACATTTACTCTTGAAATCTAGAACATTATGAGATTATCAGGGCGTCGTTATGTGGCAAAAGAAGTCTGCCAGCATCCTCCTCCGTGAAGGTGATGTTGTCTTCGGTGATTTCCCTGAGTCTCTTGCTGTGGGTCACCGATACCTTTGTTTTCTTTGTCACTGATACCTACAGATCTTCGGGTAACTTGCTATGCCGAAGATACTCAATGAATTCATTCCTCTAGTCCCAGACAAGGTTGGTTGTATTTACTTCACAATAGCCATCCACATCTAATACCGAATGCATAAGTTGAATGACAGTACCGGCGTCAGATCCTTTCATCTCCGTAAACGACCCCAAATTTGCCAATACATTTGTTTCCACTTTCTCTTTTCTCAGAATGTGTGTGATTGACCATTCTCTGAATCGTGCAAGCAATGCATGTACGTTGTTCACATACTGTTGCATGGGTTCCTCCTTTGTGTCAAAAATTTCGTACACTTAGTTTACCACTAGCTTGGAATCACACTTGATCTCTATGACCTCGGAGCCAACTTTCCGGGCCAGTTCGAGTCCTGCAACCAAATCCTCATACTGGGCTTCATTGTTAGTTAACGTAACAGTTTTAATGGCCCGCCTCAGGTTTCCCCCGAGGGCGTGATTAGAACCACCTTGAGCCCAGACCCTTTCACATTAAAATCCCCATCCGTGAACAAGGTCCAAACTTCTGATGTCATTTTCGATACCAGCACCGCTTTTTTAGCAGCCAGGGGCAATAAACTGGGACTAAAATTAGCCACAAAATCGGCCAAAACTTGTGATTTGATCGTAGTCTTGGGTTTGTAATCAATATCAAACTCACTCATTTCAACGCTGCCCATTTGGACAAGTAGCCTAACAACTCAGGCTTGTGAAGAAAATTCCGTAAGGGGAATATTGTCACAACGGCTATCGGGTGGCACTAAAAATAAGGCCTAAGCTTCTGAGAGGTGACTACGAGAGCTAAGGCCAATTTTTCGAGGTGCGGATAATGAGTCTCTGCTCCTGACAAAATTTTTCTAACATAATAGACATGAAATTGCGTACCTTCGTCCTCCCAGACTAGAACGACACTTACCGCTACATCCGTGACCGCTAGGTATATTAGCAATAATTCACCTTCCCCTGGTTTTGATAGTAGTGGAGGGCTTAATAGGTAATATTTCAGGTCTTTCAAGACCTACTGACATTCCGGAGTCCATTCAAAATTGTTCTTCTTCTTTAGAAGTGAGAAGAAGTTATGATATTTTTCGAGGATCGAAAGATAAACCTGCTTAATGCGGCCAATCTTTCGGTTAGCCTTTGTACTTCTTCTACGCCCTTCAGCTGGTCCGGAATGACTTCGATGGCTTTGATCTTATCGGGATTTACTTCGATCCCTCTTTGTGAAACCATGAAACCCAAAAACTTCCCGGATCTAACCCTAAATGTGCATTTTTCTGGGTTGAGCTTTATGTTATGCTTCCTCAAGATATCGAAGGTTTCTTGGAGGTGCTTTAAATGATCACCTGCATTAAAATACTTGACCAACATGTCATCGATATACACCTCCATTGTTTTACCTATTTGCTTTTCGGACATCTTGTTTACGAGCCTTTGATAAGTGGCTCCGGCATTTTTAAGCCCGAAAAGCATCACATTATAACAATATGTGTCAAAGTTCGTTATGAATGAAGTTGTTTCCTGATCATCCTGGTTTATCTTGATTTAATTGTACCCGGAATAGGAGTTGAGGAAACTCATTAACTCATGCCCGGCCGTTGTATCAATCATACGATCAATGTTTGACAATGGGAACGAGTCTTTAAGGCATGTCTTATTCAAGTCTTGTTTTTGACCTCGCCTATCGGGCATTTCTTTTACCTTATCGGAGAGACGCTCGAGTCCAGGCTTAGTTTGTGAACGACCACCTCTAGAGGGATATGTGTCATATCCGAACAATCAACCTTAGCTTTAAGGAAGTTAATAAATCCTGACCTGAGTTCGAGATTGAGTCCTGTTCCCAAGTAAAACTTCCTCTCCAAGAATTCCTCGAACAGAGCCACTTGCTCGAGTTCTTCTGCTGTGGACTTACTTGTGTCCGTCTCTTCCGGTACCTGGAAGTATCTCGGTACCTGGTGGCATTCCAAAGACTCTCCACCTTTATCATCTTCACTTGGCATGGGAGATGGCAGCAGTTCCTATAATTGCTATTTGCTGGACTCCTTCCCCTTACTACTGGAAATTGATATTGCATTCATTTCTCTTGTTGTCAGTTGGTCTCCTCTTATTTGCTTGATTCCCTTTGGGGTCGGGAATTTCAGCAGTTGGTGATACGTTAACGGTACGACCTTCATCTCATGTAACCATGGCCTACCGAGAATTATGTTGTAGACCATGTCATCGTCCACCACTTTAAATAAGGTGGTCTTTGTTACCCCTTCGGCGTTCGTAGGCAGTAAGATCTTTCCTCGGGCTATCACACTTGCCAAGTTGAACCCAACAAGGAGCTTTGTTGCCGGAATGATACTTCCGGTTAAATTGGCTTGTTCCAGTACTCTCCATTGCATTATGTTGGTTGATCTTACTGGGTCAACCAAAACAAAATTAATCTTGAAATCTAGAACATTAAGAGAAATTATCATGGCGTCGTTATACGACAGAAGAAGTCCATCTACTTCTTCCTCCGTAAAGGTGATGTCATCTTCGGAGACTTCCCGGAGTCTCTTGTTGTGGGTCATCGTACCTTTATCTTCTTGTCCGCCGATAAGGTTACACCATTGATTTCATTCCCTCCAAAAGTCATGTTGATAGTCAACCGAGGAGGGTATTCTCCTATCTTCGAGGGTTTTGTGTTATCCTAGTCGTGCACGTAATTGCTCTTATCTCGGTCGCTCAAGAATTCCCAAAGATGGCCATTTTTCAATAACGTTGTCTCCTCATCGCACAGGTGCCGCCAGTCGCCAGTCATGTGGCAGTGAGTCTCATGATACTCACACCATAAGTTAGGATCATGCCAGTTAGGATCCGGTCTGATTGGCTTCGGGAATCTTACTTCTTTGATATTCCTCATCGTCGATACTAACTCCTCTACACTTATGTTAAAATTGTAATCTGATAACCTGGGATATGTGGAATCCTGGGTCCCCGGTACTTCTTTTTCTTACAACGATTATTTTTTCCACCCACAGACAGTTCTTCTTTCGGGAGCGAACCTATCCAAGGACCGGAACCCTTTGCTGCCGCCTCCCTCGGCTCTATCGTAAGGCAAGAAGCAGCTTTTAGAAGATCGCCGATCTGTATCAAAATCATCCTTAAACTTATCCCGATTCTTGTGTGGGTCCTACCCTTTGGTTGATGTCGGGAACCCGAGCTGATCATCTTCTATCCTTATTTTTGATTCATAGCGGTTATGGACATCCACCCATATGGTTGCTTGGAATTCGAGCAGGATTTCCTTCAACTTTTGGGAGGCGTCGGAGCACCTCAGGTTCAAACCCTTTATGAATGCCTCTGCTACCCATTTGTCTGGTATGGCCGGTAGCAACATCTTTTCTTTCTGGAATCTAATCATGAACTCCCGCAGCAATTCGGACTCACCCTGTGCGATCCTGAATATGTCCACCTTCCTGGTTTGGGCCTTTCTTGCCCTAGCAAGGGCCTTAATAATGAATATTCAAGCATTTCAAAAGAGTCAATTGAATTCTCGGGTAAAAGCGAATACCATGTCAATGCCCCCTTCCCTTTCACAGTCGTTATATAAGTTGTGATGTGCTCCCAAGGGTCCGAAGTCCCATCGTATTTTGGTATGTCCGGCGTCTTGAATCTCTTTGGGATTAACTTTGGTGCTGCGCTCGGTTTGAATGGAAACTAAGTTTATGTTTTCTAATCTGGGCCCTTCAAAACTGGTGGTGCCCCTGAAATATGATCCATCTAGGCGTGAAACGTCTTCGCGTTCTGATCTATCCGCTCGTTCATCTACCTCATGAAACTCATGAGTTCAGTTTTTAACGGATCATTACAATTGTCATTACCGGACCCGCTATCAGTCCCCCGAGCACCGTCGAAGCTGACCTCACCTCGCAGGGTATTGTATTAACTCTTTGAGCCATTTGATTTGCAGGAACGCCAGGAGGAGTCTAGCCTCTTCCGTTTGCATTGTTGGGAGCGCCTGACAACGCTTGCTTTAATTCCGTCATAACCTGATCTTGTCTTGAGAGGTGGCCCGTGATGGCTTTCTGCTGCTCTCTCAATATCCTTACAATTTACGCAACGTGTTCATCTTCCGCGTCATCGGGAGTTAGCTCCCGTATATGTCGGGGGCACTGTCCTCCACGGATCGGGGATTCCTCGTCCCCATCGTTGAATGTGTCACTGATTGAATACTCGTGTTGAGGTAGATCCTCATGTCCCTCAACGTTGTATGCGATGTTGACATCGTCAGCCGCCATTTTTTATTTTTGCTAAGAAATAAAGAATCAAACAAGTTAGTAACAAACGCAAGGATCAACTCAATTACTTAGCTATCTAAGCCCCACGGTGGGCGCCAAACTGTTTACCCGTAAAATCGTACAGTTGAATCTGTTACGTGGTTTATAGACAAGTGAATTGATTTGATCCAAAATGGTAAATAAACTAGATTAAGAATAAGACTTAGCGATTAAAAGCAAAGGAAATGACAGGCCTGGCTCCGGGAGAAATGTCTTCGAGGACAGAATTACGAACAATGCGAAGCAGCAAGTAAAGTTATTTTATTTAGCTTGAGAATAGAATGTAGCATACGTTTTTTCCAAGGATTTCGTGTGTTACAATGGCTATTAAGTCTACTATTTATAGCTATACCTAGGAAAACAAGATCCTAGGATCAAGCCCTCTTAAATGACAATAAAGAGGGACATTGATGAATAAGTAACGGTAGGCCATGAATGCAAATATTCTCTGCAACGGCTGCCCATTTAATGCAAGGGAATATTCTTCATTGAATGCTATCTGATGGCAAGCATTTGATTCTGCCCACGTTGATCATATTCCCTTCGGGGCCAGCCTGATGTCAATTGCAGTTGTTGTTCTCGGTGCTGGTTACTACGCAATTTACTTTCTACCTGTCTCCGGTACGTGTCATGTTGTCATTTGATCATTTAATGTAAACCAAATTTACCCAATACAATGTGCAATTGGAGTACAACGTGGACTTGAGAAATTAATCCTTTCTCAACTACAATTTATGGGTATTTCCATCAAGTAACGTGAGAAAGAACATAATTCAAAGGAACAAAGCAGTTTCTCTATTTACCCGTAAAACGGTACAATTGAGTTTATTACGTGGTTTATAGATAAGAGATTTATTTAATCCAAAATTGATGAATAAATTGGATTAAAAATAAAACTTAGCAATTAATAATCAAAGAAAATGACAAGCCTGGCTCCGAGAGTAATGTCTCTGAGGACAGAAATAAGAGCAATATAAAGCAGCAAGTAAAGTTATTTTATTTAGCTTGAGAATGGAATCTAGCATAAGTTTTTGCTGAGAACTTTCTGTCTTACAATGGCTATTGAATCTACTATTTATAGCTATACCTAGGGAAACAAGATCCTAGGATCAAGCCCCTCTTAAATGACAATAAAGAGGGCCATTGATGAATATGTAACGGGAGGCCATGAATGCAATTATTCTCTGTAATGTTGCCATTTGCAGATGTTGTTCCCGATACTGGTTACTACACAATTTACTTTCTACCTGTCTTTGGTTCCACATGTCGTGTTGCCATTTGATCATTTAATCTAAACTAATTTTACCCTATACAGATAGTCTCCATGCTTTTCGGCGTCATATCTTTGTGTCACCAGAAAGTTGGTGAAGATCCCTTTCTTGGCAAGAAATCTTCTGAAACCCTTTTGAACAGTCTCTAGCGGAGGCCCGAAGAGAAGCAAAGATAAAGAGGTATATGTCGATGCTGATCCTCCCACGGTAAGCACCATCATACCCAAACACTTAAGCACCATTAATGACTTCCAAGAGAAGTTTCGCTCTGTTCATCCACGGACTTGGGCTGTTAGCAGGTATCATTCTTCTAATCACCCTTCCAATATTCCTACTGTGAAGGAGGACTGTAACTGCCCAGACCGTAACATCATTGCTCCTGACCAAAGAAGGTTTTACATATGTCTATACGTACCCCTTCACCTTGGGTCCCTTTTCTGTGAGCGGGGGGCTCGACCCGTGATCTTGGAGCTCTGCCATCGGTACCATGTCTGCTTGGCACAAGTAGGTCCCTCTATATGGCGAATGGTAGCTTGCCTACACCGACTGTGCACGAAGACAGGGAAAACCCTTATCCTGGCACACATGATGAACCTCTACTCCCCCAAAATCTTCCGTAGGGGAGTAATAAATTTCAGTAAATGTGGCCATCACGCCCTTCTCACCAGCATGGATGACGACAATGACCGTGGATGGATGGAGTGGTTTGTCATCATTGCTACAATGGATATCATCCCGGCCACAACTTCGTCATTTCCTGAATCATGAAATCGTTCACGTAAGTTCGTAATTTATTAATCTCTTTTCTCCGTAAGAAGACTGTTCCCTATCATTGTTGACCCTTTTATCTCCATTGTTTCAGCAACTCCGTGGACACCATCAAAGATTGATGGACTGGACCAATGGGTTCAGAAGATTCTAGATATCACAACGCCAGAAACCCGTCAGTGGAAGGAGATGGCCTCCAAATATGGGTGGAAGCCCAAGAACCATGGTAAGCTGAATCCTCTTATCCTTTGCCTTTGTACGTATGTTGACGATCAGTTTTGACCCTCTTTTTAGAATAATTTACTTACACTTATTGATTTTCAATAAATATGTTAAAGATATTTTCTAATTAATAATACTTATTTTTAAGTATTTAATGGTGTTAATTAGTAATTTAGTAATTATATAATTACAAAAATATTATATTTGCTATTTTACCATTTTTAAACTATTAAAATAATTTTCATACTCATAACATAGGTATATGATTAATTTAATAAAGTTATTTCTCAATTTTTGGCAACATAACCTTTATTTCAAAATAAATCCGAAGTTAGTGTAGCTAATAGGAAAATAAGATAGTTTATTAAATAAATTAACTAATTATAGTAATTAGTGGTATATTTGATGATTATAATTCATATTTTATTTTATTAGAATTATTTCAATTTAATTAAATTACTTTTAAAAAAGTTAAAGACTAAATGACTATAATTGCAATTGCACTCCTAAAAGAATTGGCCATTTATTTAATTAAAATTGGCCCAAACACAAGCCCAATCCGTAATTAACCCAGTCCAAGTCCCCCCTCTCTTTCCACTGTGGCGATTTGTGTCCCTCTCCCTAAGCCAATCTAAGCTTGCCACGTCACCCATTTTCCTCACTCATAGAGAAAGCACAATGGATCTGAACGTTGATCTAACTCATCAACGGTCCACTTTTAATCCCTATTTTCTTATTTTTCTTTAATTTTGTTGAGGCCTCATCTCCCTCGTCAGATTAGAGAGATCCAACGGCTGCCCGTTTTAGGGATTAAAACATTTCCATAATTCTCATCTCCCCAAAATATGGGTCGTTGATCAAATGATCCAACGACCCAGGTTCACTCTCATGTTTTTAACTCGGAGACGACCCCAAAACCCTACTCATTCCCTCTTTTGACGGCCGCCCTAATTTCCCCTTTCCCTCTATATTCTCTCAAGTTGCCAGCCCATCAATCTCCAAAGACCTTGCATAAATTTGTGCAAGGTCACTCGAAATCACTCAGAATCATCTCTTTTGTCCCTGCTGCACCGCGAATCATGTTGTCTCTGTTCCATTTTCAACATTGAGATTCAAACGCCAAAATCCGAAAATCTTATCCTAAAGATGAAACTTCAAATTGTTCAATATCTCTTATGCTTCGTCAAATCGGAGCATGCATGGAGTTCTTTCAGGGATTCATCATGAGGATTCGACACCCAGAGGTCAAACGTAGTGACCTCTAGGTTTTAGAGTTTTACCCGATGGATCTTTGCTCTCAATGGTCGACCTCTCTCCTCTCGGGTAAAATTCTCACTATTTTCCCCTTTGTTTCTTCAATTTCCACCCGTCTTTGCTTGCATCATCTGGTAGTCGTAAATCTCCACTACCACTATTTGAATCTACCGAAACCTTAAGGCTTGAAGGAACTATAAATAGTAGCCTTAATTGCTTTCACCTAACAACACCTAACAACCTAAGAAACACATCTAATACGAGCTTACAGAGTCTATCAGAAACCCTAGTTTCTAACGGGTTCTTCATCTTCCTCTATTTCTGGTTTTGAGTTCAATTCGTTGGTAGTTGTTTGAGCTTCGATTCCTAAACGGCTAACAAGAATCCTTGTTTGGTTTGCTACTCAAAAGAAAGTTAGTACTTCAACCCCTTCCTTTCTTTTAATCGTTTTAGTTGAAATCATGTCTACACCATTATTCTCTAATGATTGTTTCTGTTCGTGATGTGTTGTAGTTAACTTATGTTTGATAATCATGCTTTGCATATGAACCAACTATTTCTCTTAATGTCTTGATACTGAGTTAATATTAATTGACTAGTCTTGCAAGATTAATCAATGCTCCTTAAGTTAAGTAATTTGGGTGCTAATTAAAACTTATATAGCTGGCTAAAGAGCCTTAATGGTTCTGTATGCTTGTTCTAACTTTATATTCTCTTGATGGTTCTGCTATGGTTCTCATGTTTACTCTATTGATCTTTACCTTGGAGTTACTTGTTGATCTGTATCATGCAATTGTTATTGCTTACCTGATAAACTAAAGTTAAAAAATAAGATGTGAACACTTAAGGTTAATTGAAGGATTGGAATATATCAATTTAAGTTGTTTGGTTTGCTTTCTCCCTTCCAATGTGTCTTTTGTGATTCTGTAGCTATTGAAAGAGCATTGTAATGAGTCTTTCTTTTAACCTTCATGACTGTTTGATCATACCTATGAGTTTCACTGTGTAAGTATGTCTATGAATGAACTTAACTATGCTCTAATGAATCTCTACAATTGATTTCATATGTGTTCTGCTAGTCTAGCCTAAGTTGTGCCTTTGATTGTCCCTAAAAGATTGATAGGTGTTGTATTTGTGCATCCTCTTATCACGCCCTGAACCAGGGCCTGGACGTAACACGACACCCGATGCCTGACTATATGTGACCGAGCAAACCAACTGGCTCGCCAAATCAACATGTTATATCATAACATGCTGAATGCGGAAGATAAACTAACACATGCTGATATACAAAAAGTCTGAATAATATAAATCAAAGTGTGAAAACATTAATACAAGTCTCAAATATTTCTGTAGCCAACATTGCTTAACATGAAATGCATGTGACTCTGTCTAACTGTTATATAGTCTATAAAGCCTCTAATAAATTACTGAGAACACTGACTGTCTGTCAATACTGAAAGACTAAAAGTAATGATAATGCCCTGAAAGAACTGGGCTCACCAAATAGTTGGTACGAGAATCCTAGCGCTCTGAATCGTCAACCTGTAAATTGTTACCTGCATCGTGAGATGCAGGCCCCGGGTGAAAGAGACGTCACTACATTTGAATTGCACTGGTATGTAAAACAACTGAAAAAATAAACTATAAATACTAAAAATGAAACTGAACTGATAACTGATAACTGATAACTGAATTGATGACTAATAACTGATAACTGAACTGATAAATGATAACTGGACAAAGAAGTAAGGATATGAATACTCCCTCTTCTGAATGATGAACCACCTGTTTATCTGAATAAACAAATTGTAGCCTCAGGCCCAATATATATATATATATATATATATATATATATATATATATGTGCACGAGTTGCGGCTTCGAGCCCAAGTATATGTATACATAACTGTGTCCTTGGGACCAAAGATGCATAAATCATAAACTACGGCCTCAGGCCCAAAGATGCATAAAGCATAAACTTCGGCCTCAGGCTCAAATACATGTGTTCAATATTCAGGGATTTAAAATCAGGAGCTGAGAATCATACTGCAATACATGATACTGAAATATTGAATCATATTGAGTTACATGATACTGGAATGCTGAATAGAACTAGACTGGACATGTATTCATGAACTGATTATGAAAACTGAATCTTCAACTATTTATGACATGCTGAGTAATCTAGACTGAGACTCATGAGCATAAAACACAAGTCTATAATGATTACACACTGTGCTCACAATAATATAAAGGAAAGTCATGAACGAATTACGAAGCTAGAGAATAGAAGTTCTGCAACTATTCAAGAAACTAAGATTAATTATATTTCTGAGGAAATTAGTAATGTTGTAAAAGAAACGTAGTGTAGGGAGAATCATTAACATTCCCAAACATAGAGAGTTATCCTCACATACCTTAACATCCTACTCTTGGGCATAATACAACGTTCACCATCCCTTTCAACTTTAATTTATAGCAATATAAGTCAAACGGACTCCATATTAGCAATAATACTCATGTTTTGGTCACTTAGGCATTTTATCAAACACCTTATGGGCGTAAAGTCTCATAGCCCTTATTATTTGTGTTTTCTTCAACCAATTCTCATTCTACTACTTCTAGGTGTTTCTATAATCCCAAAAAGATGTAACTAACACAATTTCTCATCACCCAAATATTTACTAGAAGTAGCAACCAGAACCCTAGCATAGTTCATATGATTCTCTTTATGAAAATCATCTACTATTCTCCCAAGAACTTATCAATTCACATCTATAAATGATTAGGGAGTAAGAACATTACCTTTTTGAATTTCAATCCTCTTGAATTCGAGTTCTAAGGTTTCTTTTCTCAGCAATGATGTCTCGATAGAATATCTATTGAAATGAAGGATTTACCCATGTTAATAAGGTTTTGGAGAATTGAAATTAACTTAGAATCATCGTTAGAACTTACCTTGGATGATGGAGGGACCTTGGGGGAGCTAGGTACTTGAGAGCTTCCATTTCTAGAGTAAGTTTTCGTGTTTTGGGGTGTGGGGTACTGTCACGACCTAAATTCACCCTCCTTAGGATGTCGTGATGGCACCTAAACTCTAAGACTAGGTAAGCCTAACAAATTTGCGGAATAACATAATATAAAACTGAAGCCCAATTCTCAACATGAAATAAATGTAAAACTGCAAATCAATAATTACAACTCCCAAAACCCGGTGAAAATAAGTCACAAGCTTTAAAGAGAAATACTATGTGTCTCTATACGTTAGAGTTTAGAGAGAATAAGGAAAAACAACATAACAAGGATAGAGAGGGACTCCGAGGTCTACGGACGCTGGCATATGTACCTTGAAGTCTCCGTGTACATGCTAGCTCACTAATATCTGGTCTGGTAAGCGGTACCTGGATCTGCATAAAATGATGTGCAGAAGTGTAGCATGAGTACACCACAACGGTACCCAGTAAGTGCCAAGTCTAACCTCGGTAGAGTAGTGACGAGGTCAGGTCAGGGCCCTACTAGTTTAAAATAAAAGTAAGGCAGAAGATATAATAATATTTAGAAATGACTGAGATTTAAACAACAAGAAGTTTCAGAAAGATAACAGCTCAGCAATTAGAAGTAAATAATAGGGGTACTACCGAGGTATCGCCACGTACTCCAAAATGTAAATATGCAAGACAGAGGGGATCTCCCGAGTAAATGCCTCACAGTCCCAAAGTAAATATGCAGTACAGGGGGATCTCCTGAGGAACCGCCTCGTAGTCCCAATGTAAAAATGCAGTACAGGGGGATCTCCCAAGGAACCGCCTCGTAGTCCCAAATTAAATATGTAGTACAGGGAGATCTCCCGAGGAACCTCCTCGTAGTCCCACAGTAAATATGCAGTACAGGGGGATCTCCTGAGTAAATGCCTCGTAGTCCTAAAGTAAATATGCAGCAGATAATCGAACCGAACGAATAACGAATTTACAGCAAGAAATCTTACAGTTTAAAATTTAATTCAAATCAAGGGAAGCAAGTAATTCAACTAAGCATGTTGAACAATTTGCAAGTAGGAGTTAAGGCACGTAGACATGTGATACTAGGCTAAACAAAAATCACTACATAATCTAAGGCAACTCAGTTAAGGAATTTAAAATAAGACAACTCAGCAAGAACCGAAATTTCCACAATTAGCCTGTGTACGCACTCGTCACCTCGCGTACATGGCGCTCACATATCACAAAGTGTTACAACAGTACCAAATCCTTAGGTGATTTTCCCCACACAAAGTTAGACAAGTCACTTACCTCAAATATCGCTCAATCAATCAGTAAGAATGTCTTTCCCTCGATTTTCCTACTCTGAATGGCACAAATCTAGCCAAAAGAAATTAAATATCATGAATAAAACTACAAGAAACTAATTTAAATACTGAAATTACGACTTAAGCAAAGAATCAAAAAATCGCTCAAAAAAGTCGACCCGGGCCCACGTCTCGGAATCAGGTAAAAGTCAAAAAATACAAACACCCATTTGATATCGAGTTCACCCATACCAAAACTACCAAAATCCGACACCATGTCGCCACTCAAATTCTCAAATCAAACTCTCCAAATCCCTAGCCTCAACTCCCAAATTCCACCTTAAATACACGCTAACTAGGTGGGAAAATCAATGGGAAAACAAGATTATTGATCAAAATAAACACAAGGGACTTACCTCAAGAAATCCCTCGAAAATGCTCTCCAAAATTGCACTAGACCGAGTTTGCAAAGGTCAAAGTGAGAGAAATCATGAAACCCTTCAGTTTTAAGCACTGTCGAGGCTTTTCGCACCTGCGGCCAATTCCACCGCACCTGCGAAACTGCTTTTGCAGTAAATTCCTCTGCTTTTGCGGAAATCACTTAAGTCTCTCAAGGACTGCACCTGCGCTCCAGGTTCTGCACCTGCGGATGCGCTTTTGCGTTCCCAATTCCGCTTCCGCGGGTGCGCATCTGCGCAAACACGTCCGCTTCTACGGACAGGCCTCCCCACACTCGCCCGCTTCTGCTATCAATCTTCCGCAGAAGAGACTCCGCTTCTGCGGCCTTCACACCGCACCTGCGACCACTGCCCATCCTCCTCGCCTCCGCATATGCAACTCCCAGCTCGCTTATGCGAGCCGCAGGTGCGAGTACACCAGTACCAAAAATCTTCAAAGTCCAAAAATGATCTGTTAACCATCTGAAACTCACTCGAGGCCCCCGGGACCTCAACCAAATATACCAACAACTCATAAAACATCATACGGACTTAATCGAGCCTTTAAATCACATCAAACAATGCTAAAAACACAAATTGCACATCGATTCAAGCCTAATGAACCTTAAAACTTCAAACTTCTATATCCGATGCCGAAACCTATCAAATCAAGTCCGATTGACCTCAAATTTTGTACACAAGTCATAATTAACATTACATACCTACTCAAACTTCTAGAATTGGAATCCGATCTCGATATCAAAATGTTCACTCCCGGTCAAACTTCCCAAAAGTCATCCCATTTTCCAACTTTCACCAATTGTCGTTAAAATGACCTACGGACCTCCAATTCGACATCCGAACATGCTCCTAAGACCAAAATCACCCTACGGAGCTATTGGAACCGTCAGAACTTCATTCCGGATTCATCTTCACATAGTTCGAACAAAAATCAAATCCTACGACTTAATCTCCCCTTTTAAGGACTATGTGTCTCATTTCACTCCGAAACCAAAGACAAATCCTCCCGGCAAGTCACAAAACCCAAAAATGAAATAGAGGGAGCAATAAATAGGGGTTCAGGGCTAATTCTCTTAAAATGACCGGCCGGGTCATTACATCCTCCCCCTCTTAAAACATACGTTCGTCCTCGAACGAGTATAGAGACATACCTAAAGTGGTGAAAAGATAAGGATAACTGTTGCGCATATTATGCTCGGTCTCCCAAGTCGCCTCCTCGACCGTTTGACCCCTCCACTGCACCTTCACTGATGCGATGTTCTTCGACCTCAACTTTTGAACCTGCCTATCCAAATGGCCACTGGCTCCTCAACATAAGATAGATCTTTGTCCAACTGGACTAAGCTGAAGTCTAACACATGAGACGGATCGCCGTGATACTTCTGGAGCATGGAAACATGGAATACTGGATGAGCTACAGAGAGACTAGGTGGTAGTGCAAGTCTGTAAGCCATCTCTCCAACCCTATCAACAATCTCAAAAGGCCCGATATACCTAGGGCTCAACTTACCCTTCTTCCCGAACCTCATAACACCCTTCATGGGCGAAACTCGGAGCAAGACCCGCTCCCCAACCATGAATGCAACGTCGCAAACCTTTTGATCTACATAACTCTTATGCCTGGACTGGGCTATACGAAGTCGATCCTGAATCAATTCAACCTTTTCCAAAGCATCCTGAACCAAGTTTTTACCCAATAGCCTAGCCTCGCCCGGCTCAAACCAACCCACTGGAGACCAGCACTGTCTACCATACAAAGCCTCATACGGCGCCATCTGAATGCTCGACTGATAACTGTTGTTGTAGGCAAACTCCACAAGTGGCAAGAACTGATCCCAAGCACCCCCAAAATCAATCACACGCGCACGAAGCATATCCTCCAATATCTGAGTAGTGCACTCAGACTGTTCGTCCTTCTGAGGATGAAATGTTATGCTCAACTCCACACGAGTACCCAACTCACACTGTACGACTCTCCAGAACCGTGATGTAAACTGCGTACCCCGGTCAGAGATGATAGATACTGATATGCCATGAAGTCTGACAATCTCGCGGATGTAAACCTGAGCCAGCTGCTCTGTATAGTAAGTAGTAGCCATAGGAATGAAATGAGCTGACTTGGTCAATCTATCCATAATCACCCAAACTGCATCGAACTTCCTCTGAGTCCGTGGGAGCCCAACAACGAAATCCATAGTGATCCACTCCCATTTCCACTCTGGAATATCTAACATTTGAATTAATCCACCCGGTCACTGATGCTCATACTTCACCTACTAACAATTTAGGCAACGAGCTATATATTCCACTATGTCCTTCTTCATCCGCCTCCACCAATAGTGCTGCCTCAAATTTTGATAAATCTCCGCGGCACCTGGGTGAATGGAGTACCGCGAACTGTGAGCCTCCTGAAGGATCAACTCATGCAAACCATCTATATTAGGCACACATAGCCTACCCTGCATCCGTAAACCACTGTCATCTACAATAGTGACTTCCATGGCATCACCGTGCTGAACTGTGTCCTTGAGGACAAGCAGATGGGGGTCATCATACTGACGCTCCCTGATACAATCATAGAGAGAAAACTAAGAAACCACAAAAGCCAAAACTCTGCTCGGCTCAGAAATATCCAATCTGACAAACTAGTTGGACAAGGCCTGAATATCCAAGGCTAAAGGCCTCTCTGCTACTGGTAGATATGCTAAACTACCCAAACTCTCCGCCTTGCGACTCAAGGCAACAACCACAATATTGGCCTTCCCGGGATGATAAACAATGGTGATGTCATAATCCTTAAGCAACTCCAACCATCTCCGCTCCCGTAAGTTAAGATCCTTCTATTTAAACAGATGATGTAGACTTTGGTGATCGGTGAAAACTTCACAAAGAACACCATATCAATAGTGCCGCCAGATCTTCAAGGCATGAACAATAGCTGCTAACTCGAGGTCATGGACATGATAGCTCTTCTCATGCACCTTCAGCTTTCTGTATGCGTGGGCAATCACCCTACCATCGTGCATCAACACCGCACCGAGACCAATATGCGACGCATCATAATACATCGTATAGGACCCCGATCCAGTAGGTAACACTAACATTAGGGCTGTAGCCAAAGCGGTCTTGAGCTTTTGAAAGCTCTCCTTACACTCCTCAGTCCACCTGAACAGAGCACCCTTCTGGGTCAATCTGGTCATAGGTGATGCAATAGACGAGAAACCCTCTACAAATCGACGATAATACCCTGCCAAGCCAAGAAAACTCCGGATCTACGTAGCTGAGGATGGTCTGGCCAACTTTGCACAGCTTCAATCTTCTTCGAGTCTACCTTGATCCCTTCATTAGATACTATGTGACCCAAAAATGCCACAGAATCTAACCAGAATTCACACTTCAAAAAATTTGCATACAACTTCTTTTCTCTCAAGGTCTGAAGCACAGTCCTCAGGTGTTGCTCATGATCCTCCCGACTCCGGGAGTACACCATAATGTCGTCAATAAATACAATGATGAAAGAGTCAAGATAGGGCTGAAATACAATGTTCATCAAGTGCATGAATGTTGCTCGGGCTTTGGCAGCCTAAAAGACATCACAAGGAACTCGTAATGACCATACCGAGTCCTGAAAGCAGTCTTCGGGATATCTGGCTCCCGAATCTTCAACTGATGATAGCCTGAACGCAAGCCGATCTTAGAGAACACTCTAGCACCCTGAAGCTGATCAAATAGGTCATCAAAACGTGGCAATGGATACCTGTTCTTCACTGTAACCTTGTTCAACTGGCGATAATCGATACACATTCGCATAGAACTATCCTTCTTCTTCACAAACAAGAAATGAGCACCCCAGGGCAACACACTGGGCCGAATGAAGCCCTTATCGAGCAGCTCTTGCAAATGTTCCTTTAATTCTTTCAACTCGATTAGGGCCATCCGGTAAGGTGGAATAGAAATGGGTTGAGTGTCTGGTAACAAATCAATCCCAAAGTCAATATCTCTATCGGGCGGCATGCCCGGAAGATCTGTCGAAAATATGTCTGCAAAATCCCTCACTACCAAAACTGACTCAACGGTAGGAATATCAATACTAACATCTCTCACATAGGCCAGATACGTATCACACCCCTTCTCAACTATTCGTTGAGCTTTAAGAAATGAAACAACCCTGCTAGGAACATGATCCAAGGTACCTCTCCACTCTAGCCGTGATAGACCTGGCATAGCCAACGTCACTGTCTTGGAATGACAATCAAGGATAGCGTGATAGGGTGACAACCAGTCCATGCCCAAAATAACATCGAAATCTACCATACTGAGCAATAATAAATCATCTCCGGTCTCAAAACTACTAAGAACAATCAAACATGACCAATACACATGGTCAAAAATAATGGAATCACCCAAAGGTGTAGATACATAAACATGTGAACTCAGAGAATCATGGAATACACCCAAATACAAAGGAAAATAAGACAACACATAGGAATAAGTGGAGCATGGATCAAATAAGACTGATGCATCACTATGACAGACCGGAACAATACCTGTGATAACAGAATCTGATGTACCTGCCTCTGTCCTAGTAGGAAGAGCGTAATATCTGGCCTGGCCTCCCTCTCTAGGGCGACCTCTACCTGTCTGACCTCCACCTCTAGCTGAATGTGCAGGTGGGGTGGTAGCTGGTGCTGTAATCATAGCCTGAGGACCCGGCGGGGCACGCGGTGCCTAAGAAATATGTGGAGGTTCACCCATATTGAATCTAGGGCAATCCCTCACCAAATTAAGAGTGTCGCCACACTCAAAACAAGCTCCCGGAGGACATGGCTGCTGCAACTGGATCAGGCCTGATCGACTAGACTGACCACTGGAAGCACCCTGTACATGAGACACACTAGACACTGGCAGTACATAATAAGGATCATGGGGCCTAGAAGTGGCCGGAGCACCGCTGGCGGCTAGAAGTGCTAAATGAACAGGGCGACCAATATAACCTCTGCACTGAAGAGTTGTAGCTGGGGCACAAGTACCACTATAAGTGCCTGACTCTCGAGACCTCTTGACCTCTCTCTCCTCTATATCCCGAGTCAGCATAACCTCTAACCTCCTACCAATCCGTACTACCTGCTGGTACGCAATATCCATCTCTAACTCTTACGCCATGATCAACCTGATACTTGGGTTGAGCCCCTCAATAAACCGACAAACCCGCTCTCAAATAGTAGCAACCAAGGCCGTTGCATACCTAACAAAATCACTGAATCGGACCGCATACTCTGACACGGTCATAGCACCCTGGCGCAACTGCTCAAACTTTGCGCGCCAAGCGTCTCTGAGACTCTAGGGAACATACTCCCTCAAGAACATATCTGAGAACTGAGTCCAAGTGAGTGAAGTTGCCTCAGCCTTACTATCTAACTCGTATGTGTGCCACCACTGATAGGCCACTCCTCTAAGCTGGAACGTAGTGAAAGAAACCCCACTAGTCTTTGTAACACCTATAGTACGAAGGATACGGTGGCACTCCTCAAGAAAATCCTGGGCATCCTCTAAAGCCAAGCCACTGAAAGTAGGAGGGTGGTACTTTTTGTACCTCTCGAGCCTGAGCTGCTCTGCCTCAGAAGCTGATGCCTTAACCCCGGGCTGAACTGGAGCTGCTGGCAGCATCGGTATGATCTATGGAACCTGGTAAACATGAATCCGCTGCTCTGTGGTACCGGCGATGGGAGTCTGTGCTCCTCCCCCGACCTGAGATGTGGCAGGAGCAAGCAATATCAATCCTGCCTGAGCTAAGGTACTGAACATGCTCAGAAACTGGGCTAGAGTCTCCTGGAGGGCTAGTGCAGTAGCAGGTGTCTCAGGTGCCTGCCCTTCAACTGGAGTAACTGGTGGCTCCTCTGTAGAAGCTCGTGCGGGTGCTTTGGTTGCACCACGTGTAAGTCCCCGGCCTCTACCCCAGCCTCGGCCTCTCGTGTCTCTAGCAGGGGGCGCGGGTGTTTGATCATCCGATCCAGTTGTACGTGTTCTCACCATCTATGAGAGAATAGAAAGACAGAAGTTTAGAGTCTGAAGTCAAAATCATGCATAATAAGGAATCAAAGAAAGTGAAACCTTTTCTAACAATTCCATAGCCTCCTGAAGATAAGTACAGACGTCTCCTTAAAGATCCACGAGACTCTACTAAACATGTTTGTGACTCATAACACCTATGACCCTAGTGGTCTGATACCAACTTATCACGACCCTAATTCACACTCCTTAGGATGTCGTGATGGCACCTAGTCTCTAAGACTAGGTAAGCTTAACAAATTGGCGGAATAACATAATATAAAACTGAAGCCCAATTCTCAACATGAAGTAAATGTAAAACTGCAAAACAATAATTACAACTCCCAAAACCTGGTGGAAATAAGTCACAAGCTTCTAAAAAAAAATACTATGTGTCTCTATACATAAGAGTTTAAAGAGAATAAGGAAAAATAACATAACAAGGATAGAGGGGGACTCCGAGGTCTGCGGACGCTGGCAGATGTACCTTGAAGTCTCCGCGTACAAGCTAGCTCACTGATATCTGGTCTGGTAAGTGTTACCTGGATCTGCACAAAAAGATGTGCAGAAGTGTAGCATGAGTACACCACAACGGTACCCAGTAAGTGCCAAGCCTAACCTCGGTAGAGTAGTGACGATATCAGGTCAGGGCCATACTGGTTTAAAATAAAAGTAAGGCACAAGATATAATAATATTTAGAAATGACTAAAATTTTAAACAACAAGAAGTTTTAGAAACATAACAGCTCAGCAATTAGAGGTAAACAGCAGGGGCACTCCCGAGGTACCTCTCGTACTCCCAAATGTAAGTATACAAGACAGGGGGGATCTCCCGAGTAAACGCCTCGTAGTCCCAAAGTAAATATGCAGTACAAGGGGATCTCCCGAGGAACCGTCTCGTAGTCCCAAAGTAAATATGAAGTACAGGGGGATCTCCCGAGAAACAGCCTCATAGTCCCAAAGTAAATATGCAGTACAGGGGGATCTCCCGAGGAAACACCTTGTAGTCCCAAAGTAAATATGCAGCAGATAACCGAACCGAAGGAACAACGAATTTACAGCAAGAAATCTTACAGTTAAAAATTTAATTCAAATCAAGGGAAGCATGTAATTCAGCTAAGCATGTTGCACAATTTGCAAGTAGGAGTTAAGGCACGTAGACATACAATACTAGGCTAAAGATGATCACTACATAAGCTAAGGCAACTCAGTTAAGGAATTTAAAATAAGACAACTCAGCAAGAATCGAAATTTCCACAATTAGCCCGTGTACGCACTCGTCACCTCGCGTACACGGTGCTCACATATCACAAAGTGTTACAACAGTACCAAATCCTAAGGAGATTTCCCCCACACAAAGTTAGACAAGTCACTTACCTCAACTTTTGCTCAATCAGTCGGTAAGAATGCCTTTCCCTAGATTTTCCGACTCCAAATGGCCCAAATCTAGCCAAAAGAAATTACATATCATGAATACAACTACAAGAAACTAATTAAAATACTGAAACTATGACTTAAGCAAAGAATCAAAAAATCGCCCTAAAAGTCGACCCGGACCCACGTCTCAGAATCAGGTAAAAGTCACAAAATACAAACACCCATTCGATATCGAGTTCACCCATACCAAAATTATCAAAATCCGACACCAAGTAGCCACTCAAATCCTCAAATCAAACTCTTCAAATCCCTAGCCTCAACTCCCAAATTACAACTTAAATACACGCTAACTAGGTGGGAAAATCAATGAGAAAACAAGATTATTGATCAAAAATAAAACATAAGGGACTTACCTCAAGAAATCCCTCGAAAATACTCTCAAAAATTTCCCTAGACCGAGTTTGAAAAGTCCAAAATGAGAGAAATCAAAAAAAACCTTCGGTTTTAAGCACTGCCTAGGCTTTCGCACCTGCGGCCAATTCCACCGCACCTGCGGAACCACTTTTGCGGTAAATTTCTCTGCTTCTGCGAAAATTACTTAAGTCCCTCAAGGCCCGCACCTGCGCTCCAGGTTCCACACCTGCGGATGCGCTTCTGCATTCCCAATCCCGCTTCTGTGGGTGCACATCTGCGCAAACACGTCCGCTTCTGTGGACATGCCTCCCCACACTCGCCCGCTCCTGTGATCAATCTTCTGCAGAAGCGACTCCGCTTCTGCGGCCTTCACACCACACCTGCGACCACTGCCCATCCTCCTCGCCTCCATATCTGCGACTCCTAGCTCACTTATGTGAGACCGCACCTGCGGCCAAATCCACCGCAGGTGCGAGTACACCAGCACCAAAAATCTTCTAAGTTTAAAAATGATCTGTTAACTATCTGTTACGCACTCGAGGCCCCCGGGACCTCAACCAAATATACCAATAAGTCATAAAATATCATACGGACTTAGTCGAGCCTTTAAATCACATCAAACAATGCTAAAAACACAAATTGTGCATCGATTCAAGCCTAATGAACCTTAAAACTTCAAACTTCTACATCCAACGCCGAAACCTATCAAATCAAGTCCGATTGACCTCAAATTTTGTACATAAGTCATAATTGACATTACGGACCTAATTAAACTTCCGGAATCAGAATCTGACACCAATATCAAAAGATCCACTCCCGGTCAAACTTCCCAAAAATTATCACATTTTCCAACTTTTGCCAATTGTCGCTGAAATGACCTACGGACCTCCAATTCAATATTTGAACACGCTCCTAAGACCAAAATCACCCTACAGAGCTATCGGAACCGTCAAAACTCTATTCTAAAGTCTTCTTCACACAGTTCGAACTACGGTCAAATCCTATAACTTAAACTCCCCTTTTAATAACTATGTGTCCCATTTCACTCTGAAACCAAAGACAAATCCTCCCTATAAGTCACAAAAACCAAAAATGAAATAGAGGGAGCAATAAATAGGGGTTCAGGGCTAATTCTCTCAAAACGATCGGCCGGGTCGTTACAGGTACAGGGTAGGGTTTAAATAAGTGCACACATCCCAAAACTTGAGGAGGAAATAAAAGTAGCTCGGATAGACATCATTGGCGCGGGGCATCATCAGAGGCGCCAAAATAACAGTGCAAGGCTCCAAACCTGCACGGTCTTGCATCATTAGAGGCACTAAAGTTAATGCCCTGGACAGTGCCTTGCACTGTCTAAGGCTGTGAGTTTTCATGGCCTTACATTGTCTAGGGCTATGAGTTTTCATGGCCTTGCACTGTCTAAGGCTGTGAGGCAGACCTTCCATAAACTTAGTCGATTCTATCGAATTTTATGTACCTCACTCTCGGTCTTGATTCCAAAACAACTATTTCTACCTATACTCATCCCAATAGGATTTCACATGTCTAAATGGTCACATTAATATTCATTTAACGCATCCACACCTAATTCAAATTTACGGAGTACTACACCTCTCTTGGTTGTTGACACATCTGGAACTAGAATTTCATCATATTAGTGCTAATCTACTGAACCTGTTTAGGTGGACTCACAATCCTGCTACAAGGACTGTGCATGCTTAATATGAAGCAATCTATTGTTATGAACCCCCTGTAATTAGCATGTTTGTCTGATTCTATAATCTACCATGTTGTAGTCTTGCACTCTATAGGAATGTCTCATGTGTGTATATCTCCTAAGGGTTCTGCACTTTTTCTTATTTTGAAACAGACCTTTGTTTGTCTTCATACTCATGCTTATGTTCTCATATTGTACTATCACATAAGGGAAGTTGAACTTTGCTAGGCCTGCATAGTTAAATGTAACTCACTTATAGACTTAAGGGAAGCTCTTAATGTATACCTACCCTGTCAGAACATTACCTTGTATTTATATGAATGTCTTAACTCCTAATGAGCATAGTTTGAATGTGAGGTTATTAATCTTTAATGATCATGCCATATGCTTATGTAAAGATTAGTTTGCTTGCTTAAGTGTCCTTGTTAATATTGCTTTAAGGATACTGAATAAGGTTGTAAGCGCATACTATTAGTAGAGATGAAGACTTAGCCTATGAATAAACTTTTAATTAATTCAAACATAGTCTAATAAGCTGTCAAGGTGTTATGAGTAGGAACTCATGTAAAATTTGAAATTATAAGTTGATGAGTGTGTCTTTTTAATCATATGACTG
The DNA here is from genome assembly GCF_000390325.3 of Nicotiana tomentosiformis. Taxonomy (NCBI): domain Eukaryota; kingdom Viridiplantae; phylum Streptophyta; class Magnoliopsida; order Solanales; family Solanaceae; genus Nicotiana; species Nicotiana tomentosiformis. Next base: position 119,313,733 of record NC_090812.1, read on the forward strand.
AATGTTGGATTCCTAGATAATCTACTAATGTTCCCTCTCTTTGGTTGTACCTATTATTGGTTTCTTTGAGTATTCTTACGCATGTTGAAGATGTTGGCAGTGTACCACACCCTTGTGTTCGGATTGTGATCCTTATAGTGTAATTTGTTATCACACATTCATAGTAGTATTTTGTACAACTTCTAAGAGTAGGGTATATACCTTTGTGTTATTGTTATTGTCTTAAAACGATTGATAATTAGCTTAAAGTATATATATTTATATGTATATCGCCTCATGTTTTACTTTTGTTCCATGGATTTAGGATGTAAAATATTTGGATTTATATAAATTTGAGGTGTTTTTATGTGTAGGAATGATCAGGGAGCAATTGGGGGTGAAAGGTGCGACATTAGAGCCAACGAACGAAAAAGCAAGGAAGGGAATTTCCAGCGCCACAGCCAGCGCCAAGCGCTACCAGTGGCGCCAAAGACAGTGTGCTCCAATTTAACAGCCCAGGGATAGCGCCTAGCGATGGGCTGGGCGCTGGTGGCGTGAATCCTGTCCAATTTTGCCCAGGACAAGGTTATTTCGGCCCTAGACCTACCCAACACATATAAAAGCAAGACTAATCTTATTTTTAAGGGAGATACTCAACTTTCAAGGGGGAAGACACACGAGAAACATCCGGGAGAAAAGAGATCTCAGTTTTCTTCATCTTTTCTTAGTATTTTCAATTATCCAACACTTATGAAATTGTTTGCTATTATCATGAGTGGCTAAAACACATAGTTCTGGGGTTGTGATTTAGCTATGAATATTATTGTTTACCGTTGACTTAACCTTGATTATAATTCACTAATATATGGTTGTTTCTTCAATTCTGTGATAAATTGCTTAATTGTCTGGCCAACAGTTAGGTTCTATTTACTATCTATGCTATACTTGGGAAAACCATGTTTAGATTAGAGAAGAATTAAAGAGAGCATGATCTTAACTCTTAGGGGGCGTATTTGTGGTTAGGATAGGAATATACCTAGTCACCGTGCTTAATTTAATACCGTAATCTTAATACGTTCTTGATAGATTGATTCCATAGAAATATAGGCGTTGATCTATTTTGAATAGGCGAGTAGTACTTCGGGAGAAGGCTATGAGAGCAATTATCGATTAATTAGCAATCATGAGTGAATTGTATGAAAGGGAGAGTTAACTAGAACACAATAGGATTGGTGAATCGATCACAACCCTGGAATATTTGTCTCTACTGAATACCCAACAACCATTTTACTGCTTGATAATTTAGTCACTATTTAGAAGTATAGTTAAATATAATCACATTCTTGAACTTGAATTTGGCTTGACTGAATAACAATCTTGGTGAATTTAGTGGGTAGTTGATACAAGTCTTTGTGGGTTTGACACTCGACTTATCATTTTATTACTTGTACGACCACGTATACTTGCGTGTGCATTTGGGAGCAACAAGTTTTTGGCGTCGTTACCGATGAACTTGAATATTGACTACTTTCTAGTTTTTTCTTTTTTGTTTATTTCGTTAAGTCTAACGTTACTTGATAGTTGCTCTGATCATAGGAACTTTGATTGAATGCGCAGGGTCAGAATTCTGGACCGACTTCAAGGCTTTGACCCCGAACCTGAGAGAACATTTCATAGGAGGTTGAGGGAAGCAAGGGACATATATAATATTCAGGCACTTGTTCAATTTTCTATGAACATGGCAGAGGAATATATGGTTGTTCAAGAGGTGGAAATGCCCAACATTGCTAATGTCACCTCCAGCATAGTGAAGCCCAGAATCACTGGGCACTTTGAGCTGAAACAGAGCATGATCCAGCTACTTCATACGAATGGGCAGTTTATGGGTCTTCCACATGAGGATCCACAACAACATATCCTGAACTTCTTAGAGATTAGTGATACTTATATCACTAACGGGGTCACTCCAGACTATGTGAGGCTCACACTTTTTCCATTCTCTCTATTGGGCGAAGCAAAGCGATGGCTGAAGGCAGAACCAGCTAATTCTATTCCATCATGGAATGATTTGGCAAGGAAATTTCTGGCAAGTTTCTTCCCTTCAGGCAAAACTGCAAAGATCAGAAGTGAGATAGTTGCCTTCAAACAGAAAGCATGAGAGTCTTTATACTCAGCTTGGGAGAGGTTCAAGGGGTTACTCAGAGACTGTCCTCATCACAATCAGACAAACAAAGTGTTAGCTCACACTTTCATAGAAGGGCTACATCCTGAAACAAAAATTGTGGTAGATGCTGCAGCTGGAAGTCAAGTGTTGGAGAAAAGCTTTGATGAGATATATACATTATTGAACAAATTCTCCAAAAGCAATCCGGATTGGCAAGGAGAGATGGGCAGACACACAGTGCAAAAGTCTGCAGGGGTTCTCGAGTTAGATGTCGTCTCGGCATTATCAGCGCAGATTTCCACATTGACCAACCAAGTCAATCAGATGACCTTGGTTATTAACAAGCAACAAGCCCAGCCAGTGCAACAAGTTCAAATATTTTGTGAAGTCTGTGGAGAAGGTCACATGAGCAATCTGTGCCCAGCAAATCTAGAGTCTATATATTTTGTGGGTAATGCAAATCGAGGCCAGACAAATTAGTATGGGGACACTTACAATCCCAATTGGAGGAACCACCCAAACTTCTCTTAGGGTGGAAACCAAGGTGCTCAGAATCAATACCGACCACAAGCACCTCAATAACAATATAGACCACCTCAGGCTGAACAATATGCAAACTCGATGAGTCACCTCGAGGAGATGATGAAAAGATTAATGGCTGACCAGCAAGCCCAAACAACAGAGATGATAAAAAAAAATTAATGGCTGACCAGCAGGCCCAAGAAGCAGCGATGGGAAATTTGGAGCGACAAATGGGGCAACTTGTTAGTGCCCAAGATAATCGGGCAGTTGGGGCTCTTCCTAGTGATACTGAGCCAAATCCTAAAGCTCAAGTCAATGCGGTTACCTTGATAAATGGAAGATTATTAGAAGAAGTTCCAAAGAAAAAGAAGTATACAGCTCGTCTTGAAGGAGAATTAGTTCCCAAGCCAGTTGAGGAGAATGAGAAAGAGAACAAAGGGTCAGAGCTAGTAATTGTGACAAGGCCACCACCTCCGTTTCCACAAAGACTGAAGAAGCAAACAGAGGATGCTAAGTACAAGAAATTCTTAGATATTTTGAGCCAAGTGCGTGTGAATTTACCTTTGGTGGAAATTTTGCAGGAAGTGCCTAAGTATGCAAGGTATCTCAGAGATATTGTGGCAAACAAATGAAGACATACAAAGTTCGAAACAGTTGCACTTACTGAAGAGTGCAGTGCCAGAGTTCAGAGTAAACTTCCTCCTAAGTTAAAGGATCCTGGGAGTTTCACAATTCCTTTGTCTCTTGGAAAACAAGAAGTTGGTAGAGCCCTGTGTGATTTAGGGGCTAGTATAAATTTGATGCCATCCTCTTTGTTCAAGCAACTCGGATTGGGGGTGCTTAGACCTACTACAATCACTTTATAGTTAGCAGATAGGTCAATAGTTATGCCAGAAGGAATTATTGAGTATGTGTTAGTTCGAGTGGGAAAATTTATTCTTCCTGCTGATTTTATTATTCTTGATTACGAGGCAGATGAGGAAGTGCCCATTATTTTGGGGCGACCATTCTTAGCTACTGGTGGAGCGATTATTGATGTGAGGGAAGGGAAGTTGAAGATGATAGTTGACGATGAGTAAATCACATTTAATGTGTACAAGGCACTTAAGCTTCTTAAGCATTATGAGGACTTGTACATGATTACTGTGGTCGAATTGAAGGGGATAGAGCAGAGTCCTTATGTGAATTGTAGTGATCCGGATGGGACAAATAAGTTAAAGGAGGTGGTGTTGCAAGCTGAGTGTGTAAATATGATTGAGAAAAGAGCCAGAGATGAAAGAGGAGACCTTCCGAGAGCGTGCAAAAAGGCTAGAATTCATGGGAGAAAGAATAAGAGAAAGCGCCCAGCCTGAGCAGAGTAGCAGAGTCATGCCACGACTATAAATAAGGCGTTTGTTGGGAGGCAACCCAGCCTGTATATTTTTATTTATTTATTATTATTTTTAGTGTCAAGTTTTGTGTTGTTTTTATTTTGCAGAGTAGGGGAAGTCTGAGTACCCAAAGTTGAAGTTGATGAGCATGTTTGAGCTTAAGTGTTGGGTCGTCCCAATTCTAAAGATTGAGGATCTTGTCTGATCTAGGCCCGAGAGGGTCTCAGGGAGTATTTCTGACCCTTGTTTTAATAATTTTCTCTGTGATTATGCATCGAGGACAATACATAATATAAGTGTGGGGTGGGAAAACTACTTTCTGAAGTGTAATTGTATCAAACTATTTTTTTATTAATTTTTCTTTTAGAACTCGTAGTATACATAGTATAGGTTATCAAAATAAATAAAGAAACGAAAATTGAAAAACAAAATCAGAAAAAGCTCGGACTTTTCCCGACGATGGATCTTTTGGATAATTTTCTTGAGGGATAAAGTCCGACTAAAAATACCAAAAAGATTTTTTTTTTTTAAGGATAGCTAGATAGTATCCCTTGGTTTTTCTTTGGGCGCCGATTCTTTTCCAAGGATGTTGCTCAAACCAGGTACTTTAATTGTTTTTTAGGATTAGTTAGGAAGAAAATAAGTTGCTCTGAGCTACCTAGTAATATGTTTGGTGCTGGCACATTAGGCTATGACATACATTCTGTATTCCCGTATATTTGGTTTGAATTGTGACGTCTAAGTAAAGTAAATAGCCTATTTTGTGACGCTTTAGCTCAGTGTTTGACTTGTATGCCACTTAGTGCAATATTGCTTAATTTTTCTCAATTATGTGTGCTTGTTTGACTTGAGAGTTGAACAAAACTGTCGTGATTGAGTCATATGCAATGTGTGTGTGAGAATTCATGATCTTCTGTGCTATCCTGTGTAGTCTAGAACTTTCCCCATGTGTTAATCGAAGCGAAATTGTAAGTTGTGCTAATCTAAGAGATGACGTAGGCATTTCTTGCTTGATTATAGATGTGCTTGTCATATAAAAATAAAATTTTCCGTTGCTAGCCCCTTTGAGCCTATAGACCTTTTCTTTGGCACCCATATTACAAGTCGTACCCCTATTTTGTTCTTAATTTGTGATTGTTGAACCTTTACCTGCTAAGGCACTTAGTCGCTAAAAGAGTGTAAGGTGAGAGATTGGGGAGTAGCTTTTGAGTGAAACAATGGGAGGGCACTTTGGTGCACAAAAATTAAAATCAAAAGTCACTAGCCGATGGACTTTAATGTATGGAGTGTGTGTATAAAAAAAAGAAAAAAAAATTATAGTTAAAGTATGAAGAAAAATACACACCTCCAATTCTTATTAATTTGTGCTAGTGGGAGTATAGAAGTGCTTAATGAAAGTAAGGGCTATGTTGCATATGGTTTGTGGCAAGTGATTTGATTGAGGAGAATATGTGTTTGAATTGTGAGTGTAGTGTATTAAAGTGCTTAGGAGGGTTAGTCACTATTTCTAAATGTATCATACTCGTCCCTTAGCCTATATTATAACCTTAAAGTCCTAATTGATCCTAGATTTGGCTAGCTTAAATTAGTAGAGATCTACACTACGGGCAAGCTTATGGTACGGCCATGGGATGTATATGAATTCTTTGTAAGAGTAAGCAAAATTTGTTCAATTGTGTGATGTCCTTAAATTATATTCAAAAGCATATTTGAATGTGTGGACTAGGCTATATTCACTCTTTTCTTTGTTGGTGAGTGCACATGATCTCATGAATGATTGGTAATGTTGTAAACTTTATCGTTGGGCGAATACGAGAGTTGAGGGTGCTTAGTGGTTACAAGTCGGCTTTTGAGGTTAGTTGGTGACAAATAGGTTGTTGGAATTGATTGAATTGAAATGTTATACTTGGGCATGCTTAAACGGGAATAATGTGAAATTTTTTATGTTCATGCTTGTGTGCCGATATTGATCATAGTCAAGGGTAGAGTGTATGGTTAAAAGTTGAATTGCTCCTCTATAGTTGAGACTTGTATGTAGTTGGGAGTTTATTTGATAGTCCCATTACTCGAGGACGAGCAAGAGTCTAAGTGTGGGTGTTGATAATTAGCTTAAAGTATATATATTTATATGTATATCGCCTCATGTTTTACTTTTATTTCATGGATTTAGGATGTAAAATATGTTAATTTATATTAATTTGAGGTGTTTTATGTGTAGGAATGATCCGGGAGCAATTGAGGGCGAAAAGTGTGAAATTAGAGCCAAAACAGACGAAAAGGCAAAAAAAGGGAATTTCCAGCGCCACAACCAGCGCCTAGCACTACTAGTGGTGCCAGAGACAGTGTGATCCAATTTAACAGCGCCAGGGACAGCGCCTAGTGCTGGACTGGGCACTGGTGGTGTGAATCCTGTCCAATTTTTTCCGGGACAAGGTTATTTCGGCCCTAGACCTACCCAACACGTATAAAAGTAAGACTAAGCTTATTTTTAAGGGAGAGACGCCACTTTCAAGGGGGAAGACACACGAGAAACATCCGGGAGCAAAGAGATCTCAGTTTTCTTCATCTTTTCTTAGTAGTTTCAATTATCCAACACTAATGAAATTGTTTGTTATTATCATGAGTAGATAAAACCCATAGTTCTGGGGTTGTGATTTAGCCATGAATATTGTTGTTTAATGTTGACTTAACCTTGATTGTAATTCACTAATGGATGGTTGTTTCTTCAATTCTATGATTAATTGCTTAATTGTCTGGCCAACAATTAGGTTCTATTTACTATCTATGCTATGCTTGGGAAAGCCATATTTAGATTAGAGAAGAATTGAAGAGAGCATAATCTTAACTCTTAGGGGGGAGGATTTGTGGTTAGGATAGGAATATACCTAGTCATCGTGCTTAATTTAATATCGTAATCTTAATGCGTTCTTGATAGATTGATTCCAATGGAATATAGGTGTTAATCTATTTTGAATGGGCGAGTAGTACTTCGGGAGAAGGCTATGAGAGCAATTATTGATTAATTAGCAACCATGAATGAATTGTATGAAAGGGAGAGTTAACTAAAGTACAATAGGATTGGTGAATCGATCACAACCCTGGAATATTTGTCTCTACTGAATACACAACAATCATTTTACTGCTTAATAATTTAGTTACTATTTAGAAGTATAGTTTAATATTATCATATTCTTGAATTTGAATTTGGCTTGACTGAATAACAATCTTGGTGAATTTAGTGGGTAGTTGATAAAAGTCTTTGTGGGTTCGACACTCGACTTATCATTTTATTACTTTACGATCGCGTATACTTGCGTGTGCGTTTGGGAGAAACAACTACAGTGAGTGTCTCATTGGCACTTAAACCTATAGGGAAGAGTAAGTGTGAGTAGTTAGGGGTATTTGGGAGTAACGTTTAGTTTGTGGTTGAGATGCCCTCCCTGACACAAGCACTGCTCGGGGTTCCTGAGACCCTTGTGAACTCTGAAGTGCCAGGGATCCAAAGGGTATCTTGGCCACGAATAGAATTTTACCTTAAGCTTTTAACCATTGACACTTATTAATCTCTTTAGAGTTAGTGTTAAATGAAAGAAAGGCCTCACTGCTAATTTTCTCACTCTCTTCGACCTTTTATTAATTTTATTACCAGTATTTGTTACAGTTTTGCTTTGGGCCTACATTGATCTTATTTGTATGTAAGTGTTATATTATGCCTTATCATTAATGTCTTCTTTTTTTCATTTTTTTCACATGTGAATTGAGTTGGGCCTGCTGAGTTCTCATGAACTCAGGCCCAAGTCCCAGCTTAGAGCGTGAGGTCATCTGAAGTTTGCTGCTGTTGTTCGTTGCTGCTGAGCCTAACACTCTTCATGCCCGAAACCATGAGTCCAGTTTCCCCTTCCCTTATCGCTTTCTTTACATAATATGTTGTTGTCATCTATGTTTATATAAAACCGGTAATATTTAGTTAATGTTTTCCCTTTTATTATCCTTTGAATTATTTTTAGAAACCTAGGCAAACTAAAAATCATAGGTAAAAAAATAAAAAAAGGAATCGCTATTTCTTACATTAGTTAAATAGTTTAACATATTCAACTGCTTATGCCATATAGTTTTACTTTCACTTATGCTAATGACAACCTTATCTTCAAAATCCAAAACCGGGCAAATGATTTCCAATACATATTTTCAGAACGAAACAAAACTCAGTTACATTTAAGAATACTTCAAATGATTTTCTTCTAAAACTTGGGTACAAAATTTTAAATCGGTCTTAAAGTATATCTAAAACCTACTTCTTCAAGTAGCCTTATTTTACAAAAGTTACACATATAGCCATTTTATTTTCAAGGCTAAAGTATTTTAAAACCTAGCCATGTTTACAAGTTTAGACCTTATAAATACACCTTTTCCAAAACTCTTTCAATTAAGTAGGCATTTTCTCAAAGGACTTTGATAAGAAAAACCTATACTCTCTTTTCAAAGTACATATACTATTTTTTTTTCAAAGTAATAAGTTTAAAATATGACACAGGGTAAGCTATACACTTTTAAGTACTAACCAATAGGGGTGAACAAAGAAATCTGCACCGAATCGATAATCCGAATCAAACCGAGAAATAAAACCCGACTATGGTTCAGTTTGATTTGGTTTGGTGTTGAAAAAATAAACCGACCATAATTGGTTTGGTTTGGTTTGATTTTAACTAACAAAAGTCAAATCGAAACCAAATCAACTCGACATTATATATATAAAATATTTAAGTTTATTTAATACATAAAAATAATTATTACAATATAATTTATAAATATTTCGTAAACTTTTTCATAGTTAATTAACGTGTTATTTCAAGTTTAGACCTCCAATAAGTTTTATAGTCTATTACAAATAAAGCCCAAATCAAAATCAAATCAATAGTAATTCTAACATAAGATATTCACTCTACTACTAACAATGATAATGTGTTGGATGTCTATTTTTTAAAACCATACATGTCCTCCGATTATATCTTCTAAATCGTTCATACTAACAATCCATCCTTCCCCTCCAAAAGGTAATTTGTAATGATTTAGATAAAAATGTATAATCTATTTTTATTTTTTCTTTAGTGTTTAATTATGTAATTGATAGTATTTATTAGTCGTACTTATTTTAGCATGACTTAGTACTTTTAAATTATGTTCATTTTCATTATGGCTTATAATTAGAAATATTTATTTTGTGCGATTTTATTATCTTTATTGTTGACTATTTTAGGACAATGCCATGACAAATCTCATATTTTATATTATTTTCTTGGGAAACACCTTATATAGTTGTATCGTAATAGGATTAAAAAAATATTTGGAGCACAAGTTATAACACACCTTATATAGTTATGCTATGAAGACTTTACTATGGAAAAACCCGAAAAAATTGAAAACCCGAAAAAATTGAAAACCCGAGATTGAAAATCCCGACTTTTGTTGGTTTGGTTTGGTCTTTAGATTTAATAACCCGACACAATTGGTTTGGTTGGTTATTGAAAAATTCGAAACAACCCGAACTATGTACACCCCTACTAACCAAGTAGAATATAGACATTTAATTCCCGAACTTAGTCTAAATCCTATGGAGCTACCTTAGGTAGATTCTAGGGGGTGCTTAACACCTTTCCCTTAGAAGAACAAGAACCCTAACCCAAATCTCACTAGTTAGACGACTAATAGGATAATGATCTTAATAACTAAATAGGTACCCTCGTATACCTTTAAATATTAGATGGCAACTTTCTTTTATCATCAACAGGGAAATCACTAGTTGAATCTTGTTTTGACTCGTGCAAAATAGGGTGCAACAACGTACATAAGTAAATTTACTAACCATATCTTTTTGTTTGGTTAAGGACTCCCGCATGGCTCTGTCACTTGCCCCGAGGTCGAGGTTTTGGCCGATCCCATAGAGGTCGCGAGATTGTTAAATAGTGCTCTCGCTCAAAGTGGTGCCCTCGGGTCTGCTTTCGGTGGGGGCAATTCCTATCGGAGTCCCCAGCCAGAGAACAAGCGACCAAAAAGGCGGCGTTCTTTCTCGGTTGGGAAATTCCTATCGGAGCTAGCCGTAGCCGCAGTGGTCATTAAAGATGATGGGGAAACTAGTGATGAAGAGGCTTCCCTTCAACGGAGACAACGATCTTCATCAGCTCAACCGAATGCTCAACCTGGAGAGCTTTTAGAACCGACCGATGAAGAGGCCCAAGCACTATGGGGCGAGATGGATCTGGTAGATAATGCTAACTCTTGTTGTCCTGTCCTCGTTGTTCTTTCTGGTCTAAGGAGTTCGAACCCCGGGCCTTTTCTGACTTCGGTTGATAAGCAATCAATAATCAGCGATGCTCCCGTTGTAGCTGCTTCTTATCCTACAACACCAACAACTTCACGCCCCTCTACACCAACTGCACCTTCACCATCAGCATCTATTGCATCTCTTCTTCCAGCCACGGACGCACGAGAATAGGGTGATTCCCCTCCCCAGTCCCCTGACCACAGAAATTTGGGGCACAATTACTCATCCCCTTCTCCAGATCCCCGAAGGAGGAGGAGCGTCACTCTCTCTGTTTCAAAAGGGATGCCATCTGCTATCCAGGCCGGTGGATCTTGCCAACTACCTAAAGTCACTGGCTTCAGATAAAGATAAGAAGAAGATACACTCCCTTTCATGGGGAGTGCATGTTGAATAATGCCATGCATAATGCGACAGCGGTACCGTACTTGTTCTCTTACTACTTGTTATTTACTTATCTGTTATAACAGGGTTTCTGACTTTGATATAGGTTTTGCAGGCCAACTTCCTTGTTTTCAAAGGCCTTTGGAGATTGTTCCTTGATAAAGAGGGACTTATGTACGAACGGTATCAGCTGTTGGCCAAAAGGAATCAACTTGTTGCGCGCTCCCAGTGCTGGAGGCAAAGGCTGCTAAAGCGGCCGAGCTTGAGGCCCGGTTGCAGCAGAGTGAGAATAAAGTGATGGCCCACATCCAAAAAGCCACACAGCTACATGCACAACTTCAAGATGCTAAGGCTAGGTGGGCTAAACTTCAGGATGTTGTTCTTGTTGATGCCGAGCGCAAGTCTGCTTCCGTTGAACAGGTGAATAATTTGGAGGCAGTCTTGAACTCCAAAACTGAGGAGGCTAATACCTCCGAGGAGCGGGACCGGATGGAGGAGAGATTCAAGAAATTCATGGATCAAAACCGGCTTCACTTTTCCACAATCCATGATCTTGATTCTAGCCTCATTGCCAAGAGATCCGAGAGGGACGACCTGTTGGACGAGGTTGACAGACTTAAGACAAAGCTCCAACACCAAGGGAATTCCCTCATCTTTGAAATTACGTACGTTATGTATCATATGAGAAAAAAAAACCTTGAAGGAGGACAAAGGGGGCATTGTTGATATTGATGATGAAAACGCCAAGGCTCGAGCACTGGAGTTAACTGCTCGAGAACGTCTCCCGGCTCAGCCTGATGCAATTGACTCTTCGAGTATCGGTTTCGAGTATGCGAGAACTGAGAAGGAACTTTAAGAGAATGATGATGAAGGCCCAGGTCCCATACTGGCGGCTGATCCGCCCACTTCTCCCGGGGTGTAGATGCCTCTCTCCCCCGAGTTTCGGTGGCGATAATGTTTAGATTTTTCCTCTTTTATTTTGTTATTTTTTTTGTACTTTTGTACTTATGCCGTTTGGCATTTTGATAAATAAAGAAGAATTTTGCTTAAGTATTGCGCAAAGTTTTATTCTTTTTGCATCGAATTAGATAAGGCCTCGGGTGTATTTTTGTTTGATAGCTTTATGTTCTGGGCATAAACTCTTCCAAAACCAACCCTTTACTATGAGGGTTTCATAAGAGAGGTCCCTCTTATGTTTACGGTGCTCTTGAAGAGGACGTCTCATGTTCATTCTGGCACAAGTATTTGAAGTTTTCTATTAACTTTCAATTGATAAAATTAACTCATCGTTTGGACAAGAAACAAGATAAAAACAAAAGGACTTTATTTTATTCCTTCCATCTTTAAAAGTACATAAGAATTCAATTTCTAAAGAAAAGAAATTCCCAATACATGTGGATAACTCGTACAACTTGTTCTATGGGACTGGCCATGTAGTCCCCAATCCCGATGAGACATTGTTGTTCCCGGGTCTAGTAGTCCCAGTTTTCGTGGCATCCTTGTTGCCGTATCCAATATTATTCCCTCCCCCACCCCCAGTGTTCGAATGCGAAGTATGCGAATTGGAACACTGGAGGTCTTGCTACGTTGGTTAAACACTTGTGAATGGTTGGATAGTCTTTGGTTCGATGGCAAGTTTTGTTTTCCATTAGGAACTTGCCATCGATCCAAAGATTATCTAACCATACCATAGTGGTTTATGATCTCAATGCCTTGTTATTTAAAGGTCTTAACTTTGCTGATGATGCTCCCTTGGTAGTATGCTTTCCGTTGCTGCCTCATTAAAAACCTTGCCAGAAAAACCCGATTGGGACAAAAAACTGGTCGAATGGAAAAAGAGTGCACCACATACTTTCAGTATAGGTAGGATCCATCAGCACTTATACCTCTTGAGGTGAGTCACGTTCCAATTACTGGGCAATTTGACCCCATCTTGATTTTCCAACTCGTATGATCCTTTTCCGGTGACAGCTGAAACCAGGTAGAGACCTTCCCACGTCAAACCCAGCATCCCAGCATTGATTTCCCGAGTGTTCTGAGTTACTTTCCTCAAAACCAAGTCTCCTACTTTAAAGTAGCGGAGATTGGCCCTCCGGTTATAGTATCTTTCCATCATTTGCTTCTGAGCCACCATCCTTATGTGTGCAAGTCCCTGCGTTCATCAAGTGGTTCCAGCTTCACCAGCAATGCCTCATTATTTGCTTCTTCATCTATTCGGGAGAACCGTAAGGTTGGTTCTCCTACTTCAACCAAGATCAGAGCTTTCGCATCGTATACGAGAGAGAAATGTGTCTCTCTCATGCTTGATTTTGTCGTCGTCCGGTACGACCATAGCACGCCCAGCAACTCTTTGGACCACTTGCCTTTAGCCACTTCTAACCTCTTTTTGAGGTTTTAAATAATCACCTTATTGGTCGACTCCGTCTGCCCATTAGCACTCGGATGGTATGGTAAGGATGTAATCCTTTTGATTTTTAGGTCTTCAAGAAATTTTATGACTTTAGAGCCTATGAATTGCGGTCCGTTATTGCAGGCAATCTCCTTTGGTATTCTGAATCGGAAAATTATGTGTTCCCATAGGAAGTCGATCACTTCGTGCACACCGATCTTTTGTCAAGGAACTACTTCAACCCATTTAGTGAAGCAATTGGTTAAAATTAAAAGGAATCTTACCTTTACGGGACCCGGTGGCAGCAGACCAACTATATTTATCCCCCATTTCATGAATAGCCATGGGGACAGTACCGAATGCAAGAGTTCCACCGGTTGATGCACCAACTGTGCATGGCACTGACATTTGTCACATTTTTGAACGAACGCCTTTGCGTCTTGCTCCATCCGGGGCCAGTAGTATCCTGCCCTAACCAGCTTTAGCACCAACGAATCTGCACTGGAATAGTTCCCGCAAATTCCTTCATGGACCTGTCTCATCACATGGTCCACCTCCTAGGATCCTAAACATCGGGCCAACGGGCCTTGGAAAGATCTCCAATATAATTGTCTAGCCAAGAGGTTGTAGCGAGCCACATTGGTGCGTAATGCCTGGGACGCCTTCAGATCTTCGGGCAACTTGCCATGCCGAATATACTCGATGAATTCATTCCTCTAGTCCCAAACTAGGTTGGTTGTATTTACTTCATAATAGTCATCAACATCCAATACCGAATGCATAAGTTGAACGACAGTACCAGCGTCAGATCATTTCATCTTCGTAAACGACCCCAAATTTGCCAATGCATCTATTTCCACATTCTCTTCCCTCGGAATATGTGTGATTGACCATTCCCTGAATCGTGCAAGCAATGCATGTACTTTATTCACATACTGCTGCATGGGTTTCTCCTTTGTGTCAATAATTCCGTACACTTGGTTTACCACTAGCTTGGAATCACACTTGATCTCTATGACCTCGGAGCCAAGTTACCAGGCCAGTTCGAGTCCTGCAACAAAAGACTCATACTCGGCTTCATTGTTAGTTAACGTAACAGTTTTAATGGCTCGCCTCAGGGTTTCCCCCGAGGGCATGATTAGAACCACCTCAAGCTCAGACCTTTGCACATTAGAATCCCCATCCGTGAACAAGGTCCAAACTCCTGATGTCGTTTCTGACACCAGCACCGCTTCTTTAATAGCCAGGGGAAATAAATCAGGACTAAAATCGGCCACAAAGTCGGCCAAAACTTGTGATTTGATCGTAGTCTTGGGTTTTTTTGTAATCAATATCAAACTCACTGATTTCAACTGCCCATTTCGCCAACCGGCCTAATAACTTAGGCTTGTGAAGAACATTCTGTAAGGGGAATGTTGTCACAACGGCTATTGGGTGACACTAAAAATAAGGCCTAAGCTTTCGAGAGGTGACTACGAGAGTTAAGGCCAATTTTTTGAGGTACGGATAACGAGTCTGTGCTCCTGACAAAATTTTGCTAACATAAAAGACAGGAAATTGCGTACCTTTGTCCTCCTAGACTAGAACGGCACTTACCGCTACCTCCGTGACTGCTATGTATATTAGCAATTATTCACCTTCCCCCGGTTTTGATAGTAGCAGAGGACTTGATAGGTAATGTTTCAAGTCTTTCAAGACCTGCTAACATTTTGGAGTCCATTCGAAATTGTTCTTCTTCTTTAGAAGTGAGAAGAAGTGATGATATTTTTCGAGGATCGAGAGATAAACCTGCTTAATGCGGCCAATCTTCCGGTTAGCCTTTGTACTTCTTCTACGCTTGTCAGCTGGCCGAAATGACTTTTATGGCTTTGATCTTATCGAGAATTACTTCGATCCCTCTTTGTGAAACCAAGAAACCCAAAAACTTCCCGGATCCAACCCCGAATGCGCATTTTTCCGGGTTGAGCTTCATATTGTGCTTCCTCAAGATATTGAAGGTTTCCTGGAGGTGCTTTAAATGATCATCTGCATTCAAAGACTTGACCAACATGTCATCGATATACACCTCCATTGTTTTACTTATTTTCTTTTCAGACATCTTGTTCACGAGCCTCTGATAAGTGGCTCCGATGTTTTAAGTCCGAAAGGCATCACATTATAACAATATGTGCCAAAGTTCGTTATGAACGAAGTTGTTTCCTGATCCTCCTGGTTCATCTTGATTTGATTGTACCCAGAATAGGCATTGAGGAAACTCATTAACTCTTGCCCGGTCGTTGTATCAATCCTTTGATCAATGTTTGGCAATGAGAACAAGTCTTTAAGGCATGCCTTATTCAAGTCTTTATATTCTACGCACATTCGAAACTTGTTATTCTTTTTCGGAACAACAACTATATTAGCTAGCCATTCGGGATACTTCACCTCCCGGGTTGAACCGATGTCAAGCAGTCGAGTTACCTCTTCTTTAACAAACCTATTTCTGACCTCGTCTATCGGGCATTTCTTTTACCTTATCGGAGGGACGCTCGGGTCCAGGCTTAGTTTGTGAACGACCACCTCTACTGGGATATGTGTCATATCCGAGTGCGACCATGAAAAATAATCAACGTTAGCTTTAAGGAAGTTAATAAATCCTTAACTGAGTTCGGGATTAGGTCATGTTCCCAAGTGAAACTTCCTCTCCAAGAATTTCTCGAACAGAGCCACTTGCTCGAGTTCTTCTGCTGTGGACTTGGTTGTGTCCGTCTCTTCCGGTACCTGTAAGTATCTCGGTACCTAGTGGAATTCCAACGACTCCCCACCTTTATCGTCTTCACTTGGCATGGGAGAAGGCGTCAGTTCCTATTAATTGCTATTTGCTGGGCTCCTTCCCCTTACTACTGGAAATTGATATTGCATTTATTTCTCTTGTTGTCGGTTGGTCTCCTCTTATTTGCTTGATTCCCTTTGGGGTCGAGGATTTCAGTAGTTGGTGATACATTGATGGTACGGCCTTCATCTCATGTAACCATGGACTACTGAGAATTATGTTGTAGACCATGTCATCGTCCACCACTTCAAATAAGGTGGTCTTTGTTACCCCTTCGGCGTTCGTAGGCAGCAGGATCTTTCCTCGAGTTATCACACTTGCCAAGTTGAACCCGGCAAGGAGCTTTGTTGCCAGAATGATACTTCCGGTTAATTTGGCTTGTTCAAGTACTTTCCATTGAATTATGTTGGTTGAGCTTCCTAGGTTAACCAAAAAACGCTTAATCTTGAAATCTAGAACATTAAGAGAAATTACCAGGGCATCATTATGCGACAGAAGAAGTCCGTCTGCGTCTTCCTCTGTGAAGGTGATGTCGTCTTCGGAGACTTCTCGGAGTCTCTTGTTATGGGTCATTGATACCTTTATCTTCTTGTCCGCCGAGAAGGTTACACTGTTGATTTCATTCCCTCCAAAAATCATGTTGATAGTCAACCGAGGAAGGTCTTATCCTATCTTCGAGGGTCTTGCATTGTCCCAGCTGCGGCCGTAATTGTTCCTGGAACAGTCACTCAAGAACTCCCTGAGATGGTCGCTCTTCAACAGCATTTCCACCTCCTCGTGCCGATACTAGCAGCCCCTAGTTCTATAGCCGCGAGTCCTATAATATTTGCACTATAACTTACGATCCCTCTGGCTGGGATCGGATCTGATTGGCTTCGGGAATCGTGCTTCTTTGATATTCCTTATCGTCGATACCAACTCCACTACTCTGATGTTGAAATTGTAATCTAACAACCTGGGATAAGTGGAATCCCGGGTCCCCGATACCTCTTTTTCTTGCAACGATCTGGTGTTCCGGCCACGATCAGTTCTTCTTTTGGGAGCGAACCTATCCGAGGACCGGAACCCTTTACTATCGCGTCCATTGGCTCTCTTGTAAGGCAAAAAGAGGCCTTTAGAAGATCATTGGTCTGCATCAAAATCATCCTTGAACTTATCCCGGTTCTTTTCTCGGTCCCGCCCCTTGGTTGATGTTAGGAACCCGAGCTGATCATCTTCTATCCTTATCTTTGATCCTTGGCGGTTATGGACATCCGCCATGTGGTCGCTTGAAATTCGAGCAGGCTTTCTTTCAACTTTCAGGAGGCATCGAAGCTCCTCGGGTTCAAGCCCTTAGTGAATGCCTCCACTACCCATTCATCTGGTATGGTCGGTAGAAACATCCTCTCTTTCTCGAATCTAATAACGAACTCCCATATAAATTAGACTCACCATGTGCGATCCTAAATATGTCCGCCTTGCTGGCTTGGACCTTTCTGGCCCTGGCATGGCCCTTAAAGAATGAATTTGCAAGTATTTCAATAGAGTCAATTGAATGCTCCGGTAAAAGCGAATACCATGTCATGGCCCCCTTCATGAGGGTTTCTCCAAACTTTTTCAGTAGAACCGATTCGATCTCATGTTGAGCCAAATCGTTCCCCTTCACAACTGTTGTATAATTTATGATGTGGTCCTGAGGGTCTGAGGTCCTATCGTATTTTAATATGTCTGGCATCTTGAACCTCTTCAGGATTAACTCTGGTGTTGCGCTCGGTTTGAACGGAAACTGAGTATTTTTTTCGAATCCGGGCCCTTCAAAATTGGCGGTGCGCCCCGAATCTGGTCCATTCGGGCGTGAAACTCCTTCGCATTCTCATCCATCCGCTCGTTCATCTCTCTCATGAATCTCACGAGTTCGGTTTTGAAGGGATCATTATCGTTGTCATTACCGGATCCGCTACCGGTCCCATCGGCACCGTCAAAGCCAACCTCACCCCTAGGGGTATTATTATCAACTCTTTGAGTCGTCTAATTTGCAGGAATGTCGGGCTGACTCGGGCCTCTTTTTTTTGTGTTATTGGAAGCGCCTGATAACGTTTACTTCAATTCCGTCATAACCTGGTTCTGCCTTGAGAGGTGGCCCATGATGGCCTTTTGTTGCTCTCTCAAGATCCTTACTGTTTCCGCAACGTATTCATCTTCTGTGTCATCGAGAGTTGGCTCCCGTGCATGTCGCGGGTACTGTCCTCCACGGGCTGGGGTTGTCTCATCCCCACATTGCGGGTGTCGCTGATTGAATCCTCGTGTTGAGGTAGATTTTTGTGTCCCTCAACGTTGTGTGCGATATTGACATCGTTAGCTACCATTTTTTATTTTTTGTTAAGAAACAAATCAAACAAGTTAGTAATAAACGCAAGGATCAACTTAATTACGCAGTTGTCTAAGTCCCACGGTGGGCGCCAAACTATTTACCCGTAAAATGATACAGTTGAATTTGTTATGTAGTTTATAGACAAGCGAACTGATTTGATCCAAAATTGATGAATAAACTGGATTAAAAATAAGACTTAGTGATTAATAATCAAAGAAAATGACAAGCCTGGCTCTGGGAGCAATGTCTCCGAGGACAGAAATAAGAGCAATATAAAGCAACAAGTAAAGTTATTTTATTTAGCTTGAGAATGGAATGTAACATAAGTTTTTGCCTAGAATTTTCTGTGTTACAATGGCTGTTGAGTCTATTATTTATAGTTATACCTAGGGAAATAAGATCTTAGGATCAAGCCCCTCTTAAATGACAATAAAGAGGGTCATTGATGAATATGTAATGACAGGCCATGAATGCAAATATTCTCTGCAATGGCTGCCCATTTAATTCCAAGGAATATTCCTCATTGACTGTTATCTGATGGCAAGCATTTGATTCTGCTCACGTTGATCATATTCCCTTCGGAGTCAGTCTAATGTTAGTTGCAACTGTTGTTTCCGGTACTGGTTGCTACATAATTTACTTTCTACCTGTCCTCGATTTCACGTGTCGTGTTGCCATTCGATCATTTAATGTATACCAATTTTACCCTATACATTCGCATAACTAGAAAGTTCTAATACTTCCTTTGAAAGATAATTCAAGAAAACACTATGAATTCAGGTATTTAAAGTAATGCTATTTAATATTATGAAAATCATTAAATTTCACGACTCTATAATCATGTAAGATTTTCAATTAGATTGTTCATCTCTCACAATCTATAACTGTAAAAATTTCTTAATCTATGTTCTATTAGTAATTATTAGTATATTCCTTCTTTTTCACTTTAGCTACAATAGTGTCGAATTTATGTAACTAACTATGGTTATCTTGCAATATAACAATTTGTACACATTGTGGCCACTGTCAGTTGTCACCAAAAGAAAAAACGAATGGGGAAGAAATGAAACTTACATTGTGGCCAGTAACCTAAAATTTTCATCTTTCGGTTAACCCAGTAACTAGTTAACTGACATGTCCTATTTTACAAATCAACTCCATTCATTGTACTAGTTCCGATTTCTTTTGTAACTTGAAAGGGCAAGTAGTCAGCACTGTGGACCCAACTTCAAAGGACTGCCGTTTGATTTAGATCGAACTTTACCTAATCAAAGCTAACCCCTTATTTTTTGTCAAAATTCGAGATTCTCTTAGAAGCGTCATTTACGATTGGTGACTCAATCTACAAAAACCTTATTGGAAGTCTCTACTCTCTAGAACCTAAAGCCTATTGCACACTCTCTCCATTACACCATTAATTTAAGTTACCCATTCCTCCAAGCCTTCACTGAGCAACGCCAATCATTCGAGATTCACTGCTCTATTGAGTTCAATAGCATTTGTTTCGAATGGATGAGGATTTTGATATTCCGGCGATGGATCTGCCGGATGAAAGTCCAATAATGAAAGTCGGGGAAGAGAAGGAGATCGGTAAACAAGGTTTGAAGAAGAAGCTTGTTAAGGAAGGTGAAAAATGGGACACTCCTGAACCTGGAGATGAAGTCGAAGGTAAATTAATCTTAGCCTTAATAAACAAATTGTTTACGATGCTAAATAATCCCAATTTGTTCATTTTGTGCTCATAATGGTGATTTCAATTCATTCTCAGTTCATTATACTGGGACTCTGCTTGATGGGACCAAGTTCGATTCCAGTCGCGATAGGGGGACTCCTTTCAAGTTTACTCTCGGACAAGGTTAGAAAAACTTCCTCTACTCTTTTAACATTCATTGCTTTCTTTCTCGTAGACGAAGGTCTTTTATGGTGTAATGAATATTTGTATTAAATCGACATGGTTAGTGAAATTTATTTGCCGTGCCGTGTTATTATGTTTGCTTCTGCTTGAATGAAAATCAATCAGTTAAAACATTTATTGAATATTTTTTCCAAGTCCTCCAGTATTAAGAAATATGACGTCGTGTTAGTGCTGGACTTCCATTCAAGCTAACCTTGTGCCAAGCCATCAAGAGGGCCTGATTTGTCTATTCCGTCCAATGTTATTAAAAGCCATCCTGTTGTCCCTTCAATGTGAGGGGATATCCCATGCGCTTGGTATAAATGTGTGCTTCAAACAATGATGCGAATGCGATCACTATAACTTTGAGTATGTAGACTAATATCATTATTGCATATTGGATATACAAATTAATTATCTTAATTGCAAGTTAATCATTATAGTACCAAATTCACATATGTTTAGTATTCTTCCTAATGTTGTGATTGTGCGCTTCACTTCAAAGAATTGCTTTTTGCTTCGCGACCAATGGACCTTGTGAATTTTTTGCGCTTTTCACTTTTAAAAATACTGATACCGCCAGTTTCTTCTTTTTTTTTCCTCATTGATGTGCAAGGAGCTTGCACTAAGACAGTGTATAAGTACGGAGCCTTATGAGAAGGTTTAAACTATATGATTCGGAAGTTGTTCATGAGAATCTGAAATAGTTATACAGCAGCATGTATATTGATGTTTACTATGTATGCACGCATATACAATATATCTGTGAGAGATTGAGAGCTGATATTCACACTCACATGTGCATGCGTGTACATGTGTTTCCATGCATGTGTGTATTCGGAAAAGAATATGTACAGTTGGATTTGTGAGTAAGTTATTCGTGATTTTGAATTTGGTTTCCTTCATAAGTTTACTAGTTACTGGAGATCATTGATTAATAAAAGCCCTATTAAAACCAAGAAGTTAAGACTTTTTCTTTATGAGGAACTGTGATGTATCGACATATCTCTGTTTTGTGAATCAAGATGAGTGATATATTGTTGCATGTTTTGCTGATGCTGCTGTTCTTTCCTCATAGGACAAGTAATTAAGGGATGGGATCAAGGTATTAAGACGATGAAAAAGGGTGAAAATGCCATTTTCACCATTCCTCCAGAGCTGGCTTATGGAGAGTCTGGTTCTCCTCCGACTATCCCTCCAAATGCCACTCTCCAATTTGATGTTGAACTGCTATCATGGGTGAGTGTAAAGGACATCTGCAAGGATGGTGGTATCTTCAAGAAGATCCTTACCGAGGGAGACAAATGGGAAAACCCCAAGGATCTTGACGAAGTTCTAGGTATCTATCGTTTTTTAGTTTCATCAGAGGTCTGTGTGTATTTATGTGCTGGAGCATTGAGTGATCATTTCCTTTGATCTTTTTATTCAGTCAAGTATGAAGCTCGGCTTGAAGATGGCTCATTGATTGGAAAATCAGATGGAGTGGAGTTTGCTGTTCAGGAAGGTAACCCTTGATTTCATAGTAGCACCTTGTTTGCAAGGTTTATAGATGCACCATCGTGCACTGACACTCTTATTGGGACAGGACACTTCTGCCCGGCTATTGCAAAGGCTGTGAAAACTATGAAGAAAGGAGAAAAAGTCCAGTTGACTGTGAAGCCACAATGTAAGTGGTTCTTCTAAGAAGCATTCTTGTATGCAGTTGAAGTTATGTCAATAACATGTCTAATATGTTTTCTGCAGATGGCTTTGGGGAGAAAGGTAAACCTGCCTCTGGTGATGGAGGAGCTGTCCCACCTAATGCTACGCTGCAAATTAACTTGGAGTTAGTCTCATGGAAGACTGTCTCAAGTGTCACTGATGATAAGAAAGTTATAAAGAAGATCTTAAAAGAAGGGGAAGGATATGAAAAACCCAATGGAGCTGTGGTTAAATGTTAGTTACTCAGGACTAACTATTGTGTTGCAGATATCTGAATTTTTAATTTAAATACATGATAATGTGACTATTCCTTTGAATTGGCCTCCTGTAGTGAAATTGATCGGCAAGCTGCAAGATGGCACAGTCTTTTTAAAGAAGGGCCACGATGGAGAAAATGAAGATGACCTTTTCGAGTTTAAGACAGATGAAGGTATGCATTCTGACTACTTCATTGTCATTATAATTTGGTGTTTTTCTTGGTTGTCTGTTATTCCTTATTTGATTGCACTCACTGCTGATCTGCCATGAACAGAACAAGTTATTGATGGGCTAGATAGAGCTGTCATGTCAATGAAGAAGGGTGAAGTGGCACTTCTCATAATTGCGCCTGAATATGCCTTCGGTTCATCTGAATCAAAGCAAGATTTGGGTGTTGTTCCTCCCAACTCAACTGTGTATTATGAGGTTGAGCTTGTTTCGTTTGTCAAGGTATGTCATATGACATAATTTTTCATATAATTCTAACTCTATTCTGCCAGCCACCGATTGTATTTTCTTATCTTTAATGTGGCCTGTAGGAAAAGGAATCATGGGATATGAATACCCCGGAGAAAATTGAGGCTGCTGGCAAAAAGAAAGAGGAAGGAAATGCGCTGTTTAAGGCTGGTAAATATGCAAGAGCATCAAAGAGATATGAAAAGGTATGTAAGTCATACGGTGCTCCTACTTAGTAAGTAATTAATTGCTGGGTTCTGATCCAGTTTTTCCTAACAGCAAAATTTTAAATAAAATGCAGGCTGCTAAATTTATTGAATATGATACTAACTTTAGCGAGGAGGAAAAGAAACAGTCAAAAGCTTTGAAGATCACTTGTAACTTAAATAATGCAGCTTGCAAGTTGAAACTGAAAGATTACAAGCAGGCGGAGAAGCTGTGTACCAAGGTTCCATTAGATTCAGAATACCCCTTCTGGCCTTTTCATTTTGGTTGACCTCTTTTTACCTTTTTACTGATTCGGCGTACTTTAGGTGTTGGAAACCGAGAGTACAAATGTTAAAGCTCTTTACCGGAGAGCTCAATCATATATTAACATGGTGGATTTTGATCTTGCTGAATTTGACATTAAAAAAGCTCTTGAGATTGATCCTGCAAACAGGTATAGTTGTTTCTGCTTTACTTGGTGTCCAAAACTATTGCATTTCTTTCATGGTGTTGAAGGTTGTACTATTTTATGATGTCAAGGGATGTGAAACTTGAATACAAAGCTCTGAAGGAGAAAGTTAAGGAATATAATAAGAAGGATGCGAAATTCTATGGGAACATGTTTGCCAAGTTAAATAAGTTGGATGTCAACTCAAATGTAAGTTTCAGGCTTTATGATCCTTAGAGTCTATGCAGCTCCACCTTGTTTGGTGACCAGTTCATGATGCGCTTATTTTTTTGCAGAATTCTGCTTCCAAGGAACCACAACCGATGAGCATAGATAGCAAGGCATGACTGCTATAAGCAGACCAGTATTATTTTCATGGCATCTTGTTGTGTAGGAATGCTAGTGAGTGCTGGATCTCTGATGCAAGAGAATTACACTGGGTTTATGGAATTAGTTTTTAGCTATGAAAAAATTTAACTTCTTGTATGGAATGTAGCAGATTTATTCGCTATTCTTGTCGTTGAACTAGGAATTCTGAATTGCTGAGCTCGCCTAATGTATTGAAATCATGGCAATTCTTCTACTTGCATGGGTTTTAAGTTTGATAGTGCCAAAGCTACCTGTTAGACTTGATGTGTTACTATTTTGATGGACCCTAAAACACTGTTGTGCTATACTAAGACAACGTTTTAAAAGCCTGGCATCCCAATAGAACGCCACATTTCATATTCAACCCATTGGGAGGTCGCAATTGAAGTCATACTTTTGGAGAGAAACAGAACGTTACACTTCAAGAGTGAACTAACAGCAATCAATCAATCAATAAATTCTCTGTAGAAATTATTTCGACCAACCAATCAGGCAATACACTATATAGAAACTATTTCGATCAAGCAAGTCAACCAATGATATCAGATTAAGTAGAATTCAGCCAGAATCCTGTAACTTTACTGTTTCGACTGGAATGAATTGAACACTGCGCACTATTACTTCAGCTGGCACGAACAGATTCAGCTAACTGGCGAGGATGACTTAATCAGAGATGAGAAGAAGAATAGAGTCAAGAAGAAAGGTGAAAGACGAATGAGGTTGTGAAGATGTTCACGAGAATTTGCAGAAGGAAGAAAACTGCAGAGACAACTGGGAATTTTACCAGAATTGGTTATACTTCATAATGCTGCCTGGGTGCCTTCTCTTCTCTGCAGCATGGTATTTCGTTTAAATGAGATTATTGAAATACTAATCCTGTCCATCCACTTGTATCTTTACAATCTTTCCTCTATTCGACTTCCCGTCTCAGGACTCAGACCATGGGTACAATCCCCAACCCATGAAATTGAAATATTTTTATACATTCAAATATTATAGTATGTTTAAAACCATAAGTTATAATTTTTTTCATATTTTTAAAATCCGTTCGAGTCAAACTAAACTACTCCACAATAAATTGAAACGGTTGGAGTAGAATTGAATGCCCACTAAAGCGCCAAGGCCAGCGACCCAAAGCTAAAACTGAATCAGCTGTTCAATTGAAGCAATTCAAAGTTGCATAATACCCGATGTAGCTATGATCCAATTGTTTCAGAAAGTGCTCCTAAGAGCCACCTAGATTGAATGGAATTTGATGTGAAAGACCTTGAGTTGTGGTTGCTGCAGACTGTAGTAAACCAGTTGCGCAATCTCATAGCAGAGAGCCAGAGACATAATACTCAATTTCATAGCATATACCAACATTATGCTAATGCTAAGCATATACCAACAGTTTGATAATCCTCCTTATGTGTGTTGAGTAAACCAACATTAATCTTATCAGTTAAACAGTAAAGTTAGCAATATAAGCGAAATGTACTTTTTGACTTGCGCTTGACAGAGTAAATGTAAATTGGAATCAAATACTAGTAGGAAAGATAAGCAGTCAAATTTAGTAAAAGCAGCATACATGAATTGTTGTCCCCTAATTATACCAGGAACTTAAGAACCTCCCTACTTGAAAAGAAAGATAAGCATCAAGGCAGGCATAACATATCTGGTCATAGCTAAGCCAACGCTCACTCCAAGCACTCATAGTCACACTCTTAGGCTTTTCAATCTCTATTCCCACGATTTCCTTCACCAAATATTTGAGCCCAACATTACGAAGACTCTCATTCTCCAACTCCTCTGCCGCCCACTCCCGGAGATCAACCCTGTTCAATACTTCAAGTCCATAGTCGTCCCACAGCTTCTTCGCGTCATTATCAATTCCAACCCCAATAAATCTGTAGTTGTCGTTCTGGAGGAAGTTGCAGAGTAGGCGGGGTATATTGGGGGCGTGAAGAATTTGGTAGATAAGGCAGGTTCTTCCGACACAGAGTTGGAGGGTGGCGACGGGGTTTTGTGAGTACAAGTTTGGTTCCCACTCGATGTCAAGCCCGACAATCAAGCGGTGGAGACGGGATTCGTTTGCAGCTTCGGTGTTGTTGATCCATGTGCACACCACACCGGGATCACGAGTAACGACGGTTTCGATTTCGGTGTCGTCCAAAGACACATCGTAAAGTTTGTGACTGTTGAAGGTCAATTCGTAGTCTCTGATCTTCACACTCGTGGCGTTCAATGCAAGAACGGATGCCTGTAGACTCTCTCAGTTGTGAAATTTGGGCGTTAAAGACCGAGTAAGAAATAAATTTAGGGTTGTTAAATGATGGGTTGCGTGGCTTGATAGAGTTTTGTTTTTCTTTACAAAAACTATTCGTAGTTGATTACTACAATTTGTGTCGGTACCGCACGATTATTGTCTTTGGGGGAAAAACTTGTGACACCGATAAAATTTTACATTCACTTTAATTAATTTTTTTTACTGTTTTCATACATAATAAGAAATTATCTATTAGCATTAATTAACAATAAAATTAATTATATTAACTTTAATTTGCTCATTGCAAATTATTTACCCTAAAAGCAGATAATAATTGAATTTATACGTGGTTTTAAGGAGAAAATATGCAAATTGATATTGAAATTGACACTGTAAAGAAAAATAAAAGCAAACCAAATGAGATATGTAGCTTGGGCCTCGAACCAAATGAAACAACAAAGGAAATATAAGCGAAGTAACAGAGTATTGAGAACCTTGAGAAAAGAGTATTCTATTGCTTTTTTTTTACTGTCTCAGGTCCCTTTTACAAATGATCAGACCCCCTTTATATAGTAGGGGAGTCATACTCTTGATACAATTCTAAATATAGTAAGGACTCTCATGATGGGCTAATTAATCGGCCTCTTCTTGATATGTGTCGTGATTTCCGCCGAGATTTTTCCCCTAATTGCGACTGTAACGGCTCTTTGTTTCTTGGCTCGATCTTGATCTTGGCTGATCTTGATCTTGGCCGATCTCGATCTTGATCGACCTCGATCTTGATCGGTCTCTGGGTCTCGAGCTCGAGAGCATATTCTTCGTACTATGGCTCGATATTATAATGATGAGCCTTGAACCATCATGTTCCAATCTCGATTAACCATACGAAGGGCAAAACTTAGTTTTGACCGTATACAGATAGTCCCCTCATTTCTCGGAAAGAAGATGATGAGAAACGATATGAGTTTTCGAACTTCAACTTGGTGGATGATGATGTCAGCGACGAGCCCGATTGTGACGTATGCGACAAACGTCTTGTCGGTCCGGTTACCAAGGCATTAAATGCGCGTCAGTTGATGGTCGGCCATTACCAGTTTTGAACCGTCATTGTGAAACCAATAAATAACTCTTTTCTTCATGTGATGACCCAAAATGTCATCTTTAAATTTAATAATTAATTATGTGATCTAAGCACTATTTACCATTACTCGACTTGCGTGTGCAGTCCGTAAAAATTTTCCGAAAAGTTTTCAGGTGAAAAATGGATTAAAATGTGAATTAGATGTTTAAAACATAACTGAGTTGACTTTGGTCAATATTTCGAGTAAACGGATTCGGATAAGTGTTTTAACAGTTCTGGTAGGTCCGTATCGTGAATTGGGACTTGGGCGTATGCCCGGAATCAAATTTCGAGGTCCCTAGCCCGAGATATGAAATTTTGATGAAAAATTTAAAGTTTAAGTTCAAATAGTGACCGGATGTCGAATTATGTGCAAATGACCCCGGAATAGAATTTTGATGATTCCAACAGCTCCGTATGGTGATTTTAGACTTAGGAGCGTGATCAAAATTTTATTTGGAAGTCCGTAGTAGAATTAGGCTTGAAATGCCGAAAGTTGAATTTTTGGGAAGTTTGACCGAGGGGTTGACTTTTTGATATCGGGGTCAAAATCCGATTCTAAAAATTTTCATAGCTCCGTTATGTCATTTATGACTTGCGTACAGAATTTGAGGTCAATCGGACTTGATTTGTTAGGTTCCGGTGTTGTTTGTAGAAATTGAAAGTTTCAAAGTTCATTAGGCTTGAATCTATGTGTGATTCGTGATTTTAGCGTTGTTTGATGTGATTTGAGGTTTCAAATAAGTTCGTATGATATTTTAGGACTTGTTGGTGTATTGGGTTGAGGTCCCGAGAGCCTCGGGTGAGTTTCGGATAGTTAACGGATCAAAAATGGGACTTAAACAGCTCCTGCAAAAGCTGCTGCAAATTCTCTTCTGCTGTGCAATCGAGCCCCCAGAAATCGAGCCGAGGATCGAAGGCAGGCTCGAGATCCATGATCGAAGGCAAGATCGAAGGCCACTAATCGAAGGCCCAGGATCGAGGGCTATGACCAAGGCCAGTGATCGAAGGCCATAAAGATCGAAGCCATGATCGATAGCCAGGATTAATGGCTATGATTGAGCCCCAGGGTCGAGGGCCATGATCGAAGCTATGATCGAAGGCCATGACCGAGGTCCATGATCGAGGACCGTGATCGGACCCCATGATCGGACTCCCCTTAATCGGACTCCCCATGATCGGACTCCTATGATCGAGGTCCAGGATCGGACCCCATGATCGAGGTCACCCTAGACAGATCTATAAGTTATAAAATCAGGGGGGCTTCGTCCCATTCGCCATTTTTAACAACTTGGAGCTTGAGCAGAGGCGATTTTTAATATATTTTCAAGGAAAAATATTGGGGTAAGTGTTCTTAACTCAATCTTGGTTAGATTACCCGAATCCATCACTGTTTTTAACATTTAATTGGTGATTTAAGTTGGAAAATTTTGAAAACCCTCTTGGATAGATTTGTGGATTTGAGGGGCGAATCGTTATTGGAATTTAGTCATTTTGGTATGGTTAGACTCGTGGTTGAATGGGCGTTCATATTTCGTAACTTTTGCCGGATTCCGAGATGTGCAAATTTTGAGTTAATTTCGGATTTTATTGAAATAAATGTAATATTTTCTTATGAAATTGATTTCTATAATTTTTGTTGACTGTATCGAATTAATTATGACTAGATACGAGTTGATCGCAGTCGGAAAATCGAGAAAAAGCATAATACTTGATTAAATTGGAGCAAGTCGAGGTAAGTGACTTGTTTAACCTTGTGTGGGAAAAATTTCCCTAGAATTGATATTAATGTGATTATTGAAATATGTTGAAAGTCGTGTATACGAGGTGACGAGTGTGTACACGGGCTAAATATGAAAGATTATATTTTTTAATTGTGTAGATCATTGTTGCGCATTTATTAAATTATTTTATCTTGTTATATACTTCATCATTGATCTGTGATATATATTTTAAATTTGTTTGCCTTTTTCCTGCTAATTGTTTTACCTATTTAATTGAAACTTGGTTTCTTTTATACTTTGCATTATTTGAAGTTTGATTTTCTTTAAATTAAATATTATTAATATGAAGTATTTGACATTTTTTAAATTTTGATATTGAAGCAACGTATTAAAAATTTAAAATATTATTTTCCTGAATTATTTATTCTTGAATATTTTCATAAGATTTTTTTTATTTAATTATTATTATTCTGGCATGAGCCGTGAGCTCTTTATTATTGAAAAATATTATTGTTGATTTTTTTTGTGGAAAATTGAAATATTGGGCACTTGAGGTGCAAATTGTGATATATTGTGATATTGATACGCATGCGGTGGTATAAGGTCTGGGTATTGAAACGCATGCGGTGAAATAAGGGTGGCTTGATACGCATGGCTAGTAGGGGTGACTGCTAGAAGTCATGCGGTGTGATAAGGGTGGCTAAAACGCGAGATGCTATTTCGAAAAAAATATTTTCTTTAAATAAATTGTGAAGGCTCCCGCGGTGATATAAGAAAATGAGATATTGTGAAATTATTTATAATTTGGGACTACGAGGCGGTACCTCGGTAGTGCCCTTGTTGATATTGATTTATGGTCATAGTTGCCTTCGATTAATTGATGTGATTTTCATAAAGTTGAAGGAAATTCTGTTTTGATTTCACAAGATATTATTTGCAATTATTTTGTGTCATTAAATGTGACATACTATTTGATTCATTTCCAATGTCATTTTATTTTACTATATTGATAAATATTTTATCATGCCATTATTATATTCCAGTAGGGCCTCACCTGACCTCGTCACTACTCTACCGAGGTTAGGCTTGGCACTTTACTGGGTACCGCTGTGGTGTACTCATACTACGCTTCTGCACATCTTTTTGTGCAGATCCAGGTACATTTTACCAGCCTAGACGTCAGTGAGTTACCTGCGCACGGAGACTTCGAGGTATATCTGCCAGCGTCCGCAGACTCCGGAGTCCCCTTCTATCATTTTATGTTGCTTCCTTATATTTTATTTAGACCTTGACATATAGAGACATTGAGAATAAATTCTTAGAAGCTTGTGATTTATTTCTACCGGGTTTTGGGAGTTGAAATTGTTTGAATTGTAGTTTATTTATTTCAGATATTTATTATTATTCCGCATTGATAGGCTTACCTAGTCTTAGAGACTAGGTGCCATCACGACATCCTACAGAGGGAATTTGGGGTCGTGACAAGTTGGTATGAGAGCACTAGGTTCATAGGTGTTATGAGTCACAAGCAGATTTAGTAGAGTCTTGCGGATCGGTACGGAGACGTCTGTATTTATCTTCGAGAGGCTATGGAACTGTTAGGAAATATTCACTTCTTTGATTCCTTATCGTGCGTATTTGTTGACTTCAAAATTTTAAATAATTTTTTTTCTATTCTCTCACATATGGTGAGGACACGCATGACTGGATCTGATGATCAAACACTCGCGCCCCCTGTTGGAGCCGCAAGAGGCCGGGGTCGGGGCAGAGGCCGAGCCAGAGGCCGAGGAAGACCACGTGGTGCAGCCAGAGCACCTGCACGAACTGCTGCACCAGAGCCACCAGTAGCTCCAGTTGAAGAGCAGGCACCTGAGACGCCTGTTACTACTCCTGCACTTCAGGAGACTCTTGCCCAGTTTTTGAGCATGTTTGGCACTTTAGCTCAGGCAGGATTAATTCCACTTGCTCCTGCCACATCTCAGGCTGGGGGAAGAGCGCAGACTCCCTTCGCCCGTACTCCTGAGCCACGTGCCCAAGTTGACCATGCCCCAGAGGTTATACCAGTGCAACCAGTTGTCCCAGTTCAGACTGATATTAGGACAGCAGTTTCAGAGGGGAGCAGCTCAGGCTCGAGAGGTATAAGAAGTACCACCCTCCCACTTTCAGCGGTTTAGCTTCAGAGGATGCTCAGGGTTTTCTGGAGGAATGTCACTGTATCCTTCGTACTATGGGTATTGTGGATTCCAGTGGGGTTTCTTTCACTGCATTCCAGTTTAGAGGAGCAGCCTACCAGTGGTGGCGGGCATATGAGTTGGATAGTCCCGCTGAGGCATCTTCACTCACTTGGACTCAATTTTCGGATATGTTCTTAAGGGAGTATGTTCCTCAGAGTCTTAGGGATGCATGGTGCACAGAGTTTGAGCAGTTGCTCCAGGGTTCTATGACTGTGTCAGAGTATGCGGTCCGATTCAGTGATTTGGCTAGGCATGCGCCAGCCTTAGTTGCTACTGTTCGAGAGCGGGTTCGCAGATTTATTGAGGGTCTTCACCCTAGTATTAGATACAGTATGGCCCGAGAGCTAGAGATGGACATCACATACCAACAGGTGGTGTCAATTGCTAGAAGATTGGAAGGTATGGGACTCGGGAGAGGGAAGAGAGGGAAGCTAAGAGACCCCGAGGTTCTGGAACATATAATAATTCTCGTGCCCCAATTGCAGCCCGTCATGGTAGAGGTTATGTGAGTCATCTTATTCATTCAGCACTTTCAGCTTCCAGTGGTATTCCGACTACTCCCAGACCTCAAGTTCCATATTATGCACCACCAGTGTCTTCTGTACCTCCTGTACGGGGTGCTTTCAGCGGACAGTCTAGTCGATCAGGCCCGAGCCAGTCCCAACAGCCACGTCCTCCGAGGGCTTGTTTTGAGTGTGGTGACACTCGTCATATTATGAGAGATTGCCCCAGATTTAGGAGGGGTGCACCTCCACAAATTTCTCAGGCCCCACCTATTCCACAGGATCCTCAGGCTTCTCAGGCCATGATTATTGCACCAGTTGCCACTCCACCTGCACAGCCAGCTAGAGGTGGAGGTCGGACAGGTAGAAGTCACCCTAGAGGGGGAGGCCAGGCCAGATATTATGCCCTTCCTGCTAGGACAGATGTCGTTGCATCTGATTCTGTTATCACAGGTATTATTCCGGTCTGTCGTAGAGATGCATCCGTTTTATTTGATCCAGGCTCCACTTATTCTTATGTGTCATCTTATTTCGCCCTGTATTTGGGCGTATCACGTGATTACTTGAGTTCTTCTGTTTATGTATCTACACCCGTGGGTGAATCTATTATTGTGGACCGTGTGTATCGGTCGTGTTTAATTGTTATCAGTGGTTTTGAGACCAGAGCTGATTTATTATTGCTCAGTATGGTGGATTTTGATATTATTTTGGGCATGGACTAGTTTTCGCCCTATCATGCTATTCTTGATTGTTACTCCAAGACGGTGACTATGCCGGGTCTACCGCAGCTAGAGTGAAGAGGTATCTCGGATCATGTTCCTAGCAGGGTTGTTTCATTTCTTAAAGCTCAACGAATGATTGAGAAAGGGTGTGATGCATATCTGGCCTATGTGAGAGATGTTAGTATTGATACTCCTATTGTAGAGTCAGTTCCTGTAGTAAGGGATTTTCTTGATGTATTTCCAGCAGATCTTCCGGGTATGCCACCCGACAGAGATATTGATTTTGGTATTGATCTATTACCGGGTACTCAGCCCATTTCTATTCCACCATACCGTATAGCCCCAGCAGAGTTGAAAGAATTAAAAGAACAGTTATAGGAATTGCTTGATAAGGGTTTCATTCGGCCTAGTGTATCGCTGTGGAGTGCTCCTGTCTTATTTATAAAGAAGAAGGATGGTTCTATGCGGATGTGTATTGATTATCGCCAGTTGAACAAGGTTACAATGAAGAACATGTATCCATTGCCACGTATTGATGACTTATTTGATCAGCTTCAGGGTGCCAGGGTATTCTCTAAAATTGACTTGCGTTTAGGCTATCATCAGTTGAAGATTCGGGAGCCAGATATTCTGAAGACTGCTTTCAGGACTCGGTACGGTCATTACGAGTTCCTTGTGATGTCTTTTGGGCTGACCAACGCCCCAGCATCATTTATGCACTTAATGAATAGTGTATTTCAACCCTATCTTGATTCCTTCGTCATTGTGTTTATTGACGACATTCTGGTGTATTCCCGGAGTCGGGAAGATCATGAACAACACCTGAGGACGGTACTTCAGATTTTGAGAGAAAGGAAGTTATATGCAAAATTTTCAAAGTGTGAATTCTGGCTTGATTCTATGGGATTTTTGGGTCATATAGTTTCGTGTGAGGGGATCAAGATAGATCCAAAGAAGATTGAAGCAGTGCGGAGTTGGTCCAGACCGTCCTCAGTTACGGAAATCCGGAGTTTCCTTGGTTTGGCTGGGTATTATCGCCGATTTATAAAGGGTTTCTCTTATATTGCTGCATCTATGACCAAATTGACCCAGAAGGGTGCTCCGTTCAGGTGGACCGAGGAATGTGAGGAGAGCTTCCAAAAGCTCAAGACAGCTTTGACTACAGCCCCAGTATTGATATTACCTACAGGTACAGGATCTTATACTGTGTATTGTGACGCGTCGCATATTGGTCTCGGCACAGTGTTGATGCAAGACGGTAGGGTGATTGCCTACGCATCCAGACAGTTAAAGGTGCATGAGAAGAATTATCATGTACATGACCTGGAGTTAGCAGCTATTGTTCATGCCTTAAAAATTTGGCGGCATTATTTGTACGGTGTCCATTGTGAGATCTACACCGATCACTGGAGTCTACAGCATCTGTTTAAACAGAAGGATCTTAATTTGCGGCAGCGGAGGTGGTTGGAGTTGATTAAGGATTATGATATCGCCATTCTCTATCATCCTGGGAAGGCTAATGTGGTGGCCGATGCCTCTAGTCGTAAGGCGGAGAGTTTGGGCAGCTTAGCATATTTACCGGTAGCAGAGAGGCCTTTGGCCTTGGATGTTTAGGTCTTGGCCAACCAGTTTGTTAGATTGGATGTTTCCGAGCCGAGTCGAGTTTTGGCTTGCGTGGTTTCTCAGTCTTCTCTTTATGATCGTATCAGGGAACACCAATATGATGACCCCCATCTGCTTGTCCTTAAGGATACAGTTCAGCACGGTGATGCCAAGGAAGTCACTATTAGAGATGATGATGTATTACGGATGCAGGGCAGGCTATGTGTGCCTAATGTGGATGGCTTGCGTGAGTTGATTCTCCAGGAGGCTCACGGTTCACGGTACTCCATTCATCCGGGTGCTGCAAAGATGTATTAGAACTTGAGACAACACTATTGGTGGAGGCGGATGAAGAAAGACATAGTGGGGTATGTATCTCGGTGTCTAAATTTTCAACAGGTGAAATATGAGCATCAGCGACTGGGTGGATTACTTCAGAAGTTAGAGATTCCAGAATGGAAATGGGAGCGGATCACTATGGATTTCATTGTTGGGCTCCCACGGACTCAGCGGAAGTTTGATGCAGTTTGGGTGATTGTGGATAGGCTGACCAAATCATCTCATTTCATTCCTGTGATTTCTACTTACTCTTCAGAGCAGCTGGCTCAGGTATATATTCGCGAGATTGTCAAACTTCACGGGGTACCAGTATCTATCATCTCTGACCGGGGCACATAGTTTACCTCACGGTTTTGGAGGGCAGTACAGCGTGAGTTGGGTACTCGGGTAGAGTTGAGTACAGCATTTCACCCTCAGACGGACGGGCAATCCGAACGCACTATTTAGATACTGGAGGATATGCTTCGGGCGTATGTGATAGATTTTGGGAGTGCTTGGGATCAGTTCTTACCACTTGCGTAGTTTGCTTACAACAACAGTTACCAGTCAAGCATTTAGATGGCTCCGTATGAGGCCTTGTATGGTAGGCGGTGCCGGTCTCCAGTGGGTTGGTTCGAACCAGGCGAGGCTAGACTTTTGGGTACAGACTTGGTTCAGGATGCCTTGGAAAAGGTTAAGTTGATTCAGGATCGACTTCGTACAGCCCAGTCTAGATAGAAGAGTTATGCGAATCGGAAGGTTCGTGATATTGCATTCATGGTTGTTGAGTGGGTATTGCTCCGGGTTTCGCCTATGAAGGGTGTGATGAGGTTCGGGAAGAAGGTCAAGTTGAGCCCAAGGTATATTGGCCCTTTTGAGATTATTGAGAGAGTTGGAGAGGTGGCTTACAGACTTGCACTACCACCTAGTCTTTCTGCGGTTCATCCGGTATTCCATGTTTCTATGCTTCGGAAATATCACGGCGATCCATCTCATGGGTTAGACTTTAGTTCGGTTCAGTTGGACAAGGATCTATCTTATGTTGAGGAACCAGTGGCTATTTTAGATAGGCAGATTCGAAAGCTGAGGTCAAAGAACATTGCTTCCGTGAAGGTTCAGTGGAGGGGTCATCCGGTCGAGGAGGCGACTTGGGAGGCCGAGCATGATATACGCAGCTGTTATCCACACTTATTCACCAGCTCAGGTACTTTTTCTAACTTCGTTCGAGGACGAACGTTTGTTTTAGAGGTGGAGAATGTGATGACCCAAAATGTCATCTTTAAATTTAATGATTAATTATATGATCTAAGCACTATTTACCATTACTCGACTTGCGTGTGTAGTCCGTAAAAAAATTCCGGAAAGTTTTCAGGTGAAAAATGGATTAAAATGTGAATTAGATGTTTAAAACATAACTAAGTTGACTTTGGTCAATATTTTGAGCAAACGGACTCGGATCAGTGTTTTGACAGTTTCAGTAGGTCCATATCGTGAATTGGGACTTGGGCGTATGCCCGGAATCAAATTCTGAGGTCCCTAGCCCGAGATATGGAATTTTGATGAAAAATTTAAAGTTTAAGTTCAAATAGTGACCGGATATCGAATTATGTGAAAATGACCCCGGAATAGAATTTTGATGATTCCAACAGCTCCGTATGGTGATTTTAGACTTAGGAGCGTGATCAAAATTTTATTTGGAAGTCCGTAGTAGAATTAGGCTTGAAATGCCGAAAGTTGAATTTTTGGGAAGTTTGACCGAGGGGTTGACTTTTTGATATCGGGGTCGAAATCCGATTCTGAAAATTTTCATAGCTCAGTTATATCATTTATGACTTGCGTACAAAATTTGAGGTCAATCGGACTTGATTTGATAGGTTCTGGTGTTGTTTGTAGAAATTGAAAGTTTCAAAGTTCATTAGGCTTGAATCTATGTGTAATTCATGATTTTAGCGTTGTTTGATGAGATTTGAGGTTTCAAATAAGTTCGTATGAAATTTTAGGACTTGTTGGTGTATTGGGTTGAGGTCCCGAGGGCCTCGGGTGAGTTTCGGATGGTTAACGGATCAAAAATGGGACTTAAACTGCTGCTGCAAATTCTCTTCTGCTGTGCAATCGAGCCCCCAGAAATCGAGCCGAGGATCGAAGGCAGGCTCGAGATCCATGATCGAAGGTAAGCTCGAAGGCCAGTGATCAAAGGCCACTGATCGAAGGCCCTGGATCGAGGGCTATGACCAAGGCCAGTGATCGAAGGCCATAAAGATCGAAGCCATGATCGATAGCCAGGATTGATGGCTGTGATCGAGCCCAGGGTCGAGGGCCATGATCGAAGCGATGACCGAAGGCCATGACCGAGGTCTATGATCGAGGACCATTATCGGACTCCCCTTAATCGGACTCCCCATGATCGGACTCCTATGATCGAGGTCCAGGATCGGACCCCATGATCGAGGTCACACTAGATAGATCTGTAAGTTATAAAATCAGGGGGGCTTCGTCCCATTCACCATTTTTAACAACTTGGAGCTTGAGGAGAGGCGATATTTGATATATCTTCAAGGAAAAATATTGGGGTAAGTGTTCTTAACTCAATCTTGGTTAGATTACCCGAA
This sequence comes from Nicotiana tomentosiformis, assembly GCF_000390325.3. NCBI lineage: Eukaryota > Viridiplantae > Streptophyta > Magnoliopsida > Solanales > Solanaceae > Nicotiana > Nicotiana tomentosiformis. Next base: position 119,350,435 of record NC_090812.1, read on the forward strand.
TCCATCACTGTTTTTAACATTTAATTGGTGATTTAAGTTGGAAAAACTTGAAAACCCTCTTGGATAGATTTGTGAATTTGAGGGTCGAATCGTTATTGGAATTTAGTCATTTTGGTATGGTTAGACTCGTGGTTGAATGGGCGTTCATATTTCGTAACTTTCGCCGGATTCCGAGATGTGCAAATTTTGAGTTAATTTCGGATTTTATTGAAACAAATGTAATATTTTCTTATGAAATTAATTTCTATAATTTTTGTTGACTGTATCGAATTAATTATGACTAGATATGAGTCGATCGTAGTCGGAAAATTGAGGAAAAGCATAATACTTGATTAAATTGGAGCAAGTCGAGGTAAGTGACTTGTCTAACCTTGTGTGGGGGAAATTTCCCCTAGAATTGATATTAATGCGATTATTGAAATGTGTTGAAAGTCGTGTACACGAGGTGACGAGTGTGTACACGGGCTAAATGTGAAAGATTATATTTTTTAATTATGTAGATCATTGTTGCGCATTTATTAAATTATTTTATCTTGTTATATTCTTTATCATTGATCAGTGATATATATTTTAAATTTGTTTGCCTTTTTTCTGCTAATTGTTTTACCTGTTTAATTGAAACTTGGTTTCTTTTATACTTTGCATTATTTGAAGGTTGATTTTCTTTAAATTAAATATTATTAATATGAAGTATTTGACTTTTTTTAATTTTGATATTGAAGCAACGTATTAAAATTTTGAAATATTATTTTCCTGAATTATTTATTCTTGAATATTTTCGTAAGTTTTTTTTTATTTTTTTATTTATTATTCTCGCATGAGCCGTGAGCTCTTTATTATTGAAAAATATGGTTGTTGATTTTTTTGTGGAAATTTGAAATATTGGGCACTTGAGGTGCAAATTGTGATATATTGTGATATTGATACGCATGCGATGGTATAAGGTCTGTGTATTGATACGCATGCGATGGTATAAGGTCTGGGTATTGAAACGCATGCGGTGAGATAAGGGTGGTTTGATACGCGTGGCTAGTAGGGGTGACTACTAGAAGTCATGCGATGTGATAAGGGTGGCAAAAACGCGGGATGCTATTTCGGAAAAAATGTTTTCTTTTAATAAATTGTGAAGGCTCCCGCGGTGATATAAGGAAATGAGATATTGTGAAATTATTTATAATTTGGGACTACGAGGAGGTACCTCGGTAGTGCCCTTGTTGATATTGATTTATGGCCATAGTTGCCTTCGATTAATTGTTGTGATTTTCATAAAGTTGAAGGAAATTCTGTTTTGATTCCACGAGATATTATTTGCAATTATTTTGTGTCATTAAATGTGACATACTATTTGATTCATTTCCAATGTCATTTTATTTTACTATATTGATAAATATTTTACCATGCCATTATTATATTCCAGTAGGGCCTCACCTGACCTCGTCACTACTCTACCGAGGTTAGGCTTGGTACTTACTGGGTACCGCTGTGGTGTACTCATACTATGCTTCTGCACATCTTTTTGTGCAGATCCATGTACATTTTACCAGCCCAGACGTCAGTAAGTTACCTGCACACGGAGACTTCGAGGTATACTGCCAGCGTCCGCAGACTCCGGAGTCCCCTTCAATCATTTTATGTTGCTTCCTTATATTTTATTTAGACCTTGACATATAGAGACATTGAGAATAAATTCTTAGAAGCTTGTGATTTATTTCTACCGGGTTTTGGGAGTTGAAATTGTTTGAATTGTAGTTTATTTATTTCAGATATTTATTATTATTCCGCATTGATAGGCTTACTTAGTCTTAGAGAGTAGGTGCCATCACGACATCCTACGGAGGGAATTTGGAGTCGTGACACTTCATCATCCCAAACTTTTATTTTCGAAACTTTTCCATTCCTATCTTCATAGTTTTTCGCCTTCTCCAAAGCTCCCTATTTCCAGGTTTTCAAATTTCATTGCTTGTTCTTCTTAAAATACCAAATACTTCAATCTCCATTCCCCTTCATTCACAAAAACTAAATGGCAAAAACATCTAAAATCATTTTGCAGAAAGAGGCTGCTTCCTAATCTCGGCCGGCCGGCAAGAAACTAGTGGTGGAGCCATGCCTTGAGGAACTTATTCCCTGGGGGTGTGTTATTGATTCCGATTTTATGGTCGAGAAATCCTTATCGGTTGTTGGTCGATGCGAACCGGTATCGAGATATATATGCTCGATACCTAAAAGTCTTCTTGATCTAGTGAAGAAAGATTACAATTGGGAAAACAAAGAGGTTGTGATACCGGCATCGGAGGAAGCGATTACTACCCACGTGGAAGGGTATCTGAGTGTTTACACTTATCCTTTCACGCTGGGTCCCCTCGATCTAAGCATCGTCAATTTCTGCAAGAAATACCAGGTGACCCTCGGCCAAATTCACCCATCTTTCTGGAGGACCGTGATATTGCTCCATTTCTTTGTGAGTAAAATCGATGGGATCCTTTTAACCCTCGACTACCTCGTTAGATTATACAGCCCTCGAATCTATTGAGGTGGGTTGATAAATCTTCAACGCTGGGCCACCAAGGCGTTCATCTCGAGTATAGATGAAGACAAAGATCGGGGTTGGATGGGCCGGTTCGTTTGGGTGAAGACCTCGGACCTAATCCCGGCCGAGAGCATGTCATTTCCTGAGAAATGAAATATGAAACGTAAGTATGATCCCATTTTTAATTTTCGTTCGCTGGTTTTACTTCTTCATCCTTTCTCATCAGCATTTTTCTCGATGCAACCATTGCTTGGATGCCGGGTGCGGTTCCCCACCTCGAGAACTAGGTGAGGAGCCTGGTTTCAACGTCAACATACGCCGAGCGCGCATGGCGCGATTTTTCAAAGGGCCGGTGGGAGGCTCGTACTCTTGGTAGGCCTTCTTCTTGGATTACCGATTTGCCTATCGTTCGAGCATTTTCTCAAGCATAAATTTACTTACTTTCTCCTTTTGTAGGTTCGGAAAGGATGCAGCTATGAGACCCTCGTCCGGTGATGAAGAAGCTTTACCGCCTATCTCGAAACCAATGAAGGTGATTAAAAGAAAAAGGGCCTCAGATCCGAGGTTCAAAAACCCAAGAAAAGAGCTGCCTGTAAACCCAAGGGGAACACAATCCCACTGACTATGGAGTCGGTCCAAAGACTAAGGGATGAAGAAGAAGAAGAAGAAGAAGAAGAAGAAGAAGAAGAAGAAGAAGAAGAAAGTGATTCTGGGCTGGTGGCCCGTGCACGAGCTAGCACCAATATTCATAAGACTTCAGAATCGGTGGGAGTCGATACTGCTCCGTCTAAGCTCGTCGAGGTCGAAGAGGAGACTCCGGCCCAAGTTCCCAAGCCTAGGGGAACCAAAGATACTTTACCTCGGGGTGAGGAGACCATTGAAAAGGCAGTTGATGCCGATGCAGAAACCGGGCTTGAAGCTCATCGAGAGGGAGGCGGTGCCCCAAAAAACCTACTTGGGGTAATAGAGATCGAGGATTCCCCTTCGTTTCCTTCATTTTCCCAGTCGATGATACGTGACGCTCAAGCCGTAGAGACTTGTCACGGGGAGGGGGACCATGAAGAGAAAGATCCTTTTTGTGGTTATTTTGTCGGGGTAGAAGATGTCACCGGTTTGAGTGACTTGGAAGCTCCTAAGAAGAGCTCGGGCGAGGCAGGAGTTTCTTTTCTTTTTAACGAAGCTCAACAGTCCCTGAATCGGGTAAGTTCATTTTCTCTTTGTCAATTTTCATACTTGTATTTTTCTTTCCTTGTATAATTCCTTCTTTCTATTTTTGTAAGCCTCTGTGCTCCATCACGAGGTGTTTCTCCGATCCCGATGGGAGCTGAGCCGGTACGAAGCCTAAATTCGAGGGATTACTGAGGAGAGAGATGCCTTCAAGATTTTCAGTGAGCATAGAGAAGGAGAAGCAGAAGGACTTAGGGCTGAGCTAGAAGTAGCTCAGAAAGAACAAGCCAATTTGTCCGAGCAGGTAAAAAGAATTTTTGATAGTTAACAACACTGACTCGGGCGTGATGGCTAACAGTTCGGTCCTACATGTCCAGCAAAAGCTCGATGTGATCAGGCAACTTCGTGTTGAAGTGGACGCGGTGAAAGCAGAGGCCAAGGAGTGGAAAAAGAACATGGACTGCCTTGCTTCAGAAAAGGAGGCTGCCCGGGCTCAACTAGCCTCGGCTGAGACCCAACTCTGAGTCTTGAAAGAGAAAGCCTTGGTGTAAGCCAAGAAAATTGAGGAGTTTTAATCTCGGTTGGGCTCAGCAACTTCTGATCGAGAGAGACTGGCCATAGAACTTGCAAAGGCCAAATTGGAGGTCGAAATAGCCACGGCTAATGCTGATGCAATGGTGGCCGTCTACTGGTCCGATGCTGAAGCTGCTCAGGTTCGAGCAAAGGAGGTTGCCGAGACTGCTCAGGCTCGAGCAAACTGGGTTGCCGAGCATGCTAAATGCCAGTCTCGGAGGGAGACTCTCCAGGAGATCCATGCTCGTGGCTTCGATCTTACAGTCGAGATCGAGAATGCTAAGGAGCTTGAAGCCGAAGCCAGAGTGTTGGCCTTTTTTGATGATGATGATACTGGGAGTATGAGCGGATCTGAAGGAGAAGGAGGCCTCGAGGCCGAAGATGCTGCTCCCGGAGAGGACTAAGTCCTTTAGTATTTTTTGTGTTTCTTTTAAGACCGTTTCGGTCTTTTGTAGAAAAACTTGATCGGGCCATGCTGCCCTTGTAAATGATTTTTGACACATATATATAAAACTTTCTTCCTTTCCGCCTTATAAAATTATGAAGTTGTATTCTAAGATCCGAGGTTTAAACAATTTGATTAGAACTGAATTAGTATAGCCCTTATACTTTATGGTCGAGTGAGTGCTTGTTCGAACTCGAAGTAAGGTAACCAACCCTCAAGTTTTTTATCTGAGTGAGGACGGTCTCTTGAACTCGAGACAAAAGACAGCCCTTAGGATTTTGTAAAAAGATTGTTTAAGGCTTTGTCCCCTTTTCGGCTTGAAAGAGTTTCTCATCATTTGTATTTGCGAAACTTGTAATGCCTTGGCATGAAATAAGGAATTGTTCGAGAGTTCGAACAATTTTGTACTCATTAGAGTTTTTGAGGCTTTGGTATTTATCGAAGCCTTTTATGATTTTGCCGGGGGTAGCCTTTTTAACTGGTTCATGAATGATTTCGAAGGCCTATTTTGTTACGAAATTCGGACGTCTCTGATCCGTGTTAATTCAGTCGTAGTCTCTTTAGTTCGGGATTTGCCTCTTGGGCTTATTTTCCCGTTTTACTTCGAGCTTGCCCGAGTGTCCGTCTCCGAGTGAGGTGGTCGTGGCCTATAAAATCTAGGGTTGCCTAAGAGGTTTTATGAACTTCAGAGTTTATATAAATCGATCTTGTTGATTTTTCGGACGGCAGTCCCCGAGCGTGGGGGTAATTATACGAACTCTGGTTATAGTCGGCCCTTAAGCCTGTTTACATAATAGGTCGAGAGTATGGAATTGTAAAGGAAAATACTTCTCTTTATAAATTATTATACATGCATACATATTTTGCGCCAAGGCTCGAGCAAACTATGCGGGCACGGTTCGTTTGACCGTTTGGCCCTTACAAATTTTTTCTATCGAGACCCTGCTGCCGTGAAGTAACTTCCTCGTATCAAAGTTGACATTCGAGGGCAATGCCCCCCAGTGTTCGAGGTTGATTGTAAAGAAACCTCGGATACTGTTGAATTGTTCTAAGTTAGCACGATCAATGGTTGCCTCTTTAAAAACCTCGTCGGAAAACCCATTTGGGACAAAACCGGTCTAAGGGAAAAAGAGTGCAATGCGTGCTTTCAGATCTAAAGGCTTCGTGTTGAAGAATCCCTCCCTATTCCTGGTCGAACACCTGCAAGGGTTAGTTTTAAAATATAAATGAAAACGGAAAGGGTCGTACCTTAGCAGTAGTATCGTTTTAGGTGCGATACGTTCCAATTGTTTGGCAGTTGTTCGCCATTTATCGTGCCGAGCTTGTAGGATTCTTTTCCGATGACTTCCAGAACCTGGTACGGTCCTTCCCAGTTCGGACCTAGTTTCCCTTCATTTGGATTTCGGGTGTTGAGGGTGAATTTTCTTAGCACCAAGTCCCAGATGTATGCCGAAGATTGGCTCTTCGATTGTAGTATCTTTCGATCCGCTATTTTTGGGCAGCCAATCGGACGAGAGCGGCTTCACGTCTTTCGTCCAACAATTCTAAGCTCGTATGCATGGCTTCGTTATTTGACTCCTCTGTTGCATATTGAAACCTGATGCTAGGTTCTCCGACCTCAACCGGGATTAGAGCTTCGACGCCGAAAACTAACGAGAACGGTGTTGCTCCGGTACTGGATTCCGATGTTGTGCGGTATGCCCATAGAAACTCGGGTAGTATTTCTCTCCATTATCCTTTGGCATTGGTCAATCTCTTCTTAAGATTTTGGATGATGGTTTTGTTGGTCGATTCGGCTTATTTGTTCCCGCTGGGATGATAAGGTGTTGATAGGATCCCTTTGATCTTGTGATCCTCGAGAAATTTAGTTACTTTGCTGTTGATGAATTATTTTCCATTATCACATACAATCTCGGAGGGCATCCCGAATCGACATATGATGTGGTCCCAAATGAAGTCTATGACTTCTTTTTCTCTGACTTTCTTAAAAGCCTATGCCTCAACCCATTAGAGAAATAATCAGTCATAAATAAAATAAACTGAACTTTACCTGGAGCCGACGAGAGAGGGCCAACGATGTCCATTCCCCATTTCATGAAGGGCCATGGGGAGAGGACCGAGTGGATTAATTCCTCGGGTTGATGAATCATGGGCGCATGCCTTTGGCATTTGTCGCATTTTCGATCGAACTCCCCTGCATCCTTCTCCATATCGGCCCAATAATTGGAATTATTTCCACAAATGCCCTCGTGAATTTCTCGTAGGATGTAGTCGGTATCTCCTGGTCCTAAACATTTTTCCAATGGTCCATCGAACGTCCTTCTAAACAGCATTTCGTTTTCGGACAAAGTGAACCGTGCTACCTTTGTGCGCAGAGTTCTCGATTCTTTTGGACCCGATGGAAGTTTCCCGTTCTTTAAGTACTCTATGTACTTGTTTCCCCAATCCCAGGTTAAACTCATGGAGTTTATCTCGGCGTACCCTTCTTCGATTACCAATCTCATGAGTTGTACGACAGTCCCCGAGTTGAGTTCGTCGTCCTCAATCGAGGAACCTAAGTTTGCAAGAGCGTCGGCCTCGCTGTTCTGCTCTCGAGGTACATGTTGCAAGGTCCATTCCTTATATCGATGTAGAGTCACCTGTAGTTTATCCAGGTACCTCTGCATTCGGTCTTCTCGGACTTCAAAAGTACAGTTAACTTAGTTTACTACGAGGAGGGAATCACACTTAGCTTCTATGACCTTTGCTCCCAAGCTTTTAGCTAATTCGAGACCTGCAATCATGGCCTCATACTCGGCCTCATTGTTAGTTAATTTTATAGTTCTGATAGACTGTCTTACTACATTACCTATGGGTGATTTTAGCACGATGCCTAGTCCGGACCCCTTGGTGTTTGAAGCACCGTCCGTAAAGAGGGTCCACACTCCCGAAGATGTACCCGATTTTATCAGTAGTTCTTTTACAACCTCGGGTATGAGGGCCGGCGTAAAGTAAGCCACGAAGTCTGCCAAGATTTGAGACTTGATGGCGGTTCGGGGTCGATACTCAATATCGTACCCGCTAATTTCTACGGCCCATTTGGCCAATCGACCTGAAAGCTCGGGTTTATGGAAAACATTTCGAAGAGGATAAGTTGTTATAACACATATTGTATGACATTGGAAATATGTTTTTAGTTTCTTAGAGGCACTTATTAAAGCAAGCGCTAATTTTTCTAAGTGTGGATATCTAGTTTCGGCCTCACCCAAGGTTCGACTAACATAATAGACAGGGAATTACGTACCTTGTTCTTCTCGGACCAGGACTCCACTTACCGTTATCTCCAAGACTGCCAAGTACATGTAAAGTTATTCGTCCACTTTCGGGGTGTGAAGCAGCGACGGGCTCGATAAATAACGCTTTAGTTCCTCTAAGGCCTGCTGGCATTCCAGAGTCCATTCAAAATTGCTCTTCTTCTTATGCAGCGAGAAGAATCGGTGGGTCCTATCTGAGGATCTCGAAATGAATCGTCCTAGGGCAGCTATCCGCCCCGTCAGCCTCTGCACGACCTTTATATTATCCACTATCGTGATATCATCGATAACTTTGATTTTATCGGGGTTGATCTCGATTCCCCGGTTGGACACCATGAAACCAAGAAACTTGCCTGAGCCAACTCCGAATGCACACTTTTTGGGGTTGAGCTTCATAATTCATATTGCACTTCCTTAATATATCGAAAGTTTCCTGGAAATGCTTTAAATAGTCCTCTGCTCGCAGGACTTAATTAACATGTCATCAATATAAACTTCCATTGATTTTCCTATTTATTCTTCGAACATTTGGTTTACTAGGCGTTGATAAGTTGCACCAGCATTTTTTAGACCGAATGACATTACATTATAACAGTAGGTACCGTACTTAGTGATAAACAAGGTCTTTTCCTGATCCTCCGGGTTCATCTGTATCTGGTTGTACCCGGAGTAGGCATCAAGAAAACTGAGAATCTCGTGGTCGGTCGTGGCATCGATTATATGATTGATATTTGGCAAAGGAAAAGAATCCTTGGGGCATGCTTTATTCAGGTCTTTATAATCTATACACATTCTAAGTTTGTTTCCCTTCTTAGGGACTATCACTACGTTTGCTAACCATTCGGGGTACTTTACTTCCCGAATGGATCCTATTTTGAGAAGTTTGGTTACCTCGTCCTTGATGAAGGCATGTTTGACCTCGGACTGGGGCCTTCTTTTTTGCTTTACCGGGCGGAATTTAGGGTCCAAGCTTAGTTTGTGAGTGGTAATTTCTAGTGGAATCCCTGTCATATCGAGATGGGACCAAGCAAAGCAATTCGTGTTAGCTTTAAGGAAATGAATAAGTTTTTTTCCTGAGCTCGGGGGTTAGCCCCGTGCCCAGGTATACCTTTCGTTTGGGTTGATGCTTGGCCAGTGTGATTTCTTCCAGCTCTTTCACCGTTGACTTGGTGGCATCGGAGTCATCGGGAACTATGAAGGATCGAGGGATCCAGTAGTCATCATCTTCGTCGATCCCTTGCTCCTACAATTGGGTCGAGGCTGGTATCTGTGGTTGCTATTTGGCCTCATATTTTCCCTTTGATCCTTTCGTTGATGAGAGTGCCGATACTGGTATCACTTCATCGACTGAAAACATTTTCTTTGTGGCGGGTTGCTCCCCGTACACTATTTTGACTCCCTTCGACGTCGGGAACTTCAGAACTTGGTGAAGGGTCGAGGGCACTGCCCTCATGTTATGGATCCAAGGCCTTCCGAGCAGGGCGTTGTACCTCATGTCACCATCGATCACATGGAACTTTGTTTCTTGGATGGTCCCGACCACGTTCATTGGCAAAGTAATTTCACCCTTGGTGGTTTCACTTGCCATGTTGAAGCCGTTAAGTACTCGGGTTGCGGGCACGATTTGATCTTGTAGGCCGAACTGTTCTATGACCCTCGACCGAATAATGTTGGTCGAGCTTCCTGGATCAATCAAAACATGTTTAACTTAAATTTTATTCATAAGGACAGATATTACCAGTGCGTCGTTGTGGGGTTGTAAGATCCCCTCTGCATCCTCGTCACTGAAAGATAAGGTCCCCTTCGGTACGTAATCTCGAGTCCGCTTTTGCCTCGTGATCGACACCTTGGTGCGTTTGAATACGGGCCCCTGAGGAATATCGACCCCTCCAACAATTATGTGGATCACGTGTTGTGGCTCTTCTTGCTCATTATGTCTGTTTGAATCTCTGTTCTTGAAATGGTTTTTAGCCCGATCGCTTAAGAATTCTCGAAGATTCCCTTCGTTAAACAAATGGGCTACCTCCTCCCTTAGTTGTCTGCAATATTCTATTCTATGACTATGGGTGCCATGATATTTGCATATTTGATTAGGATTTCTCTAGGTCGGATCAATCTGTAGAGGTCGAGGCCACCTGGTGTCTTTGATGCGCCCAATGGCCGATACAATAACTGATGCATCAATGTTGAAGTTGTATTTCGATAGTCGTGGTGCTTCTTTGGGTTCGACATTTCTGTCGAAACCTCTTTTACTCATGAGCCCTCGAGGGCTCTGTCCTCGATCGTTTAATCTATTTGTTCGACCGGGGTTGCATCCAGGCCCGCTGTTTCTCCGATCTCCACCGTATGGATGATATTGATCTCTGTTGACCGTGGTTCCCGGTCAATATCCCTTTTAACTCTATCGATGGTCCTGTTTGGATAAACGGACCTGGAAGGAGTCCCCAACTGGTCATCCTCAACCCTAATCTTTGACTGGTTCCAATTATGCACGTCGGCCCATGTTACGGCTGGATATTCGATCAAGTTCCGCTTCAACTGTTGTGAGGCTACCAAACTTCGTATGTTTAGGCCTTGGGTGAAAGCCTGAACGGCCCAATCATCAGCGACTGGGGGCAGATCCATGCGCTCCATTTGGAAACGAGATACGAACTCTCTGAGCATCGCGTTGTCTTTCTATTTTACTTTGAAGAGGTCTGACTTTCTAGTCTCAACCTTTATCACTCCAGCGTGCGCTTTGATGAAGGAATCTGTGAGCATGGCAAAAATATCAATGGAGTTAGGTGGTAAATTATAGTACCATATCATTGCCCCCTTTGACAAAGTTTCTCCGAATTTCTTCAGCAGTACGGACTCAATATCATCGTCCTCTAGGTCGTTCCCCTTTATTGCGCATGTGTAAGAAGTGACATGCTCGTTGGGGTCGGTAGTTCCATTATACTTGGGAATTTCTGGCATGCAGAATTTTTTCGGAATAGGCTTAAGAGTTGCGCCCGGGGGAAAGGACTTTTGTACGAACTTCTTTGAATCCAAACCCTTCAAAATCGGTGGTGCTCCCGGAATTTGATCAACTCGGGAGTTATATATTTCCACTTTTTTGTCATTCACTTCAATTTTCTTCTCCCCCGATTCGATTTGCTTTGTCAGCTCCTCGAACATTTTCAAGATAGCGGGGTCGGTTCCTGACTCATTCCTATTTGACCTCCGCAGTGCTAGTTCGACCCTGTGAATAATTTCCTGTGATGGCTCAGGTTCGACCCTACTCGGCGCGTGGTTCTGATTTTGAAGTTGTGCTATTGCAGCTTGTTGAGCCTGCAGCATTTCGAATATTATTCGAAGGTTGATTCCGCCTTCTTCGCCGCCCTGTGAGTTCTGACCGGCTGATCGAACGCTTCTGCGGACGCTGTTTTCGGGGTCGACGTCCAGATTTACATTCAGGGCTACATGGGAACTGACGTCGATGGGGTCTGCAACTGGTACTCCCTCGGGGTCAACTGGAAGCACTGCGTTTCCTGGGGCAGCTACGTTGTCGTTTTCGCCATGAAAACCAAGGCCGTTGTCGATGTGTGTGGGTACTGCTTGAGAGTTCGATATGTTGATCTTGGAATCAAAAATGCTTACAAGAATAAGTGTAAAGTAGTGTGTGTTATGAAAATTAGCACCAGGCAATCACTATTGTCCTTAGCCCCACGGTGGGCGCCAAATTGTTTACCCTAAAAGCAGTTAACAATTGAATTTATATGTGATTTTAAGGACACGTGATTTTACTTGGCATAAACTAAGAAAATATGCAAACTGATATTGAAATTGACTGTAAAGAAAAATAAAAGCAAACCAAATGAGATGTGTAGCTTGGGCCTCGAACCAAATGAAACAAAAAAGGAAATATAAGTGAAGTAACAGAGTATTGAGAACCTTGAGAAAAGAGTATTCTATTGCTTTTTTTTTTTTACTGTCTCAGGCCCCTTTTACAAATGACCAAACCCCCTTTATATAGCATGGGAGTCCTACTCTTGATACAATTCTAAATATAGTAAGGACTCTCATGATGGGCTAATTAATCGGCCTTTTCTTGATACGTGCCGTGATTTCCATCGAGATTCTCCCCCTAATTGCAGCTATAACGGCTCTTTGTTTCTTGGCTTGACCTTGATCCTGGCGGATCTTGATCTTGGCCGATCTCGATCTTGATCGGTCTCTGGGTCTTCGAGCTCGATCTTGACCGACCTCGATCTTGATCGGTCTCTGGGTATCAAGCTCGACAACATATTCTTCGTACCATGGCTCGATATTACAATGATGAACCTTGAATCATCATGTTCCAATCTCGATTAACCATACGAAAGGCAAAACTCGATTTTGACCGTATACACAAATACAACAAATACTCCCATGCTCTTTACTTTAAGGGCAACTTTGGAAGAAGAAAAAAAGTCAATTTCTTTCTGAAAAGATTAAATATTGGGAACCACCAAAAAAATACCAAAAAAGTAATTAAAGTGGACCGGAGGGAGTATTGCTAATCTCATCATCCAAGTTTTAGCTTTTCTTTTTAAGGGTTTGTGTATATGAGAAACAGTAAAAAAAAATTAAGTGTGTGATAGTTTTTAAAGGAAATTATAGAAGTTAAATAGTGTATAATAAATGAACTTTTCTCCTGGCCATAGGGGTGAGCATAGTTTGGGAAAACCTAATATTCAAATTGAAATTCAATTTTTTTGAATTGTTGTATTACATATTGGATTTTCGATTTAATTTTTAAAAAATTTGGATTTCAGATTAGATGTTGGATTTGGCACTTCAGATTTTTGAATATCCAAAAATCTGTAATTTTATGCATAACATTTAGTGCTACCCATTAGACATTATTCTATTATCTACATGTCCAGGACGAATAAATTCACTACTCTATCCATTAGGTATTAGCCATATATTCAATAATAATTATTAAGTCACTATGAGAATACTTTCTATTTGAATATGATTTTATAATTACTAATTTTTATCGACCTTATTAATGTATCGGTTGCATTTTCTTGATAATGGTTTTATTACTTACATAAATACTTTATTTGAATGATTTCAGTGAGAATGAGGAATTATTTAGATAATTTAACATGAATATTTCATTTGGATATTTATTTTTTTAAGAAGAAGAAGCATCTCAACTTATAGGCTCAGAATCGAACATCTGAAATATCCAAACCGATTAATCTGAAACCGAACTTAAAAATTCGATCCAATCCGAGCTTATTTGGATTGGATTTTGATTGTCATTTCTTCAATTTGAAAATCAAAAATTCAAATTGAATATATCCAATCCGAACTACCTGAACGCATAACCCTTACTTGCTAGTATACATATGATGACAAGTCAAAGAAAAACTATACAAGATTAAATAATTGATTTTAGAGAAATATCTAGGACTAAGAAGTACAACTTTCATAACTTAGATCCCGAAAGTGCATTGATTCTCCCCGAAATATTTTTTTATTTTGTTTACAAAGGTACAACTATCAATTTTTCTTAGGATACTTTAGGTTATAACGGCTCTACTAAATTTCATTTCTTCTTTATTATCAAAAATTTCTCGAAGCTCTGTGAAGAAAGATTAGAAAGAAAAATTATATATTTTGCTCAAATTCTTACAAAATGGCACTTATCCCAAATTTTAAGTGGAAGATAAAGTTGTCTGATTTCGAATAGTTCATGGCAAAATCGACTCTTTTCCATTGCTTTAATGCAATAGTTAGTCAAGAGGGTATTTTTGAGCTACCTGACTAACGATAAGGATATTTTTGCGTGAAATATAAAATATGCTAACTAATCAATAGAGAGAGAATCCAACTTCTTTCTAAAATCTCAATGCTCTTACTGCTGCCTCCTCAGAAAATGAATTCCTTTTCATCGATTCAACAACGAACCTTGTCAATCCCTCCAAAACCCCCTGATATTTGTATTAATAATGATGAGATGAATCAAGTCCAATCCTCATCGCTACAAAATCCATCATCTAGCTTCAAAGAGGTTTTACTAGCAAATAAGCAATCTAATCTTGTAAGTTTACAAACTGCAGGAATCTTTCCCACAAAAATGGATTCACTACAGTCTACTCAACTATCTTTGCGTGGAAAAGAGAAAGAAGGGGGATTTTAATTTTTAAGACACTTCAAAACTTATATTAATTTTTAAGATAAAAGTGTTAAGAAAGGGGTTAAAGGGATACTTTTATGATTAGTGTTAATGACACTAATCCTCCCCTTCTCCTTCTCCTCCTCCTCCTCCCGCCACTCCTCCTTCTCCCCTTGTTCCTCCATCTCGCAACGCTCCTCTCTATCCTCCACCACTTCTAATCCTCAAACATTTAGGAAGATGTTTCAAATATCTAGAGATGTTTCAAAATATCTGCACACATGTTTCAAACATCTGTAGAGATGTTTGAAATATCTGTGGAAAAAAAATCAAACATCAAAAAGAAAGAAGCAGAAGAAATATCTCGTGGGATGTTTCGAACATACCGGGGATGTTTGAAACATTCCTAGAGATGTTTGAAACATCTAGGGAGATGTTTGAAACATCCCGGGAGATGTTTCAAACATCCCCGGGGATTTTTTGTAATACTCATTTATGAAAATGTCTCAAAATATCTCGAGGGTATTTTGCAGAATACTCACTTTGTAAAATTTCATATTTTTATCTTTCACTCGTATATTTTAAACCACTAGAAGAAAAGAAAAAATAAAAAAAGAAGAAGATGATGAAAATGAGATGAAGAGGGAAAGAAGAAAAGGACAAGGAAGAAAATGAAGAAGAAGAAGATGACATAGACGAACCAGCAGCAGCGACAACGAAAGTTGAAGAGAAAGAAGAAAGTAAGGAAGAAGAATGAGAGAATGAGGAAGAGAAATAAGAAAGAAGGAAGAAAGAGAAGAAGAAGAAGAAGAAGAAGAAAGAATGAAGAAAGAGAAGAAGAATAAGAAGTAAAGAGGAGAAAGAAGAGGGAAATGAAAATTTGAAATAATTTGAATGGGTATGATTTTTTTAAAAATTTGAAAATTGAAATATTTACCCATAACTTTTGTTATTTTTAATCTCACCCCCGAACCCTTTTAATTACACATTTTTTGTTGTCCTAAATTGTTACACAAGACTTCAAAAGTCTTTTTTACCTCATTCCCCCAAGAAAGTAGATGAAGAATACCATGCTACTCTTTTAACTGAAGACCTGCAGAGGATCTATCACCCTTGGAAATTTTTAGTCATCATTAAACGCCTTGGCAAGAGAATCCTATATTAGTACTGTTTACCCTCAAAATCGGATAACAATTGAATTTGTAAGTGATTTTAAGGATACGTGGACTAACTTGATACAAAATGATAAGTTAGATAGCAATTGAAATAAATAATGACAAAGTAAATGCAAACCACACGAATTGAATAGTATCAGCCTTGGAAGGTTAGCCACCCTCGAGCCAGGTACGCTTTGATCGGTGTCAGGATACAGAAGAACAAGAGCTTAAAGAGAAATAATAACAATATATTACTTTGGGATGCATGTTACAATATGTTCAAATGAATTATCAGACCCCCTTTATATAGTAGAGGAGTCTTACTTTAGGTACAATTCTATAAAAGGTAAAAAATCCCTTGATTAGCTGATTGCCGGTTCCTTACTGATACGCGCCGAGATTTTCATCGTAATACCCAACCAGTCACGAATATTTCGGTCTTCTGTTGGTTATGCTAACAATATTTCTTCGAGCTCGATCGGGGCTAAGGTCGATTCCGGGATTACGGACTCAATATTCTCGAAGATAAGTGTTCTGACCCCGAGTTCTAGTTCGGTGGGACTCGGGGTCGATCTTCAGTCATTGGTTGTCATGTTCCGATCCTAACTTTCCATGTCGTAGGCGAGCTCGATTCCGACCGTATACAGACAGTCCCCTCATTTTTTGGAGAGTAGACGATGAGAAATGACATGACCTTTCGATTCTTTCTTCGACACCACACGACAGAAACAACAAAACAATCGAAACGTCACGTCAATCAAGTCTTAATGGCATTAAATGTTTGTCAGTTGCTGGTCGGCCACTCCTTTATGCGAACCGTCATTGAAAAACTATAAATAACCCCTCATTTGCTCATTCAAACTTTACATTCAAAGCTTCTGCCCTTGTACCTTAGCAATCTCAATATTTTCAGGCACTTATATTTGCGAACTTTTTATAAGAACTTTTGTTCCGTCTTCATCCCAAACTATTAAGTGCACTCTTTTAACTTCATCTTTTTCCTTATTTCCCCTCCATAAAGAAATGGAGAAAACTTCTAAAATCGTTACCCAAAAAGAAACTCCTTCTACCTCGCGGCCGCCCACCGAAGAGATCGTTTCACGTATTGCTGTCGAGGAACCAGCACCGGAACTTCCTCTAAAAATGTTCATCTCGGGGGGGTGCACGGTCAATGCTGATTTTAAAATCGAATAGCCCTCCTCCATACGAGGGCGGTGTGAGGAGGTCTCGAGGTACATCTGCTCGATCACCGAGGATATTCTTTACGAAGTCAAGAAGGATTGTAACTGGATTGACAAACATGTGGTGGTTCCCGAACCTGACGAAGCCATCACCACCCACGTCGAAGGATTTTTAAGTGTTTATACTTATCCCTTCATGTTGGGCCCCTTGGACCCGGTTATCATCGACTTTTGCAAAAGATACGAGGTAACCCTCGGTCAAATTCACCCTTCTTTCTAGAGGATCGTAATCCTCCTCCGGTTCTTTGTAAGCAAGATCGAAAGGTGCCCTTTCACGATCGACCACATTATACATTTATACAGTCCCCGACTCTACCGGGGGGGACTGATCAAGCTCGCATGTCGGGCCAGTAAAGCTGCGTTCTTGAGTATCGATGAAGATAGGGATCGAGGTTGGCTATCGAGGTTAGCTAGGTTGTTTCGTCCTAATGAGGACCTCAAACTTGATCCCGACCGAGCACATGTTGTTCCCTGAGAAGTGGAACATAAAATGTAAGTATATAATTTTGCTTCCAAGATTTTATTTATTGCCCTTTTCCTTCCTTCTTATCGGTGTTCTGTGATGGTGCAGCTGTTGCTCGGATCCCGAACGCTGTTCCTTGACTCAAGGAGTGGGTCGAGGGCATCGTATCACAAAGGCCTTATTCCGAGCACTCGTGGCACGAGCTTTCAAAGGGCTGATGGGAGGCCCGTTTGTACGGTGAGATCTCTTTCATAAGTAATATTTGGTTTCCTTTTTGCATGATTAAGTCCTTACTTGTTTTATTTCTTTTTGCAGGTTTACCCAAGGATGTCCAAATGAGCCCCCCATCCGGTAGTGATGATTTCCCCACTAAGTCCCCTGTTCCGAAATAGGGTGAAGAGAAGAAGAGAAGAAGAGAAAAAGGGCTCCGAGTTCTCCGAGCTCGGAGAAAAAGAAACCAAGGAGGAGGCTGATCCGCAAGCCAAAAGAAACCACCTGCTCTCGAATACTTGATTCGGACTCCCTCTACCAGCTTAGGGATGAGTCTGAAGAGGATGAAATTTTAGTGGCCTGGGAGCCATCGGTCCTTGAAGAAGGGGCATCAACTGAAGGGGGAACGATAGAGGCCAATCCCTCCCAAACTCAGGAGGTCGGTGCATCAGTGAGGTTCGATAACCCTTAAGATGCCGGTCCTGCTCCATCCGGTGTCATCGATATAATGGGATCACCTTCGTTCACGGACTGAATGTTCGGTGAATCTCAAGCGGCGAAGGAGCGTTCAAAAGAGGGGGTCCAAGGAGCGAACGATCCCCTCCAAAGCTTTTTTGATGGCGTGGACTCTATTGCCACGGAGGATGTCACCGGATTAGGTGATTTAGAAGTACTAAGAAGAAGTCCGCCCTCGGGGACAGGTGGGTCTAGCTTGAGCCTGAGATTGGTCAGCCGATTCCTTGCCCCAAGTGCTGATCCTGGTCGGAAGCGGTCGATTATGATCTCTGTTTTGGAGGATGCCTGGGCCCTTTCCGCTCCTGTTAGGGTAGCTAGTTACCTTCCTGGTGACTGAAGAGGACCAAGAAAAGATGAACGGGGTGGAATCTCCATGCTTGTTCAACGAAGCACAACAGGCATTAAATCGGGTAAGGTGTTACCAAACCTTTTCATTTTCTAACTTTGGTTACTTAATGATCTTAATATTTTTTCTTGTATTCGCAGGCCTCGGTGCTCCACCACGAGACCTTCCTCCGATATCGAGAAGAGCTGAGTCTCCTCGAGGCTGAAGCCAAAGAGCTTATTGAGAAGAGCTACATGTACAAACTTCTCAGTGAGCAACGCGAGTGGGAGGTTAAGAGCCTCCGAGCTGAGCTGGAGGTGGCTCGAAAGGAGCATGCTGACTTGGTCGAGCAGGTAAAAATATTTGAGTTTAGTAATGAAGAGCTAGGCTTGGTGACTAACGGTCGGAATCCGCAGGTCCAATAAAAAATCGATCAAATCGATCAACTGCGAGCTAAGGAAACTTTAGCAAGGATAACGATCGGGGGGCATCACCCTCGGATAACGACTTTAGCAAGGAAGGAAGCTTTATGATTGAATGGTCTCGGTTCGATCGATTAAACTGTATGGGCCAAACGGTCAAATGAACAGTGCCCGCATAGACTACTCGACCCCTGGCACAAAACTTGTACACATGTGTAACTATCACGCACAAGAATAAAAAGAAGTTTCTACCTCCCGGATAAATATCTTGTCCCTTAAGAATTTCTCTTTTTTCTTTTCCTCTTAAGGAATTTCTTATATTCGATCCCCTAAAGGTATCGAGCCCAAGGGCCGCCTTTATCCGGGTTCAAACGATCACTCCCAATCGGGGGCTACCGTCCAAAAACAAACTCGAACGGCTCGGGCTATCGGAGCCCGGGGGCACGAGACCTATTAGGCAGCGCCCGAACCTTAAAGGCCCATCTCCATTTGGGGACTGTTATCTTAGGCAAGTCCGGATAACTCGGGGTAACAAGCCCACTGGGCAACACTCGAACTAAAGGCTACGGCCATATTAAAATGGCTCGGAGACGTCCGA
Source organism: Nicotiana tomentosiformis (assembly GCF_000390325.3). Taxonomy (NCBI): domain Eukaryota; kingdom Viridiplantae; phylum Streptophyta; class Magnoliopsida; order Solanales; family Solanaceae; genus Nicotiana; species Nicotiana tomentosiformis. The sequence continues at coordinate 119,369,505 of NC_090812.1, forward strand.
GACCCGTAATAAAAAACAAGGCATTCAAAATTTTATAACCGGTTCTAAAGGCTACCTTCGGCAAACTATAATCTAAAAAATCATAAGTACTTTGGGGAAAAAGTTTCTGGTCATACCGAACCCCCACGATGACTTAAACAAAAAAATGTAGAAGGCAAGGCCTGTTAGAACCTCCGAACATGACCTAACTATTTTATGCTACGACATTTCGATCTTTGCAAACATAAAGAATAAAGAAAAGGAAATCAAGATTCTTAAAAATTGTCGAAGGGAAAAACAAGCCTTGTATATTATATACAGTCTTTACAAAGGCCAAATGGCCTTAACAAAAAATATAAAAGTACACAAGTACGGAAAAACAAAAAAGCAAAAAAATTTACAAAGGCGCCTAAATAGACTGGTATTCTCCACCCCCCGGATCCATAGGAACCCATAGAGTCTTCTTCTTCTTCTTCTTCCTCGGGGTAAGCCAATTTATTGGCCTCAGCCTCGAGCTCCTTAGCGATTTCGATCTCGGCCGATAGATCAAAACCCCGAGCATGAACCTCCTCGAGGGCCTCTCTTCGTGATTGCCGCTTCTCGTATTCAACAATGTCTTTCCAGCGGTCCTGGGTGGCATCGGCCTTATATTGGGCCACCATCTCTTCGGCGTCGGCTTTAACCACCGCAGCCGTTGACTTGGCCGTTTTAAGTTCTTGGGCCATAATTTTTCGATCAGAGGTAGCCGAACTTAGCTGAGATTGGAGTTCTTCAACCTTTTTGGCCCGCACCTCGACCTTTTCCTTTGTTGCTCAAAGCTGGACCTCAGCCGAAGTCAGTTGCGCCCGAGCAGCTCTTCTCAATATCGGAGGAAGGTCTCATGGTGGAGTAGCGAGGCCTGCGAATACAAGGAAAAATATTAAGATCTTTAAGTAAGCAAAGTTAGAAAATGAAAAGGTTTGGTAACACCTTACCCGATTCAATGCCTGATGTGCTTCGTTGAACAAGCATGGAGATTCCACCTCGTTCATCTTTGCCTGGTACTCTTCAGTTACTAGACACCGGAGGTAACTAGCTACCCCAACAGGCGTGGAAAGGGCCCGGGCATCCTCCGGAACAGAGATCATGATCGACCGCTTCCAACCGGGATCGGCACTCGGGGTAGGGAATCGGTTGACCAATCTCGGTCTCGAGCTAGACCCACCTGTCCCCGAGGGCAGACTTCTTCTTGGTACTTCTAAATCACCTAATTCAGTGACATCCTCCATGGCAATAGAGTCCACACCATCAAAAAAGCTTTGGAGGGGATCGTTCGCTCCTTGGACCCCCTCATTTAAATGCTCGTTCGTTGCTTGAGCTTGACGGAACAATGAGTCCGTGAATGAAGGCGATCCCGTTATATCGATGACACTGGGTGGATCATGACTGGCATCTTAAGGGTTCTCGACCCTCACTAATGCATCAACCTCTTGAGTTTAGGAGGGATTGGCTCCCGGTTCACTAAAATTTTATAACTCTTCAGACTCATCCCTGAGCCGGTAGAGGGAGTCCGAATCAAGTATTCGGGAGATGGAGGTTTCTTTTGGCTTGCGGATCAGCTTCCTCCTTGGTTTCTTTTTCTCCGAGCTCGGAAAACTCGAAACCCTTTTACTCTTCTTCTCTTCACCTTGTTTCGGAGCAGGGGGCTCAGTTGGGAAATCGTCACTACCGGATGGGGGCCTCATTTGGAGATCCTTGGGTAAACCTGTAAAAAGAAATAAAATAAGTAAGGACTTAATCATGCAATATGAAAACCAAATATTACTCATGAAAGAGATCTCATCATGCGAACGGGCCTCCCATCGGCCCTTTGAAAGCTCGCGCCATGAGCGCTCGGAATAAAGCCTTTGTGATACGATGCCCCTGACCCACTCTTTGAGTCGAGGAACTGCGTTCGGGATCCGAGCAACAGCTGCACCATCATAGAACACCGATAAGAAGGAAGGAAAAGGGCGATAAATAAAATCTTGGAAGCAAAATTATATACTTACGTTTCATGTTCCACTTCTCAGGGAATGACATGTGCTCGGCAGGGATCAATTTCGAGGTCCTTACTCGGACGAAATGGCCTAGCCAACTTCGATCCCTATCTTTATCGATACTCAAGAACACGCCTTTACTGGACCGACGGGCAAGCTTGATCAGTCCCCCCGGTAGAGTTAGTGACTATATAAATGCATAAGGTGGTCGATCGTGAGAGGGCACCCTTCGATCTTGCTTATAAAGAAACGGAGAAGGATTACGATCCTCCAGAAAGAAGGGTGAATTTGACCGAGGATTACCTCATATCATTTGCAAAAATCGAGGATAACCGGGTCCAAGGGGCCCAATGTGAAGGGATAAGTATAAACACTTAAACATACCTCGACGTGGGTGGTGATGGCTTCATTAGGTTCGGGAACCACCACATGTTTGTCAACCCAGTTACAATCCTTATTGACTTCGGAAAGAATATCCTCGGTGATCGAACAAATGTACCTCGAGACCTCCTCATATTGGTCTGGTACGTAGGAGAACTTTTTGACTTTAAAATCAGCATTGACCGGGCACCCCCCCTCCTCCCCCCCGGTTAAACATTTTTAGAGGAGGTTCCGGTGTTGGTTCCTCGACAGCAGTACATGAAGCGGTCTCTTCGATGGCCGGCCGCGAGGTAGAAGGAGTTTCTTTTTTGGGGAACAATTTTGGAAGTTTTCGCCATTTCTTTATGGAGGGGAAATAAGGAAAAAAAGGAAGATAAAAGAGTACACTTAATGGTTTGGGATGGAGACGGAACATAAGATCTTATAAAAAGACCTCAAATATAAGTGCCTGAAAATATTGAGATTGCTAAGGTACGAGGGAAGAAGCTTTGAATGTAAAGTTTGAATGAGCAAATGAGGGGTTACTTATAGTTTTTTAATAATGGTTCGCATCCAGGAGTGGCCGACAGCAAATGACAAACATTTAATGCCATTAAGACTTGACTGACGAGACGTTTCGATTGTTTTGTCGTTTCTGTTGTGTGGTATCGAAGAAAGAATCGAAAGGTCATGTCGTTTCTTGTCGTATACTCTCCAAAAAATGAGGGGACTATCTGTATACGGTCGGAATCGAGCTCGCCTATGACATGGAAAGTTAGGATCGGAATATGACAACCAATGACTGAAGATCGACCCCGAGTCCCACCGAGCTAGAATCCGGGGTCAGAACACTTGTCTTCGAGAACATTGAGTCCGTAATCCCAGAGTCGACCTTAGCCCTGATCGAGCTCGAAGAAATATTGTTAGCATAACCAACAGAAGACCAAAATATCCGTGACCGATCGGATACGGCGGGAATCTCGGCGCGTATCAGTAAGGAACCGGCAATCAGCTAATCAAGGGATTTTTTTAACCTTTTATAGAATTTTACCTAAAGTAGTACTCCTCTACTATATAAATGGGGGTCTGATAATTCATTTAAACACATTGTAACACGTATCCCAAAGCAATACATTGTTATTATTTCTCTTTAAGCTCTTGTTCTTCTGTATCCTGACACCGATCGAAGCGTACCTCGCTCGAGGGTGGATAACCTTCCAAGGCTGTTACTATTCAATTCGTGTGGTTTTGCATTTACTCTGTCATTATTTATTTCAATTGCGATCTAATTTATCATTTTGTATTAAGTTAGTCCACGTATCCTTAAAACCACTTACAAATTTAATTGTTATCCGATTTTAAGGGTAAACAGTAAAAATTGTGGAAGATTAGGCCACACAATCCTACCATGTCCCTATTCAAAGCCAGCCTCCACGCAGAGGAATACAGTACAAGCTAAAGGTGTTTAACGGGTAGGCCGGGCCGGGCCGGGTTGAGAAAAAAGGTGACCGGCCGATTTCCAATCCGGGTAGGTTACCGATTTTTTCATACCGGGCTTAACGGGTCCGGGTCCATCCGGGTAAAAAATGAATCGGAACGGTTACGGGTCCAAGGGGCCGGGCCGGGTTAATGTTTTTTTTTTTTTGTATTTTGTATAACTATCGTAATTTATATTAATATAAAGTAAAAATATAAAACAAAAAAATAATCTTATAAAAAGATTGTTTGAATAAAAGGATGCAAAGGTTTTAAAATCTTTATATTTGAAATTTTGAATATTTCATTAAGAATTTAAGATAATAGAATACAATGAAGATGGAAAAATAATTGCACTTATAATTTGCAAGTGCTTTTTTTATTTCAAACTTACAAATTGAAGTTTACATTTAACAAGTAAATTAACGAAAAAAGAGTAAATTCAAAGGTTTTGCATTGCCTTAGTAAGTTCTTCATAATCAATATGAACTTCTTGGTCATCTTCTGGAGTGTTAAATTCAGATGATTTTGCAACTCCAATGTTACTACGAAGAAACGTCAATTGTTCAAAGTTTGAAGTTCAATTGTTCAAACTTCAAATAATAAATAATACGATAAATTAAATTCCAAAACAAATGAGAGCCAAATAGTTGATTGCACTTTAGGTGAAGAATGAGAGAATGATAATTGAGAATATGAATTTGAGAAATGAGAGATGAGTGAAGAAATGAAGAAGAAGGAGGATTTATTTATAATTTTTCAAAGGGCTAAATTAGTAATTACTAAAAGTATTATTTTTTAAAAAGAATTGCCCAAAAAAGGGCTATTTTTGCAATCAACCCGTTTGGCAACGGCCAAATTGAAGTTGACCGTTGCCAACGATCATATCACTTTAAAAAAAATCAGATTTATAGCCGTTGAACCGGTCCGGGCCGGTTAACCGGTTCAACAGTATTTTTTGTTGACCGGATTTGACTGGTCCGGTTAACCGGATTTTTTTTTTAAACAGACCAACCCCCTGACCCAGTTCACCCGGGCCCTAACTACCGGTCCGGACTGGTCCGAAAACGGGTCAACCCGACCCGTTAAACAGGTATAGAACAAGCTGATATGCAATCAACTACACATACTACAAATGGTGAGGAGTGGCAAACTCTATCATTCTCGAGAAAGAAGTAATTTTTCACACATCCAAAGCCGGCTCCAAAGAATGCTTCGCCAACACCAAGTATAAATGTTCGGATTTTCGATGCTACAACTGGTAAGTATCTTAATACCCAGAAACTCAAATACGTAGATAAAGATTCTTTATTAGCTCCTGACAGAGACAAGAAGCAATCTCATATTCATCAAATAATGCTATTACTCCTGTCTCAAATCTTTTTCAAGCCAAAAACAAGTTTCATGATCAATCTAATCAGCCCATGGTTTCAGGAAATATCACTTCTAAAATGAATTAAAAAAATTACAAAAATAATTTAACTGCCTAATGCATGCAAGAGGACACGTTAGACCCTATGGAGCTACACATGGAGCCTCCACAAGATTGTAATATCACTAGCATATAATCATTAGAGAGAAACATAGAAATAGGAATTGATATGCATAATAATCTTAGTTGTACAAATACAATGAACTCTAACACTACTTATACTACTACTGCCACTACTAATCACTCCTTAATTTCTCAAAAGCATCAATCCTACCAATAATTCTGCCAAGACCGCTACTGACACTAATAACCAAGATCATTTGTCCTCAACTGAGTTTCTAAATAGCCAACTAGCTAACGAAGTTGTACAAGTGGAGAAGGATGTACAATTAGGCTCTATAACAGTTGATTTGACTATTTCTCCTTCTATAATGCCCACTCCCTCTAGTGATCCCCACATTATAAATTCCAATACTCTGCGTAATACCGAAAATACTAATTTTTCTAAGATGAGATTCTGGCTTATACAAATTCTGAGGCAACAAAGAAACCAATCCTAAAAGAATCATGAACCAATGGATGTCAATCCCTCTCACAATGCTCCAGAACGAAGAGGAACATTAGTTAAAGGAGGAGAAGGGATATCATCACCAATTACGAAATTGTGGGTAGAATTTTCAAGCACAAACGAAGTCATAGTACAACTCTTCAAGGAGAGGAAAAACAAGAAGCACATCTTCAGTTGTCCGAATGCACTGTACATGTGCTTCATGATCGTAAGGCCACCACAAGACCCAACGATAGGAAAGTATGCAGTGATAGTAGTTCCTTTGTTGAGAATAAGCCCTTCTTCACCTTTAGGGGAGGAGAGGAACGAAAACCAACACCATCCTATAATGATGAATCGACCAACTAGCTTTGTGGTCTGGAATATTCGCGGATCGAACAATGATAACTTTAGGAGAAACTTTAGGGAGTTGATTGACACCCATAACCTGTGCTTGGTAGCTTTACTGAAAACTATATAATTCATACCCCATTGCTAAATGAATTCTCTTTTACTGAATTAATAGAGGTTCTAGCGGAGGGACAATATGGTGGTATGGCTATTTTATGGAACAATAACTTTATCAAAAGAAAGCAGGAGATCCATGTTATGGTAGAGGTATTTCCTTATCGCAAACCCTGGTTATTTAGTGTAATTTATGCTAGTACCAACAAACTAGACCGAGACACTCTTTGAGATAATTTATGATCTATCTATAATGGTTATAATGGTCCATGGATTTTTAGTGGCGATTTTAATGATGTTGCCATGTCTAGTAAAAAAATAGGACGTCGGACTATTGATTTAAATAGAACCTCAAAAATTTGTAAGTATATTAATAATTACAATCTTATCGATCTTGGTTTTAAAGGTAGTAAATTCACTTGATCTAATAATAGGAAAGCGAAAGAGTTTAATTATGAAAAGACTTGATAAAGCTTTTGCTAATGAGGAGTGGATTTCGAGCTTTCCAAATGCCTTAGTTACACACCTTACTAAGACCTATTCCGACCATAATCCCTTATTGATCAAACTTAACTCTATCAATAATACTAGTGCTAAACCATTTATGCTAGAAACTATTTGGTGCAACCATCCTGACTTCATCAATATCTTCACTTCAAACTGGAAGGATAATGACTTTAAAACTGCTACATGTTCTTTCGCGAATAGAGTTAAAGCATGGAAAGACTTTACTTTTGGAGACCTCTTTCGTAGGAAGAAAAGGCTTTTAGCTAGACTAAGTGATATTCAGAACTCTTGAAATTATGCTACTAGTTAGTTTCTTCAAGATTTAGAAGATTCCTGAAACTGGAGTATAACAACATCCTCAAACTTGAAGAAGACTACTGGAAACTTAGGGCTAGAATCTCTTGGTTAAATAATGGAGATGCAAATACTAAGTTCTTTCAAATCACTGCTACAAATAGAAAAAAGAGGAAAAATATTACTCACTTTAAGAATGACCAAGGTGAATGGATTGATGACCATGCGACTATCACGTCCCACACCTTACATTATTTTGAGAATATGTTTACCACCTCGCATTTTCACTCTAATTGGAAATATGTTCTCACTAGTCCAAAAAGCTTTGATAATATAGACTTATCTGCCTTAGAGAATCCCTTAATAAATAGTGAAATAACCTCTGCTCTTTTCTCTTTAAAGCCTTTTAAAGCACTAGGAAATGATGTATTAAATCTATTTTTCTTTCAAAAATACTGAAAAATAGTTGGAGCTACTGTTATGGATCTTTTCCACCAAGCTTTTGATACCCAAAATATCCCTTCATTCATAAATAACACATACCTTTGTTTAATTCCTAAAATTTCTAATGCAAACAATTTGAAAAAAAAACTACTAGCTTGTGTAACACTATTTATAAAATTATTACCAATATCGTTGCTAATAGAATTAAGCTATACCTTGATAAGCTCACCAGTCCATACCAGGCCAATTTTATTAAAAATAGGAGGGCTAGTGAGAATACTATAATCATCCAAGAGATCATTTCTAGAATTAAAAATTGCAAGGGCAAGACTGCAAATATGATTCTTAAAATAGACTTAGAGAAGGCATTTGATAGACTCGAATGGTCTTTTATCTACCGCACTCTTCTATTTTTCACTTTCCCCCAAAGATTACTAAGTAGATCATGACTTGTATCACTATCAGTAATATATCCATCTTAGTGTATGGCTCTAGAACTAGTTATTTTCATCATGCGCGTGGTATAAGACAAGGTGATCCAATGTCTCCCTATATTGTTATCCTTTGTATGAAAATGTTGTCTAGATATATAAGCCACCAAGTAGATTTTAAGATTTGGGATCCTATTAAGGTCAACCATAGAGGCCCCTCATTTTCACATTTTTTTTTCGCAGATGACCTTACTCTCATGGCCAAGGATAATAGAAAATCTAGTGAAGCAATCCTCAAAAGCCTTAACCTTTTCTGTGACCTTTCAGGCCATAAGATAATTTATGAAAAATCAAAAATTATCTTTTCCAAAAATTGTTACAAGGACAACAAGAAGGATATTTCTAGTTACTTAGGTATCAAGATTAGTGACAACTTTGGGAAATACTTAGGTTTTCCAATCCTGAAAACCTCTCCAAAGCCTACTGATTTTTATTTTGTCCTTGATAACATGCGTTCAAGACTTTCCATCTGGAAAACACATTGCATGAATATAGCTGGTAGGACTACATTAATATCCTCTACCCTAGCCACTATCCCTAATCCTGTGATGCAATTTACTCTATTGCCCCAAAAATATTGAAAGAAATTGACAAAATTCAAAGAAATTTTATTTTGGGTTTAACAGACCATAAGAAAAAGCTCCATCTTCTAAACTGGAGTACTCTTACTACTAATAAAGTCAATGGTGGGTTAGGAATAAATAAGGCTAAATTAAAAAAATCTTGGAGACTACTTAATTCTCCAAATGCCATGTGGTCTCAACTTCTTAATAGTAGTTATGCCTCTGTTAAATCTAAGTCCAATCCTTCATTTATATGGCGAGGCATAATCAGAGGGTAGTACTACTGTAATTTGGGAACGCTTTGGGTCACTCATAAAAATTTTACACTCAATATGTGAAATGACAGATGGATTCTCAGACATCAATTTGACTATTAAATACTTGTGCATGAACAACGACTAGGACCTCTCGAAGATTTCATTTGTTTTACCCCCAATATTATTGACTACATCGACTTAGTTACTTAGTCACTCTATCCTAAATCCTATGATACTTCAGTTTGGGATATTACCAGTAATGGTATGTTTACTTCCAACTCCTGCTACAAACTCATCGATGGCTTTAGTAATACTGAAAAAGATTTTACATGGATTTGGCTTCATTCCCCGAACAAAATTAAGTTTCTTTTATGGCTATGTTATCATGATAGGCTCACTTGTAGTTCTTATCCAAACTACATCGGAATGAACATAGATGCAGTATGTATAGTATGTAGAGGAGCCAAAGAAACCATTACTCATATATTTCTATATTGTTATGCGTCACGTAATGTTTGGAACAAGTTAGAAATTGCAGTAGATCACCAAATTTCTAATACTAAGCACTATAAATTTTTGACTCGGAGGGATCTCTTTCCATTTGTTATCTGGAATCTTTGGATGAACAGAAACCGTAACAATCAAAATAACACAAACAATGTCATGAGCTCTATGACTGCTATTAATCATGCTTTGGAATATAAGCTCATGACTGACAGAGAAAGTAATCCCACCAAGAAAATTCCTATACATATTTGATGGCATAAACCAAATGCTGGATGGTACAAGCTAAATACCGATGATGCCTTCAATGTCAACAAGTTGTGTTGTGGAATAGGAGGTGCAGTAAGGAATTGTAAAAGTGACTGGGTAGTTGGCTACCAAGATTATTCCAAAGCTATTTCTCCTTTGCATGCAGAATTCTTGGCACTTAGACAAGGTCTTCAAGTGGCTATGGAAATGAATCTCACACCAATGGAAGTAAAAATTGACTCAACTGAGGTAATAAAATACTTGAAGCATGAATATCCTACTTACGATGCCTTAATTTATGACTGCAAATTATTACTGTGCAGAATGGGGAGCCAAGGATTATGCATAACTTTAGGGAAGGAAATGAAGCAGCTCACTTACTGGCTAAGAAGGCAATCGATCAATCCAACACGAATCATCTGGTCTATCTAGCAGTTTCTCCTCCTCTTGTTGAACCCAAGGTGTTGGTGGACAAAGATGGAGACTCTTCTTTAAAACTTTTTGTAGACTTTCATGCCCCATCCTCGGGAGGCGCGACCGGCGCTCAACCGAGTGAACACGGTCGAGCAAGACTGTTAGATACTTTCTACCCAACTCACACATGATCAAGAAAATACATGATTTCATTAATTAGACAGAAGGAAGTTCATACATGCAACATTAAATCGTTTCCTTAGCTATTTCGCCTTTAAGTCTCAAAATACACAGATTCTTATAATCTGAGTGGAACAAGTGATCAAACACAACATATACTTGTTTAACATTCCCAACACTCATATACAACCCACATAGTATCTACGGAGCCTCAAAAGATACAAAAAAGAGTAAAGATGGTGTCGGCAACAAGGCCCCGGCTATACCTCAAAAAGTGACCACAATATAAATAAAAGGTACAATACTTGACCCCGGAAGGGAATGGGGCTCACCGAGTCCACTGAGAATAGGAGGCAGCACTATCTGTGATCAACACTGTCTGCTATGTAACCACATGCATCCATTTGAAGATGCAATGCCCCCGGCAAAAGGAACGTTAGTACTGTCGAATAGCACTAGTATGTAAAGTTAAACACCATCTCAATAGAATGAATAATAATACAAGAGGAACAGTCAAAAATTCAATAAGAGCTTCAAATAATATTAAAACATCAATTTAAAGATCACATAAGTTTTCAAGTCAATTTCCGCGTTGTTAGGTTGGGTGATCTTTAGTACCGATATTCCACAATTCACAATACCTCTGTATTCTTACACGGAGTTCGATCTCGACCTGATCAGCTAGGTCATCTTATTTGAGACATTACCACAATTTCGTTATAATTTCTAACACAGTACCACCATGTGTGCGGCATGGCTTCTGATCACGGCCCGATCGGCTAGGCCATCTCATTTGAGACATCAACTATTTTCATAATTTCATCCATAATACCACCGTGTTCTTACACGGAGTCCGATCTCGGCCCTATAGGCTAGGCCATCTCATTTGAGACATTACCTTTTTCAGTCAATCATTTCACATCGTACTTCTTTCATATACTTTCAATTCATTGGCACTAGTGATTGCGATTACAAAGTCATTCTCGGCATTTGGCCGTATTTCATAGTTACAGTCCTTTTTTTTCACATTCAAACATCATTATCATTATCCACAACATTAAGGCTTCCCATTCAACACATTAGATTCACATATGAGTAATTTGGGAATCTTAGGTACATAAAGGCTTTTCATACAATTTGGCATAACAACCTTTATTTCGATCTTAGCATGAAGTCTTAACATTCCTAACACATATTCCACATTTTGAACATATTCTCAAATGGCAAGATGACATGATGAAGCATTTAGAATAAACATTGAATAAATATCCTTCAACACTACCACATTAGGAATATCCAATTAAATAATGATAAAGGACTTACTCCAATTATATGAACACCATGGGATTCGATTCTAAGAAGAAGGGGGTTTAGCCAACATACCTCAATTGAGCTTTTCAAACTCTAAAATGACCCGGAATTCTTAGCAACTTCAATCTATTTTAGAAATATAACAAGTTGGACCAAAATTAGGAAGATGAACATGGTTTTAGCTCATTTGAGCATATTATCAAACACTAGGTGTGCATCAATGTTTTAAGGCCCTTTTTGTGGAAGATTCCATCATTCCCCAACCCATTCTCTATTATTTTTAGCTCATAATCTTCCCACATACTACAAGGATACATGCATGCAAGTTAAGTACTCCCATCCCCATGAATTACCTTACTAATTGCCCATTCTAGTTAAAATTTTGAAATTAAGAGTTTGGGTGATAGAATCTTATCTCTTAGGAAGAAGACCTAGGTGCCTCTCTTGATAATCTTCAAGGTTTTAAGTGAGAATTGAAGAGCAATTTGATAAAGATCACTTCCTCCCTCTAGGACCCTCTCCCTCACTCTAAAAATATCAGACAATATGATCAAAATGGTCCAAGGTAGGTGTTTTAACGGAATAGGGTCGGGTTTAAAAACACCAAAAATGAAGCTCCGGAATAGGTTCTGCGGTCGCATATATGGTTATGCGGTCCGCGAAATGACATCGAAATTGGGGTGCCAAAACTGGAAAAAATAAACTGAGCGGGTTTGCGATCACTATGCGGCCCGCAGACCTGTTCTGCAATCGCATAATGCTCCGCAGAACGGTTTTGTGGTCGCATAGTGCACCGCAGAACCTCCCTCTGAAAACTCCAAAGGCAGGATATGCGACAAGAGTGCGGCCCGCGAAACGGTTATGCGGTCGCATAATGGCTGCGAAATTGACAACAAAAATGCCCCAGAAAACTATCCCACTCTGCGACCAGTCTGCAGTCCGAATAGTGGTTCTGCGGCCGTAGAATGGGCAGAAGTAGGCATGGCTGCAGAAATGCCTACTTCTGCACAACATTTTACTTCAACTCCCTAGCGTACTGTTCAATCCAAAAAGTCTGAACCACGTTCTACTATTATTAACCTCTACGCCTACTTTGGCATCACGGAATCCGGGTTTTTAGGAAACATTTTACGGGGCCTTGCATCCTCCCCCACTTAAGATCATTTTTCCTCGAATGAGGATCAAGGTCTACTATTAGCACCTTATGCAACTCAATTTTTCATACCCTACACCAGCAACCCCAAATTTAACTAACTCCCTAAATTTCCAAAATTTTGCCAGAGTTTTCTTTGTAACTAGGCCTATTCACCTGTCAGAGAGCCCCAAAATCACATTCTAAACATGTACACAATCCAACGATGTAACATAAATCATAATAATACCAACCATGGCCTCATGTAAACAATATATAATCAAAAGGAACACCCTTACATTAACTGAACAAGTGATACAAAATTCACAGGCGACAAGTTCATAAAAAAAGATTACACATCTATTCAAACAAGTAAGGATGCTTCTTCTTCAACACTTCCTCGGCTTCCCAAGTGGCTTCTTCAACCTGTTGGTTTCGCCATAGTACTTTTACGAAGGCAATTTCTTTATTTCTCAACTTCTGGACTTGCTTATCAAGAATGGCAACTGGAATTTCTTCATATGACAGTTCTTCATTAACCTCAATGGCCTTAATCGGCACAATAGCTGACGAATCTCCAACTACCTTCTTCAACATAGACACATGGAATACCGGGTGTACTAATGATATCTCGGGTGGTAGCTCAAGCTTGTACGCCACCTGGCTGATCCTTTGGTTGATTTTGTACGGCCCGACATACCTCGGACTCAATTTCCCTTTCTTTCCGAACCGCATTATACCCTTCATGGGGAAAACCTTCAGAAATACCCCAATCATCTTCTTGGAACTCTAAGTCTCTGCGACGAACATCCGAATAGGATTTTTGACGACTTTGAGCAGTTCTCAACCACTCCTTAATGATTTTAACTTTTTCCATTGCTTGATGCACAAGGTTTGGCCCTATTAACTCAGCTTCACCAATTTTGAACCACCCAATGGGAGATCTACATCTTCTACTATATAATGCCTCAAATGGTGCCATCTGAATAGTTGCATGAAAGATGTTGTTATAAGCAAACTCTATGAGTGGAAAATGATCATCCCAGGTACCCTTGAAATCAAGAACACAAGCACCAACATGTCCTCAAGCATCGGAATAGTCCGCTTTGCTTGTCCATCGGTCTGTGGATGAAAAGTTGTACTAAGATTCACCTGAGTACCCAAACCTTACTGAAATGTCTTCCAAAAATTGGCCGTGAACTGAGCCCCTTGATCGAAAATGATAGAAACTGGAGTACCATATAGCCTGACTATTTCCTTGATATACAACTAAGCATACTGTTCTGTTGTGTCAGTAGATTTAATTGGCAAGAAATGTGCTGATTTCGTGAGTCGGTCCACAATCACCCAAATTGAGTCAAACTTGCGTGGAGTGTGCGGTAATCCTACCACAAAATCCATATTAATCATCTCCCACTTCCACATTGGAATTTCTATGTTCTGTGCCAACCCACCAGGCCGTTGATGTTCGGCCTTAACTTGCTGACAATTCGGACACCTTGCCACAAAGTCCGCCACATTCCTTTTCATGTAATTCCACCAATAGATTTCCTTGAGGTCGTGATACATCTTTGTAGAACCTAGATGCACGGAATACCTAGAAGCTGAGCCTCAGTCATGATTCTTTCCCGGAGATCATCTATATTTGGAACACATAGCCGCCCTTGGTACCTTAGTGTACCATCATCCATGGCAAGAGTAAAATCCATAATTTTATGTTTTTGAATCCCCTCCTTCAATTGCACCAAAAATGGATTGTTGTGTTGCTTCTCTTTGACTTCCACAACAAGCGATGATTCAGCCCTATTTTGCACAATTACCCCTCCTTCACTAGAGTCCGCAAGACGAACTCCCAAACTAGCCAATCAATGGACTTCCTTGGCCAATGACCTTTGATATACCTCCAAGTGTGCCAAACTACCCATAGATTTTCGGCTAAGTGCATCTGCCACAACATTGGCTTTCCCCGGGTGATACAAAATATCGATGTCGTAATCCTTGAGTAACTCAAGCCATTTTCTCTGCCTCAGATTCAGCTCCTTTTTCTTGAAAATATATTGAAGACTCTTTTGGTCCGTGAATACATCCACATGGACCCCATACAAATAATGACGCCAAATTTTCAATGCAAAAATCACCGCCGCAAGTTCTAAGTCATGAGCTGGATAGTTCTTTCTATGATTCTTGAGTTGCCTAGAAGCATAGGCTATAACCTTGCCGTGTTGCATTAATACACACCCAAGCCCGATCCTTGAAGCATCGCAATATACCACTAACCCCTATGTACCCTCTGGCAAGGTCAATATCGGCGTCGTAGTCAATCTTGATTTCAACTCCTGGAAGCTCCTTTCACAAGCATCGAACCATTAGAACTTAACCGCTTTCTAAGTCAATTTAGTCAACGGAGAGGCAATAGTAGAGAACCCCTCCATAAACTTCCTGTAATACCCTGCTAAGCCCAAGAAACTGCGAATCTCGGTTGGCATTGTAGGTCTAGGCCAATTCTTTACTGTTGAAATCTTTTGAGGATCAACCTTAATTCCTTCTCTAGAGACAACATGACCCAGGAATGTGACAGATTCGAGCCAAAATTCACACTTTGAAAATTTTGCATACAATTGGTGCTGATGAAGAGTCTGCAAAACTACCCTGAGATGATCGGCATGGTCCTCCCGACCTGGTGAATACACAAGAATATCATCAATGAATACTATCACAAAGGAATCGAGAAACAGCTTGAAAACCCGATTCATAAGATCCATGAAAGCTGTCGGGGCATTTGTTAGCCCAAAAGACATTACTAGAAATTCAAAGTGCCCATACCGGATTCTGAAAGCTGTTTTCGGAATATCCTGCTCCCTGATCTTCAATTGGTGGTACCCGAATCGTAAATCAATTTTGGAGAAGTATCTAGCACCCTGTAACTGATAAAACAAATCATATATTCTTGGTAACGGGTACTTATTTTAGATTGTGACTTTGTTGAGCTGCCGGTAGTCAATACCCATCCTCAACGATCCATATTTCTTCCTCACAAAGAGGAACGGTGCGCCCCATGGTGACACACTCGGTCAGATGAAACCCTTTTCTACCAAATCCTTCAATTGTTCCTCTAGCTCCTTCAATTCTGTTGGTGCCATCCTATAGGGTGGAATAGATATAGGCTTCGTGCCTGGCATCACATCAATCCTAAAATCAATCTCCCTATTTGGAAAAATCCCATGAAGCTCATCAAGAAAGACCTCTGGGAATTCATTCACAACTGGCACAGATTCGAGTGTAGGTGCCTCAGCAGTGGTGTCCGTAACTCGGACCAAATGGTAAATACACCCCTTGTTGATCATCTTTGTGGCCTTAAGGTAATAAATAAACCTACCCTTTGGCATCACATTATCCCCCTTCCACTCAACAACTGGCTCATTAGGAATTTCGAACCTCACAGTTCTAGTTCGACAATCGAGCTTGGAAAAACATGAATAAAGCCAATCCATTCCCATAATTACATCAAAATCAACCATCCCTAATTCAATGAGATCGGCCACGGTGTCCCGACCACGCACCGTGACAACACAACCCCTATAAACTCGTGCGGCCACAATAGACTCTCCAATTAGAGTAGATACAGAGAACGGCTCAAGAAGCTATTCCGGTTCTATCCCAAATTCCATAGCAACATAAGGGGTAACATATGACAAGGTGGAACCGGGATCAATAAGAGCATACACATCATGAGTTTGGACAGTCAATATACCTGTGACAACATCTGGAGAAGCCTCTGCACTCTGGCGACCACTCATAGCATAGAAACGGTTGGGTCCTCCTGAACTCTGCGCACCACCCCTAGCTGCACCACGCCATGCTGGTTAGGGCTGTTTATCGGGTAGATTGGGCGGTTAATTACTCTTAACAGTTTGGCTTAACGGTTATTGACTTTTAAATGTATTAATCCGCTAGCCACCCGATAAGATATCGGGCGAATTGGTATCGGTTTAGCTCTTATCGGGCGGTTATCGGGCGGTTTATCGGTCTAATTCAATCTATATTGCATGCGTTAATTGTTTGTTGACCGCTTAGCATACAAATTCAGAATAAAAAATTACACATTGAGTCCAGACATACATGTCTATTAACGCCTACATAAGAATGATGTAGTGTGTGATGTGGTGTAGAGTGAAAAAAGCAGAACACATTGTAGTTTACATTACATCCCAAAGCAGACTATGATATGATGTAATTAAGGAAAAAGTAGTTCTAATGGATATGCCACTGTAACTCTTGCTAGATATAACATGGATCATACAAGGATATCAAATTTCATTGAGATAACTATGTGATTGCCTGGGTTTAGATGCAAAGGAATAATTTCAGTAGTTTAGCTCATTAAATATAATGGTATCTAAGCTTTTATTAATTTATTCATAGCACAAACGAAGCAAAATTACAATAAATGTGTGGTCCTTCCCTTTGTTTCTTGTTCATTTTTTTTAGAAAGGTAATAATATATTAATAATTAACACAAAGGCTATGCTGGAGCCATATTTACAATTTTAAAAAGCAAAAATATGAGCTTGCTCTTCATACTAGGGCACTAAGATAGAGTGCTGGAAGCCTGGAAGTCGACGATATAGAGTATTGCAGGTGGCTGCTGGAGTGCTAGTTGAATTTCTAGTGAAGCTGGTTGAATTATGGTCGAATAAAGAGAACCATAATTCTGCTGGTGGCTGCTTGCTGAAGTTTAGGCATTAAGGTTCTGATTATTTAGGAATTAGGCGTTAGAACTTAGAGATAGAGTACTTGAAGAAGTGGAAGGATTTTTGATATTTAATATATATATATGGATAAAAATAAATTTTATATATATATATATATATATATATATATATATATATATATATATATATATATATATATATATATTCTTAACAGGTTAACGGATTATTCGTTAAGAAAATTGAATAATCCGCCCCCAAACCGATAAGCCGTTAATAAAAAAAATTCAATCTGTTCCCCGTCCATTAAACCGTTAACCCGATACCAATAAGCCATTAAGCTTCGGTTTTCGGTTTCAGTTCGGTTTTGAATACCCCTAATGCTGGTGCTGGAGTGCCTCGAGCTGGAGGGGGTGCTGAAGATGTAGCAGTTGCAGAACTGGATGGCTGTGTTGTGCCCCTGCCCGTACCCTAGAGGGATGAACAACACTCCCTCTGAATATGACCCCTCAATCCGCATATGTAACATATAGGTAAGTCCATGTAGCAGATCCCCTAGTGCATCTTCCCACACCTGGGGAATGGAGGCCTTCGCTGCTGCGGGAATCTCCCTCCTGATCGTCCCTGCTGGTGTGGTCCCCTGCTGCCCTAATTGGGCTTGAAACGACTCCCCTGCTGCTGACTAGGCCCTACTAGTGGTGCACGGGCTGAAGACTGAGCAAAAGACTGGGATGGCCCTGATACCCTCCCCAGAAAGCTGATCTTCCCCTACCAAATGACTCCCCAAAGTTGCCCGCGGACCGGGCCTTGCTGGTACCCTCTCGTTCCCTTATGTTCTTCAACTTACGGTCCTCTATAGATTGAGCAAATGCTATAATTTTCCCATAATTCATATCTGAATTCAAGGCAGCTGTAGCGGCCTCATTGATAACCAATGGGCCAAGGCCCTGCACACTCTAGCCTCCATAGTAGGCAACATAAGAATGGCATATTTAGACAGACGCACGAACTCCATGTGATACTCCCAAACACTCTTACTCCCTTGCTTAAGATTCTCAAACTCTGCGGCATGGGCTGCCCTAGTCTCGGCAGGCAAGAAATGGTCTATAAAGGCATCAACAAACTTACTCCATCTCGCTGGAGGGCTCCCCTCCTCTCGAGAGTCCTCCCACAGCTCAAACCAAGAATAGGCCACCCCTTTCAGGTGGTAGGTAGCCAACTCCACTCCCCCCGTCTCAGTAGCGCGCATAGCCCGGAGAGTCTTATGCATCTCATCAATGAAGTCCTGTGGATCCTCCTTGGGATTAGCACCCGTGAACACCAGAGGATCCAACTGCAGAAACTTGTTCACCCTAGAACTAGTAGAATCCCCTTGTGAGCTAGAAGATATGGGTGAAACATTCGACCTTTGGGCCTGAGAAGCCACTATCTGAGTCAGCATCTGAATAGTTCCCTAAGATCCCCATCAGAAATACCAGAGCCGAAAGCTGGGACTGGAGGTGGAATTGGAATATCAGGTGGAGGAACCGTCGCACTCTCAGTAGGTGTAGGAACTGGTGTGGCCTGGTCCAGTGTAGTGGAATTAGGTAGTGTAGCAGTCGGGGGATTATCCTCACCCCTCGGGTGTTCACCCGCATCATCAAATAAAGGATCAACTTCCACTCCTAATGCGGCGTTGGCTCCTTGGCTAGTTCTTGCTCTCTTCCTAGGTGCCATATACTGAAAGTTAAAGGAATGCACGAGTTAGAGGAGGAACAATTGCATATTTAGTTTCATCGCACGATCCAGAATATCAAAGAAGGGTATTGTTCCTAAATGTTCAAGTAGCCTCCAACTTAAAGATGTGGTCGACAACACACCGATAAGAAGGACTCTACCAGACATGCCTCCGAGACATCCTAGGACACTTTAAAACCTGAGGCTCTAATACCAAGTTTGTCACACCCCATCCTCGGGAGGCGCGACCGGCGCTCAACCGAGTGAACCCGGTCGAGCAAGCTTGTTAGATACTTTCTACCCAACTCACCCATGATCAAGAAAAGACATGATTTCATTAATTAGACGGAAGGAAGTCCATACATACAACATTAAACTGTTTCCTTAGCTATTTCGCCTTTAAGTCTCAAAATACACAGATTCTTATAGTCTGAGTGGAACAAGTGATCAAACACAATATATACTTGTTTAACATTCCCAACACCCATATACAACCCACATAATGTCTACGGAGCCTCTAAAGATACAAAAGAGAGTAAAGATGGTGCCGACAATAAGGCCCCAGCTATACCACAAAAAGTGACCACAATATAAACAAAAGGTATAATACTTGACCACGGAGTGAAATGGGGCTCACTGAGTCCGTTGAGAAGAGGAGGCAACACTATCTGTGATCAACATTGTCTGCTATGAAACCACATGCATCCATTTGAAGATGCAGCGCCCCGACAAAAGGGACGTTAGTACCGTCGAATAGCACTAGTATGTCAAGCTAAACACCATCTCAATATAATGAATAATAATACAAAAGGAACAGTCAAAAATTCAATAAGAGCTTCAAATAATATTAAAACATCAATTTAAAGATCACATAAGTTTTCGAGTCAATTTTCACGTTGTTAGGTTGGGTGATCTTTAGTACCGATATTTCACAATTCACAATACCTCTGCATTCTTACACAGAGTCCGATCTCGACCCGATCGGCTAGGTCGTCTCATTTGAGACATTACCACAATTTCGTTATAATTTCCAGCACAGTACCACCATGTGTGCGGCATGGTGTCCGATCACGGCCCGATAGGCTAGGCCATCTCATTTGAGACATCAACCATTTTCATAATTTCATCCATAATAGCACCGTGTTCTTACACGGAGTCCGATCTCGGCCCGATCGGCTAGGCTATCTCATTCCTTTTATAGTCAATCATCTCACATCGTACTTCTTTCATATACTTTCAATTCATTGGCATTAGTGATTACGATTACAAAGTCATTCTCGGCACTTTGCCGTATTTCATAGTTCCAGTCCTTTTTTTTTCACATTCAAACATAATTATCATTATCCACAACAATAAGGCTTCCCATTCAAGACATTAGATTCATATATGAGCAATTTGGGAATCTTAGGCACACAGAGGCTTTTTATACAATTTGATATAACAACTTTTATTTCGATCTTGACATGAAGTCTTAACATTCCTAACACATATTCCAAATTTTGAACATATTCTCAAATGGCAAGATGATATGATGAAACATTTAGAATAAACATTGAACAAACATCCTTCAACACAACCACATTAGGAATAGGCAATTCAATAATGATCAAGGACTTACTCCAATTACATGAACACCATGGGATTTGATTCTAAGAAGAATGGGGTTTAGCCAACATACCTCTATTTACTATACGTAAAATATACATTTTACTAAGAAATGTTAAACACCGTTAATTTTTATTTGCAATGATTTTTATTTAGATAACTTCAAATGTTATATAGATTTTTTATTATATATACATAAAATAAAAATAAATATTATGTTTACTATACGCTGACTCCCATAAAATAAAAAAATCTAATAAATATATATTATGTATATTTATATTACTAATAAAATTTATTTTTCTCTCAGCAGTGATTTTACGTATATTTATTTTATGTCAACGTATAGTAAATATTATGTATATAATAAAAAACTCTAGATAACATTTGAGGTTATCTAGATAAAAATCATTGCAAATAAAAATTAACGGTGTTTAACATTTCTTAGTAAAATGTATATTTTACGTATAGTAAATAGATAAATAGTAAATAAATTATATGTATATTTACTATTTGCTATCCAGATAAAGGGAACATATATTTTGTCAGATCTTAGATTTCTGTTAAAAATTAAAATGTGTTTAGTGTTATGACTAAAAGTGCACCATATTGTTAAAGTAAATGGACTATTAGTGTTTCAAGTGGAAGAATATGTATGACTTTGAATCTAAAGCCGAAGATAATGTATGTTTTTGGGATTTTTTTCAGTGTTATGACTAAAAGTGCATCACTTTGTTAAAGTAAATGTACTATTAGTCCTTCATGTGAAAGAATATGTATAACTTTGATTCTAAATCCAAAGATGATGTATTGTTCTGGTCTTTTCCTCGGTCAAACACCTTCAAAATATATTGATTGACAATTTCAATTTGAACACCAATTGTGCAACATTACTGGAGTTTGAACACCAATTGTGCAACACCTTCAGCTCTACATTACTGGAATTAAGGATTGAGAGATAGAGAGAGAGAGAGAGAGAGAGAGAGAGAGAGAGAGAGAGAGAGAGAGAGAGAGAGAGCGCAGGAGAGAGAGGGACGGAGAGAGAGCGCAAGAGGGAGAGAGAATAAGGATGAGAAATAATTAATTCCTACTATAAAGGGATACGCATTTAATTCCTAAAGTGTATATAATTGATAAATTGTATATAGGATGTAATTAAATTGAAACTTGAGTAGGGAGGGTAATAAAGTTTCAAATAGTGTATAGGAATATAAAAATTCCTAGATTTATTCCCAAACAACAAAGCCCATCAAAGAATTCTTATATGCATAAATCGTGAAAACATTGGACCGATTCGACGGGTTTGGACCAATTTCGTCACTCCTACTAACTACACCCTCTGTTTGAATTGAGATGTGGTAGTTTGACTTGGCACAAAGTTTAAAAAAGAAAAAAGACCTTTGAAACATGTGGTCTTAAAAACTTAGGGAGTAAAAGTTTTGTGGAGCCATAATATTTGTGTGGCTATAAAAGCTTCTCATTAAGGGTAAAGTGAGTAAAATGAAAAGTTCAAAGTTAATTTATTTTTAAATATAAAAATGCGTTATTTTTTTAGAACAGACTAATAAGAAAAATGTATAATTTAAATTAAAACAGAGGGAGTATCAACTTAGCAAGCCTAAGCTTCAATAAGGCCCAGGATAAAGAGGTAGCAATTGAATTGATAGTAGGGTTTTATAGCCTGTTTGGCAAATGTTTTTTAGCCGAAAGTACTTTTTTTTAGCTAAAAGTATTTTTTTCTAAAGTTAAGATATTTGGCCAAGCTTTTAGAATAAATTTTTTTTTGAGTAAAAGTAAAATCGGTTTTTGAGAAGCAAAAAAAAAAAAATAGCTTATTCCTAAAAGTATTTTTTTGAAAAGCACTTTTGAGAAAAATAGACTTAGAAATAATTTTATAAAGCTTAGCCAAAGATTATTACTGCTCAAAAGTATTTTTCAAATTGATTAGTCAAATACAAGTTGATTATCACCAAAAGAATTAAAAAAACACTTTTCAAACTAAGTTTGAATTTAGAAGCTTGGCCAAACCGGCTATTAGTATAAGCCCACAAATGAGAAACGCAAAGCCAAGCCCAAACATGAATTAGGCCCAGAATTGGGAGGCAGCAGAAGTTCTAAAAGTAGGGTTTTGGAGGTCTTCTTGTTTGTTTACCTACAAAGTGAAAGAGAAGTGGTGTAGTCTGCCTCTTCGCGGCTAAGCTCTCAGCAACCATGGGTATGCTTCTCAACTTCTCCATTTCCTCTCTCTTCTTCTTTCTTCTCTTTCCGTTTCCCTTTAACAATCCATTTCTGCAGATTCATTTTATGTTCTCTTGTGTAATTATATGGAAAAAAAGAGAGTTTATTAATTACATATCATGTTCTTTTTTACGGATGTAAGGTATCTCACGAGATTCTATGCACAAGAGGCGTGCCACTGGTGGCAAGAAAAAAGCTTGGAGGAAGAAGCGAAAGTAAGCTTTCGTCTTTCATTAGGATACACCCTTTTGCCTGTTGTCTTTGCTGTAATCATTTCTACTATATCTGGTGATATGTGTCTGTCTCTATCTTCTTATTGTACTGAGCATTTCCCTTTTACCACTGAAATGGGATGATGATGCTCGATTCTGTTATAAAACTTGTAGCCTTTTGGGCTCTAAAAACTGTTAATTTAGCGTTATGGTTAAAGGAACTTCTGATTTAGCTTTTAGTAGTTGCTGTGATTGGAAAATCAGATTTGTTTCTTATGACTGGTGACTGGACCAGCTTGTGCATACCTCGATTGATCCATCTTTTTTTTCAGTTTTAGTTTATAGGGTAGAATATGTTTTAGCTAGTAAGTGTATGTTCATGGCATGATTTGGCTTGAGTATGAATTGATAGAAGTATAAGCAGCCCAGTGAATGTCATTGTACGAGGCCTAGAATTAGGGTATCCCTTTCAAATGTCCACCTTCAAACTGACAAGTATATTTCTTTGGAGACAAGTAGCCTATAACGAGAAGGAATTCGGAAATATGATTCAGAGTAATTATAGCTGAAGCAGTTCTTTTCAAAATTGTTAGTAACCTTGTCGTGATCCACGATTATGCTTTCTACAAAGCTTAGTAGGGTAGAAGGTATCTCAAATCTTTTCACTGGAGAGCCGAACCAGGGATAGGTTAGGGGCCTTGAAAAAAGGGAAAGTGATTTCTTCATGGTTTTCCAATCTGGGAATCCTGTGTTCTACTATTCATGAAGGAGCTGTTGCATGATAAATCTGTGTCTGTTTCTCTGTTCTGGTAAAAGATCAGTTTTCAAAAAGATTTACTGATTTTATTTATATGTGAGATATTTATGCATCTGGAAAAGAAAAGCTAAACCATCTTATTTATAAGTGGACAGGATTTAATCACCTTAGATATTTGTAACAGAATGATTAACATTTTGTGAATCTTTATTATATGATCAACTATAATTAGTTCCCAGAGACTACAAATCTAACTACTACAATATTAAAAGATTTATTCCAGGATGTTTCAATTGATTTGATCTAGTGGAATGGAAGTAAATCAGTTCTAGCCATTTAGTTTGAAATATAACGCAATTGAGTAAACCAACACGGCAAAATATGAGCACATAGTCCTTAGCTAAAAATGATAGTTAGTAAAGTCATCTTCCCCTTTACCTGCAGAACAATGTGTTAGACCGATCTTTTATCATTACAATATGATAAGAGAAACTATAATGTAAATCATTGTTTTTTGGCTGCATTCCTGACTTTGAATTCTGATGATTTCAATTTATTGAAGGTATGAACTTGGCCGCCAGCCTGCTAATACTAAGATCTCGGCTAACAAGACAGTCCGACGAATTCGTGTGCGTGGTGGCAATGTGAAGTGGAGGGCACTAAGATTGGATACAGGAAATTACTCATGGGGTAGTGAGGCAGTCACACGCAAGACTCGTATCCTTGATGTGGTCTACAATGCCTCAAACAATGAACTTGTTCGCACACAAACTCTGGTCAAGAGTGCTATTGTTCAAGTTGATGCTGCACCCTTTAAACAATGGTACCTCCAGCATTATGGTGTTGACATTGGTAGGAAGAAGAAGGGGCCTGCTAAGAAGGAAACTACTGAGGAAGGAGAAGGTGCTGCTGCCGCTGCAGAGGAAACTAAGAAGAGCAACCATGTTCTCAGGAAGATTGAGACGCGCCAGAAGGATCGTAAACTTGATCCTCATATTGAAGAGCAATTTGGCGGTGGTAGGCTGTTGGCCTGTATCTCTTCCCGCCCTGGTCAATGTGGCAGAGCAGATGGGTAAGCTTTAAGCTCAGTACATTCCTTCCCATGTCATGAAAATAGTTTCAGTATTTTTGATTTGCTGATGTGTTTTAACTGAAAATTCCATAGGTACATTTTGGAGGGAAAAGAGCTTGAGTTCTACATGAAGAAACTACAGAAGAAGAAAGGCAAGGCTGGAGCTGGTGGTGCTGCTTAACTGTTGCGACCAGAATTTTCAGACTAGTTTCATTTTCTTCTCTTTTGCTGTAATTCCAATTTTGGGGATATGTGATTTTGTATGCAGTACCTTTTATATTTTATCTTGTACTCTACCAGAGTTTAGTATGATGTCTTAAGACCTTGTTAATCATTATCAGCTTTCCATCACCGGTTCCAGTTTATCTTGAAAGTTGTTTGATTTAAGAGAATGATATTCACAGCCAGTTTTGTCTGATACATTGATTCCTGCTCTGCTAATTAATTGACTGCTTAAGATCTAGTGTGAGCACTATGTGATTTAGCACCAAAATGGGTAAAGGGAGAGCAGAAAATGGGCAGGATGACAGCGGAATAAGAAAGAAATCATGCGCTAACAAGAGGATCACTCGCTATTCTTAGCATCTAAGATGTTGAATAACGGGACAAAGACATCTAGATATTGAATTAAGGGACAATGGAAGGGTGTGCTAATTTGAGGGAAGTTAAAGGGAGGCGGTACTAATTTTGGGGGAAGCATAAATAAAGGTAATTCTAAGCATTCAGGTCCTGTGCGTGATTTAGGTAGTAGTGTTGGCCTCCGCCGCTGTTTTTGGAATTCAACTAGTCATATGAATTTTGGTTGCTCTAATAATAATACGTCGCAACTACGTGTTGAAGACCTACAGAAACATGTTTGGAAGAGAAAACTAACTGGATATGAAGAGATAAAGGAACAGCAACAAAAGTTCAATTGCAGCTAAATTTGATAGTGAGTGATCTACTCATCTACTCTCAACTAAGATTCTCTTTCGTGTTGTGTGCATAGTATATTCTTGCTCTGCGATTATGTTTCTCTAACATTTTGCATTTTCAGTATGCTAGCAACTATGGAAGTTTTTATGAATATTTAATGTCGGAAAACTTTTCCTTTTGTCAGTAATGATTGATTATAGTTATGAGACTTCGATCAGTATTAGTAGCAAATGGTTTGTTTTTGGAATCTCATTATTACTCCTTATTGCGGTTACTAAAAATAATTGGTCCACAATGCTTGCCCTTTTAAAAAATCAAGATATAATTAATTAATTTTTTCTCATCTCATTCTTAGTATTAATTGTTCTTGAAAATAAAAATATTTATTAGATAGTTTAAAAAATTTAAATGCGAAGAGTAAATAAGGGTATAATAATCAAAGAACTCTTCTTACAAATAGCTTCTTAAGGGGCGTATAAAAAAGAAACATAACAACTAAAGAAGGAGTAGTAGATGTCTCTTAATTATGTATGTGTATCAAGGAAATGCCGGTAATTGTTTCTAAGAAAATATGTACTCCCTCCGATTCACTTTAATTGATTTTTTTTGGTTTTTTCACATATTAAAAAGTTCATCATTTAACATTAATTAACAATGAAAATGATCATGTTAACCTTTATTATTTCTTTAATTTGTTCATTGGAAACATAACAGATACTCCAAGACTCTTTACAGAGCAAATTTGAAAATAAGAAGTTAATTCCTTCTTGATATTTAAGTAAATTAAAATATTGTGAACCACAAAAAAAGATTAAAAATCAATAAAAGTGGACCGGAGGGAGTACATTTTAGCCAAGGTTAAAGTGAGGCTAACTGGAATATAATAAATTAAAAAAAGAATCATTAGCACGGTTTATGGCGTGGAAAAATTGGATAATTATTTCTAACACCTCATGTATAGCCACGGTTCCTGTGTGACAAATTTCAAATTTCGAATTTGTTCATAAATGATAATAATAACAACCTTGACTAAAAATATCTTGCCTCACTCGACAAAATTGTGACTTGTTAAAAATAATATTAAGAGTGAATGTCTATGTATTATAAAATTACTTGGGAGCAAGTTAGTTAACAATAAACTAGTCTAGTTACTTGATCACTAAGATTGGTTATTTGGTTGCCAAGATTTATTACTTGGCCACCAAGCAACTTTCTTATAAATAGGACACTCCTCTACTCATTTGTAAAAAATATCAAGAAAAAATCTAGTATTATCTCTCTCTAAATTCCTCTGATTTATTTTATTTCATATTATTCCATAACATGTTATCAGCACGAGACTCTACCGGCTCAAGAAGCTATTTGAGAAGACTAAGGTATAATTTTTCTCCTCTTTTAACTATGACTGATATTATAAAACGAAAGTTTATTGCACTTAAAAATTCGGGCAAGAACTATATATCATGGGTATGGATGCTGAAATCCATTTAGATGCAATGGGTCTCGGAGACGCCATTAAAGATAAAAATAAAGCATCTACCCAAGACTGTGTTAAGGCCTTGATTTTCTTGCACCATCACCTTGATGAATGGTTGAAAATAGAACATCTCACAGTCAAAGATCCACTTGTTTTGTGGAATGGCTTAAATGAAAGATATGACAACCTAAAGTTGGTCACACTTCCACAAACACGATATGATTGGGCTAATCTGAGGCTCCAAGACTTTAAGTCTGTTTCTGAATACAATTCAGTGATGTTCAGAATTACTTCTAAATTGAAGTTTTGTGGAGATAATATCACTGGCTATGATATGCTTGAAAAAACGTTCACCTCCAATATGGTCCTACAACAGTAGTATCGAGAGAAAGATTTCAAGAAGTACTCTGAGTTGATTTCTCTTTTCCTTGTGGCTGAACAAAACAATGAATTACTCATGAGAAATCACGATAATCGATCCACTGGGTCTACACCATTGCCCGAAGTGAATGAGATGTATTCCCATTATGCTAAGCATGGAAAAGGTCGTGGCCCTGTTCGTGGTCGTGACTGTGGCCAAGAAAAAAATTTTCCTGGTGTTAATCACCCCCCAAAGAAAATAACCACCAAAAGTAGAAATGGAAAGATGAGAAGTCAAAGGCAAAGGGTTCAGAAAGTAAATGCTATCGTTGCGGTGAAAAAGGGCATTGGGCAAATATTTGTCGTACACCAAGATATTTGGTTGACCTTTATCAAGCATCTCTAAAGAATAAAGGCCCTGAAGCTAATTTTGTCTCTGACAATGAATTTGACATCACCCACTTGAATATGACAGACTTCTTTAAGCACCCTGATGAAAAAATAGACCACTTGATCGGTGATGGATCCGTGATTAAAGATAATTGAGTAGTTTGATTTTTATTTTTGCCTATTCATAATAGCTAGTGAATAAACATCATGTAATCACAGTTCTTTACATGAGTGGTAATCATTAATATCAAATTGTATTATTTATTTTATGAAATAATGTTAGTTCGTTTTGGTTAAATATAATTCTAGTATTCGTTTTAATAAACGTTTCAACATTTGAAATTCAAATTGAAACAACTGAACGAAGAGACAACCAAAAGCGTGACACTAGAGGGTTGTCTATTCGAGAGTTAGTTGTTAAGAGTTCAATTGTACACCCACTTTTCTCAGCTAAACCAACTGCCCAAAAGCCACTTTTCTCATTTTGGAATTTTCTGGAATTCTCCTAACCAACTTTCTATTACTTATAGAGTTTAATGTCTTAAATCTTTACTTAATTTATACCTTAAGCTAATATATATGTATATGTTTAAAATTTCTAGAAAAGGATAGTGGACCGTTTTAAGCTGTACATCATGATTCATATGAAAGTTAGGAAATGTTTTATAGTTGAGTTCAACTTCTTCATTGATTGTTTTTGAGTCACTAAAAGAATAATTATGTATAACCGTTTGTAATAGATAGAACGAGTACTCCGAAAAATAAATCGAATTGTTTGTATCATAATCAGATGCGAAAAGTGAGACTTAGATGGTTCGCGCACGTGCGGAGGAGAAGCCTAGATGTCCTGGTTAGGAGGTGTGAGCGGTTGATTTTGGCAGGTACGAGAAGAGGTAGAGGGCAGCCGAAGAAGTATTGGGGCGAGGTGATCAGGCAGGACATGGCGCGACTTCAGATTTTTGAGGACATAACTCTTGATAGGAACGTGTGGAGGTCGATCATTAGGGCTGTAGGCTAGGAGGTAGTCGAACATTTTTCCCTCTTTGTACCGATTAATCTGATAGAGTTTTGTCTAAGGACTGCTAGCGGTTTATGCTGTGTTCACATTATTTTTTTTTGTTTTGTTTTGCATAGTATTGTGTTGTTGCCCTTCCACTTATTTACTGTCTCTTACGACACTGTTATTATTTTTTTGGTTTCTTTTGTTGTTACAGATCTATTCTTTTATTTTTTTATGATATTATTGTCTCTTCTGTTGAGCCGAGGGTCTCCCAAAAATAGCCTCTCTATCCTTTCGGGGTAGGGGTAAGGTCTGCCTAAACTCGACCCTCTCCAAACCTCACTAGTAAAATTTTACTGGATTGAGTTGTTGTTGCTGTATCATAATCATAGTTTGCTCGAAATTGCATTAAAGGTCATTATTGAATCATTGGTTTAACTTTGTTTTCTTTTCATTTTTTTTCTGAAAATACTAATATTTATTCGTATATTTCTTTTTGTATGTCAAACCATAGGAAGCAAATATGGATATATCACAAAGTAAACTTGTATCAAAGTTTAATTGTAAAAATATTTATTTAATTGATTCATGTACGACACATACAATATTCAAAGAGAAGAAATATTTCTATCATTTAAGTATGTGTAAGGCAGATGTTACTACAATTTTGGTAGTAGCAATTTAATTGAAGATTCACGAAGAGCTCCTATAACTCTGCCCCTAGGGGAACAATATTTATCATAGATAATGCAATATTCTTCTCCAAGTTCAGGAGAAACTTGTTGAGTTTTAAAGATATCCGCCAAAATGGATATCATATTGAGATAATAGATGAGAATAACCTTGAATATCTCATCGTTACCAAGAATGTTTCTGGCCATAAAAGGGTTATTGAGAAGTTCCTATCTTTGTCTTGTGGCATGTATTGGACAAGAATGAGTGTAATTGAGGCACATTCTATCGTAAACCAAAAGATTGCTGATTTCAATATTTTTGTACTTTGGCATGATCGATTGGGATATCCTGGATCAATTATGATGAGACGAATTATAGAAAAATCAAATGGGAATCCATTAAAAAATTTAAAGATTCTTTTAAATAATAAATTTTCTTGCACTTATTATTATCAAGACAAGTTAATTATTAAACTATCACCAACAAAGATTGAGATTGAGCCCCCTGCGTTTTTGGAATGTATACAAGGGAATATTTGTGGACCTATTCACTCACCTAATGGGTCGTTTAGATATTTTATGGCCTTAATAGATGCATCTTCTAGATGGTCTCATGTGTGCCTATTGTCATCTCGCAATCTGGCATTTGCAAAATTAATGGCATAAATAATTTAATTACGGGAACAGTTCCTGATAATCCAATTAAGTCTATTCGACTTGATAATGCTGTTGAGTTTCATCTCAAGCATTTAATGATTATTGCTTATCAATTGGGATAAAAGTGGAACATCATGTAACTCATGTTCACACTCAAAATGGCCTTATAGAGTCTTTGATTAAACGCCTGCAATTAATAGCAAGACTGCTAATGAAAACGAGGTTGCCCACTTGTGTTTGGGCACGCCATTTTGCATGCAGCAATGCTAGTTCATCTCAGACCGACAAATTATCATAAATATTTTCCGTTGCAATTAGTTTTGGGTCATGAACCTAATATGTCCTATTTAAGAATTTTTGATGTGTAGTATATGTACCTGTGCCCTGTAGTACAACAATATCGCACCAAGATGGGTCCCCAAAGAAGGTTAGGCATATATGTTGAGTTTGAATATTCCTCTATTATTTGCTACCTCGAAACATTAACGGGAGATTTGTTCACTGCTCGATTTGCAGATTGTCGGTTCGACGAGACAGTTTTTTCAAAATTAGGTGGAGAAAATGATGAAACCAAACGGAAAATTTTGTGAAAAAATTCATCATTGTCTCATCTTGATCCACGTGCCTCTATTTGTAAAAAAAGAAGTGCAAAAAATTATTGATTTACAGAAAAAAGCAAATCAAATGCCAGATGCATTTAGGAATTGAAAAGGATAATAAAATCACATATCCCTGCAGAAAATATTCTAATCCGGATTGATGTCCCTATTGGAAAATCTTTTAGTGTTATAGCTAATGAGTCAAAAGCACGCCTAATGCGTGGCAGACCATTGGGTTCTAAGAATCGAAATCCAAGAAAAATAAAAACAAATGATCAATATGACACTACGAAAGAGTCTCATAAAGAAATCCATGATATAACCGATCCTGAGATTTATGAGGAAATCACTGAGCCCGTGACTCAAGAAACTAAGGAACTATCAATAAATCCAATCGATATTGAGACGAATTTGAATCGATTAGATATAGTGGTGGATTATGTCTTTGCATATAATGTTGCATCTAGCATTATAAAAGATAATGAGGATCTTGAATCTTAATATGTTGGAGAATATCGACAAAGACGTGATTAGCCAAAATAGTAAGAAGCAATTCAATCAGAGTGGAATTTCATTGTGAAACGTGAAGTTTTTGGGCCTGTAGTCCAAACACCTAATGGTGTTAAGTCGGTTGGCTATAAATGGGTCTTTGTACATAAGAGGAATGAGAAAAATGAGGTACAAATATATAAGGCACGCCTTGTTGTACAAGGATTTTCACAAAGGCCCGGTGTTGATTATGAAGAGACATATTCACTTGTTATGGATGCAATACGTTTAGTTATCTCATTAGTTTTGCTGTCCATGAAAAGCTTAACATGTATTTAATGGATGTGATTACACCCTACCTTTATGGCTCACTTAATAATGAAATATACATAAAAATTCTCGAAGAATTTAAAATACCCGACGTACATAATTCAAAGTCCCGAGAAATATTTTAAATCAAATTGTAAAGATCTTTGTATGGTCTAAAGCAATCAAGAAGAATGTGGTATAACCGCCTTATTGAGTATTTATTAAAGAAATGTTATATAAATAATGCCATTTGTCCATGTGCTTTTATAAAAAAAATCATCAGAGTTTATTGTGTACTTGCCATATATGTTGATGACACAAACCTTATTGGATCTTCTACAGATATCCTAAAGGCAATTGATTATTTAAAGAAGAAATTCGAGATGAAAGATCTCGGAAATATAAAATTATGTCTCGGTTTGCAAATTGAACATTTGGCGAGCGAATTTTTTGTTCATCAATCTGCCTACATAGAAAAGGTAATTAAACGATTTTACATGGATGGAGCACATCCATTAAGTACTCCGATGGTTGTTCGATCACTTGATGTGAATAAGGATCCGTTCCGACCTCAAGAAAAGAATGAAGAGCTTCTTCGTCCTGAAGTACCATATCTTAGTGCAGTTGGTTCACTAATGTATCTTGCTAATACTACAAGTCTTGACATAACTTTTTCAATTAATATCTTAGAAAAATATAGCTCTGTTCCTACAAGGAGATATTAAAATAGAATCAAACACATATTGCGGTATTTAAAAGGGACTACCGATATGAGTTTATTTTATGGCAATTATTGCAGTCCCGATCTTGTTGGTTATGCCGATGCTGAATATTTATCTGACCCACACAAGGCTCGATCTCAAACACTATGTGTTTACATGTGGAGGCACTGCCATATCTTGGCGATCGACTAAGCAATCAATCATGGGTACTTTATCTAATCATGCTGAAATAATTGCTATTCATGAAGCAAGTCGAGAATGTGTGTGGTTGAGGTCTATAATACATCTTATTCGAGAAAAATATGATTTAAAGTGGAAAAATACCCATGATTTTTGTATGAATATAATGTAGCATGCATAGCCTAATTGAAGGAAGGATTCATAAAAAGAGATAGGGCAAAGCACATTTCACTAAAGTTATTTTTCACACATGATCTTCAAAATAATGGTGATATCAATAGGCAACAGATTCGTTCAAGTAATAATATGGCTGATTTGTTCACCAAATCTCTACTAACGTCAACCTTTAAGAAGCTAGTGTACAATATTGGGATGCGAAGGCTCAAAGATATGAATTAATGCTCTCGTCAGGGGGAATTAATAAGTGTTGTACTCTTTTTCCCTTACAAGATTTTCGCCCATTGAGTTTTCCTTGCAAGGTTTTAACGAGGCAACCAAAAGTCGTATTATAAAATATGTGTACTCTTTTTCCTTCGCTAAATTTTTTTTCCACTACAGTTTTCCTAGTAAGGTTTTAACGAGTCACATTATCTACTAATAGACATTCAAGGGGGAGCATTATAAATAATATTAAGAATGAATATCCATGTATTATGAAATTACTTGAGAGCAAGTTAGTTAGTCATAAACTAGTCTAGTTAATTGGTCACTAAGATTTTTTACTTGGTCACCAAGATTTGTTACTTGGCCACCAAGACTAGTTACTTGGTCACCAAGCAACTTTCTTATGAATATGACTGTTTACCCGAAAAATCGAATAACATTAAATTTAGATATGGTTCTAAGGGTATGCAAATTTCTTTGATACAAAATGACAATATAGGTATTTTTTGCTATGAAATGGGAAATGATAGACGGGAACACTGAAAAATATTAGAAGAACAAGCACAATGAAATCTTAATGTATCTTGGAGACCTCTCTCTATTGCAGTCTATCTCCTTTTTTATAGTAGAGGGTCACTACTTTATCTATAACAACATAAAATAATACATATAGTGGAGAACCCATGATAGTTTGTCTCTCCCTTGATTCTAGCCAAGATTCTCTCCCTTGGTGCGGCTGTAATGGCTCTTGTCTGCGAGCTTGGCACAGACTCGAGCTTGGTGCTAGATCAAATCCCCAGTCTTAGTTCGAGCTCGGTTCTGCCTTGGAGCATCGATATTCGGGGCCTGTGTCGATCGGAGTTACCCCGTAGTCCGATTCGGACGCGGGCTCGATAATGATATCGTGTTTTGCTGTTGATTGGTCTTATAGCTCGAAGCTCGACGTCTCTACTTCGGAATTCGTCCGAGCTCGCCATGTGAATACCCTTAGATTGAAACCTCATTGTCTCGACCGGTCTTTATGACTGAGAATCAGTTTTGACCGTACACAGATAGTCCTCTCGTTTCTCGAAAAGGATGTGGTGAGGAACAATATGATTTCCCTGCGGCTCGATCAAATTTATGCCGATGTTTCTATCGAACCCGATCTCGATGTATGTGATAGCTATCCCATCGGCTCGGTTTTACCGAGGCATTTAATGTGTGTCAGATGGTGGTCGGCCATCGCTGATACCGAACCGTCAGGCCTTAGTCTATAAATAGTTTTTCCACACAACTTTTACCATTTTTCCGCCTTCTCTTCTTCTAGACTTTCCTATTTATCCTCTCTACTTCGCTGTTACGGGGCCGTCCATACCAGAATTTTGGTGCTGTCTATTTCTTCCTTTGCACTCTTTCCTTTCATATCAATGGCGAAAACTTCCAAAACCGTACCTCAGAAGGAAAAAGCCTCTTCCTCACGGCCGTCTGATGATAAGGCGCCAGCGGAGCCGTCAGTTCATGACTATGTTCCTGGCCCGTGCATTTTGAAAACTGATTTTAAGGTGGAGAACCCTTCCTCCGTTCCGGGTTGATACGAACACGTATCGATGTATACATGCTCTATAACGGAGGATCACCTCGAGGTCGTCCGAAAAGACTGCAACTGGGGTTCCGAGGTCGTGTTGCAAATTCTGTCTTCTGATGAGGATGTTACCAGTTACGTGGAGGGTTTTTTAAGTGTTTACACTTATCCCTTCACACTGGGATCTGTCGACCCGGTGATTATTGATTTCTGCAAAAGGTATCAAGTCACCCTTGGCCAAATCCATCCCTCTTTATGGCGTATAGTGATCTTATTGCGCTTCTTCTCTATCAAAGCCGGGGGGTTGGATTTTTCTCTGAACCACCTCATACGACTGTATCGGCCTCAGATCTTTCGAGGGATAATCAGACTTCATCGTCGGGCATCGAAGGCATTGATGTCGAGCATCGATGAAGACAAAGATCGAGATTGGATGGGTCGTTATATCCGAGTGAGGACCCGTGATCTCATTCCGGAGGAGAAGATGCAGTTCCCTGAAGAATGGAATTTTGACCGTAAGTGATTTTTGTTCACTTTTCAGGTGCTTTTCCGATTTTTTCTGATGTCTTTCCCTAATGTTCAACTTCCCCTTGGATGCCACAAGCGGTGCCCGACCTCGAGGACTGGGTTCGGAAGCTGGCCTTGACCTCCTCTTACGCCGAGCGCGCTTGGCGTGATTTGGCAAAAGGCAGATGGGAGGCTAAGAAACATGGTAAGGTTTGCTTCTTGTTTCCTTCGAAGTATTCTTTGTGTTCTATTCATTACCGATTTCCTCTTGTGCAGGTGTAACCAGGGATGCCGCTTTGAGGCCTTCGAGCGGCGAAGAAGGAAACAAGTCCCAGGTCCCTAAACAGGGGGAAGATAAGAAGCAAAAAGCTTCCTCTCGGTTTAGAGGACCCCAAGCCCAAAACTCGTAGGGTGAAGAGAAAAACAATTGCCCTTTTGATTGACTCGGTCCAACGACTGAGAAAAGAAGAAGAAGAAAATAGCTCCTCAGCTTTGATAGTCCGGTCTATGGAGGCCATCGAGGTTGCCAGAGCTCCCGAGCCGATAGCGGCTGTGCCTGTCGGGGTTGTTTCCGAAGACCAGAATCTCGACCGGAGTACTCCGAGCGATTTACTCGGGGCTATGACAATGGGTGATTCGCCTTCTCTTCTATCTTTTTCTGAGGAGGCACTGAAGGAAGCTCGAGAATTGAAGACTCCCGATATCGGCGCAGGCTCTGGTGCAGGGGATCCTTTCAGGGATTGTTTTACTGGAGTCGACGATGGTTCCGATATCGGTGACGCTTCTCTTTTATTAGAGGAGGCTCAACGTTTCATTACTCGGGTAATGATTCTTCCATACTTCGTTTATTTGTTCTTTTCCATACTTGACTCGTATTTTTTACTGTGCAGGCCATTAGTAGGTTTCGAGTCGATCTTAGCCAGTGTGAGGCCGAGCTCTGGAAGGTCTCAGGTGAGAGAGATGCCCTGCGGCTTCTTTGCAGCCAAAAGGACGAGGCTATAAAGGACCTCCAAGCGGATTTGGCTAAGGTCCGTGAAGAAGGGGTCGAGCTCGATAAGCAGGTGAGCCTCGTTCTGTTAAAGTATGGGTCTGACTCAACCGTGGGAGTTAACCCTTCGTTGTCTCAGTTGCAGCAGAAGATCGAAAAGATTGGGTTACTTCGAGAAGAAGTCGATCAAATCCGAGCTGAGTACAATTGGTGGAAGGAGACCCTCGACCACCTGGCAGCGGAAAAAGAGACCATCTTAACAAAATTATTATCGGCCGACGTTCAACTTCGAAGTGTCAAGCAAAAGGGGTCGGTTCAAGCTAAGAAGATTGAGGAGCTTGAAACACGACTTGCTGAGGCTAAGGCGGAGGTTGAGGCATCGAAAGTCTTGGCGGATAAGTCCATTGCTGTATATCGGGCTGATGCTGAGGCTGCTCAGATGGAGGCCCGGGCAGCAGCGAAAATTGCCGTACTCGAGCTCATTGGATTGCCGAACTTGCTAAGTGTAGGTATCGGAGGGAGACCCTCGAGGAGATACACGCTCGAGGTTTGGACCTTACCGAAGAGTTGAAAAAGGCAAAACAGCTCGAAGCGAAAGTTGAAGCCTTGGCTTCTGATGATGATGGTAGCGAAAGCGGATCCGAGGACGGGGAAGAGCTCGACCAAGAAGCTTAGTTTTGAATTCTTCATGTTTGTACATTAATCTCGTAGGCAATTTTCATATATAGGCATTTTTCGTATATATATATGTATAATCAGGTCGACTTGTTTTTGTTCTGTGAAGACTTTTAATCGAATGTTGACCTTGTAGTCTCTCTGATCGATCAGATTTGTAGCCCCTGGGTTTGCTTGTTGAGTCGATGATTCAAACTTTGAAGGAACATAATCCGTAGATGTAAAAAGTAGCTTATTAGCCGTCGAGTGAATGTTTGGAACTTGAAATATTGTAGCCCGTAGGCGTAATGGTCGAGTGCGTGCTTGCTCGAACTTGAGATAAAGGTATCCCGTAAGCTTAATATTCGAGTGATTATTTCGAACTTGGAATGTAAGTAGCCCGTAGGCTTAATAGTCGAGTGAATTTTTCGAACTCGAAATTTAAGTAGCCCGTAGGCTTAAATGGTAGAGTGAGTGCTTTGCTCGAACTCAGAATAACAGTAGCCCGTAGGCTTAATAGTCGAGTGAATGTTTCGAACTCGAAATAATAGTAGCCCATAGGCTTAATAGTCGAGTGAATATTTCGAACTCGAAATTTAAGTAGCCCGTAGGCTTAAATGGTAGAGTGAGTGCTTTTCTCGAACTCGGAATAATAGTAGCCCGTAGGCTTAATAGTCGAGTGAATGTTTCGAACTCGAAATTTAAGTAGCCCGTATGCTTAAATGGTAGAGTGAGTGCTTTGCTCGAACTCGGAATAACAGTAGCCCGTAGGCTTAATAGTCGAGTGAATGTTTCGAACTCGAAATGTAAGTAGCTCGTAGGCATTATAGAGTGAGTGCTCTGTTCGAACTCGGAATAATAGTAGCCCGTAGGCTTAATAGTCGAGTGAATGTTTCGAACTCGAAATTTAAGTAGCCCGTAGGCTTAAATGGTAGAGTGAGTGCTTTGCTCGAACTCGGAATAACAGTAGCCCATAGGCTTAATAGTCAAGTGAATCTTAATTCTGGTTCCACAATAAATCTCAAGTCATTGCACATCTGTTTATGTTTGGGCCGATCTATATGAGCATGGTTCATTTTGACCATTTGGCTCTTACAATTTTTCCTGTTGGAACCTTGTTGTGAGATGACTATCTTGCATCTAAACTCGATGTATTTGAGGGCCCTGATACTCCCCCGGTATTCGAGGTCTGTCGGAAAGAGGCCTTGGATATTGTTGAAAGTGCAGCACGATCGATGATTGCCTCACTAAAAACCTTGCCGAACAACCCATTTGGGAGAAAACCGGTCTAAGGGAAAAAGAGTGCAACGCGTGCTCTTGATCGAAAGATCTTCTTCAGCTCTTGTTCGGACTTCTGCATGGGTTAGTTAGATGAATATGGAAAGGTCGTGCCTTAGCGGTAGTACCGTTTTAGATGTGATACATTCCAACTGCTTGATAGCTGTTTGCCGTTTATGATGCCGAGCCTGTATGATCCTTTTCCAACGTTCTCGAGCACCTGGTATGGTCCTTCCCAATTTGGTCCTAATTTTCCTTCGTTTGGATTCCGAGTATTGATGGTGACTTTTCTTAACACTAAGCTCCAGGGCTTGAAATGGCGGAGTTTAGTTCTTCGATTATAGTACCTTTCGATTCGTTGCTTTTGGGCGGCCAATCAGATGCGGGTAGCTTCTCGTCCTTCGTTCGATAATTCAAGGCTGGTGTTCATAGCCTCGTTATTTGATTCGTCCGTCATGAATTGAAATCTGGGACTAGGTTCACCGACTTCGACTGGTATCAATGCTTCGGAACCATATACTAAGGAGAATGGGGTCACCCCCGTACTGGATTTTGACGTTGTTCGGTATGTCCAAAGGACTTCGGGCAGGATTTCTCTCCATTTTCCCTTCGCGTCATTCAATCTATTCTTCAGGTTTTGAAGAATAGTCTTGTTCGTTGATTCGGCTTGACCGTTCCCACTGGGGTGGTATGGTGTTGATAATATCCTTCTTATTTTGTGATCTTCGAGGAATTTTGTGATTTTGCTGCCAACGAATTGCTTCCCATTGTCCCATACTATTTCGGCGGGTATCCCGAATCGGCATATGATATGATCCCAAATAAAGTCTATGACTTCTTTCTCTCTTATTTTCTCGAACGCCTGTGCTTCAACCCACTTAGAAAAATAGTCAGTCATAAATAAAATAAATTTGGCTTTACCTGGGGTTGACGGTAGAGGGCCGACGATGTCCATCCCCCATTTCATGAATGGCCACGGGGATAGGACCGAGTGAAGTTGCTCCCCGGCTTGATGGATCATTGGCGCAAGCCTATGACATTTATCACATTTACGAATAAATTCTTTCGCATCTTTGCCCATATCGATCCAATAATACCCCGCTCTGATCACTTTTTGGACTAATGTGTCGGCACCGGAGTGATTGCCACAAGTGCCCTCGTGTACTTCTCGGAGGATGTAATTGGTATCTCCCGGACCCATGCATACTGCTATCGGTCCATCGAATGTTCTTCGACATAGTGTTCCGTCCGCAACCAACGTAAATCGAGCAGCTTTAGTCCGTAGGGCCCTGGAATCTTTAGGGTCTGAAGGGAGCTTTCCGTTTTTAAGTATTCAATATACTTGTTTATCCAATCCCAGGTTAAGCTAGTAGAATTTATTTCGGCGTGCCCATCTTTGATTACCGATCTTGAAAGTTGGACGACAGTCCCCGAGCTCAAATCACCTACCTCGACCGACGATCCCAAATTTGCGAGAGCATCGGCCTCATTATTCCGTTCTCGTGGAACATGCCGTAGGGTCCATTGTTTGAAATGGTGTAAGGTGATAAGCAGTTTGTCCAAATACCTTTGCATCCTACCTTCTCGGACTTTGAAGGTTTTGTTTACTTGACTCACCACCAACAAAGAGTCACAGTGCGCCTCAATGACTTCTGCTCCCAAGTTTCTGGCTAGTTCGAGACCTGCAATCATGGCTTCATACTCGGCCTCGTTGTTAGTTAACCTGATAGTTTTAATAGCTTGCCTAATAATGTTACCCGTGGGGGGTTTTAAAACTATTCCTAACCCGGACCCCTTTATATTCGAAGCACCGTCCGTAAAAAGGATCCATACCCCAGACGATATACTTGATTTCAAAAGGAGTTCCCTTTCGACTTCGAGTATGAGGGTTGGCGTGAAGTCGACCACGAAGTCTGCCAAAATTTGAAACTTGATGGCCGTGCGTGGTTGATATTCGATATCGTACCCACTGAGTTTGATGGCCCATTTGGCCAATCGGCCTGATAGTTCGGGCTTATGTAAAATATTTCGGAGTGGGCAGGTGGTTAATACGCTTATGGGGTGACATTGGAAATACGGCCTTAACTTTCTAGATGCGCTTACCAGGGCAAGTGCCAATTTTTCTAAGTGCGGATACCTAGTTTCCGCTTCTCCTAAGGTCCGACTTACGTAATAAATGGGAAATTGCGTACCTTGCTCTTCTCGAACTAGGACGCTGCTTACGGCGGCTTCCGATACTGCCAAGTACATGTAGAGCTGCTCGTCCGCTTTCGGAGTATGAAGCAGTGGCGGGCTCGAGAGGTATCGTTTCAATTCCTGTAACGCTTGTTGGCATTCTGGTGTCCAGGCGAAGTCGTTCTTCTTTTTGTGTAGGGAGAAAA
The DNA here is from genome assembly GCF_000390325.3 of Nicotiana tomentosiformis. Taxonomy (NCBI): domain Eukaryota; kingdom Viridiplantae; phylum Streptophyta; class Magnoliopsida; order Solanales; family Solanaceae; genus Nicotiana; species Nicotiana tomentosiformis. Next base: position 119,409,965 of record NC_090812.1, read on the forward strand.
TTTTTTGACTTCGATCCGATGATCTTGAAATGAACCGGCCTAAGGCTGCAATTCTTCCCGTTAACCTTTGTACAGCTTTCACACTGTCCACGATGGTGATGTCTTCGATGGCCTTGATTTTGTCGGGGTTGATCTCAATTCCCCGATTTGAGACCATGAAGCCGAGGAACTTGCCCGAACTGACCCCGAAAGCACATTTTTCGGGATTGAGCTTCATGTTGAATTTTCTCAGAATCTTGAACGTTTCCTGCAAATGGGCCAAATGGTCCTCTGCGCGCAGGGACTTAACTAGCATGTCATCAATATAGACTTCCATCGTTTTACCTATTTGTTCTTCGAACATTCTATTTACTAGGCGTTGATAAGTAGCTTCTGCATTTTTTAGCCCGAAGGGCATTACATTATAACAATATGTTCTATATCGGGTCACAAATGAAGTCTTTTCCCGGTCGTCCAGGTTCATCTGAATTTGATTATACCCGGAATATGCGTCGAGAAAGGTGAGAATCTCGTGGCCAGCCGTGGCATCGATCATACGATCGATGTTGGGCAGTGGAAAGGAATCTTTGGGGAATGCTTTGTTCAAATCCTTATAGTCCACACACATTCTAAGTTTGTTTCCTTTTTTAGGTACAACAACCACATTGGCTAACCATTCGGGGTATTTTACTTCCCGAATGGACCCTATCTTGAGAAGTTTGGTTACCTCGTCCTTTATGAATGTGTGCTTTTCCTCAGACTAGGGCCTTCTTTTTTGCTTCACTGGTCTGAACATAGGGTTTAAGCTTAACTGGTGCGCCGTTATGTCCGGCGGGATCCCTGTTATATCTAGATGGGACCAGGCAAAATAGTCGATGTTATTGATAAGAAATTGAATGAGTTTCTTCCTGAGTTCGGGGCTCAAACCCGTTCCCAGGTATACCTTTTCTTCGGGCCAGTGTTCGATCAGTACGATTTGCTCCAGTTCCTCAATTATTGATTTGGTGGCATCGAAATCATCAGGGGTTACGAAGGATCGAGGGATCCATCGATCATCATCGTCTTCTTCAACGTTCTGCTTACCTGGCCGGGTCGAAGCCGATGTCTGTAATTTCTATTTGGCGCTCTGCTTTGAACCTGATCCTTTTATTGGTGAAGGTGAGGATATTGATTTTGCTTCTTCGACGGAGAACTGCACGCAAGGGAAGACAGGTTCCGCGTCTGGTCTAGCGAAGCGAGCTTCACTTCACTGTCCGTCAAAATAACTTGGAGGTCTAACTTTAGTAATTTGATAATAACGAAGCTATTCAAATTTCCGAAACGAATTCTGAGCCCGTTATCAACAAGATCAACCATTGGTCAAACTTATAAATATTTCAAAACTCTAATTTTTCCAATTTTTGCCAAAATACGTTAAATTATCCTACGGACTTCCAAATCCAAATTCGGACATACGCCTACATCCCAAATCACCATACGAAGCTATTGAAATTATCAAAACTCTATTCCGGAGTCGTTTGCATAAAAATCAAACTCCGATCAACTCTTTTCACTTAACCTTCAAAAATAAGAATTTGTCCTTTGAATGTAATCCCGAATCATCCGAAAACATAACTCATTTCCTTTGCGTCCGGTTGTTCCCCGTACACTATTTTGACACCTCCCGATGTTAGGAATTTGAGGACCTGGTGTAGGGTCGAGGGTACTGCTCTCATGCTGTGGATCCACGGCCTTCCGAAGAGGGTGTTATATCTCATATCACCTTCGATCACGTGAAACTTTGTTTGCTGGATGGTTCCGGCCATGTTTATCGGTAGGGTAATCTCGCCTTTAGTGGTTTCACATGCCATATTGAATCCGTTTAGAACCAGAGTTGCAGGTACGACCTGATCCTGCAGGCCGAGCTGTTCTACCACCCTCGATCTGATGATATTGGCTGAGCTACCTGGATCAATTAACACACGCTTAATCTTAATTTTATTCATGAGTACGGATATTACCAGCACGTCGTTATGGGGTTGGATGATTCCCTCTGTATCTTCATCACTGAAGGATAAAGTCCCTGTGGGTGTATAATCTTGAGTTCGAGATCGCTTCACAATCGACGTTTTAGTGTGTTTAAGCATCGGTCCCTGGGGGGCATCGACGGCGCCGAAGATCATGTGAATGACGCATTGCGGTTCTTCTGGCCCGTTTTGCTTGCCGAATTCCTTGTCTCTAAAATGGTTCTTCGCCCTATCGCTCAGAAATTCCCGAAGGTGCCCTTTGTTAAATAAGCGGGCCACTTCCTCTCTTAGTTGCGTGCAATCTTCCGTTTTGTGACCATGAGTGCCATGATATTCGCACATTTGATTGGGATTCCTTTGGGCAGGATCAATTTGCATGGGTCGAGGCCATCTGGTGTCTTTGATGCGTCCGATGGCCGATACGATAGCGGATGTACCAATGTCGAAGTTATACTCCGATAGTCGAGGGGTTTCTATAGGATCTGTATATTTATCAAAGCCGCTTTTGCTCATAAGTCCCCGAGAATTTTACCCCCGATCAATCCTTCGGTTGTTCTGAACCGTATCACGTGCTGAACCGTTGTTCATCCGATCTGTGTCGTACGGTTGGTATCGATCTCTGTTCGACCTTTGTTCTCTGTTGGTTTCCCTTTGATTTTTAGTGGTTGTGTGGTTCTGACGTACGGGCCCATACGGAGCTCCCAATTAATCATCTTCGACTCTGATTTTTGATTGGTACCGGTTATGTACATCTGCCCAAGTTATTGCTGGGTACTCGATCAAATTTTGTTTCAGCTGACGTGATGCTGTCGAGCTTAGCCCGTTAAGTCCTTGGGTGAAAGCTTGTACGGCCCAATCGTTTGTGACCGGTGGCAAGTCCATACGCTCTATTTGAAATCGGGATACGAATTCCCTCAGCATCTCATTACCCCTTTGCTTTACTTTGAAGAGGTCCGATTTCCTTGTTGCAACCTTTATGGCACCAGCATGTGCTTTTACGAAAGAGTCTGCTAACATGGCGAAAGAATCAATGGAATTCGGTGGTAAGTTGTGATACCAGATCATCGCTCCCTTTGCAAGGGTCTCTCCGAACTTTTTCAACAACACAGATTCGATCTCATCGTCCTCCAAATCGTTGCCTTTGATGGCGCATGTGTAGGAGGTGACATGTTCGTTAGGATCGGTCGTACCGTTATATTTGGGAATTTCGAGCATACGGAATTTTTTGGGGATTGGTTTTGGGGCCGCGCTCGAGGGAAAAGGCTTTCGTATGAATTTTTTTGAATCGAGCCCTTTTATCATTGGCGGAGCCCCCGGAATTTGATCCACCCTAGCGTTATACGTTTTCACTTTTTTGTCATTGGCTTCGACTCGCTTTGTGAGTTCCTCGAGCAATTTAGCAATTTCAGGAGCGGTCCCCGATTCCTGCTCGTTTGATTTCACTACGGCGGGTTCCGTTCTGGGGGTGACTTCTCGAAGAAGCGGATTGGAGTTAGGCCCGCTTTGCGTATGAGTCCGGCTCTGCAATTGAGCTATCGCTGCTTGTTGGGCTTGTAACATTTCGAAAATCATACGCAAGCTGACCCCGATTTCCCCCGTATTGTAGGTATTTCGGGCTATGGATCGAGCACTGCCCTGAACGCTTCTTTCCGGTTCAGAACGCTGATTCGCTTCTAGAGCTATTTGCGAATTGATATCCAGTGGTACTTTGGCTCGAATTTCGGGTTCTTCGATTCGAGCCTCGTTGCCGTTGTCAGGTAGCCTTCCGGCCCCGGGCACCAAGTTGTTGGTTTCATCTTGAAGGCCGGCTTCGAGGTCGATAGGTAGAGCCATGGCTGATTCAAAGTTGTAAGCTGGAGTGTACTGTAGATTTATATCAAACAATCACCGTTACCCTTAGCCCCACAGTGGGCGCCAAACTGTTTACTCGAAAAATCGGATAACGTTAAATTTAGATATGGTTCTAAGGGAATGCAAATTTCTTTGATATAAAATGACAATACATGTATTTTTTGCTATGAAATAGGAAATGATAGACGAGAAGACTGAAAAATATTAGAAGAACAAGCACAATGAAATCTTAATGTGTCTTGGAGACCTCTCTCTATTGCAGTCTATCTCCTTTTTTATAGTAAATGGTAACTACTTTATCTATAACAACATAAAATAATACATATAGTGGAGAACCCATGATGATTTGTCTCTCCCTTGATTCTCGCCAAGATTTTCTCCCTTGGTGCGGTTGTAACGGCTCTTGTCTGCGAGCTTGGCACTGACTCAAGCTTGGTGCTAGATCGAATCCCCAGTCTTAGTTCGAGTTCGATTCTGCCTTGGAGCATCGATATTCGGGGCCTGTGTCGATCGGCATTACCCTGTAGTCCGATTCGGACGCGGGCTCGATAATGATATCGAGTTTTGCCGTTGATTGGTCTTATAGCTCGAAGCTCGACGTCTCTACTTCGGCATTTGTCCGAGCTCGCCATGCGGATACCCTTCGATTGAAACGTTATTATCTCGACCGGTCTTTATGACTGAGAATCAGTTTTGACCGTACACAATGACACTTCTCTGCTCATTTATAAAAATCATTAAGAAAAGATCTAGTATTTATGTCTCTCTAATATGTTACCTACGTTTTTTTCGTAAATTAGCCGTGTTTTAACGCGGCTAAAACCCTTTTCCCCCTTCTTTTTTGCAGTGATACAAATATTGAGCCAATTAAGCAAACATTTACTCTAACTACTAGTTTTATATATTATCTATTTTAGAATATTGGACTGAGAGGGACTTAAAAAGTAATCGCATAAAATTTATATAGTTAGCTTCAATTTTAATTCTTGGGATTGAGAGATATTGTTACTGTTAAATTCATCATCCAACCCAGAGTATTAATGGAGATGTGCAAGTATTATGTGGAGATATGTCTTACACGACATCTAGCTGATTGAAAAATAAATTAGAGCGGATTGCTGAAGAAAAAAGAAAGAGACTTTTTCCAAGCGCTTAGGCAATCAACATCAGTATCGAAGATACAATAAAGAAATGGATTTGCCTAACAAGCAGATACGGTACCTTGAAATATATATTATCTTTGCGCTACGAAAGTCAGAGAAGAAACAGACAAAGTAAAGGCATATATATTATTCATCTGTTTCAATTTATTAGTTTGTTCCAAAAATGGCATATTTCTTAATTTGAAAATAATTTAATTTTAAATTTTTTATTTTACGTATTTTATCTTTACTGAGAAATTTTTATTTTCACACAAATAATGTTATGGTCCCGTAAAATTTTTAATTCCTTTAAACTTTAAAGATCACAAATTTTAATTTTTTTCTTATATTCCGTGCCGAATTAAAGTATGACGTATAAGTTGAAACGGAGGGAATCATTTCATGCTCAAGCATTTGCTTTGTCTACTCATGAAGTCTCCACTTTAGCCACGGATAATGAGGACTCATCGTGTTACAATCTAAATAGAGAACTGTCATGATCGCATCTGACGATCTTAAATCATACATCACTGTATTAGTTAATATAATACTCCGTGTAAGAAAGTAAAGAAGACTTTTGAACTTGTGAAAATGATGCACATATATTTTGTGTGACTATAAATTATGGGTTACATACAATCAAACTAAAATAAAAGATAAAGATAGCCTCTCATAGAAATAGGTGTGAGGTTCACTACATACTAACAATATGTAGTCAATCTGAATTATTTGCTAAATAATGAAATTAACAATATGTTTTCTTGAAAAGACAACAGTATTCAACGTTTGCTATCCTAATTTACCAGGTCACCTCTTCTTAAGCGTGACAACTTAAATAAAGTGGAGAAATGTCATTTTTCATATATATCATATAATAAATAGTTAAAAATAGATATAAGATCAAACAAGTATACTGGGTTCGCTGTCACCGAGATCCTTTTCTTTTTTCGGGGTTATATTTGATGGATTATTACAGGCAGCGGAAGCAATCCCAATATTAAACTCACATGTAATTTAGATAACTAGTATATCGGAGTTTTACGGGTTAACTCTTAAGCGTGAACACAACTTTTCAGTCACGTGAACCTTCAGTTCCACAACGTCTTAATGAAATCTCCACCACCCGCACGATCGCGATCTCAGAACGTTCCACAGTCTTCTACTGTGTTACCCAAATAATATCCGAAAATAACAGTTCCATATGAGCGAAATTTCTAGGAAAATATGACTGAAAATTTCGGTCACCATCACTCTCCTCTCTCTAGGTGAAAAACCTCATATATTTATAGCACAAGATTTAAGATTTAAAACCCTTTTTGATAATCTGTTGGATTTTCTTTTCCACCAAGAAAATGATTCTATTATTTTCTATTATTTAGGCACAACAAGGACAACATAATTTAACTAACAAAGCTTCCAATTATGAAATTAATTTCTAATTTTTGAAATTAATATCCGCCATAATAAATTATGAATTATTCCACTAAAATTTTATAATTGCACTCCTTATTCAATTTTGAAATTCATCCATTATATCTTATTTAACTCCCCATGTTAAGATTCAGATACTAATCAATTAAATTATATTACTGACAATTTAATTTAATGATTATTTCCTTTAGACTTTCGCTTAACTTATTTCATGTGTCGGATATAAAATCCACTTGCAGAGTTTACATATGAAAATATCACGACCCTAATTTTCCTCCGCAGGATGTCGTGATGGCACCTAGTCTCTACGACTAGGTAAGCCTAACATCCAATAATAGTTTGACAGAAATAATTAACAGAAATACTAAAACAAGTCTAATAAACTCATAAAATCTCCCGAAACAGAATCTCAATAACACTTTCCCAAAATCGGTGGAACTGAGTCATAAGCTCTACAGAGTAAGCTAAAATATCTACTACATCACTGTCTGAATGAAAATACAACAGGAAGAAAAGATAAAGGAAGGTGACTCCGAGGCATGTGGACACCGATGATGCATACCTTGATTTCTCTGTAAGCAGCTAACAGTCGATCACTAACGTCCGACATGAGCAGATGTACCTAGATCTGCACAAAAGGTATGCATAAGCGTAGTATAAGTACACTACAACGGTACCCAGTGAGTATCAAGCCTAACCTCGGTAGAGTAGTAACGAGGCTAGGTCAAGATACCTATTAGGATATAAATAAATAGTATGAAAATATAATAAGGATAAATTATGGAAGGCGGAGAAATAACGGATACGAAACAAGTTAATAGCATGAACTAATAACAGAATTATAAGCATGAAATAACATAGAGAAATCAATTAAAGAGAACCAAAATGATCATATACGGACAATGACTTATAGAATAAGGAAGAACAAAACAACAAGAAGTGTTCCTACCAAAACTCTTTGCAACATGAGATAAGCAACAAGAATCACAACGAGGTACCGCCTCGTGTACAATAAGAATCACAACCGAGGTACCGCCTCGTATTCACAACTCACAATCTCAATTACAATCTTTCCTTATACCGCCGCGTGAGCCTTACATCTAAATAGTTTTAAAACTATTTTTCCGAAATAGCTACACGCACTTTAGCCCGCCTTATGACGCCGCATCGCTTCACTTAATCCCCTTACAAGAAACACACACATAAGTCCCACCTTATGACACCGCATGCATATTAACCCCTAGCCTTATACTACCTCATGTGAGTCAATATCACATCACAATAACAACTCGCACCACAAGTGCCTATATGTCACAACTTGCCAATAATTAACAATATCAATATTTTCACAACAATAACCCATGACTCCACCACAACGTGTGCAAGAATATCAACAATGACAATGAATGTAAATTCTCAACAAGAAAGATGTCTCAATAAATAACAACTTCGCCTCAACGTGATAACGACTTTCACAATTTCAACACCAATAACTCGACAATGAGAAAGATAATGTGTGACCATGACATTAAATAAGAATAATTTACAATGAAAGAGGTAACATGTACAATAACTTCAAATAATAATATCAACAATGAAAGAGGTAACATGTAAAATGACTTTAAATAATGCTATCAACAATGAAAGAGGTAACATGTAAAATGACTTTAAATAATGCTATCAACAATGAAAGAGGTAGCATGTATAATGACTTTAAATAATGATAATCAACAATGAAAGAGATAACATGTAACAATAAAGGGGAAACAAGTTCAACTAAAGCATGAAAGCAATTTATTAAGTAACAGGTAGAACAAGTGTTAAACAAGTCATTTAGTATGATGAGACGCATAGGCAATCACCCTACTGTCTTGCATCAACAGCGCGCCAAGAGCAAGACGTGATGCATCACAATAAAGAGTATAAGACCCGAGCCCGTAGGCAACACCAACACTAGGGATGTAGTCAAAGTAGTCTTGAGCTTTTGAAAGCTCACCTCACACTCCTCGGATCATTCGAAAGGAGCACCCTTCTGGGTCAATCTAGTTATAGGTGCAGCAATAGATAAGAAACCCTCTACAAAACAGCGATAATACCCGGCCAAACCAAGGAAACTCTGAATCTCAACAGATGAAGACGGTCTGGGCCAACTCTGAACTGCTTCAATCTTCTTCGAATCTACCTTGATCCCCTCACTCGATACCGCATGACCCAAAAATGCCACCGAATCATGCTAGAATTCACACTTTGAGAATTTTGCATACAACTTCTTCTCTCTCAAGGTCTGGAGCATGATCCTCAGGTGCTGCTCATGATCTTCCCGGATGCGGGAGTACACCAATATGTCGTCAATAAACACAATGACGAATGAATCAAGATAAAGCTGGAATACATTGTTCATTAGGTGCATAAATGCTGATGGGGCATTGGTCAACCAAAATGACATTACAAGAAACTCGTAGTAACCATACCGAGTCCTAAAGGCAGTCTTCGGAATATCCGGATCCCGAATCTTTAGCTGATGATAACTTGACCGCAAATGAATCTTTGAGAACACACTGGCACCCTGTAGCTGATCAAATAAGTCATCAATGCGTGGTACTAGATACCTGTACTTCACTGTAACCTTGTTCAACTGTCGATAATCAATACACATGCGCATGGAACCATCCTTCGTTTTCACAAACAAGACCGGAGCACCCCATGGCGACACACTAGGCCGAATAAAACCCTTATCAAGCAACTCTTGTAATTGCTCCTTTAATTCCTTTAACTCTGCTGGGGCCATACGATATGGTGGAATAGAAATGGGCTGAGTGCTCGGCAATAAGTCAATACCAAAATCGATATTCCTATTGGGCGGCGTGCTCGAAAGATCCGCTGGAAATACATCTAGAAAGTCTCTCACCACCGGAACTCACCCCACGGTAGGAGTATTAGCACTAACATCTCTCACAATGGCTAGATAAGCATCACACTCCTTCTCAACCATCTATTGAGACTTTATAAATGACACAACACTGCTAGGAACATAATCCAATGAACCCCTCCACTCTAACCGTGGCAAACCTGGCATAGCCATTGTCACAGACTTGGCGTGACAATCTAGAATATCATGATAGGGCGACAACCAGTCCATGCACAAGATAACATCAAAGTCTACCATACTAAGCAATAATAGATCAACTCTGGTCTCAAAACTACCAATAACAACTAAACATGACCGATACACACGGTCCACAATAATAGAATCTCCCACAGGCATGGACATATAAACAAGAGAACTCAAAGAATCATGAGATATATCCAAATACGGAGCAAAGTAAGATGACAACATATGAATAAGTGAATTCCGGATCAAATAAGACTGATGCATATCTATGGCAAACCGAAACTATACATGTAATGACTGCGTCTGAAGCGATTGCCTCCATCATATATGGAAAAGCATAGAATCTGGCCTGCTAGGGCGACCTTACCCGCCCGTCCCCTACCTCTAGCTGGCTGTATGGGTGGATTGGTAACTTGGGCAGTAATGATGGCCTGAGAAGTCTGTGGACCTGACTGAATCAGTGGAGCCTGAGTAGTCTGTGGAGGTGCACCCCTCCTGAGTCTAGGACAGCCTCTAACTATATGACGGTTATCACCACACTCAAATCAAGCTCTCGATGGGCGTGGCTGCTGGGACTAGCTCGGGCCTAGTCGGCTGGACTGACGACTGAAGGCACCCCGTGTAGGAGGTGCACTAGAAAGTGGCTGAGCAAAGTGTGCAACCTGCGACCTCAAAATAAACCGAAGAACCACTAGAAGCTGGAAGTGCCGATGAACTGGATGGCTCACATAGCCTCTACCATGGCGAGTTGTAGCTGCGGTGTGGCCACCACTAAATCCTCCAGTACCTCTAGGACTCTTGGCCTTCCTGTCCTCTCTCTCATGGCCCCGCATACCCTCCAACCTCCATGCAATCTCTACCACCTACTGATATGGGGTATCTGTCTCCAACTCTCGAGCCATGCTAAATCTAATACCATAGTTGAGCCCCTCGATAAGTCGATAGACTCGCTCTTTGACTGTAGAAACCAAGGCAGGTGCATGTCTGAACAAATCACTGAATCATACAACATACTCTAACACTGTCATAGTACCCTAGCACAGCAACTCGAACTCTATGCGCCATGCATCTTGAAGTGTCTGAGGAACAAACTCTCTGAAGAACAACTTTGAAAATTGAGGCCATGTAAGTGAAGCTGCATGGGCTGCGCTACCTTCCTCGTAAACTCGCCACCACTGATACGCTGCTCCTGACAGTTGGAATGTAGTAAAAGTAACCCCACTCGTCTCCACAATACCCATGGTGCAGAGAATACGATGGCACTCCTCTAGAAAACCATATGCATCCTCTGAAGCTAAACCACTAAAAATAGGAGGGTGATACTTCTTGAACCTCTCAAGTCTAAGTTGCTCCTCCTTAGATACTGCTGCCTAACCCCGGGCTAAACCGGAATAACAGGCTGTACTGGTATAACTTCTAGGACCTGGTCAACATGGAACCGCTGCTCTGGAGTACGGGCCGCGGGAGTTTGATCTCCTCTCCTAGACTGAGAGGTGGCTGGTGCAAGTGGATTCAACCCTGCCTGAGCTAGAGTCCAAACATTCTCAAGAACTGCGCGAGGGTCTCCTCAAGTGCAAGGGTGGCAATAGGCACCTCGGGTGCCTGCCCCCCAACTGGAGCTACTGGTGGCTCATCTGTCGTAGCTTGGGCAGGTGCTCTGGCTGCACCATGTGTGTGATGACCCAAAAGGTCATCTTATATTTTAGAACTCGAATTTGAGCTCTTAAACCTTAAAAATCTTATTTTTACCCTCCTCGATTTACGTGCGCAGTCCGTGCATGTTTCCGGAAAGGTTTTATGTTGAAAACTAATGAAAATAAGAATTGTTTCCTTAAAAGTTAGTTTTAGTTGACTTCGGTCAATATTTTTGGTAAACGGGTCCGGATCTATGTTTTGATGGTCCCGGTGGGTCTGTGTTGAATTATGGGACCTGGGCGTATGCCCAGAATCAAATTCGGAGGTTCATAGCTCAAGTTATGAATTTTTGATGAAAATTAAAAGTTTGAAAATTTAATTATTTTTAAAAATTAATTGGTGTTTGGCATTATTAGTGCCGGGTCCGTATTCTGGTTCTGGAGCCCGGCACAGGTTCATTATGATATGCAAGACTTGTCTGTGAAATTTGGTGAGAAACAGAGTTGATTTGACGTGATTCGGACGTCCAGTTGAGAAAATAGAAATTTTAAAGTGTTCTTGAGAATTTTATTTGAATTGGTGCTAAATTCATAGTTCTAGGTGTTATTTTGGCGATTTGACCGCGCGATCAAGTCCGTATGATGTTTTTAGACTTGCATGCATATTTGGTTTGGAGCCCCGAGGGCTCGGGTGCCATTCGGGCGATGCGCGAGTTGAGTTCAAACCTCAACAAAGCTGCTGGTGCACCAAATCTGGTGTGCCCGCACCTGCGAGCTCGCAGGTGCGAGCGATAGCCTCGCAGGTGCGACCCAGGCCTGGCCTTCATTTTTTCGCATATGCGGGCTTCTCTCCGCAGGAGTGGGACCGCAGAAGCGGAACCCTGTACGTAGGTGCAGCCCCAGTTGGCCCAGTCCTTTTTCGCAGAAGCGCACGTCCTGTCCGCACGTGCGGATGCGCAGGTGCGACCAAAGCACCGCAAGTGTGAAGGTCGCTGGGCAGTGAGTTCATTTAATTCAAACTCCAGCCAATTTTCTTCTCATTTCAAAAGGATAGGAGGCGTAGGGCGATTTTTCAAAGACATTTTCTCCCCCAAATCATAGGTAAGTGTTCCTTAACTCGTTTCTTTCAATCTTTTACTTAAATTTACAAGCATTCAACCAAAAATCTAGAGTTTTCATTGTAGAATTAGGGGTTAGCGTAGAAACTAGGGATTTTAGGAATTTGAGGATTTAGACCTCAATTTGAGGTCGGATTCCAAAACTAATTATATATTCGGGCTCGAGGGTGAGTGGGTAAATGCATTTTGGTCCGAACCTCAGATTTTGACCAAGCGGACCCAGGGTCATTTTTTCAACTTTTTGGAGGAAATTTTTGGGAAATTTAATTTATGCAATATAATTGATTTCTTTAGCAATATTTAATATTATTGAGTCATTTTTGGAATAGATACGAGTGGTTTGGAGGTGAATTCCAAAGAAAAAGCTGTGATTGAGAATTAAGTGGCCTTTGGAGCGAGGTAAGTGTTGTGTCTAACCCTGACTTGAGGGAATTAGGAACCTTAGATTACTTGCTAAGTGAAATTCATATGAGCGGTGTATATGTGAGGTGACGAGTACTTATGCGCCGCCAATTTACCTGTTTCCCATATTTTTCTGTTTTTCTTTTATTGTCTCATTCCTAAGCCTAATTGCTACGTGTTATACTAGTGTTGTTCAATTTATCGTTCTTATCATGTTTTCGGATCTTCTGGTGATAATTGAGTTTTTATTTCAAAGTTGAGATTGATATTATGGAACCAAATGTTGAAGTAAGGTTTGTACTTGTTATTCTATCTCCCTGTTGTTATTTATGCATTGCATTACGGTAAGGGAGAGTGTTAATGCACGAAGGGTGATGCCGTACCACATTGTGAGTGTTAATGCACGAAGGGTGATGTCGTGCCATATTGTGAGTGTTAATGCACGAAGGGTGATGCCGTGCCATATTGTGAGTGTTAATGCACGAAGGGTGATGCCGTACCATATTGTGAGTGTTAATGCACGAAGGGTGATGCCGTGCCATGAGATGAGTGTTAATGCACGAAGGGTGATGCCGTGCATTTTTCCTTACTGTATTCACTATTCCTGTTGATTCATGGTATATTGACTGCTCCAGTGATCATTCTGTTGTAGTTCTTTATTTGTATTCCCCTCAGTATGTTCCCCTCCCGAAATTTCCTGTTTAGTTCTTCATTTCTGTTATTTGTATATACACTGTTAAATTGTACAGGTTGAATTGTAGGTGCCTTGCCTTAGCCTCGTTACTATTTCGTCGAGGTTATGCTCGACTTACCGGTACATGGGGTCGGTTGTACTGATACTGCACTCTGCACTTTCTGTGCAGATTTTGATACCGGCTCGAGTTGATCGAGATTCTGCTATTGGTCCGCTATCCGGAGACTCAAGGTAGATCTATCGGTGTTTACAGACCTTGAAGTTCCCATCTATCTTTTCTGTTCTATTGTTTCTTTCATTCAGACAGTTTTATTTCTTTCAGACTATTACTTGTAGTAAATTCTAGAATGCTCGTGAATTGTGACTCCAGATTCGGGTGGTAGTAATTAATACAGTTTTTATGATATTCCGTACTTATTATATTTCATCTTAGTTAATTATTGTTAATTACTAAATGGGAATAAGGAATTGGTTTAATGATTCTCTAACGTTGGCTTGCCTAGCAAGTGAAATGTTAGGCGCCATCATGGTCCCATCGGTGGGAAATTTTGGGTCGTGACAGTTGGTATCAGAGTACTAGGTTGCCTAGATTTCACGATTCACGAGCAAGATTAGTATAGTCTAGAGGATCGGTATGGAGATGTCTGTGCTTATCTTCTAGAGACTATGAAGTTTAGGAATAAGTTTCACTTCTATTCTTCTTTGTCGTGCGATTTTGCTTTCTCAATTATGATTGAACTCTTCTACTCTTATTCTCTCACAGATGGCGAGAACATGTACCGCTTCCTCAGCTGAGCAGCAGCCAGAGCCTCCAGTGACAGCTCCTACGCGGGGCAGAGGCCGAGGCAGGGGCAGGGCACAGCCTAGAGCCCGAGTAGCAGCCCCAGCAGTGGAGCCTCAGATAGAGCTTGACGAGGAGGTTCTATCCCAGACTATTCCTACCGGACCAGCTCAGGTTCCGGAGGGGTTCATTGCCACCCCAGTACTTCAGGATGCTTTGGTTCGTTTGGTGGGCCTTATGGAGAGTATGGCCCAGATTGGCGCATTTCCCATGGCACCAATAGTCTCTCAGGCTGGAGAAGGATCCCAAACTCCCACCACTCCCGCTCCGGAGCAGATAGCTCCCCAGTATCAGGCTCCAGCAGCTCAGCCAGTCGGATTAGTTCAGCCGGGTATTGTGGCACAGGTCGGAGATGGGCCTGCTATGTCTTCTGAGGCTTTATGGAGATTGGACAGGTTTACCAAGCTCTTTCCTGTTCACTTCAGTGGTGCTCCTTCAGAGGACCTCCAGGAGTATCTTGACAGCTGTCACGAGGTTCTACGAAACATGGGTATAGTGGAGACCAATGGGGTCGATTTTGCTGCATTTTAGATGACTGGTTCTGCCAAGAAATGATGGAGAGATTACTTGTTAACCAAACCAGCTGGGTCGCCTACTCTTACTTGGGACCAGTTCTCTCAGCTTTTCATAGAGAAGTTTCTGCCTATCACATTGAGAGAGGAGCGTTGCCGTCAGTTTGAGCATCCTCAGCAGGGCAGTATGGCTGTTACTCAGTATGAGACCTGTTTTGTGGATTTGCCCCGTCATGCTATTCTTCTATTTCCCACCGAGAGAGAGAGAGGGTGAGGAGTTTTATTGATGAGCTTGCTCAGCCTATCAGATTGCAGATGGCTAAGGAGACTGGGAGTGAGATTTCTTTTCAGGCGGCTGCTAACGTCGCCAGACGAGTTGAAATGGTTCTTACTCATGGAGGTCAGGGGTATGAAAAGAGACCTCATCATTCCGGTGAGTTCAGCGGTGCCTCATCTAGAGGTAGGAGTACTTTTGGTAGAGGCCATCTTCCCAGGCCATTTCATTCGGCGCTCCAGGCATCCCATGGTGCCTCAGGTGGTCGTGGCCCTGAGATGCACTATTCTAACCAGCTAGCCTACGGTGCACCACCAGCTCCTATTAGTGCACCTCCACTCCAGAGTTATCCGAGTGGTTATTCAGGTCGACATGGTCAGTTTCAGGGTCAGCAGTCACAGCAGCCGAGGTTATGTTATACTTGTGGTGATCTGAGGCACATTGCTAGGTATTTCCCTTGAGCAACAGGCAGCTCACAACATCATAGTTCATGTGTCATGGTCCCGACACCAGTTGCTGCACCACATGCTCAGCCAGCTAGAGGCAGGGGTCAGACAGCCAGAGGTAGAGGCCAGACTGTTAGAGGTGGAGGTCAGGCCGTTAGAGGTGGAGACCAGCCAGTTAGAGGCCATCCAGGGACGTAGTTTAGGGTGGTGGGCCCTAGCCTCAGTGTTATGCTTTCCCAGCCAGGCCTGAGGCTGAGTCATCTGACGCTGTTATCACAGGTACTGTTTCAGTTTGTAGTAGAGATGCTTCAGTTCTATTTGATCCGGGATCTACTTACTCCTATGTGTCATCCTATTTTGCTTCCTATTTGGTTGTGCCCCGTGATTCTTTGAGTGCTCCTGTGTATGTGTCCACACCAGTGGGAGATGCTATTATTGTATATCGTGTTTATCGTTCGTGCGTGGTCACCATTGGGAGTCTTGAGACTCGTGTAGATCTTCTACTTCTTGACATGGTTGATTTTGATGTCATACTAGGTATGGATTGGCTGTCTCCTTATCATGCTATATTAGATTGTCATGCCAAGACGGTGACCTTAGCCTTGCAGGGGTTGACTTGATTAGAGTGGAGAGAGAATCTTGTTTATTCTGCCAGCAGGATCATCTCTTATGTGAAGGCTCGGCATATAGTCGAGAAGGGGTGTCTAGCTTATTTGGCTTATGTCCGTGATTCTAGTGCGGAGGTTCCTTCCATGGATTCAGTGCCGGTTGTTCGTGAGTTTCCAGAGGTGTTTCCTGCAGACCTACCGGGGATGCCACCCGATAGGGATATTGATTTCTGCATTGATTTGGCTCTGGGTACTCAGCCTATTTCCATTCCGCTATATTGCATGGCCCCGCCAGAGTTGAAAGAATTGAAGGAACAGTTGTAAGATTTGCTTGATAAGGGCTTCATTAGACCTAGTGTCTTGCCCTGGGGTGCAACTGTGTTGTTTGTGAAGAAGAAAGATGGATCGATGAGGATGTGTATAGATTATCGGTAGTTGAACAAAGTCACCATCAAGAACAAGTATCCATTGCTGAGGATTGATGATTTATTTGATCAGCTTCAGGGTGCCAAGGTATTTTCAAAGATTGATTTGAGATCTGGCTACCATCAGTTGAGGATTAGGGCTTTCGATGTTCCTAAGACAACTTTTCAGACTCGGTATGGGCATTGTGAGTTTCTAGTGATGTCATTTGGGCTGACAAATGCCCCAGCAGCATTCATGGATTTTATGAATCGGGTGTTCAAACCCTACTTGGATTCCTTTGTGGTTGTGTTTATTGATGATATCTTGATCTACTCCCACAGTCGAGAGGAGCATGAGCAACAAATTCGGATCGTTCTTCAGACTCTGAAAGACAGCCAGTTATATGCTAAGTTCTCAAAATGTGAGTTTTGGTTGAGTTCAATTACTTTCTTGGGTCACATTGTATCGGCAAAGGGTATTCAGGTGGATCCTAAGAAGATTGAGGCAGTCCAGAACTGGCCTAGACCCACATCAGCTACATAGATCCGTAGTTTCCTAGGTTTGGCGGGCTATTACCGTCGATTTGTGGAGGGGTTTTCATCCATAGCAGCCCCGTTGACCAGATTGACCCAGAAGGGTGCCCCGTTCAGGTGGTCAGACGAGTGTGAAGTGAGCTTTCAGAAACTCAAGACTGCTTTGACCACGACACCGGTATTGGTATTACCCATAGGTTTATGATCTTATACAGTATATTATGACGCATCCTGTATTGGTCTGGGTGCGTCGTTGATGCAGGGTGGCAAGGTTATTGCATATGCTTCGCGGCAGCTGAAGGTTCACGAGAAGAATTACCTTATTCATGATCTAGAGCTGGCAGCCATTGTTCACGCGCTGAAGATTTGGAGGCACTATCTTTACGGCGTGCCATGCGAGGTATTCACTGATCATTGGAGCTTACAGTATTTGTTCAAGCAGAAGGAACTCAATTTGAGGCAGAGGAGGTGGCTGGAGCTATTGAAAGACTATGATATCACCATATTGTATCATCCCAGGAAGGCCAATATGGTGGTCGATGCTTTGAGTAGAAAGTCAGTCAGTATGGGTAGCCTTGCATATATTCCAGTTGGTGAGAGACCGCTTGCATTGGATGTTCAGGCCTTGGCCAACCAGTTCATGAGGTTGGATATTTCCGAGCCCAGCCGTGTCCTAGCTTGTACATTTGCTCGGTCTTCTTTGTTTGAGCGCACCAGAGATCGGCAGGATGTCGATTCTCATTTACTTGTCCTTAGAGACACAGTGCGGCACGGTGGTCCCAAGCAGGTTACTGTTGGAGATGACGGAGTTTTGAGGATGCAGGGTCGTATTTGTGTGCCTAATGTGGATGGGTTTCGTGAGTTGATCCTTGAGGAGGCTCACAAGTCTCGGTATTTTATTCACCCGGGCGCTGCCAAGATGTACCAGGACCTGCGGCAGTATTATTGGTGGAGGAGGATGAAGAAAGACATAGTTGCCTATGTAGCTCAGTGCCTAAATTGCCAGCAGGTAAAGTGTGAGCATCAGAGACATGGTGGTTTACTTCAGAGGTTAGGGATTCCTGAGTGGAAGTGGGAGCGTATCACTATGATTTTGTTATTGGAATCCCACGGACTCAGAGGAAGTTCGATGCAGTTTTGGTCATTGTGGACAGGTTGACTAAGTCAGCGCATTTCATTCCTGTGGCAGTTACCTATTCCTCGGAGCGGTTAGCAGAGATTTATATTCGGGAGATCATCCGCCTTCACGGTGTGCTCGTGTCTATCATTTCTGATCGAGGTACGCAATTTACCTCGCACATTTGGAGGCCAGTACATCGTGAGTTGGGTACGCGGGTTGAGTTAAACACAACATTTCATCCTCATACGGACGGGCAATCCGAGCGTACTATTCATATCTTGGAGGATATGCTACGCGATTGTGTTATAGACTTCGGAGGATCGTGGGATCAGTTCTTGCCCCTTGCAGAGTTTGCCTACAATAATAGCTACCAGTCGAGCATTCAGATGGCACCCTATGAGGCGTTATATCATAGACGGTGCAGGTCGCCAGTTGGGTGGTTTAAGCCGGGGGAGGCTCGGTTTTTGGGTACAGATTTAGTACAGGAGGCCTTGGACAAGGTCAAGATTATTCAGGATCGACTTCACACATCTCAGTCTAGGCAAAAGAGTTATGCTGACCGTAGAGTTCGTGATGTTGCATTCATGGTCGGAGAGAGAGTGTTACTTCGGGTATCACCCATGAAGGGTGTAATGAGGTTCGGAAAGAAGGGCAAGTTGAGCCCTAGGTATATCGGACCTTTTGAGATTCTGGAGAGAGTGTGAGAGGTGGCCTATAGGCTTGCGTTGCCACCTAGTTTAGCAGCTATTCATCCGGTATTCCATATGTCCATGCTTCGAAAGTATCACGGCGATCCGTCCCATGTGTTAGATTTCAGCTCTGTCCAGTTGGACAAGGGTTTAACTTATGAGGAGGAGCCGGTGGAAATTCTAGCCCGGTAAGTTTGCCAGTTGAGATAAAAGAGTTACCCTTCAGTTCGAGTGCAGTGGAGAGGTCAGCCTATTAAGGCAGCTACTTGGGAGTCCGAGTCTGATATGCAGAGTAGATATCCCCACCTTTTCACCAGCCCAGGTACTTTTCTATGTCCGTTCGAGGACGAACGGTTATTTTAGAGGTGGAGAATGTGATGACCCAAAAGGTCATCTTATATTTTAGAACTCGAATTTGCGCTCTTAAACCTTAAAATTCTCATTTTTACCCTCCTCGATTTACGTGTACAGTCCGGGCATGTTTCCGGAAAGCTTTTATGTTGAAAACTAATGAAAATAAGAATTTTTGCCTTAAAAGTTGATTTTAGTTGAGTTCGGTCAACAGTTTTGGTAAATTGGCTTAGATCCGTGTTTTGACGGTCCCGATGGGTCTGTGTCGAATTATGGGACATATGCGTATGTCCAGAATCGAATTCGGAGGTCCCTAGCTCAAGTTATGAATTTTTGATGAAAATTAAAAGTCTGAAAATTTAATTATTTTTAAGAATTGATTGGTGTTTGTCATTGTTAGTGCCGGGTCCGCATTCTGGTTCCGGAGCCCGGTACAGGTTCATTATGATATGTAAGACTTTTCTGTGAAATTTGGTGAGAAACGGAGTTTATTTGACGTGATTCAGACGTCCAGTTGAGAAAATCAAAATTTTAAAGTGTTCTTTAGAATTTCATTTGAATTGGTGCTAAATTCATAGTTCTAGGTGTTATTTTGACGATTTGATCGCGCGAGCAAGTCCGTATGATATTTTTTGACTTGCGTGCATGTTTGGTTTGGAGCCCCGAGGGCTCGGGTGCCATTTGGGCGATGCGTGAGTTGAGTTCAAACCTCAACAAGGCAGCTGGTGCACCAAATCTGGTGTGCCCGTACCTGCGAGCCTTTGGTCGCAGGTGCGAGCGATAGCCTCGCAGGTGTGACCCAGGCCTGGACTTCATTTTTCCGCAGATGCAGGCTTCTCTCCGCAGGAGCGGGATCGCAGAAGCGGAACCATGTCCGCAGGTGTGGCCCCAGTTGGCGCAGTCCTTTTCCGCAGAAGCGCACGTCCTATCCGCATGTGCGGATGCGCAGGTGTGACCAAAGCACCACAGGTGCGAAGGTCGCTGGGCAGTGAGTTCATTTAATTCGGACTCCAACCATTTTTCTTCTCGTTTCAAAAGGATAGGAGGCCTAGGGCGATTTTTCAAAGACACTTTCTTCCCCAAATCATAGGTAAGTGTTCCTTAACTCGTTTCTTTCAATCTTTTACTTCAATTTTCAAGAATTTAACCAAAAATCTAGAGTTTTCATTGTAGAATTAGGGGTTAGGGTAGAAACTAGGGATTTTGGGAATTTGAGTATTTAGACCTCAATTTGAGGTCGAATTCCAATACGAATTATATATTCGGGCTCGGGGGTGAGTGGGTAAGTGCATTTTGGTCCGAACCTCGGATTTTGACCAAGCGGGCCCGGGGGTCTATTTTTCAACTTTTTGGAGGAAATTTTTCAACTAGAGTTTTCTCTGTTTTTCTTATATTGTCTCATTCCTATGCCTAATTGCTACGTGTTATACTAGTGTTGTTCAATTTATCGTTCTTATCATGTTTTCGGATCTTCTGGTGATAATTGAGTTTTTATTTCAAAGTTGATATTGATATTATAGAACCAAATGTTGAAGTAAGGTTTGTACTTGTTATTCTATCTCCCTGTTGTTATTTATGCATTGCATTATGGTAAGGGAGAGTGTTAATGCACGAAGGGTGATGTCGTGCCATATTGTGAGTGTTAATGCATGAAGGGTGATGCCGTGCCATATTGTGAGTGTTAATGCACGAAGGGTGATGCCGTGCCATATTGTGAGTGTTAATGCACGAAGGGTGATTCCGTGCCATATTGTGAGTGTTAATGCACGAAGGGTGATGCCGTGCCATATTATGAGTGTTAATTCACGAAGGGTGATGCCGTGCCATGAGATGAGTGTTAATGCACGAAGGGTGATGCCGTGCCGTTTCTATTAATTTTATGGTGAGATTGAGAGTAAAAGCACGAAGGGTGATGCCATGCATTTTTCCTTACTGTATTCACTATTCCTGTTGATTCATGGTATATTGACTGCTCCAGTGATCATTCTGTTGTAGTTCTTTATCTTGTATTTCCCTATGTATGTTCCCCTCCCGACACTTCCTGTTTAGTTCTTCATTTATGTTATTTGTATGTACACTGTTAAATTGTACAGGTTGAATTGTAGGTGCCTTACCTTAGCCTCGTCACTACTTCATCGAGGTTAGGCTCGACACTTACCAGTACATGGGGTCGGTTGTATTGATACTGCACTTTGCACTTTCTATGCAGATTTTGATACCGGCTCGGGTTGATTGAGATTCTGCTATTGGTCCGCTGTCCGGAGACTCAAGGTAGATCTGTCGGCGTTCACAGACCTTGAAGTTCTCGTCTATCTTTTCTGTTCTACTATTTCTTTCATTCAGATAGTTGTATTTCTTTCAGACTATTACTTGTAGTAAATTCTAGAATGCTCATGAATTGTGACTCCAGATCCGGGTGGTAGTAATTAATACAGTTTTATGATATTCCGTACTGATTATATTTCATCTTAGTTAATTATTGTTAATTACTAAATGGGAATAAGGAATTGGTTAAATAATTCTCTAACGTTGGCTTTCCTAGCAAGTGAAATATTAGGCGCCATCATGGTCCCGTCGGTGGAAAATTTTGGGTCGTGACAATGTGCCCCTCCTCAACCTCTGCCCCGGCCCTGGCCTCTCGCGGCTCTAGAAAGGGGCACGGGTGTCTGATCGTCGGATCCAACAATGCGTGTCCTCACTATCTGTGAGAGAATAGAAAGTCAAAGATTCAGTTCTTGAAGTCAACCAATTCGCACGGTAAGGAATAAAAGAAATGAAGTTTTCCTAACAATTACGTAGCCTATCAAAGATATGTACAAACGTCTCTATACCGATCCGCAAGACTCTACTAAACCTGCTTATGACTCATAACACCTATGAACCTAGAGCTCTGATACCAAATTGTCACGACTCCAAATTTCCTCCGTAGGATGTCGTGATGGCACCTAGTCTCTACGACTAGGTATGACCAACATTCAATAATAGTTTGACAGAAATAATTAACAGAAATACTAAAATAAGTCTAATTAACTTATAAAATCTCCCGAAACAGAATCTCAACAACACTTTCCCAAAACTGGTGGAATTGAGTCATAAGCTCTATAGATTAAGCTAAAATGTCTACTAAATCACTATCTGAATGAAAATACAACAGGAAGTAAGGATAAAGGAAGGTGACTTCGAGGCCTGCGGACGCCGAGAAGGAATACCTTGAAGTCTCCGTAAGCAGCTAATAGTCGATCACTAACGTCCGACACGAGCAGACATAACTGGATCTGCATTAGAAGATGTGCAGAAGCGTAGTATGAGTACATTACAACGGTACGTAGTAAGTATCAAGCCTAACCTCCATAAAGTAGTGGCGAGGCCAGATCAAGTCACCTACTAGGATATAAATAAACAGTATGAAAATATAATAAGTATAAATAATAGAACACTGAGAAATAACTGATACGGAACAAGTTAATAGAATGAACTAATAACGGAATTATAAGCATGGATATAACATAGAGAAATCAATTAAAAAGAACCAAAATGATCATATACGGACAATGACTGATAGAACAAGGAAGAACAAAACAAAAAGAAGTGTTCCTACCAAAACTCTTTGCAACATGAGATAAACATCAAGAATCACAATGAGGTACCGCCTTGTGTACAATAAGAATCACAGCCGAGGTACCGCCTCGTATTCACAATTCACAATCTCAATCACAATCTTTCCTTATTCCGCCGCGTGAGCCTTACATTTAAATAGTTTTGGAAACTATTTTCCCGAAATAGCTACACATACTTTAGCACGCCTTATGACACCGCATCGCTTCACATAATCCCCTTACAAGTAACATGCACATAAGTCCCACCTTATGCCGCTGCATGCACATTAACCCCTAGCCTTATACCGCCGCATGCACGTCAATATCATATCACAATAACAACTTGCACCACAAATGCTCATATGTCACAACTTGCCAATAATCAACAATATCAATGTTTCCACAACAATAGCCCATGGCTCCACCACAACGTGTGCAAGAATATCAACAATGACAATGAATGTAAATTCTCAACAAGAAATATGTCTCAACAAATAACAACTTCGCCTCAACGTGATAACGACTTTCACAACTTCAACACCAATAACTCGACAATAAGAAAGATAATGTGTGACCATGACATTAAATAAGAATAATTCACAATGGAAGAGGTAACATGTAACAATGACTTCAAATAATGGTAATCAACAATGAAAGAGATAGCATGTACAATGACTTCAAATAATGATATCAACAATGAAAGAGGTAACATGTACAATGACTTTAAATAATGATATCAACAATGAAAGAGGCAACATGTACAATGACTTTAAATAATGATAATCGACAATGAAAGAGATAACATGTAACAATAAAAGGGGAAACAAGTTCAACTAAAGCATGAAAGCAATTTATCAAGTAGGAGGTATAACAAGTGTTAAACAAGTAATTTAGGGGTCCTTTGGTAAACGGACTAAGTTATCCCGGGATAATAATCCCAGGATTATAATCCCTGAACTATTTTATCCCACATGGGATGTGGGATAAAATAATCCCAAGTTTGATGGGAAAAGGGGGTATAAGGTAGGATATCTAGTATTAAGTCTGGGATTAAATTTATACCATATTTGGTTGATGGTATAAATTTATCCCAGGATAAATTTATACCATCAACCAAACGTGATATAAATTTAATCCCTTACCTTATCCCACCTTATCCCGCGTACCAAACGACCCTTTAAGGTATGTAAGGATAGACTAACACAAGTAAGAATAGATTGACTATGAAAAATTAGAACATGATATGACAATTCAATTAAAGCACTGAAGAGTCTAAGTAGCCTAAACTGGTCAATTACAATATATAACTAGTGTACCCACTCGTCACTTTGCGTACACGGCTTTCACATAGCACAAATAAAACAATCAATCCCAAATCCTAAGGGGTATTTCCCCCACACAAAGTTAGACAAGATACTTACCTCAACTAGGCCAATTCAACCCTCGAAAATAGCTTTTCTCCTAAATTTTGCCTTCAGACGGCTCAAATCTAACCAAAATTGACTTAATATAATCAAATAATACAAGGAAAATCAATTACAATAGATAAAGCTATCATTTTCACACTTTTTCCAAAAAGTCAACAAAAGTCAACCTAGGGCACACCCGGTCAAAACCCGGGTCCAATGATAGATTCCGACTACCCATGACCCCCTAGTTCATATATGAGATTAGTTTCAAAATCCGAGTCCAAATCGACTCTCAAAACTCAAATTCTTATTTTTTAAAAACTTGACAGAGTTTCACAAATTTTCACTTTGATTCACATGATTTGATGTTAAAATCTAAGATATTTTGATGGAATATGATTAGAAATAGATTAAAACCACTTACCCAAAATTTGTAGATGAAACACCCCTCTCCAAATCGCCTCTTACCGAATCTAGGGTTCTAAAATGAGAGAATGTATTGAAAAATCCCGTCGCATTCGCGACATAGGGTTCGCATTTGTGAACCCTTGCAATTGCGGACCAGGGCTCGCATTTGCGAACCCTGACAGCCTCAATCATCATCACAATTGTGACAAAAGGCTTCGTAATTGCGCAACTTGAAACCTCGTAAAAGCGAACAAATGTTCGCAAATGCAAACCAAGCCAAAATCCTGCTGACTTCGCAAATGCGAAGGGGAAGTCGCAATTGCGACATCTGTGCCCCCACTGTCACCTTCTCAATTGCGAGGCTGGTGCTCGCAATTGCGATAACTGGGTACCAGCAACACCATTAGTTCAATTTCAATTCAATCTATTCCGAAACATGTCTAAAACTCATCCGAGCCCTCGGGGCTCCAAACCAAACATCCACACAAGTCTAAAAATATCATACGAACTCACTCACGCGATCAAAACACAAAATAACATCTAAAACTAAATCAAACACTAAAACGAATAAGTTTCAAAGTAAAGTTCATGAATCTCTAGAATTACAACTAAACGTCCGAATCTTATCAAACCATCTCCAAATGATCTCAAATATTTTAGACAAGTTCTAAATAGCATAACGGACCTATTCCAAGTCCCAAAATCAAATTTCGAGCTCCATAGCTAAAAGTCAACCTATGGTCAAACTTTTCAACTTCAAATTGCCAACAACATAAATCAACCTACGGACTTTCAAAATCAATTTTGGGCACACGCCCAAGTCCGAAATCACGATACGAAGCTAGTGAATCCATCAAAATATCGTTCCGGGGTTGTTTCCACAAAAGTCAAAGTTTGATCAACATTTCTAACTTAGACTTCTAAGTCAAGAATCAAAGGTCTAATTCAACCCGAAAACTTTCCGGAACAAAACTAACCAATTTCTATAAGCTTATAAGCTTTGATAAAGATGTATCATCAATTTCACAAAACGATCGGTCGGATCATTACAGAAAGCTTATAAGCTTTGATAAAGATGTATCATCAATTTCTAAATCGAGACATGGATTCCATAAACTAATTACTTTTACTTTGTTAATTTACATTATTACTATCCGATTTGCCAGACATATTTACCCATGAAAGAATCTCGCCTTTTAATAAATCAAAATAATAATAATACACACAACTAATAATAATTATGTCAAGATAAAAAGTATAAGTACATTTAATATCCAGAGAATTTATTTTATTAAGTCAGTGTAAAATACTTATCTCTATTTCGTCCGTTCAATACATAAAAAATATACTAGCACAAGAAGTTGGAATTAAACCATTCCCATAATTAAGATAAATTATATTTAATCTTATGCTATAATCATTCCTGATGGTTTCTCCAATTCCATCATTAGATTGTGAACTCAAACTTTATACTTATAAGAACCGATAATTTAATCTTCCATATATAAGCTAAACTCTATACACTAAATCATCTACTATATAAGCAACAGACACATACAAATATATGATCTATTAAATATTTTATTAAAATTGAATAAATAATTATTTCATAATAAATACTATATCCAAACCAAACTCATGGTTAATAGTATATATCCTAACAATATCTTTCCCTGTTAGAGTGACGTACGACGCCAAATTATTGTTTTTTAAAGCATCATCAACTACTTCATGAATCATGACAATTGCTCCTGAGTATGAGCTAACGAAGCACTCAAGGTTGTAGGTAGCTTGTTTGGATGGTTATTATGTATCGTTCCATAATGTATCGTATAATAGTTTATTGCATTGTACTCTATCGTTTTGATGTATACAATGTTTGAATAAATGTATTGTTTGCAATCGTTTCATGATATCATGCACCAACAATATGAAGAATAAACTTGGAATATTATAAAAAAAAGTAAGTTATGAGATAATATTATTATATAAAAAGGTAGGGTAAATGATAAAATATAATTATTTAATAATAAAAAAAGATATATGGGAGAAAAAATAAAGTAACAATGCGACCATACCAAATTGGCCGTCCTATAAAGTAACACTTTTTATCATTACGTAACGACATATTTAACGATATGATACAATAAAATTTAAGTAATAACCAAAACAAATATTGTATTTAAAGTAACAATACTATACAATACAATATTGTCATGACCCAATTCCCACTATAGGCCGTGATGGTGCCCAACGTCGCCGTTAGGCAAACCAACGGTAAACTATTCATTTAATTGTTTATTTTATTATTTTTAAAGTCATGAATTTTATTTAATAAAAAAACCAAGAGTAAATAGCCATGGTGATATAAAGCATAAATAAATCGTAGGAGTGAAATAATAATATTAATAGACAAAAACCATAAGTATCTACTAGAAATCTCTAAAACCCGATGTCACAAGTGCACGAGCAATCTAGTAGAATATACAGAACTCCCTACAACTACTGTCTGAAGTAAAATAGACAGAAATAATAAATACAACAAGAGGAGGCTCCGGGTACTGTAGAACGGAGCATGGAAAGAATCTCACCACTAGGCCCTCGGATAATGCGGGTGCGCGCTTGGACAGACACCAGATGTACCTGCCTCAGTACCTGCACAATGTGTGCAAAAGTGCAATGTGAGTACATAAAACAACGCGTACCTAGTAAGTATCTAGTCTAACCTCGAAGAAGTAGTAACGAGGGGTCGACACCGACACTTACTAGTGGTCAATATATATAAAGTGCGAGAATTATAAATAGGCATGAAATACATGTCATGATCCGATTTCTACTATGGGCCGTGATGGCGCCCAACGTTACCGCTAGGAAAGCCAACAGTGAATTAAACCACGTTATTACTCTGTTAAGGAGTTTTCAAGTAATTAAATTCTATTTAATAGGGAATTAAAGAGTAGAAAATTCAATAAATAAAATGAAGACAACTGAGTGGCAATCATAGTAATATAAGTGCTCCAAAACCATAAAGTCTACTAGTGTGTGTGCCAAGACCTGGTGTCACAAGTGTATGAGCAACTAGTAGAATATACAAAACTCTAACTACTTTCCGAAATAAAGTAGACAGAATGTAAATACAAACGAGAGACTCTAGGGACTGCAGAATGGCTCAGGAAGCAGCTCACCACTAGGGCTCGGGATATCTGGGATGCGCACCGGTAGGACCGCCAGATGTACCCGCCTGAGATCCTGCACAGTTAGTGCAGAAGTGTGGCGTGAGTACATAAACAACATGTACCCAGTAAGTATCAAGTCTAACCTCGAAGAAGTAGTGACGAGGGGTCGACATCGACACTTACTATGGGCCAACAATAATAAATAAAGAAGTTCTAAATAAGCATGGGTCGTGCATATAATTACAACACTTCAATAACAAACAGAAAATAAACAATTCCTTTACACATGATAAATCTCAAATAACTTTCTGTCAGATATTATTTTAACCTCTCAAACCATGAAATAACATCAAATATAAACATTTAAAAATCCAAGTATTATCACGCACGATTATGCCGAGGTCGTACGGCCCAATCCCAAATAACATGTACACTGCCGAGGGACGTGCGACATGATCCATAGATGATTCTATCTAATACCGAGGAGTTTGGCCCACTCCACAAGAAGAGGGGATACTTTATAAAGCACTTGGCTTAAAATTTATTACAAGGCTAATACACAATTCCCATTAACGGTCAAGTATTCCGCTCAAAATTCAAGTAAGTGAAGTTCAGTCCTTTACAATTCCTCTAACAAGTTCCAATGTGATTTAGGCACTTTAAATAACAAGTAGGGTACAAACATTACAAGAAATTCATGATTTGGGTCCTAAACTACCTGGACATAAGCATAATTAGTAGCTACGCACGGACTCTCATCACCTCGTGCGTACGTAGCCCCCCCCACAATTAAAAGCAATTATTAGTTTAAATCACCTATGGGGTAAATTCCCTCTTACACGGTTAGACAAGAGACTTACCTCGTCTCAAAGATCACTTTCCGGTCCAAAATTTCGTTCTAAAGCCTCAACGCGGTGCCGAACAATCCAGAACTAGTCAAATGTTACATAATTTAATCAATACATGCTCAATAGTTCATAATTTAACTATTAGAGTAATTACCCAACCCCAATTGAAGGATTCCTAATATTCAACCCCCAGTCCCACATGCCCGGATTCCGGAAATGTTTGAAGAAAGTTGTTACCCATAACCTCACGAACTCAAATATATAGTTTTCACTCAATTCCATAACCATTTTCGTGGTTAAATCCCATTTTTATCAAAACCTAGGGTTATTCATCTAAACCCATTATTTTCACAAATTTACATATTAAAATCTACCCATAATCTATGTATTTAACTTATATTGGATAGAAATTAATTACCTCTAATATCTAGGTGGAAATCTCTCTCTAGGAAGCTCAAAAATAGCCCTAAGAAGCTGGATGCTTCAGCTGATCACCCAAGGCCAAACGACTTCCCCGCATCGTCCGAATGGAATTCGGGGCCCTCGAGGCCCCGTCCAAACATACCAACAAGTTTATAAATATAAAATGGACTAGCTCGCACCCTGGGAATGCGGAAAACAACATTAAAACTAAGAATCGCAACCCAAAACCAATAGGATCATCTTATGAACTTCGAATTCTTCCAACTTACTCCGAACGCGCCGATTCATACTTAAACTACTCGGAATGACTCCAAATTTTAGGTGCAAGTCTTAAATCACCATACAGAACTATTCTCAGGCTCGGAATCCCAAACAGACCTCGATAATGCCAATACCTACTCCAAACCAAATTTAAAGAACTTAAAAACTTTCAAGGTGCCAACTATCAATATTAAATGCCGAAATACTCCCGGGTTATCCAAACCTGATCCAAACATACGCCCAAGTCTAAAATAATCATACGAACCTATTGGGACTGTCAAATCCCGGTTCTGAGGTCGTTTACTCAAAATATTGACCAAAGTCAAACTTAGCCCTTTTTGCCAACCTTAATGAACCAAGTTTTCTGATTTCAACCCGGACCCTTCTAAATCCCAAACTAACCATCCTCGCTAGTCATAAAATAATAAAAGCACATATGTGGAGTCTTATTTAGGGGAACGGAGATCTAAAAAGCAAAACAACCGGTCGGGTCGTTACAATACAACAGTAACAATGGAATAAGAAACAATAAAAAATGATTCTTTAACAGAATATCAATTTAAATCTCCAATTATCACATGTAAATTTTAACACACAAGAGCCACCAAGTAATCATCAAACCTCAAGTCAAGAAGGAAATATCAAGTATATTCGGACTCCTAGCAATATCACGCACGATTTATGCTGATGTCGTAGGGCCCGATCCAGAATAATCGTGTACACTGCCGAGGGTCGACCAACGCAAACTATAGTCGCATCTAAATATACTGCCGAGGCATTCGGCCCGATCCACAGGAATAGAGAAACTCTACAAATGACGGTCAATGACTACAACACATGAATAGTACTCAAAGAAGGCATAATTTCCACTAACAATCAAGTATTCCGCCGAAACTCAAGATAATGAAGCTCGGTCACATAAAATTCCATATCCAATTTCAATTATAAATTCAAGTAATTAAGCTAACAAGTTGGGTTCAAATAATACAAGTATTGCATGGTAAAGTCCTAAGTGTACCCTGACATAAGCATGCTTTTTAGCTACGTATGGACTCTCGTCACTTTGTGCGTACGTAACACCCACAATTATTATCAAATAATCAATTTAAATGCCTAGGGGATATTCCCTCTTACAAGGTTAGGTAAGAGACTTACCTCGCTTTCAAGTTCACTACTCGGCTCTTCAACCACACTAATTTCCTCAAATAGGTGTCAAGCAATCTGAAACTATTCAAAAGTCATACAAACAAATCAATATATGCTCAAAAGTTCATAATTTAATTATTAGAGTAATTACCTAACCCAATTTGGAAAACTCCTAAAAGTCATCCCCGGGCCCACATGTTCGGATTCTGGAAATTTTTGTTGATAAATATTACCCATAACCTCACGAACACAAATATATAGCTTCTACTCAATTCTATAATCATTTTCGTGGTCTAATCCCATTTTAACCAAAACCTAGGTTTTCCAACAAAATCCTAAATTTTTTACAATTTACATGTTAAAATTTATCCATAATCTATGTATTAAACTCTCATTATGTAAAAATTACTTAACTCAATATTTTAGGTGAAAACCCTCTCCAAAGAGCTCTAAAATCGGCCAAGAGTTGAGAGAAATGAACAAAATGAGCCTAAGTCCCGTGTTTTAAAAATGCTACTGCCAGTGAATCTGTAACGACCCGACCGGTCGTTTTGAGCTCTATCGTGTCGTTCATCAGTTTGAGGCCTTGAGTAGCTTCACTTCAAGTATTATGACTTGTACGTGTGTCAGAATTAAATTTCGGGAAAGTTCAGAGTTGATTTGGATGGAAAATTCTAATTTCGGGAAAGTTCAGAACTAAGGTGTGACTTTTGAGTTAACGACCTCAGAATCGGGATTTGGAGGTTCCAATAGATTTGCATGATGATTTCAGAGTTGGGCGTATGTTTAGGTTGAGTATCGGATCACCGGGGAGCATTTTGACGCTTATTATGGAAGGTTGGTATTTTAAAAGTTTAAGAAATTCTTAAGTTTG
This sequence comes from Nicotiana tomentosiformis, assembly GCF_000390325.3. Classification (NCBI taxonomy): domain Eukaryota; kingdom Viridiplantae; phylum Streptophyta; class Magnoliopsida; order Solanales; family Solanaceae; genus Nicotiana; species Nicotiana tomentosiformis. The sequence continues at coordinate 119,441,254 of NC_090812.1, forward strand.
ACTTGAAGTGGATTTAATGTTATCGATGTCCGTTTGAGATTTCGAGCTTTGGAATAGCTTCGTTATGTCATTTATGACTTGTGTGCAAAATTTGAGGTCAATCAGACTTGATTTGATACGTTTCGGCACAAGATATAGAATTTGAAAATTTATAAGTTTGATTCGAGGCAAGATTCATGATTTTGATGTTGTTTGATGTGGTTTAAGCATTCGACCAGGTTTGTATTGTACTTTGGGATGTGTTGGTACATTTGGATGGGGTCCCGAGTGCCTCGGGTGCGAATCGGCTTGAAAACAGATCGAGTTTGAACTTCGGAGAAATGCTGAAGCAACTGGCATCTGGTGTAACCGCACCTGCGAGGTTTTGGCCGCAGGTGCGGAGCTGTAGAAGCGACTAAGAGGGTCGCAGAAGCGGCCAGGCATGACTGGGGCTGGGGTCGCAGAAGCGAGCAGGTGGACCATAGAAGCAGAGTCGCACCTGCGGCGGATCGATCGCAGAAGCAGAAGCAGAAGCAGAAGTGTGAGAGAGGGCGAGAGGTCGCTGGGCAGTGAAGTTTTTATAAAAATGGGACTTGGCCTATTTTCTTCCATTTTCACTTGGTTGGGGCGATGTTGGAGAGCTTCAAGGGGATATTTTCATCAAGAAACACAAGGTAAGTGACTCCCACATATTACAAGTTAAATACATGGTTTGTATAAGTATTTAAACATGGAAATTTGTAGAAATTGTGGGGTTTTGGTGGAAAACCTAGAATTTGGTATTTTTTTTATTTTGACCACGAAATTGGACGTGGAATTGAGAATAAATTTTATGTTTGAGTTCGTAACGTGGTGGGTAATGTTTATCTTCAGAAAGTTTTGGAATCCGGGCACGTGTGCCCGAGGGTTAACTTTATCGACTTTTCGCGCGGAGTTAGAAATTGTTTAAATTGATTAATGGCAGAATGACCTAAATGGCACTTATACTTGTGCCACTTTGTCATGCCGGTCCTCCTACTTCACTTTTTTTCATCCAGACACTTTAACTTGTTCAAAATTTATATTTTAAACTCCTCTGACTGTTGACTAAGCACATGTGGAAAAATAATGGTTAAGCTGGACAAAGTGAGTGTAATTCACGCGGATAATGAGCATGAATATGAACATTTTGAACCAGAAATAATTAAAATAAGAAGAAAAAATCATTAAAATAAGAATGAAAAATAAATAAGTAAAAACAAGCAAGAAAAAACCAAAAGAGATATGTCTCTTGCTGTTCCTCCATTTTCGTTCCCCCCCTCCTGTACGCTTCTTCTTCTTCTTCTCTTCTTCTTCTTCTTCTTCTTCTTCTTTGAAACCCACTGCCCCTCCCCCCCCCCCAACAACACCCCCTCCCTTTTCGTCCCTCCCTGTACGCTTCTTCTTCTTCCCCACTGCCTCCCCCCTCCAACAACATCCCCTCCCTTTTAGTTCCCTCCCTGTACGCTTCTTCTTCTTCTTCCCCACTGCCCCCCTCCCCCCTTTGTTCGTCCCCCCCCCCCCACCCCAAGAAAAACACAAAGAAAAACAACTCAATCCCTAAAAGTCCCTTACTAAAAGTGTCCATTTTTGTTATCAAATACTAATTTTCTTCTATTTTCATTTAATTTTGATATTTCCTAGTCGTGGAACCCCCAACCCAGCTTTTTCTTTCTCCCCTCCCCCTTCTCGTTAATCTGCCTAATTAAAAAAATACCTAAATTATTATTCATCGATGGAATGGTGAGACAGAGAAGGAAGATGAGAATGAAGAAGGGATATGAGATGGACAAGGAAACAGAAATTTGTGAATTTGAGGGAAGAGAGATGAGATGGAGGCATTGATTTTCTTTTTCTTTTTCTTTAAGGAAATGGTATATAATAATTATTTTTAGTAGATAAAATATAAAAAAAATGACGTGGAATATGATGTGTCATCCACGTCAAGCAAGTGAGAAACACACATGGCCAAAGGAGTTTAAAATATAGATTTTGAACAAGTTAAAGTGTCTGGATGAAACAAAATAAAGTAAGAGGACCGGCATGACAAAGTGGCACAAGTATAGGTGCCATTTAGGCCATTCTGCCTTGATTAATTATGGGTATTAGAATATATTTTGATTGGTTTGCACATTATTTGACTAGTTTTGGATCGACGAGCTTTGGTTTGAGGTGTTAGAGAGGCTTTGGAGCCGGCTATGAAACTTCGGAGCGAGGTAAGTCTCCTGTCTAACCTTGTGATGGGGAAACTACCCCTAGGTGATATTTATTGTAATGTGCAACTAGTTGTGGGTGCTACGTATGCACGAGATGACGAGAGTCCGTACGTAGCTACAACATGTTATGTCCGGGTAGACTTAGGATCTTATCATGTAATATTTGAATTATTTGAACCCATTATGCTGGCATAATTAATTGAAGTTATAATTGAAATCGATTTAGAAGTAAATATATGTATACTAGGCTAAGCCTTAACACCTTGAGTTGTGGGTGAGTTATTTGAGAAACGGTAAAGATTAAATTCATTTTGTGCTCATGTGCTGTATTGTAAACACGTGCCTCATAATTTGGTAACTTCCTTCCTTTTCTTGTGGAGCGGGCCGAACGCCCCAGCAGTATATAGATGCATCTATGGATCATGTCGCACGTCCTTCGGCAGTGTACATGTTATTCTGGATCGGGCCGAACGACCTCGGCAGTATCGTGCATTATATCGCTAGTAGCCCAAATATGTACGAGCTAACCTTCCACTGATGCCCGGCAATTTATAGTATTTATTATTTATTTGGTATGGACACTTGGCATGTTCTGAGATATTAAGGAAGAATACAACATTGAGAAAATTTATGCTTTAAAGGGAACAAATCGGAAAAATTATGGGATTACAGATTTACTTCACTATAGCTGTACACTTCATATCTGTTATGAATTTATCATATTATTTATTTGGACCTCTATTAAGTGTCGATGTCAACCTCTTGTCACTACTTCTCCGGGGGTTAGGCTAGATACTTACTGGGTACACGTTGATTTACGTACTCATACTGCACTTCTGCACTAAATGTGCAGGATCTGACAGGTTCATTTGATGACCACCTTGGTGCGTAGGAACATATGTTGCGAAAACTTCATGTGAGCTGCACTCCAGGCTATACATTGCAGTCCACCGAGTCTCCATTGTGGAAAATTATGATTTCAAATACTAAAATGAGTTATTAAATTTGTAAATCACCGTTGGCTTGCCTGACGGCGGTATTAGGCGCCATCACGATCTATAGTGAATTTTGCATCATGACAGAATACTTCTCCGCGATCGCAACAATTCCCTCGTGATCGTGAACGTGAAACAGCCAAGGCCCTAAAAATGCACTTCGCGAACACGAAGCAAGCCTCGTGAACGCGAAGGTTTGCCTGACCTACCCTTCACGAACGCGATGATCAACAGTCTGACCCTGCCCAACTAGCCTTACCCTATGTGAACGCGAACCCATGTACGCAAACACGATGGCAAGTGGCCCATAGAATCACGATCGCAAGTTCTTTATCGCGAACGCATAGAAAATAATTTCCCCCAGCCCAATTCCTCCATTGCGATTGCGAGGCCTTGTCCGTGTTCGCGAAGAAGGAAAGCAAAACTATAAAAATTCGAACTTAGCTCCGGGTGGTTCGAAACTCACCCGAGCCACCCGGGACCCCGTCCAATTGCACCAACAAGTCCATAAACATAATACTGACTTGTTCGAAGCCTCAAAACACATAAAACAACATTGAAACTAAGAATCACACCATAAAATCAAATTAATCAACTTATGAACTTCAAACTTCTTCAACTAGCTCTAAATGCGATGAATCATACTTAGACCATAGAAATCCTCTTAGACCTCAACTGGCGAACTTGCCTGTCAATAATGGAAACTAGCTCCTCCTCACAACCCAAGCTCTCATCTGGCTGAACTATGCTGTAATCTAACACATGCGACATATCGGCATGGTACTTCCGGAGCATAGACACGTAGAAGACCGGATGAACTCTTGATAGAATAGGAGGCAAAGCAAACCCGTAAGCAACTTCCCCAACTTACCTTAACACCTCAAATGAGCCAATAAATCTCGGACTCAGCTTGCCCTTCTTTCCGAACCTCATGATACCCTTCATCATCGAGAGTTTCAAGAAAACTTTCTCGCCCACCATAAATGATAAATCACGTACTTTCTGATCCGCGTAAGTCTTCTATCTGGGTTGTTCTATGCGAAGTTGCTCCTGAATCAACTTTACTTTATCCAAGGTATCCTTTACCAAATCGGTACCATATAACCTATCCTCGCCAGGCTCGAACCAACTGATGGGGGAACGATATCGCCAACCGTATAAAGCCTCAAATGGAGACATCTCAATGCTGAACTGATAACTGTTATTACAAGAAAACTCGGCCAATGGTAAGAATCAATCCCGCTACCCTCAAAAGTCAATCACACACGCTATGAGCATGTCCTCCAGAATCTGAACTGTTCGCTCTGACTCCCCGCAGCCTACAGATGAAAGAATATGTTGAGCTCTACCCGGGTACCCAACTCGCTCTGTATTGCTCTCAAGAAATGCAAAGTGAACTGAGGGCTTCTATCTGAAATGATGGAAATAGGCACCCCATTCAACCGGACAATCTCCTGAATATATATATATCTGGGCCAACCACTCTGAAGAATACATAGTTACAACCAGAATAAAGTACACCGACTTGGTCAGCCTGTCGACAATGACCCATACAACATCAAATTCCTCATCGTCCACGACAACCCAACTACGAAGTCCATAGTGATACGCTCCCACTTCCACTTCGGTATAACTATCTGTTGAAGTAGGCCACCTGGCCTCCAATGCTCATACTTAACCAGCTGGAAATTTAGACATCTCGCCACATATTCTACTATGTATTTCTTCATCCACCGTGACTAGTAATGCTGCCTCAGGTCACGATACATCTTCGTAGCACCTGGATGAATAGAATACTGCAAACTGTGTGCCTCCTCTAGAATCACCTCCCTTAGGCCATCAAAATTAGGAACACATAGGCGACCCTGGAGTCGCAGAACACCATCATCACCGATAGTAACCTCTTTGGCACCACCCTGTAGCACCATCTCACTAAGAACCAGTGAGTGCGGATCATCGTACTGACGAGTCTTGATCCGCTCAAATAATGAAGATTGAGCCACAACACATACAAGAACTCGACTAGGCTCTGAAATATCCAAACTCACAAGTCTATTAGCTAAGGACTGAATGTCCAAATCCAATGGCCTCTCCTCTGCTGAAATGAATGCCAAACTACCTATACTCTCAGCCTTTTTTCTCAAGGCATCCGCAACCACATTCGCCTTGCCCAAATGATAAAGGATACTGATATCATAATCCTCCAGTAACTCAAGCCACATGCAGTGCCTCAGATTAAGATTCCTCTACTTAAACAAATGCTGCAAACTGCGGTGATCGATGTAAACCTCGCATGACACCCCATAAAGGTAATGCCTCTAAATCTTGAGGGCATGAACTATCGTGGCCAACTCCAAATCATGTACATGGTAATTCTTCTCATGGGGCTTCAGCTGACGTGAAGCATATGCAATAACTCGTCCCTCCTGCAGCAATACATAACCCAAGATAACTTGTGATGCGTCGAAATACACAGTATACATCCCTGAACTGGAAGGCAACACTAACACTGGTGATGTAGTCAATGTGGTCTTGAGCTTCTAGAATCTCACCTCGCAGCCATCGGACCATCTGAATGGAGCACCCTTTTGGGTCAATCTAGTTAAAGGTGCTGCAATGGACGAGAAACCCTCCACAAATCGACGATAATGACCCGCTAGCCGCAAGAAACTCCTAATCTCGATCGTTGTGGTAGGACGAGGCCAACTCTGAACTACCTCGATATTCTTGGGATGTAACTTAATACCCTCACTTGATACAACATGACCCAAGCACGCCACAGAATCTAACCAGAACTAGCACTTGGAGAACTTAGCAAATAACTTCTATTCCCGCAAGTTTTGAAGCACAATTCTCAAATGCTGCTCGTGCTCCTCCATACTACGAGAGTAGATTAATATCTCATCAATGAACAATGACAAATGAGTTAAGATAAGGCCTGAACACCCGATTCATCAAATCCATAAATGACGTAGGGGCGTTAGTCAAGCCGAAGGACATCACTAGAAACTCATAGGACCCATATCTAGTCTGGAAAGCCATCTTCGGAACGTCCGGAGCATGAATCTTCAGTTGATGATACCCAGACCTCAAGTCGATCTTAGAGAGCACCCTGACACCCTGTAACTTGTCAAACAAATTATCAATGCGCGACAACAGGTACTTGTTCTTAATGGTAACCTTATTTAAGTGGCAGTAATCAATGCACGTCTACAAACTCCCATCCTTCTTCTTCACAAACAATACCGGTGCACCCCAAGGAGACACACTCGGTCTGATGAACCCTTTCGCGAGAAACTCCTCAAGCTATTCTTTTAACTCCTTCAACTCTTTTGGATCCATGTGGTACAGTGTAATAGAGATAGGTTGGGTGCCCGGCGCCAAATAAATACTAAAATCAATATCACGATCTGGTGGCATGCCTGGTAGATCTGAAGGAAATACATTGGAGAACCCCCGCACCACGAGTACTGAATCAATCATCAGAGTCTCCACAGTAGTATCACAAACATAATCCAGATTGGCCAAATAACCCTTCTCGACAAATATGTCGAGCTTTCAAGAAAGAGACAACCCTGCTAGATGTACTGATAGATGTACCCCTCCACTCTAATCTAGGCAACTCTGGCATAGCCAAGGTAATAGTCTTGGCATGAAAATCTAGAATGGCATGGTACAAAGATAACCATTCCACGCATAGGATGACCTCAAAGTCAGTCATATCAAGCAACAGAAGATCCTCTATGGTCTCATAACCACATAAAGTCACAACTCAGGACCGGCAAACCCAATCCACAACAACAGAATCACTCACTGGCGTGGACACATATACAGAAGCACCCAAGGACTCCCGAGATACATCTAGATAAGGAGGAAATATAGAAGAAACATATGAATATATAGACCCTGGATCAAATAGTATCAATGCATCCTTACCGCAACTCGAAATTATATATGGGATCACGGCATCTGACGCTACTGCATCCGGTCTGGCTGGGAAGGCATAGAACCTCGTTGGAGCGCCACCTGGTTGGCCTCCACCTCTAGGGCCTTAAACAATTGGTGTGGTGATACTGTGTTGATGGCTCTACTGTACTGCCTTGCCCCGAAGCCTGGGGAAAAACCTCCTCATATGACCTAACTCCTCGCACTCATAACAACCTCTCGGTGCAGAAGATGACTAACCTTGGGGTCTGACCCTGGTGATCTGAATACCCACTTGAAGAGCCCTAAATAGCTGGTGAACGGTAGGTAGTCTATGGAATGGTGCTTAAGTAGGGCCGAGCTAGAGCACCCCGAGAAGGCTATGGTGTTGAATACATAGGCTTGCTAGACTGACCCCTCATAAACTAACCTCTGCCCCTAGATAGAGCACCAATAAATCCTCCCAAATATTGAGGCCGCTTGTCCCTCGGCATATGCTCTCAGCCCTGCTGACGGATACCCTCGATCCTCTGAGCTATCTCCACAACCTGCTCGTAATAAGTCCCCATATTAACCTCTTGGGCCATAGTAAACTGGATGCCATAATGCAAGCCCGCGATAAACCTCTGCACTCTTTCTGCATCTGTAGGGAGTATCATAAGTGCGTAGTAAGACAACTTAGAGAATCTTGCCTCATAATCGGACACCGACATCTGACCCTGCTGGAGTCGCTCGAAGTGACCCCGCAACAATTTTCTATGAGAGGTTGTGATATATATCTCCAAAAATAGACGTGTGAACTGGTCCCATTTAAAGTGAGGTGAGCATGCTGGTTTGGTACAGAGATACGACTATCACCATCTACGGGCCTTGCCCTCCAGCTGAAATATGGTGAAGTCCACCCCGTTGGACTCCAATACTCCCATGTTATGCAGCATGTCCCTACAGCGATCAATGAAATCCTGTGGGTCCTCATGTTGCTCACCGCTAAAGACAGGAGGATGTAGCATGGTCCACCTGTCCAACCGCTTCTGCTACTCGACGGTTATGACTGGTCTTGGCTCTGGTATAGCCACTGCAACTGGTTGAGCCCCGCCCGCAAGTAGTGCACCTGTGGTCTTATATTCGGTAGCAGCGTGCCCTGAAGCTTGAGCGGTAGGGGTTTGTTCTCCCCCTCCCGCTTGAGATGTGGTTGGGTCTATTGGAAATAAATCACCGTGCGTTATAGAATCCATGAACCGCAGCATACGACCCATGACCTCATGAAATGCCGGTGCAGTCATGAAATCTGTCAGGGACGGCTCAGCTGCAGTCACCTCATCATGTTCCTCATTGACAGGATCCTCCACTAGATCCACTGGTGGTACAATAGAAACAAATCTAGGATTCCCTCGTCCTCTAACAGGACCTGGAGCCCTCCCTCGGCCTCTAGCAATAGGGAGAGTTGCTCCTCTACTGCTGGGTACATCAACTGCACGATGGGAGATGAAGAAAGAGAAGTATCTTAACACCCTATAGCCTCTCGAAGATAAGTACAGACGTCTTCGCACCGATCCACAATACTCTATTAGGCCCGCTCATGACTTGTGAGGCCTATGTGACCTAAGGCTCTGATACCAAGCTATCACGGCCCAATTCCCACTATAGGCCGTGATGGCGCCCAACGCCGCTATTAGGCAAGCCAACGGTGAACTGTCCATTTAATTATTTATTTTATTATTTTTAAAGTCATGAATTTTATTTAATAAAGAAACCAAGAGTAAATAGACATGGTGATATAAAGCATAAATAAATCGTAGGAGTGAAATAGTGATATTAATAGACAAAAATCATAAGTATCTACTAGAAATTTTCGCAACCCGATGTTACAAGTGCACGAGTAATCTAGTAGAATATACAAAAACCCCTACAACTACTATCTAAAGTAAAATAGACAGAAATAATAAATACAACAAGAGAAGGCTTCGGGTGCTGTAGAACGAAGCATGGAAAGAAGCTCACCACTAGGCCTTCGGATAATGCGGGTGCACGCCTGGACGGACACTAGATGTACCTGCCTCAGTACCTGCACAATGTGTGCAGAAATGTAGCATGAGTACGTAAAACAATGCGTACCCAGTAAGTATCTAGTCTAACCTCGCAGAAGTAGTGATGAGGGATCGACACCAACACTTACTAGTGGTCAATATATATAAAGTGTGACAATTATAAATAGGCATGAAATACAACAGTAACAATGGAATAAACATTAATAAATAATGATTCTTTAACAGAATATCAATTTAAAATCTCCAATTATCACATATAAATTTTAACACATAAGAGCCACCAAGTAATCATCAAACCTCAAGTCAAGAAGGAAATATCAAGTATAATCTGATTCCTAGCAATTTCACGCACGATTTATGCCGAGGTCGTACGGTCCGATCCAGAATAATCATGTACACTGTTGAGGGTCGTCCGACGTGAACCATAGATGCATCTAAATATACTGCGGAGGTGTTCGGCCCGATCTCAAGGAATAAAGGAACTCTACAAACTACGGTCAACGACTACAACACAGGAATAGTACTCAAAGAAGGCATAATTTCACTAACAATCTAGTATTCTGCCAAAACTCAAGATAGTAAAGCTCGCTCTCATAAAATCCCATATCCAATTTCAATTATAAATTCAAGTAATTAAACTAACAAGTTGGGTTCAAATAATACAAGTACTGCATGGAAAAGTCCTAAGTCTACCCGGACCTAAGCATGCTTTTTAGCTACGTACCGACTCTTATCACTTCGTGCCTATGTAGCACCCACAATTATTATCAAATAATCAATTTAAACACCTACATAGATAATTCCCTCTTACAAGGTTAGGCAAGAGACTTACCTCGCTTCCAAGTTCACTACTCGGCTCTTCAACCACACTAATTGCCTCAAATTGGTGCCAATCAATCCGAAACTAGCTAAAGGTCGCACAAACTAATTAATATATGCTCAAAAGTTCATAATTTAACTATTAAAGTAAATACCCAACCCGATTTGGAAAACTCCTAAAAGTCACTCCCGGGCCCACGTGCCTGAATTTCAGAAATTTTTGTAGATAAATAATACCCATAACCTCATGAACACAAATATATAGTTTTTACTCAATTCCATAATCATTTTTATGGTCTAATCCCATTTTGACCAAAACCTAGGTTTTTCAACAAAATCCTAATTTTTTCATAATTTACATGTTAGAATCTATCCATAATCTAAGTATTAAACTCACATTATGTAGAAATTACTTAACTCAAGATACTATGTGAAAAAATCCTCTCCAAAGAGCTCTAAAATCGGCCAAGCGTTGAGTGAAATGAATAAAATGAGCCTAAGTCCCGTGTTTTAAAAATGCTACTCCCTAGTGAATCCTTCTTCGCGATCGCGATAATGCTCTCGCGATCGCGAAGGCGAAACAGCCAAGGCCCTAAACATGCACTTGAAAAAGTGAAGCGAGCCTTGCGAATGTGTGAGCCTCTTCGCGAATGCGAAGACCAACAACCTGAACCCTCCCTAGATGGCCTTACCTTACACAAACACAAGCCTATGTACGCGAACGCGATGGCAAATGGCCGAGAGAATCGCGATTGCGAGATTTGTATCATGAACTCTTTATCGTGAACACGTAGAACAAAATTTCCCCCAACCCAATTCCTTCTTCACGAATGTGAGGCCTTCTCCGCGTTCGCGAAGTAGGAAACTAGAACATCAAATTTCATAAATTTGAACTTAGTTCCGGGTGGTCCGAAACTCACCCGAACCACCTAGGACCCTGTCAAATTGCACCAACAAGTCCATAAACATAATACTGACCTGCTCAAAGCCTACAAACACATAAAACAACATCGAAACTAAGAAGCTCACCCTAAAGTCAAATTGATCAACTTATGTATTTCAAACTTCTTCAACTAGCTTTGAATGCGACGAATCATATTTAGACAACTCGAAATGACGCCAAATTTTGCGTACAAGCCATCAGTCACCACACGGACCTATTCTCAGGGCACCAACTTTCAACATTAAGCGCCGAAACGCTTCTGGATCACCCGAAACTCGATTTGAACGTGCGCTCAAGTCCAAAATCACCATACAAATATATTGGAACCATTAAATCCCGGTTCCTAGGTCATTTACTCGAAATATTGACTCAAGACAAACTTGGCCATCTTAGGCCACTATTAAGGAACTAAGTGTTCCAATTTCAACCCGAACCCTTCTAAAACCAAACCAACCATCCCCGCAAGTCATAAAATATTAAAAACACATATGGAGAGTCATAATTAGGGAACGGAAATCTAGAAAGTAAAAAACCGATCGGGTCGTTACAAACATGTTATAACCATCCAAACAAGTTGTGGTCATTTAAGTGAGAAGAGAATCATAAAATTTCGAGTTTAAACTCCAGCATAAAGAAATGAAGAGAACAACACAAAATTCCTTCTATAGAGGAAATATATACCATTTGGAGTTAACTAATGTAGAAAGGTTAATGACAAGATATGTGAGCTTAAAGCATGTACGTCAGTTTGACTACCTACCTTATTGAGCTGTTTAAAAGCATAAATGTATCCAGGATTTCATGTAAATGGGTGCACTATTACAAAAAGGTTAATTTAGAATTTATATTTGACGGGTTCAATATTTAGGGTCTTACCATAAATCCATTATCATTTAAAAATATACATTAATTTTTATTTATTTTCAATTTTAGTGATTTTAACATATATACTTATACTCTATTTACAAATGCTGAAATTATTGAACCATCCTACATTATCCACTGCTATTAGTTTTAATTATATCAAAATTTACGATTGACAAGGGAGATCAAGGATTTTAATGTGTTACATTTGAAAATTTTGAATGAATAAATCAAATAAAAAAGAAAGAAAAAGAAAAACAAATACATAATTAAAACACAATGTGGGACAATAGACATGCCTACAAACTAAGATTTGAACTTCTAACTTCACTTGTAAATGTGTCCTAAATAATCATTGCCCCATAGGACTCTTTGAGCTAGGGTGCCCACAATGTACATTTAAGGAATTTTTTTAAAAATATAATATTATTATATATGGTATAAAGAGGGGAACATGAGTTTACGTACCCCATACTCCAACACATAGATACGCCACTATTTAATAGGTTTCCTTTTATCTTATTGAGAATATTTTGGGCCTTAAACAATTGCAACTGAAATATATCTTTATTATAAAATAAAAACTATAAAGTAAATTAACCAAAGACAAGTATAGAGAGAGACTAATATATTATGCTACTTCAAACTGGTGTACATAATAAACTGAAATCTCCTCTATTTATAGAAGAAATGAAGTTGTTGTGTAAGTTACTATTGTACCAACTATAGATAATCTTCTACGGGAGTAATATTTATCCACAACGGGGTACAAAAATGATAAGCTTCATCCGGAGGCTTATTTTCAATAGAGTACTAAATAGATAAACATATTGATGGCGGTGTCCAATATGGATAAACTTCTTCAGGAAACTTATTTACAACAGAGTACTAAATGACCATCCACAATATAATATATTTATAACACTCCCCCCTTGGATGTTCATTAAAAGATGATGTGCCTCATTAAAACCTTACTAGAAAAAATCCCGTGGGAATAAATCCTAGTGAAGGAAAACGAGTACACATATTTAGTAATACGCATTGCTAGCTGCCTCATTAAAAACCTTATAAGAAAAACCCTGTGGGAAAAACCTTAGTAAGGAAAAAAAGTACAATGCGTATTTTACTCCCCCGGATGAAAATATTGTTTTAAATATTTGAGTTTTCGCAATCCAGTCTTGTATACCATCTTCTCAAAAGTTGAAGTTGGCAAAGATTTAGTGAATAAATCTGCCGGATTGTCACTTTAATGGATTTGCTGCACATTGATATTACCGTTCTTCCGGAGATCATGTGTGAAGAATAATTTTGGTGAAATGTGTTTCGTTCTATCTTTTTTTATGAATCCTACCTTTAATTGGGCTATGCATGCAACATTATTTTTGTATAAAATTATGGGTCTTTTATCACATTCCAAACCATATTTTTCTCTAATGAAATGAATCACTAATCTCAACTATACGCATTTCCTACTGGCTTCATGAATAATTTTTATCTCAGCATGATTTGAAGAAGTAGCAACAATAGATTGCTTGGCGTAGCGCCATGATATGACAGTACCTCCACATAAAAACACGTACCCGGTTTGATATCAAGCTTTATGGGGATCAGATAGATAACCTGCATCTGTATAACCAACAAGATCTCCACTATCTTTGTTAGTATAAAACAAACCCATATCAAGAGTTCCCTTTAAATATCACAATATATGCTTAATCCCGTTCCAATATCTCCATGTAGGAGAAGAGTTATATCTAGCTGGTAAATTAACAAAAAATTCTATGTCAGGCCTTGTAGCATTAGCAAGATACATAAGTGTACCAATTTCACCGAGATAGGGAAGTTTCAGTACAAAGGAGTTCCTCATCCTCTTCTGGAGGTCGGAACTGATCCTTATTCACTTCAAGTGATTGAACAACCATTGGTGTACTCAATGGGTGCACTTTGTCCATGTAAAAGCGTTTTAAGACCCTTTCTGTATAGGCATATTGATGGATAAAGATCCCATTTGCTAAATGTTCAATTTGCAGACCAAGACAAAATTTTGTCTTTCCAAGATCTTTCATCTTAAATTCTTTCTTAAGATATTCAATTGCCTTTTGGCGCTCTTCTGGAGTTCCAACAAGATTTATGTAATCAACATAAATAACAAGTATAACAAATTCTGATGCCATTATCTTTATAAAAATACATGGAAAAATAATATCATTTATGTAACCTTCTTTCAGCAAGTACTCACTGAGGCGATTATACCACATGCGCTCGGATTGCTTTAAACCTTACAAAGATTTTTGTAAAATGATTGAACACATTTCCCAAGATTTTGAATATGCTTTAGGAATTTTAAATCCTTTAGGGATTTTCATGTAAATTTCATTATTAAGTGAACTGTCACGACCCAATTTCTCCTATAGGCCGTGATGGCACCTAACGTTATCGCTAGGCTAGCTGACAATGAACTGGCTCTCCGATCCTTTCTTTTAAAGATTTGAAATAGTTGATTCTTTTTAGTTTGTGCATAATTAAGAAGTAAGCTTTTAAATAAAATGAGAAATTAATATTTTTAAAGCAGTGAGATAAATAAGATAACCCAAAAATCATCATGTGCCTACTAGCTTAAACCACCAAGACCTAGTGTCACAAGCGTACGAGCATCTAGTAGAATATACAAAAGAGTTCTATGCTACTATCCGAAATGAAATAGATGAAAATTACAAGAAAAAGAAAAGACTTCGGCTGCTGCGGAACGGCTCGGAAGGTGGCTCACTGTGTAGTCTCGTAGAAGTGATCAAGTGTGCGCGCCAGACTGATATCCAGATGCACCTGCCTCAGGTCCTGCACATTAAGTGCAGAAGTGTAACATGAGTACATTAATAACATGTACCCAGTAAGTATCTAGTCTAATCTCAAAGAAGTAGTGACGAGGAGTCGACTTTGACACTTACTAAGGGCTAACGATAAAATGTCAAAATAAGAACTGAGCATGGATTACAGAAAAATATATCTTTAACTCAATAATAGGAATAATAAAAAATCCTTTCGCTAATAGTATGTCCCAAGTTTATTTCCATCATTTAACAGTTTATATCTCAAGTCAACGAAACAATATCAATGATAGTTGATTCCAAAGATTTATTATGCGCAATTTATGTCGAGGTCGTACGGTCCGATCCAACTGTCACGACCCAAATCGATGGGCCGTGACTGGTGCCCGAATTCTAAATGTCGAATATCCTTAAGCATGAATTTAAGATATAATCATGAATAACGTATGTAGGGGAAACCTACCCAAAAGACATATGTACATATACATGCGAAATACAATGGGCGAGCCGGCAAGGCTGCTGTAGACAACTATATACCCAAAACTGGAAGCCGACAAGGCCACATACTATCCGACTATACATAATTGTGTACATACCTCTAATAGAAAATACAATTTTACAAGGACGGGACTGGGCCAGGTCATACCCATATATGTATGCAAGCATATCGTACCAAAATCAAAAGCAGCTCTGGATCAAGTGGAGCACGCCAACTCTCGCTGATCAAGAATCCTAAGAAGGGGGACCGTCAACTTGCCTACCTACACCTGCGGGCATTAAATGCAGGCCCCGGGAAATAGGACGTCAGTACGAATAATGTACTAAGTATGTAAGGCATGAAAATCAGTACATAAGAGACATAGATGAAACATTGAATAAGGAATTCTGCCTGTAAGTCTAAATAACTTTGCAAATCCTGAAACAGTTATAATATCATGCACGTGCGTGTAAATGTCGTGTCATGCATAGGTATAGGTGTACATAACATCATTAAGCCTCTGAGGGCATCCCGTCATATCATCTTGGCCACTGTGGGCAAAATCATCAACATATACCAACTGATCAGGTGGTGGTGCGTATATAAAGCCGTAATCTTTTCCCATATCCCATATACATATAATATACATGTATATAATGCCATCTGGTCATGGGTCAATGTACATGTATAAATGCATGAAATACATAAGAAATACGTTAATAAGATTTCTCGTAATGCCATAAAAATCAATATGCCTTTCAAATAAACTTTATCAAATACGTATTTTTCTGAGACCCATGAACAGAGGATATAATAATAATTCACATGGGGAATCAAGAATATAGACACCCCTAGTATTTCTATGAATAAAGTCATTTATGAAAGTTGCGTATTTTGCTCGTTTCATTAGTATTATTTGGATCATGCCAAAAAGAAAGAAGAGATAACCTTCACATACCTGGAGTAGGAAAAAATCCGTATGATATTCTTGGAAAAGGTTGCACCGTACTTCTTTAGAACCGCGAAGTTTCACGTTGCTACTGTGCTAAGAAATCTCGTTGGTTGAAGAAATCACGTTGTAGTGTCTTTGTAGGAACTTGTAGGAATTGTAGGAATTTGTAAGAAACTGTGTTGCTAATGTGCTAAAGCTCACGTTCTTGATTGTAGTGTTGTGTAAGGAATTGTAAGAATCTGATTGTAGTGGTTGAGAATGAAATGTTGTTTGTATTCAAAATTCTAGAAATGAAGTGTCTTGAAATTAATATATTAGGTTGCCACCTAATCATAAATGACCAAGAGTCATTTGTCTGGTTAGTGTCTTGCTGCCACATGGGGTAGGGGAGGGGTCTTAATCTTATCCTATAACCAATTAATTAATTAGGTAATATCCAACTACCCGATAATTAACCAATTACCCACATAATTAAAAATTATCTTAAATTACTTAAAATTTTACTTATTTTTAATACACTTTATACATCGTACTATCACGGTCATATGGTATCTTGTATGGTACTAGTCCATAAATAACGGGTATTATAGCTCGGACCATATTTTATCCCAAATCGACAACCTTCAATGAAACTCATTTTCTTTAATTCGTATACCCTTTATCCTTCATGTCCCTTACTTATCGCTTGTTATAAATAGCATAAATACGTTAACCTCAGGATAATCTCATCCCCGAGTCTACGTTGATTAACTGAAGACGAAACTTTTACGTACGAAAACGCGAGATGTAACATCCTTCCCCTCTTAGAAACATTCATCCTCGAATGTTTAACTCCTGGGGATCTATATAACTTTGGCAGAGTTGCCTTTGTAACAATACTACTACCAACGCTTCCTGTAGAACTCAATAATTTAACGCCATATAGGACCACAATCATCAATAATGACAATGGCCCACACGACCAATGACAATAACTAACACAAGAATCCATACACGTACCTTGAGGTTGTGATGTCTCAGTCGGACCCTCCTCTGGAGGAGGAAATAAGTAGGGATATCTAAATTTCATGTCTTCCTCGGCCTCCCAAGTCATTTATTCCACATTGTTGTTTCTCCAAAGTACTTTCACTGAAGCTACGTCTTTAGTTCTCAATCTCCGAACCTGTCTGTCTAATATAGCAATGGGAGTTTCTTCATATGATAGCTGCTCTGTGGCCTGAACGTCGTCAACTGACATGATTCTAAAAGGATCTCCGATACATTTACGGAGCATAGACACCTGAAAGACTGGATGTACAGACTCCAAGTCCAAAGGCAAGTCTAACTCATATGCTACTTGGCCTACCTTGCGTATGATCCTATATGGTCCAATGTACCGAGGGATAAGTTTTCCTTTCTTACCGAACCTCATAACACTTCGTCAACCTGAAACTCCAAGTCTCGCCGTCGATTATCCGCATAAGACTTCTGACGACTTTGAGCTGCTAATAGCCTTTCCTGTATAAGCTTAATTTTCTCGATTGCCTGTTGTACCAATTCTGGTCCTACTAACGTAGTTTCCCCAACATCAAACCACCCTATAGGCGACCTACACTTCTGTCCATAAAGAGCTTCGTATGGAGCCATCTGAATACCGGAATAGTAGCTATTATTATATGCAAACTCAATAAGCGGCAGATGATCATCCCAGCTACCTTTGAAGTCTATCACACAAGCTCGTAACATATCCTCAAGTGTCTGAATAGTACGCTCAGCCTGTCCGTCTGTCTGGCGATGAAATATTGTACTAAGACTTACCTGAGTCCCCAATCCTTTTTGGAAGGACCTCCAGAAATTAGCTGTAAACTGAGCTCCTCTCTCCGAGATAATAGATACAGGGACACCATGCAGTTGCACTATCTCCTTAATATAAAGCCTTGCATAATCCTCTGCGGAATATGTAGTCCTAACGGGCAGAAAATGGGCTGACTTTGTAAGCCAATCAATAATCACCCATATCGAATCGAACTTACGCTGGGTACGAGGTAAGCCTACGATGAAATCCATATTGATTACTTCCCATTTCCAAGTCAGAATCTCCATAGCCTGCAATAATCCACCGGTTTTTTTATGCTTAATCTTAACCTGCTGACAGTTAGGACACTGAGCAACAAACTCCACTATATCCTTTTTTATTCTGTCCCACCAATATACTTCCCTGATATCATGATACATCTTTGTCTCTCCTGGATGGATAGAATAACGAGATTAGTGAGTTTCTCCCATAACCTGCCGACGCAGCCCTGCAACATTAGGGACACATAATCATCCTCGATATATGAGGACCCCATCTTCTGTAATTTCAAACGGTGTCTTCTCCTTCTGAGGGGTGGTATCCCTATAACGAACTAACATAGGATCCTCGTACTAAGGTTCCTTTACTTCAGTTACTAAAGAGGATGTTGCTGTATCCTGAATAGTAATTCCAATATCACCTGAGTCCAGTAACCGAACTCCCAGACTAGCTAGTTGATGAATCTCATGGGCTATTCCCCTCTTTTATGGCTGTAAATATGACATGCTACCCATAGATCTATGGGCTAGGGCATCGGCTATTACGTTTGCCTTCCCCGAATGGTATAAAATATCAATGTCATAGTCTTTAAGTAGATCCAACCATCTCCTTTGACGTAAATTCAATTCCTTTTGCTTGAAGATATACTGGAGGTTTTTATGATCCGTATAGATATCAACATGAATGCCATACAAGTAGTGCCTCCACATCTTTAGTGCATGAATCACCGCGGCTAACTCTAAATCATGGGTCGGGCAATTCTTCTCGTGCCTTCTTAGTTTTCTAGAAGTATAAGATACAACCTTACCATGCTACATCAGTACACAACCCAATCCAACGCCCAAAGCGTCACAATAGATAACATAACTATCGATCCCTTCTGGGAGCGTTAGAACCGGTGCTGAAATTAGTCTATCCTTTAATGCCTGGAAACTCCGTTCGCAAGCATCAGTCCATTGAAATTTAGCTCCCTTTTGAGTCAAATTACATGGGTATTCTAATCTTTTACAATTCATGAAATTCCTCCTTTTGAAGGCCCAAACGTCATCCTTTATCTATCACAATTACGCCCTTATTCCACTACCAGGGCAGCATTCCATCTCTTCTAAATGCTACTGGTCTTGGACTCCTTTGAGTTCATCCAGGCTATACTGAGCTTTCTATGACTTAGAGAAACCACCAGCTCTCTTATTTTCATAGGCTTAATCCCAAGGACTTATCCATTCTCGTCACCTTCTCACTCACCTTTTCTTATCCTTACTCCTGTCTTCCTAAAACCTTGTTGCTCTATCATACTTTAGCTTGCGACCTACACATATCTATTTATACTTATTCGCACCCTTATTTTAACTTGCTTGCACCATAGATTTCCTTATGTTATTCTGGAACATTAAGAGAGACATCACATACCACTCTTGTCAAAGGTGCTAAAAGAGAAGAAAATTCCTTTACAAGTCTCGTGTAATAATCTGCCAAACCGAGAACGTTACGAACCTCCGTCGGTGTTGTGGGTCTAGGCCAAGTCGTTACTGCCTCAATCTTTTATGTATCCACCCGGACGCCTTCGCCAGAAATGATATTCCCAAGGAAAGCTACAGAGTTCAACCAGAATTCACATTTAGAGAATTTTTTTTTTTGGCATGCAACTTCCCTCTTTATAGAATTCTGAGCACAATACGCAAATGATCTGCATGCTCGGCCTATGAATGAGAATACACCAATATATCATCGATAAATATAATTATGAACAGATAAAAAATAAGGGCATGAACACACAGTTCTTCAAATCCATGAATATTGCTGGGGCATTGGTCAAACCGAATGACATAACACGAAACTCAAAGTGCCCGTATTTGGTCCTGAATGCTGTCTTTAGAGTATCTTTCTTCTTAACCCTTACCTGATGGTACCCGAACCTCAAGTCTATCCTTGAGAAACACTTGGCACCTTGCAACTGATCAAATAAATCATCAATCCTCAGGAGCAGGTACTTATTCTTGATCGTCACCTTATTCAACTGTCTATAATCAATACACATCCGTAAGGAACCATCTTTCTTCCTCACAAATAACACAGGTGCTCCCCACGGTGATGTACTAGGTCTGATAAAGCTTTTTTCAAGCAAGTCCTTTAGTTGTTCCTTCAACTCTTTCAGCTCTGCGGGGGCCATTCTATAGGGAGGAATAGATATTGGATGAGTATCTGGTAGTAGGTCAATAGCAAACTCAATTTCTCGCTCTGGCGGAAGACCTAAAAGCTCATCGGGAAACTCATTACCCACGGGGATGGACTGAATGGTTGGTGACTTTACTTCCACATCCTGAACCCGAACTAAGTGATAAATATAGCCTTTTCCGATCATCTTCCTTGACTTGGGATAGGAAATAAATCTACCTCTCGGCGATGCCGTATTACCTTTCCACTCTAAAACATGATCTCCTGGAAATTAGAATCGAACCAACAATCAACGTTAGCATAACAAAAATCCAACCAATCCATTCCCATTATAACATCAAATCCTACTCAACCAAGTTCCACGTACCTTATCCTTATTTGTTATCAAACTTATCAAGGGCCATAACGGGCCACATCTATATACACGTAACAATATCATGACTTAATTCGTATAAGTCATTCAAAGCAAGAAAAAGTTTATATAGATGCATAAGGGCCGACAAGGCCGTAGACATGTCATACCCAAAACTATATACAGGATACTGTCTGCAAAACCTCTAAGTAAACATAACCATAATATATACAAGTCGGGGCAGGGCTCCCTACATCCTCATAAAACAACCTAACATATTCAGAACCCTAAATTGGTAATAATCCAAGAAGAAGTGGAGCTCACCAACCAAAAGATGACATCTGGAGGAAGTCTACAGTAGAGGGTCCTTGCCTCGTCCTATATGAGAGCCTCGATCAGACATACTTCGAAGAGGAATCTTCATATCCTTATCAGTTACCTTCCTCCTCTTGTCCTGACTAATATCCTCTTCCTCTGCGTATCCCATAACATACACTGACGAACCTTGATTGACAGACTCCCAAGACTGTGGACTATCTGGAACCTCAGAAGAGCTAGTGTCCTCAAATACTTTGACATAGTTTTGAGCCTGAGGGGAATCTGGTTGTGCCAATCCATGCACCACTCCCCTTATACCTTGATCAATGGGCCCTGATAATGAAACTAAGGGCCTTGGTGAGGTCGGAACTCCTCTCACCTCATCTACTGCCGGCGAAATCGAAACTACTCATATGGATCCTCGGATGGATCCTACTTGATAGAACCCATGATCTCCGATGGATTTGACTCCATTATCTAACTTATATCTCCTTCTAACACCTTCATAGCCTTCTGACCTATGCTAACGGCTTGCGCCTGTCGTCTAGTAGTAATAGGCATCACTAAAAACATAAATAAGGTAAAGATTAGGAGTGGATACTTATGACTCAGTTCTATCGCACAATCTGGATTAGAAGGAAACGTAACCATCCTAAATATCATGTAGCCTCCTGTCTATAAGTGTGGTGCACAACACTCCCATAAACAAGACTCTACTAGACACGGTCTGTAGACAACCCTAGGACAGAACTGCTCTGATACCACTTTTGTCACGACCCAAACCGATGGGCCGCGACGGGTGCCCGAATTCTACATGTCAAATATACTTAAGCATGAATTTAAGATTTAATCATGAATAACGTACGCGAGGGAAACCTACCCAAAAGACATATGTACATATATATGCGAAATATAGTGGGCGAGCCGGCAAGGCTGCTATAGACAACTATATACCCAAAACTGGAAGCCGACAAGGCCACATACTATCCGACTATACATAACTGTCTACAGACCTCTAATAGAAAATACAACTGTACAAGGACGGGATTGGGCCACGTCATACCCATATATGTATACAAGCATTATCGTACCATAATCAAAAGCAGCTTTGGATCAAGTGGAGCACACCAACTCTCGCTGATCAAGAATCCTAAGAAGGGGGACTGTCAGCTTGCCTACCTGCACCTGCGGGCATGAAACGCAAGCCTCGGGAGATAGGACGTCAGTACGAATAATGTACTGAGTATGTAAGGCATGAAAATCAGTACATAAGAGACATAGATGAAACATGGAATAAGGAATTCCGCCTGTAAGTCTAAATAACTTTGCTAATATTGAAACAGTTATAATATCATGCACGTGCATGTAAATGTCGTGTCGTGCATAAGTATAGGTGTACATAACATCATCAAGCCTCTGAGGGCATCCCATCATATCATCTCGGCCACTGTGGGCAAAATCATCAACATATACCAACTGATCAGGTGGTGGTGCGTATATAATGTCGTAACCTTTTTCCATATCCCATATATATATAATATACACGTATATAACGCTATCTGGTCATGGGTCAATGTACATGTATAAATACATGAAATGCATAAGAAATACGTTAATAAGATTTCTTCTAATGCCATAAAAATCAATATTCCTTTCGGATAAACTTTATCAAATACGTATTTTTATGAGACCCATGAACAGAAGATATAATAATAATTCACATAGGGAATCAAGAATATAGACACCCCTAGTATTTTTATGAATAGAGTCATTTATGAAAGTTGTGTATTTTGCTTATTTCATTTGTATTATTTGGATCCTGCCAAAAAGAAAGAAGGGATAGCCTTCACATACCTGGAGTAGGGAACCATTCGTATGATATTCTTGGAAAAGGTTGCACCGTACTCCTTTAGAACTGCAAAATTTCACGTTTCTATTGTGCTAAGAAATTTCGTTGTTTGAAGAAATCACGTTGTAGTGTCTTTGTAGGAACTTGTAGGAATTTATAAGAAATTGTGTTGCTAATGTGCTAAAGCTCACGTTCATGATTGTAGTGTTGTGTAAGGAATTGTAGGAATCTGATTGTAGTGATTGAGAATGAAATGTTGTTTGTATTTAAAATCCTAGAAATGGAGTGTCTTGAAATTAATATATTAGGTTGCCACCTAATCATAAATGACCAAGAGTCATTTGTTTGGTTAGTGTCTTGCTGCCACGTGGGGTGGCGGAGGGGTCCTATAACTAATTAATTAATTAGGTAATATCTCGCTAACCGATAATTAACCAATTACCCACATAATTAAGAATTATCTCAAATTATTTAAAATTCTACTTGTTTTTAATATACTTTATACATTGTACTATCACGATCATATGGTATCTTGTATGGTACTAGTCCATAAATAGCGGGTATTATAGCTTGGACCGTATTTTATCCCAAATCGACAACCTTCAATGAAACTCATTTTCTTTAATTCGTGTACCCTTTATCCTTCATATGACTTACTTATCGCTTGTTATAAATATCATAAATATGTTAACCTCAGGATAATCACATCCCCGAGTCTACGTCGATTAACTAATGACGAAACTTTACATACGAAAATGCGAGACGTAACACCAACATAAAAATATTTGAATTCTACACTGCCGAGGGTCGAACGACACAAACCATAGATGCATCTATCTGCTACCGAGGCATTCGGTCCTCTCCACGAATGAGAAAATACTTTATACCAGTCAAATTCAAGATTTTATTAAGAGTCAATCATTTAAGAAAATACCAATCCTCAATAACAATCAAGTGGCCCGTTCAAGAATTGAAGTATGTGAGATTTGGCCTTCTACCATTCCACTATCAAGTTCCAACATGATTTAAGCAATTAGGTTACCAAGTAGGGTGCAAACATCGTCAATATAGCATGGTATGGGTCCTAGACTACCCGGACAATAGCATAATCAGTAGCTACGTACGGACTCTCGTTACTTCGTGCGTACGTAGTAGCCCCTACAAATAGAAGCACATATTAATTCAATTTACCTATGGGGTTAATCCCCTATTACAAGGTTAGAAAAGAGACTTACCTTGTCTCAAAGCCTACTTTCCGGTCCAAGATTGTGCTCAAACCCTCAATTCGGTGCCAAACGACTCGAAACTAGTCAAATGTTACGTAAAATAATCAATACATGTTCAAAAGTTCATATTCTAACTATTAAAGTGATTACCCAACCCCAAATGCAGGATTCCTAAAATTCACCCCCGGGCCCATAACCTCATGAACTCAAATATATGATTTATACTAAACTCCATAACAAGTTTTGTGGTTAAATCTCATTTTTATCAAAATCTAGGTTTTCACCTAAACCCATAATTTTCCCTAATTTACATGTTCTAATATACCCATAAACTATGTATTTAACTCACATTATGTGGAAATTACCATCCTCAGATTACTAGGTGAAATCCACTCTCTAAGAGCTCCAAGAATCGCCCAAACAATGAAATAAATGAGCTAAAAATGTCTAAGTCCCATATTAAATTGGGGTCTGCCTCCAGCGATTTCCGCACCCACGGTGCCTTGGCCGCATTTGCGTCATCACTTCTGCGGATCAAGGTCCGCTTCTACGGAGGTGCCTGAGCTGGCTAGTTTCGCTTCTGCGGGCGGAAGACCGCTTCTACTGTCCCACTTCTGTGGCGAGCTTGTCGCACCTGCGACTCTCTTATGCTTCTGCGATCACCCTCTTTGCACCTGCACCTCCGCAGGTGCGGTCACCTTGCCACTTTTGTGATCTATGGCTCACTTCTGCGAGCTCGCACCTATGGCTATCCCTCCGCAGGTGCGATTACACCAGAAACTTGGTGCTTCAGCTATTCTTCCAAGTCCAAACTTGGTCCTTGCCTAGTCCAATTGACACCCGAGGCCTTCCGGGGCCCCGTCCAAACATATCAACAAGTTTGAAATTATAAAACGGACTCACTCGACCCTCAAAATGCATAAAACAACAACGAAACTAAGAATCATACCCCAAACCAAATTGAATCAAGAATATGAACTTCAAGTTCTTCTAACTCACTCCCAACGCGCCAAAATATACTTAAACTACTCGGAATGACGCCAAATTTTGCGTACAAGTCTTAAATCACCATACAAAACTTTTCTCGATCTCGGAATTCTATTTGGACCTCGATATCACTAAAACCTACTCCAAACCAAATTTGAAGAACTTTAAAACTTCAAAGAACCAACTTTCACTATTAGGCACCAAAATGCTCCCAGGTCATCCAAAACATGATCCGAACATACGCCCAAGTCCGAAATCATCATACGAATCTATTGGAACCTTCAAATCCTAATTTTGATGTTGTCTACTCAAAACGTTGACCAAAGTCAAACTTAGCCTTTTTAGCCAACCTTAAGGAACAAAATGTTTCGATTTCAACCCGAACCCTTCCAAATCCCGAACTAACCATCCCCGCAAGTTGTAAAACAGTAAAAGAACGTACGGGGAGTCTTATTTAGGGGAACGAGGTTCTAAAAATCAAAATAACCGATCGGATCGTTACATTCTCCACCTCTTAAACAAACGTTTGTCTTTGAACGGGTCTAGGATCATACGTGAAGTGCTGAATAGGTATGGATATCTGCTCCGCATGTCCTCCTCAAACTCCCAGGTCACCTCCTCGACTGGTTGGCCCCTCCACTGAACCTTTATCGCGAAAATCCTCTTGGATCTCAACTGGCGAACCTGCCTATCAACAATGGAAACTGGCTGCTCCTCATAACCCAATCTCTCATCTAACTGAAGCGTGTTGTAGTCTAACACATGTGACAAGTCGGCATGATACCTCCGGAGCATAGAAACGTGGAAAACCGGATGAACTCCCGATAGACTGGGAGGCAAAGCAAGCTCATAAGCAACCTCTCCAACTCGTCTCAACACCTCAAATGGGCCTATAAACCTTGGGCTCAACTTGCCCTTCTTCCCGAACCTCATAATCCTCTTCATCGGCGAGACTTTCAAGAGAACCTTCTTGCCCGCCATAAATGATACATCACGCGCCTTCTGATCCGCGTAGCTCTTCTGTCAGGACTGTGATGTGCGGGGTCGCTCCTGAATCAACTTTACCTTTTTCCAAGGCATCCTTCACCAAATCATTACCATATAACTTAGCCTCGCCGGGCTCAAACCATCCGATGGGAAAACGACATCGCCGACCAAATAAAGCCTCGAATGGAGCCATCTTAAGGATAACTGTTGTTGTAAGCAAACTCGGACAAAGGCAAGAATCAATCCCACTGCCCTCCAAAGTCAATCACACATGCTCTAAGCATGTCCTCCAAGCTCTGAACTGTCCGCTCCCACTGCCCGTCGGTCTATGGATGAAATGTTGTGCTGAGCTCTACACGGGTCCCCAATTCACTCTGTACTGCTCTCCAGAAATGCGAAGTCAACTGAGGGCCTCTGTCTGATATGATGGAAACAGGCACACCATGCAACTGAACTATCACCTGAATATGAATCTAGGCCAACCTCTTTGATGTATACGTAGTCACCACTGGGATGAAGTGTGCCGACTTGGTCAATCTGTCGACAATGACCCAAACTGCATCAAACTTCCGCAAAGTCCGCAGAAACCCAACTACGAAGTCTATAGTAATGAGCTCCCATTTCCACTCTGGTATAGTCATCTGCTGGAGTAGGACACCTGGCCTCTAGTGCTCATACTTAACCTGCTGGCAATTTAGACATCTAGCTACATACTCAGCTATGTCCTTCTTCAACTTCCGCCACCAATAATGCTGCCTCAGGTCACGATACATCTTCGTAGCACCTGAATGAATGGAATACCGAGAACTGTGCACCTCCTCTAGAATCCTCTCCCTCAAGCCATCGATATTAGGAACACATAGACGACCCTGGAGTCACAGAACACCATCCTCGCCAATAGTAACCTCCTTGGCACCACCCTGTAGTACCGTCTCTCTAAGAACCAACAAGTGCGGATCATCAAACTGTCGAGCCTTGATCTGCTCCAATAGTGAAGACTGGGCAATGACGCAGGAAAGAACTTGACTGGGCTTTGAAATATCCAACCTCACAAGTCTGTTAGCCAAGGACTGAATGTCCAAGGCTAGTGGCCGCTCCTATGCTGAAATGAATGCCAAGCTACCCATACTCTCTGCCTTTTTGCTCAAGGCATCCGCGACTAAATTCGCCTTGCCCGGATGATAAAAAATGGTGATGTCATAATCCTTCAATAACTCAAGCCATCTACACTACCTCAAATTGAGATCCCTTTGCTTGAACAAATGCTGCAAGCTGCGATGATTAGTGTAAACCTCACAGGACACACCATAAAGATGATGCCTCCAGATCTTAAGAGCATGAACAATCGCGGCCAACTCTAAATCGTGTACAAGATAATTCTTCTCATGAGGCTTTAGATGACGTGAAGCATTATCAATAACTCGCCCCTCCTACATCAATACACAGCCCAAACCAACGCGTGAAGCATCGCAATACACAGTATACATCCCTGAACCGAAAGGCAACACTAGGACTGGTGTTGTGGTCAAAGCTGTCTTGAGCTTCTTGAAGCTCGCCTCACAATCATCGGACCAACGGAACGGAGCACCATTCTGGGTCAATCTAGTCAAAGGTGCTGCAATGGATGAGAAGCCCTCCATAAACCGGCGATAATAACCTGCTAACCCCAAGAAGCTTCTGATCTCAGTCGCCATAGTAGGATGAGGCCAACTCTGAACTGCCTCAATCTTCTTGGGATCTACCTTAATACCCTCGTCTGATACAACATGCCCCAAGAATGCTACAGAATCTAACCAAAACTCACACTTGTAGAACTTAGCATATAGCTTCTGTTCCCGTAAGGTCTAAAGCACCACTCTCAAATGCTGCTCGTGCTCCTCCATATTGTGCGAGTAGATCAAAATGTCATCAATAAAGACAATGGAGAATGAATCAATATATGGCTGAAACACCATGTTTATGAAATCCATAAACGTCGTTGGGGCGCTAGTCAAACCGAAGGACATCACTAGAAACTCGTAATGGCCATACCTAGTACGGAAAGTAGTCTTCGGAACATCCGAGTCCCAAATCTTCAACTGATGGTACCCTGATCTCAAGTTGATCTTAGAGAACACCCTAGTACCCTGCAACTGGTCAAACAAATCATCAATACGCGATAACGGGTACTTGTTCTTAATGGTAACTTTGTTCAACTAGCGGTAATCAATGCACATCCGCATAGACCCATCTTTCTTCTTCACAAATAACACTAGTGCACCCCAAGGTGATACACTCGGCCTGACAAACCCCTTTGCTAGCAACTCCTCAAGCTGCTCCTTCAAATCCTTCGGAGCCATACGGTACGATGGGATAGATATAGGCTGGGTACTTGGAACCGAATAAATGCAAAAGTCAATATCACGATCTGGTGGCATGCCTGGAAGATTAGAAGGAAACACATCAGAGAACTCCCGGACTACTGGTATTGAATCGATCACCGGAGACTCTGCGGTAGTATCCCAAACATAAGCTAAGTAAGCCAAATAACCCTTCTCGACCATGTGTCGAGCCTTCAGAAAAAAAATGGTCTGACTAGGTGTTCTAACAGATGACAACTCCAATCTAGGCAACTCGAGCATCGCCAAGGTAACAGTCTTGGCATGGCAATCAAGGATGGCGTGATATGGGGATAACCAGTCCATGAAACCTCAAAGTCGATCATATCGAGCAACAGGAGATCTGCTCTAGTCTCATAACCACAGAATGTGACCACACATGACAAATAGATCCGATCTGCAACAACAAAATCACCCACAGGAGTGGACACATAAACATGAGTGCCCAAAGACTCACGAGGAACATCCAGGAAATGAGCAAACAGAGATGACACATATGAATAGGTAGACACTGGATCAAATAATACCGAAGCATTCCTACCGCAAACAGAAAAAGTACCTGTGATCATGGCATCTGAGGCCACTGCATCTGATCTGGCCGGGAAAGCATAGAATCTAGTCGGAGTGCCAACTAGCTGGCCTCCACCTGACTGAATAGTAGTTGGTTGACCTCCCCCTGCCTGGCCTCCACCTCTGGGCGATCGGACGGCTGGTGCTGTAATCATAGGCTGAGAACCCTGTTGCACTGCCTTGCACCGAAGCTTGGGGAAGAACCTCTGCACGTGGCTGAAATCCCCGCACTCGAAACAACCTCTTGGTACGAAGGGCTGCTGACCTGAAGACTGGCCCTGATGGCCTGAATACCCACTGGAAATACCCTGAATAGCTGGTGGGCGATAAGAACTCTCTGGCATGGCACTGAAATAAGGTCACACTGGAGCACCCTGAGGAGGCGGCGGTGCTGGATATGTGGGCCTGCTGGACTGGCCCCTCATGAACTGACCTCTGCCCCCAGTCGAGGCTCCTCTAAACTCTCCGGAATAATGGACCCGATTGTCCAGTTGCATCTGCTCTTTACCTCTCTGATAGTAACCCTTAATCCTTCGAGCTTTCTCCAGTACTAGCTGATAAGAAGTCCCCATCTCAACCTCCTGGGCTATAGTGGCCTGAATACCTAAGTGCAACCACGCAACAAACCTCCGCACTCTCTCCGCGTCAGTAGGAAGTATCATAAGTGCATGGCGAGACAAATTAGAGAACCTCGTCTCATAGTCGGTCACTGACATCTGACCCTACCGAAGCTGCTCAAACTAGAACTGCAACTCTTCCCTCTGGGAGGGTGGAATATACCTATCCAAGAAAAGGCGTGTAAACTGATCCCAAGTCATGGGAGGAGAACCTGCTGGTCTACCAAGTAGATGAGACTGCCAACACCTAAGAGCCTTGCCCTCCAGCTGGAAAGTAGTGAAATCCACCCCATGGGACTCTAGTATACTCATGTTGTGCAATCTGTCCCTGCACCTATCAATGAAGTCCTAGGGGTCCTCATGTCGCTCACCTCCGAAGACAGGAGGGTGAATCCTGGTCCATCTGCCCAATAGCTTATTCGCTCACCGGCCGTAGCTGGTCTAGGCTCAGTTACAGCTGCTAAAACTGGCTGGGCTCCGCCCATTGGTAGTGCACCCGGGGTCTGATATACAGTAGTTTCCTATCCTGGAGTCTGAGTAGTAGGTGTATGTGCTCCCCATCCCACCTGAGATGTGGCTGGGTCTGCTGGAAATAAACCAGTTTGGGTCATAGAATCCATGAACCGTAGCATACGGCCCATGACCTACTGATAACTCGGTGCTGACATGAAATCTACCGGGGCTGGCTCTGCTGTAGGCACCTCGCCCTGATCCTCAATAACGGTATCCTCTACTGGATCCGCTGGTGGTATAGCTGGGGCAACTCTGGGACGTCTTCGTCCCCTACCTCGGGCTTGTGTCCTCCCC
Organism: Nicotiana tomentosiformis; assembly: GCF_000390325.3. Classification (NCBI taxonomy): domain Eukaryota; kingdom Viridiplantae; phylum Streptophyta; class Magnoliopsida; order Solanales; family Solanaceae; genus Nicotiana; species Nicotiana tomentosiformis. The sequence continues at coordinate 119,471,634 of NC_090812.1, forward strand.
CGGCCTCTGCCTCGACCTTTAGCAATAGGGGAAGCAGCTCCTCCCAGGTCCAGAACATCTGCCGTGAGCGTTCTCACCATTTGTGAGAGAGAATAAGAGAAAGACACTTAGTATAACATCAAATGCACGATAGGAGATGAAGAAAGAGTAGTTTCCTAACACCCTATAGCCTCTCGAAGATAAGTACAGACGTCTCTGCACCGATCCGCGAGACTCTATAAGGCCTGCTCATAACTTGTGAGATCTACGTGAACCTAGGGCTCTGATACCATGTTGTCACGACCCAATTTCTCCTATGGGCCGTGATGACGCCCAATGTTATCGCTAGGCAAGCCGACAATGAACTAGCTCTGTGATCCTTTATTTTAAAGATTTGAAATAGTTGATTCTTTTTAGTTTTTGCATAACTAAGAAGTAAGCTTTTAAATAAAATGAGAAATCAAGATTTGTAAAGCGGTGAGATAAATAAGATAACCCAAAAATCATCACGTGCCTACTAGCTTAAACCACCAAGACCTGGTTTCACAAGTGTACGGACATCTAGTAGAATAAGTAAAAGAGTTCTACGCTACTGTCTCAAATGAAATAGATGAACATTACAAGCAAAAGAAAAGACTTCGGCTGTTACAGAACAGCTCGAAAGGCAGCTCACTGTGTAGTCTCGTAGAAGTGATCAAGTGTGTGCACCAGACTGATATCCAGATGCACATGACTCAGGTCCTGCACATTAAGTGCAAAAGTGTAGCATGAGTACATTAATAAAGTGTACCCAGTAAGTATCCAGTCTAACCTCGAAGAAGTAGTGACGAGGGGTCGACTTTGACACTTACTAAGGGCTAACGATAAAATGTCAAAATAATAACTGAGCATGGATTACAAAAAAATATATCTGGAACTCAATAATAGGAATAATAAATAATCCTTTCGATAATAGTATGTCCCAAGTTTATTTTCATCATTTAACAGTTTATATCTCAAGTCAACTAAACAGTATCAATGATAGTTGATTCTAAAGATTTATCATGCGCAATTTATGCCGAGGTCGTACGGCCCGATCCAACATAAAAATATTTGAATTGTGCACTACCTAGGGTCAAACGACATGAACCATAGATGCATCTATCTGCTACAGAGGCGTTCGGCCCGCTCCACAAAAGAGAAAATACTTTATACCAGTCAAATTCAAGATTTTATTAAGAGTCAATCATTTAAGAAAATACCAATCCTCAATAACAGTCCAGTGGCCCGTTCAAGAATTGAAGTATGTGAGATTTGGCCTTCTACCATTCCACTATCAAGTTCCAACATGATTTAAGCAATTAGGTTACCAAGTAGGGTGCAAACATCGTCAATATAGCATGGTATGGGTCCTAGACTACCCGGACAATAGCATAATCAGTAGCTACCTGCGGACTCTCGTTACTTCGTGCGTACGTAGCCCCTACAAATAGAAGCACATATTAATTCAATTTACCTATGGGGTTAATCCTCTCTTACAAGGTTAGAAAAGAGACTTACTTTGTCTCAAAGCCTACTTCCAGGTCCAAGATTGTGCTCAAACCCTCAATTCGGTGCCAAACGACTCAAAACTAGTCAAATGTTACGTAAAATAATCAATACATGTTCAAAAGTTCATATTCTAACTATTTAAGTGATTACCCAACTCCAAATGCAGGATTCCTAAAATTCACCCCCGGGCCCATGTGCCCGGATTCCGAAAATTTTTGAAGAAAGGTTTTACCCATAACATCATGAACTCAAATATATGATTTATACAAATTTCCATAACAAATTTCGTGGTTAAATCTCATTCTTATCAAAAACCTAGGTTTTCATCGAAATCCATGATTTTCACTAATTTACTTGTTATAATCTACCCATAAACTATGTATTTAACTCACATTGTGTGGAAATTACCTTCCTCAGAGTGCTAGGTGAAATCCCCTCTCTAAGAGCTCTAAGAATCGCCCAAACAATGAAATAAATGAGCTAAAAATGTCTAAGTCCCGCATTAAATTAGGGTTTGCCTCCAACGATTTCCGCACCTACGGTGCCTTGGCCGCATTTGCGTCATCGCTTCTGCGGACCAAGGTCTGCTTCTACGGAGGTGCCTGAGCTGGCTAGTTTTGCTTCTGCGGGCGGAAAACCGCTTCTGCGGCGAGCTTGTCACACCTGCGACTCTCTTACGCTTCTGCGATCACCCTCTTCGCACCTACGCCTCCGCAGGTGCGATCACCTTGCGGCTTTTGCGAACACTGGGCAGCCTGGGTTGCGCCGCTTCTGTGATCCATGGCTCACTTCTGTGAGCTCGCACCTGCAGCTAGCCCTCCGCGGGTGCGATTACACCAGAAATCTGGTGCTTCACCTATTCTTCCAAGTCCAAACTTGGTCCATGCCTAGTCCGATTGACACCTGAGGCCTCCCAGGGCCCCGCCCAAAGATACCAACAAGTTTGAAATCATAAAAGGGACTCGCTCGAACCCTCGTAATGAATAAAACAACAACGACACTAAGAATCATACTCCAAACCAAATTGAATCAAGAATATGAACTTCAAGTTCTTCTAACTTACTCCCAATGCACCAAAACATAATTAAACTACTCGGAATGACACTAAATTTTGCGTGCAAGTCTTAAATCACCATACGGAACTATTCCCGGTCTCGGAATCCCATTCGGACCTCAATATCACTAAAACCTACTCCAAACCAAATTTAAAGAACTTTAAATCCTTCAAAGAACCAACTTTCACTATTAGGCGTCGAAACGCTTTCGGGTCATCCAAAACCCGATCCGAACATACGCCCAAGTCCGAAATCATCATACGAACCTATTGGAACCATCAAATCCCAATTTTGAGGTCGTCTACTCAAAACGTTGACCGAAATCAAACTTAGCCTTTTTAGCCAACCTTAAGAAATCAAGTGTTTCGATTTCAACATGAACCCTTCCAAATCCCGAACTAACCATCCCCGCAAGTCATAAAATAGTAAAAGCGCGTATGGGGAGTCTTATTTAGGAGAACGGGGTTCTAAAAATTAAAACGACTAGTTGGGTCGTTACATGAACCGTACAGATAAGCTGTAACTACATCTATTATATGTCTTTCAAGCTTTTCATATAAGACTAAACTGATGAGATAGCTTTTACCTGATATATCCAGTGCTATAAATTCAAGTTTAGACAGATTTGATAGTATTTAGAAAATGAAAGTTCGTACCTTTGATACTTTCAAAGTATTTGCTTGAGATGGCAGAGTCTCGTGCTGATAACGTGTTATAAAATAAAGACTATAAATTAAATTAACCAAAGACAAGTATAGAGAGACTGATATATTATTCAACTTCAAACTGATATACATAATGAACTGAAATCTCCTCTATTTATAGAAGAAAGGAAGCTACTACTGCAAGCTGTTGTGTAAGCTGCTTGTAAGCTCCTACTGCAAGCTGCTATTGTACCAGCTATAGATAATCTTCTACAGGAGTAATATTTATCCACAACAGGGTACCTAAATAATAAGCTTCTTCAGGAGGCTTATTTTCAATAGAGTACTAAATAGATAAACATATTTACGGCGGAGTCCAATATGGATAAACTTCTTCAAGAAACTTATTTACAATGGAATACTAAATGGACATTCACAATATAATATATTTATAATAATCTTCTCATTTTGTGTTGAAATTTGTTTGGCTATGGAGAAATTCATCATATGCAAAATTTATGGGGTTTCTTTTTACCACTTATAATTTCAGGCGTTACGTGAAATTTACACTAACAAAACAAACAAAAAAACTATGTTTACTTTCCTATGTCTGAGAAGATGTGTAAGCTTTGATTTGCTACAGTCATATGCAATAAACTCATAATATAAGAGTACTAGATGTAGTTTGATCAATACATATATATGTATGTATGTATGTATGTATGTATGCATTAAAATTGGTTACTGACAGTTGGACTTTTAACGAAGGGTGCCTTAATTTGGTATTTTCTTTTACTTGAGAATTCTATTGATTCTTTTGAAATGCTTGCAGATTCATTTATTAAAGCTCGTGCTGGAGTAAGAAAGAACCAAGCAAGGAAGGCAAATATATCCAAAATATCCCAAGGAGAATTCAAACTATTGCGAGAGTTCATGATCCGGTTTCAAAAAGAGAGGATGTTGTTACCGGCAGTACCAGATGAGTGGGCGGCGGACGCATTTACAAAGGGTCTCAACCCGTTGAATTTCTATGCCTCCAGGAAATTGAAGGAAAGCTTGCTAGAATTTCAGGCGACCACATGGGCAAATGTTCACAACCGTTACAAGTGAAAGATCAGAATATAAGATGACCAACTAGGTTCTTCGGTGTCTACCAAAGGACGAAATCGCGATCGAAATCAAGATAAATTCAAAAGTGATTTTGATGAAGATCGGAGGTCCTCTAGGAGTCGTTTTCAACCTTACAAAAGGGACGATGGGCGAGGAAATAAAGGTTTTCAGTCTTCAGATAGGTTTGCTTCCGATAGAAGGGCAGATCATGGTCAAATTAGCTGATCTTTGCAGGAGTAAGAGACGTTGGGTCCCGAGATTCAACATATACCGGGTTATCCGACTACAACTTTAACATCAGCTTGATAGAACTAGTGTTAGTTATGAGGAATATTAAAGAAGCTAGGTTCCCGAAACCAATCTGATCGAATCCTAGCCAAAGGGATCCTAATCTATGGTGTGAGTTCCATAGAACTCACGGCCACAGGTCTGGGGACTGTCGACACCTTCATGAAGACGTAGCAACATTGTTGAAGAATTGTCACCTCAGAGAGTTTTTAAGTAATCGGGACAAGAACAATTATAGGAAAAATCGGGATGTTGTAGAACCATAAAAAATGGGTACATGGTCACCTCGAATGACGATAAACATGAACTTCGGTGGAGACGAAGTAAATGGGGTGACATTTTCGGCAGCAAAGAAGACGAAGATATTGGTAACTCATGGCAAGAGGATTCGAGAAGTTTCATAAGATAGAGAGATGACAATGGACTTCTTCTACCGCACAATGATGCTCTGGTAATTTCTCTTAATGTTTTAGATTTCAAAATTAAACGTGTGTTAGTTGATCCAGGAAGTTCCGCCAACATCATACAATGAAGAGGTTTGGAGCAATCAAAGTTAACCGAAAACATAGTTATGACAATAAAACTCATGGCTGGGTTCAACTTAACGAGAGTAACGACACGGGGAGAAATATTATTGCCAACATATGACGAAGGAGTAATGAAGACCACCATGTTCGAAGTGGTAGATGACGACATGGGTTATAATGTGATCCTTGGAAGGCCATGGATTCATGAAATGAAGGTTTTACCTTCAACATATCATCATCTATTGAAATTTCCCACACCAGAAGGGATCAAGCATAACATAGGAGATCAACCGGCTGCAAGTGAGATGAATGCAGTGACCGTTTCCAGTAGTAAGGGCAAATAAATGAGCAAATAGCAATTAGAGGAATCAGTGCCTTCTTCCACATCGATTAAAGATGATAAAGAAGAGGAGTCATCGGAATTTTATTAGGTACCGAGGTCTTTTCAGGTATCGGAAGAAACAAATGCGACATAATCAACCACAGAAGAGCTCGAACAAGTGGCCTTGTTCGAGGAGTTCTTGGAAAGAAAATTTTACTTAGGAAAGGCGTTGATTCCCAAACTCAGGTTAAAAATTATGGATTTTCTAAAATCTAACGTTGATTATTTTGCATGGTCGCATTCAGATATGACAGCTATTCCATTGGAAGTGGTTGTCCACAAGCTGAGTTTGGTTCCTAACTTCCCTCCGGTAAGGCAGAAGAAGCGACCGATAGCATAGGTCAGAAACAGGTTTGTCAAATAAGAGGTGACCAGATTATTAAATATAGGTTCGATTCGGGAGTTCAATTACCCCGATTGGATAGATAACATAGTGGTAGTGCCTAAAAAGAATAATAAGTTTAGAATGTGTGTAGATTATAAAGATTTAAATAAGGCATGCCCTAAAGACTCTTTCCCGTTGTCAAACATTGATCAAATGATTGATGTTACCGCCATACATGAATTAATGAGTTTTCTTGATGCTTATTCCGGGTATAATCAAATTAGGATGCGCCCAGAAGATCAGGTAAAGACCTCATTTATCACAAATTTTGGCACATACTGCTATAATGTGATGTCTTTTGGGCTTAAGAATGCCGGAGCCACTTATCATAGGCTTTGTCACGCCCCGAACCTAGGAGCGAGACAAGCACCCGGTGCCTCACCTAACCTGGCGTACCAAATTGCGACTAAGGGACTCTGAACACATAATGTCATACTTTGGCCATGGGGCCACCTTGCAAGACAATTTGCGAAGCAAAATATAAAACTGAATGGAAACTAGCGCTAACTAAACATCAATATAAAGCTAGGCTGAAAAGGCCGTCATAGCTACTACAGCTGACAAACCACCAAATTATACATACCAGGCCTACAAACCCAACATACTGCACTAACCAACAGGATATGTCTACAAGCCTCTACTGATAGATGTACTATGATCGGAACAGGGCCCCGACCTACCCATAACATATATACAGATATACATAAGATGTACACAACACTCTAGACCTGGCAACTCCGAAAGGCGTGAAGCTTACCGATCAGGCAAAACTCGGGAAACACCTACTGAGGAGATCTACTCGTCTGTCTATCTGAACCTGCATGCATGAAATGCAGCGTCCCCGGAAAAGGGACATCAGTACGAAATAATGTACCGAGTATGTAAGGCAATAACATAACTGAAAATCGAAACTGAACTGATAATATAATAACTGGAAGTAACTGGGAGTCAAAGATGATCTGGAGATATACTTACCTGCTGATACTGACTCAACTCCTTCAATGTAGTAAGTAAAATAATTGTACGGCCTTATAAGGCTCGGTATATATATAACTGCTGTGCCATAGTAGGCTCGCTCATAGGCGCTCGGCCATACTAGGCTATGTATCTCGACCATGCTGGGCTCGCTCATAGGCGCTCGGCCACAGTAGGCTCGGTATATAACTTTCCATCTGATCAGAGGTTGCCCAATAGGGGCCTGCCCATCGATTATAGCTCGATGGTAATGAAAATACTGTAATACTGTATATATAGGCTTGCTGCTCTCTTGACTGGAAGAAGACAATACTAAAATTGAATATAGAGTCTCGATAAGGAATAATATTGTAACTTATGAGACTAGAGTAGTGTGAATAAATTCATGAATATGAACTTCTCTTTTTGTCTCATTACTAACACATGTAGCTATGAGATCATGCCAAAATGAAGGAAGGCTTAGCCTTAACATACCTTATCACAATCTTTCCAATCACCAAGTTGAACTCACCTCTTTGCACCTTAATCTACAAGAACGATAATAATACTATCGTTAAGTTACGAAAGGTACAACTATCGCACAACGAACGACAAACTTATTTTGTATTAAAACGGGCAGCATCTCCCCTATAATCCTTACTTCCTCCAAATTCAAGATAACACCAACAATACAAGAACAGAACAATAACAACATATATACATCATTTTCCAGCCCTATATACACCATCAAATACTACAAAACAGCCCAACACACCCCAATCTCTTCGTACACAAAACGACCACCGTAGTAGTGTCAAACGACCCGAAAATATTATGACGAACGACCAGCCAACCACCCTACATTTATATGGTGTTTATAAACCCCCTTCCTCCTCCAAAACTCCACAAAATAGTAGTAAAACACGCAGCCCAACAGCAATACAAAACAGTCCACAAAACAGTCCGCTACAAGTGAATAACTCGAACTCACGGCTTCCGATCACCGTCCCGTGAGTTCTTACAAGTATAGAACGACTTACCATGAATTTACAGAAGAAAAATTGGATGAAAGAGAGAAGTAAACTTATCTTATTTGTTGGATAACTCAGCTCTTATCTTGGTTCTTCAAACTCTAGGTTTTACCTCCAATTGGAACTTGAAAGGGAGAGAAAATCAATTAGGGTTTGTGGGAAATTTTTGGGAGGATTCTTTGCAGAGCTTATGTCTGGTTATTATGCTCTATTTTAAGTCTAATATATGAAGAAAATAGGCCCTTAAAAGGCCTCTTTGGACGACCCGAAATGGCCCATTTTTGGGCTTTCATTTAAGCAAGTAGGTGACACACCTACTTGTCACCTAGCAGCTTGCGCAGTATCGCACAAATGCCCATATCTTTCTACTCCAATGTCGTATTGACAAACGGTTTAATGCGTTGGAAAATAGACTCATAGATCTTTAATTTAATGGGTGGAACACCCCATAACTCTAAGTATATTGGGAGGAAATCGCAGTTACATTTGACCCAAAGTTTCAGTAAAACTTATGAATGTAACTTGTGATGACTTTCATCGACTTTTGTTCCACAACTCTCTTGACTTCAAAACATAACACACGGATGTCATACGACTAATATAAATCATAACATAATCTCCTTATCATGTTAAGCACCCTAGTCTTACCCCAAAGGTATATGTTATAACATTCCCAACTTGTCGACTTTCGACGAAACATTATTTTCTTCAATTGCTTTAGCTTCTGAACCGTCCAACCCTCTTTGTACTTGTTGTTCATGATCTTCAATATTTGTAACCTCAGAGGTAACATGATTAACTTACTTTATATACTTTTAAATATTATCTCATTTTTGGTCCTACATTAGTTTTCTTACGATGCATTTTTACGTACGAAAATATAGGGTGTAACATCACTCCCCCCTTGGGAACATTCGTCCTCGAATGTTTACTCTTAGAGACTTTGGAAAATTTTGCCAAAGTATCCTTCGTACACTAGGTTAAAACCAACCTGCACGTAGCCAGAAACATACTATGCATGCCACATATGGCCAATCTTTATAAATAGCAGCAATTTGCCTCACCGACCGTAAATCATAAATATTGAAAGTGAAAAATAAAAGCTTACCTGATGACCTGCTAGCCTACATAGAGCTATGTTGTAGCGTCCCATCTCGAACCATATCTTCAGTTTGAAATAGGTGGGGGTATTTAGACTTCATTTCTTCCTCCGATTCCCACGTCATCTCTTCTACATTCTTGCTCCTCCATAAAACCTTTACGGAAGCTACCTCCTTATTTCGTAGATTGCGGATTTGTCGGTCTAGGATGGCAACTGGAATTTTCTCGTATGACAAGTCCTCTGTAATCTGTACATCATCCGTGGGCACCACTCGGTAGGATCGCCAATGCACTTCCGTAGCATAGATACGTGAAAAACCGGATGGACAGACTCCAATTCTGAGGGCAACTCTAACTCATAAGCTACTTGGCCCACTCTCCGAATGATCCTATAAGGCCCAATATACCGTGGGCTAAGCTTGCCTTTCTTGCCAAACCTCATCACGCCCTTCATAGGTGATACCTTTAAGAATACCCAGTCATTAATCCTGAACTCTAAGTCTCGTCGCCGCACGTCAGAATATGACTTCTGATGACTCTGAGCTGTCAACAGTCGCTCCCGGATAAGCTTTACTTTCTCTATGGCCTGTTGAACCAGGTCTGGCCCATATAACCCAGATTCCCCAACATCAAACCACCCTATAGGAGATCTGCACTTACGCCCATACAAAGCCTCGTACGGAGCCATCTGAATACTGGAGTGGTAACTGTTATTATATGCAAACTCGACAAGAGGTAGATGTTCATCCCAACTTCTTTTAAAATCCAACACACATACTCGTAACATATCCTCGATCGTCTGAATTGTGCGCTCGGCTTGTCCATCAGTCTGTGGATGAAAAGCTGTGCTGAGATTCACCTGAGTCCCTAGACCTCTCTGAAATGACCTCCAAAAATGTGCTGTAAACTGAGCCCCACGGTCAGATATAATAGAAATTGGTACTCCGTGTAGCCGCACTATCTCCTTAATATATAACTTGGCATAATCTTCTGCTGTATATGTAGATCTGACCGGTAGGAAGTGAGCTGATTTCATGAGCCTATCGACTATCACCCATATGGAATCGAACTTACGATTAGAACGAGGTAAACCCGTGATAAAGTCAATGTTTATCGCCTCCCATTTCCATGTCGGGATCTCTATAGTCTGCATTAGCCCTCCAGGCTTCTGGTGCTCTATCTTCACTTGCTGGCAACTAGTACATTGGGCGACAAACTCAGCAATGTTCTTCTTCATATCATTCCACCAATACACATCCTTAATGTCATGATACATCTTCGTCGACCCAGGATGGATGGAATACCATGAATAATGTGCCTCTGACATAATCATGTCTCGTAGCACTGCTACATCTGGAACACACAAACGACCCCTATATCTGAGAACCCCATCTCCCTTTAGCTCTAACAGTGGTTTCTTCTGCTGCGGAACTCGCTCTCTCAGCTCGACCAACTCTGGGTCCTCGTACTGCCTTTCCTTGACTTCCGCTATGAGAGATGATTTTGTAGTGTTTTGGAGTACAACTCCACCATCCTCAGAATCTACTAACCGAACCCCCAACGAAGACAATTGATGAATCTCTCTAGCTAATTGTCTTTTCTCGGGATCTACATGTGCTAAGCTACCCATAGATCGACGACTTAATGCATCTGCTACAACATTAGCTTTCCCTGGATGGTAGAGAATGTTAACATCGTAATCTTTCAATAACTCAAGCCATCGCCTCTGTCGCAAATTCAACTCTTTCTGCTTGAAGATATATTGTAGGCTTTTATGATCAGTAAATACATCAACATGAACACCATATAAATAATGCCGCCATATCTTAAGTGCATGGACAACCGCAGCTAACTCGAGGTCGTGGGTCGGATAATTCCTCTCGTGCTTCCTCAACTGCCTTGAAGCATACGCAATTACCTTCCCATGTTGCATCAGGACACATCCTAACCCGACACCTGATGCATCACAATACACGGCATAACCCTCTAGACCCTCTGGAAGTGTTAGAACTGGAGCTGAGGTCAACCTGTTCTTAAGCTCTTGGAAACTCCGCTCACAAGCCTCTGTCCATTGAAACTTAGTTTCTTTCTGTGTCAACTTCGTCAATGGTGCCGAAAGGGAAGAAAAACCCTCTACGAACCTCCGATAGTATCCTGCTAAGCCTAGAAAGCTACGAACCTCTGTCAGAGTGGTAGGTCTAGGCCAAGATTTCACGGCCTCAATCTTCTGAGTGTCTACCTTTATCCCTTCATCTGATACAATATGCCCCAAGAATGCTACAGACTTCAACCAGAACTCACATTTAGAAAACTTAGCATACAACTTACGATCACGGAGGGTTTGGAGTACCGCTCGCAGGTGGTCCGCATGCTCATCCTCTGAAACGAGAATAAACCAGAATATCATCAATAAATACTATCACGAACAGATCTAAAAATGGCCGGAATAGGCTATTCATCAAGTCCATAAATACAGCGGGTGCATTAGTCAACCCGAAGGACATGACAAGGAACTCGAAGTGGCCATATCGGGTCCTGAAGGCTGTCTTCGGAATATCTTTTTCCCGAACTCTGACCTGGTGGTACCCCGACCTCAAATCTATCTTTGAAAAGCATCTAGCCCCCTGCAACTGATCAAACAAGTCATCGATCCTTGGAAGTGGATACTTATTCTTAATAGTTACCTTGTTCAGCTGCCTATAATCGATACACATCCTCAGCGAGCCGTCTTTCTTCCGCACAAATAGTACTGGTGCACCCCAAGGTGAGGTACTGGGCCTGATGTAACCTTTCTCCAGCAAATCTTTTAACTGCTCCTTCAACTCCTTCAATTCGCCAGGTGCCATTCTATACGGAGGGACGGATATTGGTTGAGTTCCTGGAAGCAAATCGATGCTAAAATCAATCTCTCGCTCTGGAGGAATACCTGGAAGCTCATCTGGAAACACATCTGCATACTCTTTGACTACGGGAATAGACTGAAGTGTAGGTATCTCAGCATCTGCATCTCTAACTCGCACAATATGATAAATGCACCCTTTTGCGATCATTTTCCTCGCCTTCAGATAGGAAATAAACCTACCTCTGGGTGTTGGTGTATTACCTACCCATTCAAGGACTGGCTCACCCGGAAAATGAAATCTGGCTGCCTTTGCTCGGCAATCAACTGTGGCATAGCAAGCTGCCAACCAGTCCATGCCCATGATAGCATCAAAATCCATCATCTCTAGCTCAACTAGGTCAGCTGAGGTCTGACGACTACAAATTGTCACCGTACAACCTCGGTAAACCCGTCTAGCAATAATCGATTCTCCGACCGGTGTAGATACCGCAAAAGGATCACTTAGTATTTTAGGCACTATACCAAAATTCCTCGCGACAAATGGGGTAATATACGATAAAGTAGATCCTGGGTCTATCAAAGCATAAGCATTGTGAGAGCAAATGGTTAATATACCTGTCACAATGTCTGGTGAAGACTCCTGGTCCTGTCGACCCGCTAAAGCATAGATATGGTTCTGATTACCACTTGAACTGGAACCTCTACCTCTGCCCCGACCTCTACCAGCCGAAGACTGAGACTCGCGCCCTGAAGGATGCACTGACATAGATGATCCTGTTGCTGAACTCGCTGGTTGTGCCATTCCCCCCGAATATCTATTTGGGCAATCTCGCATCATATGCCCTGGACGCCCACATGTATAACAAGCATCAGAACTTGCTCGGCATTGGCCCAAGTGTCCTCTACCACAGATGTCACACCGTGGAGGAAATGACCATGTCTGCGCAGATCCTCGCTGTCGCTGCAAACCCGACGCCCGTGAGCTCTCACCTGGTCCTGACTTAGTATAACGGTCATACCTGTAACCCTGTAACTGAGGTAGCAGAGGCCTAGGTGGCCGTCCGAAGTACTGGGTCCTATAACTACCCTGATATTGCTCCTGAGACCTGGGAAATCTCATCCTCTTACGTTGCCCTTGCTCAGCCCTCTCTGTACCCTGCTGCCGACGCCTACCCCTTTCTATATTCTGGGCGAATGCCTGAATCCGGGAGATATCCATACTATCCTGCAATGCAGCGGTGGCACATGCCTCGGTTAACTCTGGGGCTAACCCTGCTATAAACCTGTGAATCCTGTCCCGCATAGTAGCAACTATGGATGGTGCATATCTGGCCAATGAGTCAAAACGGAGACTATACTCTCGAACACTCATATTACCCTGCTTGAGGGCTAGAAACTGATCGACTCGAGCCTGTCGGATCTCCCGTGGTAAGTACTGGTCAAGGAAGGCATCTGAAAAATTCTCCCAAATAGCTGGAGGTGCATCACGTCCCCTGGACCTCTCCCATCCCTCATACCAAAGGATGGCTATATCTCGGAGTCGAAAAGCTGCTAGCTCAACTGCCTCTTTCTCCGTGGCATGCATAACACGAAAGATCCTGTGAAGCTGATCTATGAAATCCTGTGGGTCCTCCCTCTGATCTGTCCCCGTGAACTCTGGGGGACTCAAAGCAATAAACTCTCGGACCCTTGAACTCCCAGACCCCTCAGAAGTTCCTGCACTAGCTGATGCCCTAGCCTGTTGCTGGGTAGCTACCAACTGTGTCAACAAATGCACTGCACTCCTTAAGTCCTGATCTGATGGAAGTGGAGGGGGAACTGGATGTGCGATTTCCCTAGGAATCTCCGTAGTTGGTGGAGGAGCCGGTAATGGCTGAGTAGGGGTCTCACCTTGAGCCTCAGACTGGGCCCCATCTACTGGGGGTACCCTGCTGGTCCCCTCACCTACTACTGTATCTCTCCTCTGGCTAGCCGTAGTCTTCCTAGTCACCGTCATCTGTGCATGCAAACACCAACACATGAGTTTAATTCAAATTTCCTATAACTCAGTTCTATAGCACGATTTAGATTTCAAAGAAGGGTAACAAACTCCTAAATGCCCTGTAGTGCCCTGCTTATATAATGTGGTGCACAACACATCTATAAACAAGACTCTACTAGACACGGCTTGTAGACTCCCTAGGATAGAACTGCTCTGATACCAAGTTTGTCATGCCCCGAACCTAGGAGCTGAGACAAGCACCCGGTGCCTCACCTAACCTGGCGTACCAAATTGCGACTAAGGGACTCTGAACACATAATGTCATACTTTGGCCATGGGGCCACCTTGCAAGACAATTTGCGAAGCAAAATATAAAACTGAATGGAAACTAGCGCTAACTAAACATCAATATAAAGCTAGGCTGAAAAGGCCGTCATAGCTACTACAGCTGACAAACCACCAAATTATACATACCAGGCCTACAAACCCAACATACTGCACTAACCAACAGGATATGTCTACAAGCCTCTACTGATAGATGTACTATGATCGGAACAGGGCCCCGACCTACCCATAACATATATACAGATATACATAAGATGTACACAACACTCTAGACCTGGCAACTCCGAAAGGCGTGGAGCTTACCGATCAGGCTGAACTCGGGAAATACCTACTGAGGAGATCTACTCGTCTGTCTATCTGAACCTGCATGCATGAAATGCAGCGTCCCCGGAAAAGGGACATCAGTACGAAATAATGTACCGAGTATGTAAGGAAATAACATAACTGAAAATCGAAACTGAACTGATAATATAATAACTGGAAGTAACTGGGAGTCAAAGATGATCTGGAGATATACTTACCTACTGATACTGACTCAACTCCTTCAATGTAGTAAGTAAAATAATTGTACGGCCTTATAAGGCTCGGTATATATAACTGCTGTGCCATAGTAGGCTCGCTCATAGGCGCTCGGCCATACTAGGCTATGTATCTCGACCATGCTGGGCTCGCTCATAGGCGCTCGGCCACAGTAGGCTCGGTATATAACTTTCCATCTGATCAGAGGTTGCCCAATAGGGGCCTGCCCATCGATTATAGCTCGATGGTAATGAAAATACTGTAATACTGTATATATAGGCTTGCTGCTCTCTTGACTGGAAGAAGACAATACTAAAATTGAATATAGAGTCTCGATAAGGAATAATATTGTAACTTATGAGACTAGAGTAGTGTGAATAAATTCATGAATATGAACTTCTCTTTTTGTCTCATTACTAACACATGTAGCTACGAGATCATGCCAAAATGAAGGAAGGCTTAGCCTTAACATACCTTATCACAATCTTTCCAATCACCAAGTTGAACTCACCTCTTTGCACCTTAATCTACAAGAATGATAATAATACTATCGTTAAGTTATGAAAGGTACAACTATCGCACAACGAACGACAAACTTATTTTGTATTAAAACGGGCAGCATCTCCCCTATAATCCTTACTTCCTCCAAATTCAAGATAACACCAACAATACAAGAACAGAACAATAACAACATATATACATCATTTTCCAGCCCTATATACACCATCAAATACTACAAAACAGCCCAACACACCCCAATCTCTTCGTACACAAAACGACCACCGTAGTAGTGTCAAACGACCCGAAAATGTTATGATGAACGACCAGCCAACCACCCTACATTTATATGGTGTTTATAAACCCCCTTCCTCCTCCAAAACTCCACAAAATAGTAGTAAAACACGCAGCCCAACAGCAACACAAAACAGTCCACAAAACAGTCCGCTACAAGTGAATAACTCGAACTCACGGCTTCCGATCACCGTCCCGTGAGTTCTTACAAGTATAGAACGACTTACCATGAATTTACAGAAGAAAAATTGGATGAAAGAGAGAAGTAAACTCACCTTATTTGTTGGATAACTCAGCTCTTATCTTGGTTCTTCAAACTCTAGGTTTTACCTCCAATTAGAACTTGAAAGGGAGAGAAAATCAATTAGGGTTTGTGGGAAATTTTTGGGAGGATTCTTTGCAGAGCTTATGTCTGGTTATTATGATCTATTTTAAGTCTAATATATGAAGAAAATAGGCCCTTAAAAGGCCTCTTTGGACGACCCGAAATGGCCCATTTTTGGGCTTTCATTTAAGCAAGTAGGTGACACACCTACTTGTCACCTAGCAGCTTGCGCAGTATCGCACAAATGCCCATATCTTTCTACTCCAATGTCGTATTGACAAACGGTTTAATGCGTTGGAAAATAGACTCATAGATATTTAATTTGATGGGTAGAACACCCCATAACTCTAAGTATATTGGGAGGAAATCGCAGTTACATTTGACCCAAAGTTTCAGTAAAACTTATGAATGTAACTTGTGATGACTTTCATCGACTTTTGTTCCACAACTCTCTTGACTTCAAAACATAACACACGGATGTCATACGACTAATATAAATCATAACATAATCTCCTTATCATGTTAAGCACCCTAGTCTCACCCCAAAGGTATATGTTATAACATTCCCAACTTGTCGACTTTCGACGAAACATTATTTTCTTCAATTGCTTTAGCTTCTGAACCGTCCAACCCTCTTTGTACTTGTTGTTCATGATCTTCAATATTTGTAACCTCAGAGGTAACATGATTAACTTACTTTATATACTTTTAAATATTATCTCATTTTTGGTCCTACATTAGTTTGCTTACGACGCATTTTTACGTACGAAAATATAGGGTGTAACAGGCTTGTTAATTAAATGTTTGAAAAACAGATGGGTAAGACAATGGAAGTTTATATTGATGATATATCAGTTAAGTATCTTAATGCAGGAGATCATTTGAAACATCTACAAGAAACATTCGACATTATAAGAAAATACAACATAAAGCTCAACCCGAAGAAGTGCGCCTTCGGAGTTGGTTCCGGTAAATTTTTGGGGTTCTTGGTCTCTCAAAGAGGAATTGAAGTAAAACCTGACAAAATCAAAGCCATCGAGGATATCCCGGACCAGTTAAGAAGTGTGAAGGAAGTACAAAGGTTGACTGGTAGACTGGCGGCTCTAAGCAGGTTTATCTCGAGGTCTTCGGAGAAATGCCATCACTTCTTTTCACTTTTGAAAAAGAGAACGATTTCGTGCGGATTCCGGAATGCCAGCAGTCATTGAAAGATCTAAAAAGCTCTGTTGCTGTCAAAACTGGTAGAAGGTGAGCAATTTTTAATCTATTTAGTGGTCTCGGAGGTCGCGGTAAGTTCTATTCTGGTCCAGGAGGATGAAGGTACACAATTTCCTATTTATTATGTAAGTAAAGTTCTATCGGGAGTGGAGACACGTTATCCGCACCTTGAAAAATTAGCCCAAGCTCTCGTAGTCGCCTATTGAAAGCTTAGGCCCTATTTTGAATGTGATCCTATAGTCGTTGGGACAACCTTTCCCTTGAGGAATGTCCTTCATAAGCCTGAGTTGTCAGGTCGTTTGGCTAAATGAGCAGTTGAAGTTAGTGAACTCGACATTGAATACAAGCCCAGGACTGCAATCAAGTCACAAGTTTTGGCCGACTTTAGTCCGAGATTAATGTCTTTAGCTGCTAAAAAAGCAGTGTTGGTATCGAGAACGGTATCAAGTATTTGGACCTTGTTTACGGATGAAGCTTCTAACGTAAAAGGGTCCAGTCTTAGGGTAGTATTAATCACTCCTTTGGGGGAAACCCTGAGACATGCCATTAGAACTGTGCCATTAACTAATAATGAAGCCGAGTATGAGGCTTTGGTTTTAGGACTTGAACTAGCTCGGGGACTAGGCTCCGAGGTTATCGAAATAAAGTGTGATTACCAGTTGGTGGTGAACCAAGTATATGAAATTTTCGACACCAAGTAGGAGCACATGCAACAATACTTGAACAAGGTTCAAGTATTACTTTCCCAGTTCAGGAGGTCCTTCCAAGGACCATTGGCTCGTTACTGTCTTATTATCGGTCAATTATACAAGAGGTCCTTCCAATGACCATTGGCTCGGTGTTTAGGGACATCGGAGGCTGACTACGTGATGAGGGAAGTTCATGAAGGAGTATGTGGGAACCATTCCGGTACAGACTCGTTGGTTATTAAACTAATAAGGGCTGGCTACTACTGGCCCTGGATGGAGCAAGACGCGAAAACATTTGTACAAAATATATGATAAGTGTCAGCGTCATGCACAGTTAGTGCATTAACCGGCGGAACTTTTGCATTCGGTGGTGTCACCATGGCCATTCATACAATAGGGGGTGGACATAGTTGATCCCTTACCACAAGGACTCGGTAAGGTAAAAAAATAATTGGTTTCAACTGACTATTTACTAAATGGGTTGAAGCATGTGCTTACCAAAATATTGGAGAATGAGAAGTGATTTATTTTATAAGGGATCACATTATCTGTCAGTTTGGAATTCCAAAAGAAATCGCTTGTGACAATGGCCACAATTTATACGTTCCAGTGTCACAAATTATATTGAAGGATTGGAGATCAAACGAATCACATCTTCACCATTCTACCCAAGTGCTAATGGACAGGTGGAGTCAATGAATAAGATAATAATTCAAAATTGAGCACATGTGAAACACCCTTTTCACTTGTATACGGTACAGAAGCTTTGATCACGGGGGAGGTTGGGGAACCAACCCTAAGGTCTTCCCGATCAAACGAGGAGACAAATAATGAAGCATTGCTGGTTGAATTGGACTTTCTTGAAGAGCACCGGAATCTGGCATACGTGAGGATGGTGGCACAAAAGAAAAGAATGGAAAGGTATTAGAACCGCTGAGAAAATCTTCAACATTTTAAAGTCGGGGATTTAGTTTTAAGGAAGGTAACTCAAAATACTCGGGAAGTTAACGCCGGGAAGCTGAGACCAATGTGGGAAGGACCTTACCGGGTTTTAGTTATAACCAGTAAAGGTTCATATCAGTTGGGAAACCAAGATAGAGTTAAATTTCCAAGCAATTGGAATCTGACTCACCTCAAAAGGTATTATTGCTAAATATTATTTCTGGTAATGAAAGTATGTGCTGCACTCTTTTTCCCTTCGTCCAGTTTTTGTCCCAATAGGATTTTTCCAGAAAGGTTTTTAATGAGGCAACAATGTAAAGCATACTACGAAGAAAGGGTCATCGGCAAAAACAAGACTTCCAGTGTTCGAATTCTCATACTTAGTATTCGAACACTTGGGGGAACCATTATATATGAAGGCACTAAAAGTGTTACGAAGACTGAGGACTGTTAGAATGGGGAACAATGTCTTATCAGGACCGGAGACTGCATGATCAGTCTTGTAAAAATAAGTTGTACAAGTTAGCCACATGTATTGAGAGCTTTATTTACTTTAGAAAAAGAATGTTTATGTAAATGTACTTTTAAAGATAGAGGGAATAAATCAAAGTCCTTTTATTTTTATCTTATTTCTTGTCTGAATGATAAGTTAATTTATATTTTCATTTGAAAGTTAGTTAAAACTTCAAATACTTGTGCCGGAATGAACATGAGACGTCCTTTTCAAGAGCACCATAAACATAAGGGCCCTCTCTTATGAAACCCTCATAGTCAAAAGGTAGATTCTGGAAGTGTTAATGCCTGGAATCAAAAGCTATCGGATGTAAGAAGAATTCTCGAAGATTTGTCAATTAAATGAAAAAGAATATGTTTTTGCACAACATTTAAGCAAAGAATTTCTTTCATTAATTAAAATGCCAAACTCAATAAAGAAGTTTGGGCAAAATTATAAGAAAAAATAAAAGAAAATGTATACATCAATTATTCTTGCTGCTAGAGCCCGAAGGGAGAGAAGAATCTTCATTTTCTTTATCGAGAGAAGGCTATTCTGCTTTCTGTTCAGGGCCTTCATCTTTATCTCAATCTTTTTTAGCTTCCTCTTCGGTTCCCGAATAATCAGAGTTAGTATTCGAGAAGTCAGAAGCAGCGGGCCGAGCTGGGAGGTTCTCGAGAGCAGTCATCAATGTTTGCAATGCCTTCTTTGGCCTACTCTAGAGTCTCCCTCTTCGTATGATATATGGCGTAGGTTTTCTCCATGAAAGCAGACTCGCGTTCGTTAGCAACAGTCATGGTATCATGCAGTTCATCCCACGTGGCCTTTGCCTTCTTAAGGTCTTCATGTAACTAAGCAGTTTCTTGGTTGTGAGCCACTCTATCTTGCTCGAATTGCTGCAACCGAGCCTCGAGGACATCTATTTGAGCAATTTTTTCTTCCAGCACTAGGAGGCGCTCAACAAACTGATTCCGTTAGGCCAAGAGTTGATCTAATTCCGAAGTAAAATCTTGGTTGTCCAAAATCAACCTTTACAGGTCCTCGGAAGCTAGAAGGTTATCCTGAAAAGGTTAAAGCTAAAGTTATTAATGCAAATTATAAATGAAAAAAAGATAGAAGAAAGTTAGGTAGATACCTGCACGGAAGAGTGCATGCTATTGTTTAGCAAACACTCAGCAAAAAGAGAGTCCATCTTTCTCCAATCTTTTTTCGTGGCCAGTGGCTTCAGATAGTTGGAAAGCTCCACCGGCTTGGAAAGTACGTGGCATTCATTCGAGACCTTGAGGATGACACTTCGTTTTCCACTGAGATTTTGAGTAGGTACCAGAAAAGTGTTCCCTAGATTCCCGTGATCAGGTGACCGTGGAGAAGGGACATTTATTGTTTGTTCGGATGGCACCGGTGGAGAGGTAGCAGCTAATGTAGAAGAAGAGGCAGTTGTGACCGGCTTAGATATTGATAGTGGAGGAAGGTTAGGGATTGAACTCCTTTGACTGGAAGCAACAACAGGGATTCAAAAACGAAATGCAGCATTTTCGGCAAATCCCATTTCCACGAAGAGCCCTTGAACTTCTTCTGGTTGTGGGGTTTGAAACTGTGGGTTTGAAGCTCACCCGGCTGAGCATCCGGTTGAGCTGATGAAGATCTTTTTCTTTTATGAAAGGCAACTGTTTCATCATCGATTTCTTCATCATCAAGGGTCATTGTGGCCGGTCCGGTTGGTGTTCTTTTCAGTTTCTTCTCATGTGTCCCAGCCGAAGAGGTACATTTTCTCTTTGGTTTCTTATCTTTGGGTTGGGGACTCCTGGAGGAGGTGCCTTCACCGGAAGCAAGATTAGATTCACGAGCTTTCCTCCGGTTAAGGGCATTTTGCAATACCCGTTGAGCTTCTTCCGGGTCATCGAGAGCCTCGATGTCGGGGCAAACAGCGGATCCTTCCGGAAGCCCTGTGTGATACAAAAAGGTTCACAACCCGTGGTGGTTCCCAACGAGTAGCTGAAATAATGAAAATATAAAGTTAGCAAAGAAGGAAGGTCTTATTAAACATGGAAAGAAAAAGATATTTGAAGACTTACGAAGAAGATTCCATGATTCTGGAAAAGCATGTGTTGTAGTTGGGAGGATGTCCCTTGTAGCAAAAACAACGAACCGTTACATCTATCCACGATCGATTTCGTCGTCAACGCTGGTAAGGAGCGCATGATGACCGCATTTGCTAAGTTTTAACACACCCCGATGGAAGATCTTTGAGGAGTAGAGGTTCATAATGTGTGCAAAAATTAGAGTTTTCCTGGTCTCAAAGCACAACTGGCGGAGGCAAGCCACGTATGCCATACAGATAAAACAGATTTGGTACTAGTGGCAGAATTCCAAAATTATTGGGTATATTCCTTTACCCACTCCCAAAGTAAAAGGGTATGTATAAACATACATGAACCCTGGTTTGGAGAAGGTGACCCTTTCCATTCGCAATCTTCCTTCACAACATGGATGCTAGAAAGACGAATGGAAGAAGGATACTTACGAACGGGCCAGTGTCTGTCACTTTTGGAATTAACGGGTTCCTTTTGTTCTTGAAGGTCAAATTTGGTATTAAGTTGAAGGGGTATGATGGAGTTCATGGTAGGAGGTTCAGACGCGACATCAGCCTCATTTGTTTTGTTCTTCTTTGGGCCTCTACCGAAGAGAAGTCCAGAGTTTCTGAGGGCAGCAATGTTAGAAGACATGATGGTAAGAAATCTGTGAAGAAAGATTTTACTTAGAGAATTGAATTCTGTAGTAGGGTTCTAAGGTAAATCGGAGAAGAAGAAGGAGTTGTAAAAGTAGAGAGTAAAAATGATGAGTAGTGGTGAAGTTTATAGTCGGCAAAAATCGTGGTCATGATTAACTCGAAAACTGGCAAAAATATTTTCCAAATCGCTGGGTAACACGTGTTCGGGTCATTAAATGCGAAGAGACGTGCGTCCTTTCAAGTGTCAGAAACTGTTCAGAAACTTGCCCGCTAAGGAAAGAGGTTATATCTATTTCCCGGTAACACTAAAGTATTGTCACCAAAAGGTAGGGGGACTATCTGTATATGGTAAAATTGGTTAGTGACAGTTAGACAAATGAGGAAGTGATACGTAAAACTGAAGGCAGGTAAGATGTGAGTCAGCAAGTAGTTGGTATCAGATACATACATGTGACCGGTCTTGGGTGAATTCCGAAGATAGGGTAACCGATAACGAAGATTTGAAGAGTTCATATCAGATAACATTCAATGAGCTGTCGTTTCAAAGAATATATGCATTTATAGCCAATCGTTATGCAACCATCAATGACAATTTTATTCTCATTCAAGAGGGGCTTGATTTGGGGATTTTGTCTCCATCATTAGAGCTATAAATAGAAGAATTAGTATCCAATGTAAGACACGAAATATTCTGTACTCAAAAGATTGAACTAACTCTCATTCTATAATATTATTCTTTTACCTTATTCTTAATATTGTTCTCGCTTCTGCTACCGAAAAGGCTAAATTCATAGCTAGACTTATATTTCCTTTAAGTTCATTTTATTATCTTACTATTTGTTCTTATTTATTTCATATTTTTAGGTCAAATTAATTCACGTGTCTAAAACCACGTTACAAATTCAACTGTACCGTATATATATATATATATATATATATATATATATATATATATATATATATATATATATATATATATATATCACGTTCCTCGCACGTGTGGCCCCCAAAGCTATTGCAAAAATTAGATGGGAAAAAATACTATAAGAAACATTTTTTGTAAGAGGCTGCAGCTAAAGCTGATATTAGTTTTCAAGATAAGATATTTCATTAAGTTTCCTATAAAACTACTGCATTGTTGATTGTACTAACAATTTTTTACGTGTATATCAATTATGTTTATATAAACTGTCAGAATAGTTTCTCAAATTAATTATAGTTAAGTGAATTGTAGTTATGTCGTAAACTACATTAATACACGTGAGTATACATTGACAATAATCTCATTGCCCGAGTAATTTGTTGATTGTTGGTGTTGGATTCTAAAGAAAACTCAAGGTCACGTCCATCTCGTATGCATCACTTTTCTCAGAAATATCTTCTCATGCAAAAGAGTTAGTCCTTTTTTATTTTCTAATTGAGCTTTTCTGTAGTTTGCACAAATAGTGCATCCTCACAACTTACGTTGCTGATAAGTGCGGGTAAATTGTAAAGTCAATATAGTGTAATTATTTTTGGCAGGGCTTCTCCACTTTCTTTGTATGTGTATTTGTTTTTTAATGTGTTATTACGTCATTTAAAACAAAGTGGCATCAATAAAATTCAACATATCTTCTACTTTTCCTTGACATTAAAACTATTCATTCTTGACGCTTTAATAGTTTAAGTAAAATTTTAATAATTATGAAATAAAAAGAGTAGAATGTGAATAACAACTCATAAAATATAATGTGAGGACAAACAACGGAGAGATTCCATTTTGATCTTATATTAGTAATATTTTATTAACATAGCCATCCATATCCTAAACTAAAATTTTCTCCCAAAAAAATTAGTATCAACATAAGAGTACGTATGAAGAACCAATACTTTATGTACTAAAATAACACCATGTAACATCTAGAACAGAAAATTAAAGTTCCATAATTTTCATCTCGGAGTACCCTAAATCACACGCTCTCAGTTGACCTTTCAACATCAATTAAGAAGCTGGGACAAGAAAAATTGTTATTCTCACGTCAAATATTTCAAGAAGATAATGTCCTTACAATTTGGAATTTCACAATATGGCCAGGATATAAAAATACCATCAAACATGCATTAAAGACATTACTTTATTTTCTTAAGATTTAAAATAAGAAATTAACAACAACAAAAAAAAAAAAAAAAAAAGAGAGAGAGAATAAAACGTTAAAGGAGCATACTATGATGCTTGCTTTGATTAGATTCAAGATTAAAAAAATAACTTTAAAAACATGAATATGAAAACACCATTTTTTTTGGAGATAAAAAATGTACAAAGTTGAAACATATGTATGAAGATGAAAAGGAAAAATTCTTGGATATTTTTAAGAGATAGTGGAGATAAATAGTGTTTGAAAAAAAACTGTTTTTAGTAAGATTTTAATTAATTTCAATGTACTAAATATTAGTCAAGGTCTAGACTTTATAAATTTTATCGAAAATAAGTTATTTTGAAAATATTTTTATCCTCCAATATTGTCATAAAAGGAGAAAAAGGACATCAAATATTCAAATTAATATGAGATATGAGGTTATTTCAGTTAATATTTTGGGGATATTTTTATTGTTCAACACTATTAAAAAAAGGAGATCAAATAATTCAAATTAATGTGGGTACTTCTAATCGTTGTTGTCCAAACATAAATTGAATTATAGGCATATGTAATCCAAAAAGAAGTAGGTTTATGTCCAAAACGTCCTAACATGTATAGGATTACACATGGGCTAACGTGTATTGTTAAACAGTGGCCAAAAAGCAATAGGTTTATACTTGGCTAAGGTACAGTATTCCGATTGTGTCCTTTCACTGTGAGTTATTGTCACGATCTAAAACTCAACCTGTCGTGATAGCGCCTATCATGGTACTAGGCAAACCGACTACTCAGACATTTTCAATACTTTCAAATTTAAAATATACTAAAACAGGTTTAGATAAGTAAAAATCCCATAAAAAATGATGAAAACCGTCACAACTCGATACGGGTTCACAAAATTAGAGTGTCACTAAGTTCATGAGCATTTATAAAAATATAAAGTTTGATACTCTGTCTTAGAAAGCAGAAACTGAATAAATAAAACTGAGGGATAGGGGAGGAGAGTCAAGGTCTGCGGACGCCAAAGTAGTTACCTCGAAAAATATCTGAATGACTGATCAACTCTGAGAATCAGCAACCACCTGGATCTGCACGCGAAATGCAGGGAGTAGCGTGAGTACAAACAACTCAGTAAGTAACAAGTCTAACTATTAGGCTGAAAGTAGTGACGAGCTTCACATAGTACAGTTCAATTACGGAAATACGATACAGAAAGGTAGACATGCTTCAACATTTAACAGATAAAGCTCAAACAGAT
Organism: Nicotiana tomentosiformis; assembly: GCF_000390325.3. Taxonomy (NCBI): domain Eukaryota; kingdom Viridiplantae; phylum Streptophyta; class Magnoliopsida; order Solanales; family Solanaceae; genus Nicotiana; species Nicotiana tomentosiformis. Next base: position 119,496,872 of record NC_090812.1, read on the forward strand.
AGGATATGCCAAATACAATTGAGATAAGAAATGATGCATCTCGATATCTACATGTGAGTTACGTATGCCAACTGGAGTACAAAACAGTGCTGAAATCATATGCATACTCTCACAGTATCAATCACTCAGTCCTCCCATTCACTCCATCCTCACGGTCACTCATTCCTCACAGCCAGTCAGTCCTCACAGTCACTCCATCCACACAGTCACTCAATCCTCCCAATCGATCGGCACTCGTACTCAGTAGGTACATGCGCTCACTGTGGGTATACAGACTCCGGAGGGGCAAATCCAGCCCAAGCGCTATAATAAACCAATCATGGCATGAATCAATAAAACATGTTGCGACGTGCAGACCGATCCCACAAATATACTCACAATCAGGCCCTCAGCCTTACTCAATCATCAATCTCGCCAGTCTCTCGGGCTCACAAGAATCATGATAATCAGCCCAAACAATGATGATATGATGTGTAAATAACTTACAATAGAGACTGAGATATGATATGCAAATAATAGTTGCGACTGAGTACATAAATTTCAAATTTAAGCAATTAACTCAACATGTAACTCGACCTTTGTGGGTCCCAATAGTACCAACATGTGGCCTAAGCATGATTTCTAACATGACTTGCAACTCAATTTCTCTAACACATGGAGGATATACAGATAACGGCAAGATTATTCGACTATACAGTTCTATGGAATCGACCAAGTCGCAATTCCTACGGTCCACGCCCACACGCCTATCACCTATCATGTGTGTCACCTCAACACCAGTCACAAAATACGAAATCCGGGGTTTCATACCCTCATAGCCAAGTTTAGAAGTGTTACTTACCTCAACTCGAGCAAATCTCTACTCCAACAATCCCTTGCCTCACGAATCGGCCTCTGAATGCTTCGAATCTAGCCACAAACAATTCGATACAATCAACTCAAGCTATAGGAATCAATTCCATATAAAAATGCTAAGTTCTTAATCAAAAGCTAAAAAGTCAACTCAAAAGTCAACCCCTCGGGCCCACATATCGGAATCCAATAAAAGTTAAAAAAATCCGAACACTCATTCAATCACTAGTCCAACCATATAAAAAATACTCAAATACGATACCAAAATCTCGCTCAAATCTCCAAAATTCGGTCTAAGAAGTTTCTTCCATTTTTCTCTAATTTTTCAACCCAAATCACTAATTAAATGATGAAATCAAAGATATAATCATGGAATGAAACCAAAACTAAGTAATAATCACTTACCCCAATCACTCCCTTGAAAATCTCTCCAAGAATCGCCTCCAACCAAGCTCCCAAAATCAAATTTTGTAAAATGACTCAAACCCTCATTTTTGAAATATTTAAGTTTTGCCCATATGTCTTTCATCGCGAAGCACTACTATGCTGCCCCACGAATAAACCTTACGCGAACGTGGAAACCTTCACGTGAACGTGATGCACTGGCCCTCAAATTTATGCGATCACGAACGACTTCACGCGTTCGCTATGAACAGATGCGCGTGACCCAGTTAAGCCTAATTAAGCCTACGCTATCGCGGACCTTTCCACGCGATTGCGTATAAGGAAACCATACTTGTGCACCAGAAAAACTTTAGCAATCTCCCAAGTCAAAAATTTGATCCGTTAACCATCTGAAATCCACCCGAGGCCCCTTGGACCCCAACCCAACATACCAATAAGTCCTAAAATATCATACGAACTTACGCGAAGTGTCAAATCATATCAAACAATGCTAAAACCACGAATCATGCATCGATTCAAGCCTAATGAACTTTTGAACTTCTAACTTCTACATTCGATGCCGAAACCTACCAAATCACGTCCGATTGACCTCAAATTTTGCACACAAATCATAAATGACACAACGGACCTACTCCAATTCCCGGAACCAAAATCCGAGCCCGATAACCATAAAGTCAACTCTCGGTCAAGCTTCTCAATTTTCAAAACTTCTAATTTTCAAACTTTTGCCATTTCAAGCATAAATTAACTACGGACCTTCGATTCACTATCCGGACATAATCTTAAGTCCAAAATCATCCTACGGAGCTATCAGAACAGTCATTACTCTATTCAAGAGTCATTTACATATAAGTCAATATTCGGCCAACCTTTTCAACTTAAGCTTCCAACCTTGAGACTACGTGTCTCATCGCATTCTGAAACATCCCCGAAACTGAATCAACTACCCCAGCAAGTCACATAACAACAATTAAGCATAAAATGAGCAGTAAATGGGGGAACGGGGCTATAACACTCAAAACAATCGACCGGGTCGTTACATCCTTCCCCTCTTAAACAAACGTTCGTCTTCGAACGAGTCTAGAAATATACCTGGAGTCTCAAATAGGCATGGATATCTGCTCCACAACTCCCGCCTGGTCTCCCAATGAGCCTCCTTGGCTGGCTGACCTCTCCACTGCACCTTCACTGAAGCTATGCTCTTTGACCTCAACTTTCGAACATGCCAATCCAAAATGGCCATCGGCTCCACATCATAAGTCAAATCACCATCGAACTGAACCGTGCTGAAATCCAAAATATGAGACGGGTCGCTGGCATACTTCCGGAGCATAGAAACATGAAATACTGGATGAACACTCGACAGACTAGGCGGCAAGGAAAGTTTGTAAGTCACATCTCCAATTATCTAAAGCACCTCAAACATCCTGTACCAAGTCAGTACCCAATAGCCTGGCCTCACCCGGCTCAAACCATCCCACCAAAGACCGACATTGTCTCCCATACAAAGCCTCATACGGATCCATCTGAATTCTCGATTGATAGCTGTTGTTGTAGGCAAACTGTCACACCCCAAACTCGGGGAGCGCGAACGGCGCTCAACCGAGTGAACCCGGCCGAGCAAGCCTATTAGATTTCCTTCAACCCAAACTCATTCATGAATAAAGAGGAGATGTACTCCATTAATCAAACACAAAAAAGATTTTATTAACAACTCCCATTTCATGTCCATTAGCAACTCATTCATAATTTCCAAAATATTAAAAATTTATAGATATAATGAAAAACATGCTTGCCAAATACCGACATTACTAGTTCAATTCCCAACATCAAACACCACCCACAACCTGTCTACGGAGCCTCTAAGTATAATACAAGAGTAATATGGAAGTATCGGCAACAAGGCCCCGGCTATACCTCAAAAGACAATGTACAGCTCAAATGACATCAAGCCCGGAATAGAGTAGGGCTCACAAAAACCTACTGAATAGAGAGTGACTGCTAACGAGGACCAAGTTTGCCCGCTGATGAACCACCTGCATCCATTAAAGATGCAGCGCCCCCCGGCAAAAGAGACGTTAGTACATATGGAATAGTATGTAAAGCTAACTGTCCTCTTTCAAAATATAATGCCAACAAAAAAAAGGAAAACCATGGAAACAACAATCAACAATCAATTATAACCAATTTCCAAGTTAAAAAATATTAATTTCCAAAATACGAAGATAATATTATTTTTCGTTGGGAGATCTTTAGCACCGATATACCACTGTTCATAATATCACCATTCACAATACCAATACCACCGTTCACAGTACCAATATTTATAATACCAATACCACCGTTCACAGTACCAATATTTATAATACCAATACCACCGTACTTTTAGCACGGAGTCCGATCACGACCCGATCCGCTAGGCCATCTCATTAGAGACATCAACCCCAATCACTCTCAATACCAATACACCGTACTTTTAGCACGGAGTCCGATCACGACCCGATCGGCTAGGCCATCTTATTTGAAGACATCAACCACAATCACAATCTCAAGCACAATCATAATCTTTGTGCAAATATAACACCGTGAATCTAGCACGGATTTCGATCACGACCCGATCGGTTAGGCCGTCTTATTTGAAGACATCAACAAAAATCATAATTTCAAATATAATTTCGAGCACAATCACCACCATGTGTACGGCATGGCGTCCGATCACGACCCGATCATCTAGGCCGTCTCATGTGAGACATCATCCTTTTCTATCATCAAACTCATCCCAAATAAGGGGAATAACTTTGTCATATTAATCTCATCCCAAATAAGGAGAAAAACAATTTTGATTTGAATACAAAGAAAACATACATACAGATTTCATTTACCTCATGACCTTTCATATCGTATATAGCTTCATTGGTACTTTTAACCACTTACAACATCATTATTTTATTGGCTCTCTTGGCCATACATATGATTCTTCATTCATGGCACAATGGTCATATTTCATATTTCACACTTTCATTTCTTCCCTTTCATTGATCATCATCATAATTATCAACAAATAGAATATTTCGGAAATCACAACTTTAAGTTCATTAGTAATGAAGGCTTTAAACACAATGGATTTCTTTCCAAGAAATGGAATAAAATGATTGGCAATCGAAGAACAAGTTAAAATCATACACAAGTAACACATCATTTATTCTTGAAATACTTTTCCCTAAAAAGGACAATACACAATTTCCACTCACCAATATGTAAGAACGCAAAACACATTGAAAATACTCACAAAGTATATCATTAGCCAAAACAGACACATATGGGTATCACTTGAGTTCATAAGCTTTTAGGCAATTCTATTATCGAAGTCAATTTTAGAACAGTTGAATCAAAGCTCATTTCATAATCTTTCTCACATCATTTTATTTCATTGGCACCATTGGCCACAAGTATAACTTTTACTTATATCAATCATCGCATTTCATACTTCTTTCACATCTTTTCATTCCATTGGCACCATTGGCCACAAGTATAACTTTCACTCTTAGCACGTTGGCCACACTTTATATCCCCAATTCACTTATTTCACTTCCAACCATCTTTATAGGTTATCAACAATAAGACATTTCCAATCAAGACTCGAGGTACACATATGAGAAATTAAGAGTAGTAAGCATATTGAGTTTTCTCACACAATTTGGCATCATAACCTTCATTTGAAACACAACTCAAAGACATAGCATTTTAATACACATATCATTCTTGAACATATTCCCAAAAGATAACATAATGTGATAGGAACATTTGGAACACGTTTTGAATACTTAATTCTCGACACTTTGCTTATTCGGGACAATCGAATTTATTGGGAACAACTCGGAACATAGAAAAAGGAACTTGAGACAACCATACTTGAAACTTATGAGAATATCATTGAATTCAATTCTAACAAAGTAGTTTAGCCAACATACCTCGCTTTGAGCTTTCCTTAAATTACTACAACGTTCCGGAAATTCTAGCAATCCCAATCTATTTTGAGACATAACAAAATTGAACACAAATTAGGAAGGTATTCATGGTTTCAGCTCATTTGAGCATTTTATCAAACACTAGGTGTGCAAATTTGGCTACACGGTTCTTCCACAAGATTTCCTTCATTCCACAACCCAATCTTTACTTATTTAAGCTCAACAATCTTTCCACAAATCTTATTGGTACATACATGTAAACATAATATTCTCACACCCAAGAATCATACTTCTCATGACCTACTTTTAATTCAAATCCCGAAATTTAGGTCTAGGGAGTAGAATCTTACCCATTAGATGAAGATCTTGTGAAATCCTCAAGCCTTGAGCAAGAATTGATAAACAAAATAGCTACGTCTTCTCTTTCTCTCCCTAATATAGCACTCTCCTCTCTCTAAAAATCAATTTTTACCTTCTAAAATGACCCCTGGCCTTATATCAAAATTGGATCGGATATGAAAATTTTCAAAAATGACCCCCGAAGTCAATTTTGTGGTAATATTGTGCTATAGCATAATTGTTTTGTGGGCAGCAGAATCGATTATGTGGGCAGCATAATCAATTATGCTATAGCATAATTAATTATGCGACGGCATAATATTTCTTTTTAAAATTTGCCCGTCTCTGCTCCGCTTTGCGATGCTTATGCGGTCCGCGAAACCATTTTGCGGTCGCGAAATTGATCCCAGATCCAGCCTTTGGTAATTTCTTCATAACTTCTTGTAGGAGTGTCCAAATGACAAAAGGTTTCAAGAGTTAGAAACTAGACACATAGACCTTTATTTTTATAGGTAATACAACATATAAATCCTTATATCATGAGAGTTATGCTCGTTTGAAGTTAGGTCTTGTGCGTACCCATTCGAAATTTTAGTCTATCATGAAATTTCCAACTTGACTTGGACGTAAGGCTCTTCTTAGACCCTACATCACTTATGATATACCTCGTACATTTATTATCATATCAAATTGATATCCATTACATTAATAGCCCTCGTTCGCACATAAAATAATATAATTAGCGCACATCAACTTTCTTAATTGCGCTTAAGTACTTCAAAAATTTTCGGGGTGTTACATTCTCCCCCACTTAAGAACATCCGTCCTCGAATGTTTTACAAGTCCCTTCTAAGAATAGAGTTACCATAATTTTACCTTCAACCATTACACATAGGCACTTATGACTACATCAGTCTCATACATCCTTTCCAAAATTTCAACTTACTTATGGCCCTTAAGATTTGGCTACCTTTACAAATTCTTAAAAATTTTGACAGAGTTTCCCCTGTAACTGGGCCATCCACCTACCAGATAATCACCAGAATCCCCCAATCAACACGTCCACAACTCTACAAAGTATCACAATATATATCAACAGCACTAATCTCAACATTACAGGCATTATATTATCAAGAGTGATATCTGGACATGAACTGTACATTTTTAAATCATAACACCTAGAAAGTACCTTTCAAATCAAAACCAATTTCTATACAATCAAGCGAAAATATTTTCTTTCTACAACACTTTCGGCCTTCAAGGTGACCTTCTCGACTTATAGACTTTGCCAAAACACATTAACGTAGACAATCCCAACTTCCGGACTTATCTAACAAGGATGAAAATTAGGTACCTCTCATAAGCTAACTATCAATTAACTTCACCTTTAATAACCTCCACCGGAACTATATACAAAGGATTTTCGGTTACCTCCTTAGACATAGGCACATGAAACACCGGGTACACGGAGGAAAATAATAGGGAAATATCATACTCATAGTTTCGCCTATTTCCTTTAAGATTTTATAAGGCCTAATGTGACTACACATACTTTACCTTCCTTAACAATTCACCCAATATATTCATAGAGAAAAATCTTGAGAATAACCCGTTCACTTTCTTCAACTGTAAATCCCTACGCCAAACATCTAAACTAAACCTTTGGCGACCTCCAACAATTACTCTAAGATGTGCTATCTTGAATATGACCATAAAACTTCCTATCCAATATATTTGATCACGGGATGATGCTTCTTCTTTGACATATTTGAACCTTCAACCCCCATAGGTTACTATAAATATGAACAACGAGGTTCGAGATTGGCTAGAACTATTCAAGAATTCATCAATGTGCTGAGCACAGTATTTCAGGAGGTTATATCCTAAGAGACATGAAGGTTACTACCAATAGTACTGACATGGTTAATCATTGTGATAACTTCATTGATTTGACACATGAGGCACAAAGTTGCCTAGTAGGCATTGATAATGTAGGGACCATGTCATGATTCTGAGATATAACAGAAGTGAGTCATGAAAAGGACATCAATAATTGTTTCATTCCATACGTGCCTTATTTGGAAATAGTAGGCCTCAAAGCGAGATAGCACTTATGTGACACCTGTCGCCTCTTGGAATGTAGGGAAAATTAGTTTAACTCAAAATGAGAATATTCTAGCACCTTGAATGTGATATGGGTTTCAATATACAAGAAGTTGCATTACGCTCTTAACCATATTTGACACAAGGGATCTATGCCACAAACCCATGAGGTTGAAAAAGAAACTTAACACTTGTGAGATTATTATCATTCTGACAGCTTAACCCTTCACAAAGTTGATCCTATATGAGTGGACTAGAGATACAACAAACTTGTCTTTCAAATCAATATGCTCATCATAAGTCTGTTTAACTTTCAACTACACATGAGTGAAATCATGTAGATAGGACATCTTAATGTTTATATGAAATCATGTATTGGTTAGAGAGAATGTACACTTTGCTATGAGCTAGACATATTTCTACCATAACAACTCTCAAGTTGTCATATCAGGCCACCTCACGGGTAAGTACAATACTGGAAACAAAGTGAGTTACTTACTGAGGCATAATTTAGGTGGACATGAAATTCATACTGAGATGGGTAAGCAAAAAGATATTCTTGTGACAAATTCACGAAAACCTCAAATTCCCGAGAAACTTTATACAGACAAGTGACCATTTCAATTAATATGTACACATATAATAGGTGCTGAGATATGCCCTCATGTTACTAGACAATGAAAAGGATTCATCATACTATTCATAAAGGAGTAAAGTAATTGTTCCAACCATAGGAGTCACATACACCGGAGAGAAAAATAGTGGCTCAAGAAGGATCTCAACACTAGCCCGCTATATATTAGATTTGATGCCACATAGGTAAACTTTATGACTGTGCATGCATAAGCACAAGTGAGCAGATGTTGCCCATTTGAATCAAAAGGTTCTGTAAGAAATTCATCAAGTATAGTCTCTTGTTGAGAATTAAATAAAGAAAATAGGATGTATTAATCCTAGAGTTATAACTCAATTCAAGGACATAATTATAGAGCTCAATTCCATAAGAGGTTGTAAATAAGAGAATTTGTGATAGAGTGGATCCGCGAATAATGCGTCTTGTTCAAAGAGTAGGTACATGCAATGTTTTGTGATTCAACATCTTGTTAAGACCATGTTTATGAGAGCTCTTCAATATGTGTGCACATATACAACAAGGAAAAATCATATGATGTTCATAACGATATAGCAAGGAGTGACTTACTTGGTAACTTTAGATTGACAGAGCAGTACCTTACTTGATGCCCCTCGACTCCACAATCATAACTTATTTCAAGAGTCACTCAACACGTCCCCAAGTAGTGTTTCTTATAAATCACACATTCTGACTTATTGGTACAAACAACCCTCTTTCGTTTCTTAGGTGCTCTTACCACATGATCCGGTGGCACGTTAACATTAACTGGGACAAGTACACTTCCCTTAGCAACTGGTTCTTTCATTCCCTCCTTGCTGACTCTAACCCGTGGGTTACTCATATGAAAAATGAGACATGACAAGTAATTTAGTTTCCTACCTTGAGCTCTATCGCACGATCAAGAGTATCAAAGAAGTGAGAATTTCCTAAATATCCAAGTAGCCTCCTCATTATAGATGTGGTCGATAACACACGGATAAGAAGGACTCTACTAGACACGGCTTTGAGACATCCTAGGACACTTTAAAACCTTAGGCTTGGATACCAAGTTTGTCACGCCCTAAACTCGGGGAGCGTGAACGGCGCTCAACATAGTGAACCCGGCCGAGCAAGCCTATTAGATTTCCTTCAACCCAAACTCATTTATGAATAAAGATGAGATGTACTACATTAATCAAACACAAAAAAGATTTTATTAACAACTCCCATTTCATGTCCATTAGCAACTCATTCCTAATTTTCAAAATATTACAAGTTTATAGATATAATGAAAAACATACTTGCCAAATACCGACATTACTAGTTCAATTCCCAATATCAAACACCACCCACAACCTGTCTACGGAGCCTCTAAGTACAACACAAGAGTAATACGGAAATATATGCAACAAGGCCCCGGCTATACCTCAAAAGATAATCTACAACTCAAATGACATCAAGCCCGGAATAGAGTAGGGCTCACCAAAACCTGCTGAATAGAGAGTGACTGCTAACGAGGACCAAAGCTACCCACTGATGAACCACCTGCATCTATTAAAGATGCAGTGCCCCCGGCAAAAGGGACATTAGTACATATGGAATAGTACTAGTATGTAAAGCTAACTGTCCTCTTTCAAAATAGAATGCCAACAAAAAAAAAAGGAAAACCATGGAAATAACAATCAACAATCAATTATATCCAATTTCCAAGTTAAAACATATTAATTTCCAAAATACGAAGATAATATTATTTTTCGTTGGGAGATCTTTAGCATTGATATACCACTGTTCACAATATTACCGTTCACAATACCAATACCACCGTTCATAGTACCAATATTCACAATACCAATACCACCGTACTTTTAGCACGAAGTCCGATCATGACCCGATCGGCTAGGCCATCTCATTAGAGACATCAACCCCAATCACTCTCAATACCAATACCACCGTACTTTTAAAACGGAGTTTAATCATGACCCGATCGGCTAGGCCATCTTATTTGAAGACATCAACCACAATCACAATCTCAAGCACAATCATAATCTCTGTGCAAATATAATACCGTGAATCTAGCACGGAGCCCGATCATGACCCGATCGGCTAGGCTGTCTTATTTGAAGACATAAACCAAAATCACAATTTCAAATACAATTTCCAGCACAATCACCACTATGTGTGCGGCTGGCGTTCGATCACGACCCGATTGGCTAGGCCGTCTCATGTGAGACATCATCCTTTTCTATCATCAATCTCATCCCAAATAAGGGGAATAACTTTGTCATATTAATCTCATCCCAAATAAGGGGAAAAACAATTTTGATTTGCATACAAAGAAAACATAAATACAGATTTTATTTACCTCATGACCTTTCATATCGTATATAGCTTCATTGGTACTTTTAACCACTTACAACATCATTATTTCATTGGCTCTCTTGGCCATACATATGATTCTTCATTCATGGCACAATGGTCGTATTTCATATTCCACATTTTCATTTCTTCTCTTTCATGGATCATCATCATAATTATCAATAAATAGAATATTTCGGAAATCACAACTTTAAGTTCATTAGTAATGAAGGCTTTAAACACAATGGATTTCTTTCCAAGAAATGGAGTAAAATGATTGGCAATCGAAGAACAAGTTAAAATCATACACAAGTAACACATCATTTATTCTTGAAATACTTTTCCTTAAAAAGGACAATACATAATTTCAACTGACGAATATGTAAGAATGCAAAACACATTGAAAATACTCACACAACATAGCATTAGCTAAAACAGCCACATATGGGTATCACTTGAATTCATAAGCTTTTAGGCAATTCTATTATCGAAGTCAATTTTGCAACAGTTGAATCAAAGCCCATTTCATAATCTTTCTCACATCATTTCATTTCATTGGCACCATTGTCCACAAGTATAAGTTTCACTTATATCAATCATCGCATTTCATACTTCTTTCACATCTTTTCATTCCATTGGCACCATTGGCCACAAGTATAACTTTTACTCTTGGCATGTTGGCCACACTTTATATCCCTAATTCACTTATTTAACTTCCAACCATCTTTATAGTTTATCAACAGTAAGACATTTCCAATCAAGACTCGAGGTACACATATGAGAAATTAAGAGTAGTAAGCATATTGAGTTTTCTCACATAATTTGGCATCATAACCTTCATTTGAAACACAACTCAAAGACATAGCATTTTAATACACGTATCATTCTTAAACATATTCCCAAAAGATAACATAATGTGATAGGAACATTCGTAACATGTTTTGAATACTTAATTCTCGACACTTTGCTTATTCGAGACAATCGAATTTATTGGGAACAACTCGGAACATAGAATAAGGAACTTGAGACAACCATACTTGAAACTTATGAAAACATCATTGAATTAAATACTAATAGAGTAGTTTAGCCAACATACCTCGCTTTGAGCTTTCCTTTAATTACTACAACTTTTCAGAAATTCTAGCAATCCCAATCTATTTTGAGACATAACCAAATTGAACACAAATTAGGAAGGTATTCATGGTTTCAGCTCATTTGAGCATTTTATCAAACACTAGGTGTGCAAATTTGGCTACAAGGTTCTTCTACAAGATTTTCTTCGTTCCACAACCCAGTCTTTACTTATTTAAGCTCAACAATCTTTCCACAAACCTTATTGGTACATACATATATATATAATACTCTCACACCCAAGAATCATACTTCTCATGACCTACTTGATAGCTAATGCATTGCATGTTGGCCAAAGGATGAGGCTTACATTTGTACAATCTTTCACGGAACCTGGTTCCCCCGACACATGTTAGTAGTTTCTCTGTACTGTCATGCATAATTTTTTAAACGGTTGAAACGGTGCCACGTCATCACACTGTCAGTTTCTTTTCTTTCCCGATTTGTGAACACAAATATCTCGCCCGTTATGCAGTGACCCGACTACCCAAATTGCGATCCATTCCTAACTGGTGCCTCACCCCTCTTAAATACATCCATTCATAATCACTTTCACCACTGTTCACACCAAAAAATCCAAAATTCCTCTTTTTTCTTTCTTCAAACCAAACTCTCTCTTCTTCAACTCACTGCACTTTACCATGTCTGAATAACAGGAAACACAAGATGTTCCAAGTGTCGTCCCCACTATGTCCTCACCTATTGAAACATCAGTACCAGACAGTACTATTGGGGGACCAACCGAGGGACCTGATCCCTCCACCCAAGAGGAGCCAACCCTTGGTTCCTCTCAAGCACCCCAGGTCAGTACTGATCCTGCTCCCACTCCTCACATGTACGCTGAGCCTTTGTCCATGGTTGTTCCTGAAATGAGATTATTATCTGAAGGGGAGAATGGGAACAGTGCAAATGATTATGATAATATTGCTATTCCTAGTTTTATCAAGGTTAGGAGTAGACAGGCCACTACTGAAGTGCCAACTCCTAAGAGACCTACCACTAGGTTGCAAAAGAAAGAGTCTCTTGAGTCTGTTATTAGGAAAAGCTAAGAACAACAAAAGAGGAGAAGATTATTAAAAGATGGGAAGATTGTAAATGAGAAAGTAGTGCATGTTGTCAATGTTGATGATGGAGTGGATGAGGAACCTGGTTCCTTGACTCGCAAATTCTCACAGAATCATACTATATCCAAGACAAAAAGGGGATCCTCTGTGAGTGCAAAGAAGTCTGAACAAAGTTGAAGGTGATAGCTCTGGTGAAAATGTAGCGGACGAATCTGGAGAAAAAGTGACAGAAGAGAAGACAGTGTCTGAGAAATCTGTTGAGAAAGGAAAGAGTGCTCGCAAATCAGTGAAAATGAAGGGTGATGCCAATGAGAAACCTGGTTCTTCTGAGAAGGCCAAGGTTGATGATACCCAGGATATTGGGAAGGAAAAGTGGAAAAATCAAAAGGTATTGTGGGGTCGTACATTTGCTCCCGATATTCTAGATATGGCTGGCATGAGACAGTTGGTTGAGATCTGTGAATTCCAACAGTGGACACACCTTTTCACAAGTGACAGTCCCAAAGTTTATGAGGAAGAAGTGCGCAGTCTTTATGCCGACTTCTTTACAGCTGAGGATGATCATATTTGTATGATGGTGAATGGTGTTGATTTTTTTATGGACTCTGCTGTGATGGGACCTATTTTGGGAGTGCCTGCTGAGGGTTTGTCTTCTGTTCAGGGAACTTGCTCTTCGAACTTTAGAAATGCTATGTTGAAGGATAAGGCAGTTCAGTAAGGGGAACGGGTACACAAGAAGGCCCTCCTTCCAGTGTACCAACTGTTGTTTGAATTGGTGAATAAGGTTTTGCTCCCTCGTGTAGAAAGAAGGTCCATTACATATCGAGCAGCCCTGGTTCTCATGGAAGCACTGGATAGCTACACAACCATAAATCTGCCTGGTCTTAAGACAAAGCACATGAAGAAAGTAGCAGAGTTCAAGGGAAGGTAATCATGGGTTGCCATACGGGTTTCTCCTCACTATAGTGTTTGATTTCTTCAAGGTTCCTTTGGGACATGCTAAAGTAGGAACTCGGATGCAATCTTTATCTAAGACCACCCTCGAGAAATGTGAGTGCATTGATAAGGTTGGAGGGGTTGGCAGCTCTTCTATTATCTCCCAATTGATCAACGTCCAAAATAGTACCACTGATGAGATAAGGAAGCTGAAGGCAAGGAATACCATTCTTGAGGGTCAGCTAAGTCAGTTTCATGAGGCACCTGGTTCCAGCAGCTCTCACAGTACAGAGGTTATCCTTCTGACCAAAGAAAATGCCGAACTCAGGAAACAAGTTGAGGACCTGAAGGAGAAACTGTTCAATGAGCAGATGTCAGCTAATGCTCGAATGGGCATCCTTCTTAAAACCCTTGCCACTTCATCTAAGCCTTCCCCTTCCAGTGCTCACTAGAAAGTGTTCCCTTTCCAGTGTCCAGTCTTAGTGTCTGTCCTTTGTTTTAGTTCTGATGATGCTTATGATTGATACTTCTGTTTTTTTCCGTTTTTATTTTGTGGATGTGTTGGTAACAATGGAACTGCTCCCTGCTTAATATGCAAATATTAATGAAAGTTTCCTCCTTTTGATGTGTATGTCTTGCTCTTTTGCTCTGTTCTTAGTCATGATTGTGTGCACACATGTGGCATGAGTTAACTAAGCTAGATTTCTTTTTGCTTATTGCTTGTACTGATCTTTTTATGATGCCAAAAGGGGGGGAAAATAATTGAGGGGGAACAAGCTGGGGAACAGATTCAGGGGGAATACAGGAAACTGATCTACCATTCTGGCTCTTAGGGGAAACTTCAATTATAAGTTTGTCATCATCAAAAAGGGAAATATTGATAGGTTATATGTATCACTATTATGTTTTGATGATCTAACAAACTTATTGATAAGAACCAGATAAGGAACCTATTACACATCCTCAAGTACTTAAAGAACAACAAGTCTCAGTTCGGGGACGTGGTTCAACTCTTCTTAATCAAAGGAACAGCAGAGGGAACAGATGGCCACAAGTTCCCATGGTGACTGTACAAGTCAACTTCCCATAGCTGTAAAGTTGCTGCCTACACACGCAATAGTACAAAAATAGTGCAGCAGTCAACTTTATGGGGAATGCCCTTTACTAACTTGCTTACATTAATCAAGTGATGTCACAAATGAGTTATTTACATCAAGCAAAGGTAAAACAAAATACTTGCACATTCAAGAATTGATCAAGCATTTTTCTCTCAAGTCTGTGCCAATATTGCAAGTCATTCTCAAGGGCATCAAGAACAAAGAACAACATAACGAAGGGCCAGTTTCATATATTGAGTCACTACATGTCTCTAGTTATGTTGCACCTTTGTTAAAGTACTTTACTTGTAATTCCTACTTATCTTAGTTAGAAGCATTGTGTAGGAAATCTTTGTAAATCATAAACCCTTGTGTTTGTGTCTTGGCTAGAATTAGTCGAGTTGTAAAGTCTTTGCAATAGAGTTATTACAAAGTGGCTTGTAATAGAGTGTTACAAGCTAGTGAGGGATTAAGAGGTTAATTCCTAGGTTACAATAGGTTGTAATCTAAAGTTTGCTCAGCAGTGAAGTTGAAATACTACAAGGGTAAATCGTGGTTTTTAATCCTGTGAGATGGGAGCTTTCCACATAAAACTTCTTTGTGTCATTTACCTAATATAGTGTATGTGTGTTCTGTGGGAACTAATAGAGAACCTGGTTCTCTATATAGTTTGGCGGACCCTTAGTTTCTATAAATTGGTATCAGAGCTGGTTCTTTCTATCAGGATAACACCTAGAAAGGATCCTCATGGCTGCTCCACCAAACTTTGAAGAAGGTCATTCTACCTACAGGCCACCAAGGTTCAATGGCCAGTATTATGGATGGTGGAAGACCAGGATGCATGACTTCATCATGGCTGAAGATTCCGAGCTCTGGGACATCATCTGTGATGGACCTGTCGTTCCCACAAAAACTAGTGGCGACCCTTCTGTAACCATTCCCAAAACAAGAAAAGAATTCAATGACACCGACCGAAAAGCTATAAAAAAGAATTTTTGTGCAAAGAAAATTCTCGTTTGTGGTATTGGTCCTGATGAATACAACAGGATATCGGCATGCCAGTCAGCCAAAGAAATCTGGGAAGCTCTCTAGATAGCTCACGATGGAACAACACAAGTCAAGCAATCCAAGATCAACATGCTCACAACTGAATACGAGCTCTTCAGGATGAAGGATGATGAATCCATCCAAGACATGCATACTCGCTTCACATCTATCATCAATGAGCTTCACTCTCTTGGAGAAATTATTCCAAGAAACAAACTTGTCAAGAAAATACTTAGTGTACTGCCCAGTTCCTGGGAAAGCAAAGTGAACGCTATCATAGAGGAATAGGACTTGCAGAAACTGACCATTGATAAACTTGTTGGAAATCTGAAAACTTATGAAATGAAGAAGAAAAAGGATCCTGAGAGAAGAAAGCCAAAAAGGGAGAAGAACCCGGACCTCAAGACAGACAACAATGAATCAAGTGGTGAGGATGCTGATATGGCTTACTTTTACAAAGAGATTTCAGAAGATGGTCCGCAAAAATAGAGGTATTCCAAAGAAGAGAAGCTCCAGCAAGCCAAGAGGATATGACTTATGTCATAAGTGTGGGAAGCCATGGCACTTCATCAAGGATTGCCCTCTTCTTAAGCAAGACTAGTACAAGAACAACATAGACAAAGCAGCCAAGAGGAACCCGGTTCCTGCCAAAAGATTTATAAGAAAAGAAGTTGCTGATAATGTTGTGAAACAAGCTCTAGCTGCATAGGAAGACTCCTCTAGCGAATCTGGAGATGATGATGATCAAGGCGACAGCTCCATGATGGCAGTAGAAAGGGAAGCAGCTGAATATGATTCCATATTTGCTCTAATGGCTAAATCAGATAAGGATGAGGAAGATGGCGATGAAGATGAGGTAAACTTTCTAGATGTTCAAAGAAATCTGAAATCCTAGTTGTGTTTCACTTTTGTTAAAGTACTTTACTTGTTGTGTTGTACCTTTGTTAAAGTACTTTACTCGTAATTCCTGCTTAGCTTAGTTAGAAGTATTGTGTAGGAAATCTTTGTAAATCATAAATCCTTGTGTTTGTGTCTTGGCTAGAGTTAGTCGAGTTGTAAAGTCTTTGTAATAGAGTTATTACAAAGTGGCTTGTAATAGAGTGTTACAAGTTAGTGAGGGATTAAGAAGTTAATTCCTAGGTTACAATAGATTGTAATCTAAAGTTTGCTCAATAGTGAAGTTGAAATCCTAAGAGGGTAGGTAGTGATTTTTAATCCCGTGAGCTGGGAGTTTTCCATGTAAAACTTCTTTGTGTCATTTACCTACTGCACTGTGTGTGTGTGTTCTATGGGAACTAATAGAGAACCTGTTTCTCTATATAGTTTGGTAGACCCTTAGTTTCTATCACTACTTTTAATCCAAATCCCAAAATTTAGGTCTAGGGAGTAGAATCCTACCCATTAGATGAAGATAAAGAGGTTGTTTCCAATAGACCCTCGTCTCAGGAAAGCATAAGCACCACATTAATGAAAATATAAATAAGAAGGGAAAATACCAAAAAACCATATAAAACCAGAATAAAAACAACAAGACAGTAAGGTGATCAACAATGAAAGAAAATAACGGTTAGTCATAAAAACCTACTATCGACAGAAAGCGATACTGTGTGCCAATACTACTATTATGATCACTCTAGACTTCCTACTCTACTACCCTAATCCTCGACCTCCATACCTTCCTATCAAGGGTCATGTCCTCGGTCAGCTGAAGCTACGCCATGTCTTGCCTAATCACCTCGCCCCACCTCTTCTTTGGCCTACCTCTACCTTTTCGTAGGCCCTCCAATGTCAACCTCTCACACCTCCTCACCGGGGCGTCTGTGCTCCTCCTCCTTACATGACCAAACCACCTAAGCCGCGCTTCCTGCATCTGAATTTATGCCTATAATCCAACGCTAAGACCGTGACATTGGCGATGCCGGGGTTGCCAAGGGTCGAGTGGAGAGGTTCTCTAGATTATGTTCCCACCAGGGTGATTTCATATTTGAAGGCCCAACAGATGGTTGGGAAGGGATGTTTGTCATATTTGGCCTTTGTGAGGTATGTTGGTACTGATACCCCTACTATTGATTCTGTTCTAATGGTGTGAGACTTTTCGGATGTGTTTCCTGCAGACCTGCCGGGCATGCCACCTGACAGGGATATTGGCTTTGACTTAGTTCCGGGCACCCAGTCCATTTCTATTCCTCTGTATTGTATGGAACCAACTGAATTGAAGGAATTGAAAGAACAACTTCAGGAGCTTCATGATAAGGGGTTTATTAGGCCTAGTGTGTTGCCTTAGGGTGCACCGGTTCTGTTTGTGAAGAAGAATGATAGTACTATGCGGATGTGCATCAACTATAGGCAGTTGAACAAAGTTACAATCAAGAACAAGTATCCTTTGCCACGCATTGATGATCTATTTGACCAGCTCTAGGGAGCGAGGGTGCTCTTCAAGATTGATTTGAGCTCTGGGTATCACCAATTGAAGATTCGGGACTCGGATATTCTAAAGACGACATTCAAGACCCGTTATGGTCACTATGAGTTCCTTGTGATGTCTTTTGTGCTAACTGATGCACCAACAACATTCATGCATCTGATGAACAATGTATTTCAGCCATATCTTGATTCATTTGTCATAATATTCATTCATGATAGCCTGGTATACTTACGTAGCCAGGAGGAGCATGCACAACACTTGAGGATTATACTGCATAGGTTGAGGGAGGAGAAGCTTTATGCCAAGTTCTCCAAGTGTGAGTTTTGGCTTAATTCGGTGGCGTTCTTAGGGAACGTGGTGTCCAGTGAGGGGATTAAGGTGGATCCAAAGAAGATAGAGGCGGTTCAAAGTTATCCCAGATCGTCCTCAGCTACGAAGATTCGGAGCTTTCTCGGCTTGGCTGGTTATTATCGTCGCTTTATAGAGGGTTTCTTGTCTATTGTATCGTGTTTGACCAAATTGACCTAGAAGGGTTTTTCATGTGGTCGGATGAGTGTGAGGAGAGCTTTCAGAAGCTCAAGACTGCCTTAACCACAACTCCAGTTCTAGTTTTGCCTTCGGCGGCGGGCTCTTATATAGTGTATTGTGATTCTTCTCGGATTGGTATTGGGTGTGTCTTGATGCAGGAGGGTAGAGTGATTGCTTATGCTTTGCGCCAGTTGAAGCCCAATGAGAAGAACTACCCTAGTCATGATTTGGAGTTGGCAGCCATCGTTCATGCATTGAAGATTTGGAGGCATTATCTATACGGTGTGTCTTGTGAGGTATTTATGGATCATCAGAGTCTCCAGCACTTGTTCAAACAAAAGGATCTAAATTTGAGGCAGCGAAGATGGTTGGAGTTGCCATAGGACTATGATATCACAATTATGTATCATCCCGGGAAGGCCAATGTGGTGGCCGATGCCTTCAGTATAAAGGCGATGAGTATGGGTAGCCTTTCATTTATTCCCGTTAGTGAGAGACCGCTTGCAGTTGATGTTAAGTCCTTGGCCAACCAGTTCATGAGATTAGACGTTTCAGAGCCCAGACGGGTTCTAGCTTGTGTGGTTTATCGATCTTCCTTATATGATCGTATCAGAGAGCGCCAGAATGATGATTCCCATTTGCTTATTCTTAAGGACACAGTTCAGCACAGTGATGCCAATGATGTAACTATTGGAGCCGATGGGGCGTTGAGGATGCATGGCCGGTTTTGTGTGCCCAATGTAGATAGGCTACGTGAGTTGATTCTTGAGGAGGCCCACAGTTTGCAGTATTCCATTCATCCGGGTGCCGCGACGATGTACCAGGACTTGAGGCAACACTATTGGTGGAGGAGGGTGAAGAAGGATATAGTGGGTTTGGAACTCGGTGCCTAAATTGTCAGCAGGTGAAGTGTGAGCATCAGAGACCGGACGGATTACTTCAGAGGCTTGAGATTCCGGAGTGGAAATGGGAGCGTATCACCATGGATTTTGTAGTTGGGCTCCCAAGGACTTCGCAGAAGTTTGATGCTATTTGGGTGATTGTGGATCGGTTGACCAAGTTCGTGTATTTCATTCTAATTGGACTACCTATTCTTCAGAGCGGTTGGCTGAGATTTACATCTGCGAGATTGTTCGCCTTCACGATGTGTAGGTGTCCATCATTTCAGATCGGTGCACGTAGTTTACATCACAGTTTTGGAGAGCAGTACAGCGAGAGTTAGGCACCCGGGTTGAGTTGAGTAAACATTTCATCCTCAGACGGACCGACAGTATGAGCACACTATTCAAATATTGGAGGATATGTTACGCACTTGTGTCATAGATTTTGGGGGTTCTTGGGATCAGTTTCTGCCGCTCGCCGAGTTTGTGTAACACCCCGAAAAATTTTGAAGTACTTAAGCGCTATTAAGAAAGTTGATATATGATAATTATATTATTTTGTGTGCAGACGAGGGCTATTAATGTAATGGATATCAATTTGATATGATAATAAGTGTACGAGGCATATTATAAGTGATGTGGGGTCTAAGGAGAGCCCTAAGTCCAAGTCAAGTTGGAAATTTCATGATAGACTAAAGTTTCGAATGGGTACGCACAAGACCTAACTTCAAAGGAGCATAACTCTCATGATATAGTTATATGTTACTATCAAAAGAAAGGTCTATGTGTCTAGTTTCTAACACTTGAAACCGTTCATCATTTGGACACTCTTACAATAAGTTATGAACAATTTAACAAGGCTGGATCTGCGATCAATTTCGCGACCGCGAAACGGTTCCGCGGACCGCATAAGCATCGCAAAGTGGAGCAGAGACGAGCAAATTTTAAAAACAAATATTATGCTGTCGCATAATTGATTATGATGCCCACATAATCGATGCTGCTGCCCACAAAAGGTTATGCTATAGCACAATTGCACCACATAATTGACTTTGGGGGTCATTTTTGAAAATTTTCATATCCGATCCAATTTTGATATAAGGCCTTAGGGGGTCATTTTAGAAGGTAAAATGTGATTTTTAGAGAGAGGAGAGAGCTATCTTAGAGAAAGAAAGAGAAGACCTAGCTATTTTCCAAAACTTCTAATTTTCTAACTTTTGCCATTTCAAACCTAAATCAACTACGGACCTCCAAATCACTATTCAGACACACTCTTAAGTCTAAAATTTCCCTACGGAGCTATCGGACCCGTCAAAACTCCATTCCGGGGTCATTTATACATAAGTCAATATCTGGCAAACCTTTTCAACTTAAGCTTTCAACCTTGAGACTAAGTGTCTTATCGCATTCCAAAAATCCCCGGAACCGAATCAACTACTCCGGCAAGTCACATAACAACAATTAAGCATAAAATGAGTAGTAAATGGGGGAACGGGGCTACAATATTTAAAACGACCGGCTGGGTCATTGCAGTTATCAAGTATAATATTCTAAGGATATTTTTGTAAACCAACATTATATTCATACTTTTATAATAAAAAGAGAAAAAGGAGATCAAATATTCAAATTAATATGAGATATGGAGTTATTTCAGTTAATATTTTGGGAATATTTTTATCGTTCAACACTATTAATAAAAGGAGATCAAATTATTCAAATTAATATGGTACTTCTCATCGTTGTTATCCAAACATAAAATCCAGACTAGCATGACATGGAGACAACCAATCCATACCCAAAATCACGTCAAAATCAACCATACTTAGCAATAAGAGATTAACTCTGGTCTCTAATCCCCCAACAGTCACTACACGCGACCGATATACCCGGTCCATAACAACAGTATAGCCCATCGACATAGATATATGAACATGTGAAACTAAGGACTCACAAGGCATATCTAAATAATGAGTAAAATAGGATGATACATAGGAATAAGTAGAATCGAGGCCAAATAATATGGAAGCATATTTGTGGCACACTGATACAATACCTGAGATCACTGCATCTGAAGCAACAATATTTGGCCTAGCAGGAATAGCATAGAATCGGGCCTGACCACCACCTGATCGGTATCCCCCTCTAAGACGACCTCTAGCTGGCTGGATGGGTGGTGAAGTAACTGGAGCGGAAGTTATGGCCTGACCCTCTGTTGAACTGGACCTCCCGGGCAACGAGGACACTGTCTCCACATATGCCCAAACGCCCCGCACTCAAAGCAACTCCCCACTGGTGGTGGTAGGGACTGCTAGAATAACTGCTAGTACCCAAATAACTGCTAGAATAACCTGGTGCAGATGAATCCTGAACCAAAGGTGCACGAGATGAACTCTGAGATGGGAGAGCACTGAGAGATAACTGACCCATACGCGCACTGTATGAACCATGGCTGGATGATGCACCATGATGAACTGGATGAGCCATTTGAACGGGCCTATAAGGACGACCCCTGTTGTGGTGGAACTGACCCCCAAAAGGAACACCGCTAAAACCACCCGAACCATGAGGCCTCTTGGCCTCCCTATCCTCACGCTCCTGACTATGAACCATCTCTATCCACCTAGAAATATCAACCACCTCATCGAACGTAGCACCTGATACACTCTCCCGAGTAATAACAAAATGCAACTGATAGTGGGGGCCATCAATGAACCTCCTATTCCTCTCCCTCTCAATGGGAACCAACCAAACTACATGACGATCCAACTCTAAAAATCGCATCTCATGCTGGATCACAGACATGTCGTCCTGACGCAACTGCTTGAACTGCCTATGCAGCTTCTCTCTGTGGGTCTGTGGCACAAACTTCTCCAAGAAGAGAATGGAGAACTCATGCCATGAAAGTGGTGATGCACCGACTGGCATGCGCTTCTCATAGGCCTCGCACCATCTAAAGGCAATCCTAGTAAACTGAAAAGTAGTAAATGATACCCCACTGGTCTCCAGAATACCCGTCGTATGAAGAATCTGCTGGCACCTATCCAAGAAGTCCTGGGCATCCTCTAACTCAGCCCCACTGAATGATGGAGGCTGGAGTCTCCCAAATCTCTCTTGTCTATTCTGATCATCATCACTCATAACGGGACCTACCTAGGTCTGAGCTACTGCAACCAGTTGGGCTGGTAGTACCCCCGGTGTCTGAAGTCCCTGCATCACCTGCTCTAGAGTAAGGGCGGCGGGAGTCTGAGTACCTCCCTCGGCCAGAGAAGTGGTTGGCGCGGTCTGAACAGAAATCGCTTGAGCAAGGCTAGTGCACACAGTCAATATCTGAGCCAAAGCCTCCTGAAGGCCTAGAATCACAATGGGCACAACTGGTGCCCGAGATGGCCCCACTGGCTCAACCACATCTAGTACATGCTCCTAAGCTGGAACAACTGGTGGATCTACAGGTGCTGCTCTAACTACTATACGAGCTGCACCTCGGCCCCTACCGTGACCCAGTCCTCTCGTGGCCCTAGCCGATGGTACTAGTGGTTGTCTGTCTGGTCTGGTAGCACGTGTCCTCACCATTTGTGAGAAAATAGAATAACAGAAGTTTAGTTCCCGAAATCAACAAATTCGCACGACAAGAATATAAGAATGTGAAGTTTTCCTAAGGGTTCGGCAACCTCTCGAAGATAAGTACGGACATCTCTGTACCGATTCGCAAGACTCTACTAAACCTGCTCATGACTCGTGAGACCTATGTAACCTAGGCTTTGATACTAACTTGTTACGACCTAAAACTCAACATATCGTGATGGTGCCTATCATGGTACTAGGCAAGCCGACTACTCAGATATTTCCAATACTTTCAAATTTAAAATATACTAAAACAAGTTTAGATAAGTAAGAATCTCATAAAAACTGATAAAAACTGTCAGCTCAATACAGGAGTTTCCCAAAATCAGGGTGTCACTGAGTTCATGAGCATCTATACAAATACAAAGTCTGATACTCTGTCTAAGAAAGCAGAAACTGAATAAATAAAACTGAGGGATAAGGGAGGATAGTCAAGGTCTACGGATGCTAGAGCAGCTACCTCGAAAAATCTCTGAATGACTGAACAACTCTGAGAATCAGCAACCACAGTGTCCGGAAACACCTGGATCTGCACACGAAGTGCAGAGTGTAGCATGAGTACAACCAACTCAGTAAGTAACAAGTCTAATTATTGGGCTGAAAGCAGTGACGAGCTTCACATGGTACAATTCAATTACGAAAATACGATACAGAAAGGTAGACATGCTTCCAAATTTAACAGATAAAGCTCAAATAGATAGGATATGCCAAATACAACTGAGATAAGAAATGATGCATCTCGATATCTACATGCCAGTTACGTATGCCAACTGGAGTATAAAACAGTGATGAAATCATAAGCATACTCTCAGAGTATCAATCACTCAGTCCTCTCATTCACTCAATCCTTATGGTCACTCATTCCTCACAGTCACTCCATCCTCACGGTCACTCAATCCTCCCAATCGCTCGACAATCGCACTCGCACTAAGTAGGTACCTATGCTCACTGTGGGTGTGCAGACTCTGGAGGGGCGAATCCAGCCCAAGCGTTATAACAAGCCAATCATCGCATGAATTAATAAAACATGTTGCAGCATGTAGCCCGATCCCAAAAATATCCTCACAATCAGGCCCTCGGCCTCACTCAGTCACCATTCTCTCCAGTCTCTCGGGCTCACAAGAATCATGATAATCAGCCCATACAATGATGATATGATGTGTAAATAACTGTCAACTGAGACTGAGATACGATATGCAAATAATAGCTGCGACTGAGTACATAAATTTCAAATTTAAGCAATTAACTCAACGTGTAACTCGACCTCTATAGGTCCCAACAATACCAGCATGTGGCCTAAGCATTATATCTAACATGACTTGCACCTCAATATCTCTAACACATGGAAGATATACAGATAATGGCAAGATTATTCGACTATATAATTTCACGGAATCGACCAAGTCGCAATTCCTACGGTGCACGCCCACACGCCCGTCACCTAGCATGTGCGTCACGTCAACACCAATCACATAACACGAAATTCGGGGTTTCATACCCTCAGAGCTAAGTTTAGAAGTGTTACTTACCTCAAACCGAGCAAATTTCTACTCCAACAAGCCCTTGCCTCACGAATCGGCCTCTGAATGCCTCGAATCTAGCCACAAACAATTCTATACAATCAACTCAAGCTATAGGAATTAATTCCATAAAAAAATGCTAAGTTTTTAATAAAAAAACAAAAAGGTCAACTCAAACTCAACGCTCGGCCCACGTCTCGGAATCCGATAAAATTTACAAAATCCTAACACCCATTCAACTACGAGTCCAACCATACAAAAATTACTCAAATCCGATACCAAAATCTCGCTCAAATCCCTAAAAATCGGTCTAAGAAGTTTATTCCATTTATTCCCAATGTTTCAACCCAAATCACTAATTAAATGATGAAATCAAAGATATAATCATGGAATTTAACCAAAATTAAGTAAAAATCACTTACCCATTCACTCCCTTAAAAATCTCTCCAAGAATCGCCTCCAACCGAGCTCCCAAAATCAAATTTTGTAAAATGACTCAAACCCTCGTTTTTGAAATATTTAAGTTCTACCTAGATGTCCTTAATCGCGATCACGAAAATTACTTCGTGATCGCGAAGCACAGCTATAGTGCCCCACGAATTAACCTTACGTGAACGCGAAAACCTCCACGCGAACGCGATGCACTGGCTCTCAAACTTACGCGTTCGCTATGAACATATACGCGTGACCCAGCTTCTGCCTCATTTACTCTACGTGAATGCGACCTTAGCCACGCGTTCGCGATTCACTGCTTCACTCAACTACGCGATCGCATCCCTCAATTCGCGAACTCGTAGAATAAAAACCTCAACTGCCGAATTAAGCCTACGCGGTCGCGGGCCTATCCACGTGATCGCGTATAAGGAAACCAGACTTGTGCACCAGAAAAACTTCAGCAATCTCCCAAGTCCAAAATTTGATCTGTTAACCACCCGAAATCCACCCGAAGCCCCCGGGACCCCAACCCAACATACCAACAAGTCCTAAAATATTATACGAACTTGCTCGAAGCGTCAAATCACATCAAATAACGTTAAACCACGAATCGCGCATCAATTCAAGCCTAATGAACTTTTGAACTTCTAACTTCTACATTCGATGCCGAACCTGTCAAATCACGTCCGATTTACCTAAAATTTTGCACACAAGTCATAAATGACACAACGTACGTACTCTAATTCACGGAACCAAAATCCGAGCCCGATAACCACAAACTCAACTCTCGGTCAAACTTCTCAGTTTCCAAAACTTCTAATTTTTTAACTTTCGCCATTTCAAACCTAAATCAACTACGGACCTCCAAATCACTATTCGGACACACTCTTAAGTCCAAAATTTCCCTACGGAGCTATCGGACCCGTCAAAATTCTATTCCGAAGTCATTTATACATAAGTCAATATCTGACCAATCTTTTCAACTTAACCTTCCAACCTTGAGACTAAGTGTCTCATCGCATTCCGAAACATCCCCGGAACCGAATCAACTACTCCGGCAAGTCATATAACAACAATTAAGCATAAAATGAGTAGTAAATGGGGGAATGGGGCTACAACACTTAAAACGACCGGCTAGATCGTTACAGTTATCAAGTATAATATTCTAAGGATATTTTTGTAAACCAATATTAGATTCATACTTTTATAATAAAAAGAGAAAAAGGAGATCAAATATTCAAATTAATATGAGATATGGAGTTATTTCAGTTAATATTTTGGGAATATTTTTATCGTTCAACACTATTAATAAAAGGAGATCAAATTATTCAAATTAATATGGCACTTCTCATCGTTGTTGTCCAAACATAAATTGGATTATAGGCATAAATTCAGATGCGAAAAGCGCGGCTTAGGTGGTTTGGTCATGTAAGGAGGAGGAGCACAGACGCCCCGGTGAGGAGGTATGAGAGGTTGACATTGGAGGGCCTACGGAGAGGTAGAGGTAGGCCAAAGAAGAGATGGGGCGAGGTGATTAGGCAAGACATGGTGTAGCTTCAACTGACCAAGGACATGACCCTTGATAGGAAGGTATGGAGGTCGAGGATTAGGTTAATAGAGTAGGAAGTCTAGAGTGATTATAATAGTAGTATTGGCACGCAGTCTCGCTTTCTGTCGATAGTAGATTTTTATGACTAACCGTTGTTTTCTTTCATTGTTGATCACCTTACTGTCTTGTTATTTTTATTCTGCTTTTATATGATTTTTTGGTATTGTTCCTTCTTGTTTATATTTTCATTAATGTGGTGCTTATGCTTTCCTGAGACGAGGGTCTATTGGAAACAGTCTCTCTATCCTCACAAGGTAGAGGTAAGGTCTGCGTACACACTACCCTCTCCAAACTCCACGATATAGGATAATACTGGGTATGTTGTTGTTGTCATAGGCATATGTAATCCAAAAAGAAGTAGGTTTATGTCCAAAACGTAATATGGCCTAACATGTACAGGATTACACATGGGCTAACATGTATTTTTAAACAGTAGCCAAAAAGCAATAATAGGTTTATACTTGGGTTAAGGTACACTATTCCAGTTGTGTCCTTTCACTTTGTGTTATCAAGTATAATATTCTAAGAATATTTCTATAAACCAACATTGTATTCATGTTTTTATAATAAATATAAATATAGATAAATATAGATAGATTACACTAACAAAACAAATAAACAAACAAACAAAAAAACTCTGTTTACTTTCCTGTGTCTGAGAAGACGCGTAAGCTTTGATTTGCAGCGATCATATGCAATAGACTCATAATAAAAGAATACTTGACGCAATTTGATCAACAATAGAATTAAACGAAAAATATTTTCTAATAAAATAATTCAAATGTCATAGCCATCAATATCCGATTGTTTATATCAAGAAACCACATCTCAATAAATCTAAATTATATTATAAACAAATTGGAGAAAATTTCTAATCGATGCTGGCAGAGAATTATAGAAGTTGATGAAAATCGATACCCAGAACGCAACTATATAAAGACTTTCCTTTCTTGTGCTTTATCCATCAAAATTTCCCATAGTGCTATATTATCTACACTAGACATGGGTTTGAAAGGAAAGTTGATTTCACAAATAGAGATCAAAGGTTGTGGGGATCTCTTTCATGAAATGTTTAGGCACAAACCACACCATCTTCCCAATGTGACTCCACATAAAATTCAAGCTGTCGATTTGCATCAAGGAGATTGGGGTACTGTAGGCTCCATCGTTAACTGGAATTATACTATCGGTAACATTTTCTAATCACTTATTTTTATTTTTATAAAGTAAGTTTTCAATTTTGATTAGCTTTTCTCCTGATATACCATTGTCCTTATGTCTATAAAATAAAGTAATATTCTCTAGGTTCATATAAACTACATCACTTCTTAGTATTGTATACATTCTTTTTAATTTACACTTCACTAACCGAGATTCTAGGATTCTAAGTATGTAGAGAGAGAGAGAGAGAGAGACAAATATGTGAGATATTATTCGCCATCTAAGCATACAAAAGAAACGATAATTTTACTTCTTTTTGGGCCTTTAATAGAGATTTATGGGTACTCCGTTAAAAAAAGCCTTGGGTTTATTTTGAAAGTATGCTCTTAGCAATCGTCAGGTTCTTAAGATATCATCAGGATTTCTTGGTAAAATTCCTGGTGATCACCATAAAATACTGATGGTGATCATCAGGATATTGTCATAAATTCTTACCGATCACCAGAATTTTTCGCCATTATGGCTGTAAATTTTGGTAATCGTCAGGACTGCTGGTGCTTTACGTTAGCATATTTGACCAAGTCATGGTGATTGCCATAACATGCCTTTGGTGATCGATTTGTGCAAACCTGACTGAATTTTCAGCCACAATGGCTAAAAGTTTTTCTTAATAGGATCAAAATATAAAGGATGGTCCTAAATATATACATCAAGCGTAATTTCCTCTTTAATTATTTATGGCCTCGACTATGTTCATATATAAGTTTCTTTTTCTGGCACAAAAAATAGAGGGGCAAGAGAAGGTAGTGAAAGTGGTTGTTGAAGCCATAGAGGAGGAGAAAAGGCTAGTGACATTCAAGGCATTTGAAGGTCATATAATAGAGCAATACAAGGCCTTCAAAGCAACAGTTCATATTGAGAATGAAGGAGAAAACAACTTGGTCTTATGGACTATTGAGTACGAGAAGCAGAATGATGACGTTTCAGAACCCTTCTCTTATTTGGAATTTGCCACTAATCTCACCAAAGATGTTGATGCCCACCATGTCAACCAGCAGGTTGACGTATAATTAATTTTCTTTAATTTCTGGTGAATAAGGGGAGTTCAACAATTTAAGTGCTTGTGCTTGTTGATGTTTGTGTTTCTCATAAAGATGTTTGATTTGTTGTGTTTCTTGTTAAGATATTTCCTTCGTTCTGTCTTTGAGAAATAATTATTGTATATGTATCTTTTTATGAGGAAGGAATTATATTCGTATGATTTGATTTTGTGAATTGATTAACTCTGAATCTTCATCCTCGTCAATTTTGATTAGACTTTACGTGATTTACAAGTATAATTAATAACGTCGATTAACAATAAATTATCGATGATATTCCCATGGCGACAAAACTATCAGAATACAGCTTGTTGAAAAAAAACATTCGACAGGAAAAAGGTGTCTGTCAGAAGTTTCCAATGGATTTTTCGAAGGAGTTTTGTGTAAGATTGAGTTTGTGAGTTTTTGAATATTTCTTCAGTCACATGCTGGTAACATTCCCCAACAAATATTCGTTAATTTTGTTCCGTCAAAATATTGTTACGATTTTTAGAGATTTCGAAAGGCACTTCTGCCAAAAATTATACGGTTTTCGACGACCAGGCCCAGCCATCAAAAATCTCATTTCTAAAAATCATTGTTAATATTTCCAACAGCCATAAAAAATGCACTGGAATGCAAAGCTCACTTTATGGCTACTCCGAACATAAACCAAAGACAACCCAGCCTCCAAATATCACTAAAAACCACCATCATAAAACCACAAATAACCGGTAAATCACAAATTACAAACGAACAATCATAAAATGGAATTTAGTGCAAATGTTCAAACATCAAAACAATAAAATGCTTAAGTAATAGCATTAGTCAATTCATCAATACATTAACACTAGACCAAAACTAGTACATTGTCACCAATAAGGTGAAAAGAATTCAAGCTTGCATGGTTAAAACATGCCTAATTGTAGCGAGATATGCTTCAGCCATCGATGACAATCTAGATCAACTTTATACCCAGATAATTGTTTAGGTTCAAGTAAGTTTCTTTTCTTCCTTGGATTGCTCGGGGAGCTAATTGTATTACTAAAGTAACATACAAGCATTGGGACACAAGAATTGCTACATGACCATTGAAGAAGTGAGAGAAAGAGAGAGAGGTGCTCTTTTTCCTTGAACCTGTGAGGTTAGTAAGCGTGGTAGTGGATTCTCTGGGGAATTTTAATGGATGATCATCTATAAGTGCACACATTTGCTGCTGCAAGTTACTGATTTTTATCTGGTTTGTTTTTGGGGCTGCGATAATGAAAACCTATTTTTCGGGTTCCAAGAAAAGCAAGTTCACGTGAAATCCTTTTCGTGACCAAATAAAGGCCTTTTGTTGAACAAATTTCATGTGAATGAATCAGTATGAACCAAGCTGGTAAATAAGAGTGTATGGTGGGTGTAACTGGTGTTTTCTCCCAAATTTAACTATATATAATTGTACAAAACTTGTCAATGGCAAAATAAAGAATCTTAAACTAGATGAACAAACAAAAAATAGACTACGCGATGGTTACACTACTATTACAGGCAAGCTTATATTAAATTACATCAAACTAAGAGGTAGGCAGATGACAACTCCTACCAGTATTGATTTCAATCTCCACTTGGCATCAATTGAATAAATATGGCCGCCAAATAGTGGTATTATGAAGCTTTCTTTTAACTCGTGTAAGTTGACTGCATAAATGTAGCAATAGGGAGCCAGGTACCACAATCACATGTACAAGCAGTACGGTCTGCCCTTCTGAGACGATTTTCCACAATTGAATTCATGGCCGGATATCTTGAAATATTCTTATGATCAACTCACCTGTTCGCCAATCAAATCAAGACCGACAACAAGGAAAGTAAACCCTTGAAACAATAGGAAATAGAAGTGAATGCCTTGAGCAGATAACAAGCTTCTGACAGAGGCCGTTAATAATATCAATGCAAGAGCAAGCTCCTTTCTATATAAACGGTTTCTCTTCCTCTTTCCCTTTTTCTTGGTCATCTCTAATTTGGTAAGCTCAGCAAGGCCTGATTCTGACGAGGACCTTGAGACAGTACTCTTCTCCACCAAAGGTTCAGATTCATTTTCCACCATTGAAACTAAATCAGCTTCTGATGATCTTCCCAACTTTTTCGTAACAATCCACTCGTAAGAACTTCCTAACTGGAAAAGCCCTGATATCATGGCATTGAATTTGGTCACAGACATTGTGTTTTCAAATAAAAGGTAGGGTACAATAAAAGGGAATGACTGTGGAGCTGGAAGAATATTGAGGATGGACATAAGTCCAGGCACATAGCAGACGACCCAAGCTGGTAACTGAGCTTCTGGGAGGAACATGGTGAGTGGGAGAATGATACAAAAGAGAGTAAATGAATAAAATGGTAGGATGAGCTTCCGCAAGAGGAAAAAAAGGAATATTAGATTGGCTTTCTTGAACCAACTAACCTGAAATGACAGCCATATACAATAATCACCACTTGAAAAGATATAAATGATCTTTAAACTTGTAAAAGAAATAAATTGTGTATCTATAAAGCATTTAAGGATTCATTTAAATATTCAAATTGAAATGATACAGTGAGGAAATGATAACTTGATTAGAAGGAAGGCCACATAATTTACTTGTTACGAGATAATCAGAAGGGGGTAACTAGAATATTTTCCCTTCGGCATAAAAACGTTATGATAACCTTTCTTCAGGTCAGAGTAACTTTAACAACCATGACCACACAATTTTTCCCCAAAAGTAACTGATGTAAGAGTCCTCAAAATCGGAAGCAGGAGCCTAGGGTACGGAAATATATGGAAGAAAGGGGGTGGCTGGAAGAGTACGAATTTGAGGAAATAAAAGAAAAGTATGTGGTCTTACAGCTCAAGTGGTAGATATGCCCAAAGCGAAGATGTCAGAGGGAATACAACCCGGAAAGTTCCTCTGTTCTTTTCTATTGGCCTTTAAGCAAGCACATAGAGGAAATAAAATGTCCGGATTTTTGAAGAGCTTGCCCTACCAAAGTACAAAGAAAAGAAGCCAACACTTGAAAAACGACAGGAACTACCCATTTGCAGGTATTCCAAAATTTTCTGCAACACTCAGCCAAAAAATATCATATTTGCTCATCAAGTCTGATGTGGAAGGAGGGGATACCAAAAAGAAGGAAGGAGGGGTTACCAAAAAGAAGGAAGGAGGGAGGACAGACATAGAGAAAGCATGCCCATTATCCATGCATATACTTTTATGGTGATAAGATGAAGCTTAGCAAAGAAGCGACAATAAACTTGGGCAATTTCAGGTCAATAATAAGATGAATGACATAAGGACTACCCATGCGAAAATAGTAAGAACCTTTCCACTGTTTTCTTTTTTCTTTAGACCAGCGGTGGGTTCGGAAAATAAATGAGGATGGATTTGGCATTTAACAGAGAGTGTGGATATAAGTTCATTTGCTTTTCTCTTCTCAAGTATTTAGGTTTACTATGCTCGTGGTTGAAAAACAAATTCATGTAAACTAATGTTAAATGAGCGAACTTGGGCCTTTCGGACTTAACATAACCACAAGATGAGTGGCATATAAATAAGGATGTTGAAATGGATGTGTAATTATAAGATTAAACAGAATTAGAAAGAGAAAAGACATAAGTTGCCCATCAAACTTGTCCGAAAAAATCATTTACAGGGCTTAACTTTACGGGCGACCTATGTCCCCCTTATTTTTGTTTGAGGTGAATTTAATACCACCCTAAATGGTGACGTGGCAAAGGCAGTAGTTTCACTCTCCCAAACTCGCGTGTAAGAGGGGAAAAGATTAAAATTAGATACATATTTTTACTGTGTCCGTCCCTTTTTCTTTTATACTACTTCTTTCTTATTTTATTCTCTTTTTTGTTTTCTCTCTCTACCTTTTCTTCTTCTCTTTACCATCATTTCTCTTTTCCCACCCAAGACACCACCGTATCTCCGCCATACACCATTGTATCTGCCACCATCCACTCTTCCTCTTTTTCTTTTTTCTTCTTTTTCTCTTCTACTTTTTCTTTACCCGAGTAGAAGTACTCTCCACCACCTTTCAGCAATAGCAGTACAACCTGTACTTCCCACACCCATATATAGCCATATTGATTCCATTCACCAACTTCTCCTAGCTACAAAAATCCTTTGTTTATGATTTATTTATTGTAATATTTCGTTGAACAAAATTAAATAAATGGTTTAGTCTGGCCTCTTGAAAAGATTGTTGTGTTTTTTTTCTTAAAAGAGTAATAGTGCAGATGCTGAAATCATTAGCTAACTTTATGTTTGCTTGTACCATGATTCTTGTATTTCACTTTATTTGAGTTGAATTCCAGATGATACATATTAGTTTACTTGGCGTCAAGTTATGAGCTTGAGATTTTTGTAAAATATTTCCAACTAAAGGGTCTTTTGAAAGAGGGAAGAGCATAGAATGGCCTAAGGATCAATAGCTCACTTTGAAGCCATTGATAATTACAGTTTATTGAAATTTGAAAGTGCTTTTCTGTTTGAACATAAATTTTGCCGAAGCTTGAGGGTTTTTAATTGGTTGAAAAGTTGGGTTTTCCGGCATCAATTTTCCGACGACGAGTTTTTCCCCTACTTTTTAAAGCTGAAAATGATGGATCTTCCATGGTGGTGTAGGTGGTTGAAGATGATATGAAAAAAGATTTGAAAAAGTAACGAAATAAGTGAAAATAAAATAAAATAAAGCAGCTTTTGACACGTGGCGCGTGTGTAATACACAGCCCACCACAAGACTGATTATGTGTTATCAAGGGGGTATTAAATTCACCTAAAACAAAAATAAGGGGGACATAGGTCGCCCGTAAAGTTAAGGTGTGTAAATGATTTTTTTCAGACAAGTTTGATGGGCAACTTATGTCTTTTCTCAATTAGAAATCAGCACATTTGACAGAGGGTGCAACATACATAATTACATTAAGGATAAAATGAAATAAGGTCGTCTGAAATAGTTTGATCATGTCCTACGTCAAAACTATGATGACGATGCTAAAGGGGACTGCTGGAGGAAAATCATCTCGAAAGAAATGTTTTTAAAAGCGAAAATCACAAAAAACAGCAAGGACATGAGGTTTTTAGCAAAAAGAAAGATGCAAAGCACACATTTCTTGAAAGTGAAGTGAAATTTTTTGATAACATTGCTCAAAAGAATTACACTCTCAATAGCAATTCCGGATGATATAACTAAATGTTCCTCAAGAAATCAATAAGATGAGCAGAAAACAGCAGAAGCAAATGATCCATTTTAAAGATATCAACCATCGGCTTAATTGTTGATAATCCGATGTTTGCCAAGAGTTTTTGTAATCTGGTTAGAGACTAAGAATGTCATTGTAGATATAAATAATACACTTAAATAACCTCTAGATTTAGAAATCTTTTAATTTGACTAAAAAGACAAACTATTTAACTAATGGACTGCAATGGACCTTAATAGAGCAAATGGAAATAGAGGATTCACTCATAATGGATCAGAATTTATAGTTCTAGAAAAAGAACCAAGTTATGACCCAATGGATCAGAGTTTAATGTTCTAGAAAAAGAACCAAGTTATGACCCCTGCGATGACCAAGTTTGTTTTCCCTTTTTAATTTACTGGCCATATTAAATATTGAATAACTTTCCGACTAATCTTCAAGTTAGTCATAGATACTGTGAGACGTGACCAAAAAAAAGAAAAAGAAAAAAGATTGCTACTGTGTGACCAAAATCTGTAAGAATATTTGCTTGTGATAAATAAACCATACGAACCTTTGAACGCAATATGTCGGAAAAACACAGGCGAAAAAGTTGCATTGGACCAGAATGCCACCGGTGTTGCTGCTTCTTATATGCCTCGTAAGACTCCGGCAGTTCACACAGGCACTAGACAAAAAGAGAGCTAAATTTTCTAAACCTGTCTAACCGTTATCGGACAAAGACATTAATTCACAATTTAGAAAATTGCAAACCTTAACGTCGTTCAAATAGATAAACTTCCATCCACAAAGGTGAGCACGGACAGCAATATCCATATCTTCAACTGTTGTTCTCTCTAACCAGCCTCCGCATTCTTCAAGGGCCTTGATTCTCCATACACCAGCAGTGCCATTGAAGCCAAAGAAGTTGATGAACCATCCATTGACTTGTTGCTCAACCTCAAAATGAAATGCAAGATTTATGTTCTGCAATCTTGTAAGTAAATTCCCGTCCTTGTTCACAAAAGACCACCTTGTTTGGACAAGAGCGATGTCATCATGTCCCTTCAAGAATGCAAGCAGATAAAAGTTATAGATACAATTGGAACAATGCCCCAAAGTGGACTATGGCAGCCAATTAATGAAGCATACAGCATACTGCAATTAAAAGGAGGGAAGCTCAATATAACACTAGTACGGTAGTACCCAAGAGATAGAAAACAATTTTTATACAAGCCTGATTTTTCTCTCAGGATAAAGATAACTTGACATCTTGAATGCACTTAATAAAGCATAAGCATTTAGCAAATTACTCGTAGCAAGATCCTAAAAAGAAATAATTTGACGATAACAATCAAGCTTGCTCAGATCGTGCCAATTTTTTATCTACTAAGATAAAGTATTCCAGCCAGCATTAAAACACATGCACATTAGATGAAGGAAATAACAATTCAGCACCAATTGTTCTCAGTATAGCCCAAAAAAAGAAAAAAGAAAAAAGACGAATCAGAAAACTCCACAATCGGTAGTTTCTAGAAGGAAACTTAAGAAGAGATATTTTGATAATGCTCAAGAGAACATTTGTACAAAAACACGGACTAGTAATTTTTGCATATAAAGATTAGCAAACTCCTTGTTGTGTATTATGAAATTTTTACTTAGTTCTCTCTATGAAATTCCAATTCCTTCTAAATCTTCTCTAAGAATCTAGAGTTCCTCGTTTTTTTTAGATAGAAAAATCTTGAGTTCCTCGTGTTAGTGACAGATCCCATTTTTCATTAAGAAATAGCATGGTAAACTCCAAGGTAACACCAACTAGTAGAGACAGGCCGATTGTAAGAAGATTTCATTTCATATAACAATCTTTGGTGCCTGCATGAACCACCCAGATAGATCTTGGAAAAGCAATCACCTTGAAGTAGGGAACAGTTTTCTTAAGAAAATCTGGTGCTGGCTGGAAATCTGCATCAAATATTGCTACAAATTCATAATCTTTAACGTAGTCACAACTCATCGCAGATTTGAGATTTCCTGCCTTATAGCCTGTGCGTATAAGACGATGACGATATACAATGTGCACACCCTTGTGTTGCCACTTTTGTACTTCAGCCTTGATAAGTCCCTGAACACCCAAGTCATCCGAGTCATCTAAAATTTGTACGAGCATTCTTTCCTTAGGCCAGTCCTGGACACATACTGCTGCAATCGATTGTTGGTACACCTGAACAGTACCACAGTGAAGGAATTGACAATTCAGTCAAACAGTAACTCAGCAAAAATAATCAACTTACCTATTTAGGATAAAAGTGGCTTGTCATGAGGACATACCTAAATTAACATCACGAATAAAAACATTTTAAAAGCTCAGCAGATAATAAGTGTATAGTTTCTGTCACGAGCACAGCGTGGTGACAATTGTGGGGGTTGACCCAAGATACTATTCTTAGAAATTGTTTGCCCGTGTGCAGACTCGTTCTTAAATCTACATTCAGGGTCAGGTAGGACTACTCGGTTTAATCAGCTATTCACCTTATATCTAAATCCAACTAAGTACTGTTGTCAAAAAGTCTCCGGCTTAGTAAAGTCATCATCTCAAAAGTATCCAAATTTTCATGATTGTTAATAGTCAAAAGTTCTCTATTCTACAAAAATAGGAAATTAAACCCATGAAAGGTTTTACATTCGAAACATCACTAGAAACTGCAAAATTAATAAAGATTGCATATAATCATTCCTACTTCTACAGGCGAGACTAGCTCGACACTTGGCCTAGAAATGAATAAACAAAGTAAGGAAGCAAATTCATTAAACATGTACTCCCTCCGTTTCATTTTATTTGCCTAAGTTTGACTAGGCATAAAATTAAGAATATAAACAAAACTTTTGAATCTTGTGATCTTAACCTAAAGGTGTGTATAATGTATCAAAAGTATCCTTTGATGTGGTCTTAAATGTGCCATGTCATTTCTATATGCAGTGTCATTAAGGGTAAAATGAGAATGTTAGAATTAAATACTAACTACATATAGAAAGAGGCATACATTTTTAAACTAACTAAAAAGAAAAGTAACATATTTAAATTGAAATAAAGGGAGTAATTGCCAATAGACTTTAGCAGTGAGAACTTGAAAACATACATGGTCTTACCTCCCTCTCATTGCACATTGGTATCTGAAGCAACACCATGGGATAATCCTCTGCATTCAGATTGTCCACATCAGCAGAGTACTCAATCTCCGCCAAAGGTTTCAAACGTCGGAACTTGATCCAAAAACAACCAAGTACAAGAACCACTCGATCTACCGACTGTATAAGGAACAAAACAATGCACATATTGGTCAAGCTCTGTAATGGCGGCGCCAAATAGTTAGCCCTAATGTCTAACCAATTGGCATACACGTACTCCACTAAGTCCACCACTTCCGCCGACGCCGATTCCACAGTCGGAGGACTGAAATGCCATCCTCTGAAGTAAGCAACCAGCTCAAACACTAACAATATAACTGAAACTGTTAAAAACACCTTAATTACGCGATAGAGCTTAGAATCCGATCGATGAGGCGCCGAATTGGATGTAACGATTCGGCGATTGGCGGTGCGAACGATTGAAATGAAGCCGTTCGTGAGGAATGCGATTGAATTAGCAATTTGCTGAAACTTGAGAAGGTAAATCCAGGAAAGTTGACGAGCACTGCGAGTACGTTCCTTCTTATCAACGGTAGGGCTACGGATCTCAACTGTCAAAAAGCTAGGGTTTTCGGAGGAAGAAGAGAGGAGATCCTCATTGCCACTGGCTCTTTGCTTGTTCCACCATTCCTGAAACTCATGATTGGGCGGCCGAGACATATATGGATAATGCGAGTGAATCAATGGTCGCCGTTGATATTGTCTACTTTCAGATCTCGATTTTGTGCCGGCTATGGAACATGGAGATAGTGTGTAGTGTGTGAGAGTGCCTGGTGTGATCCGGAGAATAGGGAAGAAATGCCGGGAAGGCAATGAAGCTAAATTTAGTTAAGTCCAGAAGCTCAGACTCTCTAATGGTTGAGTTCGATGTGTGCTTGGGCAAATTTTGAAGCACACCATGTGCGACAATATTCGAGGATCCCACGCGCGCATAACATCCTATTCTCACGTGCGCTATGGCTTTATTCTCTCTTTTTTTCTTTTCCTTGTCTAATATTTCCTATTGTTTTTGTAGAATTGTAGTATAGTGGATTTGTGATTACTAGATGATGATGAGATAGAAATAGAAGGATCTTTATTATGACTGATTTTTTTTCATCATTAAGGAGGAACTTGTTTCCTTATAAACCTAGTTTCAAAAGGTTAATTGACCCTTGAAATTGAAACGGGTTAGGGAAATGCTATCGTAAAAACTAAAATTTCATTACGCCAAAAATTATAGAGGTGCGATAGCGCATAAATTCTAAGTTCATTGATGAAATTTACCTGATAAGTGAAGTAAAAAGTTAAACATGAAAGAATATTAAATTTTTTGCTATTTGACAAAATTTCTATAAAAGTGAGATTTCATAAAACTTATTTGAAAAGTAACTTGTAATTTGAGAGACTTTTGACTGTTTCAAATGTGAGTAGCTATTTGTTTTTGGGTAAATATGAAATGTTATTAGTCGGAAATTTTTCGCATTTTGACTTTTTACCTAAAAATGTATATCTAAAAAGAATATGGAGGAAACATCCTCGCCTCTCATGTGACAAAAATAATTCTTCATCTATAATACATACTTTTA
This sequence comes from Nicotiana tomentosiformis, assembly GCF_000390325.3. Taxonomy (NCBI): domain Eukaryota; kingdom Viridiplantae; phylum Streptophyta; class Magnoliopsida; order Solanales; family Solanaceae; genus Nicotiana; species Nicotiana tomentosiformis. The sequence goes on from NC_090812.1 coordinate 119,536,007, forward strand.
ATTTATTTTTTTTCTCTTTTTTCTTTTGGTTTCAATAGTTCGAAAAAAATAGGGGAGAGTATGGTATGATTGCGAATGACACCAATTCAAACGACACCACTGCTGTAAATCCACTGCAAGTGCGAGCACAAGACAGCCACAACAATCAAGAATGTAGCTATATAGATACTGAAACCACTGTTTTTGTAATGATCCATTTGTTGAGTTTTTTTTGTTTTTAAGATGAAATAGTCTTAAAATGAGGGTGAATGGGAAATGGAGGGAAAATAAAAATTTTGAGTAAATTTTTAAGTTTCTCTCTCTTGACAATGAGACATTGTCCCATATTGGAAGAGGAAGAGATTTTTGGTGGGTATATATATAATTGCTCTTCTTGTAGCTCTTAAAGAGTTAAGAAGAAAGCAAGCCTCGCGCCGTCGTCATCATCGCTCGGCTTCGACTTTTGGACCAAATTTATTTATTAATAGTAAATATTAACGTAAGATTATCCGCATTTGTAACGGATATTTCCCAATCCGTGTATTGGCCATTTGGCAGCCGCCTAATGCTCTTCCCACCATGAATGTGCTTGCTCCACAAATAAGCTAATGCTTGCTCCACCATGGAGGGTGGATGTTTGGTCTTCTTCAACACTGGCTGAAATCCTGAAAACGCTCAACTTTGGCTATACATTGCACTCCTTCCTCTTAGCATTTCCATACGATTTTCTGAGTTTGTACTCCTTCGTTCTGCATTATTTTTTAACTTCAAACAAAGTAACTGTAAGTGTGATTTGCTACCGAACTTTGTGTTCGCTTAAACACTGGGGTTTGAAGTACCGCTACACCAGTGTGTGATTCGTTCTATCCTGGGAGGAAATAATCCATTACCTTGGGTACTAGGAGGGGATTAAATTCCTTAAGGAAACACTGTGAATTCAGTGGGCTCGAATTAATTATTGTTTCATTACGTTAACTTATATTTTGCAGAATTATTATTTACAAATACAGCAATATTGGCGGGAATAACACCATTTACGGATGGAACTATAGATGTAGAATGTCTTTTTCCTTATGCTACCAGTTAGTGGTATCAATAATTCGGTTCGGCCGGTTATTTTATAAAATTAGTACTATATCGATTTTTCGGTTATTCTATTATATATAACCAAAATTAGACTTTTCAAAATCGTCTCAATCATGTCGGTTTCTTTTCGGTATCGGTACGGTTCAGTTAATTTTCGATATTTTTCTAAATGTCATGTAAAAGTAGTAAAAGTAGAATGCAATAACATACGTACTTTTATAGAACTTAGCAAAACTCTCTATGTATTTTTACTATTTAAAGGGTGATAAAAAGATGGTGAGAGTATAGATCCATTAATTATTCTACAATAGCATAAAAGACATTAAGCAAAGACAAAGAAAATATAAATCACACGAGTTGAAAGATATTAACCAAGTTGGGACTCAAGAATAAAGTCCAGAGAAGATTAAATATTCAAAAAGATAAATCTAAACCATACGAAATGAAACATATTCAATACATTGTACTTTATTACTCATAATCGCTAGAATACCTTGTGTCTTGCTAGTGAATATGCTGGAAATAGTTTAGTTTTAACATGAGTAGCATAATAGGTTGAGAATTAGGATTTTGAGTTTAATTACTTCTTGACTTGTAACTGTGTTCATAATTCCAAGTCCCACGTAAAAATTTAATACTTTATTATTTTTAAACTTAATATATAAATATATTTTTTACATGTAAATTTATTCGTTACGTTTCGATATTTTTTCGGTTTATTTTCATAAATTAGAAAGCATATCCTAATTATCGGTACGGTTATAGAAATATATAAAAAAAACCTATGATTTTATTAAAAAAATCTAAAAATCGGTTCTTTACGATATTGTTCGGTCGGTTTAGTCGATTTTTAAATATCCATTGACACCCCTATTACAAGTGGTGCACATGCACCTTCCTCCTTGTATGCTGCTTGTGTTTTGAAGTAATGAAAGTACTTAATCTTATATACCAAAAAAAAGAAAAAGACACCAATTCAAAATTCTGTTCTGTATATGAATATTTTTTCTCTCTACAGGCATTGATCAAATATTTATTTAACAAAAAAGTAACCTTGTTATACTGTTAGATATCAAAATTTTGAAGCAAATAGAAATTTGATATTTGAAACGTGTGGGTACTGAAGTTGATCCATTTCCAAATGTATCGCTATTTTTTTTTAAATTCAATGTGTCACTAATTTAAAAATGGTATGTATCCCCTCCAGTACCTTACCAACCAGTAATATTCAATAGGTACCAAGATTAAAGCCATATATACACCACACAATTTTGCGACTGTCCATTATTGTTAATTCAGTAACTTTAAACTCAGCCGACCTCAACTCTACGAAGCACACTTTTCTCATAACCCGTTAAAATACATCTCTTCATGTTTAGGATGGACATATCTCTGAGGAGCAAGAAACTTTTAAGGTCTGTTTGGTTTGAAGACAAATTGTGCAAGAATTGTAATGCAGGATTATAATATATGAATTATAATGCGGAGATTATTTCTTGTTGAGTATTAACTTGATTGTATTCTAAGTTATGTTGATTTCTCAAAAGGTCATTGAACTAATAGAAATTATTTACGAAAATTACTTTACTGAAAAGTCATTCTATTTTACCCACCATAACTAAAAAATTATTCTACTTTATTTTGTAACTAAAAAGTCACTATATATTGCATATTGTAATTGAAAAATCACTCTATGCTTTTAAGGGATATTTTCGATTGCTTTTTGCTGAAGTGGCATTTTTCCTTTCAACTCAACCATTTAAAATATTAGAAGTACCCATTAAAATGATTTACTGACCTACTCCATGAACCCTCTCTTTTTTTCTTTTAAGAAAAACATAAAACATGCCACATTCGATTAAAATAAAATTGTGCAGATAATTACTAATATTTATTTTTCGGCCATATATTTTTACATATCACGACCCAAAATCTCAACTACGGGGCGTGATGGTACCTAACATCCGTATGCTTGGCAAGCCAACATTAGCTAATCGATTAAGCAGTTTAATAATTTAAAAATACAATAATAATATATTAAGACCGAAATATCCTGAAATGTATAATAATTTGAAACCACCGTTGTCTAAACTAATCCCAGAAATTAGTGTCACAAGTACACGAGCGGCTAGAATATTACAAACAAAGTCTGAAATGAAATACAAAATGTTTGATACAAAGTAAACAACAATAAATATGGGAAGGGGACTTTAGGGTCTGCGAACGCCGTGCAACACTACCTCAAGTCTCCTGGGAGGAAGAGTCCGAGCAATCACTGCTCCACGCTGTTAGGACCAACACCGAGATCTGCACAAGAAGTGCATAAGTGTAATATGAGTACAATCGACCTCATTGTCACGACCCCAATTTCCCTCCGTAAGGATGTCGTGACGGCACCTAGTCTCTAAGACTAGGTAAGCCTAACAATATATGGAAACATTAAATAAAAGCTTAGAATTTCAAAACTCCAACAATTTCATAAATAAAATCTTTAAACTCAACACGTACACCTCCCAAAACCTGGTGAGATATAAGTCACAAGCTCTAAGTACAGTGTTGAACAATCCTATACATCACTGTCTATAAAAGTAAAATGAAAAAAGAAGACTAGGATATAAGGGGACTCCGAGGCCTGCGAACACGGGCAGGTGTACTTTGAAGTCACTAAATGCAACTCAGTGCACTAGTGCCGGGACTGATAAGATGTACCTGAATCTGCACAAAAATATGTACAAAAGAGTAGTATGAGTACACCATAATGGTATCCAGTAAGTGCCAAGCCTAACCTCGGTAGAGTAGTGACGAGGTCAGGTCAAGGTCCTACTGGAGATAATAAGAAACAAGACGAAAGGTATAACGATATAATGATAATGACGAAGGAAATGAAACAAATAAGGAATTTACGGAAAGTTAACAACACAGAATCAAGACAGTTAATACAACATTGAAGGAAACAAGGATTTACACGTTAAGGAAACAAACAACCAAGGCAAATACAGCAAATAAAGAAAGATCAACAAAGGCCACTACCTAGGTACCCCTCGTAGTCCCAAATCATAAAAGTAACTCACAGTTTTCCTTATATCACTGCGGGGGGCTTTACATTTAGTTTTGAAAATTATTTTTCAGAAATAGCACATGATGGTAGGCTATAATTACGTATTTTAGTCTCTTATTGCACTCTAATTTACTGCACTTTATTCATGTTTGAGCTTTAATTGATAGTATTTTGCACTTATTGTGTGTTTTATGCCTTGTAGGAGTGATTCTGAGCTATGTAGATATTATGGAATGAATTCGAGTGATTTGGAGCTTTATAGTCTGAGTAAAAGTCCAAGGGATTAAGCCGGGATCGTGTTCGGGGGGTCGAGGACCAAGTCTGGACGTCAAAATGCACGAAAAATCCGTACTCTGAGATAAGTCCACTGCCGCACCGCGGCTGCCTATTTCTCTGCTGCCTGTCAGAACCAACTCTCTGGATTTTCCCACTAACGCCCCGCATGGTGCGTCGCACCATGCGGCGCGCATGTGCAATTTTTACAGAGTGAAAATCTAATTTTGGCTAGGAAAATATGATTTCGTTTGGGGCCGACCCTATTTAGTATAAATACATGGGAAAATATTATTTTCTATACTTTTGACACATATTCAACCTAAGGAGGCTAAGGAGGAGTTGGAAGAACACGAGCACAAGGATTTCATCATTCCTTCCTCACTCAAGACACGAGTTTGGATTGAATTTATATTTTCCTATACTCTAACTTTATTTGTGATGAATTTCTCCATATCTATGGAGTAGTTATCTTTAGGGTTTGATGGATTTGGTGTATTGATGATTGTTTGTGGATTATAACTCTAGTTTTATGTATTAAAGCGTTCTTTGAATGATTTAACTGTTGCATCTATATTCACTTGTTCATGTAATCGAGAGAGGCATAACTTGTGATATCTTTGCATTATCTTGTTGGTTGAGTTCATTAATTCTTCGTAATAATCGAAAGAGGCTAGTTGAATTATTGATTAAACCTAGTTAGGAGAAAAATCGAAAGAAGACCAATCCATTACGCATTCTTGCATATCTTCATGTACTTAAATTGGTTCATCTTGTGAGGTTAAGACTTAATCGAAAAAGGAGTTTTGCTGAACGTTTAAACTAAGAATTGAGTGAATTCGAGAGACTCACTTCAACAGTAGAAGTGAATTATCTAGAGTTAGATCCCAAACAATTATCTTGCACCTATCCTATTAATCCCTATGTTCTCCCACTGATAACTTCCTTGCTTACCTTTGTTGCGATTGTCATTAGTCAATAGCTTTAGATTCTTAGTTAATTTTAGTTAGAAATCATATAAACTTCAATTGTTGATTCTCTTGAATAGCGATCAAGCTAGAAACTATGAGAATACTATTTAAATCAAATCCATGTGGATATAATATTATACTATACTATATTTGATTAATGAACATAATTTAAGTGTGTGTTTCAAGCTCGTCAAATTTTGGCGCTATTGCCAGGGATTGGTAATCAATAGTGTTTGAAATAGTTTGTAGTGCTAATTCAAGAATTTTTTTTCTTTATGTTTAATTTAATTTTTCTCTTTTTACAGTTGGTGTTCTTTGACTATGCGCATGTTATAGGTTGAGGTTAGTGCATGACTCGAGCTTCTGCGAAAGGAGTGCTACCATACGATCCAGAGATAGGAAAACAACTGCGACAACTGAGGAAGGAAAGAAATCAAACCGAGACATCAGAAAAGTTTGGGCAATCCTCAACCAAAAAACTTATTAGAAACGATGAGGATAATGTAGATTTGGCTGCAAGAGATGCAGCCCAATGAAGAGAACAAGCTGCACGGGATGCTGAGGAAGTAGTTATTAGAGATGCGCAAATTATTTATGAAGAAGAGAGGGGTCATAGAATTGCTCGAAATCAACCCCTGGCTGTAGATCAGTTCAAAAATATAGCTCCCAGTCCTGGGAAACCACTTGGAGATTATGCTAGCCCGGTCTACAACCAAGGATTATCAAGTGTTCGACCACATCCAATTACAGCAAACAATTTCGAGTTGACGCAAAGGTTGCTTTAAACCCTTCAGAATTGTTGTGTCTTCAGAGGGAACACAAACGAAGATCCAAATACACATCTAATGCACTTCGAGGAGATTATGAACATATTTCAATACAATGGTGTGTCACATGATGCAATGTACTTAAGGGCATTCCCCTTTTCTCTTAAAGATGATGCAAAGCAGTGGCTTCGGAGCTTGCCCAGAGATCAATTAGAACTTGGGAGGAGATGACCATAATTTTTCTTGATAAATACTTCTCCTCACCTAAGACGGGCAGGTTTAGAAGAGAAATCCATAACTTCTGCCAGAAAGAGAATGAAACTGTTTATGAAGCATGAGAGAGGTTTAAGGAGATTGTTCGAAAGTGTCAACATAGCGGAATTGAACTCTGGATGCAACTCCAGGACTTTTGGGATGGATTGACACCGGCCTCACGCAGAACATTGAGCAATGAAGCTGGAGGCTCGTTGATGAAGAAGACTCCAGAGGAGATAGTTATAATTCTTGATGAGTTATCTAAAGATGCAAATCAGTGGCCCTCTGAGAGTGCTGAAAGAAGAAGATCAACTGATGTTCACTAAGTTTATGCTAATATATCTGTGCAGGTACAACTTAATGTTATGGCCAAAGAAATACGGAAGCTGACATTAGCCTCGATACAAAATGAGCCTCACACAGCTTGTGTGATGACCCAAAAGGTCATCTTATGTTTTAAAACTCAAATCTGCGCTCTTAAGACTTAAAAAATCTCATTTTTACCCTCCTCAATTTGCGTGCGCAGTCCGGGCATGTTTTCGGAAATTTTTTATGTTGAAAATTGATGAAAATAAGAATTTATGCCTTAAAAGTTGATTTTAGTTGACTTCGGTCAACATTTTTGGTAAACGTGCTCGGATCCATGCTTTGACGGTCTCGGTAGGTCCGTATCGAATTATGGGACCTGGGCGTATGCCCGGAATCAAATTCGAAGGTCCCTAGCTTGAGTTATGAATTTTTTATGCAAATTAAAAGTTTGGAAATTATTTATTTTTAAGAATTGATTGATATTTAGCATTGTTAGTATGGGGTCCGTATTTTGGTTCTAGAGCCCGGTACAGGTTCATTATGATATTTAAGACCTGTTTGTGAAATTTGGTGAGAAACAGAGTTGATTTGACATAATTCGGACGTCCAGTTGAGAAAATAGAAAATTTAAAGTGTTCTCGAGAATTTCATTTGATTTGGTGCTAAATTCGTAGTTCTAGGTGTTATTTTGGCAATTTGGTCATGTGAGCAAGTTCGTACGATAATTTTAGACTTGTGTGCATGTTTGGTTTGGAGCCCCGAGGGCTCAGGTGAGTTTTGGATAGGCCACGGGATGTTTTGAACTTGGGAAAAATCTGGTTTTCTGTAGATTCTGGTGTCTGGCGTATCCTTCTTCGCGTTCGCGAAGGTCCTCTCGTGAACACAAAGAGTAAACTGATGAGACATGGATTTCTTCTTCGCGAACGCGAAGCGATGGGGGCGTTACCCTTCGCAAACGCGACAAGCCCATCACGAACGCGTAGTGTTAGGCATTGGGGAGGGGGAGTCAGTTGTTCCTTCATCGCGAACGTGAAGGCTTGGCAGCCAGTACCCTTCGCGAACGTGACAGTGGCCTCACGAACGCGATAAACACTGTCGCCCAGTGCATAAAACAGAATCAAACACGGGTTTAAGCCATTTCTTCAATATTTTTCAAGAACCAAACAGGTAGAGACGATTTTCAAGAGTCATTTTCTTCCCCAAAGTGTTGGTAAGTGATTTTAAATCATTTTCTTTCAATTACCCATTACATTTCTTGAATTATCAACCTAAAATCTAGAGTTTTCATGGTAGAATTAGGGGTTAGGGTAGAAACTAGAAATTTCGAAAATTTGGGAATTTAGACCTTAATTTAAGGTCGGACTCCAAAACCAATTATATATTCGGGCTCGGGGGTGAATGGGTAAATTGATTTTGGTCCGAACCTCGGTTTTGACCAAGCGGGCTTGGGGTCGATTTTTTGACTTTTTGGAGAAAAATTTGGAAAATTTAATTTATGCAATATAATTGATTCCTTTAGCAGTATTTGATATTATTGAGTCATTTTTGAATAGATACGAGTGGTTTGGAGGTGAATCCCAAAGGAAAAGCTGTGATTGAGAATTAAGTGGCCTTCGGAGCGAGGTAAGTGTTGTGTCTAACCCTGACTTGAGAGAATTAGGAACCTTAGATTACTTGCTAAGTGAAATTCATGTGAGCGGTGTATATGTGAGGTGACGAGTACTTATGCGCCGCCAATTTACCTGTTTTCCATGTTTCTCTGTTTTTCTTGTATTGTCTCATTCATATGCCTAATTGCTACGTGTTATACTAGTGTTGTTCAATTTATCATTCTTATTATGTTTACGGACTTTCTGGTGATAATTGAGTTTTTATTTCAAGTTGAGATTGATATTATTGAACCAAATGTTGAAGTAAGGTTTGTACTTGTTATTCTATCTCCCTGTTGTTATTTATGCATTGCATTATGGTAAGGGAGAGTGTTAATGCACCAAGGGTGATGCCGTGCTATATTGTGAGTGTTAATACACGAAGGGTGATGTCGTGCCATATTGTGAGTGTTAATGCACAAAGGGTGATGCCGTGCCATGATATGAGAGTTAATGCACGAAGGGTGATGTCGTGCCATGATATGAGAGTTAATGCACGAAGGGTGATGTCGTGCCGTTTCTATTAATTTTATGGTGAGATTGAGAGTAAAAGCACGAAGGGTGATGTCGTGCATTTTTCCTTATTATATTCATTATTCCTGTTGATTCATGGTATATTGACAGCTCCGGTGATCATTCTGTTGTGGTTCTTTATCTTGTATTCCCCTCAGTATATTTCCCTCCCGAAAATTCCTGTTTAGTTCTTCATTTCTGTTATCTGTATATACACTGTTAAATTGTACAGGTTGATTTGTAGGTGCCTTGCCTTAGCCTCGTTACTACTTCGTCGAGGTTAAGCTCGACACTTACTAGTACATGGGGTCGGTTGTACTCATGCTGCACTCTGCACTTTCTGTGCAGATTTTGATACCGGCTCAAGTTGATCGAGATTTTGTTATTGGTCCGCTGTCCGGAGACTCAAGGTAGATCTGTCGGCGTTCACAGACCTTGAAGTCCCCGTCTATCTTTTATGCCCTACTGTTTTCTTTCATTCAGAAAGTTATATTTCTTTTAGACTATTACTTGTAGTAAATTCTAGAATGCTTGTGAATTGTGACTCCAGATTCGGGTGGCAGTAATTAATACAGTTTTATGATATTCTGTACTTATTATATTTCATCTTAGTTAATTATTGTTAATTACTGAATGGGAATAAGGAATTGGTTTAATGATTCTCTAACGTTGGCTTGCCTAGCAAGTGAAATGTTAGGCGCCATCACGGTCCCGTCGGTGGGAAATTTTGGGTCGTGACAGCTTGTGATATATGTGGATGAGGACACCCTACTCATGAGTGTCAAACCTCAATTGAGGAAGTAAATAATGTGGGAAACTACAATTTCAATGCAATAGGTCAGAGGCACCGCGATTTTTCATGGAGTTCACTGGAGGTACTGCGAATGCTTGGCAACAAAATAACTCTAGACCCCAGGGACAAGGAGCTCCAACATACCAAAATCAGCAGAGGCAGCAATTTCAGCCTCAATAGCTCGTTCAGCCTGGTCTAGAGGATCTAATAAAGGCCTTTATTATCAAGACATATGAGAGGTTGGACGCCCATGGAGCAGCTATCAAAGAGTTGGGCGCATCTTTTTGAAACTTAGAGAGATAAGTGGAACAGATTGCAACAATATTATCTGAGAGGGTTCCAGGAACTCTCCCCACTGACACTGAAAAGAATCCCAAAGAAACAATGAATGTTGTAACATTGAGAAATGGGCAAGTGTTGAAAGATCCCACCCCGATCCAAAAAGATGTGATACTTGGAAAATAAAGTGGGGAGAAACTGAAGAATGTAGTTGATAAAAAGAAGAAATGCCTGATGAAAACTAAGAAGAAGATGAAGAAGAAGAAGAAGAAGAAGAAGAAGAAGAAGAAGACAGTTTGAGAGATTTATGGATATGCTAAGACAGGTTCATGTAAATTTTCCATTCACAAAAGTGCTCTCACAAATGCCTGCTTATGCCAAATTCTTGAAGGAAATCCTGACAAAGAAGAGGAAGATAGAAGAGACCTCAGTGGTCAAGCTCACAGAGTATTGCAGTGCGATATTACAAAACAAACTCCCATAAAAGTGTGGAGATCCAGGGAGTTTTACTATACCTTGCTCTGTAGGAACTATTCATTTTGATAAATCATTATTGTGAGCACCTAATTTTTGACTATATTTGAATTTTTATTACCTTCTACTATGTAAATATTTTCAAAAATTTAATATATATTTTTTAGCTTTGTTACATGTGTGTGTGTGTATATATATATATATATATATATATATATATATATATATATATATATATATATATATATATATATTATTTTTAAATAAAATGAATTAAAAACCAAAAATAAATAAAAATTAATCAATTAATTTTTTTAAAACAAATTTTGGATGGGAATTAAAAAATAGGAAAAGTAAAAATATAAAATTAAAAAGTAAAAGTAAAAGTAGGTAGAAATTGTTTAATAAAAAAAAAGTGGAAAATTAAAAAAATAAAAGTAAAAGATTGTGAAAATTTAAAAAATGAAAAGTAAAAGAAAGTTAGAATTTAAAAATAAAAGTAAGGGTATCTGAAAATTTAAAAAAAAAGAAGTAAAATTAAGTGAAAATTAAAAAAAAGAAAAGTAAAATAAGTGGAAAATAAAAAAAAAAGTATAAAAGTGGGAATTTAAATATAATAAAAGTAAAAAAAGTAAGAAATTAAAAAATAAAAGTAAAGTAAAGTGGGGAATTATTTGTTTTTAAAAAAATAAAAAATGGGAAGTGGAAATTCTTTTTAATTAAAAATAAAAAAAATAAAAAAAATCTGAAAATTCCGAATTTTATTTTTCTATAAATAGAAGAGAAATGTGAGGGGAAAAAAAGAGGGAAAGAGAGAGAGAAAAAAAATGGGGCGGAAGGAATTGAGAGAAATTTATTTTCTTCTTTTAGGATATAGAAATTTCTACGCGTGTCATTCTTTCTTCGTCTTTCTTTCGAAAAAATCAGCAGCTTCATCTTCCTCTCCTCCCCTCCCCCCAAAAAAATAGCTTTAAACCCAGCAAAAACAAGCCACTAAATCATCGGTCTTGCAAGGTCGATCGGGGTTGCAAGTCGCGATTTTTTGTTCGAGGTTTCGTGGCCGGTGAAAGCTCCAGTCAAGACTCGTCGAATTGTTCAGCGCTCTTGTAATTTCAACTCTGTTAATTTATATCAAAGGCCCATTATTTGCCTTTCTTCACTGATTATAATTGTCCATTTACCTTCTTGTCTATTGGTGTGATTATTGGATAGCATGAAGTAGTAGTTCACTCTATTGATATTTGGATCATTTGAATCTGATTGTTTCCTTGTTCATATGTTTATTGGACCATGATGTTAATTTTAGAGTTGCAAAGTTTTGTTTTGAGTTGATTTAACCGGATAAAGGGTCTATTGAATCACTGTAATTTGGCTTGTTTACTAATTTTGTTCATGAGATTGTGGTATCATTAGTTTTGTTTAAGAAATGTACAGAATATGGGATAATGGGTTGGATAATTTGCTTGGGCCGCGATTTGTTTCTAAGAAAATTAGTTTTTGGGTTGTTAGAGAAGAAAAGATTTTGGGCCAAAAGATTTAGTCTCATCAGGCCCAAAGTAATAAATAACATAGCTGTCCATCTTTCTCTAAACTAGCCCACTTTTCTATAAATAATAAATCCAATTCTTTCACAAATAATTACATACCTCATGACCTTACAATAATATCAAAATTAGTGATTGAATAATATTCGAACATCGCAGCTTGCTTTAGGCGCGATTAATAACAAATCATCGTGACTGTGGGTACGGTTCTCGTGGCATGGTCACGATACGTAATCCCTAATTCGAGTGTACATTTCACGTGACTCGACCACAACTTCAAATAATAATAAATAAAATTAAACGCGTTGTAGATTGCAGGTGCGTTTCACGTGACGCGATTTGCGATGTGTATAAAGTACGACAACGTAATTCGTCTAATATTAATTTCATAAAAGTTTAGAATACAGTAATGTAATAAAAGCGGTAAAAGGAATAAAAATGCACATATAGGTTTAAAACATGTATTAAATCAAATAACTAGGCCAATTATTACTAGTTGAGCGACCGTGCTAAAACCATGGAACTCGGAAGTGCCTCACATCTTCTCTCGGGTTAACAAAATTCCTTACCCGATCTTATGTGTTCGCAGACCATAAATAAGAGTTAATTTTCCTCGATTTGGGATTCTAAAATAAATCGGTGACTTGGGACACCATAAATTATTCTAAGTGGCGACTCTGAATAAATAAAAAATCCCATTTCAAATAATGACACTTAAATTGGAAAAACTCCCTATGCACTATCCCCCCGGGAAAAAAAAGGTGTGACAGCTCTGGTGACTCTGCTGGGGATAAGAACCCAGAATCTCTGGTTCAGAGTTCAGAATTTGAGCTTAGAATAGCTGTTATACTTGGCTTTTATTTATTATTTGATTTTTACGTGTTTGAGCCTAATGTGCTGAATGCCGCTTTTTACCGCTTTGATATTGCTTGAACTGCATATAAACTGTTACGAAACCCTCTTCTCTTTGAGTCTTCTAAATCTTCTGGGAAGCGTGCGCTTCGCATGACTTATTTTCTATTAGAGTCATACCCCTAATTTTAGAGCGAGGATTGGACAAGTTGCAAAGCCGGTGAAGCTTCTATATTCCCGGTACACTGCCCTCCCCACTGCCGGCTCGAGTTGTCTGCTCGGGTAAGCCAGGTCTAGAACAATACACCCAGGATCTAAATCTAGAATAACATAACCTCATGCCGGATCCCTAGTAGGAACGTTTATTTGCATCACGTGAATTTGACTTTGGGGACTCAACACAGGGGTTGGGTCCGTCTAGGCAGGTGTACCTAATATAAAGGACCATCCTGATGCATTTTACGTGCTACTTGTGCATATGTTTGTTTCGGCTTGCATGTTGACCGGCTTCTAGAATAGAAAAAGGGAACCAAGAAAAAACAAAGAGTGAGGTAGGAGAAAAAACAAATTTACCCGGTTTTGAAAATTCAGGTATTTGAAAAGTACTGAAACTCTGCCGAAATTTTGAAAAAAAAAAAAAAAAGAAAGTCATTTTCAAAATAAGTCGTGTTTTCCTATTGCGCCAAAACCTACCGAACTACGCGGGTCTGATTCTCACCGGATGTGAGATACGTAGGCAACCCCTATCAGGTCCGACCACATTTTTTCAAAACTAACCAAAATAAGAATCTTTTGAAACATGATCATCACCCAGGGCCGTTCTTGTCAAAATAGCCTTAAAACATTCTCCTGGAGCGCCGGAAGGCTGTTTTCACAAGAATAGCCATAATGTAAACCCAAGTCAGTCTTTTCTCCTACAGCCAACCTCAGTTCGCAGAAACAACCCTAAAAACTTTCCTCAAGTGCTGAAGGGCCGTATTTGCTAAAAAAAAAAAAAAAAAACCTTTTTGTTACGAAATTTACTAATTTGGATTTTTAAAATTAACCACTTTGTGTTTTTGGAAAATGTGTCGGTTTTGATCTTTGTCCTCAATTTGTGTGCAGAATGAGCATTGTTGAGAATGTACCTTTTCGGGTCGTAGATGAGATTCCACTGGGACTCCACATGTGGTGGAATGACCTGGGGGAGGTCAGCAAGCGTTATGTGACAAAGACTTTAGGTGGGCTCACCGAGCTTCTGAAAATTAAACCAAGGGTTGATATAATTAAAGCTTTGATACCGTTTTGGGACCCGACGCACAATGTTTTCTACTTCTCTGATTTTGAGTTGACCCCTTTGCTAGAGGAGATGGCAGGTTATGTTGGTCTTGACAGGAATCTCAGGTACCGATATCCAGTAGCACCAAGACCTGTAACCCCTCATAAGTTTTTGGACTTTCTGAGCATTAGCCGGCAGGTTAAAGATTGAAATTTGGCCAAAGGATTTTGCACATTCTACTTCTTATATAGCCGGTATGGGGATCCCCGAGGATTTGAGGCTCCGGACACTGGTTTGAGTCATTAGGGAAATAAAAACAAATGGGAAGCACGCATAGGTTTAGCTTTCGTAGTTGCATTTTTAGGCACTCTGATATGCCCAAGGAGTGACAGACATATAGAGCTGGGACTTGCAGGAATGGCCGACTTTATGGTCAAAAAGGCCAACGACACTCTTATACCGATGATTCTTGCAGAAATCTATTGAGCTCTAACCGCCTCTCGAGCTGGGACAAAGTTCTTTGAGGGTTGCAACTTGCTTTTGCAAATGTGGCTGGTGGAACATCTTTGTCATCGCCCGAAGTACATGAACTACAGTCTGACCGGACTCAATTGCATTGAAGAATATGGAAACTGGGTAAACGGTCATGAGTTACCAAAGGGTACTGAGGCTTGGTTCGCGTATTTGGGTTTTTTGACCGCAAACCGAATTGAGTGGACTTTCAGTTGGCTCACGGTCAACGAGGTTATTTACATGTCTGTCGAAGTGTGCTTTCTTTTATTGATGGGACTTCGGAGTATTCAGCCATATGCTCCGCATCGGGTCCTACGCCAATTGGGAAGATACCAAACAGTCCCTTGTGATGAAGATTTGAGTCCACAGGTTATTGAACTATGTCCAAAAGCCGCATTCCCAGAAGAAAAGGTTCACCAGATTTGGCACCAATGTAGGTTTCTGGAACCACAGACTCAAGTACGGGATTGTTCCTCGGGTGAAGTAGAATCTAACTATACAGCCTGGAATGGTAAGAGAGTTCGAGTCGATCAAGAGACAGAACAGCCCGCCAAAAGACCCCATGTCCAACAATTCACCGATGGAGCGCGAGAACAGTGGGTTTGGTTAGCTAACGAGAAGGAATACTGGACCACCATAAGCAAGCTAGAGGATCAAATCAAAAACCTCAAATTCAATAGTAGTTTGCAGGTTGCTGAAGATGAAGGAGAAAAGAAAAGGTTGGCCCGAGAAAATAAAGCCCTCCAAGCTCAGATTCAGAAAATGAAAATAGTTGTTGAAAACCCGGTAAGAAGCAAAAAAGATGAAAGACTCATAAGCAATCTGAGGCAGAAAGTTCATGATTATGGATTTGATTTGACAAAGGCTGAGGATAAATTGGCAAAAGCTCGGGCAAAATTGGCGAATAATGAAGAAGAACGGGCAAGGTGTGTTCAGCATTTAAAGCAAAAGTATGATAGAGGGGTCGCGATCTTAAGGGAAAAGCTGACTAATCTCGAAAATAAAATGGTCCAACAGACAAAGGATTTCAAAGCTGAAAGAGAGCATTGCTATACATTGATTTCCCGATTGGAAGAAAACATACAACAATTGCAAGACCAAAACCATACGGCCACACAGGTGTTGGAGGCCCGATCTCAGCAAATTGGACGCTTGCTCCAAGAAAAGGGCGTCATTAGAATGAGGATTAAAGAAATCGCTGATTATGTCACAATGAAATGCCATGAATGCGAAGATATGACGAGGTCCATATTCTTTGCTTCTGTGATGACTTTTGTCCGTCAGGTGATGGATGATTTAGAGTACCTTCAAGAAGAGATTGCACGCAGGCCCGCGTCGAGACCGACTGATGTACCACGGGGCCCCGGAGTAGTATTGGAGGCTATTATGTATTCCTGATTTTTTTATTTATTATTTTTGGCTTTGAGTCTGTATTTTACCTTTTCGAGTCTGTTTTTTCTGTTTTGAGTATGTATGATTAATCGTTAGTATTTCCAAAGTCCTTGTAATAGAAAAACCCAAAAAGATTTTATTTAATGAAATATTGAAAAAAAAATCAAAATTTTCTTTTCTTTTATTCTGCATTTATTTCCTAAACTACGTAATGATCTGATTCATGCGGCGTCATAATAGGTAGGCAATCCCCATCGGATTCGATCGTAGCTATAGACAATCTGAGTGAAAAATAAAGAAAAAGAGAGAAAAAGAAGGAAAATTAAGTGAACAAGAAAGAAAAAAAGAGTGAAAAATAAAAGAGCAAAAACAACAATAAGGGAAGAAAAAAGAAATCAAGATTCGAAATTTGAGAAAAGAGATAGTAAAGCCGGGATGAAACATATAGCCGTTGCAAAGACATTTAGAAACATTTAACTGTTTAAGTACATTGCATCCCCAATATGCGATTCCTTATCTATTAAATATCTCAAACTAACTAGGTTGTTGTGTGTGAAATTATCAAAGGTCCTGTTTAGGTGGTTGATTTTGTGGTAATCTGGCTTCCCATCCTTACTTCACGAGATCTAAAGTCAGTGTTCCTATGGCCTCTGAAAGTCATCTACCAATTATTGAGCCTGAGGATAGTCCGATATCGGCTATTCCACAGTCAGAGTCCGCAGCCGCTGAAGAAAATAGGAGGCTGCGCGTCCGCATGTTAGAAATGTGGGACGCTTGGTCTAATGGCAAAGAACCGACCAGTATAATCCCCGAATTTCCTGAACTGCTTCCTAGGATGAGTGGAACCTCTAATGTCCCCATCCCCGTAACTAACCCATTCATCCCGTTTGGGTACCCCACTATATTGGCCAATTTCACCGGTATTCCTTCTGAGGTTCGCCCCCAGGCACCGTTTTCAGGGGTACCTTCTACATTATTCACTGCACCACCAGTCTCTACTACGGCACAACCAACAGTTCCCAGGCCATGCTTCGAGCCTTCAACTTTCACTTTTCAAGACTCGCAATTTTAGCTAGACAACGCTCATGTTACCCCAAACTCTTACCCTCAGCACCCGCAGTTTGAGTCTCCTATGGAATAGGAAAGAGCTATGAGAAACCCTGAGCAAGAAGAGATGGTTCGGAAGATGAAAAGCCTCGAACAAAGTTTGAAGAACATGCAAGGCCTGAGTGGACAAAAGAGTGTCTCCTACTCTGATCTGTGCATGTTTCCTCATGTTCATTTGCCCGTTTACTTTAAAACGCCAAAATTTGAAAAGTAGGACGGGCACGGAGACCCGATCGCTCATTTGAAAAGATATTGCAATCAGCTGAGAGGGGCAGGTTGAAAAGAAGAACTTTTGATGGCCTATTTCGGGGAGAGATTGATGGGAATTGCGTCAGAATGGTACATAGACCAGGACATCTCCCATTGGCATATATGGGATGACTTGGCCCGAGATTTCGTTAGGCAATTTTAATACAATATTGATATAGCTCCAGATAGGAATTCTCTGACCAATTTCAAGAAGAAAACCGCGGAAAGCTTCTGTGAATATGCTATCAAGTGGCATGAGCAAGCAGCCAGAGTGAAACTGCCTATGGATGAGACAGAAATGGTCAATGTTTTCTTGTAGGCCCAAGAGGCAGATTACTTTCAAAGCATGATGTCTGCCATGGGCAAACCTTTTGCAGAGGCCATAAAAATTGGAGAAATGGTAGAAAATGGCCTGAAAACTGGCCGAATCATAAGTCAATCTGCTTTGAGAGCCACCTCCCAAGCCATCCAGAACAGCTCGGGAGGTTTAGCAAATCGAAAGAAGAGGGAAGAAAGAGCCATGATGGCTTTAGGTTTGAGAGGCCCCCATCGATCCCGCGATCATTCTTACCTGCCTTCCAGAACCCCACAACACTACTACCCCCATCAAGATTCAGCATATGCCGTGGCACCGCCTCCCTATGCGGTGATGAATGCCCAACCTTATACACGGCCACAATAACACTACAACCAAAATCGAGCTCCACCTCCCAGAAATAACCATCCTTACCAAGCTCCATATAACCCTCGTCCCCCACAAAACAATTACCAACATAATACACGCCCTCGTGAGCATCCTAGGAGAAACGACTTCACCTCTATTGGTGAGTCCTACTCTAGCATGTTTCCAAAATTAGTCCAGATGGGTCTATTGCAACTTGTGCCTCCAAACCGGTAAAATCCGGAATCACCATCATACTGGCCCGGTACCAGGTCTGCCTATCATTCGGGGGCAGAGGATCATGATATAGAGGATTATTGGACTCTCAAGAGGGCCGTTGAGAATTTGATAGAACAAAAATGAGTGGTGCTGAGGGACGAGGAAGTCCCCAATGTGACTAACAATCCATTACCGGCTCACAATAATGGGTCGGTCATTGGAATGATTTATGATGATAAAGAGTTTTATCCAGCTTTGAAAGCTATCATCGCCATTGCCGATTCAGAGGCAAGACCTAAAGCGGCGGCGAAACAAGCCAGAAATGAGAAGAAAATCACTCCAACTCTTCAAGTTGCAGAAAAAGCTGTGGAGACAAATACTGGGGCAGCACCTGCTAAGGACGCAATTCTCTATGTTCCTAGGGCCCCAAGGAAAGAACAACTCATGTTGAACACTCCCAAAAGATTTGAGCAGAGGAAAGTCATGCTAAATGTGCCAAAGTTGTATGTGCCAAAAGGGACTTATATGGCGCAGGAGTCGGTAATTTCACCAAGGTTGACTGAGCCCGTGGTTATTAGCCGTGCACCACAGAGCCCTATGAGAGACCCCACTGCAGTCCCCTGGAATTATAGAAAAATAGTTGTTACTTACAAGGGGAAAGAGATCATGGGAGAGGTGAACGAAATGAACCAACCTAGGAAGTACCACAACCCAGAAGAGCGAAAGATGTTAAAACTGAGCAAGGATAAACGGTTTTCGCCTAAGAAGCCTGTGAGCGCTGAGGAAGCAGAAGAGTTTTTCTGAAAAATGAAAACTTCGGAATATGCAATAATTGACCAGCTCAGGAAGACTCCTTCCCACTTTTCAATTTTATCTCTTTTTTTTTAGCTCAAATGAACATCAGAAGGTACTCCTGAAAACATTAAACGAGGCATATGTCCCGGTTGAAACTTCAGTTGAACAACTGGAGAGAATGGCTGAACGATTCTTTGAAGTTAATAGGATTTCCTTCAGCCGTGATGATTTGCCCCAAGAGGGAGCCGCCCACAACAAAGCCCTTCACTTGACTGTCAAATGCGAAGGTTATTATATGAAGAGAGTCATGCTAGATGGTGGGTCTGAGGTTGACATTTGCCCTCTCTCAACGCTCTAGAGGATGAAAATTGGAACAGAAAGAATTCGGCCAAACAATGTCTGTGTGCGCACTTTTGATGGTGTCAAGCGAGACACAATAGGGGAAATTGATTTGATTTTGACCATTGGCCCTGTGGATTTTGAAGTAACTTTCCAGGTTCTGGACATGGATACTTCATATAATTTTCTCCTAGGAAGACAATGGATTCACGCTACAGGAGCTGTGCCCTCCACTCTTCATCAAATGGTCAAATTTGAACATGAAAACCAAGAAATTGTTGTCCACGGGGAGGATGAACAATCCATTTATAGGGACCTTTCAGTCCCATGTCTCGAAGCTAGAGAAGGAAGTGAGCACATTGTCTACCAAGCCTTCAAAATTGTGGTCGCCGACCAATGCGAAGAAGGGGCCCCGTTCCCTCAACCTTGCTTATCTAATGCTTCGGTCATGGTCGCCACTAAAATGATTAAACATGGGTACAAGCCCGAAAAGGGCTCTACAAGGCATCATAGAGCCCGTTACTTCAACTGCCAATGAGAAGTTCTTCGGCGTAGGTTTCTGAGCTACAGAGGCCGATAGAAAATGGGCTGATGAGCGCAAGATAAATGGGTGGGTCCTGCCTCAGCTCGTTCCACATCTCGCCAAGTCATTTATTGATCCCAAATATGTAGAAGAAGAAGCCTTCACGACCGAAGAGATTGAGGATATTTGTGAAGCCATGAAACAAATGTTGTATGAGTCCCACATGGTCCATCCGGGGGAAGGAACGAGCACTGCTGAGGTGTTATACATGGGACCAAATGCCAAGCTTCAGAATTGGAAAGCTACCCTATTCCCTGTCAGGCGGGAATCCCGGTAGTCCAGTTTTGCCATTTTTTCTACATTACGAGTTATTTCAGGGTGTAACTTGAATATTTTTATTTTATTGTCTTTTGATTTCGATGTAAATCCTCTTATATTCAATTCAATTCAATGAAATCAATATTTCATCATCAATGGATTTTTCCTTTTTTTAATTCTAATTTTGCTATTTTTCTTATCTTTTCCTTTTCAGTTCTAATAATGCGGACTTAAATAACATGACATGCTTGCGGACTTCATGCCCAGATCCTAAAACGTTGTCTAACTGTGAAATAATGAATCAAGATCCAGAATATGATGAAGACGAGGCTTTTAGGGAAATAAATCGAGAAATGGAACAATTTGAGAATAAGCCTTAGCCAAACTTAAATAAAACTGAGCCAGTTAATTTGGGCAGTCCAGAAGAGGTTCGAGAAACCATGATAAGCATTCACGCCGATGAAAGAACTAGGGATGCATTGATCCAACTTTTGTTTGAATTCAAGGATGTGTTTTCATGGTCCTATGATGATATGCTAGGTTTGAGCGTTGATTTGGTAGTACATAAATTGCCAAATTATCCCGGTTACCCACCCGTACAACAAAAGCAAAGAAAGTTTTAAACGGAAATCAGTGATAAGATCAAAGAAGAAGTCACCAAACAATTAAAAGTTGGTGTGATTTGGGTGGTCCGATACACCACGTGGTTGGCAAATATAGTTCCAGTGCCGAAGAAAGATAGGAAAACCCGAGTGTGTGTTGATTATCAGGATTTGAACAAAGCAAGTTCCAAGGACAACTTTCCACTTCCAAACATTCATATTCTTGTTGACAACTGTTCTAAACATGAGATACAGTCTTTCGTGGATTGTTATGCTGGGTACCACTAGGTTCTGATGGATGAGGACGACACAGAAAAGACGGCTTTCACCACACCGTGGGGCACTTATTGTTATAGAGTCATGTCATTCGGTTTGAAAAATGTCGGGGCAACTTACATGAGAGCCATGACTGCCATCTTTCATGACATAATGCACCGGGAAATTAAGGTGTATGTGGATGATGTGATCATTAAATCCAAAACACAAGAAGGCCATGTGTGAGATCTGAGAAAGTTCTTTGAGCGTCTGCGCAGGTTTGACTTAAAATTAAATCCAGCCAAATGTGCATTCGGAGTTCCATCTGGGAAACTTCTGGGATTTATAGTCAGCCGGAGGGGTATTAAGTTAGATCCGACAAAGATAAAGTCTATTCGGGATTTGCCACCTCCGAGAACCAAGAAAGAGGTCATGAGTCTGCTAGGGAGATTGAATTACATCAGCAGGTTCATTGCTCAGCTTACTACCACGTGTGAGCCCATATTTAAGTTGCTGAAGAAAGATGCAGTGATCAAATGGACAGATGAATGTCAAGAGGCTTTTGATAAGATCAAAGAATATCTGTCAAATCCGCCAGTGTTGGTTCCACCCGAGCCAGGAAGACCTTTGTTCTTGTATCTGATAGTCTTGGAAAATTCCTTTGGCTGTGTCATGGGGCAGCATGATGTGACCGGGAAGAGAGAGAAGGCCATATACTACTTGAGCAAGAAGTTTACCATTTATGAAGCCAAGTATACTTTGTTGGAAAGAACTTGTTGCGCCCTAACTTGGGTCGCCCAGAAGCTCAGACATTATCTTTTGGCCTACACCACATATCTCATAACTAGAATGGATCCTCTAAGTATATATTCTAGAAACCAATGCCCATGGGAAGGTTAGCAAAATGGCAAATCCTACTCACTGAGTTCGACATTGTCTATGTCACCCGTACAGCGATAAAAGCTCAAGCCTTGGGGGATCATCTAGTTGAGAACCCGGTTGATGATGAATACCAACCCCTAAGTACTTACTTTCCGGACTACGAAGTAAATTCAGTTGAAGTAATTACAGAAGACACCAATGCTTGGAAAATATTCTTTGATGGAGCTGTAAATGCAAAAGGTGTCGGGATTGGGGCAATTTTGGTTTCGCCCATCGGTCAGCACTATCCGGCCACATCCCGGCTTTGGATCTTTTGTACTAACAACACTGCTGAGTATGAGGCCTGCATTATGGGCATGAATATGGCAGTTGATCTGGATGTGGAAGAATTGTTAATCATGGGAGATTCAGATTTGATCATTCGGCAAGCCCAAGGTGAATGGGAAACTCGAGCTATCAAGCTTATCCCATATAGGAAACATGTGGAAGATCTTAGCAAATGATTCAAGTCTGTCGAGTTCAGGTATATTCCTCGATTCCACAACGAGTTAGCTGATGCATTAGCTACTTCGGCCTCAATGCTGCCGTATCCGGGCAATGTCCATATTGACCCGCTGGAAATCCAAATTCGAGAAAGGCATGGTTATTGTAATACAATTGAAATAGAACCAGATGTTCAGCCATGGTATCATGATATCAAAAAGTTTTTAAAAACAAAGAAATATCCCGAGCAAGCTAGTGGAGACCAAAAGAGAACCATTAGAAGGCTTGCCAGCGGTTTCTTCTTGAGCGGAGAAATCTTGTACAAAAGAACTCCAGATCTAAATCTTTTGAGGTATGTAGATGCCCTAGAAGCTGAAAAGATCATGAACGAAGTGCATTCGGGAGTATGTGGACCTCACATGAACGGATATGTCCTTGCAAAGAAAATCCTTCGGGCAGGTTATTACTGGATGACCATGGAAAAGGATTGCTTCAGTTTTGTCCGGAAGTGTCATCAGTGTCAGATACACGGTGACCTGATTCATGCACCGCCTTCAGAGTTGCATCCTATGTCAGCACCTTGGCCGTTCGTTGCTTGGGGTATGGATGTCATTGGGCCAATCGAGCCGAAAGCTTCAAATGGGCACAGATTCATCTTGGTTGCCATTGATTATTTCACAAAGTGGGTTGAAGCAGTCACTTTCAAAACCGTCACCAAGAAAGCGGTGGTGGACTTCGTGAATTCCAACATTATTTTTCATTTTGGTATTCCTAAAACTATCATTACAGACAATGCTGCAAATCTGAATAGCCACTTGATGAGGGAGGTATGCGAACAATTTAAGATTACGCATCGTAATTCTACCCCTTATAGGCCCAAAACTAATGGCGCTGTTGAAGCTACAAACAAGAATATCAAGAAGATCCTCAGGAAAATGATTCAAACTTCTAGACAGTGGCATGAAAAGCTGCCTTTCGCATTATTGGGATATCGCACAACCGTGCGCACATCAGTTGGGACTATGCCTTACGTATTGGTTTATGGCACTAAAGCTGTAATACCTGCAGAAGTTGAAATTCCCTCTCTTCGAATCATTGTTGAAGCCGAGATCGAGGATGATAAATGGATCAAGTCCCGGTTAGAAAAATTAACTATGATTGATGAAAAGCGAATGGCCGTAGTTTGCCACGGGCAGATGTACCAACAAAGAATGGCCTGTGCCTACAACAAGAAAGTGTGGCCCAGGAAATTCGAAGTGGGGCAACTCGTTCTGAGACGTATTCTCCCGCATCATGAGAAAGCAAAAGGAAAATTTGCTCCAAATTGGAAAGGTCCGTACATTATAAGAAAACTGTTGCCGAAAGGAGTGTTGTACTTGGGAGACATTGAAGGAAATGACCCCGAAACAGCTATCAATGCAGATGCGGTCAAGAGGTATTATGTTGACCTTTTTTTGTTTCTTTGATCACCCTCTTTGGAACCTGGAAGTTACTACAGAAAAGGAGAAAAAAGAAAAAGATAAAAATAAAATATAAAAAAATAAAAAACAAAAAACAAAGTTCCTTGAACTACGTTCGACTTGATTCCAAAAGGATACGTAGGCAGCCTCGCTCTGGGGTTCAGTCACACCAAAACAAAAACCCAAATTCCCCCAAAAGTGAAACTCAGGCAGATGTTATAATGGTTTGGCGATGGTTTTGTCTGAAAGGTTCCAAAGTTGTAATTCAATCCAAATTCTTTTCAAGTCCTTCCGATCAATCGGCAAAGAGATTCAAAATGGGAGGATACAGTTACTTGGATCTAATACAATAAAATGAGAGAAATAAAATGAGAGAGTCTTATTGGTGAAAACCTCACGGGCACCATAAGGCGATGGTAAGCAGAGAAATTCGAAAATGAGAGAGTCTTGTTAGTGAAAACTCATAAAGAGCACTATAAAGTGATGGTGAGAAGAGAAATGAGAGAGGCCAGCTGGTGAAAACCCGCAAAGGGCGCCACTGATCGAAAAGAGGATCCTCACAGTCACTGGCATCGACACAGTCCTAGGCAAAGTTTCTCTGTCTCAAAGCAAGAGTTGTGATGAATTTCTAAGAGTTGGACGGTTCACACAGATCAGGCATCTAGTCCAAGAGGCATGTCATGTTCATTGAAGTCTGTATACACTCCAGATAAGTCCTTCTTTCTTTTCCCCGAAAGGGATACCTCTTATCCAAATTCATTTCTCCATTCCATTGTTTGCTTTTCTTTGAATCCCTTTTGGTCTAACTCTGTTTCAAAACTAAAACAAAGAAAGGATGGCAAGACTGATTTATAGGGTTCTCACTTGATACAAGCCAATATGCAAAAAAAGGGCATCCAGCCTCGGCAGGGGCATCAAGTCGACTCTGACTGGCCATAGTGGCCGATGCTTCAAAATAAAAAACTGTTGAAAGAGGAAATTCAAAGTCAAATGCCCATAAAGGCAAAATAAAGTTGAAAAGGTTAAGTCCCACGTGACTGACCGTCATGGAAAAGTCTGGGAAAGCCAGAGGTTCTCCAAGGTTAGAAATGCAATCGCTATTCAGGAAACAACCAGTTGCAGCTGAAGGGGCCGAGATCAAGTGACTGAAACAATCAAGGCCACAAAACCAACCACCGTTTCAAACTGACAAATTGTTCTTTGTTTGAAAAAAAAATAGGAAACAAGTGCAATCCAAAAGCAACCTTGCAAGAAGCAGGTGCAACCAAAAAGAAATTGCGCAAAGGCTAGAAACAGTTTTGCAGCAACCACTCCAACGGGGAAGTCTCCTCCAAAAAATTCTTTCCCGCATTTACTCATTCTCTGAAATAAAAAAGAAAACAAAAAAAAATGATGATGAAAAAAAAGAAGAAGAAGAAGAAGAAGAAGAAAAAGTTCAAAATCATGGTAGTATAGGGTCTCCAATCCCTAGCTGCGTTTTTCCAACATAGGGTCTCCACTCCCTAGTTATTCTATTTTAGACATAGGGTCTCCACTCCCTAGTCTCTTTTCCAACATAGGGTCTCCACTTTCTAGTTGATATTATTTTAGACATAGGGTCTCCACTCCCTAGTTGAAGTTATTTTGGACATAGGGTCTCCACTCCCTAGTCTCTTTCCCAACATAGGGTCTCCACTCCCTAGTTGATTTTATTTTAGACATAGGGTCTCCACTCCCTAGTCGCGTTTCCAACATAGGGTCTCCACTCCCTAGTTGACGTTATTTTGGACATAGGGTCTCCACTCCCTAGTCTTTTTTCCAACATAGGGTCTCCACTCCCTAGTTGAGGTTATTTTGGACATAGGGTCTCTACTCCCTAGTCTCTTTTCCAACATAGGGTCTCCACTCCCTAGTTGAAGTTAATTTGGACATAGGGTCTCCACTCCCTAGTCTCTTTCCCAACATAGGGTCTCCACTCCCTAGTTGATTTTATTTTAGACATAGGGTCTCCACTCCCTAGTCTCTTTCCCAACATAGGGTCTCCACTCCCTAGTTGATTTTATTTTAGACATAGGGTCTCCACTCCCTTGTCTCTTTTCCAATATAGGGTCTCCACTCCTTAGTTGATTTATTTTAGACATAGGGTCTCCACTCCCTAGTCTCCTTTCCAACATAGGGCCTCCACTCCCTAGTTGATTTTTATATTTTTAGATATATGGTTTCCACTCCCTAGTTACTTTTCCAACATAGGGTCTCCACTCCCTAGTTGATTTTATTTTAGACATAGGGTCTCCACTCCCTAGTCTCCTTTTCCAACATAGGGTCTCCACTCCCTAGTTGATTTTATTTTAGACATAGGGTCTCCACTCCCTAGTCTCTTTTCCAACATAGGGTCTCCACTTCCTAGTTGATATTATTCTAGACATAGGGTCTCCACTCCCTAGTTGAAGTTATTTTGGACATAGGGTCTCCACTCCCTAGTCTCTTTCCCAACATAGGGTCTCCACTCCCTAGTTGATTTTATTTTAGACATAGGGTCTCCACTCCCTAGTCGCGTTTCCAACATAGGGTCTCCACTCCCTAGTTGACGTTATTTTGGACATAGGGTCTCCACTCCCTAGTCTTTTTTCCAACATAGGGTCTCCACTCCCTAGTTGAGGTTATTTTGGACATAGGGTCTCCACTCCCTAGTCTCTTTTCCAACATAGGGTCTCCACTCCCTAGTCTCTTTCCCAACATAGGGTCTCCACTCCCTAGTTGATTTTATTTTAGACATAGGGTCTCCACTCCCTAGTCTCTTTCCCAACATAGGGTCTCCACTCCCTAGTTGATTTTATTTTAGACATAGGGTCTCCACTCCCTTGTCTCTTTTCCAATATAGGGTCTCCACTCCTTAGTTGATTTATTTTAGACATAGGGTCTCCACTCCCTAGTCTCCTTTCCAACATAGGGCCTCCACTCCCTAGTTGATTTTTATATTTTTAGACATATGGTCTCCACTCCCTAGTTACTTTTCCAACATAGGGTCTCCACTCCCTAGTTGATTTTATTTTAGACATAGGGTCTCCACTCCCTAGTTGATTTTATTTTAGACATAGGGTCTCCACTCCCTAGTCTCTTTTCCAACATAGGGTCTCCACTTTAATTTTATTTTAGACATAGGGTCTCTACTCCCTAGTTTCTTTCCCAACATAGGGTCTCCACTCCCTAATTGGTGTTTCCAACATAGGTTCTCCACTCCCTAGTTGATTTTATTTTAGACATATGATCTCCACTTCCTAGTCTCTTTTCCAACATAGGGTCTCCACTCCCTAGTTGATGTGTTTAGACATAAGGTCTCCATTCCCTAGTCTGTTTTTCCAACATAGGGTCTCCATTCCCTAGTTGATGATTATTTTAGACATAGGGTCTCCACTCCCTAGTCGCTTTTCCAACATAGGGTCTCCACTCCCTAGTTGATATTTTTTGACATAGGGTCTCCACTCCCTAGTCTGTTTTTCCAACATAGGGTCTCCACTCCCTAGTTTATTTGATCTTAAATGCAGGGTACACCACTCCCCGATATCTTTGCCAATATAAGGTATCCCATTCCCTGGACACATTTTCCCAACATAAGGTACACCAATCCGTAGTTGGGACATCCTTTGACAATAAAAGAACACCATCCAAAAAAAACATGACCTTTTCACGGTACACCTCTCCCGACCTTTTATTGCTTTCAATAAAGAAGTAGTTTAGAATTTTGTTACAATAACTCACGAAATTTTCCTAGTGCAAACTGGGGCAGAAAAATTTCGTTCATTTGTTTGTTTTGGTGTCTGAGTAGGTTTTACCTCGAGGCATAGGGTTCGAGATGACCAAAAGAAGAAGTCTCAATTCAGAATAAAAGAAAAGAAAAAATAAGTGAATCCAAAATGAAAAAGCAATTGAAAAAATGTGGATTGCTCAAGACATGACTGAAGCCACGAGCATTGGAGTCCCGTTTTGATTAGAAGAAGCTATAGAACAATGAACTAGAACCTACAGCTAGCGAGCATCAAGGTTTATATAAGAGTCTGCATGAAGAACCAGTCAAGACTCAAGATCTAGTTTCTGAAGACTCATAGATAAGAATCTTGTAACTTATAACTCATAGGCTTGTTTAGTTTCTTTTTTATTTTGATATAATAGCAGGACCGCGGACCGGAGCCTCGATGAAATCTCACTCGACTCCTCAACTCATCATTTCACCATTCTCCTTGAACTACACGCGACCTGATTCCCCTATAACCCGGGATATGTAGGCTGTCCAAAACCAGGACTCGGTTGCACCCTATCTTTTAGTTCTTTTCCTTTTGAATAATGGTTTGGTCACAAATTAGTCACATAGCTCACCTAGTCTTTGCCTGAAAACTTTTCACGTTTCCAAGCAAAGAGGGGCAGCTATGAACACCTAATTTTTGACTATATTTGAATTTTTATAACCTTCTACTATGTAAATATTTTCAGAAATTTAATATATATTTTTTAGCTTTGTTACACGTATATATATAGTAAAAATTAATAATAATTTAAAATGTCAATTATTACTATTAGTATTATTTTTATTTTTAAATAAAATGAATTCAAAACCGAAAATAAATAAAAATTAATTAATTAAATTTTTTTTAAAACAAATTTCGGATGGGAATTAAAAAAAGGAAAAGTAAAAATATAAAATTAAAAAGTAAAAGTAAAAGTAGGTAGAAATTGTTTAATAAAAAAAAGTGGAAAATTAAGAAAATAAAAGTAAAAGGATATGGAAATTTAAAAAATAAAAAGTAAAAGAAAGTTGGAATTAAAAATAAAAGTAAGGGTAGCTGAATATGTTTTAAAAAAAGTAAAATTAAGTGGAAATTAAAAAAAAAGAAAAGTAAAATAAGTGGAAAATAAAAAAAGAAAAGTATAAAGTGGGAATTTAAATATAATAAAAGTAAAAAAAGTAAGAAATTCAAAAATAAAAGTAAAGGAAAGTGGAGAATTATTTTTTTTTTTTAAAAATAAAAAATAGAAAGTGGAAATTCTTTTTAATTAAAAATTAAAAAAAAATCTGAAAATTCCGAATTTTTTTTCTATAAATAGAAGATAAATGTGAGGGAAAAAAGAGGGAGAGAGAGAGAGAGAGAAAGAGAAAAAAAATAAGGAGGAAGGAATTGAGAGAAATTTATTTTCTTCTTCTAGGATAAGGAAATTTCTACTCGTGTCATTCTTCTTCGTCTTTCTTTCGAAAATTCCAGCAAAATCACCTCCCCCCCCCCCCCAAAAAATAGCTTTAAACCTAGCAAAAACAAGCTACTAAATCACCGGTCTTGCAAGGTCGATCGGGGTTGCAAGTCATTTTTTGTGTGAGGTTTCGTGGCCGGTGAAAGCTCCAGTCAACACTCGTCGAATTGTTTAACGCTCTTGTAATTTTAACTCTGTTAATTTATATCAAAGGTCCGTTATTTCCCTTTCTTCACTGATTATAATTGTCCATTTACCTTCTTGTCTATTGGTGTGATTATTGGGTAGTATGAAGTAGTAGTTCACTCTATTGATATTTGGATCATTTGAATCTAATTGTTTCCTTGTTCATATGTTTATTGGACCATGATGTTAATTTTAGAGCGGTAAAGTTTTGTTTTGAGTTGATTTAACCGGATAAAGGGTCTATTGAATCACTGTAATTTCGCTTGTTTACTAATTTTGTTCATGAGATTGTGGTATCATTAGTTTTGTTTAAGAAATGTACAGAATATGGGATAATGAGTAGGATAATTTGCTTGGGCCACGATTTGTTTCTAAGAAAATTGGTTTTTGGGCTGTTGGAGAAGAAAAGATTTAGTCTCATCAGGCCTAAAGTAATAAATAACATAGCTGTCCATCTTTCTCTAAACTAGCCCACTTTTCTATAAATAATAAATTCAATTCTTCCACAAATAATTACATACCTCATGACCTTACAATAATCTCAAAATTAGTGATTGAATAATATTCGAACATCGTAGCTTGCTTTAGGCGCGATTAATAATAAATCATCGGGGCTGTGGGTACGGTTCTCGTGGCAGGGTCACGATACATAATCCCCAATTCGAGTGTGCGTTTCACGTGACTCGATCACAACTTCAAACAATAATAAATAAAATTAAACGCGTTGTAGATTGTGGGTGCGTTTCACGTGACGCGATTTTCGATGTGTATAAAGTACGACAACATAACTCGTATAATATTAATTCCATAAAAGTTTACAAGGCAGTAATGTAATAAAAGCGGTAAAAGGAATAAAAATGCACATATAGGTTTAAAACATGTATTAAATCAAATAACTAGGCCAATTATTAATAGTTGAGTGACCGTGCTAAAATCACGAAACTCGGGAGTGCCTCACACCTTCTCTCGGGTTAACAGAATTCCTTACCCGGTCTTCTGTGTTCGCAGACTATAAATAAGAGTCAATTTTCCTCGATTTGGGATTCTAAAATAAATCGGTGACTGGGGACACCATAAATTATTCCAAGTGGCGACTCTTAATAAATAAAGAATCCCATTTCGAATAATGTCACTTAAATTGGAAAAACTCCTTATCCCCTATCCCCTCGGGAAAAAGGAGGTATGACAATTATGTGATTCTGATGCCTCAATTAATTTAATGCCTCTATCTATTTATAGAAAATTGGAGAAGGAGATTGGAGAGATAAGGTCGGTGCCAATATCTTTGCAGGTGGCAGACCAAATGACTTTAATACCCGAGGGGATAGTGGAAGATGTGTTAGTTCGGGTGGATAAGTTCGTATTTCCTGTGAATTTTATAGTGGTGAAAATAGAGAAAAACAAGGAGGTCCCCCTCATCCTAGGAAGACCATTATTAGCGACGGATAGAGCTATATTTGATATACACGAGAGGAAACTCATGCTTAGAGTGGGTGACGAAATAATGACTTTTGATATGAATATAGAAAAGGGGGCACAAAAAGAAAAACCAGCTATGAGTGTTGAGTTGAAAGTAAAGGGCTCAAAAGAGAAGACTGCACTGAGTGAGAAAGATAAATGTGGGGTGTACCCCCAAGAAGGCTAAGAAGAAGCTGTCTGCATGGATGTGCACATTAGTTCGAAGGCGAGGAATGGAGCCCGACTTCGACTCAAACCCTGACTAGATGTTCAGGGAAGTTTCATTTACCTTATGCTTTTTAATTGTATGTCATGGGGACATGCCACAACTTAAAGTGTGGGGTAGGGGATATGTTGTATGTATGTATATATGTATATTAGTTTTAGTTTTTTTTGTTTTCTTTGTTTTAGTAGTTCGAGTTGGAGAATTGGAAAAAACCATAAAAATTGAAAAAAATTCGATTTTTCCCGACGATGGATATCATTCGACGGGTTTCTTGAGGGATTAAACTCTAAAGAAAAAGACAAAAAGATTTTCGTTTGTAGGTAGTGTAATAATTCCCCCTTGGTTTTTCTTTGTGTCGCGGTTCTTTTTCAAGGGTTTTGTTTGAACCGTGTGTAGTTAGTTTTTATTTTTAGAAGTAGGAAACCTTGTTCTATGGTTTGAATTGAAGGCAATATCTCTTAACTTTATTATGCCTTGAGAATAGTAAGTGCTTTAATTGTGACGCTTAGGCTCAGTTTTTGACTCTTGCATTAGTACCTTAGATTGTATGATCTTAACTTTGCTTAACTACTTTGACTAGAGTATCTTGATGAGTCCGATCCTGAGTGAGTTATATGCCATGTGTGTGTGAGGTTTTGTGTATTCTGTGCATTGCATTTGATGTCTAGAACTTGCCTCGTGTGTTTGCAAAGAGAAATAGGTAGTTTTATTCAGTCTTGGAAGTGATTTAGGCATTTCTTTGTTGAGCCAGTTATATGTTTTTACCCACCTAGTTATTATGTATCGTAGTTAACTCCTTTGAGCCTGTAATCATGTTTCTTTGAAAACCATATTAAAAGCCTTACTCATTTGTTTGAATTGACCATCTATTTGAACCATTTACCTCTCATGAGCACTTGAATTTGTTATGAACTTTGCAAAAGTTGAAGTGTGAGGTGCTTGGTTTGACTTTTGAGTGGAATATTGAACTAAGGAGAAAGGTGCAATATTTTGAAAAAGTAAGTGCCACTCGAATTGAAAGAGAAAAGAAAAAAAATATTGTATTGTTGTGTAAAATATTCTTTGATAGTGGTGACTCTTGATGTAATTATGCTTTAAAATGTATGGAGTTAATGTATATTGATGTGAAGGTGGAGTATGGTTTGACATAAGTGTGGGGTTTTGAATTATTAATGTATATGAATTAAAGTGCTTAGGGAGGTGTAGTCACTCTTATATCTAAATGTATCATACCCATCCCGTAGCCTACATTACAACCAAATAAAGTCCTATTTGATCCTTGACTGAATGAGCTCAATTAGTAGAGTAGTACACTACGGGCAAGCTTATGGTACGTCTTTTGTGGCATATGAATGTTGTTTCTGAGAGTGAGTGAACTCTTTCTATATTGAGTTCCTAATTATTTTTAAATTTCATTGTGTGTGGAACTACTCTATATTGTAGTGTGAGGGCACTTAATTCATGAAGGAAAGGTAATTTCGTTGACCTATGTGTTAGAGTAAGTGAGCGGATTATAAATAATGCGTAGTGCTTTTTGGTTAATTTTTGAGGCTAGGATATTACGGTATTGTGCTTAATCTGTTTTAAATATTCTTGGTGTAATGAGTTATGACAGTTGTTTAAAAAGGTCATGTTTATTGGAAGTGTAGTATGATTGCTCGAGGACGGGCAATGGTTTAAGCGTGGGGTGTTGATGGTAGGCTATAATTACGTATTATAGTCGCTTATTGCACTCTAATTTACTGTACTTTATTCATGTTTGACCATTAATTGATAGTGTTTTGCACTTATTGTATGTTTTATGCCTTATAGGAGTGATTTCGAGCTATGTAGATATTATGGAATGAATTTGAGTGATTTGGAGCTTTGAAGTCTGAGTAAAAGTCCAAGGAATTAAGCCGGGATCGTGTTCGGGGGTCGAGGATCAAGTCTGGACGTCAAAACGCACGAAAAATCTGTACTCTGAGAAAAGTTCACTGTCGCGGCACGTGGCGTGCCGCGGCTGCCTATTTCTCTGCTGCCTGTCAGAACCAACTCTCTCGATTTCCCCACTAATGCCCCGCATGGCGCGTCGCCCCGTGTGGCGCGCCTGCGTAATTTTTACAGAGTGAAAATCCAATTTCGGCTATGAAAAGGTGATTTCATCTAGGTCCGACCCTACTTGGTATAAATACATGGAAAAACGTTATTTTCTGGACTTTTGATACATATTCAACCTAAGGAGGCTAAGGAGGAGTTGGAAGAACACGAACCCAAGGATTTCATCATTCCTTCCTCACTCAAGACACGAGTGTGGATTTAATTTATATTTTCCTATACTCTAACTTTATTTGTGATGAATTTCTTCATATCTATGGAGTATTTCTCTTTAGGGTTTGATGGATTTGGTGTATTGATGATTATTTGTGGATTATAACTCTAGTTTTATGTATTGAAGTGTTCTTTGGATGATTTAATTGTTGCATCTATATTCACTTGTTCATGTAATCAAGAGAGGCATAACTTGTGATATCTTTTCATTATCTTGTTGGTTGAGTTCATTAATTCTTCATAGTAATCGAAAGAGGCTAGTTGAATTATTCATTAAACCTAGTTAGGAGAATAATCGAAAGAGATTTTCCTAAAGACCAATCCATTACGCATTCTTGCATATCTTCATATGCTTAAATTGGTTCATCTCTTGAGGTTAAGACTTAATCGAGAGAGGAGTTTTGCTAAACGTTTGAACTAATAATTGAGTAAATTCGAGAGACTCACTTGAAGATTAGAAGTGAATTATCTAGAGTTAGATCCTAAACAATTACCTTGCACCTATCTTATCAACCCCTATTTTCTCCCACTGATAACTTTCTTGCTTACCTTTGTGCGATTGTCATTAGTCAATAGCTTTAGATTCTTAGTTAATTTTAGTTAGAAATCATATAAACCTTAATTGTTGATTCTCTTGAATAGCTATCAAGCTAGAAACTACGAGAATACTGTTCAAATCCAATCCCTGTGGATACGATATTATACTATACTATATTTGATTAATGAGCATAATTTAAGTGTGTGTTTCAAAGCTCGTCAGCACCCCGCATTTTAACCCACCTTATCACACCGCATGACTTCTAGTAGTTCCCCTACTAGCCACGCGTATCAAGCCCACCTTATCTCACCACATGTGTTTCAACACCGAGACCTTATACCACTGCATGCATAACAACAGCACGGCATAAACCTCGTGCAAATACCCAAACAAACCTCTCAACAATAATAAGTATGCCAAAACATAACAACTCAATAAAATGGTATTTCACAACTTAAACTTTGCCTCAATAGAAACCACTGCCTTTGCAACTATATACCAAACTCAACAACAAGATATTCCAAGAATAGTAATTTCAAGTAAAGAATTCAACAGGTAAATAATGAATACAAAATATAAAAAAGCAAGTAATTCAACTAAACATGTAGGACAAGTTGCAAATAAGAGATAAGACAAGTAGACATGTGAAATTAGACTAAATATGGTGACTATGACATGTTAAAGTAACTCAAATAAAGCATGAAAGGAAACTACATATCTAAAAACCGGAAATCTCACATTTAGCCCGACATATCACAATTTTCACAACAATACCAAATCCTAAGGGGAATTTTTTCCACACAAGGTAAGACAAGTCACTTACCTCAAACCACGCTAAATCAATCAACTAGAATGCCTTTTTCCTCGATTTTCCAACTCCGAACGATTCAAATCTAGCCAAAACAATTTCATACTATAAATATAACTATAGAAAACTAATTTAAATAATGAAATTACAAACTTTGCAAAGAATTGAGAAATCGACCCAAAAGGTTACCCCGGACCCGCATCTCGAAACCCGACCAATATTACAAAAATCGAACACCCGTTCGATATCGAATCCAACCATACAAGAATTATTCAAATCCGACCTTATTTCGCCTTTCAAAACTCAAAAATTTAGCCTAAGAAGTTCTATCACTTTTCCCCAATTTTTCCAACTCAAACTTAAGTTCTGCTGCCCAGTTATTCCTTCTTCGCGAATGCGGAAAATGTCTCACGTTCGCGAAGCACAAAAATATTGCTTCCCAAAATAACACTCCGCGATCGCGAAAAACCTCATACGAATGCGTAACACTTCCTCATCAAGCTACGCGATCGCAAAAGACACCATGCGACCGCGATGAAGAAAAGTGTGTGAACCTGTAGCCCCCCAATTCCTCTACACAAACGCGACCTTCATCACATGTTCGCGATTCACTAGGATCCAACCTTTCGCGAACGCGACCTTTACCACACGTTCGCGATTCACTAGGATCCAACCTTTCGCGATTGCATCCCTCTCTCTGCGAACGCGTAGAGTAAAAACCATTAGTCCACAAAAGCCCATTTGCGATCGTGGACCAAACCTCGCGATCGCATAGAAGGAAACCAGACCTGAGAAAAACCAGAACTTCAGCTGTTCCTAAATGATCCAAAATGCGCCGAACATGGTCCGAATTACGCCCGAGGCCCCCGAGACCTCAACTAAATATACCAATAAGTTCTAAAACATCATACGAACATGCTCGAAACATCAAATCACATCAAACAACATTAGAATCACGAATCACATTCAAGCCTAAGAACTTATGAACTTTCGAATTCCAAAACTAATGCTGATTCATACCAAAACAATTCCGATTGATATCAAATTTTGCACACAAGTCATAAATGACATTACAGACTTAATTCAACTTCCAAAATAGGGATCCAACCCCGATATCAATAAAGTTCACTCCCGATCAAACTTTCCAAAATCTTCCAACTTCCCAACTTTCACCAATTTACGCCGAAACGACCTACGGACCTCCAAATCAACATCCGGAGACGCTCGTAAGACCAAAATCACCGTACGGAGCTATTGGAACCATCAAAACTCTATTCCATAGTCATCTTCATACAAGTCAAACTACGATCAACTCCTACGACTTAACCTTCCAACTTAGGGACTATGTGTCCACTTCACTCTGAAACTGACCCGAAACCAAAACCAACCACCCCTAAAAGTTACATAACCAGAACATAACATAGAGGGGGCATAATTTAGGGGATCGGGACTAAAATACTCAAAATGGCCGGTCGGATCGTTACACTCATGTACTCCGTAATTGCCTAGCCTAACCTCAACGAAATAGTGACGAGGCTATGAAAAGACACTCACTATAAACCTGTCTGAGTATAAGCAGAAAAGCAATAATGAAATAGAGAAGCAACTAACTACATGATAACCGCTATAAGAACTAAATGACAGAGGGCCCAAGAATATCATCACTTCTCAGTCTTACAACACAACACGATAGCGAAAACCAACAACCAAGAATAACGACAATACAACCTCTCTGTTGAGGCGCGCAACCCAATCCACATATATAATAATAATACTATTGCGACGTGCAATCCGATCCATATATAATAATAATAATAATAATAATAATAATAATAATAATAATAATAATAATAATAATACTGTTGCGGCGTGCAACCCGATCAACATATATA
The DNA here is from genome assembly GCF_000390325.3 of Nicotiana tomentosiformis. NCBI lineage: Eukaryota > Viridiplantae > Streptophyta > Magnoliopsida > Solanales > Solanaceae > Nicotiana > Nicotiana tomentosiformis. Next base: position 119,572,503 of record NC_090812.1, read on the forward strand.
TGATAATACTTTTGTGGCGTGCAACCCGATCTACATATATATAATAATATTGTTGTGACGTGCAACCTAATCCATATATATATATATATATATATATATATATATATGCCCTTAAACTTGTTATAAGTTTTCATTTGAACACTTCAACTAAGGATATGGCCGATCAAATACTTAAACTACAAATAAAATGTGCCTTTTGAGCACAATATACACAGTCAACTTTTGACTTATTATCTTGATATTCTTGATTTTGTTAACAAAATAAGTGTGTACATCACACGATGCCGATGGGTCATCATTGACCAATCAGAAAAAGACATGTCACACTAAAATTAAGAAGAAAAAAAAGACACAACGAAAAGAAGTGCTTCTTATTCCCCTTTTATCTACCTTTGTAGGAAGCTCCGACGAATTTTATTGTAGGGTACTCTGTCCAATATGCCATAGAAATAGGTAGGAGCCACATACAAAAAAAGTATAAGTAATAACTACTATAATAGATAACATACCGAGGAATTTGACAAAAATTCAACAATGATGGCCATGGTGTTCAAATCGAACTTCTTACCCTTTGCAGTGATTTCACTCAATAAGAAAGAAATCCGTAAGTTTAATTAGAGTAACCATATTGTTGGTCATTTGACACCATTATAATTAAAGGGAAAAGGGAACTTGGGGGCGGTGGTGAATTGGGGTGGTGGAATGGGAAAGTACACTGATATTGCCCGTTACTATAAGAACAAACCCCGTTATAAGAAAAAGGCAATAGCATCATCCTTTTTGGTAAATTCATATGTTGCTGCAACTTTAAATGAAAATAAACAGTAACCGACACTATAGCAGTTGAGGCTTTTTTTGTGATTCGAGCTATTTGGCCGGTAGTAATCGATGAGACATCTGGGGTGGAGAAGGTGAGCTAAGTAGAGGTTTTTGTTTGTTCATAAGTTGCCTAGTTTGACTGGAGACACCATTTTTACCGGTGACCTCTTTTATGAAAATTCTTGTTTGTAGATCTGTAGTCAAAATGAGCAGTTTACACAGATGTTGACCTCATCCACACACTTAGAAAAGAGTAAGTATCACACTCCATGCCGCATCAGCATAATGTGTTTAATAGATACCGTTCTAATGATAATAAGTGTTTAATAGGTTATGCCTATAGTTGAGGTGTCTAAATCAAAAATGGTGACAAGTTTAGGGGGCTGCCTATGTATTTGGCCTATGTGTGTGTGTGTGTGTGAGAGAACCTACATGATATGAGTTACCATAATGGAGAAATCTAAGAAAATGAATGGTCGAAGATAGAGTATTGAGGGACAACAATGTTTGGTGACAAGAATCAACGGCAAGCTTCCAAGAATGAGGTTTAGGTGCTCGAGCATAGTCCTGAAACACTAGACTTTCACCCAGTAAACCATATATCTGACTACTCATTTCATCAATAGAAGCACAACCTTCAATAGAAGAGGAGCACAGAATGATCAGTCAAGAAGGAAAAAAATGAGTTCCTATGCATAAGGGAGAAACATGTGCCCACAAGAGTCACTAACACATACACATATGCACCAATGTATACAGAAGTAGAACCATTTGTCCTTCTCCTTATCCCCTCACGCGATCAGTAGCCACTAGGAAGTCAACATGAAAAATATCAGAGCACTTAGAAAAGGCAAAAACTTTCAAACACAAATAGTATAGAGAGAGAAAACTCATCTCTATTCCTTTAGTATAACATTCAGAGAGATGCAAAGGGAGACCCTTCCCACGTGCGGTCAGGCAGATGTAGAGTTTCGACTATGCGTTCCTCTGAAGGAAACTAAAAAACTTGCAAAGCACGCACCTCAATCACCCTGCATGTGTGAATTGAACAAACTTAAAAGTACAATCAGTTTAAGCTGATTTTGTTTCATCTATTTTTTTTAGTGTTCGGACATTTCTAGCAAAGTCTAAAGGACATATTCATTGCCGATTTGGGGTTCTGATGGAAGATACTACTGAGGTTATACACCAAGTACACACGTGATTCTGGTCTGGCAGAAGTGCACGCGCAATTCAACTCTGGAAATACTTTTTGTAGCTTTTGTTTAAACTTTGTATTTATCTTTAAAAATCATAAATATATACAAATTATTAATTTATAAATTTTAATTCAAAAAATATATATTTTGAACTCATACACTTCAAATCTTGTCCAAATATGCTCTTCTCGATCTCTTTTTTTCGTTTCTTAAATCCCGTTTGCAAATTGAAGCTACCTTGAAAATAATCAAGAAACTGTTTGCCCGTAAAATGGTACAATTAAATTTATAACGTGGTTTTATAGATACGTGAATAAATTTGATCCAAAAAGTCATAAAGAAATAAGATTAAAATTAAGATTTAACAACTGAATTTAAAGAAGATAACAAGTCTGGTTTCGAACTGATCAGCCTTTCCGAGAGCAGAGGCAAAAATAATAACATAGCAATGATGAAGCATTTAAATTAAGAGTTAAATAGTAAAGTATAAAGGTAAACTAATAAAGTATAGCTTTTGCATGCAGAATGTTTTATGTCCCCATTATGGTTGTTAACCCTACTATTTATAGTTCTACCTAGGGAAACATCATCCTAGGATCAAGTTCCTCTTTAAATGAGAATAAAAGTGTCATTGATGAATATATAACGACATGCCTTGAATGCAAATATTCTCTATAACGGCTGCTCATTTAATGCTAGAAAATATTTTCTCCTTGAATGCTGTCCGATGACAAATCTTTGAACTTCTGTCGGCAACTACGTTCCCTTCGGAATCCACCTGGTACCGGTCACACACGTCGTATTCAGTACTAATTATTTCCCGAGTCGTCCTTTGTCTACCTTCTATTCCACATGTCATCTTACCATTCGATCATCTATTATCGACCAATTTTATCCCATACAGATAGTCCCCCTACTTTCCGTTGATACAGCTTAGTGTTATCGAGAAGTAGGTAAAGATTCCTTGCTTGGTGGGAAAGTTCATAAACAATCTCTAACACTTGAAAGGACGCACGTCTTCTCTCATGTAACAGCTCGAACACATGTTGCCCCACAATACAGCAAATATTTTTGCCGGTTTTCGATGTAATCATGACCACGATCGTTTATAATTTCTCTGCTATTCATCATTTTTACTTCTTTACTTCTACAACTTTCATAAGTCTTTCTTTTTCTCTGCATCTGCTTAAAAATCTTTAATAACCTTCAACTTTCACAGCAAAAACCTTTTATTTTACAAACCTCTTACCACCATGTCTTCATATACTGCTTCCTTTGGTAATACCGATCTTTTCTTCGGTGGAGGCCCGAAGAAAAATAAAGACAAGGAGGTTGATGTTGAGTCTGAACCTCTAACTACTAGCACCATAATACCCCTTTAACTCAGCACTACAAACAACCTTCAAGAAAAAGCTCCTTCTGCAACTTCTCAAGCCTACCAGTTTTGGCCAGTTTGCAGGTTTCCCTCCTCCATTCATCCTTCTAGTATCCCAACTGTGAATGAGGACTGCAACTGCCCCAATCTTGAAATCCTCGCCCCAGATATAGTAGAGTAAGTTACCTACTCCAAGGAGGGGCTTATGTATGCTTATACGTATACTTTTACCTTGGGTCTGTTCTCTTTAGGATCGAGCGAAGGGCTCGGCCCAATAATTTTGGAGTTCTGCCACAGATATTAGATTTGCCTAGCACAAGTAGGCCCATCTATATGACGGACGGTGGCCTGCCTTCATCAATTGTGCACTGAGACCGGGAAAACCCTAACTCTTACACATATGATGAACCTTTACTCTCCCAAGATTTTCTGTGGAAGTGTAATAAATTTAGCAAGTGTGGTCATCACACTCTCCTCACCAACGTAGATGACGACAATGACCATGGATAGATAGAGAAGTTTGATGTCATTGATACTAGGGACATCATCCAGACCACAACTCTATCCTTTCCCGAGTCGTGGAACCTTTTCCGTAAGTTTTCGGTTCCCTATTTCCTTTCTTCATAAAAAGGTCATTTCCCGCTTTTGTTGATTTTCCGTTTCTTTCGTTTCAGCTACCCAATGGGAACCGTCACATGTTCAAGGCCTGGACCAATAGGTTCAGAAAATTCTGGACATCACAACTCCAGAATCCCGGCGGTGGAAGGAGATGGCCCTCAAATACGGGTGGAAGGCCAAAACATCATGGTAAAATAAGTTCTTCATTCTTTTATCCTTGTACGAACACAAGAAATTTTATGAATAAATTTCTAACCCCATTTTTGCTTATACAGGGCTTCTGAGGGGCTCTGTCATATGCCCCAAAGTCGACGCCTTAGATGACCCTCGAGGAGGCCAGGAGGGTGCTGCAAAATGCCCTCGCTCGAAGCAGAGCTCGTGGACTTGCCCGAGCTTCCGGTGACGGTGCCTCCTCTGGAAGTCCCTAGTTTAAGAACAAGAAACTTAAGAGAAGACGCTCCTCCTCGGATGGGACTCAAGAGAAAAGGGCAAAGAAAATGCCCTCCGAGCCGGCCACAGTGGTCCTCGTTGACGAAGGGGAAGCCAGTGATGAAGAAGCTTCCCTTCAAAGGAGAAAAGGACCTTCATTGTCTCAACCAAATGCTCAGCCGGGGGAGCTTAAAAACCTAACATTAGAAGAAACTCAGGAACTTTGGGGTGAGATGGACTTGGTCGAGAATGTTGATTCTCGCTTCCCGGTCCCAGCTGTTATCTCCGGTCCAAGGAGTTCGGACTCTGAGCCTCTTCTGCCCCCAACCACTGAGCAAACAAACAATGATCCTTCTTTCATAGTTGCTTCTCCTTCCTCACCAATGGCTTCCTACCCATCAACACCCGATATTCATTCGCCATCGACGCCAATTGCGTCACCTCTTCCAATACCAGCTGCCCACGAAAGGAATGACTCTCTCCCTCAATCCCCTGACCATGGGAATGTAAGGCCCCGTTAAAAATTTCCTAATGAATTAAGATTTCATAGTGCACCAGCCGTATTTGGGAATAACGTATTTGAGTATCAAAGGAGACCTATGGGATAGAGCCACATCATTTTGAAATGATAATGTATGTTTAAGGTGTGTTGGAACATACTAAGGAGTTTTATGAATGGCAAGAACTTGTGTGGAACAAGTTGGACACATTAAGTGGAAAGGATCTACCTAGCAAATTAACGCCCTTTGAGTCTTGTTTTTAACGCATCAAACTGTTCGTCATTTGGATATGTATAAAAAATGTTATGGCCAGTTTACTGGACCTGTGTCATATGTGCGCCCATATGCGCGGCCGCGCATATTTGAGAGTTTCTGCCTCAGGTGCGCGGCCAGATGCACAGCCACTTGCCCAGGTGCGCGGACGCGCACATAGGAGCCCATTAAATAACCCAAGGATGGGTAGAGAGAGGGGCTAAGTCATTTCTTCAAGACTAGGGCTTTCTTTCCATCACCCATCCGGCCAAGGCTTCCAATACGCACCTAAGGTGAGATTTTAAGTGTGTTTTTATGATGATTTCACTTCTCAATCACTAGCTACAACAAGGTTTTGATTGGATTCCATAGGAATTTTTCAAAATCTCAAGAACACCCCAAAAGTTGTGTTTCAAGATTTGGTTCACAAGAGGTATGTCCACCATCTCTAACTAATCTATGGTGATTATTTATGTATGACATATGTGTTATGACTTATGGGATGGTGATTGGAAGCCATAAGTGCCTAACTTAGGTTTTGTTGGTGTTGTAGAGATTGTAAAATGGTTTGATTGATGAGATTGATGGTTTGGGATTAAATTGTGGGACATGCATGTACTAAAGGAAGTTGTGGATGGTCTAGAGGCGATTGTGAGGTGAATCATTGGTATGGAAGGTGGTTGTTACGTGAAGAAATTCCATTGGAGGAGGTTGTAGAAAGATATGCACACTAGATATTTGATAAAAAGTCTAAATGACTTAAAGTATAGAAATCTTGCTAATATTGGTGCAATTGTGTTGCATTGTTGTAGATTAAAGTTGTTTAGTGTGGTGGAATGTCGTAGTATTATTAAGGGGAGAATTCTAGGTATGTTGGCTAAACCTTCTCTCTTAGAATTGAATTCCATAATGTTCCCGTAAGTTCCATGTATGGTTGTACCAAGTTACTTATTCTATGTTCCGAGTTGTCCCAATAAATTCAATTGTCCCGAATAACCAAAGTGTCGAGAATTATGTATTCAAACCGTGTTCTGAATGTTCCTATCACATTATGTTATCTTTTGAGAATGTGTTCAAGAATGATATGTGTATTAAAATGCCATGTCTTTGAGTCATGTTTCAAGTGAAGGTTATGATGCCCAATTGTTTGAGAAAATCTCAATATGTTTAAGAATCTTAATTGCTCAAATGTGTACCTAAAGTATTGATTGGAAATGCCTTATTGTTGATAATCAATAAAGATGGTTGGAAGTGAAATAAGTGAATTGGGGATATAAAGTGTGGCCAACGTGCCAAGAGTGAAAGTTATACTTGTGGGAAATGGTGTCAATGAAGTGAGATGATGTGATAAAGAATATGAAATGAGTCTCGACTCAACTGTTTTGAAATGACTTCGAAAATAGAATTGCCTAAAAGCTTTTGTACTCAAGTCATACCATATGTGGATGTTTTAACAAATACTATAGTTTGTGAGTATTTTCAATGTATTTTGCGTTCTTACATATTGGTGAGTGGACATTATGTATTGCCCTTTTTGGGAAAAAGTATTTCAAGAATAAATGGTATGTTACTAGTTGATGATTTTAATTTGCGCATCAATTGCCAATTATTTTACTTCATTTCTCGGAATGAAATCTATTGTGCTTAAATTGTTCATTTCTAATGAACTTAAAGTTGTGATTTTTGAAATATTCTATATGTTGATATTTGATGGTGATCTTTGAAATCGAAAGAGGTGAAAGTGTGGAATATGAAATATGGCCATCGTGCCAGGAATAAAGAATCTTATGAATGGACAGATGAGCCAAGGAAATAGTGTCGTTGTGAATGACTGGAAATACTAATGAGAATTTATACAATGTGAAAGATGTTGAGGTGAGTACTATTGTATTTATGTTACCTCTATGTGCAAATCAAATTAAAAATATTTTTGGGAGCATCATTAGCAAAAACGAGGAAGGGTGGGTCATAAGGCCCACACCTGAAACTACATGTGCTGGTGTATGGGTGAATTGTGATTATTCCCCTTATTTGGGATGAAATTGAAATATTGGTGAAGTTGTGATTATTCCCCTTAATTGGGATGAAACTGGTAATAACTGTGAATTGTAAAAGTCAACCCATACGGCATATGTGGGAAGGCAGCCTAGCTAATCGGGTGAAGATCGGACGCCATGTTGCGCACATAGTGGTACTACTCTTGGTAACAACTTAATTTCTCATCACATGTCAAACCAAATTGTTCGTGGGAAGATGGCCTTGCCGATCGGGCGTGTTTGGACTCCGTGCTAACAAAGACGGTGGTATATCAGTGCTAATGATCTCCCAACCAAAATTGTATATAAAGTTCGTATTTTAAAAATTATTATGTTTTAATAATAACTGGACATTTGGATATTGTTGACGGTGGCTTGCTGTTTCTATGGTTTTACTTTTCTTATATGGACATTCCATTTTGAAAGATGACATTTAGCTTTAAATACTAGTACTATTCCATATGTACTAACGTCCCTTTTTCCGGGGAGTCTGCATCTTCAATGGATGCAGGTCGTTCATCAGCGGGCAACTTTGGTTCTCGTTAGCAGTTACTCCCTATTCAGCAGGTTTTGGTGAGCCCTACTCTATTCCAGGTCTGATATCATTTGATGTTGTACTTTGTGTTTTGAGGTATAGCCGGGGCCTTGTTGCCGGCATTTCCATATTACTCTTCTGTTATACTTAGAGACTCTGTAGTCAGGTTGTGTGTGGTGTTTGATGTGGGGAATTTAACTAGAAATGTTGGTATTTGGCAAACATATTTTTCATTATATCTATAAACTTGTAATATTTTGGAAATTATGAATGAAGTTGCTAATGGAAATTAAATGGGAGTTGTTAAGGAAATTTTTTCAGTGTTTGATTAATGAAGTGCATCTCTTCTTTATTCATGGATGAGTTTGGGTAGAAGAAGATCTAACAAGCTTGCTCGTCCGGGTTCACTCGGTTGAGCGCTGGTCGCGCTCCCCGAGTTTGGGGCGTGACAAACTTGGCATCAAAGCCTAAGGTTTTAAAGTATCCTAGGACGTTTCGGAGTCGTGTCTATTAGAGTCCTTCTTATCGGTATGTTGTAGACCACATTTATAATGAGGAGGCTACTTGGACATTTAGGAATTTCACCCTTCTTTGATACTCCATATCGTGCGATAGATCTAAAGATAGGAAGCTAATTTCCTCGTCATGTCTCATTTTCCATATGAGTAACCCACGGGTTCAAGGCAGCGAGGAGATATTGAAAGAACCAGTTGATAGGGGAAGTGTCCCTGTTCCTTTTAATGTCACCACGCCACGAGATCATATGGTGAGAGAACCTAAGAAACAAAAGAGGGTTGTTTGTACCAATAAGCAGGAATGTTTGATTTGTAAGAAGCGCCACTTGGGGAGATGTTTGATGACTCTTGAAATATGTTATGGTTGTGGAAAGATGGGGCACAAGAAGAACAAATGCCCTAGGTTGGGTATACATAGCCCGGTCTGCCCGATATGCGGGCAGCAACATTTTGTGTCATGTTGTGAGTATGCTTAGAAGCGTGTTAGGGGTGGTAGATTGGGCAATTCTAAAAGTCCATACAACGAGCTATTGCAGAGATTGTTAATCCAATCATGGGGTCCTAGAGGAAGGATAGGGGGAATGCTTATGATGTATGCAGAAAGGGTAAATATCAGGTCGGTGGGGCGAGTCAGTTTAACAGACCTCATCCTCTTTATTTGAAGTGTAGGAGATGTCATTCAGGGGTATGTCACTATGGTGCCAATGTATGTTACGGATGTGGAATCGAGGGGCATCAGTTAAGGCACTGCCCCGTCAATATAAAATCATCAAGTAAGTTGTTCCTTAGTACATCATTATGAACACACATAATATTTCCTTGTTATATATGTACATCCATATTGAAGAGACTACATAAATATGGTCTTAACCAAAACGTTGAATCACAAAACATTGCATGTACCTACTCTTTGAATAAGACGCAGTATTCGTGAAGCCTCTCGATCACAATTCTCTTATTTACGAACTCTTGAGGAATTGAGTTTTATAATAATATTTTTTTAAAATTGAGTCACAATCCTGGGGAAATACTTCCCACTTGCTTCCCTAAACTTCTCAACAACGGACTACACTTGATGAATTTCTTATAGGACCCTTTCAATCAAATGGATAACATCTGCTAACGTGTGCTTATGCATGCACCACCGTAAAGTTTATCTATGGGGTATCAAATCCAATGTAAGGCAGCCTAGTGTTGAGATCCTTCTTAAGCCACTCTTTCTCTCTCCATTGTATGTGGCTCATATGGCTTGAACAGTCACTCTACTCCTTTGTGTGCAATATCATGGAACCTTTCCACTATCTAGTAACATGAGAGCATATCTCAGCACCTATCATGTGCATACATGTCAATTGAAAAGGGCCACTTGTCTGCATAAAGTTTATAAGAAATTTGAGATTTATCACAAATTCGTCACAGGAAGATCTTGTTGTTTGCCCATCTCAGTATGACTCTCATGTTCACCTAAATCGGCTCACACTAAGTAGCTCACTTTGTACCTAGTATTGTAGTCTTCCTTGAAGTGGCCTGGTATTGCAGCCTCAGAGTTATTATGGCAGAAACATGTCTATCTCATAGAAAAGTGTTCATTTTCTCTAACCAATACATGATTTCATCCCAAATATTTAGATGTCCCAGCTATGTGGTTTCACTCGTGAAAGGTTGAAATTAGATGCTTCCAGATTTTGGCACATATCATGAGTATATTGATTTGAAAGACAAGTTTGTCGCATCTCTTGTTCTCTCATATAGGATCAACTATCGAAAAAAGGGTTAAGCTGTTAGAATGATAATAATCTCACAAGTGTTCAACTTCTTTTTCATCCTCGTAAGCTTATGGCATAGATTCCTCGTGCTAGTTACTGTTAAGAGCATAATGCAACTTCATGTATTTTGAAACCCATATCACATTCAGGGTGCTAGAATATTCTCATCTAGAGTTAAATTGATTTTTCCTACATTTCAAGAGGCGACTAGTGTCACATACTTGGCTATTTCTCTTTGAGGCCTACTATTGCCAAACAAGGCACATATGGAATGAAACAATTGTTGTTGTCCTTTTCATGACTCATTTCTTTTAAATCTAAGAATCATGTACATGGTCCCTAAATTATCAATGCCTACTAGGCAATTCTATGCCTCATTTGTCGAATCAATAATGTCATCAAAATGATTAACCATGTCAGCACTATTGGTAGTAACCTTCATGTCTCTTAGGATATAACCTCCTGGAATGCCCTGCTCAGCACATTGATCTATTCTTGAAAAATTTCAGCACAAATCGGACCTCGTTGTTCCTATTTATAGTAACCTATGGGGGTTGAAGGTTCAAATATGTCAAAGAAGAATCATCATCCCGTGATCAAATATATTGGATAAAAAATTTTATGGTCATATTCATGCTAGCACACCTTAGAGTAATTGTTGGAGGTCGCCAAAGGTTTAGTTTGGGTGTTCGGCGTAGGGATTTAGAGTTGAAGGAAGTGAGCGGGTTATTCTCAAGATTTTCTCTATGAATATATTGGGTGAATTGTTAAGGAAGGTAAAGTATGTGTAGTCACATTAGGCCTTATGGAATATTAAAGGAAATAGGCCAAACTATGAGTATGATGTTTTCCCATTGTTGTCCTCCATGCACCGAATGCATCATGTATCTAGGTTCCTGAAGGTTGTTGGAAATCCTTTGCCTATCGTTCCGTTGGAAACTATTGAAGGTGGAGTTAATGAGTAATTGGATTATAAAAGGTACCTAGTTGTCATCCCTATTAGATAAGTCCAGAAATTGAGATCTGCCTCCATCAAAGTAAAGGAAGTATTCTCACTTGCCTGTATAACCAAATGGTTGTAATTCAAAAGGGTACTTGTTATGTGTGATGATTTAAATATGTGCAACTCATGTCTAGATACCACTTCTGTTAATGTGATGCCCTTAATGTTAAGATCAATGTTGTTGATATATACTGTAATGCTTTGTTAAGTTATGGATATGTTGTTAGGGTGGTTTTGGGATTCTCTAGCAGGTAGATAGGCCCCGATTACAGGGGAGACTGGTGAAATTTCTGAAAATTTAGGGAGTTAGTAAAAAATTTGGAAATGTTGGTGTGTGTTATAGCAACTAAGTCACATTGGTTGCTAATGGTGAATTTTGAACCTCATTCGAGGACGAATCATCCCAAGCGGGAGAGAATGTAAGGCCCCGTTAAAAATTTCCTAATGAATTAAGATTTCATAGTGCGCCAATGGTATTTGGGAATAACGTATTTGAGTATTAAAGGAGACCTATGTGATAGAGCCACAATATTTTGAAATGATAATGTATGTTTAAGGTGTGTTGGAACATACTAAGGAGTTTTGTGAATGGAAAGAACTTGTGTGGAACAAGTTGGACACATTAAGTGGAAAGGATGTTTCAATTGGCACAAGACCCGACTTCAAATGAATATAACTCACTAAATATAAAGACTTAGGTAGTGATCTACCTATCAAAATAAAGCCCTTTGAGTCTAGTTTCCAATCCATCAAACCGTTCGTCATTTGGATATGTATATATGGCCATTCTACTGGACCTGTGTCATATGCGTGCCCAGATGCGCGACCGCGCATATTTGAGAGTTTCTGCCTCAGGTGCGCGGCCACTTGCTCAGGTGCGTGGCCGCGCGCGTAGGAGACCATTAAATAACCCCAAGGACGGGTAGAGATAGATGGGCTAAGTCATTTATTCAAGACTAGGGCTTTCTCTCCATCACCCATCCGACAAGGCATCCAATACACACCTAAGGTGAGTTTTTAAGTGTGTTTTTATGATGATTTCACTTCTCAATCACTAGTTACAACAAGGTTTTGATTGGATTCCATACGATTTCTTCAAAATCTCAAGAACACCCCAAAAGTTGTCTTTCAAGATTTGATTTACAAGAGGTACGCCCACCATCTCTAACTAATGTATGGTGATTATTTATGTATGAAATATGTGTTATGACTTCTGGGATGGTGATTGGAAGCAATAAGTGCATAACTTAGGTTGTGTTGGTGTTGTAGAGATTGTAAAATAGTTTAATTGATGAGAGTAATGGTTTGGGATTAAATTATTGGGCATGCATGTACTAATAAAAGTTGTGGACGGCCAAGAGGCGACTGTGAGGTGAATCATTGGTATGTAAGGTGGTTGTTAGGTGAAGAAATTCCATTGGAGGAGGTTGTAGAAAGATATGCACACTAGATGTTTGATAAAAAGTCTAAATGACTTAAATTATAGAAATCTTGCTAATATTGGTGCAATTGTGTTGCATTGTTGTAGACTGAAGTTGTTTAGTGTAGTGGAACATCATAGTATTATTAAGGGGCGAATTTCAGGCATGTTGGCTAAACTTTCTCTCTTAGAATTGAATTTCATGATGTTCCCGTAAGTTCCAAGTATGGTTGTCCCAAGTTCCGTATTCTATGTTCCGAGTTATCTCCAATAAATTTAATTGTCCCGAATAAGCAAAGTGTCGAGAATTATGTATTCAAAACGTGTTTTGAATGTTCCTATCACATTATGTTATCTTTTGGGAATGTGTTCAAGAATGATATGTGTATTAAAATGCTATGTCTTTGAGTCATGTTTCAAGTGAAGGTTATGATGCCAAATTGTGTGAGAAAATCTCAATATGCTTAAGACTCTTAATTGCTCATATGTGTACCTAAAGTCTTGATTGGAAAATATCTTATTGTTGATAATCAATAAAAATGGTTGGAAGTGAAATAAGTGAATTGGGGATATAAAGTGTGGCCACCGTGCCAAGAGTGAAAGTTATACTTGTGGCCAATGGTGCCAATGAAGTGAGATGATGTGATATAGAATATGAAATGAGCCTCGACTCAACTGTTTTAAAATGACTTCGAAAATAGAATTGCTTAAAAACTTTTGTACTTAAGTCATGCCATATGTGGTTGTTTTAACAAATACTATGCTTTGTGAGTATTTTTAATATATTTTGCATTCTTACATATTGGTGAGTGGAAATTGTGTATTGCCCTTTTTCGGAAAAAGTATTTAAAGAATAAATGGTGTGTTACTAGTTGCTAATTTTAAATTGCGCATCAATTGTCAATTATTTTACTCCATTTCTCGGAAAGAAATCTATTGTGCTTAAATTGTTCATTTCTAATGAACTTAAAGTTGTGATTTTTGAAATATTCTATATGTTGATATTTGATGGTGATCTTTGAAATTGAAAGATGTGAAAGTGTGGGATATGAAATACGACCATCGTGCCAGGAATAAAGAATCTTGTGAATGGCCAAATGAGCCAAAGAAATATTGTCGTTGTGAATGACTGGAAATACTAATGAGAATTTATATAATGTGAAAGATGTTGAGGTGAGTACTATTGTATTTATGTTACCTATGTGTTCAAATCAAATTAAAAATATTTTTGGGAGCATCATTAGCAAAACCGAGGAAGGATAGGTCATAAGGCCCACACCTGAAACTACACGTGCCGGTGTAGGGGTAGATTGTGATTATTTCCCTTATTTTGGATGAAATTGAAATATTGGTGAAATTGTGATTATTCCCCTTAATTGGGATGAAATTGGTAATAACTTTGAATTGGAAAAGTCTACCCATACAGCATATGTGGGAAGGCAGCCTAGCTGATCGGGTGGAGATCGGACTCCATGTTACGCACATGGTGGTACTACTCTTGGTAACAACTTTATTTCGCATCACATGTCAAACCACATTGTTCGTGGGGAGATGGCCTGGCCTATCGGGCGTGATCATACTCTGTTCTAACAAAGACGGTAGTATATCAGTGCTAATGATCTCCCAACAAAAATTGTATATGAAGTTCGTATTTTAAAAATTATTGTGTTTTAACTGGACATTTAGATATTGTTGATTGTAGCTTGCTGTTTCTATGGTTTTCCTTTTCTTATATGGATATTCCATTTTAAAAGAGGACATTTAGCTTTACATACTAGTACTATTCCTTATGTACTAACGTCCTTTTTGCCGGGGGCGCTACATCTTCAATGGATACAAGTGGTTCATCAGCGAGCAACTTTGGTTCTCGTTAGCAGTTACTCCCTATTCAGCAGGTTTGGGTGAGCCTTACTCTATTCCAAGCCTCATATCATTTGATGTTGTACTTTGTGTTTTGAGGTATAGTCGGGGCCATCTTGCCGGCATTTCCATATTACTCTTCTGTTATACTTAGAGGCTCCGTAGACAGGTTGTGGGTGGTGTTTGATATGGGGAATTTAACTAGAAATGTTGGTATTTGGCAAACATGTTTTTCATTATATCTATAAACTTGTAATATTTTGGAAATTATGAATGAAGCTGCTAATGAAAATGAAATGGGAGTTGTTAAGAAAATCTTTTCAGTGTTTGGTTAATGGAGTGCATCTCCTCTTTATTCATGGGTGAGTTTGGGTAGAAGGAAATCTAACATGCTTGCTCGGCTGGGTTCACTCGGTTGAGCGCTGGTTGTGCTCCTCGAGTTTGGGGCATGGCAGGGAACTTGGGGAAAAATTACTCAACCCCTTCCCAAGACCCTCGAGGGAGGCGAGGTGCCACTCTTTCAATTTTGAAAGAGTGTAATATTTTATCCAAGGCAGTGGAGCTTGCTAATTATCTGAAGCTGCTGGCTTCAGAGAAGGATTGGAAGAAGATGGGCTCCCTTTCTGGGAAGTGACTGATAAACAACAACATGCACAGTGCAACGCAAGTATCATACTAGTTTCCTCGTATCTTCTTTTCTGCTTACATGTTGCAATGGTAATCCTAATCTCAACCTTCTCCTTTTAGGCCAATCTTCTAGATTCTGAAGGCCAACAAACGTTGATCCTTGACAAACAAGGACTTGCTACCGAGAGGGATCAATTTTTAGCTGAAAGAAACCAGTTTGTTGCGCGCCTCCCGGTGCTGGAGGCAAAAGTTGCTGAGATGGATGAGCTTCAGGCTCAGTTACAGCAGAGCGAGCAAGATAGAATGGCCCACAGCCAAGAAACTGCCAATTACACGTTAAACTTTAAGAAGCTAAGGCTAAGTGGGCCGAACTTCACAATGCTACCATCGTTGCTGGCGAGCATCAATAACTTGAAGGCCAACTTATGCTCCAAAAACTGAGGAGGCCACCCGAGGAGAAGAAGGCCCGAATAGAAGAGAGGCTTAAGAGGGCCATGGAGCAAAACCGGCTTCATTCAACTACAAATGTTGAGCTTAACTCCCGCCTCAGCGCCATGAAGTCTGAAAAAGAAGAGCTCCAAGCCGAAATGATAAACTCCAGGATCAAGAGGACTCCCTTGTCTTCGAGAAGACCTATGTTATATATCATATGAAGAGGAAGACCTTGGAGGAGGCCAAAATGGGCATCACCAATATAGATGATTGCATTGCCCATGCCCGGGAATTGGAGTTATATGCTCATGAGAACCTTCCCACTCGGACCACTGTGACTGACTCCTCGAATACTAGTTCCAAGTATTCAGGAACCGAAGGGGAGACTGAAGAAGATGAAGGCCTTGAACCGACAGTGGATCCGCCTTCTCCTCCTCCTTCGGGTTCTAGCGGCACAAATGATGTATAAATTTTCTTCTTTTTTTTATCTTCTGTAATTATGCTAAAACTTTAGTTGAATTTAGCACTTTAATAAAATACTTTTTTGCTGAAGTATTATGCAAAAATATCCTCTTTATGTCTAGTTGATTAAAGCCTAATATATATTTTTTCATACGATAGCTTTTAATTTTGGGCATAAACTCTTCCGGAATCTACCATTTACTATAAGGGTTTCATAAGAGAGGTCCATTATGTTTATGGTGCTCTTGAAGAGGACGTCTCATGTTCTTTTCGGCACAAGCATTTGAAGTTTTTGTTAACTTTCAAACGATAAAATTAACTCATCATTTGGACAAGAAATAAGATAAAAATAAAAGGACTTTGTTTTATTCCCTCTATTTTTAAAAGTACATAGGCATTCGTTTCCTAAAATAAATAAAGTTGCCAATTCATGTGGCTAACTTGTACAACTTATTTCTACGGGGCTGATCATGTAGTCCTTGGTCATGATGAAACACTGATCCTGGTTCTCGCAGTCCCGATTTTTGTGGCATTTCTTGGTGTCGTATCAGACATTATCTCCCCCTCAGTATTCGAATGCGAAGCATGCAAATTCTAACACTGGAAGTCTTGTACTCAGATTGTTGCTTCACCGGTAGAAACAACTTGTGAACAGTTAAATAATCCTTTTTTCAATAATGGAAGGCAAGGCTTGCCATCAAGCCAAAGATTATTTAACCATCCACATAGCCGTATACTATCGATGTGAAAATTTTAGTGCATTGATATTCAAAGGTTCTTCCTTTGCCGATGACACTTACACTTCTTTTGTAGCATGCTTTCCATCACTACCTCATTAAAAACATTGCCAGAAAAATTCGATTGGGACAAAACTGGTCGAAGGGAAAAAAAAGTGCAGCACATACTTTCAGTATTGGGAGGAACCACCAGCAATACAACCTTTTGAGATGAGTCATATTCTAATTTCTGGGCAATTTGACTCCATCTTGATTTTCCAACTCATATGACCCCTTACCGGTGATAGCTGAAACCCGGTAAGGACCTTCCCACATTGGTCCCATTTTTCCAGCGTTAGACTTCCCGAGTGCTCTGAGTCACCTTCCTCAAAACCAAATCCCCTACCTTGAAATAGCAGAGATTGGCCCTGCGATTATAATATCTTTCCATCCTTTGCTTTTGAGCCACCATCCTCATGTACGCCAAGTCCCGGTGTTCATTGAGCAAGTCTAGCTTTACCAGCAACGATTCATTATTTGTCTCTTCGTTTGCTCGGAAAAATCGTAAAGTCGGCTCCCCCACTTCTATCGGTATCAGATCCTTTGTGTCGTATACAAGTGAGAAGGGTGTTTCTCCCGTGCTCGACTTCGCTATTGTCTGATATGCCCATAGTACTCCCAGTAGCTCATCAAGCCACTTGCCCTTAGCACTTTCCAACTTCTTCTTAAGGTTCTGAATAATTACTTTGTTGGTTGATTCTGCCTATCCGTTAGCACTTGGGTGGTACGGTGAAGCCTTAATTTTCTTGATTTTTAACCCTTCCAAAAACTTTGTGACTTTTGAACCTATGAACTGCGGCCCATTTTCATAGATTATGTGGTCCCATATGAAGTCAACCACTTTGTGCTCATCGATCTTTTGGTAAGGACCTGCTTCAACCCATTTAGTGAAATAATGAGTTAAAACTAAAAGAAATCTTACCTTTTCGAGGTCCGGTGGTAGAGTACCAACTATGTCCATCCCGCATTTCATGAATGGCCACGGGGACAACCCTGAATGTAAAAGTTATGCTGGTTTGTGCACCAACTATGCATGACGTTGGCATTTGTCACATTTTTGAATGAATGCCTTTGCGTCCTGCTCCATCTGGAGCCAGTAGTAACCTGCCCTGATCAACTTTAGCACTAAGGAATTTGCACTAGAATGATTCCCACAAACTCCTTCGTGGACTTCCCTCATCACGTAGTCTGATTCTAGGGCTCCTAGACACCGGGCCAATGGCCCTTGTAACGACCTCCTATATAATTGCCCATCTATAAGGCAGTAGCAAGCTGCTTTGGTCCGCAGTGCCTGACGAGCTCAAAACACAATACGAAATTGATGCTCGCTAGCCAAAGATAGTATAGTTTAATTATCGTCTCCACAGGGATTGGATTTAAATAATGCTCAAGTAATTTCTAACATAATGCTACTGAGGATGATCAAAACTTGATTTGTAATGGTTATAAACAACGATTAACTACTAAAGTAAAGCAATTGATGATTGACTTCAAAAAATCAGAGATTACCAAGGTCGGTTTCTTATCAATGTGAGGAACAAGGGTTTTGACGTGAAAGTGCAAGGTTTTGATTCTGGATATGATACTGTTATATTTCACTCTTGGGGTTCTATTGATTCTCACGGATTCAATAGTTGATTAGCTTATGCTTCCGATTCAGAATCCTCTCTCGATTAAATCTAAATCTTTCAAATAAATTAATATGAAGTTAGGTGAAACTTGCAAGAATATATTGGTACGAATGATCTAAGAGAAACTTCTCTCGAATATTTCTCAATCATAATTTAAGAGGTAGATTACAAAGCTCTTTTGATTACTTTAAAGAAGTACCAAAAT
Source organism: Nicotiana tomentosiformis (assembly GCF_000390325.3). Classification (NCBI taxonomy): domain Eukaryota; kingdom Viridiplantae; phylum Streptophyta; class Magnoliopsida; order Solanales; family Solanaceae; genus Nicotiana; species Nicotiana tomentosiformis. Next base: position 119,590,963 of record NC_090812.1, read on the forward strand.
AAATTAAGGCGCATTGCAACAACATTCAATATTATGCTCCTCTTCCGATTAAACAAGATAATGAATAAAATCACAACTAGAGTTAAAGCTCTTCTAAGAAATTCAATCAATTAAGCAGTAATCAAATCCATAAACAACAACCAAGTCATTAATCACGCCAAACCCTGAGGTAAACTACTCCATAATTATGGAGGAAGTTATTAGAAAAAGAGTTAAAGAATAAGAGAGCATCAATCTAACTTTACAATCCAAACTCTCGTATTGAATTGATGGAGAGATGATGAAATCCCGTCTCTTGTAGCCTCCAATTCTCTCCCAAATATTCCAAGGTCAAAAGTCCCTTCAAAAAAGTGTTTTTAGTGTATTTATACCATGTAGGAATGAACCCGGACGAAACTACCCTCTTTGAGCCAAAGTGGGAGAACCTACAAACTTTTTATACTTCATGCGTCGCACAGTGCGACGCAGGGTGCATAGCATTAGTGCAATTTGCTCGGTTGCAAACTCTCTAAACTATGCTTGTCTGACAAAATTTTGTACTGATGCTACGCACTATGCCACGCACTATGCCTAACATTAGTGTATTTTTCTGTCAGTCCCAAAAACTTCAAATCTCTGAACTTCTCAAACTTCTGATGAGATTTTGTACTAATGCGACGCCTTATGCGACATACTAGTACATTTTTCTATAGCCCTTGCTCTTTCTTCCAACTTTCATATGCAACGCCGGTCCACGAGCCCCGGACGCAATCCTAGTTTAATTCCTTGGAATTTTACTCAGACTTCAAAGCTCCAGGTTATTCAATTTAGTTCCAAAACATCTTCTTAACTCGGAATCATCTCCTATAAAGCATAAAACACGTAATAAGTGCAAATCACCATAATTTAAGCTCAAACACGCTCAAAGTGCAGTAATTAGAGTGTAAAATGTGACTAAAACACGTGATTTTAGCCTACCATCAGTGCCCGGGATGCTTTTGGATCCTCGGGTAATTTACCATGCCGTAGATAATCGATGAACTCATTTCTCCAGTCCGAGACCAAGTTGGTCGAATTTACCTCGCAGTAACCATCCACATCCAACACCGAATGTAGAAGTTGGACGACCATACCAGAATCATAATCTTTCATCTCCGTGGATGACCCCAAAGTATCCAATGCATCCGTTTCCACATTTTCTTCCCTTGGAATGTGTATGATTGACCATTCCCTGAATCATGCAAGCAACACTTGAACCTTGTTCAGATAGTGTTGCATGCGTTCTTCCTTTGTGTCGAAAATCCCATACACTTGGTTTACTACCAATTGGGAGTCGTATTTTACTTCGATGACCTCGAAGCCTAGTCCCCGGGTTAGTTCAGTCCTGCAACTAAAGTCTCATCCTCGGATTCATTGTTATTTAAAGGAAGAGTTTTAATGGCCTACTTCAGCGTTTCCCTGAGGGCGTGATTAGAAATACCCCAAGACCGGAGCCTTTTACATTGGAAGCTCCATCCGTAAATAAGTTCCAAACTCCAGATGCCACTTTCGACACCAACATTGCTTTCTTAGTAGCCAAGCTCATTAACCCAGGACTGAAATCGGCCAAAACATCGGCTAAAATTTGCGACTTTATTGCAGTCCTGGGTTTGTACTCAATGTCAAATTCGCTAATTTCGACTATCCAATTAGCCAAACGGCCTGATAATTCAGGCTTGTGAAGTACACTCCTTAAGTGAAAGGCCTAAGCTTTTGAGAGGCAACTACGAGAGCCAAGGCCAGCTTTTTGAGGTGCGGATAATGAGTCTCCGCTCCCGACAATATTTTACTAACGTAGTAAACAGAAAATTGCATACCTTCATCTTCTCGGACCAAAATGACACTTACCTCTACTCCGAGACCACTAGATATATCAAAAATTGCTCGCCTTCCCCCGATTTTGAAGTAACAGGGGCTAGATTAGTGCTTTTTTATTTCTTTCAATTCCTGTTGGCATTCCAGTGTCCATTTGAAATCGTTATTCTTTTTTAGAAGTGAAAAGAAGTGATTACACTTTTTTGAAGATCTTGAGACGAATCTGCTTAGAGCCGCCAACCTTCGGGTCAGCCTTTGTACTTTCTCTATGCTTGTTAATTGATCCGGAATGTCTTCGATAGCCTTGATTTTATCGTAACTTACCTCGATCCCTTTTTCAGAGACCAAGAACCCCAAGAACTTACCGGAACCAACCTCGAACGCGCATTTCTCCGGGTTGAGCTTCATGTTATGCTTTCTCAGAATGTTGAAAGTTTCTTGAAGATGTTTCAAATGAACTCTTGCATTCAAATACTTGAATAACATGTCATCAATATATACTTCCATTATTTTGCCTATTTGATTCTCAAACATATTATATACAAGCCTCTAATAAGTGGCTCCGGCGTTCTTAAGCCCAAAAGGCATCACATTATAGCAATATGTGCCAAAGTTATGAAAGAGGTTTTTTCGTGATCCTCCGAGTTCATCTTGATCTGATTGTACCCGGAGTAAGCATCGAGGAAACGCATTAGCTCATGACCGGCCGTAGCATCAATCATTTGATCAATGTTCGGCAACGGAAATGAGTCTTTAGGACATGCCTTATTTAAATCCTTATAGTCTACGCACGTTCTAAACTTGTTGTTATTTTTTGGTACTACAACTACGTTGGCTAACCATTCCGAATATTTTACCTCCCTGATCGAACCAATATTGAGTAATTGAGTTACCTCTTCTTTAACAAACATGTTTCTGACCTCTGCTATCAAGCGTTTCTTTTGCCTTATCGGTGGAAAATGTGGATCCAAACTCAGCCTGTGAATTTCTACCTCTAATGGGATACCTGTCATATCCGAGTGCGACCATGAAAAGCTGTCAACATTAGCTTTAAGAAAATTTATAAATTCTAATTTGAGCTCGGAATTTAGTCATGTTCCCAGATGAAACCTCTTTTCAAAAAATTCTTCAAACAGGGCCAGTTGCTCGAGTTTTTCCGCGGTCAATTTGGTCGAAACTGTCTCCTCTGGTACCTGAAAATATCTTAGAACCTGATGGGATTCCGATGACTCCTTGCTTTTATCGTCTTCATTCGGAAAGGGAGAATACATTGGTTCCTGTAATTGCTATTTGTTGGACTCTTTCCCTTTGTTGCTGGAAATAGTTACTGCGTTCATCTCCTTCATCGCTGGTTGGTCCCCTTTTATTTGATTGATTCCTTCCGGCATTGGAAATTTCAATAATTGATGATACATTATGGGTATGGCCTTCATCTCGTGTATCCACGGCCTTCCGAGGATTACATTGTAACCCATATCACCACCTACCACTTCGAATAGAGTGGTATTTGTTACTCGTTTGGCGTGTGTGGGCAGCAAAATCTCTCCTCGGGTTGTCACGCTTGTCAAGTTAAAGCCAGCTAAGAGTTTCGTCGCTCGAACGATGTTCTCGGTTAACTTTGCTTGCTCAAAACTCTCCATTGTATTATGTTGACTGAACTTCTTGGGTCAACCATAACACATATAATTTTGAAATCTAAAACATTGGGAGATATTACCAAAGTGTCGTTGTGTGGTAGAAAAAGTTCGTCAGCATCCTCCTCCGTGAAGGTGATATCATCTTCTGCGACTTTCCGTAGTCTCTTGTTGTGAGTCACCGATATCTTTGTTTTCTTTGCTGCTGAAAAGGTTACACCATTGACTTCATTTCCTCCGAAGATCATGTTAATAATCATCCGAGGTAACCCTTCTGCTACCTTCGAAGGCTCTACATTGTCCCGGCTTCGGCTGTAGTTGTTCTTAGCTTGGTCACTTAAAAACTCCCTGAGATGACCATTCTTCAAAAATGTCGCCACATTTTCGCTAAGATGTCGGTAGTCCCCAGTTCTGTGGTCGTGAGTTCCATGGTACACACCATAAACTGGGATCCCTCTGGCTAGGATCTGAGCAGATTGGCTTTGAGAACAACGGTTCTTTGATATTTCTCATTGCCGATACTAACTCTACCAGGCTGATGTTGAAGTTGTAATCTGATAACCTGGGATATGCGGAATCTCGGGTCTGTGGCACCTCTTTCTTTGGAAAAGACATGTTGTTCCGGCCATGATCGGCTCTTCTGTTGGGAGCAACCGTATCCGATGTCTGAAACCATTTGTTGCTACGACCATCGATCCTCTCGTGCGGTAGAAAATGATCTCTAGAGGACCGTCGATCCGCATCAAAATCGCTTTTAAACTTGTCTTGGCTTTTGTCTCGGCCCTATCCCTTGGTTGATACCGAAGACCCAAACTGATCGTCTTCTATCCTTATTTTTAACTCATAACGGTTATGGACACTTGCCCATGTGGGTGCCTAAAACTCGAGCAAACTCTCCTTCAGTTTACGGGAGCCATCAGAACTCAATGGATTTAGACCCTTTGTGAATGCCACTGCCCACTCATTTGGAATCGGCGGTAGCATTATCCTTTCTTTCTAGAACCGGATCACAAATTCTTGCACCAACTTGGATTCACCCTGTGCAATTCTGAATATATTTGCCTTTCTGTCCTGAACCTTCCTTGCTCCGGCATGGGCCTTAATGAACAAGTCTGCAAGTATTTCAAAAGAATTAATTGAATGCTCGGGTAAAAGAGAGTACCATGTCAGAGCCCTCTTCGTGAGGGTTTCACGAACTTCTTCAACAGAACCAACTCAGTCTCATGTTGAGCCAAATCATTTTCCTTCACCGCCGTGGTGTAGGATGTGATGTGCTCCTGTGGATCCGAAGTCCCATCGTACTTCAGTATGTCCGGTATCGTGAATCTTTTTGGAATTAACTCTGGTGATGCACTTGGCTTAAACGGCAACTGCATGTACTTTTTTGAATTCGGACCCTTTAACATTGGTGGCTCGCCCAGAATCTGATCCATCCGAGCGTGAAACTCCTTCGCATTCTGATCCATTAGTTCATTCATTTCTCTCGTAAACCTCATGAGCTCGGTTTTGAAAGGATCACCCCCGTTATTATTCCCAGATCTGCTACCGGTTCCTCCAGCTTCGTCGAAGCCGATTTCGCCCCTTGGGGTATTTTTTTCGGTTCTTTGAGTCATTTGATTTGCGGGAACACTGGGAGTAATCAGGCCCCTTTTGCTCGCGTTATTGGAAGCACCTGTCAATGTTTGTTTTAACTCAGTCACCACCCGATTCTGTCTTGAGAGGTGATCCATGATTGTTCTTTACTGTTCCCTCACGAGTTTGACCATTTCTACGACATGTTCCTCCTCTGCATCGTCAGGAGTTGGTTCTTGCACACACCGAGGATACTGACCTTCGCGAACCAGGGTGATCTTGTCCCCTTTGTTGCAGGTCTCGCTGATCGAGTCATCACGCTGGGATAATTCTTTACGTTCAATACTTGCTTCAACGTTGTGTGTGTTGTTGACGTCATTGGATGCCATATATATTTTTTACTAAGGAAAGAACCGAAACTTGTTAGTAATAAACGAACGGATCAAATCAATTACGCAGTTGTCTATGCCCCACGGTGGGCGCCAAACTGTTTACCCGTAAAATGATACAGTTGAATTTATAACATGGTTTAAAGACAAGCGAATCAATTTGATCCAATAAGTGATAAAGAAATAAGATTAAAATTAAGATTTAACGACTGAATTTAAAGAAGATAACAAGCCTGATTCCGAACACAACCTTTCCGAGAGCAGAGGCGAAAAAAATAACAAAGCAATGATGAAGCTATTAAATTGAGAGCTAAATAGTAAAGTATAAGGGAAAAATAATAAAGTATAGTTTTTGTGTGTAGAATGTTTCATGTCCCCACAATGACTATTAACCCTATTATTTATAGTTCTATTTAGGAAAACATGATCCTAGGATCAAGCTCATCTTTAAATGAGAATAAAAGTATCATGGATGAAGATGTGACGACATGTCTTGAATGCAAATATTCTTTATAACGGCTACTCATTTAACGCTAGCAAATATTCTCTCATTGAATGATGTCCGATGGCATATCTTTGAACTCCTGCCGCCGACTATGTTCCCTTTGGAATCCACCTGGTACCGATCACACACGTCGCATTCAGTACTTATTTGCAGACTTGTCCTTTGTCTATCTTCGACTCCATATGTCATCTTACCATTCGATCACCTATTATCGGCCAATTTTACCCCATACAAGAACTATGTTCAAACTTCATAAGATTGACTTGTTAGTACTTTACCGGGACCATTCTTTTCCTTTTTACTCTTTGGATGTTTCCCATTAATATTGTTATAAGATCAAATTCCATTGACGCATTGGAGACTTTGGCACGAGGCGGTAGCAGCAAATAGAATCAATACTTGATGAAATTGTCCTTAGCCAAGTTTGTTCGGACTATTCTGATTTCTGAGTAGGAAGAAACTATTGTTGGCAAACCTTCTCCGGCACCTATAAGTACAAATCAAAGTAATGATCATTTTGTCATAAATAATTTTCATGTTTATTTTTTTAAGAGTCAAAGTTAATTCATTTTAACTAATTGTTTCAAATGTATATTATGTAAAAAAAATTTGATTATCATAGTACTTAGATATAGTTCTAGAGCTATTTAATTTTACATTCATAAATGATGATTATTTTACTTTACATTCACAGAAAGTTTATCAATTCTCAAATTCCAATGCATAAATTAGTCATTGACTTTCAATAAAACTAGCACTTTTAAATTTTGAAACTGGAGAATTTAGCTTAATTCGAATCATCTAAGGAAATATATCGAGTTTTATTAAGAAGTCAACTGGAGTGTTTTTCTAGAATTAAGGGAGCGTTACTTTTGTGACATATTTTAGGAGTTGGTGTTTGGTATAACGGTAACATGTAACATTTTCTCGATAAATATTTTTCGTAATGAAATGTTTTCTAAGTGGTATATTGTTAGTGTTCGGTAAAGCATACAATATTTCTTGACTTTTTTTTCTTGATAAATTATTTTGTAAGTGTTTATCTATGTTATATTGTGAATAAAAAAAATTAAGTAAGAAAAGATAAACTAAATTAAGACAATAACTTGTAACTCATTTCTTATTTGATCGACATAACCTCTTTTTGTGGAAGAAAAAAAAAACATATCATATTGTTAGAAATACTTAATTTTAATTACCTGAAGTTATCACCCATATACCCAAACTTGCCCCGTCCCCAACATTTTACCATTTTCATAAATTGACTACCTTAAATATTTTTTGGGGGTAGGAAAAAGGAAAGACAATGTTACGCTACTAATAGGGTTTGAACCTTGCACTTCAAGTGCGGAGGACTCAGAACTCACCGAGTGAGTTAGTCTACCTTTCATAAAAAAGTTATGTATTTAAACAATACTTTCAAGAAAAATGTTAAATGGATCACATTTTATAATTAAAAGGAGATAATTTTTGGACTATCTTTAGTTGAATGACTAAAATTGTTGGGCCATGGTTATTTTACTCATAGGGCCCATGTTTGAAAATCTCTGGCACTGTCAACTAGCATATCCAACTGCTGGAATTTTAACCCTACAAAACTATGGAAAAGTGAAAACTTGGACACTCCGGTCTAACATATGGCCTACAATAACTCAATTTACTGTTATTAGCGTGATCCATCCTACTTTGGCTAAATGACAGCCAATATTTGCTAAAACCTGTATATATGTCTCAATTTCTATTCTTCTAATGTCCACACTCCATAAGAGGCCTTTGCAGCATACTTGCAAATGTATGGGCTGACTTCTTTATTGGACTATTATTGCAGCTCCCAAAGGCCCTTCCTTTGAGACCCATGTAAACCTCGCCTTATCGTCTGTTTAGTATTTGTGCATTGACAATTATAAATTTTTAACACTATTAAGTTAAGGTAACTACAGTGACAAGTTACTATTTATATTGATCGTAATTTTTGAAAACAGAAATTAAAATAAATAAAATATTATAACTAGTTAAATTGATTTATAGCGTAAAAATTATATTTGTGATGTCAAATTCTATTTTTGGACTCAAATCTAGGTGTCATGCTAACTCAAACAACAGTCATCTATCTCTTTATCCAATCGAGAGATTGACACAAGTATGGGTTCATGGTTCGGTTTCGGTCGGTTTTTTCCTAAAATGAAATCAAACCAAGTAAGTCGATTTTTTAAATATTGGAACCAAACCAAACCAATTAAGTCGGTATTTTATCGATTCTGTTTGATTCGGTTTTTGTCGGTTTTTCGATTTTTTCAGTTATTCATCGGTTTTTTCTTAAATATGAGACATACACTACCAAACACATATTCCGGCGATTACATTTTCAACGTAACACTATCAAATCAATTGCTCTTTGAGAAATCTATCATTTACCAATATATATTGATGATAATTGTATCAAATAGTGATGAATAATTAAAATACTCAATTAAAAATCGATTATTTTTAATACGAAATAAATTCTTGTACTTAGCAAAAGAAAACTACCAATCAAACTATAATGTAAAAGCAAAGAATTAGATTATTATAATAGCAAAGAATTAGACTAAAAATATAAATGACTAATATGTACCATAAAATTTTAAAAATTTTATATAAATATATACATATATATAGGTGTAATAATAAATTTAAATAGCTACTTTTATAGTCGGTTTGGTTCGGAATTTTTCGGTTATTTTTTTATTAAAATCAAAACCAAACCAAATTTGATCGGTTTTTAAAATTCAAAACCAAAACAAAACCAAACCAAACAAAAAAAGTATCGGTTTTTTTGGTCGGTTTGGTTCGGTTTTCGGTTTGGTTCGATTTTTTGGGTTTTTATGAACACCCCTAGGCACAAGTAAGCTATTTTTGAGCCATCGTCGATTCTTTTTACTCCGATAACAAAAGTTTTTGTAAAATAGCCCGGCACAAGATTTAAAAGCACGCTCGCTAGAATTTTAAGCAAGTTATGGTGATTATCATGATTTATGGCAAAATCCTGATGATCATTAGAATTTTTAGCCACAATACTAAAAAAATCTGGTGATCATCAAGATTTTGCCAAAAATCTCGACGAATCATCAGAATTTCTTAGCACTAGTCTTAGGATACGCGCGTCGCGCATGTACTTTAGTTTCAATGAGTACATTTATTGTAAAAGCTGCATAAACATTATTAAAAATTGTGTTTAAGTTATAAATTAAAAGTATAATTAAATAAAGTAAAATTAAAACTTTTGGTCAAGTTAGAGCACGAAAGAGCTTGCATCCAGTTTTATAACTTCTAAAAGATGATAAAACTTGTAACTCAAGAGAGAGAAAACAATTGTGACAATTTATAGTCTAAAGATAGACTAATGTTGGACGAATATTGGTCAATTAGTTTTGGGACTTTTTACAAATATGTTTTTAATTTTATGACCCTATCTTCTATTTTATATATGAAAGATTTCCTTTTACACGTAAGAGATATGTCTTTTATACATAAGAGATCTAAAAAAAGTCATTTCCTTAATTTTAAAATTGTAAAGAGGCATGATATACAAATACCACTAAAAATAACTAAAATATAAAGACCTTATATAATTATATTAAATTAAAAATGAACCATAATTTCTCATCCCCTGCAGTTTACAAGTTATAAAGATCAACAAAATTAGGAAAAACTAATATAATTAGGAAAAACCTTTTACACATATAAACAATTTCCTTTCTTTCCATTTGAATTGTGTATCTAATCATGAATCATCATTTATTGCAGCTGAACAATGTGTTTAAATCCGGCTAAACGGATCTTTTGGACTGTAAATTTTATCGTAAATTTTTATTTGTATGATAGTAATATTTGAGCCAATGCAAATAATTGGAAAAGCTAACCTCAAAGTTCAAGTTCTTATATTTCTACTCAAGCTTAATGCTACTTCTTTTATTTTAAACTATTAAGAATTTTTAACTTGTAATTTGTTACAAACCCAAATCTATCCTAATTTTACAGCTCCTGATAAAGGCTTTAAAGTGTTTAAGTTTCGTTGGGATAACTCAAAATTCAAGATCTCCTATTTCAATGCAACTTCAGTACTACACTACTCGTTATTACTATGAGTTTATTTATATTTTTTAATTGGAGTACAAGAAAAAAATAGTGTCTCTATATAAAGAGATAAAATTTTAAAATTAATAAGATCGGTCAAAATTCCATAACAATAAAAGACATAATTTTGTAGTTAAATTCAAAATCTTTATTTTTTTTTAATAAATTAGATCATTTAAATTTTAAATGATTTGAAATATCCAATTCAAACTTTTTAAAATTGTCAGACGTATGAATTTACCAATAAAGTTTAGCATTACTTTGAAGGTGAATATGACGTGATTTACATAGAATTTGATAATGATATTGTGGAAAATTAACTTCTTTTATAAAAGTCTTTGTCTATATGATTCAAAAATGGAAAGGGATTATTTCTAGTTTCCATCTATTCTCTTTGAATTAGTTTTACACTAAACTATTAATCAAAGTATAAGAAAACAGAGAATGGAGACGCCTAAACCTAATGGAGTTCTAGGTGCACGAAAGTTCTACATTGGATTTTTTCGATTTTAGTTTCTCCTAATCCTAAAAGAAACTTTAGGGTCACAATAGTTTCCTACTTTAATTTTTCCGTCTTTTATGTTACACTTTCAAATAAGAAAATATTTATGAAAATATAAAATTTAGTTGATTAGAAGTTTTAAATATTAAAAAAATAATTAAATGACTATTTTGTTTAGTGTGAACTTTATATTTAAAATAGTAAAAAAGACGACGGACTACTGTCAAGACTGCTTCCCAAAATCAATTCTAACTAACATACTTCAAAGTTTACACCGAATGTAATTTTCCCAAGACCTTTTTTAATGGAATGAAAATTTAAACGGTGATAGTAAAAAGGTCCATCTAGAAAGCCACCATGGGAAAAGAAACCAGTATCTCCATATTTTCACTTCTTTTCTTTCCACCATCTTTTACTTATTCTGTTCTTCAGCAAACACTTTTGCTTTCACTTCGCGATCTACTCTCACTTTATCAAATGTAGTTTTAGTACCTAATTTTTCACTTGTTTGCCCATTTTGTACTGGCAACTTCTAGTGGTTTTGGATGAGCATCATTCGTGTGCCTTGTGGTATTAGAGTTAGTTATTATTTAATGCCTCATGAAAACAACAATTATTTCATACGGAGTACACCAATTCCACTATAATATAATATGAAATAAACCAACAAGCTTATTTTTTATCAACATATATCGTAACGCCGTATCATCATGCGAATCGTAACTTGCTCGCAATGTCAGTTCCAATCTCGGATAAAGAATAAGGGTTGCAATGTTAACAATCAACATAAAATTATTCATTTTATAATGAATCTTTATAATATAGATGTTTACTCGTAAAACGATACAGTTAAATTTGTAACATTTGCTTATAGACACATGAATTAATTTGATTCAGAAATATGAAATAAACAAGAACAAAAATAAGATTACAAAATAAATTTAAAGAAAATATAAGTCTGGCTATGAACTTAGCCTCGGAAGCAAGAACAATATTAGAAATAAAGTTAAAGAACAGTGTTATAAAATGAGAGTTGATTTAAGCTTTTGTGTACAGAATATTTTCTCCTTTACAATGGATACTAATTCTCCTATTTATAGCTATATTTAGGGAGACAAGATCCCCAAATCAAGTTTCTCTTGAATGAGAATAAAACCGTCATTGATGGTTGCATAACGGTTAGCTATAAATGCAGATATTCCCTATAACGGTTGCTCATCGAATGTTATCCAATATCAATTCATTAAATCTTAGTTATCGGTTACCCTGTCTTCGGAATTCACCCAGCACCGTTCACATGCTTGCAACCGGTATCAACTATTTCTTGACTTACATCTTACGTGCCTTCATCTCCACGTGTCAACTCCTCATTCGTCCAACTGTCACTAACCAATTTTACAGCATACAGATAGTCCCCCTACTTTTCGGTGACTATACGTTAGTGTTATCGGAAAGTAGAGAAAACCTCTTTCCTTAGCGGGACAGTTTTTGAACAGTTTCTGACACTTGAAAGGATGCACGTCTCTTCGCATTTAATGATTCGAACACGTGTTACCCCATGATTTGGCAAATATTTTTGCCATTTTTTGAGGTAATCATGATCACGATTTTTGCCGTCTATAAATTTCTTCATTACTCAATTTTTACTCTCTATCTTTACAGCTCCTTCTTCTTCTCTGATTTACCTTAGAACCCTAATTGAAAAATTCAATCTTCTCAGCAAAATCTTTCTTCACAAATTTCTTACCATCATGTCTTCTAACATTGTTGCCCTCGAAAACTCTGGCCTTCTCTTCGATGGAGGCCCAAAGAAGAACAAAACAAAAGAGATTGATGTTGAATCTGAACCTCCTACCGTGAACTCCATCATACCCCATCAACTTAACACCAAATCTGATATTCAAGAACAAAAAGATCCCGTTAATCCCTAAAGTGACAGATACTGGCTCGTTCGTAGGTACTCTTCTTCCATCTGTCTTTCTAGCATATGTTGTGAAGGAAGACTACGAATGAAATAATATTAAAATCTTCGCCCCTAGTGAAATAGAAAGGGTCACCTTCTCCAAACCAGGGTTCATGTATGTTTATACACACTCTTTTAATTTAGGAGTGGGAAAAAAAATCGACCCGATAATTTTAAAATTTTACCACCGGTACCAAATCTGTTTAGCACAAGCATGCCCATCAGTATGGCGTACGATGGCTTACCTCCGCCAATTGTGCTCTGAGACCGGAAAAATCCTATCTCTTGCTCACATGATGAATTTTTACTCCCCAAAGATCTTCTGTAAGGGTGTGCTAAAATTGAGCAAACGCGGACATCATGCTCTCCTTTCCAGCGTTGATGACGATAACGACTGTGGATGGATGGAATGGTTCGTTGTTATTGCTACCGAGGATATCCTCCCGACCATAGCGCCTACTTTTCCTGAATCATGAAATTTTCTTCGTAAGTCTTTCGATATCTTTTCCTTTCCATATTTATAAAGATTTTCCTGCTTTATTAATCTTACATTTTTCTTATTTCAGCTACTCATTAAGAATCGCCACAAGTTCAGGATCTGGCCTTATGGGTACAGAAAATTCTGGATATTACTACATCGGAATCCCAAAGGTGGAAAGAAATTGCCCCCAAATATGGGTGGAAAGCGAAAAACCGTGGTAAATAAAAGTTCTTCCTCCCTTCTTTCAATATTTCAACATAACTTAGAATCTATTTATTAACTATCTTTTTGTACCACACAGGACTTCCGAAAGGATCCGTTGTTTGCCCCGATATCGAGGCTCTCGATGACCCGCTGGAAGCCGAACGGGTACTGCAAAATGCCCTTAACCGGAGGAGAGCTCGTGAATCTACCCTCACTTATGGTGAAGGTTCCTCCTCCCAGAGTCCCTAGCCCATAATCAAGAAACCAAATAGGAAACATACCTCCTCGGTTGGGACTCGGGAGAAGAATGTGAAAGAAACACTAACCGGACCGGCCATAGTGGTCCTTGTTTATGAAGGAACCGATAATGAATCGACTCCTCTTCAGAGAAGAAAAATATCTTCATTAGCTCAACCGGTTGCTCAGCTGGGAGAGCTTCGAATATAACCACCGGGAGAAGTTCAAAGACTCTTTACGGAAATGGATTAGGTTGAAAATGTCGATTCCCGTTTTTCGGCTCCTATCAACGCCTCCGGTCAAAGGAGTTCAATCCCTGACCTTCCTCCACCACCAACTTCTGAGCGGATAATAACTATCTCTCCTTCCACACCATTAACTACCTCTTCAGCGGCACCATCTGAACAAATGGAAGATGCTCCTTCCCTACGATCACCCGGCCATGGAAATTTAGGAAATACTTACTCGACACCCACTCAAGACCCTCATGGAAAACGAAATTTCATACTTACGATTTCGAATGAGTGTCATATACTTCCCAAGCTTGTGGATTTTGACAATTATCTAAAACCGCTGGCCACAGAAAAGTATTGGAGAAAAATAGACTCTCTTTCTATGGAGTGTCTGTTAAATAACAACATGCACTGCTCGGAACAGGTATCGATATAATCATCTCCCATCACTCTTCATTTGTTATATTTTGAATTAATAACCTTAGCTTTAACCTCTTCAGGCCAACCTTCTTTCTTTCGAAGTCATGCAAAGGTTAATTTTGGATAAACAAGCACTTCTACGGAACGAGATCAACTTTTGGATGAACGGAGTCAGCTTGCCGAGCGCCTCCTGGTGCTGGAAGTAAAAATTGCTCAAATAGATGATCTCGAGGATCAGTTGCAGCAATCTTAGCAATATAGAATGTCCCACAGCCAAGAGGTCGCTCAATTGCATGAAGACCTTAAGATGCAAAGGCTAAGTGGGCTGACTTACATGATAACATGATTACTGATATCGAGCGCGAGTCTGTTTTTATGAAGCAAGTCAATAACTTAGAGGATAACTTAGGCTCCAAAACTGAGGAGGCCAATACTGTCGAGGAGAAAAGATCAAGAATGAAAGAAAGGCTCAAAAGGGTCATGGAGCGGAATCAACTTCACGCGACCACCAATGTTGAGCTTGATTCCAAAATCAGCATTATGAATGCTGAAAATGATAAGCTCCAATCCAAGATTGAAAAACTCCAAGATAAAATCCAAGACCATGAATATTTTATCCTTTTCGATAAAACCTATGCCATATATCATACGAAGAGGAAGACTTTAGAGAAGGCCAAATAAGGCATTGCAAACATTGATGACTGTATTGCCAAAACTCGTGAACTGGAGACAACCGCTCTCAAGATCCTCCCAGCTCGACCCGCTGCTACTGACTCCTCAAATACTAACTCCGAGTATTGGGGAACCGAAGGGAAAACCAAAGAGGAAACTGAAGAATATGGAGATAAATATGAAGTCCCCGAACCAGAAGCGGAACAACCTTCTCCCAATAAAAAATGAAGACTCTTCTCTCCCTTCGGGTTCTGGCATCAAGAACTAATGTATATATTTTATTTTCTTTTGTAACTATGACAAAATTTCTTTATTGAGTTTGGTATTTTAATTAATGAAGGAAATTCATTGCTTAAGTTGTGCAAAAAATATTTTTTTTATTTAACTAACAAAGCTTCGGGAATCATTTCACATCCGATAACTTTTGATTCCGGGCATGAACACTCCAAAATCTACCCTTTGACTATGAGGATTTCATAAGAGGGGGCCCTTATGTTTACGGTGCTCTTGAAGAGGACGTCTCATGTTCATTCCGACACAAGCATTTGAAGTTTTAACTAACTTTCAAACGATAAGGTAAATTAACTTATTATTCGGACAAGAAATAAGATAAAAATAAAAGGACTTTGATTTATTCCCTCTATTTTTAAAGTACATTTACATAAATATTCTTTGCTTAAGTAAATAAAGTTTCCAATACATATGGCTAACTTGTACAACTTATTTCTACGGGGATGTTTATGCAGTCTTCGATCCTGATAAGACATTGCTCCCGATTCTAACAGTCCCCGGTCTTCGTAACACTTTTAGTGCCTTTATACATAATGGTTCCTCCCAGTGTTCGGATGCTATGTATGAGAATTCAAACATTGGAGGTCTTATTTTTGCCGATGACCCTTTCTTCGTAGTATGCTTTACATTGCTACCTCATTAAAAACCTTGCCAGAAAATACTCAAATAGGACAAATTTTGGATGAAGAAAAAAAGAGTGCATCACATACTTTCAGAACCAGCAAGGATCTTTAGCAATAATACCTTTTGTGGTGAGTCACATTCCAATTGCTTGGCAATTTAACTCCATCTTAATTTTCCTATTCATATGAACCTTTACCGGTTATAACTGAAATCTGATAAGGTCCTTCTCATGTTGGTCCCAAATTCCCGGCATTAACTTACCGAGTATTTTGAGTTATCTTTCTCAGAACCAAATCCTCAACTTTGAAATATCGGAGATTTGCTCTACAGATTGTAATATCTTTCCCTTCTTTACTTTTGTGCCACCATCCTCATATATGCCAAATTTCGGTGCTCTTCAAGCAAATCCAATTTAACCAGCAATGCTTCATTGTTTGACTCCTTATTTGCTCGGAAAAACCTTAGAGTCTGTTCCCCCACCTCCATCGGGATCAAAGCCTCTGAACCGTATACAAGTGAGAAGGGTGTTTCACCCGTGCTCCACTTCGCCGTGGTCTGATATGCCCACAAAACACCTGGTAGCTCATGTGGCCACTTGCCTTTAGCATCTTCTTTTTGAGGTTTTGGATTATTACCTTATTTATGGACTTTGCCTGTCCATTAGCACTCTGGTGGTATGGTGAAGATGTAATTTGTTTAATCTTTAATCCTTCCAAAACCTTTTTGACTTTGGAACCTATAAACTGTGGCCCATTGTCACAAGCGATTTCTTTTGGTATTCCAAACCGGCATACAATGTGATCTCATATAAAATCAATCACTTCTCGTTCTCCGATTTTTTAGTTAGCACCTGCTTCAACCCACATAGTAAAATAATCAGTTAAAACCAAAAGAAATCTTACCTTACTGGGTCCTTGTGGTAAGGAACCGACTATGTACATCCCCATTTCATGAATGGCCATGGTGATACTACTGAATGCCAAAGTTCTGTCGGTTGATGCACTAACTATGCATGACGCTGACACTTATCACATTTATGTACAAATGTCTTCGCGGTTGCTCTATCCGGGGCCACTAGTAACCAGTCCTTATCAATTTGAGAACCAATGAATTTGCACCAAAATGGTTCCCGCATACTCCTTCATGGACTTCCATCATCACGTGGTCAGCCTCCGATGTTCCTAAACACCGAGCCAATGGTCCTTGGAACAACCTCCTGTATAATTGACCGTCAACAAGACAGTAACGAATTGCCTTGGTCCGTAGTGCCTGAGATATTTTTGGGTCTTCAGGAAATTTTCCATGCCTTAGATATATATAAACTCATTTCTCCAATCCCAAATTAAGTTGGTTGAGTTAACTTCACAGTAGTCATCCACATCCAACATCGAATGCAATAATTGAACTATCGCACCAGAATGAGACCCTTTCATTTCCGTGGACGAACCCATATTGGCCAATGCGTCTGCCTCCACATTTTCTTCCCTTGAAATGTGGATGATTGACCACTCCCTGAACAGGAAAAGAAATACTTGAACCTTATTCAAGTATTGTTGCATGTGCTCCTCCTTGGTGTCGAAAATTCCGAATATTTGGTTCACCACCAGTTGGGAGTTGCACTTTATTTCAATGACCTTGGAACCTAGTCCCCGAGCTAGTTCAAGTCCTGCAACCAAAGTCTCGTACTCAGCTTCATTGTTAGTTAGTGGCACAGTTCTAGTGGCATGTCTCAGGTTTTTCCCTGAAGGAGTGATTAATACTACCCCGAGACCGGACCCATTTACGTTGGAATCTCCATTTGCAAACAAGGTCCAAACACTTGATACCATTTCCGATACCAACACTGCTTCTTTAGAATCTAAAGGCATTAATCCCGGACAAAAGACAGCCACGAAGTCGGCCAAAACTTGTGACTTTATTGCAGTCCTAGGTTTGTATTCAATGTCAAATTCACTAATTTTGGCTGCCCATTTAGCCAAACGACCTGACAACTAAGCTTATGAAGGACATTTCTCAAGGGAAAGGTTTCCACAACGGCTATAGGATGACATTTAAAATAGGGCCTAAGCTTTCGAGAGGCGACTACGAGAGCTAGGGCTAATTTTCAAGTTGCGGATAACGTGTCTCCGCTTTCGATAGAACTTTACTTATATAATAAACAGAAAATTTCGTACATTCTTCCTCCTGGACCAAAACAATGCTTTTCGCTACCTCCGAGACCGCTAAATATATTAATAATTGCTCACCTTCTATCGATTTTAACAACAACGGAGGGCTAGACGTGTACCTTTTTAGATCTTTCAATGCATGTTGGCATTCCGGGGTCCACACGAAATCATTCTTCTTTTTCAAAAGTGACAAGAAGCGATGGCATTTCTCCTAAGACCTTGAGATAAACCTGCGTAGAGCCGCCAATCTACCGGTCAACCTCTGTATTTCCTTCACGCTTGTTAACTGGTCTAGGATATCCTCGATGGCTTTGATTTTATCGGGGTTTACTTCAATTCCTCTTTGAGAGACCAGAAACCCCAAGAACTTACTGGAACCAATTCCGAAGGCGCACTTCTCCTAGTTGAGCTTCATGTTGTATTTTCTGAGAATATCAAATATCTCTTGGAGATGTTTCATATGATCTCCTGTATTAAGAGACTTAACTAATATGTCGTCAATATAAACCTCCATTGTCTTACTTATGTGTTTTTCAAAAGTTTTATTAACAAGCCTCTAATAAGTGGCTCTGGCATTCTTAAACCCAAAAGGCATCACATTATAGCAGTATGTGCCAAAATTTATGATAAAAGAAGTCTTCTCTTGATCTTCCGAGTCCATCCTAATTTGATTATACCCACAATAAGCATCAAGAAACCTCATTAACTCATACCTGTCAGTAGCATCAATCATTTGATCAATGTTTGGCAACGGGAAAGAGTCTTTAGGGCATGCCTTATTTAAATCTTTATAATCTACACACATTCTAAATTAATTAATATTTTTAGGCACTACCACTACATTAGCTAATCAATGGGGATAATTTACCTCTCGAATTAAACCTATATTTAATAATCGGGTCACCTCTTCCTTGACAAACCTGTTTCTGACCTCTGCTATCGGTCGTTTCTTCTTCCTTGCCGGAAGGAAGTTAGGATCCAAACTCTGCTTGTGGAAAACTACTTCCAATGGGATATTTGTCATTACCGAATACGACCATGAAAAACAATCAACATTAGATTTTAGAAAATTCATAATTTTTAACCTGAGTTCAGGACTCAACTCCGTTCCTAAATAAAAGTTTCTTTCTAAAATCTCCTTGAACAAGGCCATTTGTTTGAGCTCTTTTGCGATTGATTCGGTCGCGTTTGTTTCCTCCGGTACCTGAAAAGACCTTGGTACTTGATAAAATTCTGATTACTCCTCTTCTTTATCATCTTCAATCAAGGTAGAAGAAGGCACCGGTTCATGTAATTACTATTTTCTTATTTTTTTGCCCTTGATATTGGAGACAGTCACTACGTTCATCTCCCTTGCAACCAGTTTATCTCCTTTGATCTGCCTTATCCTTTCGGGTGTGGGGAATTTCAACAGTTGGTAGTATGTTAAAGGTATAACCTTCATTTCATTTATCCATGGCCTTCCAAGGATTACATTATAGCCCATGTCTTCTTCTACCACTTCGAACAGGGTGATCTTCATTACTCCTTCGGCATGCGTGGGAAGCAAAATTTCTCCTCGGTCGTAAGACATGTTAAGTTTAACCCAATTAAAAGCTTTATTGCTGGAACTATGTTTCCGGTTAACTTTACTTTCTCCAAAACTCTCCATTGTATGATGTTGGCTAAACTTCCTGGATCAACCAAAACACACTTAATTTTAAAATCTAAAACATTTAGAGAAATTATGAGAGAATCATTGAGCGGTAGAAGAAGTCTATCAGCATCTTCTTCGTAAATGTGATGTCATCTTCTGAAACTTCTCGAATCCTCTTGCCATGAGTTACCGAAATCTTTGTCTTTTTTGCTGCCAAAAATATTACCCCATTTACTTCGTCTCCACCGAAGATCATGTTTATCATCATACGAGGTGACCTTGCAGCCGGTTTTGATGGTTCTGCAACATCCCGATTTTTCCCATAGTTGTTCTTGGCCCAATCATTTAAGAATTCTCTGAGGTGACCATTCTTCAACAATGTTGCTTCTTCTTCACGATGGCTAAGATCCGATCAGATTGGTTTCGGCAACCTAGCTTCTTTAATATTCCTTATAATCGAAACCAGTTCTAACAAACTGATGTTGAAGTTGTAGTCGGATAACCTGGGATATGTTGACTCTACGGACCTAGATGCCTCTTTCTCCTGCAATGATCTGTTACTTCAACCACGATCCACCCTTCTATCTGAAAGGAACCTATCTGATGACTGAAAACCTTTATTTCCATGCCCATCAGCCCTCTCGTAGGGTTGAAAATGACTCATAGAGGACCTCCGATCTGCATCAGAATAATTTTTGCACTTATCTTGATTCCGATCACGATTCTGTCCTTTGGAAGACACCAAAGAACCCAATTGATCATCTTCTATTCTGATCTTTGACTCGTAGCAATTGTGAACATCTGCCCATGTGGTTGCTTGAAATTCTAGCAAGCTTTCCTTCAATTTTTGGGAGGCATCGGAACTCAACGAGTTGAGACCCTTTGTAAATGCCTCTGCTGCCCACTCATCCGGTACTACTGGTAACATCATCCTTTCCTTCTGAAATCGGATCACGAACTCTCGCAACAGTTCGGATTTTCCTTGGGATATTCTTAATATATATGCCTTCCTTGATTGGACCTTTCTTTCTCCAGCATGAGCTTTGATAAATAAATCTGCAAGCATTTCAAAAGAATCAATGGAATGCTTAGGTAAAAAAAGAATACCAATTTAAGGCAACCTTCATCAGGGTTTCACCAAATTTCTTCATCAAAACAGATTCGATCTCGTGCTGGACCAGGTCATTTCCCTTTACAATCATAGTGTAGGTTGTGATATGTTCATGTGGATCCTAAGTCTCATCATACTTCGGAATACCTAGCATTTTAAACATCTTTAGGATCTATTTATGGAGCCGCACTTAGTTTAAACGGCAAATGTGTATACTTTTTGAAATTCGGTCCCTTTAACACTGACGACACTCCCGGAATCCGGTCCATCCGAGCATGAAATTCCTTTGCGTTCTGGTCCATTCGTTCATTCATTTCTCTCATGAATCTCATGATCTCGATTTTGAAAGGGTCGTTTGTATTGTTGACGTTCCTAGAGCCGTTACTGGTACCTCCTGCCTCGTTAAAACATAACTCCTCCCTAGGAGTATCGTTACCGGTTCTTTGAACTGTTTCATTTGCAGGGACGCTGGGAGGAATCTGAGGTCTTCCATTAGCATTATTGGAAGCACCCGATAATGCATGTTTCAACTCTGTCATCACATAATCTTTTCTTGAGAGGTGATCCATAATTGCCCTTTATTATTCTCTTATAATTTTGACCGTTTCAACAACGTGTTCATCATCCGCATCATCAAGAGTTGGACTCCTCACATGTCGAGGATTTTTCCCTTAGCGAATTGGAGTTATTTTATCTCCTTCATTGCGGGTTTCGCTGGTTGAATCATCACGTTGGAACTCATCCTCACGTTCATTGTGTGCTACAACATTATAGGAATTGTTGACATCATTAGATGCCATATATGATTTTTCTTTTGCTAAGAAAGAATCAAAATTTGTTCGTAAAAGATGAATGGATCAAAGCAATTACACAATTGTCTATGCCCCACGGTGGGTGCCAAACTGTTTACCCGTAAAATGGTACAGTTGAACTTGTAATACGGTTTATAGACACGTGAATTAATTTGGTTAAGAAATATGAAATAAACAAGAACAGAAATAAGATTATAAAATAAATTTAAAGGAAATATAAGGCTGGCTATGAAGTTAGCCTCTCCGGTAACAGAAGCAAGAATAATATTAGTAATAAAGCCAAAGAATAATGTTATAAAATGAGAGTTGATTTAAGCTTTTGTATACAGAATGTTTCTTCCCCTATAATGTATATTAATTTTCTCATTTATAGCTATATTTAGGGAGACAAGATCCCAAAATCAAGGTCCTCTTGAATGAGAATAAAATCGTCATTGATAACGGTTGGCTATAAATGCATATATTTTTTGTAACGGCTGCTCATTGAATGCTATCCGATATCAATTCTTCAAATCTTTGTTATCGGTTACCCTGTCTTCGGAATTCACCCATCACCGGTCACATACTTGCAACCGATATCAACTATTTGCTGACTCACATCTTACCTGTCTTCATTTCCACGTGTCATCTCCTCATTCGTCCAACTGTCACTAACCAATTTTATCGCATACAATAGAATACGTTGGTCATGTTCATCTAGGCACCATCCATTATGCTCAACTGAAACAAGCTTAAATTAAGTCGCGTGGCCAATGAATATTTATAAAATTAATCCCAACTTACTTCGGATTGAGGGGTAGTTGTTGTAGTGTTTTAATAAAAAATAGAACTCCTAAATTCCCTCAAAAGGAAATCGATTTTCCACTCAATGTCTAACAAAATTCGTACTAATCTATTTATGTGGTAACCGATAAGCATTAAGACAAATTACAGGGAGGGGATGCTTAAAAAGCATCACCTTAGACAGAAACTGCTCAATTGTTAAACTAATTAGTAGTAGTAATCAACAACTTGCCTTAATAGTGAAGAAAGCGAGGCCGCAACCTCAGTCCTACATAAAATGAACCGAGCTACGGGCTACGGATCTGAGCAAAAATGAGTAGTATATATGCTATAACAAGTAACAACCACTTTAGCAAGAATGATGTTTGCAGAGACAAGTGCATACTATCAAATGATCAGAAATATAAAACGAAACCCCTCCTAATATAATGCACTTCAAAAACTCGAACTCACTCCCTTGCCAGTTGTACAGCAAGCATCATTGCTCTCTGTTACTTGGTATTTAAATCAAATGATCCTTTCCTTACTTTTTAATCACCCCCACCCTACTATTAGGCTTGTTATGTTCTAAATTGTATACTTTCTTGTACATTCAACCTTACTAGTAAACCATATGCCGATGTGGTGGGATAATTAAGGTTTTTTCGTCTTTAATCAGAGGTTATCTAATTTAAGAATGGAGAAAATCCTAATAGGAATTGTTTTCCCTTTTAATTGGCTGTAATACGTGGCGCGGATACGGATTAGTCGAGCTAATAAATTCCGAACGCCGGATGATTACACACCAATAAAAACAAAAAAACCTTATGAATAACCAAGAAGACAATTTGTTAATATGAAAAATATACGTTTTAAGGAAGCGGAGTTTATTCTCTTGGTAGTTTTAAGTCATAGCTTATGAAAGATAATAAAAAAATTATTTAATCTTTTCTAATGTATAAAATGAACCTACAAACATTATATTGTCGAATTTGCTTAATATTCTCGTTGAAAACCTGTGAATTTCATTGTTTAAGGCTTAATTATGGTTACTTTTGTTTGCAATTGAATTACGGTTGCTCATGTCCTACAGAAATGCCATCAAATTTGCGTCAGTACCCACCCTCCGCTCAACCGTGTCTAAGCATTCTTTCTTAGTAAAAACTTCACAATATATTCCTTGTTGTTAAGAAATAAAAGCAATTTAGTAAAATATGAACAAGAAATATTGTTATGAAATAAAAGCAATTTAGTAAAACATGAACAAGAAATGGAGATAGAGAGAATGAAGAAATTTTCTTCTTCAATTGTGTATATCTATTCATATCTATTACAAGACCTTTATATAGTCATGAAAAGTGAAGAATCACTATTGCAAAATATGTCATTGAACATGTCATTAAACATTTGAAAGGAAGATCATGGAGGAGGTTATGGAGTTACAATCATAACTCCATAATTATTAGAGTTTGGGAGTTATGGAGATAATTGAGAAGAGTAGACATCCACCATAATTTAATTTTCTTATAACACTCCCCCTTGGATGTCCATAGATAATGCGCCTCGTTAAAACCTTATTAGGAAAAAATCCTATGGGGAAAAAAATTTCAGTGAAGGAAAAAGAGTACACATATTTAGAAATACGCATTTTGGTTACCTCGTTAAAAACCTTGCAAGGAAAACCCTATGGGACAAAACCTTGTAAGAGAAAAAGAGTACAACACGTATTAAATCCCCCTGATGAGAGCATCAATTCACATCCCTGAGCCTTCGCATCCCAATCTTATACACTAGTTTCTTGAAAGTTGATGCCGGTAGAGATTTGGTGAACAAATCAGTCATATTATTACTTGAACGAATCTGTTGGACATTGATATCACCATTCTTTTGAAGACCATATGTGAAAAATAACTTTGGTGAAATGTGCCTTGTCCTATTTCCTTTTATGAATCCTCGCTTCAATTGGGCTATGCATGCTGCATTGTCTTCATACGAAATTGTGAGTAGTTTGTCACACTTCAAACCACATTTGTCTCGAATAAGATGTATTTAGACCTCAACCATACACATTCTCGACTTGCTTCATGAATAGCAATTATCTCAGCATGATTAGATGAAGTAGCCACGATTGATTGCTTAGTCGATCGCCAAAATATAACATTGCCTCCATATGTAAATACATAGCTATAAAATAAGCCCATATCAGTAGTCCCTTTTAGATACTGCAATATGTGTTTGATTCTATTCCAATGTCTCCTTGTAGGAGCAGAGCTATATCTTGCTAAGACATTAACTGAAAAAGCTATGTCCGGCCTTGTAGTGTTAGCAAGATACAGTAGTGCACCAATTGCACTAAGATATGGTACTTTAGGACAAAGAAGCTCTTCATTATTTTCATGAGGTCGGAATGGATCTTTATTTATATCGAGTGATCTCACAACTATCGGGGTACTCAATGAGTGTGCTTTATCCATATAGAATCGCTTTAAAATCTTTTCAGTTCCATATTTCATATACTCAATTTGTAGACCAAGACAAAATTTTATCTTTCCAAGATCTTTCATTTCAAATTCTTTCTTAAACATTCTACTGCTTTAGGAAGCTCCCCTGGAGTTCCAATGATATTTAAATCATCAACATACACGGCGATTATAACAAATTCAGATCCAGATATTTTTATAAAGATACAAGAACACATTTATACCTCTACTAGCTTTATACTTTCAGGTGTTTGGACTATCCGTCTAACTTTACATTTTTCAGGTGAAATCAATCTTGATTGCTGGTGACGTCCAATCCTACTCTCTATATGAAAGTAGCACGGTCGTTAGCAATAATAAACCCAATAAAGATTGGGGTTGAATCCCACAAGGAGTAGGTGTGTGTTAGAGAATCCAAATGCGTGCAAACTCGATGATTCTTAATGTAATCTTCAAACAAAGAGTGATTGTCAATTATGTCTACAATTACTACTAAATCTTTAACTAAGGATTTCTATCAAACACGTAGAGTACAAATAAGGTGATGTAGCAACAAATAAGAGAAAGACGCTAGGATTGCTTCCCCTTCGTATAGGCTATGCTTTTGGGTATACAAATGTTCAATTCTAGTTAATTAAGAAGTGTTATGGCCTCAATTTCTATTATACCAACTCAATATCTTCCAACACTTGAGAGGTTTTTACCCCAAGTTACTCTTCCAAGACAACTAAGGCTCAATGATAAGCAATTGATTATCTCAAGTAGAAATCACACTATTCCTAGTTAGATTTCATTAATCAAGTAATTAACCCACTTAATTCATTGCTAATTACCTTGTACCTAAGCTAAGTTCCACTCTTATAAATTAGAACAAGCAAAATAGGCATGGATTTAGTATTTGCAACCACGAAATCAATCAATAATACATAGAGTAATTATATAACATAAAGCTTAATCAAACTTCGAATTTATATTAATAACCCAAAAACATAACCATACTTAGAGTTCATAATCCTAGCTTAATAAACTTAGCTAGACATATTAAGAAAGAAAAATATAAAAAGAGATAAAAAACTAAACATAATAGCTAAATAGGAAAGAAATATTGCGTAGAACAATGGTGAATCACCCAAATCCCCAAAGAAGAATTCCAAAAGCTGCTGCACAAAGTATTCTTGCCAAAAAGATACCCTAGAATGACTTAAAATAGCTATTTATACTAAGTCCCACGACTTGACAAAATTGCCTTTCGGTCAATTGCGTAGGCTGGATGCATGGGCGTAGGCTAATTGCGTAGCTTATGCAAGTTTGAACACTTCAGCTTTTTTTTTCTCTGCGTAGGATATCTGCGTAGCTGCGTAGGCAAAAACAGAATGTCTTCAAATCTTTACTTCTCAGGTCTTCTTCTGCGTAGCCTACGCAAGTTTGCCTACGCAAGGCTACGCAGGGTCTTCAGCTCAAACTTCAACTTTTTTTCCATTTTTCACTTGGACTTGGTATTTTCTTGATATTTTTGATTATTTTTCATTCTTTAAGCGTACTCAAACTTTCATTACCTGAAATCGATCCATTCAAAGCATAATTAGTTATTTTTTCTAATAAATGTGGCATAAAATCTTATAAAAACACAAGAGACATTGGCTAAAAAGCCAACTTATCAATTGCGTATTTTATTTATTTATTTTGGCCAATCATTTATCTGTCTACATTCCATGATAGATTTGAGCTCTAGATCCTCATCAATATTAATAATATTGAGCGCTATATTATATTAACAACATCGTTAGCAATCATTTTATATCAGTTCCATTATTACCCAATAAAGACATAACTTATTGAGATGTCTTTATCTCATTATTTTCAGGTACCTGAGCCTCTCCCATGAGGTCTTATGAAGTGTTATATCGTGGTGCTCTTTTAGAGCACTTGCCTCCTTATTATGACCATCTTGAACATTTGCCCATCTCCTTCTTCAAGGAGCTTTATATTTGGAACCGATTAGTCTATTACACTTTATGTGTGCCATAAAATCTGTCCATCATGGACGTTATTCTATTTGGAGCATTAGCTGATAAAATATAACATTCAGCTTTGGGTCAGCAAATGCGTCTGGCAATAATTTACAAATGAATTATCAGTTGAACTTCAAGTTCATATTTTCTTGTATGAGGATCTATATGTATTCATAATAATTCATTCCACGTATTAATTTCTCAGCAGTCCATTTTTTTCTCCTAATGTTGGGATTACCAACACATTTTCCAACCTTCTTTGGGAACCCGTCTTTGTGCATTATGGTGGCATAATTAAATCATATAGCACATTCATATTTCTAGATAAAAATTATTTGGTTTTTGACACTGAACTGATTGTGATAGGGAGAAATTTTCATGACTTGGCTAGATGCGTACAAGTGCTGATGTATATTAAATAATACATCTC
The DNA here is from genome assembly GCF_000390325.3 of Nicotiana tomentosiformis. Lineage (NCBI taxonomy): Eukaryota > Viridiplantae > Streptophyta > Magnoliopsida > Solanales > Solanaceae > Nicotiana > Nicotiana tomentosiformis. The sequence continues at coordinate 119,618,050 of NC_090812.1, forward strand.
ATACCAAATTTCGTTTTGGGAGTTTTGTTTTCATAACTAATGGTTTAGCTATAATTGGAGGCATACAATTTCTGCTAAACCAACTTGGATTTAAACCAGCATTATCAAGATAAATCACTATATTTATATTCTGGAACTGTGCTCTAATAATTTGAGCAAGCAACGTTGCAAAAGTCAAACTGCAAGTTGATAACAAATGCACATGTGACCATACAATATATGCATCTATTAAAATCATATAATAGTAAATGGTCCACATGGCAGGTGACTAGGCCCATATATTTATCACCTTTTATTCGTTCAAGAAATCAAGGGATTCAATCCCAACCTTGACTGGTATATCATGAGAATAAGCAGCACAAGAGAATTCTTGAAGAATCTTCTATTTCTTCAATATACGTGAATTCTCAATTAATTTTCGCATCATATTTGAACCTGGATAGCCAACCGATCATGCCAACTAATATTTATTTCAGTAAATCTCTTGTGGCATTTGATTCCATCATCATGCTTATACTTGTGTAGTACAAATAGAAAAAAAGTCGGATAACCTTTTATAATTATCCGGTATGATTATAGTAATATAAAGATATTCAATCTTCTTTTTATTTATAGTATAAATATGCCAACCACCTTGGCTAATATATTTGTAAATCAAAATGTTTCTTTTGATACTTACTACAATATTAATGTCACGAACAATTTTATTTATCCGGATAGTAACAAATTAGTTCTTTCAGAACTCTTATATGCTTTTGTACTACAAGATCTTTTGTCACACCATCCATATAATGAATGTCTCCTTCACAACGAGAATCATATCATTATAATTGTCATATTCAAAATCATCATAAGCAAAATAATTTCTTGCTTTAATTTTACTTTTAATAACTTTCATAAGGCATGAGAATTTTTTTGGCTTATCACATGTATGCGACCAATGATATATTCATGTAACTACACAGTAATATTCATTATCTTTCTTTGTCTCAAACCTCCCTTAGAGGTGAGTTGTGGTATTTATCCAACCATGCATAAGTACATTATTATGCATAATTTTTATCACATATATATTTTCACTTTCAGGAATGAGTCTGCATTTTCAATGTTTATCACAAGTCACATTCTCTTCAAAGAATGGAGTATAATCATAGCGATGTGCTTTATTATTTTTTTCATACCAATTTGATGGTAAATATTACCTTGTTCTCCCTTTTTATAATTACCATAATAATAACTATTATTATTTTGGTCTTTCGCACGCCCACATTCATTGGTCAACCACTTGTCTTTATTTAGACTTATCATGCACTGCTATCACATTCACTTCAAGAATGGAGCAAATCAAGTGGGACAAGTTTCATGCTTTTTCATAAAAAATATATTATTTTTCTTTAGTTATTATTATTATTATTATTATTAATAATATCAATATGTTTCTTTTAATACTTACTACAATATTAATGTCACAAACAATTTCATTCATCCGGATAATAACAAATTAGTTCTTTCAGAGCTCTTATCTGCTTTTGTACTACAAGATCTTTTGTCACACCATCCATATAATGAATGTCTCCTTCACAACGAGAATCATATCATTATAATTGTCATGTTCAAAATCATCATAAGCAAAATAATTTCTTGCTTTAATTTTGGTTTTAATAACTTTCATAAGGCATTTTTTTGGCTTATCACATGTATGCGACCAATGATATATTCATGTAACTACATAGTAATATTCATTATCTTTCTTTGTCTCAAACCTCCCTTAGAGGTGAGTTGTGGTATTTATCCAACCATGCATAAGTACATTATTATGCATAATCTTTATCACATATATATTTTCACTTTCAGGAATGAGTCTACATTCTCAATGTTTATCACAAGTCACATTCTCTTCAAAGAATGGAGTATAATCATAGCGATGTGCTTTATTATTTTTTTCATATCAATTTGATGGTAAATATTGCCTTGTTCTCCCCTTTTATAATTACCATAATAATAACTATTATTATTTTGGTCTTTCGCACGCCCACATTCATTGGTCAACCACTTGTCTTTATTTAGACTTATCATGCACTACTATCACATTCACTTCAAGAATGGAGCAAATCAAGTGGGACAAGCTTCATGTTTTTTCATGAAAAATACATTATTTTTCTTTAGTTATTATTATTATTATTATTATTATTATTATTAATATGGTGCATTAGGACTCAAACCAAATATTTTACCCATATAAAGGCATCTTAAGCCATAATGAGTTGGGACTCGAACCTAACTCTTATCATCATGATACATCGGGACTCACACCCGACCCTCATGGTATAGTGGACTTGAATCTACCGCTTTGCCCTCTACCGACGGAATAATAGGCATAGTGCATAAGAACTCCCCCTCGAGCCTTCCACTTTTGGTGGTTATAGGGACACAGTCACTGGCGAGTCATTCAGAGTAAAATTATTATCACTTCTAGATTCAAGTGAACTTAGATAAAATTACACAGAAACTCTACTTACCTCCACTGCAATCATGCCAAAAAGAAATACATTGTGGTTAATATAAATGGTTACTATATATTTTTTAGAAAAGAGAATATAAACCAGGAGATGAGTGGCAGCTACAATGAAGTGCATCTCTTATGCAAGCATTGTCTACTATTTATTAAAAATATAGCTCAATATGTATTTAAAATCATAACTTCTCAACTTTTATTTATTATTGATCATAAGAAGTTTCTGATTTAAGAACTATTCTACACAAGACTATTTGAGGTACATTTTTTTTAATGTCATATATTATGAGATGGCAGTAACATAGTTGTGGATATGTAAATCCATAAAGTATAAATTGCATAAATTAAAATTACACAAACCATACCTTCTTGTAAACATAGTGAAATATAGCATAAAGGTTTGTGTGTTACCATAAGTTGTAAGCTATGCGAATGTTACCTTTAAGCTATACCAACAAATGTTGTGATATCAAATATACTGCTTGAGTTTCCATCCCATCACATCTTTAATTTATGATGATACCGTCTCTTCTATTTTTTATACGAAAATTCTTGAAGAAGGAAAAGATCAAACTCAATTGGTTAGAAACTCGTGCTGGTAACGTGTTATGAAATAAAAGTAATTTAGTAAAACATGAACAAGAAATGTTGTTATGAAATAAAAGCAATTTAGTAAAACATGAACAAGAAATGGAGATAGAGAGAAGGAAGAGATTTTTCTTTTCAATTGTGTATATTTATTCCTATCTATTACAAGGCCTTTAAATGGGCATGAAAAGTGAAGAATCACTATTGCAAAATATGTCATTGAACATGTCATTAAGCATTTGAGAGGAAGATCATGGAGGAGGTTATGGAGTTACAATCATAACTCCATAATTATTAGAGTATTGGGAGTTATGGAGATAATGGAGAAGTAGTGGTGTCAAAACGGATAAAAAAAAATATTTATCCACTCATATTATCCTTTAAAAATTTGGTTGGATAATGAACTATTTAAAAATGGGTCAAATATAGATAAAAACCATATTATCCACTTAGAAAATGGATAACTAATGGGTTTAACTTTTACACTTGTAAAGCCTCAAATTAGGGGTTCCTCAAGTTTGGGAGACTAAGAATTCTCCCAAAAGTGATCATACTCAAGAAGCCATGGATAAATGGTTATCCATATTATCTGCCGGTTAACCCATTTTTTATCCGTATTAAATATAGGTCGGGTCGGATAATTTATCCATTTTTGTATTACCCGTTTTCGACCCGTCCCATATCCAACCCGACCCGCCCGTTTGCCACTCCTATGAAAAAGAGTAAACATCCACCATAATTTAATTTTCTTATAACACTTTCATTTTCACTCCAAATTTCGGGTACATATCTCCCTGTATCGGTCCATTATCAATTTTCTGCACATGATTGTGACCATCAACCAAAAAACCCTTCTGAGGTATGACGAACAGTAGCTTCACCTATAGGTTTGAACAAGAGCGGAGCTAGGGGTAGCGGAAGGATTCATCCGATCCCCATTCCTCATAAAATTTATACAGTCTATATAAAGTCAAATTTGATTTTTATGTGTATATAGTAGAAGATTATTCATTTGACTTTTTTTGTGTGTTTATCTTTTTATTTTTTAAATTTCCTCGGTGAAAATTTTGCTTCTACCACTGGGTTTGAAGCGTTCATAATGTTAGACTTTTATTATGCTTACCCTTTAAAAACATTTCTCCATCCGTTCCAATTTAAATGAAACACTTTCCTTTTTAGTCAATTCCAGAAGAATGACATATTTATATATTTGGAAACAATTGAAATTTAAACTTTTCATTTTATTTATTTTACCCTTAATAAAAAGTTTTTATAGTCCCTAAAATATCATGGTCCCACAAAGCTTTTACCACTTAAATTTTTAGGATTACATATTTCAAAAGTCTTATTTTTTACCTTAAATTTTGTGTTAAGTTAAATCCTAGTGACTCATTCACTTTTCTTGGACATTTGCTCATCACTATTGTTGTACCCATTTTTGCGCTATCAACAAGTCAATTCCCATTTCCCAGATGGGTGCAACAAAATTTGAAACGTGCAAGTAAAGCGTTTTTCCCTGCTGTGCTAAACATCTTTATGTCTTAATCACATTTCTAACTCAGTACATATGCACATGAAAGCACAAACTTACCTATAGGCAAGTAGGGGTGTTCCAAATTAGGTTAATATTTTGGTTAATTAGTGATGGGCACAGTAGAGAAACAACCTAGCTAATTAGGGCTAGCTTGAAGTGGGAGTATGAGGCAAAAAATTCCTCCCACAGAAAGGTGTCTCAAATTTATCAAAGACTGGCTTTATAGTCAGCTGTAGATTAGCTGCTTCTCAGTTAAAAGTAGTGAAATGACTCAAACCACTAACTTCTATGAACTATGAAGACATGACATAAATGCAGACAGAATGGAACTACAAGGTGGAAGATGTTCATTCGAATCAATTTTACTGGTATATAAGATAAAAATTTATATATATTAAATCTCCTTATCTTCTTTGTATTATTTTTTTTAAATCTTATTGATGAAAATTCTGTTTTCACCAGTAGGTGCAGACCTTTTTTTTCTTTTTTTTTTTGGGTAACATAGTACTGCTTATTAAAAATGATGGTGAAATTGGGTAGACCGGACAAATAAGAACCAGACAATTGCTGCCTCATTCATGTCAGTTACTTCCAGTTTACTCGTTTCATTTAAACAAAAAATTAAAACATTAGAGTACGAGCATAAAAATCTCTAATTTTCTCTTAGTTCAAACGTTTATTTTATATTTTTAAATTAAAATGAGATAATATAAAAAGTACTATAAATTACTGCTTTTTTAGAATTAAATTTATTTGAAAATTATATGATAAGTTTTAGTTAATAGTATACCATATAAATTTGATTCTTAAGATAGTAGTAGTGTCATATAATATGAATTACTATAATTCTTTTCCCGATTAACCATCATTGTCGTGCGTACGAATTTGGTGTATCCTCAATTACGGATTGCGAAACGGAAAAATGAAAAAGAAAGTAGAAAAGCACAACATTTTGTTTGGCCTTTTCCATCCAGAGAAGTTAAAATCAAATTTAAGAAGAGACATCCAAGTCCTGCCCAGAAATCTCCATCAAAGTTACCTTATAATTAGAAAAAGTGGAACATGGGAAGGAATACTGTTAGGTTTCTTTGGCTTTATGCTGCAGAATTTTTAGTACGGTGATTAAGTACTAAATAATTATACTACAAACAATATCAGATAATAAGTAAGAAACGTTAACATATAAGTAATGTATACGAGTAGTTTTTAAGGAAGAATTAATTTAAATAGCCACATTTAAATTAAAAACAATCGGCGTATTTATAATATATGTATGATTTATGTATTATAATCGTATACGTATATAATTTATGTATATATAGTTTAACGGCATTTTTGCATTACATAATCTAATATATGTGTTGCTAATACATAAACGGTTATGTTACATCAAATTTGCTATAAAATATTACAAATATTATCATAGAAATTTTGTAATATTTCGTAACCAAACATTCAACTATTAATATCTAATTTTATGCGGAGATTATTTTCTCTCAAACCTTAAAAGACAAAGCAAATCACAATAATCTGAAGTGGTAAAGAGAAATACGAGTCCTAAGTCCAAAAAGATTAAACGTTCCAAATTAATTTTTCCCTATTATATATTGGTAGAGATGAGATTAAAAATTCTATTTGCAAACGCATTTCCTAACATGATTGATCTTTCCTTTTATCTTTTTTTTAAAATATTATGCTTCCTCTAAGATCCTAAATATACTAATTAATAATTTATTATTTAACCCTTTTGATACAAGAGAGCGACCAAATTAAAAGAATCTTTCTGATAATTAAAATATGCTTTTTTTTGGGGTGGGGGGTGGGGGGGTTTGGGGTGGGGCAATAATGGAACTAACCCTCCTTATTAAAATAAGATAAGGCTGCAAGGCAGAAATCTTTTGTTAAACCCCATAAACTTGATTTTTGCTAATCTCTTTCCATCAAATGATTAATCTAATTTTTTAAGGGTATCTTTTCATACCTGAACTCCACTACTCCATTTAACTTTTCCTGTTCATTTATATTTATTTTAGAATAAGAAAGATAATTAAAGTCCTCTCATTCATTGGGTCTAGTCAGAATCTCACCCATTGCCAACCTGGGATTCTTTTTATGTCCCCCCTTAATATAATTATGTAATAATACTAATTAAGAGCAGACTCCCAATTTCCTATTTTCTTTTTGTTTTTCAATTAGTACTCTGCACCACTGTAAAATAGATGGACGGAAGCTTCTGCTTCTGGCTTTATTTACAGAACATGAGCTTAACTTTTGTGTATGGTTGGTATATACAATTCTTTTTGCAATCATCAGATGAAGGTAATCTAGAAAAATATGTAACTATCACTAGTAAACCTAATTTGGTAGCTTAAAGAATATATTAAATACAATAATCAGTTAAAATATTTATTAATAATGTAAAAAAAATTGATACTACTGATACTAACCTAGAAAATGTACCAAAAAACTCAAGGTTGATTCTCATATCAAGTTAAATCAATTGTAACTAATCATTCATATAAGACTTTTGAAAGAGAACTAAGGAGCCCCACTCTTACAGCTGGTTACAACATACCTAAATAATCATAACTACAGAAATTTTGTGGTTTAATTGCTGTATAATTTGACATCAACCATAAGCAAATCTTTGAGAAGATTTGAGTGTAACTTGTCAATTGATATGAGATTACTCAGTGAACATTAATGGACAATGTTTCTGAAAATGAAAACTCATAATAACATCTGAATTTCTCATTGCTTTACAAAGAAATATATCTTACAATTTGGTGCTGTTAAAGATTTTGCACCCAAATGTCTCTTCCATCTTGATGAAGATTATACAATAAATACTCATGACTTACCAAAGCAAAAATTAGTACATCCAAATCAATTAATACATTAAGAGGACTAAGGAAAGTAATCCTCAAAACTAAATCTAATATTGTCAATTAGTAATTAAACTAAAAATTACTTCCCATATACAGTAGCCTCTTTCTCCTGCCCGGGGGGGGGGGCTTTTAATTTTGGACAAATGAATGATGGCTACATTTCAATTTTCATGTGAGACGTTTGATGAGGCCCTGCATCAAAAGAAAGAAAACATACTCATTAATCAAAAGTTCGAAATTTCAACTTAAATTTTGACAAAAATAGAAAAACATAAAAGAAAAGTAACCAAAACTTGCCTCTCTCTTCTTACCAGGAAAACTTTGTGACTGCAATGTCAGATCCTTGTTGGGATTTTGGGTAAATCCCATCTTCACAATGCTTTGCAGGTCATCCTCGCACATTGTAGGGAACTGGATAAATTAAGCAATTGTCACAACTAAATTACTGATGAAAAATGTTTGGTTAACTTGTATATATTGACATTACAAAAGAAATACACTTAACACCTAAAAGATAATTATTAGGTAGTATTTGTCAATGAAAAGTGAAATTGGTAACCTAAGGCAAGTTATCTGTTGTAATGGGTTAAAAGTGCAGTGATAATGTTAAATATTCCTTACACTATCCATGTACATAAGTTAATTCTTGAATTATTGTAGAATGGCTAATCACCTGATTAAGATATTGACCAAGTCCATCTAGGGAAGGCAATTGCATTCCTAGAGTGCGAAACAGTGAGTTATCTAACGTGTTCGCCGAGCATTGGCTTAGTACCCCATTAGGAATATCACTGGAAAGTTGTTGCCGGGGTTGTTGGTAATCTACTGGGAAAACAGGTTGGGGCAGAGAGCCATTTGGTTGACATATCTGGAAAAAGAAATTGCTTTAGCATGTCAGATAATGTCATATAAAAGGAAGCCGTTTCACTATCAGACTATGACACACTTACATCCTTTGGAAGAAGATTTTCTGCTGGAAAATCCAAACTTGGGTTCACTGAAGCCAACTTCATGGATAGGAACTACAAAAATGTTGCATTTAGCTCATGAACAGAAAAAACACATTTCATAAAATTTTACTTGTAAAATTTACCTCGACTTGTCGTTGCAGTGACTGTACATAATTTATAATTTCGTCAAGCATTAATGCTTTTCCTGTCACCTGGTTGACAAAATTTCCACTCTGCGTTAGAACAGGATTTACTATTATTATGCGATAAAAAAGATACAGTAGTAATTTTTTTAAGCTAATTACCTTATTACAGCCTGGTACAAGATCTTGTAAAAGCTTCATTCTTTCACTAATCTTCTCTCGTCGGACCTAATTAGATGCCAAAAGACGACCATTGTTAACACAACAGAACATGCCCTTTCGAATGAACTAGCAATTTCAGGATTCAAGATTTGACATTTTATTTTTCAGAAGAATTGGTTGCAATGCTTACTCTTTCAGCTAGACTATGGCTATCAGTAGCTTGTCCTCTCCTTGCTCTAACATGAATATAGTCCTTTGGTGGCTCAGGAGGCTTTTGATTTTCTATAGTTTGATTTTGAGTTTCATCACCTTCATTGCCCTTTGTTTCCTCCATGTTAACTGTTCCAGTTTCTGTCTCATTACCTTCTACTTGTTTACATCGCTTTGTTCTTGCATTATCATCACCTTCACCTCCCTAAATGAAAATTTGATTAGCCACTAATTGCATTAGTTAAGCAAATCAAGATTATTTTGACTGACTTCATAATAATAATCCTTACCATGTTTCCATTTGCAGGGGCATCTTCTTTTGTTTTCCCTCTTGAAGCTGTTTTTCTTTTTCTAGTAGAATTCAATTCAGTTGGAGTTTTTGGCCCTGTTTCTCCACTTGGCTCAGAAACAGGCTCATTAGAATTAGTGACAGGCCTGCACAAATTTGTAGACATCAATTCCATCCTTGTTTGGCCCGAATTCTTGATTTGCAAAGGGGATCCAGCTTGCTTCAAAGAAGGGCTACTCGAAACTCTAGGCAACTTTCCATTCCCCAATTGTTGAGCATATCTATGTGTCAATTCCCCCCATGGACTTGTTCTACCGTTAAAACTACGGCTACCAAAACAAGAAAATTTAGCAGCTCTTTGGGCAAAACCAGGATCAGCAGAGACAGCAGGCAATGGAACAGGAGGAGGATTTAAAGGAAGTGAATTTCCCAAATTGGGCATTTGTAATTTCGGTGTAGTGTAACATGAATTATTAGTATTATTATTGTTGAATGGCGGTTGAGGGGAGCTGCAAACTGTGGTCACTTTACCAATTAATTCAGCAGGGGAAGAAGACACTATTGAGTTCAAAGTTGAGTCAAATTGATGTGTAGAGTCGTGATCCCAATTGGGGTTGAGGAAAAAATCAGAAGACTGCCCTGAATGTAGGGAATTCCAGTTAGAAGGGAATGTCATAGTGGGTTCGAATTGAAGGGGCGGATTAGTAATTCCACCATTCATGAAGTAATCTTTCTCCATGGAATAGAAATCAAAAGTAGCTTTAAGAAAAATGTTGCTCAATAAGAGATGTTAACTTGAAAGAGAGAAAGAAGAGGAAAAGGGGGAGGAGAAGAAAATGAGAGAGATGGAAGTTATATAGGCGGAAAGAGAAAAAAAGGTAGTTTTGTTTGACCTTTTTTCGTTTGTATATTTAATTGAAGAAAAATGGTACTACTGTGGAACCGGGAAAAGCGGAGAAGAGGGGTGAATTGCCGGGCCTTCAACGTCGGAGGACCGATTTTACATTTTACCAGTTTTTCCTAACTCGGCTTTCATAGAAGCTCTCGAGTCTCTTCCAGCTAGAGTGCTTACTGGTCTAGTACTAGAAACTTGAATCCATTTGTGATTTTTTTTGACACGTGAGACGAAAATGTGTGTTTAAAAAAAAGAGTGATATTTTTATATATATCGCTCTTTTAAAGAGCGCTATATTTTAACGGAGTTTTGACCGTTAAAGTATAGCACTCTTTATATATATAAAACACTCTTTTAAACCGCGCTATACAGGACTGATAATACAGCTATGTATAGCGCGGTATATAACCGCGCTATATATATAGCGCACGCAGTTATATACCGCGCTATACATAGATAAATAAACGGCCCCCCTCCTTCTTCCCCACACTCAAACCAGACGCCCCCCTCCCCCAAATTAAAAATTCTTACCCCCCCCCCCCCCCCCAAATTTCCTTCTAAAAAATTATAGTGGACCCCACCCGTCACACAAAAAGATAAGATTGTAGGTCCCACATCCTAGCCAAGCCTTCTATTGTTGTGGTTTCCTCGTTTCGAGCTCAAATTTTCAATTCATCGACTTTCCAAAAAACATAAATCGAGGTATTCCGATTTAGTTTATGTCAAAACTCGTATAATAATGCATATTAGTTGTTTTAAATGTGTTTTCATGTTGTTTTATATTTTTTTTTTTGCGATTAAACTAGTATGTTATTTTTATCCGGACTAAGATATTAGTGTTTTGTGTTTGTTTTGTGATTAAAATGTATTTGTTGTTTTTATCTAGTTTAGATTATTTATTTGCTTAAAGACTAGTGCCTTTTTAGCGTAGTAAAATGTAGAGCCTTTTAGCGTAGAATCCCTATAGTTTAAGTATCTTTTATACTGATAGATCAAACACAAACTCTGTCCAATTAAATATGATAAAAATTAATTATTTAATTTACAAAAACAAGCATACAAAAATTATGAAAATATTAAAATTGACACACACAAGAATTCAGGATAGCTTGGTGCTACTGGTTCTCCAATATCGAGCCTGGAACCCATAGGTATATACACTATCCAATTAAATATGATAAAAATTAATTATTTAATTTACAAAACAAACATACAAAATTATGAAAATATTAAAATTGATACATACAAGAATTCAGGATAGCTTGGTGCTACTAGGCCTCAAATATCGAGCCTGGAACCCATAGGTATATACTCTGTCTAATTAAATATGATAAAAATTAATTATTTAATTTACAAAACAAACATACAAAATTATGAAAATATCAAAATTGACACACACAAGAATTCAGGATAGCTTGGTGCTACTGGGCCTCAAATATCGAGTTTGGAACCCATAGGTATATACTCTGTCCAATTAAATATGATAAAAATTAATTATTTAATTTACAAAACAAACATACAAAATTACGAAAATAATAAAATTGACACACACAAGAACTCAGGATAGCTTGGTCCTACTGGGCATCAAATATCGAGCTTGGATCCCGGACCAATTAAATAGCTTGGTCTAATTAAATATTGTATAATTATAAAAAATAATTATTTAATTTACAGATCAAACATACAATTAATGTTGTTTAATTTACAGTATACGACATGGACGTGCCGCCTATGCATCCCAGACCTGTCTCCGATGAGCTATTAGAGTTATAGGGCGATCATAGGTCCGCCTACATATGGGAGGGAGAGTTACTGGCCCAGACTCTCCGCGCCAGGAGAGTGGACGACATGTGAGATTTTATGAAGGACAGAGATCTCCATCCCCGTGTAGTCCAGCGCCTGCGGGATACGGGCTTCTACAGGATTTTGGAGATCAGGCGGCTGCAGCTCGACTAGTCTTTGATCACGGCCCTGATAGAGCGGTGGCGACCGGAGACGCACACTTTTCACCTGCCCATTGGCGAGGCCACCATCACGATGCAAGACGTGGAGGTTTTATATGGGATGCCTGTTGATGGACTGCCCATTGCACTACCTCAGACCATGAGAGAGATGACGCGTGGGCAGTATTTGGACATGCTGCAACAGCTCACTGGTTTCAGGCCACAGGATGAGACTGCACACTCTGGGGCCAGTCGTATGAGTTTGACAACTATTCGACAGCATTTGGAGATATTGCACCCCGACATCACCGAGGAGACAGATGATCTGTATATTCACCGGTATACGAGGTTGCTGCTGCTCCTTCTGTTTGGGGGGTCTTGTTCCCGAACACTTCGGGCAACCTAGTCACCTTGTGATTTCTTCATCATGTTCAACTGCTAGATGATTTACCCTAGTACAGCTGGGGTGCTGCTGTTCTCGCCTACTTGTACAGGCATCTGTGTCGGGCGAGCATGGGCACCCAGCATGACGTATGTGGATTTTTGCCGCTTTTACAGGTGACAACATATTCGAATACTCTATTCATTCCTTCCAATTCTATTTAGTCAAATATTTTCTTAAACTTTACGTCAACTTTGTATGTTAGGTTTGGGCCTGGGAGCGGTTCCTGCAGTTGCAGCCACCTCTACCACCATTACCTCCGGATGTACCACCTCCGTTTCTCCTTCTAGCTAGGAGGTGGGTTCTCCGGCATGGATATGTACGAGATTACGAGGCTCGGCATAATCTCCCCCTTTTGCAGGGATGTGTTGGATATGCTGGAGGGTGCACAGGTAAATGTGTACCTAAACTTACTTGGTATAGCTTCACATGTGTTACGCATACTCACGTTTTATGTTGTTATTTGATAGTTTATCTAGACGCCATACATCGACTACTTGATAGGTGGCCTGCCCGATTATTGCTCGACTGGCCGACTGATTTGGAGCACTTCCGTCTCGCTCATGTGCCTCAATATTGTGGAGCATCATGCCACGGAGCGGGTACTTCGCCAGTTTGGCCGTCCACAGTATATACCGAGGGGGCCTAGATGGGAGGCCACACATTATCAGCAGGATGATCGTTCCAGGGCGGATGACGCATATGTAGCATGGCTAGAGGCGCAGGTCTATACTTGGGATGGCCGAGCTGACCTAATTCCCCCCCCCCCCACAGATCCAGACGGAGACTATTCAGCTCTATATGCCCTGGTACCGCCGTGTTACCCCGACTTTTTGTCGAGAATCGCATTCATCAAGCTGGCGGTCGGTACGTTCCATATGCCGGGCGGCATGATGCCCTGGTATGTTTTATGTTATTATTAATTATATAACTGTAACTTAGTGTTCTGTAGTTTATATTTTATACATTGTGCAGGCTATTAGCCTATATATAGTCTACTAGATGGGACTGCAGATGCAACAACATACCGGCGAGGGAGCGGCCGCTTTGCACGATTACGGCCGGCATGTTGCAGAGGTGGCTGCCCGGACACTGCAGCGAGCTCGAGAGAATCAGCGCTTGGTACACGACCCTGTTTATGTGGCGCCAGAGCAATACCAACGAGGTAGGGGTGTCGCACGAGGGAGGGGTGCCCCTCCAGGTAGGGGTGCCCTACGAGGCAGGGCTGCCCCACGAGGTAGGGCTGGCGCACGGGGTCGTGGTGGGTGGCGAGGAGGTGTTCCCCAAAAAGGGGGCGTTGAGGTCCCTATTGATGATGTTGGTGCTGATCTGCCGGGTGACTTACATGAGCCGGACGAGTATCCCACCAGCATGCCGTCATACAGCCTTGGGATGCAGCTCACTCCAGGGACTTCGCAGGTGACCCCATCAGGTCCGTTATTGATCACGGGCACGGACCTTACCGGAGAGGATTGGGAAGCATACTTCCTAGGGTCATCGACCGCTGCTGAGGATCGGCCGACCCGAGATTTGGATAGTGGGCGCCGACTGAGTTATGGCTCATCATCACAAGCGCAGGTATGTTTTTATTAGTATTAAATTTAAATTTGTTTTTTATTTTCTCATTTATTTTCCATAACTTTATTAATTTTCTTTTTAAGGCTTCATCCCCGCCCGTCACGGAGACCCATTTGTGCGATGCTGACATGGCTGCGACGAAGATTATATTCAGGAGCCCGATGAGACCATGGTAAGACAATTTAAATTGTTGTGACTTAATATATACTTTCCTATACTGAGCTGACTTATTCTTCTGTAGATTTCTACAGGACCGACGGCCCCTTCTACCGATTCTGCCAGCACCACTGATGATCATGCTGCAGCGCATCCTACTATAAAGAGCCGTGATGAGGATGATCCTGATAGTATAGCCGGGCGGGATGGGATGCGCCTCAGGCCAGCGGCTGCATTGAAGCACACATGCTGTGGGACACATTGATTTTTTTTTTTGTATTTTATGTAAATATTATTTTATGTAAATAATAACAACAATTTTTTATGTTTACATAATATGCGCATTATGTTTTTATTTCCCCGTTCCTTCTTTATTTTATTACTACAACACAAACATAAAACATAACAACTTAACATAATTAACTAATGAAAATACATGACACGCGAAACATAAAGATAAAGTAGTACACTCAACACATACATGTCATTGTTTAGTCACTGCCGCCATTATTATCTGCTCCAACTACTTAAATTTCTCTTCCATCTTATTTTTTTCTAATTCTGCCTCTTTCAGTTTCTCTTTCAACTCCGTAATTTCTCGTCTATATTCTTTTTCATATTCACACTGTTTTAAGGTCAAATCATGAAGATACTGCAAAGATCGTTTGTAGCATTCCTGCTTACAGGGTTCATCAATCCATACCTCAAAATTGCAAAAAGGTTCGTTGGGAACCCTATAAAACTTGTCCACACACATCCAGTAGTGGCGTCCAACTTCACCATCATCCCAACAGTCATTCATCAAACATTTTTTGCCGCACTGGCACCTTGGTACATAAAGGCGTTCAGACATTTGTTAAAGCGTTAAAAAAAACCTTGCTTTTATGGAAAGTTTTGCTATTAGTTATTGTTAAGCGCATAAAATAACTAGAATGCGCCCGTTATTTATAGGCAAGGCAACACACATAACGTAGTATTTAACCGCGTTATATATATTCACATAACGTAGTATTTAACTGCGCTATGCTTTGCGTGTTAAAGATGATTACGGATACAAAACAGCTTTTTTTCAGACGGGCAGCTTTTCAATTCGACAAGACAATACACATAACGTAGTATTTAACCGCGATATATATATATATATATATATATTCACATAACGTAGTATTTAACCGTGCTATGTTTTGCGTGTTAAAGATGATTACAGATACAAAACATCATTTTCTCAGACGGGCAGCTTTTCAGTTCGACAAGACAATACACATAACGTAGTATTTAACCGCGATATATATATATATTCACATAACGTAGTATTTAAATATATATTCACGTAACATAGTATTTAACCGCGCTATATATGTTCACATAACGTAGTATTTAACCACGCTATGTGTATTCACATATTTATCAGAAATCTACCTTTAGCTCAACTATTTTTGAACTATATTTATCAACTATATTTATCAAATATATTCACATATTTTTCCGTTTTTTAATCCAATGCTATTTTTGATTACATGAACGGGAGGGAGAAATGCATTAATTTACTCAACTAAAAAATGTTAAATATCAATAATATTTAACAACAATGGAAACATAATTTTATTTGATACATCTTGCAACATAAACAAAATATCTACTTATTACAACATAAACTCATTGATAGTTGGGAACATTAGAAGAACACCCACCACGAGCTTGATTACCACCACCACCCAAACCAGCCGAAGGACATTTTCGACGGTCGTGTCCTGTTTGCAAGCATATACCACATTTGCGCGCATAAACGGTATCGCTAACATCCATTTGGTTCCGTATATGCATTCTCTTCTGCACCTGTATTCGACGCAAATAGTGCTTGTTACACACCATTTTAAATGGTTCCGGCGGCCAATAATGCTCATCACACACTGGCTGCAACTGCCCACTATAGGTGTTTAAGTAAGAAGCAACACTATGTTGTTTATCAACGTAGTTGGTTGGCTCTAAACCTGTATGTTGAAAGCACCTGATGGCATGTGAGCTCGGCATGTGGTAGATGGACCATTTCCCACAAGAGCATAACCTTCTAGATTCATTTATGGTATGTACATTATTTCCCCGATTATGATGGATAGCGGTGAGAACTTCAAAAATATTTCTGTTGTGATCATACTGCAAAAATGAATGCCAATGTGCTCGCCGCCTGCATTTCTCAAATCTCTTCATCGGCAGTGGCATAAATTCAACACCCATTTCCATCAATGACGTTGCAGCTGCAGTCCTTTCAATAAACCTCTTCGCCATCTGCTTGAACGACATGCGCACCATGGCAGTGACAAGAAATCCTCTTGCCGACTTCAATAACCCGTTGAAAGACTCTGACACGTTTGTAGTCAGAATTCCCCATCTTCTTCCAGCATCCGCATGCAAAGTCCACTTCTGAAGCTCATGTCGCATCAACCAATGATAGGCTCTCTCGTCTTCCTACCTGATAGATTCCATGTGCCTCCGGAATTTATGCTCTTGGTGGTCTGTTGCTGCCATCCACATCAAATCATGTAGATCCTTGTTGGGATGTGCCTTCTGAAAATTGGCCTTAAAGTGCCTCACACAGTAACGGTGGTAGGCATAAGGTTCTTGCCATGCAGGCAAGTTCTCTACAGAATTTAAGATACCACCATGCCAACCAGATATTAGACAAATGCCGGAACACTGCTTGACAACATGCTCTTTCAAATGGTTCAAAAACAGCGTCCACGTCTCTTGGCTTTCATTGGCACAAATAGCAAACGCTAGAGGAAATATTTGTCCACTAGCATCTACTGCAACGACTATCAACAACTTGATATCATACTTTCTATAGACATGAGTGCCATCTATGGATATTACCGGCCGGCAATGCAGAAAACCATCAATTGCTGGTTTAAATGCCCAGAACACGTAATTGAATATATATTCTGATTTTCCCGGACTACGCTCAAGCTTCCATTTAACAACCGCCCCAGGGTTAAAGTGTTGCAGTGCGGCCATGTATTTGAGTAGAGCTGCAAATGACTTATCCCAGTTACCATAAACAATTTCAAACGCACGTTTGCGCCCGAGAAATGCCTTTCTTTTGGTAATGGTATGACCATATTCCTGGTGGACTGATGTAATGCACTCTTTGATTTTATAGCTTATGGACGCTTCAAGGTGTGGAATAAGGACAAGAGAAATCAAATCAATATCCAAGTTGTAGTGATTCCCATTGAATGTGTCCATTTCACATATGTGAGTGGGAATATATTTACCCACTTTCCACAGACATTTGTTCTTCTTGCTCGCACGCAACATCCAATGACAACCCGTAAACCATCTGCAACAAACAACCTTGTATACATCCGGACTTGACTCCCATACCGTCATCTCATGACACTCTTTTACGCTGTAGATTTTCGCGGCCCTGCTTAGGCGCACTTTATCAGGAAAAAGCATGCCCTTTGCCAGCACCGTTGGTCTAGAATCATCCCACATTGTTGTCCGAATTTCATCAAAATCCTTTGTGAGAGCATCCACATCCGGCATACTTGGCAAGTTATCAAGGTAGGGAATCTTCCTTGAATGAAACGGCACTTGGGACTCGTATACTCTTGGTCTATTTGGGGGGTGGAGCATACTCCCTCCTCAAATGAGGTCCTTCATTCTCTTCCTCCTCGTCACCATCCTCACGAGGGAAGGGTGTGTCATCTCCGGAATCATCGGCATTGTTATCATAATCACTGTTCTCTTCCTCACTCTGTGCATCTGCCAGATCCCAATTTAATATGTCGTCTTCGGGCAATTGAGTAAGGACAGGTGGTTCAACTTGCTCGTTTTCACTGCACAAACAACAAAATAATAAGCTACTGAAATTAATAAATACTTTTCATATAGCTATATCACTTCACTTACAAGTCGTAACGTGTTGACATTCCTCGATGGACATTATCATGTTGGTGATGACTCCCGGATGGACCACCATAATCGAACACACCACAACTACGCATATTCCAATTGGGCGTGGGTTCATAATTTGTAAAAGTCATATCTGGCAGGTACCCCCTGTGGAATATATGAGTGTTAATATAAATTCAATACAACAAAAATATACATCGTAACACTAAGGAAAATTAAAGTTTGCCACTCGTCTTGTAGATTATGTAAAGTCAAAAATCAGGGCAAACTCTTTCAGGGCAAACTCTTTCATCCGGAACCTGTCCGGCAAAAACTGCTCCAGACAAACCACCCGATGACTGAGGGTTATCCCTACTATGCGCAACCTCATTATTGCGAACGTCTTTGACCTTAACGTACATTTCCAACATTTTTATCATAAGAAATTCCCGGTATTCATCCGGAGTCCTCAAAAAATCCCTCAAAGTTTCATCATCGTCAATGTTAAACTCAGCGTAACAAGCAACCCCTTGCGGAGTGACGGAATACGGATATCTTCCGGTTACTTTAAGGTTCACCGAACGTTTCCTCACACTCATTTTATTACATAACAACGATACCAATCTATCGTACTCCATTGTAAGTGGCAACTTAACATGATACTGTGGAGATAAACTATAGCTCACAGAGTTATTCGCCACCACAACCTCACACCTCACCCCCCCAATATAATGAAACCCTTACTTTTCGCTCTTCAGACATTATGAAAAAATGCTTGAGAATTTAACAAGAAGAAAAATTTGAACGAGAGTTAGGAATATTTTTGAATGGATTTTTGTAAAATCCTAACGCCTTTAAATAAGGCAATGCCTAGCTCGGTGGGCTGAATTATTTTAGGTATAGCGCTCTTTTAAAGAGCGCTATACCCATTTGAATTATTGTTATGTCAGTTAAACGTAAGAGACTTATTGGTGGGCCCACAAAATAGGTATAGCGCGGTTATATACTACACTATATATATAGCGCGGTTTAAAAGAGCGTTCTATATATATATATATATATATATATATAGCGCTCTTTAAAAGAGCGCTATACTTTAACGGTCAAAACTCCGTTAAAGCATAGCGCTCTTTAAAAGAGCGCTATATATAAAAATGCTACTCTTTTTTTTAAGCACACGTTTTCGTCACACTTGTCCAAAAGAACCACAAATGGGTTCTGGACCCATTTCGTTCTAAGTTCACTAACCTAAGTTCAAATGCAATTTATGTGGACTAATTTGACAAGTGGTACATCCAAAATTTGAATTTTATGAGTTAAATCTTTAACATTAAATTTATTTATACACATACATTTATACGCCGTACTGAAAATACTAGGTTCAGATAAACTCGATACTACAATGGTGCATCCGCCCATATATTTGACTAGAAATAGAATTTAAAAAAGAAAGAAAAACTTTTAAATTTGTTTTTTAAACATATCACTATAAGATTTGTCTCTCTAACAAACTTTGAAACATATGGTCTTAAAAATGACATATCAATTATATAGCTATAAAAACTTCTCATTAAAAGTAAATTAAAATATTTAAGTTAAATTGTTACCAAATTTATTTTTTTCATATTTTTGACCAACTAAACTGCAAGAGCAGAGGAAATATTATTGTTTCATTATGTATTTTCTTTTTGAATACGGTCGAGATCGAGTTCGCCTACGACATGAAAGGACAGGATCGGAACATGACAATGCAAGACTGAAGATCGGCCCCGAGTCACACCGGGCTAGAACCCGTGGTCAGGACACCTGCCTTCGAGAACATTGAGTCCGAGACCCCGGAGTCGACCCTATCCCCGAACGAACTCTAATAAACATTGTTAGCATAATCAACAGAAAACCAAAATATCCGTAATCAGGCAGATATTGCGGCGGGAATCTCGCTGTGTATCAATAAGGAACCGACAATCAGCAAATGAAGGGATTTTTACTTTTTATAGAATTGTACCTAAAGTAGGACTTCTCTACTATATAAAGGAGGGTCTGATAATTCATTGAACATATTGTAACACGCATTCCAAAGAAAACATCATTATTTTTTCTCTTTAAGCTCTTGTTCTTCTGTATCCTGACACTGATCGAAGCATACCTGGCTCGAGGGTGATTAACCTGCCAAGGCTAAGACTGTTCAATTCGTGTGGTTTACATTTACTTTACCATTATTTATTTTAATTGCAATCTAATTTATATGTCAAATTAGTCCACATATCCTTAAAATCACTTATAAATTCAATTGTTATCTGATTTTGAGGGTAAACAGTTTGGCGCCCACCGTGGGGCTAAGGATAATAGTGGTTATTTGATACAAATCTCTATAACACACACTACTTTACACTTGTTCTTTGAAGTGCCTCTAATTTCAGGTTAAAATTTAAAATGTCGAACTCTTAATCAGCACCCCTACATGTTGACAATGAGTCCGGTCTTCACGGTGAAAATAACAACATAACTCCCGGTGATGAGGTACCGCCCGTTGATCCCATCATAATTCCGGCCGTGAACCAGATTGACGCTAATTCACATGTGGCTATCGACACAAACCTGCCTGCCGACCCCGAGAATAGCGTCCGCGGTAGAGCCCGATCAGCAGCTCAAAATACACAAAACATAGGAGGAGATGGGATCATTTTATGGGTGATCTTCAAATTGCTGCAAGCTCAACAGGCGGCGATAGCTCAGTTACAGAACCAAAGCTGTGCACCGAGCAGAGTTGAACCCGATCTGCTCCGGGAAGTCACCCGCAAGGATGAACCGGTCGCAGAAAGGTTAAACAAAAAGGAATCGGGGGCTAACCCGAGATCATAAATATGCTCGAAGAATTGACAAAATGGGTAGAATCAAGGGAGAAGAAAATTGAAGCTAATGACAAAAAAGGAGAAAACCTGCAATTCCAGGGTAGACCAAATCCTAGGAGTATCGCCAATATTGAAAGGCCTGGATTCCAAGAAGTTCGTGCATAAACCTTTTCCTCCGAGCGCAACTCCAAAGCCGATCCCTAAGAATTTCCGCATGCCCGAGATTACTAAGTATAACGGAACGACCGACCCAAATGAGCATGTAACCTCTTACACAATTGGACGATGATGCGATCGAGTCTGTCCTGTTGAAGAAGTTAGGAGAGACCCTGTAAAAAGGAGGTATGATATGGTATCACAACTTACCTCCTAATTTTATTGACTCATTTGCTATGTTTGCAGATTCTTTTGTGAAAGCACACGTTGGGGCCATCAAGGTCGAGACCAGGAAATCAGACCTTTTCAAAGTAAAATAGAAGGATAATGAGATGCTCAGAGAGTTCGTGTCCCGGTTTCAAATGGAACGAATGGACCTGCCACCGGTCGCTGATGATTGGGATGTTCAGGCTTTCACCCAAGGGCTCAATGTTCGAAGCTCGATGGCTTCACAGTAGTTGAAACAAAACCTGATAGAATAATCGGCTGTTACTTGGGCCGACGTGCATAACCGATATCAATCGAAAATCAAAGTCGAAGATGATCAACTCGGGGCCCTTTCGAGGTCCGTTTATCCTGTCAAAATCATCGACAGAGTCAAGAGAGACATCGACCGTGAACCGAGATCAAACAAGGATCAGTATCAGCCATATAATGCAGGCCGAAGAAGTAGTGGGTACGGGCAGAACTATATGAGAATTGAAAGGAGAAGTGATCGAGGTCAGAGCAACCGGGCACTCATGAGCAAAAACAGCTTCGACAGGCCCATCAGTCCTATAGAAGCACCGAGGTTATCGGAATACAACTTTAACGTCAATGCTGCCGCCATTATATCAGCTATCGGGAGCATCAAAGATACTAAATGGCCTCGACCTCTACAATCCAATCCAACCCAAAGGGATCCTAACCAGATGTGTAAATATCACGACACTCACGGCCACAGAACGGAGGATTGCCGACAGTTGAGAGAGGAGGTAGCCCGACTATTCAACAACGGGTATCTTCGGTCTACGAGATCAAATCGTGCCTGCAGTCCGAGTACTAAACGGATTAAACATGGCATGTGAAACCACTAAGGGGGAGATAACATTACCGGTGAACACCACCGGGACCATCGAGGAAGCTATGTTTTATGTGATTGAAGGAGATATGATGTACAACGCCTTATTCGGGAGGCCATGGATCCACAACATGAGGGCAATGCCCTTGACTCTGCACCAAGTGTTAAAATTCCCAACACCAGGTGGGATTAAAATAATTTACGGAGAACAGCCATCCCAAAGGAGATGTTTGCGGCCGAAGAGGCGATTCTGATATCCGCACTTACAATGACAAAGGGGCCGGGTTCGGTCGCAAAGCAAGAAGCTAAATAGCAATTACTGACACCAGCCTCGACTCAACTAGAGAAATAGGGGACTGATGAAGATGATGATTACAGGGTCCCCAGATCATTCATAGCCCCCGATGACTCCGACGCTACAAAATCAACGGTCGAGGAACTGGAACAAGTCGCATTGAGTGAACATTTGCCCGATCGAAAGGTATACCTAGGCTCGGGGTTAAGCCCCGAGCTCAGGAAAAAACTCATTCAATTTCTTATAGCTAATGAAGATTGTTTCGCTTGGTCCCAACTTGATATGACAGGGATCCCGCCGAAGATAACCACTCACAAACTGAGCCTGGACCCGAAGTTCAATCCGGTCAAGAAGAAGTGTAGACCCCAGTCCGAGGTCAAACATGCTTTCATCAAGAACGAGGTATCTAAACTCCTTAAAATAGGGTCCATTCGGGAGGTCAAATACCCAGATTGGTTAGCAAATGTAGTGGTAGTCCCTAAAAAAGTGAATAAATTAAGAATGTGTGTAGACTATAAGGATTTGAATAAGTCATGTCCCAAGGACTCCTTCCCTTTGCCTAACATCAATCGCATGATCGATGCCACATACGGCCATGAGATCCTCAGTTTTCTCGATGCTTTCTCCGAGTACAACCAAATACGGATGAACCCGGATGATTAGGAAAAAACCTCCTTCATTACTAAGTACGGCACATACTGCAATAACGTGATGCCATTCAGATTAAAAAAATGCCGGTGCCACTTACCAACGCCTAGTAAACCGGATGTTCGAGGAACAAATAGGAAAATCAATGGAGGTTTACATTGACGATATGTTGGTTAAGTCCCTGCGAGCAGAAGACTATTTAAAACATTTGCAGGAAACCTTCAACATATTAAAGAAATACAATATGAAGCTAAACCCGGAGAAATGTGCGTTTGGAGTTGGATCAGGTAAATTCCTCGGGTTCATGGTATCCAATCGAGGAATCGAGATCAACCCCGACAAGATCAAAGCCATCGAAGATATCACGGTTGTGGACAACGTGAAGGTCATGCAAAGACTAACCGGGCGCATAGCCGCCCTAGGGCGATTCATTTTGAGGTCCTCCGACAAGAGCCACCGGTTCTTCACACTATTGAAGAAAAAGAATAACTTCTCATGGACCTCGGAGTGCCAACGGGCCTTGGAGGAGCTCAAGCGGTATCTATCGAAACCACCGCTGCTTCACATGATGAAGATAGACAACTATACTTGTACTTGGCAATATCGGAGATAGCGGTAAGTGGAGTCCTGGTCCGGGAAGAGCAAGGTACACAATTTCCAATTTACTATGTTAGCAGGACCCTAGGTGAGGCTGAAACTAGGTACCCTCACCTAGAAAAGCTGGCGCTCGCTTTGCTAAGCGCCTCTAGAAAGCTAAAACTATACTTCTAGTGTCACCCCATATGTGTCATGACTACTTAGCCATTGAGGAATGTTACGCATAAGCCCGAGCTCTCGGGCCGGTTGGCCAAATGGGCCATAGAAATCAGTGGGTACGATATTGAATATCGACCCCAGACCGCCATTAAATCTCAAATTTTGGCAGAATTTATGGTCGACTTTACGCCGGCCCTTATACTCGAGGTCGAAAGAGAGTTATTAATCAACTTAGGGACCACCTCAGGTATTTGGACCCTCTTTACGGACGGTGCCTCGAACGTAAAAGGGTCCAGACTTGGCATCGTATTGAAGCCACCAACAGGCAATGTAATTAGACAATCTATTAGTACTGTGAAATTGACTAACAACGAGGCCGAATATGAGGCCATGATTACAGGTCCCGAACTAGCCAAAAGCTTGGGGCAGAGGTGATCGAAGCCAAGTGTGACTCCCTCCTCGTGGTAAACCAAGTTAATAGGACGTTCGAGGTCAGAGAATAACGAATGCAAAGGTACCTGGATAAGTTGTAGGTAACATTACATCGGTTCAAAGAATGGACTTTGCAACACGTACCTCGAGATCAAAACAGTAAGGCCGATTCCCTTGCTAACTTAGGATCATCGGTCGAGGACGACGAGTTTAACTCAGGGGTAGTAATACAACTTATGAGATCAGTAGTGGAAGAGGGCGATACCGAGACTAACTCAACGATGCTAACTTGGGACTGGAAAAATAAATATATAGAATATTTGAAGACCAAAAAACTGCCCTCGGATACAAAAGAATCGAGGGCCCTGCGTACAAAGGCAGCCCAATTTAGCCTGTCCGAAGACGGAACCCTGTTCAGAAGAACATTCGATGGCCCACTCGCGATATGCCTAGGACGAGGGGATACTGAGTATGTTTTGAAGGATATCCACGAAGGCACCTGTGGAAATCATTCAGGCGCCGAATCATTGGTTCGAAAAATAATCAGAGCCAGCTACTACTGGACCGATATGGAAAAGGATGCAAAAGAGTTCGTACAAAAATGTGATGAATGTCAAAGACACGCTTCGATGATTCATCAGCCCGGGGAGCTGCTGCAATCGATTTTGTCACCATGGCCATTCATGAAGTGGGGAATGGATATCGTTGGCCCCTTCCATTGGCAAAGGCACAATTTATATTGTTTATGACTGACTATTTTTTAAGTGGGTGGAAGCCCAGGCATACGAATAGGTCAAAGAGAAAGAAGTCATCGATTTCATTTGGGACCATATCATATGCCGGTTCCGGATGCCGGCCGAGATCATATGCGACAATGGGAAATAATTCATCGGCAGCAAAGTAAGCAAGTTTCTTGAAGATCATAAGATCAAAGGGATCCTATCGACACCCTACCGCCCTAGTGGGAACAAACAAGCAGAATCAACCAACAAAACCATACTCCAAAACCTCAAAAAGAGGTTGACCGACGCCAAAGGAAAATGGAAGGAAATCCTGCCCGATGTCTTATGGGCATACTATACGACATCGAAGTCCAGTACTGGGGCTACCCCATCCTCACTAGTTTACACTGCTGAAGCTCTGATACCGGTAAAAGTCGGAGAACCAAGTCTCAAGTTTCGATACACAACAAAGGAATCAAATGACGAGGCTATAAATACGAGCCTAGATCTATTAGACGAGAGGCGCGAAGCAACCCTTGTCCGCCCAAAAATAGCGGATCGAGAGATATTATAATCGAAGGGCCAACCTTCGACATTTTAATATCGGGGACTTGGTGTTAAGGAAGGTCACGCTAAATACCCGGAACCAGAATGAAGGGAAGTTGGTACCAAACTGGGAAGGCCCTTATCAAATTATCGAGATTACCGGTAAAGGATCATACAAACTCGGAACAATGAACGGTAAGCAACTACCGATCAACTGGAACATAGCTCACTTGAAGCGATACTATTGTTAAGGTACGATCTCATTCATTTCCTTTTATTTATTTGCATTCCAAACTAACACTTGCAGGTAATCATCAAAGTATGATACAATCTTTAGGCCTGAAAGCACGCGTTGCACTCTTTTTCCCTTCAACTGGTTTTGTCCCAAATGTGTTTTCAGGCAAGGTTTTTAATGACACAATAATAAATCATGCAAACTTAGAATTGAAGGTCGTTTACGAACCGGTATCAAAGATTACGACAACAATATTCGAGGCCTATCTACAATCGACCCCGAACACTGGGGGGCATTACCCTCGGATAACGATTTTAGCAAGGAAAGAAACTTTTTAATTGAATGGTCTCGGCTCGATCGATAGGATTTACTGTATGGGCCAAACGGTCAAATGAACCATGCTCGCATAGACTGCTCGAGCCCTGGAACAAAGCTTTTACACATGTGCAACTATTACGCACAAGAATAAAAAGAAGTCTCTACCTTGCAGATAAATATCTTGTCCCTTAAAAATTTCTCTTCTTTCTTAAGGAATTTCCTTCATACGATCCCCAAAAGGTATCGAGCCCAAGGGCTGCCTTATCTGGGTTCAAACGATCACTCCAAATCGAAGACTGCCATCCAAAAACAAACTCGGACGGCTCGGGCTATCGGAGCCCGGGGGCACAAGACTTATTAGGCAGCGCCCGAACCTTAAAGGCTACGGCCATCCCCATTCGGGAACTGTTATCTTAGGCAAGCTCGGATAACTCGAGGTGACAAGCCCACTGGGCAACACCTTAATAAAGAAGGCTACGACCATATTAAAATGGCTCAAAGACGTCCATGACCCGTAATAAAAAACAAGGCCTTGAAAAATTTCAAAATCGGTTCTATAGGCTATCCTCGACAAACTATAATCTAAAAATTATAAGTACTTTGGGGAAAGGTTTCCAGTCATATACCCCCACGATGCCTTAAACAAAATAATGTCGAAGGTAAGGTCTGTTCGAATCTCCGAACATGACCTAACTATCTCATGCTAAGGCATTTTGATCTTTGCAAATATAAATAATAAAGCAGAGTACAAAACTCAAAGATTGCCGAAGGGAAAAACAAGCTTTATATTATATATACGTAAAGTCTTTACAAAGACCAAATGGACTTGACAAAAAGTACAAAAGTACACAAGTACAAAAATATAAAAAATGTACAAGACACTTAAATGGCCTAGTCTTCACCAGAGCCCGCCTCATCGCCAGGGTCTTCGGAGTCTGCTCCACCCTCGGATCCGATAGAACCCTCAGAATCTTCCTCGGGATAAGCCAACCTCTTGTCCTCAGCTTCGAGCCCCTTAACACTCTCGATTTCGGTCAACAAGTCGAAACCCCGAATATGAATCTCCTCCAGGGCCTCCCTTCAGGATTGCTGCTTCGCATGCTAGATGATATCTTTCGTTCGGACCTAGGCCGCTTCGGCATCGACCTTATATTGGGCCACCATTTCGTCGGCATCATCTTTAACAACAACGACCACCGACTTGGCCGTTTCTAGCTCATTGGAAAGATTTCCTCGATCGGAGACGGCTACACTTAGCTTGGACTAGAGCTCCTCAACCCTTTTGTCCTGCACCTCGGCCTTTTCTTTTGCCGCTTGAAGCTGGGCCTCAGCGGAAGCTAGCTGCGCCTGAGCAGTCTCCTTTTCGAGGACAGGGGGTCCATCTTGCCCCTCCATTCGTCGGTCTCGGCCTTGACAGCGTCCATCTCAGCTCGTAGTTGGTCGATCCGATTGATTTTTTGTTGGAGCTGCAGATTCCGACCAGTAGTCACCGAGCCTAGATCATCGTCACTAACCTCAAATATTCTTACCTGCTCGACCAAATCGGCATGCTCCTTCCGAGCCACCTCCAGCTCAGCTTGGAGGCTCTTAGCCTCCCCCTCACACTGCTCGCTGGGAAGTTTGTAAGAATCTCTCTTCTTAGTGAGCCCTCGGACCTCAGCCTCAAGCTGATTTAGGTCATCCCGATATCGGAGTAAGGTCTCATGATGAAGCACCGAGGCCTGCAGACACAAGAAAAATGTTAAGATTATCTACAAATTAGTCCAAGTATGAATTGAAATCATCAATAGATATTTAAAGTTATCCGGTTTAGCACCTGTTGTGTTTCATTGAAGAGGCAGGGCGTGTCTACCTCATTCATCTTAGCTTGGTCCTCCTCGGTCACCAAGTGTCGAAGATAGCTGGCCACTCCTACGGGGGTGGAAAGGATCCGGGCATCCTCCGGAACGGAGATGACGACCGACCACTTCTGGTCGGGATCCACACTCGGAGCTGGAAACCTATTGACTAGCTTCGGGGTTAAAGAAATCCCACTTGTTACCGAAGACATACTTTTCTTTGGCACCTCCAAGTCACCAAACCCGGTGACGTCCTCTATGGCTGTAGATTCCATTCCATCAAAAACGCCACGGAAGGGGTCGTCCACTTCGAGGACCCCCTCGTTGGGACGTTCCTTCACTGTCTGAGCCTCGTTGTACATGGACTCAATGAACGAAGGTGGCTCGGTGATGTCGATCACACCGTGTGCTTCCTTTAGGGTGTCGCTCATATCTCGAGAATCTTCGGCCATGGCCACCTTGTCGGCCTCCCTAACTTGAGGAAAAGCGGCCTCATCTCTCTCCAGTTCGGATATCCCTTGCACTTCGAGTCATGAAGACTCCCGGGCCACCAGATTGAAGTCTTCTTCTTCTTGTTCTTCTTCGGATTCATCCCTCGGCCTATAGAGAGAATCCGAAGATGGTGCTCGAGTGCTGGTGCTTTCTTTGGATTTACGCACCAGCCTTCTCCTTGGCTTCTTCTTCTCCGAGCTCGGAGAACTCGGAGCCCTTTTTCTTTTCTTATCTTCACCCTATCTCAGAGCAGGGAACTCAGTGGGGAAATCATCGCTACTGGATGGGGGCCTCATTTTGGCATCCTTGGATAAACTTGGAAAAGGAAATAAAACATGTGAGGACTTAATGATGCAAAATGAAAACCAAATATTACTCATGAAAGAGATCTCACCATGCGAATGGGCCTCCCGTCGGCCCTTTCAAAGCTCACGCCACGAACGCTCGGAATAAAGCCTTTGTAATACGATGCCCTCGACCCACTCCTTGAGTCGAGGAACTGTATTCGGGACCCGAGCAACAGCTGCACCACCACAGAACACCGATAAGAATTAAGGAAAAAAGCGATTAATTAAATTTTGGAAGCAAAATTATACTTACGTGACATGTTCTACTTCTCAGGGAACGACATGTGCTCGGACGGGATCAAGTCCGAGGTCCTCACTCGGATGAAATGGCCTAGCCAACCTCAATCCCTATCTTCATTGATACTCGAGAACGGGGCTTTACTTGACCGACGGGCAAGCTTGATCAGTCCCCCCGGTAGAGTCGGGAACTGTATAAACGCATGAGATGGTCGATAGTGAAATGGCACCCTTCGATCTTACTTACAAAGAACAGAGGAAGATTACGATCCTCTATAAAGAAGGGTGAATTTGACTGAGGGTTACCTCGTATCTTTTGCAAAAGTCGATGATAACCGGGTCTAAGGGGCCCATCTTGAAGGGATAAGTGTAAATACTTAAAAATCCCTCGATGTGGGTGGTGATGGCTTCATCAGGTTCGGGAACCACAACATATTTGTCAACCCAGTTACAATCCTTTTTCACTTCAGAGAGAATATCCTCGGTGATCGAGCGGATGTACCTCGAGACCTCCTCGCACCGGCTTGGTACGGAGGAGGGCTTTTTGACTTTAAAATCAGCATTTATCGGGCACCCCCCAGGATGAACATTTTCAAAGGAGGTTCTGGTACTGGTTCCTCGACAACAGTACGCGAAACGGTCTTTTCAATAGCCAGCCGTGAGGTAGAAGGAGTTTCTTTTTGGGGAACGGTTTTTGAAGAATTTACCATTTCTTTTAAAATGAAGGAAAAAGGAGGAAGAAGAGGAAATTAAAAGAGTACACTTGATGGTTTGGGATGAAGACGAAATAGAAATTCTTATAAAAAGATCTCAAATAGCCGAAATATAAGTGCCTGAAAATATTATGATTGCTAAGGTACGAGGGCAGAAGGTTTGAATGTAAAGTTTGAATGAGAAAATGAGAGGGTATTTATAGTTTTTCAACGACAGTTCGCATCCAGGAGTGGCCGACCAGCAACTAACAAATATTTAATGCCATTAAGATTTGACCGACGAGACGTTTCAACTGTTTCTGTCTTTTCTGTCGTATGGTATCGAAGAAAGAATCTGAAGCTCATGTCATTTCTCGTCGTCTACTCTCCAAAAAATGAAGGGACTATCTGTATACGGTCGAGATCTAGTTCGCCTACGACATGAAAGGACAGGCTCGGAACATGACAATGCAAGACTGGAGATCGGTCCCGAGTCACACTAGGCTAGAACCCGGGGTCAGGACACCTGCCTTCGAGAACAGTGAGTCCGAGACCCCGGAGTCGACCCTAGCCCTGAACGAGCTCTAAGAAACATTGTTAGCATAACCAACAGAAGACCAAAATATACGTAACCGGGAAAATTACGGCGGGAATCTCGGCGCGTATCAGTAAGGAATCGATAATCAGCAAATCAAGAGATTTTTACCTTTTATAGAATTGTATCTAAAGTAGGACTCCTCTACTAAGCTTGTTCTTCTGTGTCCTAACACCGATCGAAGTGTACCTGGCTCGAGGGTGAATAACCTGCCAAGGATAAGACTATTCAATTTGTGTGGTTCGCATTTACTTTACCATTATTTGTTTTAATTGCAATCTAAGTTATATGTCAAATTAGTCCACATATCCTTAAAACCACTTACAAATTCAATTGTTATCCGATTTTGAGGGTAAACACTTTTATTTTTCAATGGGGTTTACTAATATAGGAACCAATATGACCAACTCTCTCTAACAATTCTAAATTCGGAAACCAAGTAGAGAATGAGTTACTAAAAAGGTAAAGCGATAACGAGCGCAATCAATCGATCAGTCTTGGTGAGGAATAACAAAAGTTCAATTCAGTCATTGAAATCAAGGTAATTGTCCATACCAAAAAAAAGAAAAATAAAGAAGGTTGCATGTATACCACCTGACACTGATAATGATCTCAAAACCAACACTCATCTAGTCTATTTACATCAATTGTTAATACGTAAAATAGAACATGATCAATGCTTCTAACTTTAGGTTGAAGGTAACTACCACTAAAAGTTGTGGCAGAGTAGGAAGTACATCTTCATCCTTAACAAGAGATCTCGAGTTTGAGTTCTGTGAATGAAGTTTCCTTTGAGAATTGATAGAGTGAGATTTAGCCTCCAAAGTGAAATTTTCTGGCACAGATCCGAATGAAACTGGACACTAAATAAATGACCCAAAAGAATTTAGGTCGAAGGTAACTGAACTCTTTAAACCCAAGTGAGTTATCATATCGGACAATTTGATGCATCTCCGCTCAATATTAACCCAAGAAAATTTGTTTTAACTTATTAATTAGTATATCCTATGAATAGGGCATGGTGAGTACAATCGAGAAATGATACAAACTAAGGGTCCACCAAACTGTATAGAGAACCAGATTCTCTATTAGTTCCCACAGAACACACACACACACACAACAGTTAATAATTAATACAATAGAGTTTTACATGGAAAACTCCCATCTCATGGGATTAAAAACCAAGACATACACTCGTAGGATTTCAACTTCACTACTGAGCAAACTTCAGATTACAAACTATTGTAACCTAGGAATTAAACTCATAATCCCTCACTAACTTGTAATAACTCTATTACAAGCCCCTTTGTAATAACTCTATTACAAAACTTACAACTCGACTAACTCTAGACAAGACACAAACACAAGGTTTATGGTTTTACAAAAGGTTTCCTACACAATGCTTCTAACTAAGCTAAGTAGGAATTACAAGTAAATCTCTTTAACAAAGGTACAACATAACTAAGGACATATAATGACTCAATGCAGGAAACAGGTCCTTCGTTATGTTGTTCTTTATTCTTGACGCCTTGAATGTCACTTGCGGATTGGCAACACACTTGAGAGGGAGCTTGATGAATTCTGGAATGTGCAAGTATGATATTTTGACTTTGCTTAATGTTAATATTACATAAGTGACATCACTCGAATGATGTAAGCATGTTTGGTACAAGGACATTCCCCATAAAGTGACTAGTGCACTGTATACACTATTGCATGTGTGCTGAGGAACAATTGCAGCCACTTTACAACTGTGGGGAGTTGACTGGTACAGTCAGCAAGTAAACTGATGTCTATCTATTCCCTTTGTTATTTCTTTGACTCTGAGTGTTGGAACATCTCCCAGACTTGAGACTTGTTGATCTTGAGCACTTTGAGGATGTGGAGCAGGTTCCCCATCCGATTCTTAACATTAAGTTTGTTAGATCATCAAAACATAACAGGATACATAACTTATCAATTTTCCCCTTTTTGATGATGACAAACTTATAACTGAAATTCCCCCTAAGAACCAAAGTACCATACATGGTACCCCAAAAAGATTCGTATTCCCCCTGAACCTGTTGTCCCCTCTGTTCCCTCCTTCAATTACTTTTACCCGTTTTGGCATCATAAAAAGATTAGTAACAAGTAATAAGCAGAAAAAAGTCTAGCAGGCTTAACTCATGCCACATGTGTGCACACAAACATGACTAAAAACAGAGTAGAGGAGCAAAGTATGCATAGCAAAAGGACAGGATATTCATTAATTTTGAAAATAAACAGGGAGCAGTACCATTGTTTTAGAATCATCCACAAAATAAAACAACAAAAAAGGCCAGCCACTAAACATGTCCAAACAAGGGAGACCAAAACAGAGCGAAGACAGAGTAAACTTGACACTTGGAAGGGAACGAGCTTAAGGAGCACTAGAAGGGGGAGGCAGAGATGAGGAGGCAAGATTCTAAGGAGAATATCCATTCGAGCGTTTGCGGACCCTTGCTCATTGAGTAACCTCTCCTTCAGGTCCTCGACCTGTCTCCTGAGATCAGTATTTTCTTTGGTCAGACGAGCAACCTCTGCGCCTTGTGTGCTACTGGAACCAGGTGCCTCCTAGGCCTGACTAAGTTGTCTCTCAAGGATAACATTCCTTGCCCTCAACTTCCTTATCTCTTCATTGGCAATATCACGAGCTTCAATTAGTTGAGAGATGGTGGAATTGCTGCCAACCCCTCCTTTCTTATCGATGCACTCACACTCTTCTAAGGTGGTTTTAGAGAAGCTCTGCTTGCGAGAACCTACCGTAGCCTTTCCCAAAGGGACTTTGAAGAACTCAAATACTTTGGTGAGTAGAAACCCGAAGGGTAGCCCATGATTACCATCCTTGAAATCTGCAACTTTTTTCATGTGCACAATCATTATACCCGGCAGATTGATAATGGAGTATGCGTCCAGTGCTTCCATGAGGAACAAGTCTGCTCGTGACGTAATTGAACTCCTTTCTGTACGAGGGAGCAGAACCTTGTTCACCATCTCGAATAAAAGTTGGTACACTGGAAGGAGGGCCTTCTTGTGTACATGTTCCCCCCGCTGCACTGTATCATCCTTCAAGATGGAATTTCTGAAGTTTGATGAACAAGTCCCCTCAATAGAGGATATTCCTTCAGTAGGCACACCCAAGATGGTTCCAACACATCTTCATCCAAAACAAAGTCAAACCCATTCACTTTCATGCAGATATTGTTATCCTCAACTATGAAGAAGTCGGCATAGAAATTGCGCACCTCTGCCTCATACACCTTACGACTCTCATTTGTGAACATGTGTGTCCACTATTGAAAGTCACATATATCAACCAGTTGGCACATCCCTGCAATGTCAAGAAAATCAGAGGCAAATGTTCTGCACCACAACACCTTCCGATTTTTCAGATTTTCCTTTCCTCTATTCTTGGCCACACCCACCTTGGCCGTCTTGGAGGAACCAGGTTCCTCATTGGCATCAGCCTTCCGTTTTACTGATAATTGCACACTTTTCTCTTTCTCTGCAGATTTCTCAGACACTTTCTCAACAGACTCCTCAGCCACTTTCTCACCAGACTCTCCCATTTCAACATTGCTAACCTCCATCACTCTCACAGATAACTCTTGCCCATACTTTGGAACAGTACGTTTCTTGGAGGACTTACGAACTAAGGAACTGGGTTCCTCCTCCACCTCGTCATCAACGTCGACAACAAGTGCTTTAGGCACTACCACTTCATGTACTAACTTTCACCTTTTACCAAACTTCTCATCCTCTTTTCTTTCTTTTCTTCAAAGCTGACTCAAGAGCTTGCAAGGAGTGGGCGTTTTGGAAGTTGCCCTTATACTCCTAGCACTAATGAAGATTGCAAGGGCCAAATTGTCATAGTCTTCTTTACTACCCTCATTCTCTTCCTCAGACAGAGATCTCATCTCAGGAGCGACAGTGGTCAATGGCTCAGCATAAAAATAATGGGAGGGAGTGGGATCAGTACTGACCTGGGGTTCATTTGAAGAACATGGGGTTTCATCCCAAGTAGGAGCAAAGGGCTCCTCTTATGCAGAAGGATCAGGTCCCTCATGTGGTTCCCCAGTAGTACTTTTAGGTGCTAGATTTTCGATAGGAACCAGTTCCCTACCTTATCCCTGTAGACTATCACCTTTCCCCTAAGACTATTTGGTTTCAGACACAACTTCATAACCACCAACCAAACATCCCTCAGCAGCTATTGACAATATATTCTCTATGGCCTCTTGTTCTTTTAACCCTAAGATAAACTCTGAAGGCATAAGATGAGTATTACCTGTGGGATCTGCAACATTCAAATCGAGACCTAGGGTAGTCATTGCTGATTCATCATCAGTGCGAACCATACCTTGTTGTTCCTAAGAACTCTCTTCCAAACGTAGACTGGAATCTTCCTGATTTTGTTCTCCCTCTATTGTTTCTCCCTCAGCCATTTTTTTCGGTGAGGCAGAGGGATAGGTCTTAGACACAAACCTCTTAGGATTCAAAGTTTTGCGACTCCGATGAGAACCAGAACTTGATTGGGTTGGAGAAGAGGTAGTGGGTGGTTGGGAATCTTGCTTAGGGTTTGGACTGGGTGGCGTAGGGTACTTAGACTCTGTCACTGGTGCTTCAAGAGATGAAGATACAGTTCGGATGACACTGGGGACATTTGAGGCTTCGAGATTCTCAGACATTATGGAGTGTAATGAGAGTTTATGATTGAAGAGAGTGTTTGTTGTTGAGATAAAAGGGAAATTTTGGCTTTTGATGTGAACAGTTGTGAGAGTGACAGAGTTTGGGTTTATTAAAAGGGGGTGAGGGACCGGTTGGGAACATGTATTGATTTTCTGGGTAGACGGGTCGTTTTGTAACGGGTAGGACGCTTGGGTTCCAAAGAAAAGAAATTGACAATGTAATAATGTGGCACCCTTTTTAGCCGTTTAAAAAGTTGTGTATGAGAGTACAAAGGAACTACTAACCTGTGTCAAAGGAACCAGGTTACCTGACATATTTTGTAAATGTGAGCTTCATCCTTTTGCCAAAGTGCAATACATTAGCTCCTTTTTTGCTTTGTAATCGTCATGCGTGTCTACCTGTAACGGTATATAAATGGGTTAGACTTTGCCAGAAAACACTTTTTATCTATTTTACTTGTACATTTCTTTCATAGCCAATCATTGAGGTTCCAGGTTCTCAGCTTGCTTTTATCAACCAAGTGCCAGATGATTCTTTTCATAGTGCTCTCTCCTCAGTGCTTTGGTGAAGATATCTGCAATTTGATCTTCTGTGTTGCAAAACTTCATGCAGATAAGCCATTTTTCAACATTGTCTCTGAGAAAATGATGTCGCACGTCAATGTGCTTTGTTCTCTTATGCTGAACTGGGTTCTTTGCCATGTTGAGAGCACTGGTGTTATCACATAGTAGTGGCACACAATAAAAAAATACGCTTAAATCCTTTAATTGCTGCTTGATCCACAACAATTGAGTACAACAAGAGGCTGCTGCCACATACTTTTGCAGTTGAAAGAGCCACTGAGTTTTGTTTTCTTGTACCCCATGAAATGAGACACGATCCCAGAAAGTGTGCCATGCCAGAAGTGATTTTCCTATCTACCAGATAACCAGCATAATCAGCGTCAGCATACCTGATCAAGTCGAAGTTGTCTCATGAGGGGTAGTAGAGAACCAGGTCCTGTGTTCCCTTTAGATATCTCGGGATTCTCTTGGCAGCCTTCAAATGAGATTCCTTTGGATTTGATTAAAACCTGGCATATAGTCCCACACTAAAAATGATATCTGGTCTGCTTGTTGTAAGGTACAAGAGTGACCCACTGATACATCTGTACTTAGTCTCGTTCACAGGGGAACCAGGTCATCCATGTCCAGTCAAGTGGCAATGGCAATAGGAGTATCAATGACTTTTGAGCTTTCCATTTCAAATCTCTTCAGAAGCTCTTTGATGTACTTCTGCTGACTTATCATTTTGCCCTTAGGAGTTTGCTTGACTTTCAGGCCTAAGAAGAAATTCAATTCCCCCACCATGCTCATTCCAAACTCACTTCCCATGAGCTTTGCAAACTCCTCACACAGAGAATCATTTGTTGCATCAAAGATGATATCGTCAACATAAACTTGCATAATGAGCAGGTTCCTCCCCCGTTTTCAGAAATAAGGTGTTGTCAATTTTTCCTCTTGTAAAATCATTTTCTAGGAGAAATTTGGACAACCTTTCATACCATGCGCGAGGAGCCTGCTTCAGCCCATATAAGGCCTTGTCGAGTTTAAAAATATGCTCAGTATGCTCATGACATTCGAATCCAGGAGGTTGCTTGACGAAGACTTCTTCTTTTAGAAAGCCATTTAGAAATGCACTTTTGACATTCATTTGGAACAGTTTGAATTCCATATGAGATGCAAATGTAATAAGGATTCTGATGGCCTCCATTCGAGCAAATGGGGAAAATATTTCATCATAGTCAATCCCTTCTTCTTGATTGTACTCTTGAACTACCAGTCTTATTTTGTTCCTTGTTGTTATCCCAAACTCATCAAGTTTGTTTTTGAATACCCACCTGGTTCCTATAACAGTTCTGTCAGCAGGTCGAGGAACCAAGTGCCATACGTTGTTCCTCTCAAATTGATGGAGTTCATCTTGCATAGCAGTAATCCAGTCAGCATCTTTCAATGCTTCCTTGATATTTTTGGGCTCAATTTAAGAGAGAAAGGTTGAGAAGGCAAGTGAGTTTCTCGACTTCGATCTAGTTTGGATCCCTGAGTCGAGAGGAGTGATCACATTTTGAAGAGGGTGTAAACTTTTGTGCTTCCAGTTAGACACCTGAATCTCATTGTGAGAGGGTCCAAGTACTTCTGAATGTGACCCATGGTTGACATGGGTCCCGCTTCTCAGCTCAGCATCTAGGGTTCCTTCCACAACATCAACAACTCTGTTCTCAGCTTCAGTTGTTGTGATTGAGGAACTAGGTTCCTCTACATCATCTGGAGATACAGTTGCATCATCATCATTTGATTCCTTGACGTAGCTCATCATGTCAGCCTTTCCATTTGCCATATCAATGACTTCACCAGGGACTGTTGATTGCTCTCCGTCTTGATCAATCTTATCATGTGAATCTTTCCCATGTAGGTAGACTTTGTACACTTTGCTTTGTGATGAATAGCCCAGAAAGATTCCTTGTAGAGAAGGGGGGGAGGGGGAGGGGGGGATAATTCGAATGATATAAGCATGTTTGGTACAAGAACATTCCCATAAAGTGACTGGTGCACTGTATACATTGTTACGTGTGTGTTGAGGCACAGTTGCAGCCACTTTATAGTTGTGGGGAGTTGACTGGTACAGTCAGCAATGGGACTGATGTCTATCTGTTTTCTCTGTTGTTTCTTTGACTCTGACTGTTGGAACATGTCCCAGACTGGAGACTTGTTGATCTTGAGCACTTTGAGGATGTGGAGCAGGTTGCCCATCTGATTTTTAACATTAAGTTTGTTAGATTATCAAAATATAACAGGACACATAACTTATCAAGATAGGAGTGGTTGTAGTACTTTTTATATGTAATACTAGTAGTGTTTGTTGCATCATGTGTTTCCAAATTGAAAAATCCTTAGATGACTTTGTAGAAGATTAAAAGAAAAGCTCAAATGTAATTGTTGAATGTTAAGTAAGTAGAACACGTCACCACTGATTACTTTTTGATTTTGTTAAGATAAAAGAGAAAAAAAGTGTTTGCTAGAGTGATGTGGTTTTGCATAAACTTTTTGTAGAGTGCAACATGTTTTGAAAGCTTACAAAAGTGAAAACTATTTGTATAATTTATAACAGAAACTAGTAGGACTTTAATTTGAATTAGATAGAAAAATATTTTTGTAGTTTCCTTTATAATTCACATCAAATTTGGTTAAATATTGTGTAAAGAATGATATATTAGTACTATGATCAGCAGTAGCTATTTATTGGTTTGCAATAGTCATCTACATCTTATAA
Organism: Nicotiana tomentosiformis; assembly: GCF_000390325.3. Lineage (NCBI taxonomy): Eukaryota > Viridiplantae > Streptophyta > Magnoliopsida > Solanales > Solanaceae > Nicotiana > Nicotiana tomentosiformis. Next base: position 119,656,474 of record NC_090812.1, read on the forward strand.
TTGTAGAAATTATTAATCATAACCAAGAATCCTTCCAGGCAATTTAGATAAATTAATTTTTGAAACAGTGAAGTTTTAGATCATATAAATTCAAGCACATAAGTTCTACGGCAAAGGGCCAAATATACCCCTCTATTTTCGAAAATGGTCTAAGAATACCCCTCGTTATACTACTGGGTTATCTATACCCCTGCAGTCATACTTTGGGTTCAAATATACCCCTCATTTAAACGGAGGGACACGTGCCATCGTCATGTTGGTCAATTCTAAATATCTCCTAATTAATTAAAAAGATCCATTATCCATACCCGAATAATAAATTTTTTTTGTTAAAACTGGAAAAAACTAAAAAAAATAAAAATATTTTATTTCCAGTTTTTACAAAAAAACTGCTTTAAAAAAACTGAAAAATATTTTCTAAAACAATATTTTTGTAAAAACTGAAAAGCAATTTTCTAAAGCAATTAAAAACTGAAAAAAACTGAAATATTTTTAACTAAAAACTGAAAAAGAAAGAAGAAGAAAATATTTGTTTTTTCAGTTTTTACAAAAACACTGCTTTAGAAATTTGCTTTTTAGTTTTGTTTTCAGTTTTTACAAAAATATTATTTTAGAAAATATTTTTCAGCTTTTTTAAAGCAGTTTTTTGTAAAAACTAAAAAAAACAAATTTTATTTTTTTTCAGTTTTTAGTAAAAAAAAATTCAGTTTTTACAAAAAATATTGCTTTAGAAAATTGATTTTCGGTTTTTTTTTTCCAGTTTTTTTAAAAATATTATTTTAGAAAATATTTTTCAGTTTTTTCTAAAGCAGTTTTTTTGTAAAAACTGAAGAAGAAAAAATTCATTTTTTTTAGTTTTTAGTAAAAATAATTTCAGTTTTTTCTAGTTTTTACAAAAAAAAATTGCTTTAAAAAATTGCTTTTCGGGTATGGATAATGAGTTTTTTAAATTAATTAAGAGATATTTAGAATTGACCAACAAGACGATAACACGTGTCCCTCTGTTTAAATGAGGGGTATATTTGAACCCAAAGTATGACTGCAGGGGTATAGATAACCCAATAGTATAACGATGAATATTTTTAGACCATTTTCGAAAATAGAGAGGTATATTTGACCATTTACCGTAAGTTCTATTATGCGTCTATTGTAATATACTACACAGAGCTAGAAGGTAAAATTTCACAAGTCAATACATTACGAATGGCGGTAAGAGATAGGAAAAAATTTACCGCCACGTAATATTTATATCAAATTAAAATATGCATATGCACTTTTATCCCATAATCATAAACAAACAAAATATTTGTATTCATTTACGTTTGTAACTCCTAAGATTAAATATTTAAATTATTTAATTTTTATTTAAATACGATATAAAAACATTTTTCATAGGAAATAGATATAATTTATAAGTGTAGTTGTTGAAGTTAAAATTAAAGGGGTAGTAAGGTGGGGTACATAACTATACTCAATTTTCATGTACTCGTGGATAATAATAAATGTACATCGCACTATGCAACTGATCTGTGATTCCATTCAACTTCTATAAAGACAAAAGCTTCCCACCATTTTGTAAATTTTACCCTGGCCGATTTAACAATGCCTTTTTATATTTCTCTTTTGGAAACACTCTTTTGGGACTAAACATTTCAACCTGCACTTATATGCATGTTACCAAAAAGAATTCTCAATTTATTTATCCCCTTAAGAAAATGAAAATATCTTACGACAAACATAATAAAGTAACGGTAGATTAAATTATTGGTAGTACTTTTTTTGTTGCAGCAGGTTTGGTGATATCACCACTAACGGCAGCCGTACGTATTCTTTAGTACTCCTCTTTCAATCTTTTAACTTAAATTATCCTGACAGAACAAAAGGTTTTAGGAAATGATCCAAATTTGTCACTATATTCTGAAACTATTTAATTTTTCTCCGTTACAGCCCTAGAGGTCATCTGGTATGATAGATATGAAAAAATAATTTTGAGATAAAAATTTAGTACCTCTTTATCCTAACTTATACCTACAAGAGGGTATAATAGTAATCATAGAATAAAAAGTAAAATTGACAATCTTATGATTAATACAATTTACCAAACAGTCAATAAAAAATAATATCAATATAACTAATCGCAACATAACTAATTCCAATATAACTAATTCCAACATAACTAATCCCAATATAACCTGTCTACAAACCAAACGACCCCTTAATTCGATCAATCGTACCTTTACCGTTTGTGAATCGTTAGGTATTTATCCTTGCTATTAACGGAGCTCTAACATGAACTTTGTATACGGGTAAAACCGAGCCCAGTGAGCACCCCAATTTCCCGGAGAGGCAAACGGAGCAGGGACGTGAATGTAAGGAATCAGAATCAGAGCGAGGAGCCTCTCGTATCAAGGCTCGAGCAAAACATCTGCCCTCGGAGCCATCGGGACCACGTCCTCCGGGTCCGGTTCGAGTCCCAAGACTCCGGAGAGCATTACCAAACAACCGCACACGACTAACAAATGGTTGTGATGTCCATGCCCAACCGGATATCACGACGTGAATCTCGGCCATTATCGGCAGAAAATCAGTAATTAGCGAAAAGGAATTTTTTTACCTTTCTTAGAATTGTACCTAGGGTAAAACTCTCATACTATATAAAGGGGAAGCTTATTATTCATTAGACATACTATAACACGCATACCAAGGCAATCTCTCTATTTCTAAAAGTTATTCAAAGTTCTTATTTTTGTTCATAAGTTCCTCATAAGTGCAAACTCGGAACCGAAGGCAGGTTCCTCGTTAAGCCAGTAACCGAGCTCAGACTTGCTCTTATCATTGGTTTGGCTATTTATTTCGTCTTTTATTTGCTTAATCTAACGTCATTGATTACTTGTATTGAATTAATCCACATATCCTTAAAACCGCATATAAATTTAATTGTTATCCATTTTTAAGGGTAAACAGTTTAGCGCCTACCGTAGGGCTAAGGATAATAGTGGTAATTTGATAAAAATTTCCATAACACACTCTGTTTTACGCTTGTTCTTTGAGATTTTAATTTCGGGTCAATTTAAGAATGTCAAACTCTCAATCTGTTCACTTGAACATTGATGCTGAGTCTGGCCATCACGGTGAGAACAACAATATAGTGCCCAGCAATGGGGTGACCCCTGTTGACCCCAACGGAGTTTCGGTTGCGTACCCAATTGATGCCAACTCACATGTGGCCATCGACGCAAACTTGCCTACCGACCCCGAGAATAGTGTTCGCGGAGGGGCTCGATCAATACCCCGGGGTACTCACGACGGTGAAGGCTATGGGATCAATTTGTGGGAGATCTTCAAAATGTTACAAGCTCAACATGCGTCGATAGCCCAGCTACAGAACCCAAGTCGCGCCCCCAGAAGAGTCGAGCCCGAACCATCCCGAGAAAATACCCGAAGAAATGAATAAATCACGAAAACGCCGAGTGAAATTGAACCCGGGACCAACCCCCGAAATAATAAAGATACTTGAGGAACTAACAAAGCGGGTGGAATATGGGGAAAAGAATATTGAAGCCAACGACAAAAAAGTGGAGACCTATAACTCTAGAGTTGATCAAATCCCACGAGCACCCCCGATATTGAAAGACATGGATTCCAAGAAATTTGTCCAAAAGCCTTTCCCGCCGAGCGCGGCACCGAAACCAATCCCGAAGAAGTTTCGTATGCCCGAAATTCCAAAGTATAACAGAACCACAGATCCAAATGAACACGTGACCTCTTACACGTGTGCCATCAAGGGAAACAACTTAAAAGATGACGAAATCGAGTCAGTTTTGCTGAAAAAGTGAGAAACCCTGTCGAAAAGGAGCAATGATATGGTATCACAACTTACTCCCTAATTTCATTGATTCGTTTGTTATGCTTGCAGATGCCTTCGTAAAATCTCACAGCGGGGCCATCAAGGTCGAGACCAGAAAATCGGACCTTTTCAAATGAAACAAAGAGATAACGAAATGCTTAGGGAATTCATGTCGAGGTTTCAAATGGAACGAATGGACCTGCCTCCGGTTGCGAATGATTGTGTCATTCAGGCATTCACTCAAGGACTCAACCCCCTAAGCTCCTTGGCTTCACAGCAGCTGAAACAAAATTTGGTAGAGTACCCGGCAGTAACTTGGGTTGACGTCTATAACAGGTACCACTCGAAAATCAGAGTCGAGGATGATCAGTTCGGGCCCCCCTCCAGGTCTATTTATCCCATCAGAAGTAATGACCGGTCAAAAAGAGTCGTCGATCATGAACCCAGACCGAATAGAGATAGGTATCAACCGTATAACAGAGATCGGAGGGGTAGCGAATCCGGACGTAAACCTACGAGGAATGAAAAAAGGAGCGATTGAGGCCACAATAGCTGGGGACTCATGAGTAAAAACGGTTTCGACAGGCCACTCTTGGCTAGGGAGGCATCGAGATTATCGGAATACAACTTCAGTGTCGATGCTGCCAGCATCGTATCTACCATCGAACGCATCAAAGATACCAAGTGACCTCGGCCATTGCAGTCTGATCCTGCCCAAAGAGACTCCAATCTGATGTGTAAGTATCATGGAACTCACGGCCATAAGACCGAAGACTTTCAACAACTAAGAGATTAAGTGGCCCAGTTATTCAATAATAGGAACCTCCGGGAATTTCTGAGCGATCGAGCCAAAAATCACTTCAGGAATAGGGACTCCAACAAACAGATCGAGCAAGAGGAACCTCGGCACATTATTAAGATGATCATTGGTGGAGTCGACGTCCCTCAGGGGCCAATGCTAAAGCGCACTAAGGTGTCCATTACAAGGGAAAAACAAACTCGAGATTACAAATCGGAGGGGACCATCTCTTTCAATGACGAGGATGCTAAAGGCATCGTGCAACCACATAATGATGCACTGGTAATATCTGTACTCATAAATAAATCTCGAGTTAAACATGTGTTAATTGATCCAGGTAGCTCGGCTAATATCATTAGATCGAGGGTCGTAGAGCAGCTAGGTCTACAAGATCGAATATTGTTTGCAGTCCGGGTTTTAAACAGATTCAACATGGCATGCGAAACTACTAAAGGGGAGATAACCCTACCGGGACCATTCAGGAAATGAAGTTCTATATGATTGAAGGGGATATGAGATATAATACTCTATTCGGAAGGCCATGGATTCACAACATGAGGGCAATACCCTCGACACTACATCAGGCACTAAAATTCCCCACGCCGGGAGGGATCAAGACAGTTTACGGACAACATCCGGCCACAAAAGAAATATTCGCAGTCAATGAGGTGATCCCGTTGTCCACACTCTTGACATCAAAGAACCTGGAGCCGGTTAGGAAGGAAGAAACTAAATAGCAATCACCGACACCGGCCCCGACTGAACCGGAGAAGGAAGAAGCGGGCGAGGATGATGATTACGGAAATCCTAGGTCATTCATCACCCTTGACGACTCTGATGCCACCAAATCAACGGTCAAGGAGCTGGACCAAGTCATATTGATCGAACACTTGCCCGATCAAAAGGTATACCCGGGCACCGGGTTAACCCCCGAGCTCAGGAAGAAACTCATTAAATTCCTTATAGCTAACGTAGATTGTTTTGCTTGGTCCCATTTAGACATGACATAGATCCCGCTAGAAATAACCACTCATAAGCTAAGCTTGGATCTGAAGTTCCACCCGGTTAAACAGAAGAGGATGCCTCAGTCCGAAGTCAAGCATGCATTCATCAAAGACGAGGTATCCAAACACCTTAGAATAGGTTCCATTTAGGAAGATAAGAACCCGGATTGGTTGGCTAACATGGTAGTAGTGCCTAAAAAGGGAAACAAATTAAGAATGTGCGTAGATTACAAAGACTTGAACAAGACATGCCCCAAGGACTCTTTTCCTTTGCCTAACATCGATCACATGATCGATGCAATGGCCGGGCACAAGATGCTCAGCTTTCTTGATGCCTATTCCGGGTACAACCATATCCGGATGGACCCGGGCGATCAAGAAAAAACTCCCTTTATCACTAAATTCGGATCGTATTGTTATAACGTAATGCCGTTCGGACTAAAAAATATCGGTGCCACTTATCAACGCCTAGTAAACCGGATGTTCGAAGAACAAATAGGAAAATCAATGGAAGTTTACATTGACTACATATTAGTTAAGTCCCTGCGAGCAGATGACCATTTGAAACATTTGCAAGAAACCTTTAACATACTGAAGAAATACAATATGAAGCTGAACCTGGAGAAATACTCATTCGGGGTCGGATCTGGGAAGTTCCTTGGATTCATGGTGTCCAACCGAGGGATCAAGATCAATTTCGATAAAATCAAAGCTATAGAAGATATCACCATGATGGACAATGTCAAGGAAGTTCAGAGGCTAACTGGGCGCATAGTCGCCCTGGGCCGGTTCATATCGAGGTCATCCGATAAGAGCCATCGATTCTTTTCATTATTGAAGAAGAAGAAGAAGAATAACTTTTCGTGGACCCCGGAGTCCTAGCAATCTTTTGAAGAACTCAAACGGTACCTTTCGAGTCCGCCCTTACTACATACTCTGAAGACAGACAAGCAGTTGTACCTGTACTTAATGGTATCCGAGATAGCGGTAAGTGGAGTCTTAGTCCGGGAAGAGGAAGGTATGCAATTTCCTATCTATTAGGTTAGTAGAACTCTAGGCGAGGCAGAAACAAGGTATCCTCACCTAGAAAAATTGGCACTCGCTTTGCTAAGCGCCTCCAGAAAGTTAAAGCAGTATTTTAAATGCCACCCCAAATGCGTCGATACTTCTTACCCATTAAGGAACATAATGTACAAACTCGAGCTCTCGGGCAGGTTGGCCAAATGAGCTGTAGAAATTAGCGGGTATGATATCGAATATCGACCCCAGACTGCCATAAAATCTCAAATTTTGACAGATTTTATGGCCGACTTTATGCTGGCCTTAATACCCGTAGTCGAAAAGGAATTGTTGTTAACCTCGAGGACATCCTTGGGAATATGGACCCTCTTTATGGACGGTGCCTCAAACGCAACGGGTTCCGGACTCTGCATCATGTTCAAGCCGCCTACGGGTAACATAGTTAGACAATCTATTAGAACTGTGAAATTGACTAATAATGAGACCGGGTATGAGGCCATGATTGCAGGTCTCAAATTAGCCAAAAGCTTGGGGGCTGAAGTGGTCGAAGCTAAGTGCGACTCCATCCTTATGGTAAATCAAGTCAATGGGATATTCGAAGTAAAAGAGGAACGAATGCAAAGGTACTTAGACAAATTATAGGCAACACTGCATCGATTCAAGGAGTGAACCCTACAACACGTACCCCGAGATAAAAATAGCGAAGCCAATGCTCTGGCTAACTTGGGGTCATTGGTTGATGACGATGAATTCAACTCAGGAACGGTCGTACAACTCATGAAATTAGTAGTTGAAGAAGGCCATGCCGAAATAAACTCAACAAGTTTAATTGTGACTGGAGAAACAAGTATATAGACTACTTGAAGACTTGGAAGTTTCCCTTGGATCCTAAAGAATTGAGAGCTCTGCGAACGAAGGCGGCCAAGTTTAGCTTGTCCGAAGGTACTCTGTTCAGAAGAACGTTCGATGGCCAACTCGCCATATGCTTGGGGCCGGGAGACACCGAATATGTTTTTAGGGAAGCACACGAAGGTACATGCAGAAACCATTCGGGGGCGGAATCTTTGGTTCGAAAGATAATCAGAGCTGGATATTACTGGATTGACATGGATAAAGATGCAAATGACTTTGTACGGAGATGCGATGACTGCCAGATGCATGCACCAATGATCCATTAACCCGGAGAGCTACTCTATTCGGTCTTGTCACCTTGGTCGTTCATGAAGTAGGGAATGGACATTATTGGCCTCCTGCCGTGGGCACGATAAGGCTCAATTTATACTGTTTATGACTGACTATTTTTCTAAGTGGGTCAAAGATCAAGCGTTCGAGAAGGTCCGGGAAAAAGAAGTTGTTGACTTCATTTGGGACCACATAATATGCCGGTTCGGAATACCGACTGAGATAATGTGTGATAATGGGAAACAGTTCATCGACAGCAAAGTAAACAAATATTTTGAGGACCATAAGATCAAAAAGATCTTGTCAACACCCTATCACCCTAGTGGGAACGGACAGGCAGAATCTATAAACAAGACCATACTTCAAAGCATGAAGAAAAGGTTGACCGATGCCAAAGGGAAATGGAAGGAAATTTTGCCCGAAATCTTGTGGGCATACCATACAACCTCGAAATCTAGTACCGGGGCCACTTCATTTTCGTTGGTCTACGGTGCCGAAGCACTAATACCGGTTGAAGTTGGAGAACAAAACCTTAGGTTCCGATATGCGATCAATGAATCAAACGTTGAGGCCATGAGCACGAGCCTGGAACTATTGGATGAGAGGCAGAGGCTGCCCTAGTCCGGTTGGCCACCCAGAAACAACAGTTAGAAATATGTTACAACCAAAGAGCCAACCTCCGACACTTCAATATTGGGGACTTGGTGTTAAGAAAAGTAGCACTGCACACCCAGAACCCGAACGAAGGGAAGGTGGGGCCAACCTGAGAAGGACCATATCGAGTCGTCGGAATTATCGGTAAAGGTTCATACAAACTCAAAGAAGGAAACGGTACACAACTACCGAACAACTGGAATGTGACGTACTTAAAGTGGTACTACTGCTAAGGTACGACCTCATTCACCTTTTTATAATATTATGAATCGGACTAATACTTGCACGTAACAATCAAAGGAGAATGTGACTATTAGGTCTAAAAGCACGCGTTGCACTCTTTTTCCCTTGAACCGATTTTGTCCCAAATGGGTTTTCCGACAAGGTTTTTAACGAGGAAACAGTAAATCGTGCTAACTTAGAATCAAAGACCGCTTTTAAATCGGAGTCAATGGTCTCATCAACAGTATCCGAGCCTTCTCAAGATCGACCTCGAATACTAGGGGCCATCACCCTCGGGTCAAGCATCTTAGCAAGGATATAACAACATAACTCCCGGTGATGAGGTACCGCCCATTGAACCCATCAGAATTCCGGCCGCAAACGCTAATTCACATATGGCTATCGACACAAACCTGCCTGCCGACCCCGAGAATAGCGTCCGCGGTGGAGCCCGATCGGCAGCTCAAAATACACAAAACATTGGAGGGGATGGGATCAGTTTACGGGTGATCTTCGAATTGCTGCAAGCTTAACAGGCGGCAATGGCTCAGTTACAGAATCAAAGCCGTGCACCGAGCAGAGTTGAACCCGATCTGCTCCGGGAAGTCACCCGCAACGATGGACTGGTCGCAAAAAGGTTAAACGAAAATGAATCGGGGGCTAACCCCGAGATCATAAAGATGCTCGAAGAACTGACAAAATGGGTAGAATCAAGGGAGAAGAAAATTGAAGCTAATGACAAAAAGGTGGAAACCTACAATTCCAGGGTAGACCAAATCCTAGGAGCACCGCCAATATTGAAAGGCCTGGATTCCAAGAAGTTCGTGCATAAACCTTTTCCTCCGAGCGCGTCTCCAAAGCCGATCACTAAGAAATTCCTCATGCCCGAGATTACTAAGTATAACGGAATGACCGACCCAAATGAGCATGTAACCTCATACACACTTGGAGGATGATGAGATCGAGTCTGTCCTGTTATGGAAGTTAGGAGAGACCTTGTCATAAAGAGGTATGATATGGTATCACAACTTACCTCCTAATTCTATTGACTCATTTGCTATGTTTGCAGATTCTTTTGTGAAAGCACACGTTGGGGCCATCAAGGTCGAGGCCAGGAAATCAGACATTTTCAAAGTAAAACAGAAGGATAATGAGATGCTCAGAGAGTTCGTGTCCCGATTTCAAATGGAAGGAATGGACCTGTCATCGGTCGCTGATGATTGGGACGTTCAGGCTTTCACCCAAGGGCTCAATGTTCGAAGCTCGATGGCTTCACAGCAGTTGAAACAAAACCTGATAGAATATTCGGCTGTTACTTGGGCCGACGTGCATAACCGATATCAATCGAAAATCAGAGTCGAAGATGATCAACTCGGGGCCCTTTCGAGGTCCGTTTATCCTGTCAGAATCATCGACAGAGTCAAGAGAGACATCGATCGTGAACCGAGATCAAACAAGGATCGGTATCACCCATATAATGGAGGCCGAAGAAGCAGTGGGTACGGGAAGAAATATATGAGAAATGAAAGGAGAAGTGATCGAGGTCAGAGCAACCGGGGACTCATGAGCAAAAACAGCTTCGACAGGCCCATCGGTCCTATCGAAGCACCGAGGTTATCGGAATACAACTTTAACATCATTGTTGAGGCCATTATATCAGCTATCGGATGCATCAAATATACCAAATGGCCTTGACCTCTACATTCTGATCCAACCCAAAGGGATCCTAACCAGATGTGTAAATATCACGGCACTCACGGCCACAGAATAGAGGATTGCCGACAGTTGAGAGAGGAAGTAGCCCGACTATTCAACAACGGGTATCTTCGGTCTACGAGATCAAATCATGCCTGCAGTCCGATTACTAAACGGATTCAACATGGCATGTGAAACCACTATGGGGGAGATAATATTACCGGTGAACACCATCGGGGCCATCCAGGAAGCTATGTTTTATGTGATTGAAGACATGAGGTACAACGCCTTATTCGGGAGGCCATGGATCCACAACATGAGGGCAATGCCCTTGACTCTGCACCAAGTGTTAAAATTCCCAACACTAGGTGGCATTAAAACAATTTACGGAGAACAGCCAGCCCAAAGGAGATGTTTGCGGCCGAAGAGGCGATTCTGATAATCGCACTTGCAACGACAACGGGGTCGGGTTCGGTCGCAAAGTAAGAAGCTAAATAGCAATTAGTGACACCAGCCCCAACACAACTAGAGAAATAAGGGACTGATGAAGACGATGATTACAGGGTCCCCAGATCTTTCATATCCCCCGATGCCTCCGACGCTACAAAATCAACGGCCGAGGAACTGAAACAAGTCACATTGAGTGAACATTTGCCCGATCGAAAGGTATACTTGGGCACGGGGTTAAGCCCCGAGCTCAGGAAAAAACTCATTCAATTTCTTATACCTAATGAAGATTGTTTCGCTTGGTCCCAACTTCATATGACAGGGATCCCGCCGAAGATAACCACTCACAAACTGAGCCTGGTCCCGAAGTTCTATTCGGTCAAGAAGAAGAGTAGACCCTAGTCTGAGGTCAAACATGCTTTCATCAAGAACAAGGTATCTAAACTCCTTAAAATAGGGTCCATTCGGGAGGTCAAATACCCAGATTGGTTAGCAAATGTAGTGGTAGTCCCTTAAAAAGTGAATAAATTAAGAATGTGTGTAGACTATAAGGATTTGAATAAGGCATGTCCCAAGGACTCCTTCCCTTTGCCCAACATCGATCGCATGATCGATGCCACAGACGGCCACGAGATCCTCAGTTTTCTCGATGCCTACTCCGGGTACAACCAAATACGGATGAACCCAGATGATCAGGAAAAAACCTCATTCATTACTAAGTACGGCACATACTGCAATAACGTGATGCCATTCAGATTAAAAAAACGCCGGTGCCACTTACCAACGCCTAGTAATCCGGATGTTCGAGGAACAAATAGGAAAATCAATGGAGGTTTACATTGATGATATGTTGGTTAAGTCCCTGCGAGCAGAGGACTATTTAAAACATTTGCAGGAAACCTTCAGCATATTAAAGAAATATAATATGAAGCTAAACCCGGAGAAATGTGTGTTTGGAGTTGGATCACGTAAATTCCTCGGGTTCGTGGTATCCAACCGAGGAATCGAGATCAACCCCGACAAGATCAAAGCCATCGAAGATATCACAGTTATGGACAACGTGAAGGTCATGCAAAGATTAACCGGTCGCATAACCGCCCTAGGGAGATTCATTTCGAGGTCCTCCGACAAAAGCCACCGGTTCTTCACACTATTGAAGAAAAAGAATAACTTCTCATGGACCTCGGAGTGCCAACAGGCCTTGGAGGAACTCAAGGGGTATCTATCGAGCCCACCGCTGCTTCACACGATGAAGACATACGAACAATTATACTTGTACTTGACAATATCGGAGATAGCGGTAAGTGAGGCCGAAACTAGGTACCCTCTCCTAGAAAAGCTGGTGCTCGCTTTGCTAAGCGCCTCTAGAAAGCTAAAACTATACTTCCAGTGTCACCCCATATGTGTCGTGACTACTTACCCGTTGAGGAATGTTATGCATAAGCCCGAGCTCTAGGGCTGGTTGGCCAAATGGGCCATGGAAATCAGTGGGTACGATATTGAATATCGACCCCATACCGCCATTAAATCTCAAATTTTGGCAGACTTTACGCCGGCCCTTATACCCGAGGTCGAAAGAGAGTTATTAATCATCTCAGAGACCACCTCGGGTATTTGGACCCTCTTTACGGACGGTGCCTCGAACGCAAAAGGGTCCAGACTTGGCATCGTATTGAAGCCACCAACATGCAATGTAATTAGACAATCTATTAGAACTGTGAAATTGACTAACAATAAGGCCAAATATGAGGCCATGATTGCAGGTCTCGAACTAGCCAAAAGCTTGGGGGCAGAGGTGTTCGAAGCCAAGTGCGACTCCCTCCCAGTGGTAAACCAAGTTAATAGGACGTTCGAGGTCAGAGAATAACGAATGCAAATGTACCTGGATAAGTTGTAGGAAACATTACATCGGTTCAAAGAATGGACTTTGCAACACGCACCTCGAGATCAAAACAGTAAGGCCGATGCCCTTGCTAACTTAGGATCATCGGTCAAGGACAATGATTTTAACTCAGGGGCAGTAATACAACTTATGAGATCGGTAGTGGAAGAGGGCGATGCAGAGATTAACTCAATGATCCTAACTTGGGACTGGAAAAATAAATATATAGAATATTTGAAGACCGGAAAACTACCCTCGGATACAAAAGAATCGAGGGCCCTGCATACAAAGGCAGCCCAGTTTTGCCTGCCCGAAGACGGAACCCTGTTCAGAAGAACATTCGATGGCCCACTCGCGATATGTCTAGGATGAGGGGATACCGAGTACGTTTTCAGGGATATCCACGAAGGCGCCTGTGGAAATCATTCAGGCACCGAATCATTGGTTCGAAAAATAATCAGAGCCATCCTGGACTGATATGAAAAAGGATGCGAAGGAGTTCGTACAAAAATGTGATGAATGTCAAAGACACGCTCCGATGACTCATTAGCCCAGGGAGCTGCTGCACTCGATTTTGTCACCATGGCAGTTCATGAAGTGGGAAATGGATATCGTTGGCCCCCTTCCATTGGCACCCGGTAAGGTTCAGTTTATATTGTTTATGACTGGCTATTTGTTTAAGTGGGTGGAAGCCCAGGCATACGAATAGGCCAAGGAGAAAGAAGTCATCGATTTCATTTGGGACCATATCATATGCCGGTTCGGGATGCCGGCCGAGATCGTATGCGACAACGGGAAATAATTCATCGGCAGCAAAGTAAGAAAGTTTCTTGAAGATCATAAGATCAAAGGGAATATATCGACACCCTACCGCCCTAGTGGGAACGAACAAGTAGAATCAACCAACAAAACCATACTCCAAAACCTCAAAAAGAGGTTGACCGACGCCAAAGGAAAATGGAAGGAAATCCTGTCCGAAGTCTTATAGGCATACCATACGACATCGAAGTCCAGTACTGGGGCCACCCCATCCTCACTGGTTTACACCGCCGAAGCTCTGATACCGATAAAAGGCAGAGAACCAAGTCTCAGGTTCCGATACACAATAAAGGAATCAAATGACGAGGCTATAAATACGAGCCTAGATCTATTAGACGAAAGGCGCGAAGCAACCCTTGTCCGGTTGGCCTCCCAAAAAAAGCGGATCGAGAGATATTACAATCGAAGGGCCAACCTTCGACATTTTAATATCGGAGACTTGGTGTTAAGGAAGGTCATGGTAAATACCCAGAACCAGAACGAAGGGAAGTTGGGACCAAACTGGGAAGGCCCTAATCAAATTATCGAGATTACCGGTAAAGGATCATACAAACTCGTAACAATGAACGGTAAGCAACTACCGAACAACTAGAACATAGCTCACTTGAAGCGATACTATTGTTAAAGTACGACCTCATTCATTTCCTTTTATTTATTTGCATTCCGAACTAACACTTGTAGGTAATCATCAAAGTACGATACAATCTTTAGGCCTGAAAGCACGCGTTGCACTCTTTTTCCCTTGAACTGGTTTTGTCTCAAATGTGTTTTCAGGCAAGGTTTTTAACGAGGCAATAATAAATCGTGCAAACTTAGAATTGAAGGCCGTTTACGAACCGGTATCAAAGATTACGACAACAATATTCGAGGCCTATCTACAATTGACCCCAAACACTGGGGGGCATTACCCTCGGATAACGATTTTAGCAAGGAAAGAAACTTTTTGATTGAATGGTCTCGGCTCGATCGATAGGATTTACTGTGAGGGCCAAACGGTCAAATGAACCATGCTCACATAGACTGCTTGAGCCCTGGCACAAAGCTTTTACACATGTGTAACTATTACGCACAAGAATAAAAAGAAGTCTCTACCTTGCGGATAAATATCTTGTCCCTTAAAAATTTCTCTTCTTTCTTAAAGAATTTCCTGCATACGATCCCTAAAAGGTATCGAGCCTAAGAGCCGCCTTATCTGGGTTCAAACAATCACTCCCAATTGGGGACTGCCATCCAAAAATAAACTCAGACGGCTCGGGCTATTGGAGCCCGGGGGAACAAGACTTATTAGGCAGCGCCCGAACCTTAAAGGCTACGGCCATCCCCATTCGGGAACTGTTATCTTAGGCAAGCGCGGATAACTCGAGGTGACAAGACCACTGGGCAACACCTTAATTAAGAAAGCTACGGCCATATTAAAATGGCTCAAAGACATCCACGACCCGTAATAAAAAACAAGGCCTTGAAAAATTTCAAAATCGGTTCTAAAGGCTACCCTCGACAAACTATAATCTAAAAATTATAAGTACTTTGGGGAAAGGTTTTCGGTCATATACCCCCACGATGCCTTAAACAAAATAATGTCGAAGGCGAGGCCTGTTCGAATCTCCGAACATGACCTAACTATCTCGTGCTAAGGTTTTCAAAAGTTTCGAGCAAAAATTGCATCGAGGCCAGGAGGTTCTGGGGAGGGTAATGTGTACGCAGACGTTACCCCTACTATGAGGTAGAGAGGCTGTTTCCAATAGAACCTCAGCATCCTTCCCTCCAAGAACTCCCCACCTTGCTCTTGGGGTGACTCGAACTCACAACCTCTTAGTTAGAAGTGGAGGTTGCTTACCATCAGAGGAACCCCTCTTGTCGCTAAGATAGTAGAGACTTGAAATTGCCAAAAGGGAGAAATTTATATATTCTGGAATATCTTTACAAAGGCCCTTCAAAGAACGACCTAGAACTGTAACAAAAAATATATACAGAATACAAAAACTGAAAAATCCTAAGGCATTTACGCCTGATCTTCGTCGGATCGTAATTCGTCACCAGCACAATCGGGGGCCTTCGGATTTTCGGAGCCCTCCTCACCTTCGTGTTCAGCTAGCTTCTTCTCCTCGACCTCAAGTCTTTTTGCCTCCTAGATTTCGGCAGATAGGTCGAAGCCTTGGGCATGGATTTCTTCGAGGGTCTCCCTTCGGGATAGCCGCCTCACGTATTCAACAGTGGTCTTCAGGCAGGCCTCTGCTGCTTCGACATCGGTCTTGTATTGAGCCACCGTCTCGTCAGCATCGGCCGAGGTTATCTCCAACTTGACCTCGTTATTTTGAGCTCTTTACCAAGGGCATCCTGTTCAGCGACGGCCAATCCCAGTTGTGTTCGGAGATCCTTACTTTGTTGAACCCATTTATTAGCTTTCCCCTTCGCCACCCGAAGTTGAACTTCTCTCGAAGACAACTTGGCCTGGATGATTTCCTTCTCCGAGGCCAGCAGATCCATCTAGCTTTCCCACCCATCGGCCATTACTTGAATTTCATTCATCTCCTTTCAAAGTTGGTAAATCTGGTCGATCTTCTACTGGACCTGCGAGGTATTGTCCTTAGCCATTACAACCGGTTCATTGTTCCTTACTTTAAAGATATTTACCTTTTCAACCAAGTTAGCATGCTCCCACCTTAGGACCGATGCTTTTTTCTGAGCCTCATCCAGCTCGGCTTGAAGTTCTTAATGACCCCTTCCTGCTGCTCGCTGAGAGGCTTGTACATATCCCTTTTTTGGACAAGCTCCTTGACCTCAAGCTCGAGCTGGTTGACCTCAACCCGGTACTAAAGGAAGCTATTGTGATGAAGTACCTAGGCCTGCAAAAAGGTGAAAAACGTGAGAAATATTAAAACCTAAGTTAATGTTCGAAGGAACATAATGATGCCTTACCCAATTCTGCGCCTGCTGCGCCTCATTGAAAAGTCACAGCACGTTCACCTCATTCATTTTTGCCTAGTCCTCCTCGGTCACCAGGCATCGGAGATAGCTGGCTATC
This sequence comes from Nicotiana tomentosiformis, assembly GCF_000390325.3. Lineage (NCBI taxonomy): Eukaryota > Viridiplantae > Streptophyta > Magnoliopsida > Solanales > Solanaceae > Nicotiana > Nicotiana tomentosiformis. The sequence continues at coordinate 119,673,070 of NC_090812.1, forward strand.
CCCACAGAAGCAGATAAAACCCGGGCATCCTACGAGACGGTCAGAATAATCGATCTATTGCGACCTGGGTCCACACCCAGAGCAGGGAATTGGTTGATCAATTTCGGGCTCGAGCTCGGCCCGCCAGTTTTCGAGGACGTGTCCTTCTTCAGAACTTCCAGGTTGCCCAGCCCGTAGAAAACTTCCAAAGCAGATGAGTCCACACCGTCAAAATAGGAATGAAGGGGATCGTCTGCGCCGTGGACTCCTTAATTGGACTTTTCCTTTCTTGCTTAAGCCTCCTCAAGCATGGACTCGGTATAAGAGGGCATCCCCGAAATCTCAATTATACCGGGCGCTTCCTTTGGAGCGGAGACGACGTCCTGGGGAGTCCCACCCCGGGTATCCACATCGATCTCTTGAGTTTGAGGGGGATCGACCTCACGAGTCTCCCCCTCGTATGCATCCTGCTTCCCGGGAAGGTCATCCCGTGGATAAAGAAAATGAGCTCATCCTCCGTCTCATCCCTTAGCCGAAGGAAAGGGTCAGATTACGGCACCCGAGAGCTAGAGCTCTTCCCGGGCTTGCGGGCCACACTCTTCTTTGGTTTCTTCACCTCAAAGCCCGGGGAGCCCGAAGGGTTTCTCTTCCTTTTCATCTTCTCCTCCACGGAAGCCTCGGGTTGCCCCTGATCACGTCCAAAGCACACCTCAATAGAGATATGAAACGGTCGTATGCAATAATAAATACCCAACTAGGAGTCAGGGTGGAATCCACTGGGAGCTAGGATGGGAGTTAGGGGCATATATTTCAATTGAGCAATTGGATTATCTAGATTGCATTTCCAGAATAAGGATTTGTTTTCTATTTTTACTGTTAATCTAATGATTGCAAGAATTGAATTTACTCTAATGTGACATTCGAGCTTCAAGAATTGACTTTACTTATCAAGGACTCTTGCTCTATCATGTAGGTCATGGTGGACTCCAAACTCTTCCTCCTCTACTTTCCATTTGCCTAGCTCACTTAAGAAGTTTAGTACTCAATCCAAAGATTTATGAAAGGTTCGCTCATCTCTCTCAAGAGAATGTCGCAAGTACGGCTTCAAGTACCATAGCCTTGTCCCTCATGTAGATCGCCACTAATGTAAGTTCACTTGGCTTGAAATCAAGTAGGACTTCGTTCGGTATGTAATGAAGGCTTTTGGATTAGGGTTGGATATAGTATGGGTGAGTGGTTACACCTTTCCTTAAGCACTCCATTTTTATCATTTCTCGGCTCACACTTTGCCAATTCTTAGAGGCACTTTCTTTTCATTAGGGACTAGAGAGACTTAAAATCACTCTTTCTTGATCATTTCATTATTTTTCTCCCTTTTTGATTTCTCCATGTTTGGGATCATTACCTCTTTTTGAATCCCTTCAACCCTTTCACTTATTCACTTTTTGAATTTTTCTTTTTGTTCCTTTCTTTTCTTTCCTTCTCTTCTCATTGAGATCATTTCTTCTCTCTTTTTGTGCCTTGATACCTTTTTCAAGCTCTTCGTCTCTCTCCCAAACTTACGTTTTAGCCATTTGTTACATAAGAGTGTTAAGAAAATCTCGGGTGCCAAGAGAGGGTCACGACAAAATGGGTAAAGGCTTGTAACATGGTTATCAAATAAAAAAGGATAGAGGCTCAAAGGGGTTGACTAGGTATAATGACATTGGTTAGCAATAGAAAACTCAAACGGGCCAAGGAGGGCCTACAATCACTTTTCAAACCAAGCAAACTTAGGATTTCGTCTTGAAACACATTCGGGACAAGTTCTAGACTCTTCGCACGGATACTTGGACTAGCAACAATTCATCTCACCCCTCACGTAACCGAATTATTAAAGAGGACAGAGTCGAGGGCCCACAACGACCACATTCAAGTTTAAAATTCACTATGGTCTAATTAAATCACTCGATGATTGCCAAAGTCAACACAAGAGTCACGAAGTCACTAACTAGAGCTAATTCTTTTAGAAAACTTATTTTTAACCATAATCACGTAGTTAAGTGTGTTAGTACCAATTGAAGCATGTTTGACTTTTCGAGCATGACTTAATTACTACTACTATTATTACCTAAAGACCAAAAACAGACTCATTCCCTTAAGAAGGTTGTCACGCCATCCATCGTTGGGACGAGTCACCCGGTTCACACAACATCTACCTTTGGAAAGAACCGTGTCATTAAGAAAACCAAAGGCTTATTATCTACTAAAACATAAAAAGAAGCTACTAAATCAAACAAAGAAGCTACTAAATCAAACAAAGAACTAATAAATAAACAAAAATAAAGAAGCTACTAAGCAAAAACTACTGAAGATAGAATGAATGTACATAATGAGAGAAAGAGAGAGAGTATATACATAATAAGAAAAAAAGAGAATAATATCAAGTTATTAGAGGCCAAGTGCCTCAAAATGTATCAAATGTGATCAATAAACTCCCCCCCCCCCGAATAAAGATAAGCATTGTCCCCAATGCTTAACAAAACAAGATTAAAAGAGGGGAAAGAGTGAAGAAATCTCCCTATAGCTCCTTGGACATCTCTGTGTCCTCATCAATGTAACCGCCCTCAGTCTCATCCAACTGAATCTCATCATCCTCAACACTGGGTGTGGCTGGGTTGGTGAACATCTGACGCACTGCCTCGGCAGTGTCGGTAGCAAGTTCTGGCTTCTCAGTCTGGCCAGTTGGTTCCACCGATGTTGTTGGTGCTGTAGGATCTGGGCCTTAATGGAGTGGGTCAATCAACGTGTCAAATGGAAGATCTCCGGTTGTAGCAAGCGTAGTCACCTGTCTTCGGAGCGTGTCCACTGACTTCTTGCTGGCCTGGAACTTTCTCATATTCTTTACTTCTTTTCCCAGCTCTTCAATCACTGACCCGTGCTGCACCAAGGTCGCCATAATTGTGTTCTGGTTCTCTAGGATCCTCTTTAATGTCTCCTCAACTGTCGGGGGAAAATGAGGTGCCTGAGCAGTAGATTGTGTTGCAACAGTACTGGATAAGTCAGACAGCTTTGTAGTTTCTGTCTGCATCCAGTTGTTGAGGCTCGCCAATGTTTAAGAAACTCACAACACAGAAAGTGGGGCAGTAGGCATGGGCACTGGCTTCAAAGCCGAAGTGGAAGTTGTAGCAGGAATTGTAGAAGGGGTTGCGGATGATGGCGGAGGCATAGCTGCGGCACTGGAGGAAGGCTCGACCGAAGTGGATGGAACAATAATTGCATCAACATCTACCATAGCTGGCTCATCAGACTGGCCCGCAGTGGTAGGAGGCTGAACTTTCTTCTTCGGGTTGTTCGCATCCATCAGTGAATACCAAGTAAAAGGCTTCTTCGGCCTCACCTTTGTGTCATAATCCCTTGGCTCTACCCTCGTATTTGTGAGGTATTCTGTGATAGTGTTGGGATACGGATAGGACGAGTCATCTTGTCGAGCAATCACTGACATATTGGCCGACATCACGTCCCCCACATTGATAGGGTACCCAACCATAATAGAAGCAACCAAGACTGCCCGAGGAATTGGAAGGTAAGTCTCAAAACTTAGCGTGCTCCTGTGGATAGGAACCCCAGCGGTAATCCATGGTGGTGGTGGCCCTGGTGCTGCTAGAATCTCTGCTAACCAAGGTTGGGCTGCATCTCTCATTTCAAGCTTCTCCAAATATTCCTTTGGATCGACATCTTCAAAACCTAAGTATGTGTTGAGTGTATTCTGATCAAATGTCACTCTGAGGTTACGCACTTTGGTGACCTTTGTCCCCTTTTTGAGATGTGCCACATTGGCGTAGAATTCACAGACAAGGTACTCTTTGGCATCCATGACACTTTAGGTTAACCACATCTACCCCTTGCGTTCCTTGAACTGTCTCACTACTACTGGGTTGTACCTCTCCAAATCTTTCAGCTAAAACTATCGCTCAAGAGTAAGCGAGCTTACTGGCCACTATGTTCGAAAGCTGGTGAAGGCGGCCAAGCTGACAAAACGGTTCTCCCAGACTTCTTTCTTCTTAGACCTTTCAAGGCCGACAGCTGTAGCATCACCCCCTCTGCCATCATCGGGGATATCTTGAATTGGTGTATCTTGTGCCTCAGGAACAGGTGTAGCCGATGGCTCAAAAGCCTGACTAGCACTTTTCGATCCCTCAGAAGTGTTATGAGATGAGGACGACTTATCCCTGAGTTGGTATCTTCCTTTCGGCCTTGACTGTACGGCTGACTGCTCTTGAATAGAGGCTGAGTTGCCCTTTGATGCTTCCCTAGACGAGACATAAGATCTTGTCTCAGAGAGATCTGCACCTCTCCCTCCGCTGGTTGTTGCTTTCTTTGTTATTGTTGGTCGAGGGGTAAGGCACTCTTGCCTCGACCCCTAGAAGGTTCACCCCCCATTTAGAAGTGTCGCCTCTGCCTCTAGATCGTACCATTATCTGTATCAAGCAAAGGTGATTGTTAGTTGCAATTCCATGTTCAGACGTACAAGGAGATATGCATGTATACACCAAGAAACATAGTGAGCTTCACAGTTAAAACATGCTTGAAGTAGAAGGATCTGCGGTCCACATAATTTTCTTGCAGTCGTAGATGAGGCCTTGCGGTCCGCACAATTTCACCTGCAGCCGCACCTATGAATCCCAAAAAGTGCCATCTCTCTAATGATAGAGAATTGCCTGATGTGCGGCCGCAACCTATTTTTTGTGGTCCGCATAATTAAACCTGCGGCCGGACAATTGAGTCAAAAAATGTAGACTCTCTGATGACAGTAAAAGGGCTGTCTTGCAGTTGTGATGGAAAATCTACGGTCTGCACGTTTTATATTGAGGTCGCAGATCCCTTCTTTCACATTATTACTCTAAAAACACTATATGCGGACCGCATAATTTCAGGTGCGGCCGCAGAAATCATAAACTACAAACAATCAATTTTTCTATCTAGGTTTTGCAAATTATGTGAAAATTTTGACATGGCAACAACATAGAGGCATGAAAATATGTTGACCCAGTCCCTATAGAGAATGTATTAGTTAACCCACTACATATTTACCCCTACATGAATGCACAATTGAATTTTATTGACAAATGGCCTAAACAAATGACTAAAAGTTTACAAATTAAAAGAAAAAGATTAACAAGAAATTGAAGCATACCAGATGAATGAGTGTGAAGAGTGACTGATCAAATATATTGTGTGTGTGGACAGATAGATTCACCAAGAAATTACACGAGGGTACTGTTTTTGTGCTCAAAGAGGGAAAGAAAAAATTATATAGTAACCTTTATTCCTCTATTTATACTACTTGGTTTTGCTAAGGTAACGAAGGTTGAGTGCGGCAGCCCAATTTTAATTACAGTCCGCACTCGGTTACCTGGGTCTTCTATTTTGATTCTTCATTTGCGGTCCGCAAAATTTTGTGTGCGGCCGCAGATTTCCTCTTGCGATCGCACATCGACCTTTTCTCTGACAGACTAAAATTCAGAGAGTTTGCATTTCCTACTTTCCATTTGTGCAGTCCGCAAGCTAATTGTGCGGCCGCAATACACTTTTTCTGTAGCAACCATAAATGTGCGATCCGCACAAAACAACAGGGGGCCGAATTCTTTCAACACTTAGCCATATTTTTGTCCACAGTTCCTGTAAGTTATACTCAGCCTTGTATCACACTTCAAATCAAGTTAGCACAAAAATAATACCCAACTACAAAAGAAGAAAAGAAACATGGGTTACCTCCCAAGAAGCGCCTAATTTAACGTAACGCCACGACGCAAAATACCATAAAAGAAACACGTGGCTATCTCCAACATTTCCCAAATAGTGTTTGACCTAGTGACCATTGACTCGGAATACTTCATTGTTTTTGTTCTTCAAATCCATTGCACTAAAATGTGTCACACCCACAATTTCAAAAGGACCGCTCCATTTAGACATTAGCTTCTCGGGAAACATTCTCAACCTTGAGTTGAACAACAATACAAGATCTCCTACCTTGAACTCTTTGTTCCAAATATATTTATCATGAAGATATTTCATCTTTTCTTTGTACAGGGACGAACTTGCATAAGCATGGTACCGGAACTCATCCAATTCATTTAAATGTGCAACCCTTAAGTTATCGGCTACATCCCAATCAATTTAACTTCTTTAGAGCCTACATGGTCTTGTGCTTTAGTTCTACAGGAAGATGACAACCTTTTTCGAACACCAATCGGTATGGAGACACTCCGATAGGTGTTTTGTAAGCCGTCTGATAAGCCCACAGTGCATCATCAATCTTCTTGGACCAATCCATCCGATTAGCATTCACCATTTTGGACAAAATGCTCTTTATCTCCCGGTTGAATACATCCACTTAACCACTAGCTTGTGGATGATAGGGAGTTGTGACTTTATCAGTAACACCATACTTGCCAAGTAAAGTGTTGAAAGCCTTGTAGCAAAAATGTGATCCCATATCGCTTATAATGGCCCGCAGAGTACCAAACCTTGTAAAAATATTCTTCTTCAAGAACGCCACCACACATATTGCCTCAATATTGGGTAGAGCAATGGCCTCAACCCATTTGAAAATATAATCAACCGCGACCAAGATGTAGGTGTTTCCGCTAGAACTCACAAAAGGACCCGTGATGTCAATACCCCATACATCAAAAATATCAATCTCTAGAATGGTGGTGAGAGGCATTTTATTTTTCTTTGAGATTCCACCGGCCCGTTGACATTCATCATATCTTCGACGGACAAAGCCGAAACGTCGACCACAAATGAATTCACTAGCTCACTAGCATCTTTATAAAGAGTGGTCCAATAGAAACCGTAACTTAGCACTTTGGCCGCCGTTCTTGCTCCACCATGATGACCACCGTATGGCGAAGAATGACAAGCCCCAAGAATTTTACCTTGCTCTTCTTCCGGTACACATCTTCTAATTACCCCATCCGTACAAATCCGAAAAAGGTATGGTTCATCCCAATAATATTCTTGACAATCCCATTTGAGCTTCTTCCTTTGGTTTGAAAAGAACTCATCCGGGATGATTCCACACACAAGAAAATTTTCTAGATTCACGAACCATGGCACCTCTTTCATTGAAATAGCCAAGAGTTGCTCATCGGGGAAGGAGTCATTGATTTCAAGGCCATCATGCGGCCTCCCCTCCTGCTCCAAACGAGACAAGTGGTCCACCACTTGGTTTTCACTCCATTTTCTATCTTGGATGTCAATATCAAACTCTTGCAATAAAAGCACTTATCTCATCAACCAAGATTTTGAATCTTTCTTACTTATAAGATAACGAAGTGCCGCATGATCCGTGTGGATAATGACCTTTGACCCATCAAGTACGGGCAGAACTTCTCAACTGCAAACACAATGGAAAAGAGCTCTTTCTCTATAACGGTGTAGTTGACTTGGGCACTATTCATGGTCTTACTAGCATAGTAGACTAGGTGAAAAATCTTTTTGATGCATTGTCCCAAAACAGCCCCAACTACTACGTCACTTGCTTCACACATGAGTTCAAAAGGGACACTCCAATTTGGAGAGGTGATGATGTGGGTAGTTTTCATCGAAGTTGAACTTAGCATCCTTTTAGAGAAGCTTGCACAAATTGGAAAAACCCCGCGTGGCCTAAGAAACTCTGCACACCCTTCACCGAAGTTGGGGGTGGAAGATTAGAAATTACCTCAATCTTTGCCTTGTCAACTTCAATTCCATTATTTGAGATTTTGTGGCCAAGGACAATGCCTTCCTCGACCATGAAATGACACTTCTCCCAATTGAGCACTAAATTTGTTTATTCACATCTAGCCAACCCTTTATCCAAATTTGCAAGACAATCATCAAAAGAATCTCCAACCACCGAGAAGTCATCCATGAACACTTCAAGGTAGTCCTCCACCATGTTCGTGAAGATAGCCATCATACACTTTTGAAAAGTCATTGGTGCATTGCACAAACTAAATGGTATCCGCTTGAAGGTGAAAGTACCATAGGGACATGTAAATATTGTTTTCTCTTGATCCTCCGGAGCAATAAGAATTTGGTTGTAGCCCGAATACCCATCAAGAAAGCAATATAAAGCACGACCGGCCAATCTATCAAGCATTTGATTTAAGAAAGGAAGTGAAAAATGATCCTTCCTTGTGACTTTGTTGAGCTTGCGATAGTCCATACACACCCTATATTTGGTCACCGTTATTGTAGAAATCAACTCATTCTTGTAATTTGTGACCACCTTCATGCCCCCTTCTTCGGGACACATTGAACCGGAGAAGTCCGCGGACTATCGGAGATGGGGTAGACAACCCCGGCATCCAACCACTTGATAATCTCCTTTTTGACAATTTCTTGCATAGCCTCATTGAGTCTCCTTTGATGTTCAATAGATGGTTTGGCGCCTTCCTTCAAGTTGATCTTATGCATGAAAAATGCGGGGCTTATTCCCCAAATATCCGTCAATGTCCACCCAATATCTTTCTTCCTCTTTTGTAGCACCGCCAATATAGAATGTACCTGCACGTTAGTCAAACAAGAGGAAAGAATAACCGGTAGAGTAGAACAAGGGCCAAGAAATTCATACCGAAGATGTGGAGGCAATGGTTTCAACTCCAAGGTAGGAGGCTCTTCAATGGAAGGCTTTGTAGGAGGAGTTGTCCTATGTTCAAGATCTAAAGATAATTTCCGTGGTGCATAATTGTACGACCACATTCCTTGCAAAGAGTTCACACATTCCATGAAGCCATCCATCTCGTCATTATCAAAGTTGAGCAAGACCGCCTCCAATATATCACCAACATTGATCATAGCACTTGTGTCATCCACAATATCATCGGTCACCAAGTCCACAAAAGAACACACCTCATTGCTATTTGGTTGCCGCATGGACTTACACACATGTAACACCACTTTTTCATCACCAACCCAGAAAGTGAGTTCTCTGGCTTCAACATCACAAAGAGTCTTCCCCGTAGCAAGGAAATATCTTCCAAGAATAATAGACACCTCATAATCAACTTCACAATCTAGAATGGCAAAACCCGCTAGAAGAATAAATTTTTCAACACAAACCAAGACATCTTCAATCACTCCCAAAGGTCTCTTCATAGTACGATCGATCATTTTCAATCTCATAGAGGTAGGTCTTGGTTTCCCAATTCCCAAGTTCTTGAAAACCGAATAGGCCATCAAATTGATACTTGCCCCAAGAGCACAAGGAGCTTTTTCAAACTTGGCACTTTCAATTGTACAAGGAATCATGAAAGCACCGGGATCTTCCAACTTAGGAGCCATTGAATGCACAATTTCACTCACTTGATGAGTGACTTTGATAGTTTCATTGACCGCTTCTTTGTCACGAAATCCTTCATAAATGTTGCATAGCCGGGCATTTGCTCTAAAGCTTCAACTAATGGAACATTGATTGAGAGACTCTTCATCATTTGAATGAACTTCTTGAATTGATTCTCGCCATTTTTCTTGGTAAGTCTTTGAGGGTATGGAGGTGGAGGCTTAGGCCATGGTGCCTCATCCTTTGCACTACCGGCTCCAGTATATCAATAATATGATCCCTAGACGGGTTCACATCCTCTTAAGTCTCTTCCACACTATCATCAATATCAATTCAAACTTCATCATTTGATTGCACCACATTGTTTGGGACCTCTTCTTCTTGTACCACTTGCTCATCATCCACAAGTTGCTTTTGACTTGAGGTGGGTGCATTCCCACCACTTCTAATTCTTGTAGTAGCTGCCATATCATGCCTCATGTTGTTTTCACCCTGTGGGTTTACTACCGTGTCACTTGGTAGTGCCCCCTTAGGATGAGAATTTAAAGCTTGAGAGATTTTCCCCATTTGAACTTCTAAGTTGCGGATCGATGTGTTGTGTGAGGCAAGTTGGGCATCCAAATCGGCATTCTTTTCCATTATTTATTTGAACATGTTCTCAATACGCCCCACCTCATTGTTTGAAAAACTTGGGCCATGGGAAGGATAAGGAGGCGTGTTGCTCGGTTGTTGATACATCAGGGGCCTTTGAAAACCCGACCCCCGATTTCCTTGATTATTGTTTCATCCGCCTTGATTGTTACCCCCAATTTCCTTGATTGTTGTTGTTATGCCAATTCCCTTGATTGTTGCCACTCCAATTTCCTTGGTTGTTAGAATTCCAATTGCCTTGATTGTTTTAAGGTCGCTATTGTTGTTGGTTTGGGCCTCGAAAGTTGTTTCGTTGCCCTTGAAAGTTGTTCACATATTGCACCTCCTCTTCTTGTTCATTGTAAGAATCAGCTTGATCAAAACCACTATCTTCTTGCACATAATTCTTCACTCGATGTTGCACTTGTGGACCCTTGGTCTATTTTTTGTTCACTATCATGTCCACTCCCTACATGGCATTGACTTGCTTAGGACTTTTCACTTGTTGAAGTTGAGCCTTCGCTAATTGATTCATGGTGGTAGTCAATTCGGAAATAGCTTTCCCATGGTCATGCAACTCTTTGTGAAGGTGGATCACGTTCGGATCACCTTGTGGAACATTAGCCTGGGATTGCCACGACGATGATGTTTCTTACATTTCATCTAAAATCTCACACGTCTCCGCATAGGGCGTAGTCATGAAGTTCCCACCGGCAAGTTGATTCACTACACATTGGTTGGTTATGTTAATCCCACGATAGAAAGTTTGTTGAATCATATTCTCTGTCATATCGTTGTTGGGGCATTCCTTAACCATCGTTCTATAACGTTCCCATATCTCGTGTAGTGGTTCATTTGGCTCTTGCTTGAATGCCAAAATCTCATCCCTAATTGTAGCCATGTTCCCTGAAGAGAAGAACTTAGAAATAAAAAATTTCCGCCAACTCATCCCAAGTATAAATGGAATGGTTCGGCAAACGTTCCAACAAATCTAAAGCTTTTCCTTGTAGAGAGAAGGGAAAACTCCTTAGCTTCAATACATCCTCAGAGACATTTGTTTGTTTGCTCCCCCAACACGTGTCCACAAACCCCTTCAAATGTTTGTATGCATTTTGACTTGGAGCACCGTTGAAGAAACCTCGTTGCTCTAGCAAAGTGAGCATTACATTGGCGATTTGAAAGTTGTTCGCCCTAATATGGGGAGGGACTATTGCACTAGCATATCCTTCATTGCGTAACACCCGGTGTGGAGCCGTCCGTGGTGGAGGTAGAGCGAGGACATTATTATGAGGCACTCGGCCTCTTCTATTGACTTGATGTTGAAGAGGAACCTCATCAACTTGGTCATCCTTGGCGTCCACACCCCCCAAAGGAAAAAGTTTGAGCTCATTGTTCGCCATGGTTGTAGCTACGGTTTCTCAAACAAATTAGTAACACGGAAGGAAAAGAAGGTATTCTAAAAACACACTCAAATATATAGCTAACACCGTTTTTAACTCCCCGACAACGACGCCAAAAATTGATCACGTCCAAAGCACACCTCAATAGAGATATGAAACGGTCGTATGCAATAATAAATACCCAACTATGAGTCAGGGTCGAATCCACTGGGAGCTAGGATGGGAGTTAGGTATATATTTCAACTAAGCAATTGGATTATCTAGATTGCACTTCCACAACAAGGATTTGTTTTCTATTTCTACTGTTAATCTAATGACTGCAAGATAAAGAAAATAGACTAGAGATAATTATTTTTAGGGTTTTTCCAAATAGGTAAAAGGCCCAGGGTTGTGACCATAACCTAGGTGTTTGCCTAATGGGATAAAAACGTTAATGCTTGTTTTGTTGATTGGAGTGTATTATAACTCTCAACTCTACATTACCCACTCAATACCTCTCAATACCAAATTGGTATCACCCAAAACAGTTGATAAGAGCTCAAGTCGGTTTATTACTATCTCTAGGTTGAACCCTTTAATTGGGTTAATCAATTTCTCAATTAACCCAATTCCTTTTTAGCTAAGTTATCCTAGACTAGGTCCCTCTTTCTCAAGTAGAGACTAAGTCAAATAGGCATGAACAAATGGGTATCACCTAAAACAGTTGATAAGAGCTCAAGTCGGGTTATTACTATATCTAGGTTGAACCCTTTAATTGGGTTAATCAATCTCTCAATTAACCCAATTCCTTGTTAGCTAAGTTATCCTAGACTAGGTCCCTCTTTCTCAAGTAGAGACTAAGTCAAATAGGCATGAACTATGTTTGTAACCATTAATTCTATAATTAAAGCATGAACTAAGCTAAATAATCACACGTAATCATAAACAAACACTAAATTAGATACCCATGAGGTTTAGACACTAGGGTTGGGTGACAACCCTAGTAAACATCTATCTACTCATAGTGGGATTTGAAGAAAATAAGGGAGAAAAACTAATTAAACTCATAATGGATGCTTAAAATGATTAAATCTAATGTAAATACACCAAAGTAATGTAAAACTTCTCAAAGTAGTAAAGAAAAACAACTACAGCAACTTCAGATGTTCAAACGTAACCTAATTTTCTAAAACTCGTCTATTTATAGAAGGATGAAAATCTTAGACAAAAATATCCCTCGGGAGGTTCTGCGGCCGCACAATTCCATATGCGGACCGTAGATTTCTTCATCTGGTAGGAAGCAGAGTTCTACGGCCGCATATTTCTGGGTTGCAGTTGCATAATTCTTGTGCGGTCCGCAATTCACAGAGGCTTCTGGACTTGGTCTTTTTGTATACTCTCTGATCTTCGACTCTTAGCCCAGTTTTGCGGTCGCACAATTCATGTGTGGTCCTCACTTTGCGCAAAGTCCTGCTAAACGTCTCTCCTTTGGTTTGCGGTTGCAGATGGAATTTTGCGGTCCGCAATTTCTTCTGCAGCTGCATAATTCCTTTTGCGAACCCCACACTTGTGCTTCTGTGCCCTTTATTGCCTTGTGCTTCGAAATACTTCTTTTTGAGTCGGATTTCATCTCGGGAGACCAAACTTCCAGCATTCATGCAATTTTGCACAATTTCATTAGTTTCGGGAACACAATTCAATTGCTTTTGGACTAAAACATAAGCTAAAAGGCGCTAATAAGAAGTCAAAATCCTCACTTATCAGCCCCGCAACGGAGGGATCAACGGACAAGGACTCCTCGTCGTCCCCTTCCAAAGGCCTAAGTTTGGTGGTCTTAGGCAAACCTACAACAACGGAGGGAAAGGAAAGTCATTATGATGAAAGATAGAAACATGGTATTAACTATTGAGAAAGAGGCCTTACCATGAGAACGGGCCTCCCATCGGCCCTTCGAGAGTCCACGCCATGTGCGCTCGGAGTACGACATCTGAGTACAGATGCCCTCGATCCATTCCTTTAGCCAAGGGACCGCATTCAGAACCCGGGCGACAGCTGCATAACCACAAGCATGGATAAGAAGAAGGAAAATGAAGGAAAAGAAAATATTTGACGCTCGAAGAGAGATTGAACTTACGAGACGCGTTCCACTTCTCAGGGAATGGCATGTACTCAGGGGGAATCATGTCTTCGGTCTTCACCGGAACGTAGCATCCCTGCAAGCCCCAGTCTCGGTCTTCGTCAATACTCAAAAAGGTGGCCTTGCTGGCCCGACGAGTAAGCTTGTTCAGTCCCCCTCATAAAATTTAGGGACTGTATAATTGAAGTAGATGATCGACCGTGAACCGACGAGACTCGATCTTGTTCATGAAGTAGCAGAGGAGGATCATGATTCTTCATAACGATGAATGAATTTGCCCAAGGCACACCTCGTACCTCTTGCAAAAATCCAGAACAACCGGGTCCATCGGGCCTAGCGTGAAGGAGTAAGTGTAAACACTTAATTACCCCTTCAAGTAGGTAGTAATGGCATCCTCTGGCCCGGGGACTACTACGTCTTTGCCTTCCCAATTGCAGTCCTTTTGGACCATGGGAAGAACGTCTTCAGTCACGGAGCATATGTAACTTGATGCTCCTTCACCTCTGTCCTATTTGTGTGAGGGTTTCTCAACCTTAAAGTCGTCTGCAGTTGAGAAGCCTCGGGAATGAACACTTTCAAGGGAGGCTCGGCGGCCGGTTCGTTAGCAGCCACCTCGGGAGAAGCCGTTTCGAGGGAAACTACTTCAGGGGCAACCGCCTTAGTACCGGCGATCGGTTGAGAAGATGAAGAGGCAACTTGTTGAAGAACAGATTTGGATAATTTGGCCATTGTTATCTGGGAGAGGTTTGAAAATTTGAAGAAAGAACGTGAAGTTTTGGAAAAACGAGTTTTGAAGATGAAGAACAAAGTATGAAGATTTGAAGGAAATCTAGGTAAAACCCCGGAAATCACTATGAAAATTGAAGAACAATGATGAAGAAATGAAGGTTTGGGTGAAGTTTGATGATAGCCGGAAAGCTCGAAGGTAAACAAAGGATAAAGGCTTTTATAGGGAAACAGGCGACGCTTCGTATTCAGGGGAAACCAACCGATGAGCGACATGTGTCCGAAGTCAGAACGACGCGACTGATAGGACGGTTTGGCTCCCTCGTCGTAACATACGAAGGAAGGACCCTAAGAACATCTATCGTTTCCCATCGTTTCGGCAAGCCTACTCTCTAAGAAATGAAGGGACTATCTGTATACGGGTAAAACCGAGCCTAGTGAGCACCTCGATTTTCCGGGGAGGCAAACTGAGCAGGGACTTGAATGTAAGGAATCAAAATCAGAGCGAGGATCCGCTAGTATTAGGGCTCGAGCAAAACACCTGCCCTCGGAGGCATTGGGACCACATCCTCCGGGTCCGGTTCGAGTCCCAAGACTTCGGAAAGCATTATCAAATAACTGCACACGACTAACAAATGGTTGTGAAGTCCGTGCCCAAACGGATATCACGGTGTGAATCTCGGCCCGTATCGGCAGAAAATCATTGATTAGCGAAAAGAAAGATTTTTACCTTTTTTAGAATTGTACCTATGATAAAACTCCCCTACTATATAAAGGAGAAGCTTATTATTATTCATTAGGCATACTGTAACACGCATAGCAAGGCAATATACTTTTGTTCTCTCTGTTTCTAATAGTTATTCAAAGTTCTTGTTTTTGTTCTTAAGTTCCTCATTAGTGCAAACTCGGAATCGAAGGCAGGTTCCTCGTTAAGCCAATAACCGAGCTTAGACTCGCTCTTATCATTGGTTTGGCCATTTATTACGTCTTTTATTTTCTTAATCTAACGTCATTGATTACTTGTATTGAATTATCCCACATATCATTAAAATCGCATATAAATTCGATTGTTATCAATTTTGAAGGGTAAACAAACTTGAACTTCACGTATCTAGATTATTTGAAAATAATATATATTCAAACTTATCCGTCAACTTTTGACTATCATTTAAAATTACTTGTAATTATTTTTTAAAATTTAAACTCTCTTCCTCGAAAATTTCTTCTTACGAGTACTTTGGTGTGGAAAAAGAGCTGTATAGATCAACCACTTATTCTGTTGCTTACCACTATTTCTTATTTTGGAACTCGAGATTAAATTCTCATCAATTTTAAAGTAGAACTAATAGTCCTGCACTAGCACAAAGTGTTATTTTTTGCATCTAACTTAAGAGTATTTCAATCTTATTTTATATTGCAATGATTGGAGTCAACAGAAATTGTCTGCTTAGGTTGAGGAGTAAAAAGTCAAACTTCGATTAGATCAAAGTTTATACTACATCAAGCCGGTTCATTTTCAATTGATTTTTTGTTGATTGTGCATTTTGTGCTCAGAGGAATGCTTTTAAAAAATTAACCATAATGCATAACCTTTCTTGGAGAGAGGGTACAATGTATTTTATTTATATATGTGTGTATAAAAATCCTTGACGTGTTTTTGCAGGTCAATCATTGCATTAATTCCAACTTCCCCGGTTAAATTGGCTTTTGTCGGGTTCACAAAGTAATTAATACTTTTTTTCATGAAAAATATTCTTAGAAGCAATATGATAGCAATAATAATTATTGACCAAAAAAAATGATAGTAATAGTAGAATGTGATTATCCAGCTCAGTTTCTGAGAATTGGAAAGCAAAGGCAAGTTAGGCAGAAAGCAAAGATAACGAATTTCACGGGTTCAATTACTGTCGTATCCGAGTTGGTAAAATTCATAATGAACGGCAATGATGCCACTTGGCCAGGTTTAAATCAGAGTTTGAAAATTGCCAATTAGTGTAACCACTGAGGCCAAGGGAACTCAAGAAGAATTCAGTTGAATCTTCATTTGTTTAACAACTTTTCACCAATGTGTAACTAATTTACCCTGAGCCAAAAAATCATGGCAGTAATCGGAATTCAGAAGGTTTCAGTATGCACTCAAATATCTAGCAATGTGACTACTTAGAAAGACAAAATCAAGATTTTAAGTCAGTTGTCGAAAAGTACCACTGCTTATAATACTTCTTTTGGCACGAGTTTTCCTATACAGTTAAGCAGGCGAAATGCTTCCAGTGGCTAAATCTTGCCCACAGATTCAATCATGCAAGTGTTGCAAAAACAATATTGAGCTACCAACCCCATAACCACCAAATTTTATAGCAATGACAGGTCTTTATTTATGTAAACCCAATACATTAGTTTTTTATTTTTATTTTTTACTTGGTTTCTTTTGGGTTTTATCAAAGGAAGAGGATTATGATATATGTTAATAGGTCTTTAAAGTTAAGCAGAGTAGCCTAGGTGAGAGGGCAAAGATTTAGTTGGAGGGGAGGGGGGAATCTGTTTAGTTGCAAATAGGTTAGAGGTGCATAACTCCTGGTCATTTCCAATCACACATACCTAGTACGAAAATATAAATTCAAGGGAAGAAGATTTTAATAGCAAAACCTAGAAAAAGAAAATTAAAGGATTTTGTAGTAGGGGTCCGTGGTTAGGTATCTTTACAGATAAAGAAAGGATAACTATAGATCGGAGTTTATGATTTATATCAGTATGAAGCAGGTGCTTCATATCCATTTTTGTCATCTACCATCTTTCTAGTTGTACTAAACAAAGAATATAGTAATACTACCCCTACAATTTATTTTAGAAACATTTATGTCTTCACTAGCTAATAAATCCGCCACTTGGAGAGTCACTAGACATTAATGGAAATTCAATAAAATTGTTTGGCCTATAAATCTTTTTTTAGATTAAACATTCATCAAACAAGATTTATCTGTGTCCAATAATCCTCGGGAAATTGCACATTTCAATTTTAAAACATCATCCCCATTCATCCCCATTCTTCCCCTAATACACACAGAAGTACAATGGCATCAATAAAAAGAAGATTCTGTTATGGTTCTTGATTTTGTTGATTCATTGGTCCCTTTTCAAGAAATTCCCATTTACTCCAAGATTGCAATCTATAGGTGGGCACCGAATTTTTACTTGCTCCTAATAAAAACATTGGTACATCACATGGGCCAAGTTTCATGTTCAAACATACAAAGAGGAAAAAAGAAAAAAGAAAAAAGAAAAAATAAATTGGTGCAGTAGTTGAGAACAATAAATAGAAAAACGTGCATATATACGAAGAGTTCCTTTTTTTTTTTCTTTCTGGTCAAAATAGTATTACTGTATCATTACTGGTTTTATGATAATTGAACTTCCATGGCTGCTCGGACAATGCATAAAAAATTGTTTATAGCTATATATCGAATAGAAGGATCTATCTACTCTAGGGAACGCCAGTTTCCTACAGCTCAATTATGGAGTTAATTAGTTTGAACTTCTGGTCAAATTGCGTTTCGTGTTTTGACAGCCGATTCGACCATAAGCTTCCATTCCATTCGATTGTTAATTCTCCATTCATGCATTATTCAGAATTTCACGGTTTTGTTATTCAACTTTAAGTTTGTTGCCTTAAATGGCATTATACAACTAAGCTATACACGTGTATCACAAAAAATAATACTCCCTTCGTTTCAATTTATGTGAACCCATTTGACTGGGCACGAAATTTAAAAAAAAAGAGAAGACTTTTGAACTTGTGGTGTAAAATGAGGCACATATATTTTGTGTGGCTATAAATCATTGCATAGGGGTAAATTATTTCCAAATAAGGAAAGAGGTTATTCTTTTTGGCACAGACTAAAAAGGAAATAAATTCACATAAATTGAAACGGAGGGTGTATGAATATTGAAAGAAGCTATTTTTTAGCACAAAAAAAAAATTAGACAAAAAAAGATAGCCCGGTGCAAAAGATATCCGCGTTCACGACGGATCCGGGAAGAGGCCGCATCCCGAGGTGTGTGTTGCAGACCATCAACCCTAATACAATTACTGTATTAATTAGTGATTATTTTTACCGCTCGAATCTGTGATCTATAGGACATGGGGAGACAACATTTAGACGGCCACTTTTATAAAATTGTCATGCAGGTATAGCAACTTTTCTTATATAATATTAGCGTGATACCATCTAAATAAATCATTTTCTGACTCAACATACACCATCCAAATATCTTTCACCATATTGTAAGTATAGGGTGCCTTTTAATTTTCTCTTAAGTGGAACCGAGCCATATGGACACTATGTAATGTAAATAGACGAAATGACAGCGAACCTACTTGTATTTCTTGGACCGTACGTATTTAGCGCTTTCATGTGTTCTTTTGCTTTTCGTGATATATATACGGACATAGTTGAGTTGTATTTGTTACAAAAATGAATTTCAAAATTTTGGTGCCATAGACTAAAAGTTAGATAACCATTCCTAAAATCAACTCCTGTGATTGTGAGTATAAGGTAGAGTGTGTTCATGAATAGTTATGCAGAGTTTTTGGTGAGACTAGACCTACACCTACCTATGTTATGCATGATAAAATTGCAACGGCTAAACTGCAACGTAAACACACCAACACAAATCGACTGACACAATCAATATTGTTAAGTATTGAGATTTTGATGATTAACCAAGTTTGTTCAGATAAAATATTCTAAGAACCAGGTTTTCAACGTAGCTGCTTAACCGCTCTAAGAACCAGCTCCTCAAAGTTAAGGACCAGTTCCTCAAGGATGATGATTGTGCGTCTTTGCAAGACAGTAACTTTATCTCAAAGTTACCCAGGTCCGAATTTAGAAGAAGAAGTCTGCTAAACATGATAAGAGTTGTTGCACAAGAAGATACGCATGCATAAGTGAGAGACAAGAGTCCCAAGACTTGTGGAATCCTTGGAACAGTAGGAGTCTTATCAAACGAAAAGCTGACTACGTATAGGACTCCTAGAAGATCTTGGAGTCTAGGAAGTTTATAAATTATCCTTTTGGACCTCTTGGATTATCCTTTTGCACATCAACAGAAGAACTATATTTTACACACTCTAGTCGAGTACCAGTTTTGTGTTTTTCTTAAGTCAGTCTAGTGAATATGTTTTAGGAAATCAAGTTATAATCAAAGTGTCACAAACAATTAGTGAGTTAGAGTGAGTGTTTGTTTTAAAAATTAGAGTAACTTATAAATCAAATAGTTATAGTAAGAGTATTGGAGCGTATTGAGTTACAATTTTTTAATCGATACATTTGGCTTATTGTTCTAGTGAAGTTAAAGTTGAAAATCCAATGTAGTAGGTCGTAGTTTTGGCATCTTTTCAGATAGGTGATTTTTCACGTAAAAATTATTGTGTTTACTTTGCTGCTTATTTTACTTCACGTTTAAGGAGTAAGGTAAAGAACCAAAATCTTTAATAATTCATAAAGGCACTCAAACTAACAATTGGTATTAGAGCAGGCTCTCTCAAACACACGGCTAACACCTAGAGAGATCTTGGAAGCAAAACGAGTGTTTCACCTAGAATTAATGAAGGACAATAAACTACCAGACCATGCATGTTCAATAGAAAATATTACAGTTGGTGGAAAGCAAAAATGGAAGATTTTCTGACAACTTAAGACTATAAACTATGGACCATAGTGAACTAAGGTCTATTAACTCATATTAAATAAAATGCGCAAAATAAAACAGTCCCTAAGGACCCCTTTGAATTTGTGACTGCAGATTTTAGAATGATGGAGAAGAATGCAAAGGCTAAGAAAATCCTTATATGTGGACTTGGTCCTGATGAGTACAACAGAATATTAGCTTGCTCCAATGCAAAGAAGATCTGGGATGCACTCTAAACTGCTCATGAAGGAACAAACCAAGTGAAGAGATCAAGGATAGAATTACTTATGAGAAACTATGAGCTCTTTTCCATAAAGGAGTTTGAGCCCATCCAGGAGATGATAACTAGGTTTACCATAATAACTATGGAACTGAAATTACTTGGAAAGGTGTTCACCTCAAAAGAGTTGTTTAGCAAAGTTTTAAGGATTCTTCCAGCTTCATGAGAATCAAAAGTCACAACTATTCAGGAAGCCAAGGAGCTGAATAAGATCTCACTTAATGAGTTGGTTGGAAACTTAAAGACTCATAAAATAAGAAAGATGGAACTGCTTAAGGAAGATCCAAAGAGGGATAATTCCTTGGTCCTTAAGGCGTCTGAGGAAGATGAATCTGACAGTGATGATCCTGACATAGCAATGTTTGCTAAATTCAAGAAGTTCATGAAGAAATCCAAAAATGCATCTAAGATAGAGACCAGTGGTAAGCCTAAGCAGATCAACAAAGCTAATTATGATGGGTACTACAAGTGTAGCAAGCTAGACACATGGTCAAGGACTGCCCGATATGGAAAATTGAGTGGATGAAAGAACGAGCTGAAAAGGAGAAATGGGAAAAGATGAGAGAAAATGGTCCCAGCAAAGGAAAAATCCTAGGTAAAGGATTCACTAAGGCAATGAAGCGGGCCTTTTTAGCAGCATACGAGGACAACGAAAGTGATAAAGAGGAAGAGAAGGAGGATGAAGCTCTATGTTGTTATTGATGGACATCAGACAGTGGAGACATGACCTCCAGTACAGCTTGGAATGCACATTGGAAGACCTCCTCTATTTGATGGACATCACTATGATGAATGGAAGATGCGTATGGAAACGTTCCTTCAAGCCATCGATTTTGACCTATGTGTAATTATCAGTCACAGACCAATCATCCCTACCAAAATTGATGGTAAAGGTAACAAATGTAACAAGATAGAAGATAAATATGATGATGAAGATCATCGGCTAATCTAGAAAAATGCTAAAGCAAAGGACCTGCTCTACAGAAGTTTGCCCAGAAATATTTTCTACAAGATGTCCTCTTGCATCTCTGCCCATAATATATGAAGGACCCTGAAAGCTGATTTTGGAGATGAAAATATTGAAGTGGTTCTGATGGCAACTGAAGAAAGCCAAACAGAATAAGAAATGATGGAATGATGGCCATGAGTGATTCAGAGACTGAAGATAAAACAAATTAGGTAAGTATCTCTAACATGAAAGAAAACATTCATGTTATATCTAAAAAATAACGGATGGCCATAATTGTGACCATGATTAGGGAAATGGACAAAATGAGTACTGAAAATGATCAGTTAATAAGCAACCTTTCATGTGTCAAACTTGATCTTAAAGAACTTAAATCTGACAAATCTAATCTTGATGGACAGGTCAAAGACCTTAAGAACCAGGTTTTTGAGCTCACTTCTAAAAATGAGAAGTCATCTGATACACATGGTAAGGGAAAAAATGAGTGATCTACAAGCTAAGCTTGAAAAGGAACGAAAAAAGGCTAAAGATAATCTTTGTGATGCTGAATGTAATAAAGTTCTGCAAGAAAATCTATAAAAGGCTAATTATGAACTATCTAGACTAAACAAATAGCATAGATCCTCAGATGCTTTGAATTGGCTGAATGAAAAATGCAGCACTAACAAATTAGGAATGGGCTACAGAAAACCTGCTCCCAAATTTGATCCAAAGTATGTAGGAATTTTTGATAACAAAATGTGCACTTATTGTGGAAATGTAGGACACTTTACAGATACTTCACGTGCCTTAATTCATGCTCAGTTTAAGAACACCTTTAGTCTCGCTAAAAATGTGAAGAAGGAAGAGGAACCAAAAGCCAAGCCTTTTGTCCAAGCTAAGTGGATCAAGGTTAATAAGAAAACAACTATTAATCATCTTCCCTTCTGGGCAAGAAGAGATCTGATTCATCCTTTTTCAAATAAAAAAGGGACCCAAGCTTGTCTGGGTTCCCAAGACTAACTTGTGATCTCTGGTGAAGGCTAAAGTGAGAGAGAATAATCAAGACTGGTATCTATACAGTGGATGCTCAAGACATATGACTCGAGAAAAGAAAAACTCCCTCTCACTAATATCCTTCTAAGGAGGGAATGTGTTATTTGGAAATGGCTAAAAGGCCAGATAACAGGTATTGGTAAGGTCGGCAAGTCACTCTCTCATACTATAGAAGATGCGCATTATGTCGTAGGACTCAAACATAATCTCCTTAGCATTTCCCAAATGTGTGATAAAGGAAATGAGATAAAATTCAATTCCAAAATCTACACTGTCACTAAGCTTGATGCTGATGAAGTTGTGTTATAAGGTAAGAGACATAACAATGTTTACAAGATATCCATTATGTCTATTCCTCAGAGTAAGAACACATGCTTAAGTGAAGTGGATGATGATCCACTGTTATGGCATAGAATACTGGGTCATGTTAGTCTTTCTCAACTTAACAAGTTGGCAACAAAGGACCTGGTCCTTAGCCTACCAAAAGTTGAGTTCTCCTCAGACAAGGTATGTGATGCCTGTGTTAGAGGGAAACATGTAAGGTCACATTTTTAATCTAAAAAGGTTGTCAATCTCCAGAACTCCATCACATGGACCTATGTGGACCAATGAGAGTGAGGAGCAGATGGGGCAAAAGATATGTATTTGTCATTATAGATGACTTTTTCAAGTGTACATGGACTTTGTTTTTGGAGATCTAAAGATGAAACTTTTGATGTTTTCTATGTATTTGTCAGAATGATCCAATAGAAATTGGGTTGTAATGTGTTAAGTATAAGAACAGACCATGGAATTGAGTTTGAAAATTCTAAATTCCTTGAGTTCTGTACACGCATGGCATTGATCATAACTTCTCTGCACCTAGAACTCCACAACAAAATGGTATTTTAGAAAGAAAGAATAGATCTCTAGAAGACATGGGAGGACCATGTTAATTGCTAGTGGACTGCCTAAGAGCTTCTAGGCTCAAGCAGTCAATACTGCTTGCTACTTGCTAAACAGATGCATGGTCAGACCCATTCTTGAGAAAACTTCCTATGAGTTACTTCGAGGTAGAAAAGCTCAACATCAATCACCTGAGAGCATTTGGGTGCAAATATTTTATACACAATAATGGCAAAGAAGCTCTAGGTAAGTTTGATGACAAAAGAGATGAGAGAATTTTCTTGGGTTACTCTCCACATAGTAAGGCCTAAAAAGTCTTTAATAAAAGAACTATTTGTGTAGAAGAAAATATCCATGTTATTTTTGATGAATCTAATAACTTGGATGAGAAAGGTCTGTAGGGTGAAGATTATGACATAGGACTCACTAGTGAAGGAGCTCGTAAGTAACCTAAACTTCAGTTTGAAGATGGATCCAAAGATCCTAAGGAAAGTTAGAGTGATCATGAGGAACAAGAAAAGGAGAGAACTACTCTAACTGCTAACTAGACTGATGAAGCTATACCTAGTGACCTTGTTCCTTTGGGTCACTCCTTGGGGTGAACCATCTATGGGAATGCAGATTAGGCCATGGAAACATCAAAGTTCACACCCTCTTGAGAACATCATCTCTGATTCTAATGCAGGAGTGCAAACCAGGCCATCTTTGAGAAATCTATGTGCACTCACAACATTCCTCTCACAAGTTGAACCTAAGAACATAAAGGAAGCTCTAAATAATCCAGAGTGGATTATAGCCATGCAAGATGAGCTAAATCAGTTTGAAAGAAATAAGGTTTGACACTTGGTGCAAAGACCCAAGAACAAAACTGTCATAGGTACCAGATGGGTATTCAGAAATAAGCTGGATGAACAAGGAAATATCACAAGGAATAAGGCCAGACTGATGGTTTCAAAGATACAATCAAGAAGAAGGCATTGATTATGATGAGACATTTGCACCTGTAGATAGAATGGAAGCTATAAGAATGCTAATAGCTTTTGCTGCACACATGAAGTTCACCTTGTATCAGATGGATGTAAAGAGTGCATTCTTGAATGGTTATCTGAAGAAGGAAGTGTCTGTTAAACAACCTCCTGGGTTTGAGAGTGAAGAATTTCCTAACTATGTGTTCAAGTTAGACAAAGCCATATATGGACTAAAACATGCTCCAAGAGCTTGGTATGAAAGACTCTCAAAATTCCTCTTAACCAATAACTTTATAAGAGGAAAGGTGGACAACACACTATTTCTGAGGAGCAAAAGCAAAAATGTTCTAATTGTACAAGTATATGTGGATGACATTATCTTTGAAGCTACTAATGAAGCAATGTGTAAGGAATTTACTGAGATGACGGGGAATGAGCATGATGGGTGAATTGAACTTCTTTCTGGGGTTGCAAATCAAGAAAACACCTACTGGAACCATGATACATTAGCAACAATACATTAAGAAAGTGCTGAAGAAATTCAATATAGACACTTATAAGTCCATAAACACTCTCATTGCCATTGCAACAAAGCTGGACCTTGATAAAGAAAGGAAAAATGTAGAACAGGAGCTATACAGAGGAATGATTGGGTCACTGTTATATCTCACAGCTAGCAGGCTTGATATTATATTCAGTGTGGGATTGTGTGCAAGATTTAGGCAAATGCAAAAGAGTCTCATCTGAAGGCTGTCAAGAGCATACTCAGATATCTTAAAGGGTCTCCTGATCTATGTCTATGGTATCCTAGAGGGTATAGCTTTGATCTAGTTGGTTATGCTGATGCTAACTATACAAGCTTTCATGTTAACAGGAAAAGCACTTCAGAAACATCACATTTTCTAGGTTCATGTATGGTGTATTGGGAACAAAAAAGTAGAACTCAGTGGCTTTATCTACAATTGAGGTTGAATATGTGGCAGCAACATCTTGCTGTGCTTAGTTGCTGTGGATAAGACAACAGCTAAGGGACTATGGTATTTTTATTGATTGTGTTCCTATTTTCTGTGAAAATACTAGTGCCATAAATATTGCCAAAAATCCCTGTCAACACAAGAGAACCAAGCACATTGACATTAGACATCACTTTTCTAGAGACAATATTGAAAAAGGAAATGTCTCAATTAACTTCTGTAAAACTGAAGACCAAATTGCTAATATTTTTACGAAAGCTCTAAGTATGGATCACTTTGAAAGGAATACACTGTAACTAGGTCTAATTAATACTTCCAACTAGATTGAACCCCAATGATTGGCTAGAAAAAGTATAATTAGATATAGATAGTCAAGTACAATGTGTTTGATTCAGTCTCGTACTTGTATTAAGCACACACACTTGCCTAGAAAAAACTAGCTGATAACTATGTTGTATGATACTAACTTGTAGTGCTGAAGCTTTATTGCAGAAATGAAAGTAAGGAGTTGCTAAGGAGTTGGTTCTTTGACTCAGGTACATGCCATCTTATCTTAATACACTGGGACTTAATATCCTAAATTACTGTTGTGCTCAGACTTTCTAATCTTGTTAGCATCACTTCTAGTTGTCATATAGTCAAAGAGTAAGGGGGAATTCTAGAGCAATTAGAGTTTAATTACTCCTGAAATCCTAATTGTCAAAGTAACCATTATTAGAGTCCCGTTAGAACTCAAATTTAGTTACTCCCTCTCTCTTCCTGTCAAATCAGGAGTTATATCTTTAAAAGCCCCTTATGATCAGTTTCTTAGACCTTACTGTTCCTCTCAAACCCTAATCAAGAATCGGGAAATAATTCTCCTTTTCCCTTTATCGATTTTTTTCTCTTATCACCATGCCTAAATCCAGCCAAACCTCTTCTAAAGTAAAATCATCATCCAAGACTGAAGCCAAATCCAAGAACATGAAGCCCAAATCAAAGAAAAGTGTCAAACCATCAAGTGAACCTGCACCCACACCTGCTCCTTCTCAATTGATATCCTCCACTATACCTACACCATCATCCTATGTTCATGATGCACTCACCATTCCCACTTCTACTGGAGCTTCACTTCCAAAACCAACTACCCATACATCCGTGTCTGCTTTGAAAAATACCTCTAAGTTAACCATGATCAATGCTACTCCAAGAAAATATGTCAAGAGTGACAAGGTGGTGCTTGATGCTGCTTCTAAAGTAGACACATTAGTTAAGAAAGTTGTGGTTCAGGGGGAATCGGTTTCAATTACTATAAGTCAGGTAAAACTCCCTCCATCAAAGTTAGATGTCCTGGTATCCACTATAGATGTTTCACCCTTAGATATTGTCCCACCCACAAGTGAAAAACCACAAATGGAGGAACTTACTGTAGAAATAACCATAGCAACTCTAGAGAAAGGGGTGGGTGCCACTGATGTTATGCCTATGGTTGAAGGGGAAAGTAGTAAAGAACCAGTACAAAAGGACGCATTTTATAGTCTTTCCTTCAGCTGGACTGAGTATGAGGATGATAATGAAGGTGAGGAAGAAGGAGGAGTAGTGGCCAATCATGAGGAACATCAAACTCAGGACATGGCTAATGAAGAGAAAATGAGTGAGAATGAGGGAGATTCTAGTGAAGAGAAGGAGAGTGAGACAGAAGATAAGATAGATGAACAAGTGGATGATTCTAGAGAGGAAGAAAAGAATAGTGAAGAAGAAGGTGATTCTGAGAGTGAAGGTGAGGATCAAGAAAAAGCAAGTGAGCGTGAAGGAAAGGATGAAGAGAGTGAGGAAGAGAATGCGAATACTAGTAGGAATCTAAAGGCTCTATGACTATTGGGAACACTGTCATAGCCCCTTCAGAGGAAGCAAGTCGAGAGAAAAGGACAGAAGAAACTGGGCCCTTGTTAAATCCTTTCACTAGAGATGAGGAGGTCAGTAGTGATGAAGATAACTTTCCCTTGTCTGCAGTAAGGAAGAAAACCAGGAAGACTCATGTGAGAGCAACAAAGTCTGTTATCCCTATAAGGAAAAAAGTGGCTCCTCCTAGTAGGACTCATCTCACAAGGAGTAAAAGAAAGGTTGTTGATGAACAAATCATTAAGGAGTCCAGAGGTGCCGAGAAGCCAAAGAAGCAAGTTTCAGTTGTGGAACCTATTATTGAGTTGGATGGAGAAGATGAGTATGATTCTGCTCTGCCAGAAAAGTCATCAACACAAAAGAGAAAGGTTGTCAAATCTACAAAGACTGCTACCCAATCTACAAGGGCCAGTAGAGGAAAGAAGAGAAAGAGTGTGCCTGTTGTGGTTGATAAACTCACTGAGTTCAAGAACAGAAAAGTACTGAATAGGAAGACTCTTGCAAACACTGATGAAAAAGGGATGGCTCAACTAGTTGAAAAACTTGAGCTACAGGGATGGGAAGACATGTTTGCCAAGGCTTTCCCTCATATGTATGTGCCTGTTGTGGTGGAGTTCTATGCGAAATTCCAGTTTGATGGAAAGGTGGCCAAGAGTAATATAAGGGGGTTTGAGATGGAGTTTGATGCTGAGGAGCTGGGGATGCTTCAGAATATTCCCTCTTTAGGTTTTGACAATTACTTAAAGAAAAAGTGTCCAGCCATAGACAATGATGTGGACACAGTAATTGTGGTCACAAGGAAGTTTTCTCAAAAGTTTGAATTGGATGCTCCCTAGAAGGTGTACAAGACTGATATGACCCCCTCCACAAGCTATTGTTTTTCTTTGTCAATTCCTGCATTTTGTAGAGATCTGAGGGAAGGCACAAGGCTACCTTATTGGATATGGTTGTGATGGAACTGCTTGACATTAGTAGACCTATCAATCTCCCTATCCTGATGATTTAACACATGGCAAGAGCTACAAATACTTCTAAGCCTAAGCATGTTATGCCTTATGGCTTCATGTTGACTGAGCTATTTGACAAGCTCAATATTGCCTTGTCTGAGCTTAAGTTTGAAAATGATAATAATGTTTTGGATGTTGTTACCCTTAAGCAGTGTGGCTATGAGGAGATCAAGGCTAGAGAACCAACATGTTCTGCTATTCTACCTGGTAGCAGCATGGCAGCAGAGCTCATTAAGAGGTTGGAGTTGGCTGTTGAGGAGAATGACATGCTTCGAGAAGACAATGATGAGTTGAGAAAAGAAATCAGGCAGCTTAGGGAAGAGCTCAGAAGGGATAAGGAAGCTCATGCCCAACAGATTTCCACCCTTGTGAACGCATTGATCCCCTCTGTGTCTCACCCATGAACCTGGTCCTTTCCCAGTGTCCTTAGTTCCTTTTGTTATCCCAGTGATGCTTTAGTTTTTATTTTTTTTGTTCTAGTCTGAGTAGGTTGCAGCATGTTTAGTTTATTTTGTTCTAATGATTTAAGACAAGGCCCTGGGCTTATTTGGGCACTACTAAATGACTTCTCTTATAATGTTTTAATGCTTTGCACATGGTTAGATCATCAGCTTAGTCTCTTTGCTTTGATAATTTTTGAGCTTGTGTTGTAGCCTAAGTGGCCATAAATCTTTCATTACCTGTGCTTAATATGTCTAACATCTTTTTATTATTTTTCGATGATGCCAAAAGGGGGAAGATAGAGTTAGGGGTGTTGTGTTGATATGGATATGATTTGGTGTGGATTTGTCTTTGTGATCTGATGTGCTTGTTGATCATGATTTGGTGTGATTTCTTGGTTCTAGTATGTACACAGTTTGTCATCATCAAAAAGGGAAAATTTATTGAGTATTAGAATTTTGATGATTAACAAAGTTTGTTTAGATGAAATATTCTAAGAACCAGGTCCTCAACGCAGCTGCTTAACTGCTCTAAGAATTAGCTCCTCAGGGTTAATGACCAACTCCTCAAGGATGATGATTGTACGTCTTTGCAAGACAGTAACTTTATCTCAAAGTTACCCAGGTCCGAGTTTGGTGGAAGAAGACTGCTAAACATGATAAGGGTTGTTGCACAAGAAGATACCCATGCATAAGTGAGAGACAAGAGTCCCAAGACTTGTGGTATCCTTGGAACAGTAGGAGACCTATCAAACGAGAAGCTGTCTACATATAGGACTCCTAGAACATCTTGGAGTCTATGGAGTTTAAATATTATCCTTCTGGACTGCTTGGATTATCCTTTTGCATATCAACTAAAGAACTACATTTTACACACTCTAG
Organism: Nicotiana tomentosiformis; assembly: GCF_000390325.3. Taxonomy (NCBI): domain Eukaryota; kingdom Viridiplantae; phylum Streptophyta; class Magnoliopsida; order Solanales; family Solanaceae; genus Nicotiana; species Nicotiana tomentosiformis. The sequence goes on from NC_090812.1 coordinate 119,702,241, forward strand.
TCGAGTACGAGTGTTGTATTTTTCTTGTGTCAGTCTAGTGAATGTGTTTTAGGAAATCAAGTTATAATCAAAGTGTCACAAACAATTAGTGAGTTGGAGTGGGTGTTTGTTTTATAAGTTAGAGTAACTTATAAATCAAATAGTTATAGTAAGAGTACCGGAGCGTATTGAGTTATAGTTTTTTAATCGATACATTTGGCTTATTGTTCTAGTAAAGTTAAAGTTGAAAATCCAACGTAGTAGGTCGTAGTTTTGACATCTTTACAGACAGGTAATTTTTCACGTAAAAATTATTGTATTTACTTTACTACTTATTTTACTTCACGTTTAAGGAGTAAGGTAGAGAATCAAGTTCTTTAGTAATTCATAAAGGCACTCAAACTAACAAATATAAAATTTCCACTCGTTAAAAACCTTGGTTCTTTTTTTAACATAAAAAGCTTAGTTCAGAGGTAAATTTAATTATGTAAAACCCTTAACACTAGGAGGGAAACAAAAAAAGACAAGAGGATGATTAGGGCACAACGACTTTTCCAAAAGACAGTACCGATGATGAGGGGAAAGGTGCCATCCCGTTGCCATCTCTAACAGCCATATATTTGAAAGAAAATAAAATAAAATAATATGGAGAATTAAATCTGATGTTGCCATTGCCAACCAGCAAATCATGCACGAAGGAGAAGTATAATATTAGACGATGTTTCTTGATGCCTTCTACAATGACGATCGAAAGCCATTTTTGGTTATACATGACTACATAGTACCAAAATATAATAAATAAAATAATGTTGGCTTTACATGACTACAAATTCTATAAACCTTAACACACCTTTTTCTCTGTTTCGTCCAGTGATGGGCAAATTAAAGAAAGGGAAAATAAAACACAGTAAAGAATTCTGGAATCCTTTTTTTTTTTTTTTTTTAACTCTAAACCAACTTTTTAAAATACTCTCTCAGTCCAACTACTACTCGTCTTAGCAAATTAAATTTGGCTCAAAATATTTACCTTTAAAAAAAGCCATTAGTACTTTTTTCCAAAAATTTCAATAACTAAAGTGTTAATTAAGTGAGTCATTTTAGGAGCAGTCGATGGACAATTTAAACAAATACTCTTATAATTAAAGCTATTAAATATTTTTTCCATGAAAATTAAAAAAGCAAATGATATGAACCACAGGGAGTACCTAATTGTTCTTAACGTTTCAATCAGTTCGACCAATCATAACGTCATATTGAAACTAGAACAAATGAATAATCACGCAATATAATGCAGACGAGAATATTGACACTTAATGCTGCAAGAGAGACAGGCAATGCAAGTATATTTCCAAACAAATACTCCATATAATTGTTTAACACAATAAATGCTATTTTATATATTTCCAGTTATCTTTCCCTAGTTCCAGTGAAACTGTCTGCATTTCCTTTAGCTAAGCACCAAAATTTAATCAATTAAATGGGTATAGTGTTTCCTGTGGTCCATGCCTTGTCAAGTACGTACCATAACATGAAGCAACCAAATTAGCTTTTAATATGACAAGATTATACTATACATTAATTACGTCCATGAATATGGTCTAGCTATCAATGAAATAAGATAAAAACTATGACAATTTAAATTCTAAAAAAAATAAAAAAGTTGGGAAAGATTTATAGATCTACCTAGTTCTTGGAGAATAGAGTTATCACAGTTATCGTGAAAAATAGCACTATCAATAAAATAAAGTGTATAAAAAAGAATTGGACATTTAGTCAGGGCGGACTGACGGTTTCAATTGAACCTATAACTTTTGACGCGGAGTAAAAATTTATTAAAATTGCAAAAATAATAGATATGAACCCATAACTTTAAAAATATAATGGGTTCAATGCTAAAAACTTTAAAAGTTGAACCCATTGTATAGGGTGAAATATAATATGACACGTGGTCGTCTAAAGAGAGGACACGTGGAACCCAAGACAGGAATGAACGAAGACCGAACGCAGTCATTCCGCTTGTCACCGGAAAGGATAACGTTCATAAAGGTGTGTTAAATACTCTGCGCCCAATAGCATTTAATAGGGAATATTCTGCAATATTAAGAACGACGGTCCGTTACAGAGAATTTGACATTTATGTTTACCGTTACGTCTTCATCAATGACCCTCATAATCAATATTAAAGGAGGATACGATTCTAGGACTTCCTTCCCTAAACATAGCTATAAATAGTGATCTCAGTTATCATTGTAAGGGATACGAATTTTCTGGCAAAACTTATACTATATTCTATACGAAGCTAAATACAATCTTACTTTCTTGCTTTTTGATCTCATCAATGATGTGCCCGAAATCCTTGTTCCCAGAATCGTCATCTCTATTGTTTTGTCTATATTTCAAGGCTAAGTATTATACATTTCTTCAATTACTGTATTATTTCAAGATCAAATTAGTTCACTTATCTAGAAATCACGTATAAATTCAACTGTACTATTTTACGGAAAAACAGTTTGGCGTCCACCGTGGGGCCTAGACAGTCGTGCAATTGAATTGATCCTTGTCTTTTTTACTAACGCGATTTGATTGTTTTTGTCTTAGAAAAAATCACAAAAAGTGGCAGATAACACTATTAACAACACGTACAACCCAGAAATTCGAGGGGATCAGTCTCAGTTCGAGGATTCAATCAGTGACACCCGCAATAAGAGAAATGATGCCACGCCGGTACGTGATAGGCAGAACCCTCGACAGGTTCAAGAGACAACTCCTGATGATGTTGACGAGGAGCATGTCGTGGATGCAGTGAGGATCCTGTAAGAGCAACAAGCAATCATTCTAGGTCATCTCACGCGACAGGATCAGGTAATGATGGAACTGAAGCAGGCGCTAATAGGGGCTTCGAATAATGCAAATAGACGAGATCTAATTCCCGCAAACCAAACAACATAGAGAATCGATAACAACACTCCCAGGGATGGAGTTGGCTCCAACGGGGCTGGGGGGCAGATCCGGTCTTAAATACGAGAATGACCCGATCAAAAATGAACTTTTACGGTTTATGAGGGAAGTAAATGCCCGCATGAACCAAATCCCGGGTGCGCCACCAGTATTGAAAGGCCCAGACTCAAAGAAGTATATTCAATTACCGTATAAGCCGAGTGCGGCACCATAACTAATCCCGAAGCGATTGAAGATCCCTAAAATCCAAAAGTATCATGGGACTTCAGACCCACAGGAGCATATTACCACCTACACAATGGCGGTAAAAGGAAATGATCTAGCTCCTCACGAAATTAAATTTGTGCTGCTAAAGAAATTTGGAGAAACTCTCACGAGGGGAGCCCTAACGTGGTATTCATTATTACCCGAGCATTCCATAGATTCCTTTGAGATGCTCGCGGATTCTTTCATCAAGGCTCATGCCAGGGCCAGAAAAATACAATCCCGAAAGGACGACATATTCAAGATCGCACAGGGAGAATCCGAATTATTATGAGAAGGAGTTACCCGATTCCAGAAAGAAAGAATGTTGCACCCGACTGTCCCAGCTGAAACATTCACCAAAGGATTGAACCCGAGAAGCTCAGACGCTTCCCGGAAGCTGAAGGAGAGCCTGCTTGAGTTCCAAGCAACAACTTGGGAAGATGTCAATAACCGGTACGAGTCAAAGATAAAAATTGAAGATGACCAGGTCGGTTCCACATCATCGGCCAAAGGATTGAACCCGAGAAGCTCAGACGCTTCCCGGAAGCTGAAGGAGAGCTTGCTTGAGTTCCAAGCAATAACTTGGACAAATGTTCATAACCAGTACGAGTCAAAGATAAAAATTGATGATGACCAGGTCGGTTCCACATCATCGGCCAAAGGATGGGAGAAGAGCAGAAAAAAATCAAAGGATGACTACGACGCGAACAGACGAACTTCAAGGGGCTGGTTTCTGCCCTATGAGTGGATCGAAGGCCGTGGCAGAAACTTCTAGGCAACAAACAAGTTCATCACTGACAGAGGGACCGATCGTGGTCAAAATAATAGATCATTCTAGGATAAGGAGACGTCAGGGTCTCGGGATCCTTCTTACCCCAAGTTATCGGAATATAACTTCAACGTTAGTATAGTGGAGTTGGTGTCAGCAATGAGAAATATTAAAGACGCACGATTCTCGAGACTTATGAGATCCGATTCCAGCGAGAGAGATCCCAACTTATGGTGTGAGTACCATGGGACGAATGGCCACCGAACATGGGACTGTCGACACCTCCGAGAGGAGGTGGCAATATTATTGAAGAATGGTCACCTCAGAGAATTCTTGAGTGACCGAGCTAAGAACAATTATGGTCGTAACAGAGACAACGCGGAACTTACGAAAGTAGGAGAAGAACCCCCACTCCAAACGATCAATATGATCTTCGGGGGGAATGAGATTAACGGGGGAACCTTTTCGGCAGCGAAGAAGACAAAATTATCAATAACTTATAGTAAAAGACTCCGGGAAGACGATATCACTTTCACGGAGGAGGACGCAGACGGATTGTTGTTACCACACAACGATGCACTGGTAATTTCTTTAAATGTGTTAGATTTTAAGATTAAACATGTTCTAGTGGATCCAGGAAGTTCGGTTAATATCATACAATGGAGAGTATTGGAGCAAACTAAACTCACTGGAAGCATTATTCCGGCAACAAAGCTCCTCGCTGGATTCAACCTTGCAAGTGTGACGACCCGGGGAGAGATTTTGCTGCTCACAAATGCTGAAGGAGTAATGAAAACAACTCTCTTCGAAGTAGTAGATGGTGACATGGGATATAAAATTATCCTGGGAAGGCCATGGTTACACGAGATGAAAGTTGTACCATTAACATATCACCAATTGCCGAAGTTTCCAATGCCCGAAGGAATCAAGCAAATAAGAGGTGATCAACCGGCAGCAAGGGAGATGAATGCAATCTCTGTCTCCAGTAGCAAAGAGAAGGAATGCATGGCATGGAAATTATAGGAACCGGCACCTATTCCCGAACTAGAAGGAGTTAGCCCGAAAACAGAGTTATCAGAACAATATCATGTGCCAAGATATTTCCAAGTTCCAGAAGAGACGGACGCAACGAAGGCCACGACGGAGGAACTAGAGCAAGTTGCATTGTTCGAGAAATTCCTAAAATGAAAATTCCATTTGGGGACAAGACTGCACCTGGAGCTCAGGTCTGGTTTTATTGAATTAGTTAAATTTAATGCTAATTATTTTGCATGGTCGCACGAGGATATGACAGATATCCCGACGGAAATAGCCGTGCACATGTTGAGTTTGGATCCTAACATACCTCCACTAAGGCAGAAGAAATGCCCTATTGCCGAGGCCAGGAATAAATTCGTCAAAGAAGAGGTAACTCGCTTGCTTAAAATCGGTTCGGTCTGAGAGGTAAGATATCCGGACTGACTAGCCAATGTAGTAGTAGTTCCTAAGAAGAACAATAAATTTCGCATGTGTGTAGACTATAATGACCTTAATAAGGTGTGCCCGAAAGACTCGTTCCCACTGCCAAATATCGATCAAATGATTGATGCCACGGCTGGACACTAGTTGATGAGTTTCCTCGATGCTTATTCTGGGTATAACCAAATCAAGATGAACCTAGAAGATCAGGATAAAACTTCGTTTATAACGAATTTTGGTACATATTGTTACAATGTAATGCCCTTCGGGTTGAAGAACGCTGGAGCCACTTATCAACGGCTCGTAAATAAGATGTTCAAAAAGCAAATAGGAAAGACTATAAAAGTTTATATAGACGATATGCTCATTAAGTCTTTGAATGCATGTGATCATCTCAAGCATTTATAAGAAACTTTCGACATCCCGAGGAAGCATAACATGAAACTTAATCCCGAGAAGTGCGCGTTCGAGGTTAGTTCTGGTAAGTTTTTAGGATTTCTGATCTCACAAAGGGGAATTGAGGTAAACCCCGACAAAATCAAGGCCATAGAGGATATCCCAGATCAATTTTTGAACGTAAAGGAAGTCCAAAGGCTCACAGGAAGATTAGCAGCTTTGAGCAGGTTCATTTCCCGGTCATCGGAATAATGTCATTGCTTCTTCACACTACTCAAAAAGAAGAAGAATTTTGAATGGACACCGGAGTGCAAGTAGGCCCTGAGGGATCATAAGAAGTACTTATCAATCCCTCCATTGCTCTTAAAATCAAAAGAAGGTGAAATACTGCTAGTCTACCTCGTGGTTTCAGAAGTTGCGGTAAGTGTGGTTTTAGTCCTAGAAGACGAAGGTACAAAATTTTCCATTTATTATGTTAGAAAAGTTTTAAGGGGAGCAGAAACTCGCTACCCACATTTGGAAAAACTGGCCTTAGCTCTCGTAGTCGTCGCTCGAAAGTTGAGGCCTTACTTCTAATGTCACCCGATAGCAGTGGCTACTACTTTTCCTTTGCGGAACATCCTCCATAAACCCGAGCTCTCGAGCAGATTGTCTAAATGGGCCATCGAAATGAGTAAGTTTAACATAGAGTATAAATCGAGCACTGCAATTAAGTCGCAAGTCTTGGCTGACTTTATGGCCGATTTCAGTCCGGGACTACTACCTCTGGAAACTAAGGAGGCAGTAATGGTGTTGGAATCGACATCGGGGTCTGGACCTTATTTACGAATGGAGATTCCAATGTAAAGAGGTCTGGACTTGGAATAGTCTTAATCATGCCCTCGGGGGAAAACCTTAGGCAAGCCATCAGAACGATCCTTTTAACTAACAATGAAGAAGAGTATGAAGCTTTGATTACAGGGCTCAAATTGGACCGGGGACTTGATTCTGAGGTTATCGAAATTAAATGTGACTCGCAGCTGGTGGTAAATCAGGTCTACGGGATTTTTGATACCAAAGAAGAAGGTATGCAACAATACGTGGTAAAGGTCCAGGCTCTTTTGGCGCGATTCTGGGAGTGGTCAATCACACACATCCCGAGCGAGGATAACGCCGAAGCGGATGCATTAGCAAACTTAGGATCATCGACGAAAATAAAGGGATCAGAATTCGGGACGGTAGTACAACTGATGAGCTCGGTCCTGGATACGGATGGTTACTATGAGGTAAATTCATCTAGTCTGGTCTAGGACTGGATAAATGAAATAATCAACTATCTAGAGCACGGGAAGTTGCCTGAAGACCCCAAAGCATCACAGGCATTATGCGCCAAAGCTGCATGATATAGCTTCAAGAGAGGCCAATTGTATAGAAAATCCTTCCAAGGCCCACTGGACCGGTGCTTAGGAGTGTCAAAAGCTAATTATGTAATAAGAGAAGTCCACGAAGGTATATGCGGCAATCACTCGGGTGCAGATTCTTTGGTGCTGAAGTTGGTACGAGTAGGATATTACTGGTCTCACATGGAACAAGACGCCAAAGACTTCGTACAAAAATATGATAAGTGCCAACGCTATGCACCACTAGTACATCAACCGGCAGAACCCTTACATTCGGTTCTGTCCCCATGGCCGTTCATGAAATGGGGGATGGACATCGTCGGACCGCTACCACCGGCTCCCAGAAAGATAAGGTTTATTTTAATTTTGATTGACTATTTTTCTAAATGAGTAGAGGCAGGTCCTTATCGAAATATCGGAGAACGCGAAGTGGTTGATTTCCTTTAGGAAAATATAATTTGCGGGTTTAGAATACCAAAAGAGATAGCATACGACAATGGGCCACAATTTATCATTGCAAAAGTTACAAAATTCCTCGAAGATTTGAAGATAAAGAGGATAACATCTTCTCCTCATCATCCAAGCGCGAACGGTCAAGCGGAGTTAACAAACAGAGTGATTATTCAAAACCTCAAGAAAAGGTTGGAAGCAGCAAAAGGCAAATGGCCCGAAGAATTGCCCGGAGTTCTATGGGCCTACCGAACAACGACCAAATCAAGTACAAGAGAAATTCTTTCTTCCCTTATGTACGGTGCTGAAGTCCTAATCCCGGTGAAAGTAGGTGAACCCACTTTGAGATATTTTCGAGCAGATGAAGAATCGAACAACAAAGCGATGTTAATCAACTTGGAACTGCTCGAAGTATGCAGGGACTTGGCGCATGTAAGAATGGTAGCTCAAAAGTAGAGAATGGAGCAATATTATAATCGAAGAGCCAACTTCCATTATTTCAAAGTAGGAGACTTGGTTATGAGGAAAGTAACCCAAAATACCCAGGAGCTCAACGCGGGGAATCTAGGTCCAACGTGGGAAGGTCCCTACCAGATTTCAGCTATCACTAGGAAAGGTTCATACGAGTTGGAGAACCAGAATGGAGACAAGTTTTCTAACAACTAGAAGGTGGCGCACCTCAAAAGAGATTATTGCTAATGAACATTATTCAAGCGGAAAGTATGTGTTGCACTCTTTTTCCTTTCGTTCAGTTTTTGTCCCAATTGAGTTTTTATGGCAAGGTTTTTAACGAGGCAGCAACAAAAAGCATACTACGAAGACAGCAGAAATAAGACCTTTGATAGCAAGGCAAACAAACAAGCTTTCACTCGGGAGTGGTTAGATAATCTTTGGTTCGATAGCAAATTCCCACTGGGAAGTTAAGTTTGCTACCGAACAAAGGTTACCCAACCGTTCACGAGCACAAACCACTAGAGGGCTGTTATATATTCTTCGCTCGATAGTATAAATTCCTGAGGGGGAGTAAAGTTGTGCTACCAAGTTGAGGATTATCTAGCAATTCATTAGTGAAATCTTCCAAGATACAAGACTTCCAATGTTCCAATTCGCACTCTTCACATTCGAACACTGGGGGAAATGATATGAGGGTACGACAACAATTACTGCCACGTCAACCGTAGAACGAAAATCCGAAAACTAAATGCATCATCGGGACCGGGGACTGCGCAGCCAATCCCGTAAAAATAAGTTGTACAAGATAACCACAAGTAATGGCAAATTCTTTTCTGCATAGCAAAATGCTTATGTATTTTTTTGAAAATAGAAGGAATAAAATAAAATCCTTTTGATTTTTATCTTTTTTCTTGTCTGAACGGTGAGCTAACTTTGTCATTTGAAAGTTAAACAAGTACTTCAAATGTTAGTGCCGTAATGAACGGGAGACGTCCACTTCAAGAGCACCGTAAACATAAGAGGGCCCTCTCTTATAAAAACCCTCACGTTAAAGGGTTGGTTCAGGAAGAATCTATGCCCGGAATTTAAAATGCCATCGGGGAAAAATACACCCGAAGTTGCATATGAAAAGGACGCAAAAAATAAACTTGCGCAAATACTTATAGAAACACTCACATAAAAGGGATAATGCTCGGAACCAAAATACTTCGAGGAGAATGCATCCGAGACTACACATAGTAAAGCGCGAACAGAAAAACGTGCGCAGAATTCTTGAGCAAGTGCAAAGGTTAAAGACTTGCATGGATATTCAAATGAAAGTAAGACTCAAATGATACTTTAGCAAAAAATAGGTCTTTATTTACAATAATGTGCAAAAATGGTAAAAATACAAAAATGGGAAAAAGAAAAGAAAAGAGAAACTGCAACACCTACGGAACCAGGAGGAAGAGAAATGTCTGCATTCCCAGGAGATGAAGGTGAGTCCACCGATGGCTCGACATTTTCCCAGTTTGGTCTTCAGCATCATCGCCTTCCGATCCCTCTTCAGTTCCCGAAAATTCGGAACCAGAACCAGAAGAACCAGGAGCATCAGTCTGCACCGGGAGTCTATTTTTAGCAGTCAACTCAAGCTCTCGGGCCCGAGCAATTTCGGCATCAAAATCAATGATACCGGCTTTGGCCTCTTCCAAGGTTTTTCTCCTCATGTTGTACATGGCATAAGTTTTTTCAACAACGAGGGAAGCTGCTCGGAACTTAAGTTCTTCTTTGAGTTGGAAAACCTCAGCAGAAAGGCTTTCCTGGGCGGACCTAGCAGACTTGAGGCTGACGTCAAAGTCGTGAACAGTTGAACTAAAGAGCCTGTTATGCTTGATAGTCTTCCTATACTTCTTTTCTAGTTGGGCGTGTTTCTCCCCCATAGCAGCAAGCTCTTAGATTTTGGAGTTCAAGGCTGCTTCTAAGTTGGTTACTTTTTCGGCAGCAGCAACCTCGCGCTCGGTTGCAGCAAGAACGACGTCCTGGACTTCAGCCCATTTGGCCTTGGCTTCATCAAATCTAACCTTCAGCGGCCCAATTTCTTGGCTAAGGGTTACCATTTCTTTCTCGCTTTGCTGCAAACGAGCGTCCAAAATAACGGCCTTAGTGGCTTTGGTTTCCAGTTCTGAGAGGCGGAGAACAATTTGGTCTCGTTCCACCAAAAGCTGATTTCGTTCAGAAGTAAATTCTTCCTTTTCATGAATCAACCTTTAAAGGCCCTCAGAAGCAAGAAAGTTGGCCTACAAGACAAGAAGAAGTAAAACTTAGAATACATTCATACAAAAGTAGAAGAAGTAATGAAGGAAGAGAAGGACGTGGATCGTCGCCTTCTATGTAAAGAAGCTCCCTCATCTACAGCTTCTTCTTCATCATCAATCATGACGGTGTCTATGACCAGCCCAAAAGGAGGACCAGTCTTCATCGCCACTGGAGATGACTCGGGGGCATCGGTCTTTGCCCTCTTAATCCTTTTCCCGACCGTAGAGGAATGTCTTTTCTTTGGTTGGTTATCCTCCGACCAGGGACTTCGTAAAGAAGTGTTAGCGCCCGAAACAGGCCCGAAGATACCTATTCGAGTAAGTGCTTCCTGAATCATCCTCGCTGCATCAGCAGGATCAGCCAAAACGTCCTCATCGGGGACAGCAACAGAGCCCGCATGTAGACCTAATTTCTTGAACAAGTCAGAAGGGTTCAACCAAGTTCTTCATAATGGAAGCAAGGTAAATTAAAATTACCATACTTTTTGGCCTTCCACCCGTATTTAAGGGCTAGTTCTTTCCACAAACGAGTTTCTGGCGTTGTGACGTCCAAGATCTTTTGAACCCACCGGTCCAAACCTTCCACCACTGGTAGGATCCATCTAGTTACTGAAACATGTGAAGGGTGAAGAGTTGATACGACCACAAAGGAATATCTAGTAAAAAGAAATACAAAACAAAGAGCTTACGAGTGCGATTCCAAGCGGCCAGAAAGGATGAAGCCGTTGTCGGAATGACGTCGTTAGTGGCAACTACAATGAACCGTTCCATCCACCCACGGTCATTGTCATCATCCATTCTAGACAGCAAAGCATGGTGGCCACGCTTGCAAAGATTTATCATTCCCCCCGCGGAAGATTTTGGGGGAATAGATATTCATCATATGAGCTAAGGTTAGCTCCTCTCCAGTTTTCTGGCACAAGCGTCGAAGACAGGCGACCGTCGTCCACACTGAAGGACTTACCTATGCCAAACACACTTGGTAGCGAAGGCAAAACTCCGCAATCACGGAATCAAGCTCTCCACTCAAAGAAAATGCACCTAAAATAAAGGGATACGTGTAAAAGTATGTAAAATCTTCCTTGGGAAGGGTCACTCACTCCGATAGATCAGGAGCAATGATATCCAACTCATGGCAGTGGCTGTCTTCTTTCACAACAGGAATACTGGAAGGACGAATGGAAGAAGAGTATCTACTAACAGCCCATGTACGAGGGTTAGCAGTAGGGAATTTCTCTTCAAGGTCCTTTGTGGTACTGAGTTTTCTTGGGATGATGGAACCTACCGTTGGAGTAACAGAGTCCTCGGCTTTATTCTTATTTTTTGTAGAACCAGCACGCTTGGAGGAAGAAGCCATGGAAAAAGAAGAAGAAAAAGATTTTGTGTTTGAAGAGAACTAGGGAAAGAATGGAAAACAAAGATGCAAATGAGAAGCTCGAGAAATTATGAAACGCAAAGGAAAAGAATGTGGCGTCTAAGTAAAATTTTGGCGGCTAAATTCATGACTATGATTACCTCGATAATCGACAAACGTTGTGCTGAATCATGGGATGACGCGTGTTCGGGGCATTAAATACGGACAGACATGCGTCTAATCAACCGTGAGGAACCTTTAGAGGGAGTTATAGTAATTCCCGCCAAAAATATATTTCTACCAAATTTCCGGTAACACAAAGTTATGTCACTGAAAAGTAGGGGCACTATCTGTATAAAGCGAAATATGATATGACACGTGGCCGTCTAAAGAGATGACATGTGGAACCCAAGACAGGAATGACCGAAGTCCGAACTCAGCCATTCTGCTTGTCATCGAAAAGGATAACGATCATAAAGGTGTGTTAAATGCTCTACGCCCGGTAGCATTTAATAGGGAATATTCTGCAGCATTAAGAACGACGGTCCGTTATAGAGAATTTGGCTATGTTCACCGTTACGTCTTCATCAATGACCCTCATAATTGACATTAAAGGAGGATACGATCCTAGAACTTTCTTCCCTAGATATAGTTATAAATAATGAGCTCAGTTATCATTGTAAAGGATACGAATTTTCTGGCAAAACTTATACTATATTCTATACGAAACTTAATACAATCTTACTTTATTACTTTTTGATCTCATCATTGCTGTGCTCGGAAACCTTGTTCCCGGAACCGTCATCTCTGCTGTTTCGTCTATATTTCAAGGCTAAGTATTGTACATTTCTTCAATTACTACATTATTTCAGGATCAAATTAGTTCACTTGTCTAGAAACCACGTATAAATTCAACTGTACCATTTTATGAATAAACACGCATAAAATCTAAATTTTGGATTCGTCTTCCGCATTTAGCAGTATAAAGAGCGTGCACAGAAGAACTGTACCATAAAATAACACTGAAAGAACGGAACTAAATATTAGTTATATTCTTAATCGAATGCTGTGCTGGGGAGGACTTTTTCCAGTTTGTCTTTTAACTTATTCCGGTCGATTCAATACGTGACACCAAAAGAGTAATTAATTATGTTTGTAAAAGGAATAACTAATAGTTCTACAGACAATTGTTTTGGTTGCTTTACATTATTTGTCTTGCAAAAGATAATACGAGTATTTTAATTGAATTTGTCGGTGTCTGCTTACTGAATACCAGACGTTGCTTAAAACCATGGGCGTTAATTAATAATGACATAACTCAAAATTCATAAAATAACGTTTACTTTTATACGTTGTCATAAATTTTCTTACTCAATCAGATTGCCGGGTCAAATGGTTTTGTTGGTTTTACGCACGAGAGATTTACTTTTACACATAAAAAATTTATTATTTACGGTAAAAGATTTAAAAATGATATTTCTTAATTTCAACATTGTAAATAACAATGAAGACCCATTCTCTCTCAGATTGCTTTATAGGTGATTAAAAGTAACTACTCATAATAAGTTACATTAATTATTTAAAAATAAGACAAATAACTTATAGCTCGTTACATTACACTAATTGTGTCATAATTTATTTCACCATCGATGAATATAATACTGTTAAACTGATAAAATAATGTTCATTAAATAAAATAATTTAGACAGACTTTTCTACCGGTGACGCGAATGAGCTCTCACTGGGCCGCAGAAATTGGAAAGCACCGCAAGAAGGATTATACTTTTTCCGTTGTAGCCGAAACCCAAAAGCCCAAAAGGGGAACTTAAAGAGATTATCACTTCTCTGGGAATTCTGCCATATAAAATGCCAAATGTATAGTTAAAATTTAAAACCACTATGATTTCTCATGCATCACGCTATTTTTCTTTTAATTTTATTTATCATAGTTAATGGAGATTATGGAAGTTGATAAAGAAATAGAGAGTATGGAAAATTCAACTAAGACCAGGAGGCCGCTGGAAAACCAGGATTCACGTTGATGACAACTGCGGGTTGAATTATGGCCACAGGGCTATCCATGAGAAAGACAGGAGTAATATCTTTTTAGGAGAAAATAACGTAGCGTGCTTTAACGGTAATTGAAAAATAGTCATAGATTCAAATATAATTAAAATATAGTTATTTTAATGCGAAAATAAAATTTGAACAAAAATATCCTTAATTAAAATTCGAAAAAGTTCTAGTACAATATGTTAGACTTGTGTTGTTATGGTGGAACTCAAACAAGATATAGCCTTATAGTTCTGATTTTAACTTTAGCTGAAATTCAAAGACAACGAAAATAAATAATCGAGTTTTTGCGCTCTTTTAAGTTGGATATTCTCATCAAAATATTACTTTTGCGTGAAAAATAATTATATTTCGATTAATTTTGGAACCATGACTTATTTTAAATTAGCACTTGTATATCTTGCTAATCGCAAATTTCTTCTGGAAAAAACTGCATGAATTATGTCGTTAAGTATTTGATTTAATCCAAATTTTCTCTATTGATTAAATCCTCTATAGTGTGCATAAACGTGAAGAAAAATAGATCAGTGTTAAAAAATGACTTTAAATGTAGATTTTTTTTAAAAATAAATTTTCCAGTCAATGTGGAGAAACGCTTACTAAAATTTTCTGAGGCTCAAAGTTTGTTTCAAGTTCTCCTTGTCCATAAAATGTGAATAAACTTCTACGTAAGATTAAAAGAAGAATCATGGTACCACAAAGGATGTGGTGCAACGAATGTGGCTTTTCTTCCCTTAACCAGATGTCTCGAGTTCGAGCTCTGGGTATGAAAAAATCCTTGGTATGAAGCGGTTCTCCTCAAATTGGGCCCTACGCGAATCCGGATATAATCGGATTTCAATACAGATACCGGACACCAGATGGAAAACCAAAAAAAAAAAAAAAATCGTGGTCAAACACATGAAAAACACCTTAGTCTAATGGTCTCTGCTGCTGTATGGGTCTTTAAAAGTTGGATCATCATTTTCCCGGATAGCTAGGATTAATAGCTACTCTAGTCCAACATTAATGCCCTGGAGCCCAACAAGCAACTTCGGGAACCAAGGCGGGCAAGTTACATATTTGCTTTGATCGACAAAAAATAATTACATTCACTAGTCAAATATATATATATATATATATATATTACCTGCTATTATATTTTAGAACAGCTATATATTGTAGTTTTTCCTTATTTTTTATTTTTATTTTTATTGAGCCTACTAAGAAGTTGTTATTTGGACATAACTCTTCGACTAGGGCACAATACGTGCTAGAATGGTCTTTGTGCGCTGCGTGTTCATTGGGCCATGCGCTACTCCCATTCTTGAATTGGGCCATGGGGTACTCTCATTCTTGAATAGTTGGACAATTGAGGGAAGTAGACCTGGTATGGACAGGGATTGGCCCTTCTCATATATGAGGCCTGCAGGATTAGGTTGGGCCAAATTAATGAAAAGGATACATGATTGACACAAAAGGGACTTTTAGGGGTAATCTTTGCGGAATGTCCCAAAATTTATGGTATTTAAAAAATAACTCCGGACCTGTTCAAGCTCTTCGGAGGTTTCTCTACTAGAAAAAATTGACCATCGAAGTCTACCGAATTTCTCATACTTTTGCTCTTCAGAATTTCTCTATCAATCTGATAGCGTTGATATTATTATTACTCTATATATCTCTTAAGTTGTTCATTGAAGTCTACCGCATTGTCATACTTCTGCTCTTCAAAAATTTCTCTACCGGGCCGGTAGAGTTGATGCTATACTCTGTCTACCTATTTGCAGATGCGGACCTATACTAGGCCTTGAGGGGTCACGTGAACCGGTTAACCTCGGCAAAAACTTTGTATATTTGTCTTGCCCCCCTTATTAACGAAAGTCCGCCAGCAGCAATGGTCCTCCTCTGTGCATAAGTTCTGCTCCTTGTGCTACGACACGAGTTCGAAATCGGCCTTCTACAAAAAAAAAAATAGTTTCTTTTACTTCTTATTGACTAATTTATAATTTTTTATTTTATCTTTTCTTAATTTAATTATATTTTAATAGTTATACATAATAGTCAACTTTATTGTTTAAAATACTTCTCCAAAATCCTGCCCCAATCAAAAGCCCCAAATGTTAAGTCCCTAAACCTTTCTTCAGTTCTTCCTCAATCAAAACTCAAAAGCTCCCGTTAACTCAGCCCTCAGGCCGTCACTTCTCACTCGAAAGTAGAGAACCCTTTTTTCTCAATCTCAATTCCTCTCATTACTTTGAAAATGTAGCAGACATTGAATCTCTGGTTAGTGTTTCCCTTACTTTGAAACTTATTTTTTATTTATAAATTATAAGAGCATGGAGAATTGGAGATGGTCAGATGGATGTCATATGATTTTATTTAGGTTTAAAATTTTTGGTTCAAGAATCGCCAGTAAAGGCATTCTTGGTAAACCCTACATCTATTATCCAAATAATTTTGTTTAGGTTGAGCTTCTATTTTCTTTGAGTTTTAGTGGTCTCTTAATTTTTTGCTGTTAAACTTTAAAACTGACTGCTCTTTCTGTTGAAATGTTTTCAGATTCTTGTAGAGTTGTAGTATTAGTATTCAGTAAATTTCCCAATTTTTTTTTCCCACAATTTCCATATTCTGTCAATTCTGTCTTTGCTCAATGAAAATGAGAGTAAGAGTGTAAGTGAAACCAATAATCTTAATGAAACACAAATCAATCAATTAAGATGAAAAATGGAGATTTGAAATGTGATTTTCATAAGGAGAAAGCCAAAAAAAATTCAGACGCTCCATGTTAGTTGATTTTTTTTTCAATTTATGTTTAAGTTTACCATTCTTGATTCTTGCTATACAAAAAGAAGTAAATTAAGTATTTTGAGAAGCACTAATTTCAATTACATAGTGCTAGCAACCAATACTATATTTAAATACAACATAGCCAGAATTTACAAGTAAACGTCAGTGAAGATATCAAGTAGTCCTTCTGTAGAGTTGTAGTATTAATATTCAGTAAGTTGTAGTATTTGTTTTATTCTTGATAAAAGGGGTGTGATTCCTCTATTGATATTGTATTTGTTTGTATTCTTGATACACTCTTAAATTTATTAAACTCATTTTTTGTAGGAAGTTCTTGTTCTTGTGAATTTACCCTGGAGAGAGAGTACTCATTGATAAATATAGTCCTAGAATACGGGATGAAGTAAGAAGACACTACATTCAAAATGGACCTGCCAACCGGTTGATCATAAATTTCCTAAAACTTTATTCGGGAATAAAATGCGTCAATTTATTTCGGGTTGATTTAAAAATTCGTATTCTAGATGGTTGAAGTATAGTATGAAGAAAGATGCCGCATTTTATTTATGTTGTTATTTATTCAAAAATTATTATGTTCATAGAAACACATGTGACTCTTTCACAAAAACGGGCTTTAAAGCTTGGAATAAAGGTTCAGAAAAACTTGCTTTATATGTTGGTCAAGTAAATAGCCTCCACCACAAGTGTTTCAATAAGATGCTAGACTTATCAAATCAATCTCAATCAATTCAAGTTGCTTTTGATAAGCAACCTGAGAAACAAAGAAATGAGCGCCGAATTCGTTTAAATGCATCAATCGATGTTGCAAGGTTCCTCTTGTGCTTTGGATTATCTTTTTGAGGTCATGATGAAAGTGATTCTTAAAAAAGTAAAGGCCCTTTTTAGGGCTTTTGGAATGGCTTGCAAAGAGGCTCCCTCAAGTGGATAGAATCATATTGAAACATGCTCCAAAAAATGATATGATGACTTCGCCAAAAATTCAAAAGGACATTGTGAGTGCTTGTGCACAAGAAACCGTGAAAGCTATAATCAATGATTTGGATGGAGATTATTTTGGGATATTAGTTGATGAGTCCAAGGATATTTCATGCCATGAATAAATTTTCCTTGCTTTGCGGTATTTTGAAAAAAAAAACCAAGTGAACGAGCCATTTATTGGTCTTGTTCGTGTTGGTGATACCTCTACAAAGTCGTTGAAGGAAGAAATACTTTCTTTGCTTATGAAACACTCATTAAGTCCATCCAAAATACGTGGACGAGGCTATGATGGAGCTAGTAATATGCAAAGAAAAATAAATGGTCTTAAAGCTTTAATTTTGCAAGAAACTCCTTCAGCAAATTTTATTCATAGTTTTGCTCATCAATTACAGTTGACGCTTGTAGCGGTTGCTAAAAAATATAAGGAGGTATAAACTTTCTTTGCTATAGTTGCTAATGTATTGATTGTGATTGGAGCATCCTTTAAACGTAGAGATCAACTTCAGGATCATCAATCAGAATTATTAGAGCAATTACTAGAGAGTGGTGAAGTTAAAAGTGGGAAATGATTAAATCAAGAGCGAGGGCTTCAAAGGCCAAGTGACACTCGTTGGGTGTAACGATCCAACCGGTCGTTTTACCTTCTAGAACCCCGTTCTCCTAAATAAGACTCCCCATATGTATTTTTACTATTTTATGACTTGCAGGGATG
Organism: Nicotiana tomentosiformis; assembly: GCF_000390325.3. Classification (NCBI taxonomy): domain Eukaryota; kingdom Viridiplantae; phylum Streptophyta; class Magnoliopsida; order Solanales; family Solanaceae; genus Nicotiana; species Nicotiana tomentosiformis. The sequence continues at coordinate 119,720,527 of NC_090812.1, forward strand.
GTTAGTTCAGGAATCAAAAGGGTTCGGGTTAAAATCGGAATACTTAGTTTCTTAGTTGGCTCTAAAAAGGGGTAAGTTTGACTTCGGTCAACGTTTTGAGTAAATGAACTCGAAAACGGGATTTGATGGTTCCAATAGGATCGGATTATGGATGACCCGGGAGCGTTTCGGCGCCTAATAGTGAAAGTTGGCTCTTTGAAGATTTTTAAGTTCTTTAAATTTGGTTTGGAATAGGTTTTAGAGTAATTGAGGTCCGTTTGGAATTCGGAGGCTGGGAATAGTTCCTTCTGGTGATTTAAGTCTTGCACAAAAAATTTGGTGTCATTCCGAGTAGTCTAAGTATTATTCGGTGCGTTCAGAGCAAATTGGAAACTTGAAGTTCATAGTTTGATTCAATTCGATTTTCGAGTGCGATTCTTGGTTTCGTTAATGATTTACGTATTTTGAGAGTTCGATTAGGTCTGTATTATGTTTACAGACTTGTTGGTGCATTTAGATGGGGTCCCGAGTAGCTCGAGTGAGTTTTGAACCACCTGAAGCTAAGTTGGAAAAACTAAAAATTCCAGTTTTGGTTTCCTTCTTCGCGAACGCGGAAGGTCTCTCGCGTTCGCGATGAAGGAATTTGGGAGCTGGGCAATTACCCTTCGCGTTTGCGTGAAGGGCGTCGCGTTCGCGAAGCTTGGGATCCTAGGCCTACGCGTTCGCAAAGGCCTTCTCGCATTCGCGTAGAAGGACGGGGACCAGTGTATTTCACCCTTCGCGTTCGTGAAGGAGACCACACGTTCTCGAAGGGTAGGCCATGCAAGCCTTCGCATTTGTGAGATCCCTGTGGCATTCACGAAGAGTATTTTTAGGGCTGGTTTCATTTTGCCTTCGCGGACGTGAGGCATATACCGTGTTCGCGAAGAAGGGGTCAGAAGAGCTGGGCAGAATGTCTTAAAAACGGGGCTCAGCCATTTTTGAGCCCATTTTCTCCATTCTTGGGCGATTTTGGAGCTTCTTGAGAGGGGTGTTCACCTAGAAACTTGGAGGTAAGTTAATTCTACCTATTGTGAGTTAAATACATAGATTATGGGTAGATTATAATATATAAATTGTAAAAATCAAGGGTTTAGATGAAAAACCTAAGTTTTGATAAAAATGAGATTTTAACCACGAAAATGGTTATGGAATGGGATGAAAATTGCATATTTGAGTTCTTAAGGTTATGGGTGACGATTTCCTCTTAAAGTTTCCGGAATCCGGGTACGTAGGCCCGGGGTGAATTTTAGGAATTTTACCAATTTGGGTTGGGTAATTACTCTAATAGATAAATTATGAAATTTTGAGTATTTATTGATTAAAATATATAACATTTGGCTAGTTTCGGATTTTTCGGCACCGATTAAGGCTTTAATGCAAAATTTTGATCGGTAAGTAAACTTTAAGACGAGGTAAGTCTCGTGTCTAACCTTGTAAGAGGGAATTTACCCCATAGGTGTTTTAAATAAATATTTGTTTCTCTCTTTGTACTTGCATTCTGTCTATTTTATGTTTAGGTAGTATTTAAAATTTTGTATAATCTACTAGATGCTCATACACTTGTGATACCAGGTCTTAGCACACACGCTAGTAGAATTGTGGTTTGAAATTATTACTTTGGTTTTTATTTATTCAGACTTTTTATTCTTCTTAAATCTTGCAAGTAAGGATAGTTTAATTACTCGAAAATTTGTTAAAAGAGGAAATATATGTTTAATTCACTAGTTGGCTTGCCTAGCGGCGATGTTTGGCGCCATCACGACCTATATGTGAAATTGGGTCGTGACAACATGGTATCAGAGCACTAGGTTCATGTAGGTCTCAAAAGTTATGAACATGCCTAATAGAGTCTTGCGGATCGGTACAAAGATGTCTGCACTTATCTTCAAGGGGATATAGGGTGTTAGGAAACTACCTTTCTTCATCTCCTATCGTGCAGTTGATGTAGTACTAAATATCTTTTTCTTATTCTCTCATAGATGGTGCGCGTTCTATGGAGGTTCCATACCAGGGAAGAGCTGCTCCCCCTATTGTTAGAGGCCGAGGGAAGGCTCCAGCCCGTAGTAGGGGACGAGGACGTCCCAGGGTTACTCCAGCTATGCCACCAGTGGGTCCAACAGAGAATTCTATTATTGAGAAGCAGGGCGAGGTGCCCGTAGCAGAGCCAACACCGGTGGATTTCACGTCCGCACCGGGATTTCAAGAAGTCATGGGCCGTATGCTGCGGTTCATGTATACTATGACTTTGGACGATTTATTTCCGGCAGACCCAACCACATCTCAGGTGGGAGGGGGAGCAAAAACACCTACCGCGCAGGCTCAAGGGCATATAACTGCGGTATATCAGACCCAGGGTGTACTACCCGTAGGCGGAGCCCAGCCAGTGGCAACAGTTACCCCTGAGCCCAGACCAGCTGTGGCCGGCGAGCCGCAGAAGCTATTGGACAAATGGACCAGGCTACATCCTCCTGTCTTTGGGGGTGAGAGACATGATGATCCCTAGGACTTCGTTGATCGGTGCAGGGACAAACTGCATAACATGAGGATATTGGAGTCCCATGGGGTAGAGTTTGCTACCTTTCAGCTGGAGGGCAGGGCCCATAGATGGTGGCAGTCCTATCTTCTTGGTAGACTAGCAGATTCTCCTTCCATGACTTGGGACGGATTCACCCGTATCTTCCTAGATAGGTATATTCCACCCTCCCAAAGGGAATAGTTGCGGTTTCCATTCGAGCAGCTCTAGCAGGGTCAGATGTCAGTGACCGATTATGAGGCGAGTTTCTCTGAGTTGTCTCACCATGCACTTATGATATTACCTACCGATGCAAAGAGAGTACGGGGGTTTGTTGCGGGTTTGCAAACTGGTATTCAGGCCACTATGGCCCAAGAGGTTGAGATGGGGACTTCTTATGAGCTGGTTATGGAGATAGCCTGGAGGATTGAGGGTGTGCGTCAGCGTAGCCGAGAGCAGGCTATGAGAGACAAGCGGTTTCGATATTCTGGGAGAGTTCAGAGGTGCCCCGGCTGGGGATAGAGGTCAATTCATGAGAGGTCAGTCCAGCAGGACCCCATACCTAGCACCACCGTGTAACGACCCAATTTCACATATAGGTCATGATGGCGCCCAACGTCATCGCTAGGCAAGCCAACTAATGAATTAAACATATATTTTCTCTTTTAATAAGTTCCCGAGTAATTAACTTTCCTTATTTGCAATATTCAAGAAAATAAATGGTTTAAATAAATAAAACCAAGTAATAGTTCAAAACCATAATTCTACTAGCTTGTGTGCCAAGACCTGGTATCACAAGTGTATGAGCATCTAGTAGATTATACAAAACTCAACTGCTGTCTGAACATGAAATAGACAGAATACAAATACAAAGGAGAGGCTCTAGGAGCTGCAGAACGACTCAGAAAGCAGCTCACCACTAAGCCTCGGGATATCTGGGATGCGCGCCGGTAGGATCGCCTGATGCACCTGTCTCAGATCTTGCATAAAATGTACAGCATGTGTAGCATGAGTACGTAAACAACGCGTACCCAGTAAGTATCAAGTTTAATATCGAAAAGGTAGTGACGAGAGGTCGACTTCGACACTTACTTTGGGTCAATAATATTGAGATAGGAATATTTAAATAAATACAGTTTATGGGAATAATAACAAATTTCCTTAACAAGCAGGAATAAATAATTCTTTTACAATTTAATAATTTTTAATAAGTCATTTATCTTCACAAGCTGCAATAATAATGTCAAGATACCGTGTAATTGTTATTAATAAGAACGATTTATGCTGAGGTCGTACGACCTGATCCGGAATAATGTGTACACTGCCGAGGGTCGAGCGACACGAACCATAGATGCATCTATCTACTGCCGAGGCGTTCGGCTCGCTCCACAAGAAGAGAAGGATATTTTATAAGCATCTGACTTAAACATTTTTGAGGTTTTATACAAAAATAATATGAATTTCACTAGCGATCTTTCACAATTTCTCCAACAAATACCAATATAATTTAGGCATTTTAAACTATCAAGTATGGTGCAAAAATTCCAAATAGTTCATGAATTGAGTCCTAAGCTTCCCGGATAATAGCATAATAGTAGCTACGCATGGACTCTCGTCACCTCGTACGTACGTAGGCCCACACAATTAGGAACAATTATTTATTTAAAACACCTATGGGATAAATTCCTTCTTACAAGGTTAGACAAGAGACTTACCGCGTCTCAAAGCTCGTTTCTCGGTCAAATTTCATGTTAAAGCCTCAATTGATGCCGAAAAATTCGAAACTAGTCAAATGTTATATAATTTAATCAATACATTCTCAACAATTCGAAATTAAGTTATTAGATTAATTACCCAACCCAAATCAGAAAAATTCCTAAAATTCACCCCCCTTAAGAACTCATATATACAATTTTTATCCCATTCCATAACCATTTTCGTGGTTAAAATCTCATTTTTATAAAAACCTAGATTTTTCATCTAAACCCTTGATTTTCACAATTTATATGTTATAATCTACCCATAATCTATGTATTTAACTCACAATAAGTAGAATTAACTTACCTCCAAGTTGCTAGGTGAATACTCCTCTCAGGAAGCTCCACAATCGCCCAAGAATGGAGAAAATAGGCTCAAAAATGGCTGAGCCCCGTTTTAAGACATTCTGCCCAGCGAGTTTTTCGCTTCTGCGGCTCGACAACCACATCTGCGGCTCCGAATCTGCGGCTCCGCATCTGCGAGGAGGGCCTTGTAGATGCGGTCCTTCCCCTTAGCCGGCTCCTTCTCTTATACGACCAGCAGCTTGCTTTTGTGAGACCGCTTCTGCGGTGCGTGCGTCGCACCTGTGACCTCCGTCCACTTCGGTGATGCCTTATTCGCACCTACCCTTGATTACTCCAAAACCTACTCCAAACCAAATTTGAAGAACTTTACACCTTCAAATAGCCAACTTTCACTATTAAGCGCCGAAACGCTCCCGGGTTGTCCAAAACTCGATTCGAGCATACGCCCAAGTCCAAAATCATCATACAAACCTATTGGAACCGTCAAATCCCGATTCTAGGGGTCGTTTACTAAAAAGGTTGACAGAAGTCAAATTTACCCTTTTAAAGCCAAACTAAGGAACCAAGTGTTCTGTTTTCAACCCGAACCCTTCAAATTCCTGAACTAACCATTCCCCAAGTCATAAAATAGTAAAATCACATACGTGGAGTCTTATTTAGGGGAATGGGGTTCTAGAAGGCAAAACAATCGGTTGGGTTGTTACATTCTCCATCTTTTAAACAAACAATTGTCCTCGAATGAGTTTAGAATCATACCTGGAGTGCTAAATAAGTGTGGATATCTGCTCTGCATGTCCTCCTCGGCCTCCCAAGGCGCTTCCTCGACTGGTTGGCCCCGCCACTGAACATTTACCGCGAAAATCCTCTTGGACCTTAATTGGAGAACGTGCCTATCAACAATGGCAATTGGCTCTTCCTCATAAACCAAGCTCTCATCTAGCTGGACCGTGCTGAAGTCTAACACATGCAACAGGTCAGCATGATACTTCCGGAGCATAGATACATGGAAAACCGGATAAACTCCCGATAGACTAGGAGGCAAGTCAAGCTCGTAAGTAACCTACACAACTAATCTCAATACCTCAAATGGGCCTATAAACCTTGGGCACAATTTGCCCTTATTCCCGAACCTCATGATTCCCTTCATCGGCGAAACCTTCAAGAGAACTTTCTCGCCCACCATAAATGATAAATCATGCGCTTTCTGATCCGCGTAACTCTTCTGTCTAGACTGTGGTGTTCGAAGTCGCTCCTGAATCAACTTTACCATTTCCAAGGCATCCTTTACCAAATCAGTACCATATAACTTAGCCTCGCTGGGCTCAAACCATCTGATGGGCGAATGATATCGCCGACCATATAAAGCCTTAAATGGAGCCATCTTGATGCTGGATTGGTAACTGTTGTTATAAGAAAACTCGGCCAAAGGCGAGAAACAATCCCACTGAAATCCGAAGTCAATCACACATGCCCTGAGCATATCCTCCAAGATCTGAACTGTCCGCTCTGACTGCCCGTCGGTCTGCAGATGAAAGGCTGTGCTGAGCTCTTAACGGGTCCCTAATTCACTCTATACTGCTCTCCAGAAATGTGAAGTAAACTGAGGGCCTCTATCTGATATGATGGAAATTGGCACACCATGCAACCGAACTACCTCCTTAATATAAATCTGGCCAACCTCTCTGAAGTATACGTAGTCACAACCGGAATGAGGTGTGCCGACTTGGTCAACCTGTCGACAATGACCCAAACTGCATCAAACTTTCGCAAGGACTGCGGCAACCCAACTACGAAGTCCATAGTAATGCGCTCCCATTTCCACTCCGGTATAGTCATCTGCTGAAGAAGGCCACCTGGCCTCTGGTGCTCATACTTAACTTGCTGGAAATTTAGGCACCTAGCTACATAATCAACTATGTCTTTCTTCATCCACCGCCACCAATAATGCTGCCTGAGGTCGCGATACATCTTCGTAGCACCTGGATGAATAGAATACCGAGAAGTGTGTGCTTCTTCTAGGATCTTTTCCCTTAGCCCATTCACATTAGGAACACATAGATGCCCCCAGGAGTCGCAGAACACCATCTTCGCTGATAGTAACCTCCTCGACACCACCCCATAGTACCGTCTCTCGGAGAACCAACAAGTGTGGATCATCAAACTAGTGAGCCTTGATCCGCTCAAATAGTAAAGACTGGGCAACAACACATGCAAGAACTCGACTGGGCTCTAAAATATCCAGCCTTACAAGTCTGTTAGCCAAGGACTGAATGTCCAAAGCTAATGGCCTCTCCTCTGCTGAAATGAAGGCCAAATTACCCATACTCTCCTCCTTGCTGCTCAAGGCATCTGCAACTACGTTTGCTTTGCCCAGATGATAAAGGATAGTAATATCATAATCTTTTAGTAACTCAAGCCACCTGTGCTATCTAAAATTTAGATCCCTCTGTTTGAACAAATGCTGCAAGCTGCGATGATCAGTGTAAACCTCACCGGACACCCCATAAAGATAATGCCTCCAAATCTTAATAGCATGAACTATCGCGGCCAATTCTAAATCATGTACTGGGTAAATCTTCTCATTGGGCTTCAGCTGACGTGAAGCATATGCAATAACTCGCCCCTCCTGCATTAATACACAACCTAGGCCATTGCGTGAAGCATCGCAATACACTTTATACATCTCTGAACCAGAAGGCAACACTAACACCGGTGCTGAAGTCAATGCGATCTTGAGCTTCTAAAAGCTCCCCACAATCATTGGACTATCGGAACGGAGCACCCTTGTGGGTTAATCTAGTCAAAGGTGCTACAATAAATGAAAAGCCCTCCACAAACCGACGATAATAACCTGCTAATCCCAGGAAACTCCTAATCTCAGTCACCGAAGTAGGACGATGCCAATTCTGAACTGTCTCAATCGTTTTGGGATCAACTTTAATACCCTCTCCCGATACAATATGTCCCAAGAATGCTATAGAGTCTAGACAAAATTCACACTTGGAGATCTTAGCATATAGCTTTTGTCCCTGCAAGGTCTGAAGCACCACTCTCAAATGTTGCTCGTGCTCCTCCATACTATATGAATAGATCAAAATGTCGTCAATGAAGACGATGACTAACGAGTCAATATATGGCATGAACACCCGGTTTATCAGATCCATAAATGCCGCAGGAGCATTAGTCAGACCAAAGGACATTACCAGAAACTCATAATAGCCATATCTAGTCCGAAAAGCAGTCTTTAGAACATCCGAATCTCGAATCTTCAACTGATGGTACCCCGATCTCATGTTGATCTTAGAGAACACTCTAGCATCCTGCAACTGGTCAAACAAATCATCAATACGTGGCAACAGGTACTTGTTCTTAATAGTGAATTTTTTCAATTGGCAATAATCAATACACATCTGCATAGTCCCATCCTTCTATTTACAAATAATACCGTTGCACCCCAAGGCGACTCACTCGGCCTGATGAACCCCTTTTCTAATAAATCCTCAAGTTTTTCCTTCAACTCTTTTGGAGCCATATGGTACGATGGGATAAATATAGGCTGGGTACCTGGGGCCAAATCAATACAGAAATCAATATCACGATCTGGTGGCATGCCTAGAAGATCAGAAGGAAACACATTAGAGAACTCTCGGACTACAAGCATAGAATCAATTATCGGATTCTCTATCGTAGTGTCCCGAACATAGGCCAAATAAACCAAACAACCCTTCTCGACCATGTGTCGAGCCTTCATAAAGGAAATAACTTGACTAGATGCACTGACACACGAACCCTTCCATTCCAATCTAGGCAACTCTAGCATCACCAAGGTAACAGTCTTGGCATGGAATTCTAGGATGTCATGATATAGAGATAACCCGTCCATGCCCAGGATGATCTCAAAGTCGGTCATATCAAGAAGCACAAGATCTTCTCTAGTTTCGTAACCACAAAATGTAATAATTCAGGACCGGTAGATCCGATCCATAACAACAGAATCGCCCATAGGAGTGGACAGATAAATAAGAGTACTCAAGGACTTACGAGAAACACCCAGGAAATGAGCAAACAAAGATGACACATATGAATACGTAGACCCTGGATCAAATAATACTGAGGCATCTCTACCGCAGATAGAAATAATACCTGTGATCATGGCATCTAAGGCCACTATATCTGGTCTGGCCAAAAACGCATAGACATAGCTGGAGTGCCACCTGACTGGCCTCCACCTCTAGGACGGCCCCTACCCACTTGCCCTCCGCCTCTGGGTGGCTGGGCGACTGGTGGAACAACTGGTGCTGTAATCATAGGCTGTTACCTTGGCGATTCCAGAGTTACCTAGGTTGGAGTGGAAGGGTTCGTCTGTCAGCGTATCTAATCAGGTCATTTCATTTCTGAAGGCTAAACACATAGTCGAGAAGGGTTGTTTGGCTTATCTGGCCTATGTTCGGGACACTGCTGCAGAAACTCCGGTGATTGATTCAGTGCCTATAGTTCGGGAGTTCTCCGATGTATTTCCTTCATATCTTCTAGACATGCCATCAGATCGTGATATTGATTTCTGTATTGACATGGCTCCAGCTACCCATCATATATCTATCCCACCGTACCGTATGGCTCCAAAATAGTTGAAGAAGTTAAAGGAACAACTTGAGGAGTTATTAGCGAAGGGGTTCGTCAGGCCGAGTGTGTCGCCTTGGGGCGCACCGGTATTATTTGTGAAGAAGAAGGATGGGACCTTGCAGATGTGCATTGATTACCGCCAGTTGAACAAAGTTACCATTAAGAATAAGTACCTACTGCCGCGCATTGATAATTTGTTTGACCAGTTGTAAGGTGCCAGAGTGTTCTCAAAGATCGACTTGAGATCGAGGTACCATGAGTTGAAGATTCGGGATTCGGATGTTTTGAAGACTGCTTTTCGGAGTAGATATGGTCATTATGAGTTTCTGGTAATGTCCTTCGGTTTGACTAACACCCCGACGACATTTATGGATTTGATGAATAGGGTGTTTAGACCATATATTGATTCTTTGTGATTGTCTTCATTGATGACATTTTGATCTACTCACGTAGTATGGACGAGCACGAGCAATATTTGAGAGAGGTGCTTCAGACTTTGCGAGAACAAAAGCTATATGCTAAGTTCTCCAAGTGTGAATTTTGGCTAGACTTTGTAGCATTCTTGGGCAATATTGTATTGGGCGAGGGTATTAAAGTTGATCCCAAAATGATTGAGGCAGTTCAGAATTGGCACTGTCCCACCTTGGCGACCAAGATCAGGAGTTTTCTGGGATTAGCAGGTTATTATAGTCGGTTTGTGGAGGGATTTTTATATATTGCAGCTGCTTTGACCAAATTAGCCCAAAAGGGTGCTCCATTCCGATGGTCCGATGATTGTGAGGTGAGCTTTTAGAAGCTCAAGATAGCATTGACTTTAGCATCGATGTTAGTGTTTCCTTACGGTTCAGGGATGCATACAGTGTATTGCGATTCACGCGTTGGCCTGGGGTGTATATTGATGCAGGAGGGGCAAGTTATTGCATATGCTTCACGTTAGATGAAGCCCCACGAGAAGAATTACCCGGTACATGATTTGGAGTTAGCTGTGATTGTTCACACTCTTAAAATTTGGAGGCATTATCTTTATGGGGTATCCTGTGAGGTTTACACCGATCATCGCAACTTGCATCATTTGTTCAAGCAGAGGGATATCAATTTGAGACAACACAGGTGGCTCGAGTTACTGAAAGATTATGATATTACCATCCTTTATCATCCGGGCAAGGCAAATGTAGTTGCAGACGCTTTGAGCAGAAAGGCGGAGAGTATGGGTAGTTTATCCTTCATTTCAGCAGAGGAGATGTCAATAGCTTTGTACATTCAGTCCTTGGCTAACAGACTCGTAAGGCTGGATATTGCAGAGCCCAGCAGAGTTCTTGCATATGTTGTTGCCCAGTCTTCACTATTTGAGCAGATCAAGACTCGCCAGTTTGATGACCCACACTTATTGGTTCTTCGAGAGACGGTATTACGGGGTGGTGCCAAGGAACTTATTATCGGCAAAGATGGTGTTCTGCGACTCTAGGGTTGCCTATGTGTTCTTATCATTGATGGCTTGAGGGAAAAGATCCTAGAGGAGGCACAAAAGTCTCGATATTCTATTCATCCAAGGGCTATGAAGATGTATCGCGATCTGAGGCAACATTATTGGTGGCGGCGGATGAAGAAGGACATAGTTGAATATGTAGCTAGGTGCCTAAATTGCCAGCAAGTTAAGTATGAGCACCAGAGGCCAGGTGGCCTACTTCAGCAGATGACTATACCGGAGTGGAAATAGGAGCGCATTACTATGGACTTCGTAGTTGGGTTGCCACGGACCTTGCAAAAGTTTGATGCAGTTTGGGTCATTGTCGACAAGTTGACCAAGTCGGTACACTTCATTCCGGTTGTGACTACGTATACTTCAGAGAGGTTGGCCCAGATTTATATTCAGGAGATAGTTCGGTTGCACGGTGTGCAAATTTCCATCATATCAGATAGAGGCCCTCAATTTACTTCACATTTCTGGAGAGAAGTACAGAGTGAATTGGGGACCCGTGTATAGCTTAGCACATCCTTTCATCCGCAGACCGACAGGCAGTCAGAGCGGACAGTTCAGATCTTGGAGGATATTCTCAGAGCATGCATGATTGACTTCGGAGGTTAGTGGGATTATTTCTTTCCTTTGGCCGAGTTTGCTTATAACAACAGTTACCAATCCAGCATTGAGATGGCTCCATTTGAGGCTTTATATGGTCGGCGATGGCGTTCGCCCATCAGATGGTTTCAGCCCGGCGAGGATAAGTTATATGATACTGATTTGGTAAAGGATGCTTTGGACAAAGTAAAGTTGATTTAGGATTGACTTCGTACAACACAGTCCAGACAGAAGAGTTACGCGGATCAGAAAGCGCGTGATTTATCATTTATGGTGGGTGAGAAAGTTCTATTGGAGGTTTCTCCGATGAAGGGAATCATGAGATTCGGGAAGAAAGGCAGGTTGAGTAAAAGGTTTATAGGCACATTTGAGGTGTTGAGACGAGTTGGGGAGGTTTCTTACGAGCTTGCTTTGCCTCCCAGTCTATTGGGAGTTCATCCAGTTTTCCATGTATTTATGCTCCGGAGGTATCATGCCGACCTGTCACATGTATTAGACTTTAGCACAGTTCAGCTAAATGAGAGCTTGGGTTATGAAGAGGAACCAATTGCCATTGTTGATAGGCAAGTTCGCTAGTTGAGGTCCAAGAAGATTTCTCCAGTAAAAGTTTAGTAGAGGGTCGAGGAAGCAACTTGGGAGGCCGAGGAGGACATGCGAAGCAGATATCCATACTTATTCAGCACTCCAGGTATGATTCTAAACCCATTCGAGGACGAACGTTTGTTTAAGAGGTAGAGAATATAATGACCCAACTGGTCATTTTGCCTTCTGGAACCTCGTTCCCATAAATAAAACTCCCCGTATGTGTTTTGACTGTTTTATGACTTGCGGGGATGGTTAGTTCAGGAATCGAAAGGGTTCGGGTTGAAATGGGAACACTTGGTTCCTTAGTTGGCTTTAAAAAAGGGTAAGTTTGACTTTGGTAAATGGTTTGAGTAAACAACCTCAAAATTGGGATTTGACGGTTCCAATAGGTTCGTATGATAATTTTGGACTTGGGTGTATGTTCGGATCGAGTTTTGGATGACCCGGGAGCGTTTCGGCGCCTAATAGTGAAAGTTGGCTGTTTGAAGGTTTTAAAGTTCTTTAAATTTGGTTTGGAGTAGGTTTTGGAGTAATTAAGGCCCGTTTGGAATTTGGAGCCTAGGAATAGTTCCGTATGGTTATTTAAGACTTGCACACAAAATTTGGTATCATTCCGAATAGTCTAAGTATTATTCGGCGCGTTCAGAGTAAATTTGAAACTTGGTTTCGTTGTTGATTTACGCTTATCAAAAGTTCGAGCAGGTCCGTATTATGTTTACAGACTTGTTGGTGCATTTAGACGGGGTCCCAAGTGGCTCGGGTGAATTTTGAACCACCCGGAGATAAGTTAGAAAAACCAGAAATTCCAGTTCTGGTTTCCTTCTTTGCGAACGCGGAAGGTCTATCGCATTTGTGATGAAGGAATTTGGGAGCTGGAAAATTACCCTTCACGTTCGCGTGAAAGGTGTCACGTTTTCGAAGCTTGGGATCCTTGGCCTACGCATTTGCGAAGCTTGGGATCCTTGGCCTACGCATTCGCGAAGGCCTTCTCGCGTTCGCGTAGAAGGAGACCACGCGTTCGCGAAGGGTAGGCCAGGCAAGCCTTCACTTTTGCGAGATCCCTGTCGCGTTCGCGAAAAGTATTTTTAGGGATGGTTGAATTTTGCCTTCGCGAACGCGAGGCACGTACCGCGTTCGCGAAGAAGGGGTCAGAAGAGCTGGGCAGAATGTCTTAAAAATGGGGCTCAGCCATTTTTGAGCCCATTTTCTCCATTCTTGAGCGATTTTGGAGCTTCTTGAGAGGGGTTTTCACCTAGCAACTTGGAGGTAAGTTAATTCTACCTATTGTGAGTTAAATACATAGATTATGGGTAGATTATAACATGTAAATTGTGGAAATCAAGGGTTTAGATGAAAAACCTAGGTTTTGATAAAAATGAGATTTTAACCACGAAAATGGTTATGGAATGAGATGAAAATTGTATATTTGAGTTCTTAAGGTTATGGGTGACGATTTCCTTTTAAAATTTTCAGAATCCGGGCACGTGGGCCTGGGGTAAATTTTAGAAATTTTACCAATTTGGGTTGAGTAATTACTCTAATAGATAAATTATGAAATTTTGAGTATTTATTGATTAAATTATATAACATTTGGCTAGTTTCGGATTTTTCGGCACCGATTGAGGCTTTAACGCGAAATTTTGATCGGTAAGTGAACTTTGAGACGAGGTAAGTCTCTTGTCTAACCTTGTAACAGGGAATTTACCCCATAGGTATTTTAAATAAATATTTGTTTCTCTCTTTGTACTTGCATTCTGTCTATTTTATGTTTAGGCAGTATTTAAAATTTTGTATAATCTACTAGATGCTCATACACTTGTGACACCAGGTCCTGGCACACACGCTAGTAGAATTGTGGTTTGAAATTATTACTTTGGTTTTTATTTATTTAGACTTTTTATTCTTCTTAAATCTTGCAAGTAAGGATAGTTTAATTACTCGAAAATTTGTTAAAAGAGGAAATATATGTTTAATTCACTAGTTGGCTTGCCTAGCGGTGATGTTTGGCACCATCACGACCTATATGTGAAATTGGGTCGTGACAACATGGTATCAGAGCACTAGGTTCACGTAGGTCTCACAAGTTATGAACAGGCCTAATAGAGTCTTGCGGATCGGTACAGAGATGTCTGTACTTATCTTCAAGGGGATATAGGGTGTTAGGAAACTACATTTCTTCATCTCCTATCATACAGTTGATGTAGTACTAAGTATCTTTCTCTTATTCTCTCAAAGATGGTGCGCGCTCTACGGAGGTTCCAAACCAGGGAAGAGCTTCTCCCCCTATTGTTAGAAGCCGAGGCAAAGGCCGAGGGAGGTCTCCAGCCCGTGGTAGGGGACGAGGACGTCCCAGGGTTACTCCAGCTATGCCTCCAGTGGGTCCAACAGAGGATCCTATTATTGAGAAGCAGGGCGAGGTGCCCGTAGCAGAGCCAACACCGGTGGATTTCACGTCCACACCGGGATATCAAGAAGTCATGGGCCATATGCTGTGTTTCATGTATACTATGACTCTGGACGGTTTATTTCCGGCAGACCCAACCACATCTCAGGTAGGAGGGGGAGCACAAACACCTACCGCGCAGGCTCAAGGGCATATAACTGCGGTATATCAGACCCAGGGTGCACTACCCGTAGGCGGAGCCTAGCCAGTGGCAGCAGTTACCCCTGAGCCCAGACCAGCTGCGGCCGGTGAGCCGCAGAAGCTATTGGATAAATGGACTAGGCTACATCCTCCTGTCTTTGGGGGTGAGAGACATGATGATCCCTAGGACTTCGTTGATCGGTGCAGGGACAAACTGCACAACATGAGGATATTGGAGTCCCATGGGGTAGAGTTTGCTACCTTTCAGCTGGAGGGTAGGGCCCATAGATGGTGGCAGTCCTATCTTCTTGGTAGACCAGCAGATTCTCCTTCCATGACTTCGGACAGGTTCACCCGTATCTTCCTAGATAGGTATATTCCACCCTCCCAAAGGGAATAGTTGCGGTTTCCGTTCGAGCAGCTCTAGCAGGGTCAAATGTCAGTGATCGATTATGAGGCGAGTTTCTCTGAGTTGTCTCGCCATGCACTTATGATATTACCTACCGATGCAGAGAGAGTACGGGGGTTTGTTGCGGGTTTGCAAACTGGTATTCAGGCCACTATGGCCCAAGAGGTTGAGATGGGGACTTCTTATGAGCTGGTTATGGAGATAGCCTGGAGGATTGAGGGTGTACGTCAGTGTAGCCGAGAGCAGGCTATGAGAGACAAGCGGTTTCGATATTCTAGGAGAGTTCAGAGGTGCCCCGACTGGGGGTAGAGGTCAGTTCATGAGAGGTTAGTCCAGCAGGACCCCAAACCTAGCACCACCGTGTAACGACCCAATTTCACCTATAGGTCATGATGGCGCCCAACGTCATCGCTAGGCAAGCCAACTAATGAATTAAACATATATTTCCTCTTTTAATAAGTTCCCGAGTAATTAACTTTCCTTATTTGCAATATTCAAGAAAATAAAAGGTTTAAATAAATAAAACCAAGTAATAGTTCAAAACCATAATTCTACTAGCGTGTGTGCTAAGACCTGGTGTCACAAGTGTATGAGCATCTAGTAGATTATACAAAACTCAACTGCTGTCTGAACATGAAATAGACAGAATACAAATACAAAGGAGAGGCTGTAGGAGCTGCAGAACGACTCAGAAAGCAGCTCACCACTAAGCCTCGGGATATCTGGGATGCGCGCCGGTAGGACCGCCTGATGCACCTGTCTCAGATCTTGCATAAAAAGTGCAGCATGTGTAGCATGAGTACGTAAACAACGCGTACCCAGTAAGTATCAAGTTTAATCTCGAACAGGTAGTGACGAGAGGTCGACTTCGACACTTACTTTGGGTCAATAATATTGAGATAGGAATATTTAAATAAATATAGTTTATGGGAATAATAATAACTTTCCTTAACAAGCAGGAATAAATAATTCTTTTACAATTTAATAATTTTCAATAAGTCATTTATCTTCACAAGCTGCAATAATAATGTCAAGACACCGTGTAATTGTTATTAATAAGCACGATTTATGCCGAGGTCGTACGGCCTGATCCGGAATAATGTGTACACTGTCGAGGGTCGAGCGACACGAACCATAGATGCATCTATCTACTGTCGAGGCGTTCGGCTCGTTCCACAAGAAGAGAAGGATATTTTATAAGCATCTGACTTAAAATAATACGAATTTTACTAGCGATCTTTCACAATTTCTCCAACAAATACCAATATAATTTAGGCATTTTAAACTATCAAGTATGGTGCAAAAATTTCAAATAGTTCATGAATTGAGTCCTAAGCTACCCGGATAATAGCATAATAGTAGCTACGCATGGACTCTCGTCACCTCGTACGTACGTAGCCCCACACAATTAGGAACAATTATTTATTTAAAACACCTATGGGGTAAATTCCTTCTTACAAGGTTAGACAAGAGACTTACCTCGTCTCAAAGCTCACTTCCCGATCAAATTTCGTGTTAAAGCCTCAATTGGTGCCGAAAAATCCGAAACTAGCCAAATGTTATATATTTTAATCAATACATGCTCAACAATTCGAAATTAAGTTATTAGATTAATTACCCAACCCAAATCAGAAAAATTCCTGAAATTCACCCCCCTCCCCCTTAAGAACTCATATATACAATTTTCATCCCATTCCATAACCATTTTCGTGGTTAAAATCTCATTTTTATCAAAACCTAGATTTTTCATCTAAACCCTTGATTTTCATAATTTACATGTTATAATCTACCCATAATCTATGTATTTAACTCACAATAGGTAGAATTAACTTACCTTTAAGTTGCTAGGTGAATACTCCTCTCAGGAAGCTCCACAATCGCCCAAGAATGGAGAAAATGGGCTCAAAAATGGATGAGCCCCGTTTTAAGACATTCTGCCCAGCGAGTTTTTCGCTTCTGCGGCTCGACAACCGCATATGCGGCTCCGAATCTGCAAGGAGGGCCTTGTAGATGCGGTCCTTCCCCTTAGCCGGCTCCTCTTATACGACCAGCAGCTTGCTTTTGCGAGACCGCTTCTGCGGTGCGTGCGTCGCACCTGCGACCTCCGTCCGCTTCGGCGATGCCTTCTTCGCACCTACCCTTCGCAGGTGCGGTCTACTTCCCCGCTTCTGCGGTCACTGGCAACCCTACTCTGGGCCACTTCTGCGGCTTGTGGCTCACTTCTGCGAGCTCGCACCTGCGGCTATCCATGCGCAGGTGTGGTTACACTAGAAGCTGGAAGCTTCAGCCATTGCTCCTAAGTCAAACTTGGTCCGAGCCTTGTCCGATTAACATCCGAGCCCCCCCAGGGACCCGCCCGAACATACCAAAAAGTTTGAAATCATGCAACGGACTCGCTCGAACATACGGAACGCTTAAAACAACATCAAAACTAAGAATCATACCCCAAACCAAATTGATTCAACTTAAGAATTTTCAAGTTCTTCAAACTTACTCCGAACACGCCTAAACGTATTTAAACTACTCGGAATGACACCAAATTTTGCGTGCAAGTCTTAAATCACCATTCAAAACTATTCCCAAGCTCAGAATTCCAAACATACCTTGATTACTCCAAAACCTACTCCAAACCAAATTTGAAGAATTTTAAACCTTCAAATAGCTAACTTTCACTATTAAGCGCCGAAACGCTCCTGGGTTGTCCAAAACTCGATTCGAGCATACGCCCAAGTCCAAAGTTATCATACGAACCTATTGGAACCGTCAAATCCCGATTCTGGGGGTCGTTTACTAAAAAGGTTGACAGAAGTCAAATTTACCCCTTTAAAGCCAAACTAAGGAACCAAGTGTTCTGTTTTCAACCTGAACCCTTCAAATTCCTGAACTAACCATTCCCCAAGTCATAAAACAGTAAAATCACATGCGTGGAGTCTTATTTAGGGGAATGGGGTTCTAGAAGGCAAAAAGATCGATTGGGTTGTTACATTCTCCACCTCTTAAACAAACGTTCGTCCTCGATTGAGTTTAGAATCATACCTGGAGTGCTGAATAAGTGTGGATATCTGCTTTGCATGTCCTCCTCGGCCTCCCAAGGCGCTTCCTCGACTGGTTGGCCCCGCCACTGAACATTTACCGCGGAAATCCTCTTGGACCTCAATTGGAGAACCTGCCTATCAATAATGGCAATTGGCTCCTCCTCATAAACCAAGCTCTCATCTAGCTGGACCGTGCTGAAATCTAACACATGCAACAAGTCAGCATGATACTTCTGGAGCATAGATACATGGAAAACCGAATAAACTCCCGATAGACTGGGAGGCAAGGCAAGCTCGTAAGCAACCTACCCAACTCATCTCAATACCTCAAATGGGCCTATAAACCTTGGGCACAACTTGTCCTTATTCCCGAACCTCATGATTCCCTTCATCGGCGAAACCTTCAAGAGAACTTTCTCGCCCACCATAAATGATAAATCATGCGCTTTCTGATCCGCGTAACTCTTCTGTCTGGACTGTGGTGTTCGAAGTCGCTCCTGAATCAACTTTACCATTTCCAAGGCATCCTTTACCAAATCAGTACCATATAACTTAGCCTCGCTTGGCTCAAACCATCTGATGGGCGAATGATATCGCCGACCATATAAAGCCTTAAATGGAGCCATCTCGATGCTGGATTGGTAACTGTTGTTATAAGCAAACTTGGCCAAAGGCAAGAAACAATCCCACTGAAATTCGAAGTCAATCACACATGCCCTGAGCATATCCTCCAAGATTTGAATTGTCCGCTCCGACTGCCCGTCGGTCTGCAGATGAAAGGTTGTGCTGAGCTCTACACGGGTCCCTAATTCACTCTATACTGCTCTCCAGAAATGTGAAGTAAACTGAGGGCCTCTATCTGATATGATGGAAATTGGCACACCATGCAACCGAACTACCTCCTTAATATAAATCTGGGCCAACCTCTGAAGTATACGTAGTCACAACCGGAATGAGGTGTGCCGACTTGGTCAACCAGTCGACAATGACCCAAACTGTATCAAACTTTCGCAAGGTCTATGGCAACCCAACTACGAAGTGCATAGTAATGCGCTCCCATTTCCACTCCGGTATAGTCATCTGCTGAAGAAGGCCACCTGGCCTCTGGTGCTCATACTTAACTTGCTGGAAATTTAGGCACCTAGCTACATACTCAACTATGTCTTTCTTCATCCACCGCCACCAATAATGCTGCCTGAGGTCGCGATACATCTTCGTAGCACCTGGATGAATAGAATACCTAGAAGTGTGTGCTTCTTCTAGGATCGTTTCCCTTAGCCCATCCACATTAGGAACACATAGACGCCCCCAGGAGTCACAGAACACCATTTTCCCTGATAGTAACCTCTTTGGCACCACCCCGTAGTACCGTCTCTCGGAGAACCAACAAGTGTGGATCATCAAACTGGCGAGCCTTGATCCGGTCAAATAGTGAAAACTAGGCAACAACACATGCAAGAACTCGACTGGGTTCTGAAATATCCAGCCTTAAAAGTCTGTTAGCCAAGGACTGAATGTCCAAAGCTAATGGCCTCTCCTCTGCTGAAATGAAGGCCAAACTACCCATACTCTCCTCCTTTCTGCTCAAGGCATCTGCAACTATGTTTGCTTTGCCCGGATGATAAAGGATAGTAATATCATAATATTTTAGTAACTCAAGCCACCCGTGCTATCTAAAATTTAGATCCCTCTGTTTGAACAAATGCTGCAAGCTGCGATGATCAGTGTAAACTTCACCGGACACCCCATAAAGATAATGCCTCTAGATCTTAAGAGCATGAACTATCGCGGCCAATTCTAAATCATGTACCGGGTAAATCTTCTCGTTGGGCTTCAGCTGATGTGAAGCATATGCAATAAATCGCCCCTCCTGCATTAAAACACAACCTAGGCCAATGCGTGAAGCATCGCAATACACTGTATACATCTCTGAACTAGAAGGCAACACTAACACCGGTGCTGAAGTCAATG
This sequence comes from Nicotiana tomentosiformis, assembly GCF_000390325.3. NCBI lineage: Eukaryota > Viridiplantae > Streptophyta > Magnoliopsida > Solanales > Solanaceae > Nicotiana > Nicotiana tomentosiformis. The sequence continues at coordinate 119,740,407 of NC_090812.1, forward strand.
CAGTCTTGAGCTTCTGAAAGCTCACCTCACAATCATCGGACCATCAAAACGGAGCACCTTTCTGGGTCAATCTGGTCAAAGGTGCTACGATAAATGAAAAGCCCTCCACAAACCGACGATAATAACCTGCTAACCCCAGGAAACTCCTGATCGCAGTCACCGAAGTGGGACGATGCCAATTCTGAACTGTCTCAATCATTTTGGGATCAACTTTAATACCCTCTCCCGATACAATATGTCCCAACAATGCTATAGAGTCTAGCCAAAATTCACACTTGGAGATCTTAGTATATAGCTTTTGTCCCTGCAAGGTCTGAAGCACCACTCTCAAATGCTGCTCGTGCTCCTCCATACTACGCGAATAGATCAAAATGTTGTCAATGAAGACGATGACAAATGAGTTGATATATGGCATGAACACCCGGTTCATCAGATCCATACACGCCGCCGGAGCGTTAGTCAGACCAAAGGACATTACCAGAAACTCATAATAGCCATATCTAGTCCGAAAAGCAGTCTTCGGAACATCCGAATCTCGAATCTTCAACTGATGGTACCCCGATCTCAAGTCGATCTTAGAGAACACTCTGGCATTCTGCAACTGGTCAAACAAATCATCAATACGCGGCAACGGGTACTTGTTCTTAATAGTTAATTTTTTCAATTGGCAATAATCAATACACATCCGCATAGTCCCATCCTTCTTCTTCATAAATAATACCGTTGCACCCCAAGGCGACTCACGCAGCCTGACGAACCCCTTTTCTAATAACTCCTCAAGTTGTTCCTTCAACTCTTTCAACTCTTTTGGAGCCATACGGTACGATGGGATAAATATAGGCTGGGTACCTGGGGCTAAATCAATACAGAAATCAATATCACGATCTGGTGGCATGCCTGGAAGATCAGAAGGAAACATATCGGAGAACTCTCGGACTACAAGCAAAGAATCAATTACCGGATTCTCTACCGTAGTGTCCCGAACATAGGCCAAATAAACAAAATAACCCTTCTCGACCATGTGTCGAGCCTTCATAAAAGAAATAACTTGACTAGATGCACTGACAGACGAACCCTTCCATTCCAATCTAGGCAACTCTAGCATCGCCAAGGTAACAGTCTTGGCATGGAATTCTAGGATGGCATGATATGGAGATAACCAGTCCATGCCCAGGATGATCTAAAAGTCGGTCATATCAAGCAGCACAAGATCTGCTCTAGTTTCGTAACCATAAAATGTAACAATGCAGGACCGGTAGATCCGATCCATAACAACAGTATCGCCCATAGGAGGGGACAGATAAATAAGAGTACTCAAGGACTCACGAGAAACACCCAGGAAATGAGCAAACAAAGATGACACATATGAATACGTAGACCCTGGATCAAATAATACTGAGGCATCTCTACCGTAGACAGAAATAATACATGTGCTCACGGTATTTGAGGCCACTATATCTGGTCTGGCCGGAAACACATAGACCTAGCTGGAGTGCCACCTAACTGGCCTCCACCTCTAGGACAGCCCCTACCCACTTGCCCTCCACCTCTGGGTGGCTAGACGGCTGGTGGAACAACCGGTGTTGTAATCATAAGCTGTTACCTTGGTGATTCCAGAGTTACCTAGGTTAGAGTGGAAGGATTCGTCTGTCAGCGTATCTAATCAGGTCATTTCCTTTCTGAAGGCTCGACACATGGTCGAGAAGGGTTGTTTGGCTTATCTGGCCTATGTTCGGGACGTTACTGCAGAGACTCCGGTGATTGATTCAGTACCTATAGTTCGAGAGTTCTCTGATGTATTTCCTTCAAATCTTCCAGGCATTCCATCAGATCGTGATATTGATTTCTGTATTGACTTGGCTCCAGATACCCATCATATATCTATCCCACCGTACGGCTCCAAAAAAGTTAAAGGAGTTAAAGGAATAACTTGAGGAGTTGTTAGTGAAGGGGTTCGTCAGGCCGAGTGTGTCGCCTTGGGATGCACCATTATTATTTGTGAAGAAGAAGGATGGGACTATGCAGATGTGCATTGATTACCGCTAATTGAACAAAGTTACCATTAAGAATAAGTACCTACTGCTGCGCATTGATGATTTGTTTGACCAGTTGCAGGGTGCCAGAGTGTTCTCAAAGATCGACTTGAGATCGGGGTACCATGAGTTGAAGATTCGGGATTCGGATGTTTCGAAGACTGCTTTCTGGAGTAGATATGGTCATTATGAGTTTCTGGTAATGTCCTTCGATTTGACTAACACCCCGACGGCGTTTATGGATTTGATGAACAGGGTGTTCAGATCATATATTGATTCATTTGTGATTGTCTTCATTGATGACATTTTGATCTACTCACGTAGTATGGAGGAGCATGAGCAATATTTGAGAGTAGTGCTTCAGACTTTGCAAGAACAAAAGCTATATGCTAAGTTCTCCAAGTGTGAATTTTGGCTAGACTCTGTAGCATTCTTGGGAAATATTGTATTAGGCGAAGGTATTAAAGTTGATCCCAAAAAGATCGAGGCAGTTCAGAATTGGCACTGTCCCACCTCGGCGACCAAGATCAGGAGTTTTCTGGGATTAGCAGGTAATTATTGTCGGTTTGTGGAGGGATTTTTATATATTGCAGCTGCTTTGACCAAATTAGCCCAAAAGGGTGCTCCGTTCCGATGGTCCGATGATTGTGAGGTGAGCTTTTAGAAGCTCAAGATAGCATTGACTTCAGCACCGATATTAGTGTTTCCTTCCGGTTCAGGGATGTATACAGTATATTGCGATTCATGCGTTGGCCTGGGTTGTGTATTAATGCAGGAGGGGCGAGTTATTGCATATGCATCACGTTAGATGAAGTCCCACGAGAAGAATTACCCGGTACATGATTTGGAGTTAGCTGCGATTGTTCACGTTCTTAAAATTTGGAGGCATTATCTTTATAGGGTATCCTGTGAGGTTTACACCGATCATCGCAACTTGCATCATTTGTTCAAGAAGAGGGATATCAATTTGAGACAGCACAGGTGGCTCAAGTTATTGAAAGATTATGATATTACCATCCTTTATCATCCGGGCAAGGCAAATGTAGTTGCAGACGCCTTGAGCAGAAAGGCGGAGAGTATGGGTAGTTTGTCCTTCATTTCAGCAGAGGAGATGTCATTAGCTTTGGACATTCAGTCCTTGGCTAACAGACTCATAAGGTTGGATATTGCAGAGCCCAGCAGAGTTCTTGCATGTGTTGTTGCCCAGTCTTCACTATTTGAGCGGATCAAGACTCGCCAGTTTGATGACCCACACTTATTGGTTCTTCGAGAGACGGTACTACGGGGTGGTGCCAAGGAACTTATTATCGGCGAAGATGGTGTTCTGTGACTCCAGGGCCGCCTATGTGTTCCTATTGTTGATGGCTTGAGGGAAAAGATCCTAAAGGAGGCACAAAAGTGTCGATATTCTATTCATCTAGGTGCTATGAAGATGTATCACGATCTGAGGCAACATTATTGGTGGTAGCGGATGAAGAAGGACATAGTTGAATATGTAGCTAGGTGCCTAAATTGCCAGCAAGTTAAGTATGAGCACCAGAGGCCCGGTGGCCTACTTCAGCAGATGACTATACCGGAGTGGAAATAGGAGCGCATTACTATGGAATTCGTAGTTGGGTTGCCACGGACCTTGCAAAAGTTTGATGCAGTTTGGGTCATTATCGACAGGTTGACCAAGTCGGTACACTTCATTCTGGTTGTGACTACGTATACTCCAGAGAGGTTGGCCCAAATTTATATTCAGGAGATAGTTCGGTTGCACGGTGTGCAAATTTCCATCATATCAGATAGAGGCCCTCAATTTACTTCACATTTCTTGAGAGAAGTACAGAGTGAATTGGGGACCCGTGTAGAGCTTAGCACATCCTTTCATCCGCAGACCGACGAGCAGTCAGAGCGGACAGTTCAGATCTTGGAGGATATGCTCAGGGCATGCGTGATTGACTTCGGAGGTTAGTAGGATCATTTCTTTCCTTTGGTCGAGTTTGCTTATAACAACAGTTACTAATCCAGCATCAAGATGGCTCCATTTGAGGCTTCATATGGTCGGCGATGGCGTTCGCCCATCGGATGGTTTCAGCCTGGCGAGGCTAAGTTATATGATACTGATTTGGTGAAGGATGTTTTGGACAAAGTAAAGTTGATTCAGGTTTGACTTCGTACAGCACAGTCCAGACAGAAGAGTTACCCGGATCAGAAAGCGCGTAATTTATCATTTATGGTGGGTGAGAAAGTTCTATTGAAGGTTTCTCCGATGAAGTGAATCATGAGATTCGGGAAGAAAGGCAAGTTGAGTTCAAGGTTTATAGGCCCATTTGAGGTGTTGAGACGAGTTGGGGAGGTTGCTTACGAGCTTGCTTTGCCTCCCAGTCTATTGGGAGTTCATCCGGTTTTCCATGTATTTATGCTCCGGAGGTATCATGCCGACCTGTCACATGTATTAGACTTTAGCACAGTTCAGCTAGATGAGAGCTTGGGTTATGAAGAGGAACCAAGTGCCATTGTTGATAGGCAAGTTCCCTAGTTGAGGTCCAAGAAGATTTCTGCGGTAAAAGTTCAGTGGAGGGGCCAACCAGTCGAGGAAGCAACTTGGGAGGCCGAGGAGGACATGCGAAGCAGATATCCACACTTATTCAGCACTCCAAGTATGATTCTAAACCCATTCGAGGACGAACGTTTGTTTAAGAGGTGGAGAATATATGGACCCAACCGGTCATTTTGCTTTCTGGAACCCCGTTCCCATAAATAAAATTCCCCGTATGTGTTTTGACTGTTTTATGACTTGTGGGGATGGTTAGTTCAGGAATCGAAAAGGTTCGGGTTGAAATGGGAACACTTGGTTCCTTAGTTGGCTTTAAAAAGGGGTAAGTTTAACTTTGGTAAATGTTTTGAGTAAACAACCTCAAAATTGGGATTTGACAATTCCAATAGGTTCGTATGATGATTTTGGACTTGGACGTATGTTCGGATATGGTTTTGGATGACCCAGGAGCGTTTCGGCGCCTAATAGTGAAAGTTGGCTCTTTGAAGGTTTTAAAGTTCTTTAAATTTGGTTTGGAGTAGGTTTTGGAGTAATTGAGGCCAGTTTAGAATTCAGAGCCTGGGAATAGTTTCGTATGGTTATTTAAGACTTGCACGCAAAATTTGGTGTCATTCCGAATAGTCAAGCCTTCGCGTTCGCCCTGTCGCATTCGCGAAGAGTATTTTTAGGGCTGGTTGAATTTTGCCTTCTCGAACGTGAGGCACGTACCGCGTTCGCGAAGAAGGGGTCAGAAGAGCTGGGCAGAATGTCTTAAAAATGGGGCTCAGCCATTTTTGAGCCCATTTTCTCCATTCTTGGGCGATTTTGGAACTTCTTGAGAGGGGTGTTCACCTAGCAACTTGGAGGAAGTTAATTCTACTTATTGTGAGTTAAATACATAGATTATGAGTAGATTATAATATGTAAATTATGGAAATCAAGGGTTTAGATGAAAAACCTAGGTTTTGATAAAAATGAGATTTTATCCACGAAAATAGTTATGGAATGAGATGAAAATTGTATATTTGAGTTCTTAAGGTTATGGGTGATGATTTCCTCTTAAAATTTCTGGAATCCGGGCACGTGGGCCGGGGGTAAATTTTAGGACTTTTACCAATTTAGGTTGGGTAATTACTCTAATAGATAAATTATGAAATTTTAAGTATTTATTGATTAAATTATATAATATTTGGCTAGTTTCGAATTTTTCGGCACCAATTGAGGCTTTAACGCGAAATTTTGATCGGGAAGTGAACTTTGAGATGAGGTAAGTCTTTTGTCTAACCTTGTAAGAGGGAATTTACCCCATAGGTATTTTAAATAAATATTTATTTCTAATTGTGGGGGCTACGTACGTACGAGATGACGAGAGTCCATGCGTAGCTACTATTATGCTATTTTCCGGGTAGTATTAGGACCCAATTCATGAACTATTTGGAATTTTGCACTATACTTGTTAAATTAAAATGCCTAAATTATATTAGAACTTGTTAGAGAAATTTTAAAAAGTAGTTAATGAAATTCGTATTACCTTGGATATAAATCATTAATAGTGTTTAAGTCAAATACTTATAAAATATCCTTCTCTTCTTGTGGAGCAGGCCGAATGCCTCGGCAGTAGATAGATGCATCTATGGATCGTGTCGCACATCTCTCGGCAGTGTACACGTCACTCTAGATCTGGCCGTACGACCTCGGCATAAATCGTGCTTAATAATAACTATTACACGATGCTTTGACATTTTATTGCATCTTTTGAAGATAAACGATTTATTGAAAATTATTAAATTATGAAAGAATTATTTATTTATGCTTGTTAAGGAAATTATTGTTATTCACATAACTAATGTTTATTTAAATATCTTTGTCTTTATATTATTGACACATAGTGAGTGTCGAAGTCGACCTCTCGTCACTACTTCTTCGATATTAGACTTGATACTTATTGGGTACACGTTGTTTACTTACTCATGCTACACTTGCTGCACTTTTGTGCAGGATCTGAGATAGGTGCATCAGGCGGTCCGACCGGTACACATCCCCGATATCCTGAGGCCTAGTGGTGAGCTGCCTTTCCTGAGCCGTTCTGTAGCACCTAGTGTGTCTCTTTGTACTTGCATTCTGTCTATTTTATGTTCAGACAGTATTTAAAATTTTGTATAATCTACTAGATGCTCATACACTTGTGACATAGGTCTTGTCACACACGCTAGTAAAATTGTGGTTTGAAATTATTACTTTGGTTTTTATTTATTTAGACTTTTTATTCTTCTTAAATCTTGCAAGTAAGGATAGTTTAATTACTCGAAAATTTATTAAAAGAGGAAATATATGTTTAATTCACTTGTTGGCTTGCCTATCGGGGATGTTGGGCACCATCACGACCTATAGGTAAAATTGGATCGTGACATTGGGGATCACATTGTAAAACATTAGATAACTTTGTTGTTTTATTTACATCTATTGTTCCATGTGCTTGGGGTGATTGAATATGAAGGTTCTGAGGCTAATGATAGATCGCAAGCATAAGGTTTTTAGAGTAAAATCAATTCATTTGAATTTGTGTTCATGCTTCACTTGATGTTGAAGGTATTGTTGATGTCGAACGAGCTGAGTAAATCTTTACAGAAAAAAGAGCAAGATATTGTCAATGCCATGATATTTCTTGACCTTACAAAGGAAAGGTTGCAACAAATGAGAGATGAAGGATGAAAATCATTAATGGATGAAGTCTCTTTGTTTTGTGCTAAACATGATATTTTGGTGCCCAATATGGAAGAATTCTATATTCCTGGAAAGTCGAAGCGTAGGCCTTCTAGTGTTACTTATTCACATCACTTACGTGTTGAGCATTTTTATACAATGATTAATTTGCAACTTTAGGAGCTTAATAGTCGTTTCGATGTTGTTAGTGGTAACTTGCTTCTTGGTATGGCTAGCTTGAATCCGGCTAATTCATTTGCTAATATTGATAAGGAAAGAATAATGACACTGGCCAAGTATTATCCAGATGAGTTTGGTGAATTGAAGCTTCGCGATCTTAGTCACCAACTTGACACTTTCATATTTTACATGCAACATGGTGACCCTAGATTTTCGTATTTGAAAAGAATTGGTGATTTGGCAAAAGCGTTGGTTGAGGCAAATTTTGTGAAGACATATTCACTTGTTTATTTACTTGTGAAGTTAACTCTAATTTTAATTGTCGCGACTGCAACGGTAGAAAGAGCATTCTCATCTATGAAGTACATCAAAGATGAATTGCGTAGTAGTATTGGTGATGCATTTTTAAATGATTATTTAGTTTGTTACTTTGAAAAAGAAGCATTTGCAAATGTAAGCAATGATGCTATTATTCACCGTTTTCAGAGTATGAAAACGCAAGTATAATTGGATGATGTACTTTTGTTATATTAGTATCAATTAAAGATATTCTATAATATTGAAGTTTGTATTTTGATGTAAGTTGTGCCTTCTTTAGTTCTCTTTTTGGGACAACAGTGGATATTACTATTAGTATGTCATGAATTTCTATTAAGGCCACTGAGCTTGTTTTACATTTTAAAGTTTATTCCAGTTTAGTCCATGTGTGCGCAAGGATGCGCAGGCATTTTTTTTCTTGGAATGCTTATTTTCAAATTTGTGTTCCCAGGTCAATTGGGGAGTCTGATAAAATCGAAGTTTATGTTCATGGGTCAATTGGGAAGTTTGATAAAATCAAAGCATAAGCTCTTCTTACTTTATTTTAGTTTTTTGATTAGCAAATTTATATTATATAGTGGATTATTCTTCATATTTACCGGGCTATCCTAGAGTTTATATGTATCTTTTTATTGGCTAATAAAATTTTGGGTAATTCACTCTATTGACAATGGTGCCCCCGTCATACTCAAATCCTGGGACCGCCTCTGCCTATTTGTTAAGTTTATCGAAGTCTACCAGCTTGATATACTTTTTCTAGGTTTTTTAATAAATTATTCTTCGAATTTGCAACATCAATTTCTATTAAACCACACCAAATCTCCTCCAAATGATATCAAATTTGAAATAAAGCTTTCAAATTCCAACACAAATGAACCCCAATCACCAATTTAGTCAAATAACACCAAATCAAAAAGACTCATGTGTCTTTTTCAACACTTTCTATGGTCCAACAATGTAGTTTGAGATTTTTACCGTAAATCACCAAAATTTGTGTGTGAATTAAATCTTTAAGCACAAATTATCAACATTCAAATTATTTTAACAATAAATTGATCATCAACTTTTATTTTTCACCATCAAACAAAAATTTCAAGTTTTAAAAATTAAAGAATCACGATGTTCAAGTAAAAAAGGGGGCATTTTACTAACACTATAGAAATAGGGATATTTCGCCAAGATTATCACCTTTGGGGGTCACGCCGTACTAATTTATAGAAAAGGATTGATACTTTTACCTAGCTATACTGAACTACAAACTTATTTACCCCTAGTAAAACGGTTATCACTAAATTACATTCTTATATACAATTTAACAATTAAATAGTGATAATTTTGTTTTTCTTAATAATAAAATAGGAAAAATTTCAATTAATATTCCCATTAAATATTTGAAACCTGCCTCTTCTCCTTCTTCACACCTCCTGCCTTCAAACTTGTAACGACCTCGCCGGTCATTTTGAGTACTTTTGCCCCGTTTTCCCTATTTGATACTTTAATTATGTGTATTTGAGGTTTCGTGACTTGTCGGGGTGATTGGTTTGGTTTCCGGAAGGTTTTGCAGTGAATTGGGACACTTTAGTCCTAAGGTTAGAAGCTTAAGTTAAAAGAGTTGACCGGAGTTTGACTTTTGTTGTAGATGATTCCGGATGGAATTTTGATAGTTCCAATAGCTTTGTATGATGATTTGAGACTTAGACTTATGTCGCGATTTAGATTTGGAGGTTCGTAGGTTGGGTTGGTACTTTTTGGCAAAAGTTGGAAAGTTGAAAGTTTGGAAGGTTGAGAGATTTGAACATGAGTTCACTTTATTGATATTAGGTTCAGATTTTAGTTCCAAAAGTTGGAATAGGTCTGTTGCGTCATTTGGGACTTGCATGCAAAATTTGAGGATATTCTGAGTTGTTTAGGTTTATTCGGCGTAAGTTTTGATATTGAAAAGTTCATTAGTTTCCATAGGCTTGAATTGGGGTGCGATTCATTATTTTGATGTTGTTTTATATGATTTGAGGCATCGCGTAGGTTCGTGTTAGGTTTCGGGGATTGTTTGGTATGGCTGGACGGGGTTTCGGGGGCCTCAAGTGTGTTTCGGATTGGTTTCGGCTTGTTTGGATATTGTGTTGCAAGGCAGAAGTGCTACTGAACTTGGTGTATTTGCACCTGGGGAGGGCCTGGTCGCAGATGCGGAGCCGCATGTGCGACCGTTTGATTGCAGGAGCGAAGGGTAAGGCTGGCAGAGGAAGTCCACAAATGCGGACGGATGTGCACAAAAGGGCTTGCGCAGGTGTGGAAGGAGCCCGCAGAAGGTGACTTGCTGATACGAAGGAGGATTCGCAGAAGAGAAAGATTGGGCATTAGACTAGGATCGTATATGCGAAAGTTAGATTACAGAAGCGGTCCCACAAGTGCGGAGGAAGGACCGCATGAGCACATTGTCCGGGAATTTATGAATTTTCGCACATGCGATGGATTTTTCCGCAGGTGCAATGTCGCAGGTGCAGCTGAGTAGGTGCGATTTTGCTGGCAGACTTTATAATATCGAGGGTTTGAGTATTTTTCTCATTTTTGGATTGTGGAGTGCTTTTCATCCTAGTTGAATAGATAAGTGCAGTTTAATCACTTTTGATGATAGATATTGATTACACATTGATTATTACACCTAATTTTCATGAATTAAAGGTGGGATTTGGGTTATTTTTTGGACTATGTTATAGAAGAGTGAGATTAGATGATTTGAGGGTCGATTTATGGTTGGAATTGGACGATTTTTATATAGTTGGATTCGTATCGGGATGGGTGTTTGGAATTTGTTAGTCTGGTAGGGTTCCGAGGTGCGAGCCCGAGGTTGACTTTTGATTTTGGTCAAAGATCTTAGCTTTATCATTTGAATTCGGTCTCTCTCGCTTCTATTGATTATATTAAGTTAATTTGATTAGATTCGGATCATCCGGAGGGTGATTGCGAGGGAAGGACTTGTTAGAGGAGTGATTTGGTTTGCTTGAGGTAAGTGTCTTACCAAAACTTGGTCGAGGTACTAGTTTCCTGAGTTATTTATGATAGCTACGTGCTATGGGTGCGCTTATGTATGGGGTTTGAGCCCATGTGCGAGCACAGGGGTATTATCCATGCTCGGTGTAGTGCTTAGGCTATGATATTCCTTGAATTGATTTTTAAGCTTTATGATGTGATGTTTCTCATATTTGCAACCCTATTGTGAACTATTTTATCCATGTTTGAGGTTACATAGAGACTAATCCCTTGAATGAACTTGATATTGCTATTTCCGTGATGAAATTACCAATTTGAGGTATGATAACACACTTTGAACATGCATATACCTTAGCATGTCATTTATACTAGTCCAGAAGTATGAAATCTGATTTTCATTGATCATACACATGTATTTTTGTGTGATATGATTTGGACTTGATACCTGTGACTACGCTAGGCGGATTGTGTTGTTATACTTGTGATTACACCGGGCGGATTGTGTTGTTATGTCTGTGACCATGCCGGGCAAATTGTATTGTTATTCCTGTGACCATGCCATGCAGATTGTATTGATATGCTTGTAACCATGCCGAGCAGATTGTGTTATTATGCTTGTGAGCATGCCGGGCGAATTGCGTTGTTATACATGTGACCACGCCGGACAGATCCGTGATATTGAGCCTGTGACCACGCTGGGAGGATTATGATATATAGCATATGACAACGTCGGGCGGAGTATGATTATTGCACGTGACTATGTGGTGCAGCATGTGGATATGGATCCATCCCCTTAGGGTCACCCTCTCATGTTACTTCTTGATGGTGTACACGCAGATTTGAGGAAAACTGACAATTGGTTTGGTATGGATATGGAAATATTAAGGAAAATCTGGCCAGTGTTTGCTTTGGATTTTGCATTTCATCTTTACTTGCAACTTCCTTGGATATTTACCTGATTTACCTGCATATCATCTTTATATGCTGGATCGTTGACTGACCATAGTACTTGAGTAATTGTGCACACACAGATGGTTCTTTTAGTGCTTTATGACTTGATCACATTATTGTTCCGTACTTGTTGAATTTACAAAATTGTACAGGTTATAGCAAGTATCATTTATAATTTTAACTTCTTTTACCTTGCCGAGGTTAGTTATGATACTTGTTGAGTATATGTGGTCAGTTGTACTCATACTACGCTTTGCACTTAAATGTGCAAATCCATGTGTCGGACCCAGTCATCAGTAGCCAAGGCTAATAGTTGAAATGATCACCGAGAGACGAGGTAGATTTGCATTCTCGACTGCAATCTTAGCGTCTCTTTTCTTATGTACTGTTGTCTTTATTTTAGATAGTATTGCATTTGGCCTTTCAGACTTATATTTTTGTTTTAGAGCTCATGACTTTATATTTACCAGTCTCTAGGGGATTTATCATGTATTGGCGATATTTTATTGTATTAAGGCTTTAGACTTGTAATATTCAATTATTTCAGTATTTATGTTTCATTTTTGTTATGTTTGGCTTGCCTAGCAAGTGCATTAGACACCATCACGACTGGTTAGGTTTTGGATCGTGACAAGTTGGTATCAGAGCCCTAGGTTCATAGGTATTATAGGTCATGAGCAAGTTTAGTGGATTCTAGCGGATAAGTACGGAGACGTCTGTACTTATCTTCGAGAGGCTATCGAGCTGTTAGGAAAAACTTCACTTTCTTGCATTCTTGTCGTACAGATTTGTTATTTTCGAAGTATGAACCTTTACTCTTCTATTTTATCACAGATGGTGAGGATACATACAGCCGGATTAGGCAGACAGGCACCAGTACCACCAGGCTGGGCCGCGAAAGGCTGGGGCCGAGATAGAGACCGAGGTGGGGCTCGTATTACAGCTAGGGCAGCACCGATGGAGCCACCAGTCGCTCTAGTGGAGGAGCAAGTTCCTGATACTGTTGAGCCAGTAGGGCCAACTCAGACACTGGCAATACCTATTGTTATACCTGGTTTTCATGAGGCTTTGGCTCATATCTTAAGTGTGGGTACGAGCCTGGCTCAGGCAGTTATGATACCAGTTGCACCAGCTACCTCACATGCTAGGGAAGGATCCCAGACTCCCACGACCCGTACTCCAGAGCAGGTAGCTCAAGGTTATCAGACACTAGGGGTGTTACCAGTGCAGCCAGTTATTGCTGCTCGAGCCAAGGTTGGCCCACCTATGACTGATGCGGAGTATAAGAGGTTGGAGCGATTTAGGAAGCTTGATCCAACTGAGTTCAATGGAGGAGAGTCAAAGGATGCTCGGGATATTCTGGATTGGTGTCATCAGATTCTTCGTACAACGGGTCTTGCATGAGTTCTCAGTTCACTTCTTAGAGAAGTGTTTTTCATAGACTCGTAGAGAGGAGTTGTGTAGGGAGTTTGAGAAACTACATTAGGGGGATACGACTGTGACCTGGTACTAGATGAGATTTGCAGACTTAGCACGTCATGCTATATGGTTGGTTCCCACTGAGAAGGAGAAGATCATGAGGTTCATTAACGGCCTAAACTATGGTTTGCATTACAGTTTGGCTCATGAGGTTGAGACGGATGCTATGTTTGATCAGGTGGTTGAGAATGCTATATGTCTTGAGCAAGTTCGCAGGATTGAGCGTGAGGAGCATGAGGCCAAGATGCCTCATGGTTCAGGTGGTTTCAGCAATGCCTCATCTGGAGGACAGTCAGTTCGAGGTCGCCCTAGAGGGGAGGTCGATCAGGTGGTAGTTAAGCCCATTGCTAAGCATTTCCAGCCAGGCCATAGGTGGTTGCTTCCGATGCTGTGATCACGGGTATTGTTTCAATGTGCCACCGGTGTGTTTCAGTGTTATTTGACCGCAGTTCCACTTATTCACATGTGTCATCATACTTTGCTCATTATTTGGATATGCCTCATGATTATTTAGTTATGCATGTTCATGTATCTATACCAGTGGGTGACTCTATTATGGTGGACCGTGTATATCAGTCATGTATGGTGACCATTAGGGGTTATGTGACGAGAGTTGATCTTCTATTGCTTAGTATGGTTGATGTTGATGTGATTTTGGACATGGATTGGTTGTCGCCATATCACGCTATCCTTGATTATCACGCTGAGACCGTGACATTGGCGCTGCCAAAGGTGCCAAAGTTGGAGTGGAGAGGCTCCCTAGATCATGTTCCTAGTAGAGTAATTTCACATTTGAAGGCTCAACAGATGGTTGAGAAGGGATGTCTGGTGTACTTGTCCTTCATGAGGGATGTTAGTGCTGATGCTCCTACTGTTGAGTCAGTTCCGGTAGTAAGAGACTTCCCAGATGTGTTTCCACTAGACCTGCCGGGCATGCCACATGATAGGGATATTATTTTTGGTATTGATCTGGTGCAGGGTACTCAGCCTATCTCTATTTCACCACATCGCATGGCACCTATAGAGTTAAAGGAGTTGAAGGACAGTTGCAGAAACTACTTGATAAGGGCTTCATCAGGCCTAGTGTGTCTCTTTGGGGGTGCACCGATTCTATTTGTGAAGAAGAAGGATGGTACTATGAGGATATGTATTGACTACAAACAACTAAACAAGGTTATTAGTATAACCAAGTACCCCCTACCGCGCATTGATGACTTATTTGATAAGCTTTAGATTGCTACAATGTTCTCGAAGATTGATTTGAGATCGGGGTACCATCACTTGAAGATTCGAGATTCAGACATCCCGAAGACGGCTTTCAGGACTAGCTATGGTCACAATGAGTTTCTGGTGATGTATTTTGGGTTGATCAATGCCTCATCAGCCTTTATGCACTTGATGATCCGTGTATTTCAGCCCTATCTTAATTCCTTCATCATAGTTTTCGTTGATGATATATTGGTGTATTCACGTAGTCAGGAGGATCATGATCAGGACTTAAGGACCGTGCTTTAGACACTAAGGGAGAAGAAACTATATGCTAAATTTTCCAAGTGTGAATTTTGGCTTGATTCAGTGGTGTTTTTGGGACACGTGGTGTCGACTAAGGGGATTAAGGTAGATCCAAAGAAGATTGAGGCAGTTCAGAGTTGGCCCAAACCGTCTTCTGCTATTGAGATATAGAGTTTCCTTAGGTTAGCTGGGTATTATTGCCATTTTGTGAAGGGTTTCTCATCTATTGCTGCACCTTTGACTAGATTTACCCAGAAGGGTGCCCCATTCAGGTTGTCCGACGAGTATAAGGAGAGCTTTCAGAAGCTCAAGACTTCCTAGACTACAACTCCAGTACTAGTTTTACCTTCAGGATCGGGTTCTTACACAGTCTATTGTGATGCTTCGCGGATTGGCATTGGATGCGCGTTGATTAAGAAGGGTAGAGTTATTGCTTATGCCCCGCATCAGTTGAAACCCCATGAGAAGAACTACTATGTGCATGATTTGGAGTTGGCAGCCATCATTCACGCGTTGAAGATTTAGAGGTACTATCTCTTCGACGTATCTTGTGAGATGTTCATAGATCACATGAGCCTTCAACACTTATTCAAGCAAAGGGATCTGAACTAGAGGAATCAGAGGTGGTTGGAGCTACTTAAGGACTATGATATTACTATTCTTTATCATCCGAGAAAGGCCAATGTGGTGGCCGATGCTTTGACTAGGAAGGCTGAAAGCATGA
Organism: Nicotiana tomentosiformis; assembly: GCF_000390325.3. Taxonomy (NCBI): domain Eukaryota; kingdom Viridiplantae; phylum Streptophyta; class Magnoliopsida; order Solanales; family Solanaceae; genus Nicotiana; species Nicotiana tomentosiformis. The sequence continues at coordinate 119,755,816 of NC_090812.1, forward strand.
GGAGTCTTTCTTTTATTCCAGTTGGGGAGAGACCATTAGTATTGGATGTTTAGACTTTGGCAAATCGGTTCGTGAGGTTGGATATTTCGAAGCCTAGCCGGATTCTTGCTTGCATGGTTTCATGGTCTTCTTTGTTTGAGGGCATCAAGGCGCGTCAGTATGATGATCCCTACTTGCTTGTCCTGAAGGAGATGATGGGGTATTAAGGATACAGAGTCGGATATGTGTTCCAAATATGTATGGGTTGCGAGAGTTGATACTTGAGGAGGCCCACAGTTCAGGGTATCATTTGGGGGCCACAAAGATGTATCAGGATTTGAGGCAGGAGTATTAGTGGAGGAAGGTGAAGAAAGATATCATTGATTATGTGGCTCAGTGTTGCAACTTTCAGCAGGTGAAGTACCAGCATCAGCGACCCGGTGGTTTTCTTCAGAGGCTTGATATTCCATAGTGGAAGTGGGAGCGTATCACCATGGATTTTGTAGTTAAACTTCCACGGACCTTGAGGAGATTTGATGCAGTATGGGTTATTGTGGGCAGACTGACCAAGTTTACATATTTCATTCTAGTTGTGACTACCTACTCTTTAGAGCAGCTGGCTCGGATTTACATTCATGAGATTGTTCGCTTTCATGGTGTGCCTGTGTCTATTATCCTGGATCGAGGCACTAAGTTCACATTGCAATTTTGGAGAGCGGTGTAATAAGAGTTGGGCACACAGGTAAAGCTGAATACAACGTTTCATCCCTAGACAGATGGGCAATCCGAGCGCACTATTTAGATCTTGGTGGATATGTTACGTGCATGTGTTATCAATTTTGGGGGTTCAGGGGATCAGTTTATCCGTTAGCACAGTTTGCCTACAACAACAGCTATCAGTCGAGTATTCAGATGGCTCCTTATGAAGCCTTATATGAGAGGCGGTATTGTTTTTCGGTTGGCCAGTTTGTGCCTGGGAGGCTAGGTTGTTGGGCATTGATTTGGTCCGTGATGCTTTGGGAAAGGTGAAGTTAATTCAGGAGCAGCTTCATACAGTACAGTCCAGATAGAAGAGTTATACTGATAGGAAGGCTCGTGATGTTGCATATATGGTGGGTGAGAAGGTTCTACTCAAAATTTCGCCCACGAAGGGTTTGATGAGATTCAGACGGAAGGATAAGTTGAGCTCTAGGTATATTGGCTCTTTTGAGGTGCTTAAGGGTGTTGGAGAGGTGGCTTACAGACTTGTCTTGCCACCTAGTCTATCGGGAGTTCACCCAGTGTTTTATGTTTTCATGACCCAGAAGTATTATGGTGATCCATCATATGTTTTTGACTTCAATACAGTGCAGTTAGATAGGGATTTGACTTATGATGTGGAGCCGGTGGCTATTTTGGACCGGCGGATTCGAAAGTTGAGGTAGGAGAATATAGCATCGGTAAAGGTTCACTGGAGAGGTTAGCCAGTCGAGGAGTCTACTTGGGAAACCGAGCAGGAGACGCAGAGCAGATATCCTCACCTTTTTTAGAGTACCCATTGATAAATATAGTCCTAGAATACGGGATAAAGTAAGAAGACACTACATTCAAAATGGACCTTTCCAACAGGTTGATCATAAATTTCCTAAAACTTTATTCGAGAATAAATGCGTCAATTTAGTCCGGGCTGGCATAAAGATTCGTATTCTAGATGGTTGAAGTATAGGATGAAGAAAGATGCTACATTTTGTTTATGTTGTTATTTATTCAAAAATGATTATTTTCATGGAAGCAATGGTGACTCTTTCACAAAAACGGGCTTTAAGGCTTGGAATAAAGGTCCAAAAAGACTTGCTTTACATGTTAGTCAAATAAATAGCCTCCACCACAAGTGTTACAACAAGATTCTAGACATATCAAATCAACGTCAATCAATTCAAGTTGCTTTTGATAAGCAATCTGAGAAATAAAGAAATGAGCACTGAATTCCTTTAAATGCATCAATAGATGTTGCAAGGTTCCTATTGTACTTTGGATTGTCTTTTCTAGGTCACGATGAAAGTGATTCTTCAAAAAATAAAGGCCTTTTGAGGGCTTTTGGAATGGCTTGCAAAGAGGCCCCCTCAAGTGGATAGAGTTCTATTGAAACATGCTCCAAAAAATGATATGATGATTTTGCCAAAAATTCAAAAGGACATTGTGAGTGCTTGTGCACAAGACACTGTGAAAGCTTTAATAAATGATTTGGATAGGGATTGTTTCGGAATATTAGTTGATGAGTCCAAGGATATTTCACACCATAAATAAATAGCCCTTGCTTTGCGGTATGTTGACAAAAAGAGCCAAGTGAACGAGCCATTTTTTGGGCTTGTTCATGTTGGTGATACCTCTGCAAAGTCGTTGAAGGAAGAAATACTTTCTTTGCTTATGAAACACTCATTAAGTCCATTACGTGGACAAGGCTATAATGGAGCTAGTAAGATGTAAGGAAAAATGAATGGTCTTAAAGCTTTAATTTTGGAAGAAACTCCTTCGGCACATTGCATTCATTATTTTTCTCATCAAGTAGAGTTGACACTTATAGCGGTTGCTAAAAAACATAAGGAGGTGGAAACTTTCTTTGCTGTAGTTTCTAATGTGTTGAATATGATTGGAGCAACCTTTAAATGTAGAGATCAACTTCGGGATCATCAAGTAGAATTATTGGAGCAATTGCTAGAGAGTGGTGAAGTTCAAAGTGGGAAATAATTAAATCAAGAGCTAGGGCTTCAAAGTCCAAGTGACACTCGTTGGGGATCACATTGTAAAATATTAGATAACTTTATTGTTTTATTTGCATCTATTATTCATGTGCTTGGGGTGATTGAATATGAAGATTCTAAGGCTAATGATAGAATGCAAGCATAAGCTTTTTTGAGTAAAATCAATTCATTTGAATTTGTGTTCATGCTTTACTTGATGTTGAAGGTATTGTTGTTGTCGAACGAGCTGAGTAAAGCTGTACAGAAGAAAGACCAAGAAATTATCAATGCCATGATATTTCTTGACCTTACAAAGGAAAGGTTGCAACAAATGAGAGATGAAGGATGTAAATCATTAATGGATGAAGTCTCTTTATTTTGTGCTAAACATGACATTTTGGTGTCCAATATGGAAGAATTCTATATTCTTGGAAAGTCAAAGCGTAGGCCTTCTAGTGTTACTTATTCACATCATTACGTGTGAGGTTTTTTATACAGTTATTGATTTACAACTTCAGGAGCTTAACAATCGTTTTGATGTTATTAGTGGTAACTTGCTTATTGGTATGGCTAGCTTGAATCTGGCTAATTTGTTTGCTAATATTGATAAGGAAAGAATAATGACACTGGCCAAGTATTATCCAGATGAGTTTGGTGAATTGAAGCTTCGAGATCTTAGTCACTAACTTGACACTTTCATATTTCACATTTCACATTCAATATGGTGACCCTAGATTCTCATATTTGAAAGAAATTGGTGATTTGGAAAAAGCGTTGGTTGAGGCAAATCTTGTGGAGACATATTCACTTGTTTATTTACTTGTGAAGTTGACTCTAATTTTAACTGTTGCGACTGCAGTAGTAGAAAGAGCATTCTTATCCATGAAGTACATCAAAGATGAATTGCGTAGTGGTAATGGTGATGCATTTTTAAATAATTATTTACTTTGTTACCTTGAAATAGAAGCATTTGTAAATGTAAGCAATGATGCTATTATTGATCGTTTTCAGAGTATGAAAACGCAAGTATAATTGGATGATGTACTTTTGTTATATTAGTATCAATTAAAGATATTATATAACATTGAAGTTTGTATTTTGATGTAAGTTGTGCCTTCTTTATTTCTCTTTTTGGGACAACAATAGATATTACTATTAGTATGTAACGAATTGCTATTAAGGCCACTGAGCTTGTTTTACATTTTAAAGTTTATTCCAGTTTAGTCTATGTGTGTGCAAGGATGTGCATGAATTTTTTTTATTGGAATGCTTATTTTAAAATTTGTGTTTGCATGTCAATTGGGGAGTCTGATGAAATCAAAGCGTAAGCTCCTCTTACTTTATTTTAGTTTTTTGCTTAGCAAGTTTATATTATATACTGGATTATGCTGCTTATTTAATGGTCTACCCTAGAGTTTATATGTATTCTTTTATTGGCTAATAAAGTTTTGGATAATTCACTGTAATGACAATGGTGCCCTCGTCATACTCAAATCCTGGGTCCGCCTCTGGTTGGAATAGGTTTGTTATGTCATTTGGGACTTGAATGCAAAATTTGAGGTCATTCCGAATTATTTAGGCTTGTTCGACGTAAGTTTTGAAATTGAAAACTTCATTAGTTTTCTTAGGCTTGAATTGGGGTGTGAATCGTGGTTTTGATATCTTTTATGGGATTTAACGCTTCGAGTAGGTTCGTGTTATGTTTCAAGATTTGTTTGTATGGTTAGACGGGGTCTCGGGGGCCTCGAGTGTGTTTCTGATTGGTTTCGGCTTGTTTGAATATTGTGTTACATGGCTAAAGTGCTACTGAACATGGTGTATTCGCACCCGCGGAGGGTCTGGCCGGATATGCGGAGCCATAATTGTGGTCGTTTGATCGCACAAGAAAAGGGTGGGGCTGGTAGAGGAAGTCCACAGATGCGGACGGATGTGCAGAGAAGCACTTGCGAGGTGCGAAAAGAGCCCGCAAAAGAGAACTCACAGATGCGAAGCAGGATCTGCAGAAGCGGAAGGATGTGCATTGAGCTAGGTTCGCAAATGCCGAATTTGGATCACAGAAACAATCCTGCAGATGCGGACGAAGGATCGTAAGTGCGCATGGTGGGGGAATTTATGAATTTTCGCAGGTGCGGCTTCGTAGCTGCGACTAAGTTAGCCGTAAGTTCGATTTTGCTAGCGGGGTTTGAGTATTTTCTCATTTTAGGATTTGTGGAGCTTGGTCTAAGGTAATTTTTGGAGTGCTTTCCATCCTAATTGAAGAGGTAAGTGAAGTTTAATTTTGATGATAGATATTGATTACCCATTGATTATTACATCTAATTTTCATGAATTAAAGGTGGAATTTATTTTTATTTTACTATGTTATAGGAGAGTGAGATTTGATGATTTGAGAGTCGATTTATGATTGGAAATGGATGATTTTTATATAGTTGGATTAGTATCGGAATGGGTGTTTGAAACTTGTGAGTTTGGAACTTATATAGTTTGAGCGTCGTAGCTGCGACTGAGTTAGCCGCAAGTTCGATTTTGCTAGCAGACTCTATAATATCGAGGGTTTGAGTGTTTTCTCATTTTAGGATTGGTGGAGCTTGGTCTAAGGCAATGTTTGGAGTGCTTTCCATCCTAATTGAAGAGGTAAGTGAAGTTTAATTTTGATGATAGATATTGATTACCCATTGATTATTACACCTAATTTTCATGAATTAAAGGTGGGATTTGGTTTTTTTTTACTATGTTATAGGAGAGTGAGATTTGATAATTAAGGTCGATTTATGGTTGGAAATAGATGATTTTTATATAGTTGGATTCGTATCGGAATGGGTGTTTGGAACTTGTGAGTTGCGGGTCCGGGGTTGACTTTTGATTTTGGTCAAAGATCTTAGCTTTATCATTTGGATTCGGTCCTTATGGTTTTTATTGATTATATTAAATTATTTTAACTAGATTCAGATCATCTGGAGGTTGCTTCGCGAGGGAAGGACTTGTTAGAGGAGTGATTTAGCTTGCTTGACGTAAGTATCTTACCTAAACTTGGTTGAGGCACTAGTTACCTGAATTATTTGTGATAGCTACATTCTGTGGGTGCGTATATATGTGGGGTATGAGACCATGTGTGAGCACCGAGTAATTATCTATGATTGGGGTAGTGCTTAGGCTACTACATACCTTGAATTGATTGTTATGCTTTATGTTGTGATGTTTCTCATATTTGCAACCTTATTGTGAACTATTTGATTTATATTTAAGGTTACATAAAGACTAATCCCTATGAGCATGTAGTATTTGCCTCACCAAAAATACTCCCACAAAATCAATAAATAGATTTTTATTAATTAATTTTATGATTTTTTTATTTTTAAAATTTTTGGTAATTATTTGCATTTAGTTGCATTTTTTTTCATGCATTTTTAGCATTTTAAAATCATAGAAAAATAACAAAATATTGTTCATTTTTATATTTTTAGCTCCTAGTGTTAAATTAATAACTTTTTTTTATTGATTTAAGATTTATTAAATTATGAAAATAGTATAAATAGATAATTAGTTTAATTTTATAAATTAGATTGATTTAGGACTTAATTTAGGCTTTTAATTGATTAAATTTAAAAAAGAAAAAAAAATGATTTTTATTTGGTCTGGGTCGAATTGGGCCAAAAGCAATGGCCCAAAATTACCACTCCACCCCAGCCCAAACCCCAGGCCAATCCGGTCCACACCTCACCCAACCAAACGACACAGTTTCTACCCCTCTCAATCCCAGCCGTTGATCACACTTCATCCAATGATTCGCAACTGACTGCCCCATCCCCATTTAACTGTTTGAACCCCCCTAAACCCTAGAGACCACCCTCATTCCCTTCATCTTCTCTCTAAGTTCAAACCTAGCCACCCCCAAACCCCTCACTCTCACCGGCCGGCGGCGACACCCTAAACCACCCAAATTGATACCACACACTCCACACACCCTATTAAACCTTATCCTACCATCAATCTTGCCAAAAAATTACCCAAACCTCAGCAATTTTAAATTTAAGAAAATCATAAACCTAAATATGATTTTTCTGGAAATTTCAAGCATGTTTTGGCTCAAACTTACATGAGTCGATTGCTCTTGACACGAGCAATCGATTCATGTTAGTTTGGTTCATTTCAAAACTCGTCGGATTCCGGTCGAGTCACCACTGACCGGCCAAGTTTCATCGCCATCATTGTTCCTTGTTCGTCTCAAATCGTCGACTCACTTCTGGTCAAATCAGTATACTTTTCTTTTTCCTTTTCCTTGTTTCTTTTTTGTTTGGATCATTAGTTAGGTGTTAATTATAAAAAATAGGATTATCTAAGTAATTGCATGATTAATTAGTTAATTACATATTTTAGGCTAATAGAATCAAGTTTATTTAATTTAGTGACCTAGCTAGGTTTAATTAGTTTGTTTGTTTCTGTTTTTGTTTGTTCTTTGATATTGGTCTTAATTGGTCAATTTTGACGCTTGAATGCCAATTAGAAATTAGAGGGGTTGAAGGGATAATAACAGAAACTTTAAGGGGTTAATTGAAAATAAAAATTAGGGAATCTGAGTTTGTTTGTTTGGGGAAGCTTCTAGAGGGGACTAAAATGCATTGAAAACCAGAAATTAGATCAGGTTTTGGGGTTAAAGGGGCTAAAATCAGAGATAAAAAGGCCTGAAATATATATATATATATATATATATATATATATATATATATATATATATGAAAAAATATCTGAATTGGACAGCTGTCCATTTTTTAGTTTTGAAAGATGCCTTATCCTGTAAAATTAGCTGACAGATTCCCTCACACCCCTCTAGTTATCCCTAACAAAAGGACACTCCTACACTCTATATAAGAAGCCATATATCACTCACACAAGGGACACGAACATACACTCTGAAAATTGGCACTCTTTTCTTCATTTTAGAGACGGTTTTACATAGAAATTGACTACATTTTTCAGAAATCACATCTTCATCATGAAATAGAAAACCTTTATGGTTGGGTTCTCTTTAGCTTCATCTGCTGCTATTCCTTTGTTCCTGCTAGTGTTCTGCTGCTATCTGGTTTCTTGCTGCTGCTCCTTCCAGTTTATTTCAGAGATTTATTTTTCCTTTTGTTCTTCTTTTCTACTACAGGTATGTGCTACATAACTGCAATACTTATTTATGCATATGAACAAAGTTTGATTGTCAATGAATGTATTTGAAGCTTTTCTATGTATTTTCGGATATTGGTGTGCCTAGATCTGATCCATTTGGTTTTTCCCTTTATGAGTATGTTATTCTGTTGTTTCATTTTAAATAGAATATGTAAGCTATGTTGACTCATTAGCTGGTTTGGTTTGCTATTAGTTGTTCATTCATCTTAATGTGAGGTCATTGTTTGATTAAACTTGAGTTCAAGGATCAATACACCTGTAATGTTTTATTTTTGAGTGATTATTTGGGATAATTCATAATGAGAAGAGGCTATATTGCAACAGATAGGGCAGATGTTCATGGATTAGGCCATTAATTGGTCAAATTTATAAACACTCAAAGCCAAAGATACTCCATCAGAAGTGTTTGAAGTCACTGTAAATCGACTTGTCCCTGTAGATGTACAATTCTTTTTTTAGGACTTTGATGTAATTCTGGATTTGAGTATATTGCGTCATATAGTGTAGCTAAATAAATATTGAAAACTGCCCAGTTCAGGATGTGAACATAGTTATAAATGCAATGAATGATTATTTGTAATAAATCTTATATTGCTACAACAGAATCAATAATGAATTGGTTTAAATTTAGCATGATGATTGTTATTGAATTTAGTGGTTACAATTATAATTAGAATCATGGTTTACCGTGATTAGGTCTAGCATTGTGGGCTCGATATCAAGACCCAATTGCGTGTGTAATTTATATGTTAAAAGACCATGTTCATCCTTACTTAGCCAACCCCATCCCATGCCCTGGTGTCTTGCATATTTTAAGCAAATCTCACCAAAGTGAAGGAGAGGAGACATGCTTGTCAAGAAGGATTTTCAGAAATATTCAGTCCAATTAGGCAATATTTTAAAAGAGCAGAGAAACAGTCGCCTCCCACATTTGTATGTCTCAAGCGGCACTTTGAACCCAAAGATGCCTATATCAATGGACCTTAGACTTATCTTGATCTCTGTACAGTTTATCCATGATTATGCTCCATAATTCTCACGGCCTCAATATATCTCAAAACCATATTAGAAGTTAACGACTCATGAACATCTGTAGAAATATTTTAGGTACCATTTAATCAAATTATCGTGATTATGTATACGTTCGCGTGACACGAATACGATTTTAAAAATGAATGTCCATAGAGAATGCTTTAGGTGCGACTTAATCTATTATCGTGATTGTGTACACGTTCGCGTGACATAATTACGATTTCCAAAATTAAATCGAGGTGTGCGTTAGCGCAACTTTGGCCAAATAATCTTAAATTAATAAAGCATGACTAATTGTGTATACGTTCGCGTGACATAATTTTAGCGCCCCAAATAAAGCGAATTTACCCACATGTAATCCGTTTCATCCATAAATGCCATGATTAAAAAGCGGTTAAAGGTAAAATGTACATGGGCTCTAAAATGAGTAGTTAAACAATTTAAGCCAGGTATGATTAAAAGCGATCGTACTAAAATTACGGAACCCGGAAATGCCTAACACCTTCTCCCGAATTAACAGAATTTCTTACCCGGTCTTTTAGTTTCGCAGACTTTAACACAGAGTTAAGTTTTCTCGATTTGGGATTTAAAATAAACCGGTGACTTGGGACACCATAAAATTATTCCAAGTGGCGACTCTGAATAAATAAATAATTCCATTTCGAAATATGTCACTTAAATTGGAAAAACTCCCTTATCCCCTCCTCGGGAAAAAGGAGGTGTGACAGCTCTAGCGAATCTGCTGGGGATCAAACCCAGAATCTCTGGTTCTGGGTTCAAGAATTCGAGCTTGTTATCGTGATTTTTACTTGGCTTTATTGATTGTTGATATTATTGTATTTGTGGGTCTAATGTGCTAATTGCCGCTCATTTACCGCTTTGATATTATTTGAACTGTATTAAACTATTTTCTTACACCTCCTTGCTGAGTCTTCTAAAAATATGGTGCACACGTACGTGTGGCCCACTTTTCTGTTAGAGGTCATACCAAATAGAACGAGGATGGATAAGCTACTAGGTCGGGTAGACTTTTCTGCTCCCGGTACGTCGCTCCCACCTCGGCTTAAGTTGTCCGCTTGGGTAAGCCATGTCTAGAACACACCCCCAGGTTTAAACCTAGAATAACATAGCCTTATGCTAGATCCCTAGTAGGAAAGTTTGTTTGTATCACATGCATTTGACTTAGGGGATTCAACACAGGGGTTGGGTCCGTCTAGGACAGGTGTACCCGAAATAAAGACCATCCTGATGCATCTTACCTGCTATGTGTGAATTTATCTGTTTCAGTTTGTTTGTTGACCGGTTAAGAAAATAAAAATAACAGAAAAACCAAGAGTGAGGTAGGATAAAAAATTCATCCGGTTCGAAAACCCCGGTATTTGAAAATGCCTTGAAACTCTACCAAAATTGTTTTTTAGCCAATATCATGTGTTTTCCAGTTATGTCAAAAATGACTGAACTACGCGAGTCTAATTCTCACCAGATGTGAGATACGTAGGCAAACCTCGTCGGTACCGATCCCAATTTTCCAAAAAATATAAATAAATAAAAATTATGTCCATTTGTTTTGGTCAAGAGAGTAAACCGACCTAGCTTAGGTTGAGTCTTGCGCCGTTTTTCCCAAAATAGCCTTAGAATAACTTTAAATTATCGAAGGGTTATTCTCGCTAAGAACGGACTTGTCTGTCAATAAGGCATCACTTTCCCATAAAGTGCCTTGCCTTAAGGGGTTAATTGGAAATAAAAATTAGGGAATCTGAGTTTGTTTGTTTCGGGAAGCTTCTAGAGGGGACTAAAATGCATTGAAAATCAGAAATTAGATCAGATTTTGGGGTTAAAAGGGCTAAAATCAGAGATAAAAGGGCTGAATATATATATATATATATATATATATATATATATATATATATATATATATATATATGAAAAAATATCTGAATTGGGCAGCTGTCCATTTTTCAGTTTTGAAAGATGCTTTATCCCTTAAAATTAGCTGACAGATTCCCTCACACGCCTATGATTTTTCCCTAATAAAAGCACACTCCTACACTCTATATAAGAAGCCATATATCACTCACACAAGGGACACGAAAATACACTCTGAAAATTGGCACTCTTTTCTTCATTTTAAAGACGGTTTTACACAGAAATTGACTACATTTTTCTGAAATCACATCTTCATCATGAAATAGAAAAACTTTGTGGTTGGGCTTTCTTTAGCTTCATTTGCTGCTATTTCTTTGTTCCTGCTAGTGTTCTGCTGCTATCTGGTTTCTTGCTGCTGCTCCTTCCAGTTTGTTTCAGAGATTTATTTTCCCTTTTGTTCTTCTTTTCTTCTACAGGTATGTGCTACATAACTGCAATACTTATTTAGGCATATGAACAAAGTTTGATTGTCAATGAATGTATTTGAAGCTTTTCTATGTATTTTCGGATATTGGTATGCCTAGATCTGATCCATTTGGTTTTTCACTTTATGAGTATGTTATTCTGTTGTTTCATTTTAAATGGAATATGTAACCTATGTTGACTTATTAGATGGTTTGGTTTGCTATTAGTTGTTCATTCATCTTAATGTGAGGTCAATGTTTGATTAAACATGAGTTCAAGGATCAATACACCTATAATGTTTTGTTTTTGAGTGATTCTTTAGGATAATTCATAATGAGAAGAGGCTATATTGCAACAGATAGGGCAGATGTTCATGGATTTGGCCATTAATTGGTCAAATTTATAAACACTCAAAGCCAAAAATACTCCATCAGAAGTGTTTGAAGTCACTGTAAATCGACTTGTCCCTGTAGATGTACAATTCTTTTTTTTAGGACTTTGATGTAATTCTGGATTTGAGTATATTGCGTTATATAGTGTAGCTAAATAAATGTTGAAAACTGCCCAGTTCAGGATGTGAACATAGTTATAAATGCAATGAATGATTATTTGTAATAGATCTTATATTGCTACAACAGAATCAATAATGAATTGGTTTAAATTTAGCACGATGATTGTTATTGAATTTAGTGGTTACAATTGTAATTAGAATCATGGTTTACTGTGATTAGGTCTAGCGTTGTGGGCTCGATATCAAGACCCAATTGCGTGTGTAATTTATATGTTAAAAGACCATGTTCATCCTTACTTAGCCAACCCCATCCCATGCCCTGGTGTCTTACATATTTTAAGCAAATCTCACCAAAGTGAAGGAGAGGAGGCGTGCTTGTCAAGAAGGATTTTCAGAAATATTCAGTCCAATTAGGCAATATTTTAAAAGAGCAGAGAAACAGTCGCCTCCCACATTTGTATGTCTCAAGCGACACTTTGAACCCAAAGATGCCTATATCAATGGACCTTAGACTTATCTCGATCTCTGTACAGTTTATCCATGATTATGCTCCATAATTCTCACGACCTCAATATATCTCAAAACCGTATTAGAAGTTAACGACTCATGAACATCTGTAGAAATGCTTTAGGTACCATTAAATCAAATTATCGTGATTATGTACACGTTCGCGTGACACGATTACGATTTTAAAAATAGATGTCCATAGAAAATGCTTTAGGCGCGACTTAATCTATCATACTGATTGTGTACATATTCGCATGACATAATTATGATTTTCAAAATTAAATCGAGGTGTGCGTTCGCGCAACTTCGGCTAAACAATCTTAAATTAATAAAGCGTGACTAATTATGTACACGTTCGCGTGATATGATTTTAGCGTCCCAAATAAAGCATATTTACCCACATGTAATCCATTTCAAAGATTAAATTCATAAACGCCATGATTAAAAAGCAGTAAAAGGTAAAATGTATATGGGTTCTAAAATGAGTAGTTAAACAATTTAATCCAGGTATGATTAAAAGCGACCGTGCTAAAATCACGGAACCCGGGAATGCTAACACCTTCTCCCGGGTTAACAGAATTCCTTACCCGGTCTTCTGGCTTCGCAGACTTTAAAACAGAGTAAAATTTTCTCGATTTGGGATTTAAAATAAATTGGTGACTTGGGACACCATAAAATTATTTCAAGTGGTGACTCTGAATAAATAAATAAACCCATTTCGAAATATGTCACTTAAATTGGAAAAACTCCCTTATTCCCTATCTCTTCGGGAAAAAGGAGGTGTGACAATCCCCTGAATGAACTTGATAATTGCTATATCCATAATAAAATTTTCGATTTGAGCTATGATAGAACACTTTGTACATGCATACACCTTAGCATGTTATTTATACCAGTCCAGGAGTATGCAATCTAATTTTTATTGATCATGCACATGTATTCTTGTATAGTTGCTTCTCTGTGATATGATTTGTACTAGATACATGTGACCACGCTGGGCAGATTGTGTTGTTATGCATGTGACCACGTCGGGCAAATTGTATTGCTTTGTGACCACGTCGAGCGGATTATGTTGTTATGTCTGTGACCATACCGGGCGGATTGTATTGTTATGCCTATGACCACGCCGGGCAGATCCGTGATTGTAACGACCCGATCGGTCGTTTTGAGCATTTGCATTCCGTTCAGCTATTTGAAGTTTTGAGCAGCATCATATGATGTATTATGACTTGTATGAATCATCGGTTTTGGTTTTTAGGTTATTCAGAATTGATTTGGAAGAATGAATTTCATGATTGAAGTTTTAAAGTTGGAAAAGTTGACTAAGTTTGACTTTTTAGTATTTGACGTCGAATTAGAGTTTTGATGGTTCTTTTGGCACCCGCATTACAAGCCTATCCCCTTTTATTCTTAATTGAATCATTTTGATCTTTAGACCTCGTAAAACACTTGAATTGTAAGGAGAGTGCTAGAAAGAATTAATGAGGAAACTTGGGGTAGCTTTTGAGTGAAACCAATAGAAGGAAGCAATGTGCACTTATGCTTTAAATAAAATCCACTAGCGGCAAGGCAAAAATACAAAAGAAAAAAAAAGAAAAAAAAAGAAAGAAAGACAAAAAAAAGAGAGAAGAATAATTGAATAAATAAAGGTTTCTTATTTTTGCTAGTGGATGTGATATGAAGTAGTGTGTAAAGAAGAAGGAAAAATATTTTGGTGTGAGCTATCTTGTGATGATTGAAGTGGATTGAAGTAGTTGCACTTAAAATTGAATACTTGATGTGTTAAAGTGCTTAGGAGGGTTAGCCATTATATCCTAAATATATCCTACCCATAGTCCATATTACAACCATAATAAAGTCCTAGTTGATTTCGGACCGAGCGGGCCTACATTAGTAGAGGTTTATATAATAGGCAAGCTTATGGTATCTTTTGCGTGCATGTGACTTCTTTGAGAGAGTCATTGCTTTTTCTTCATGTGTGTGAGTCCTTAAATTATTTTCGATCATGTGATTTGGATGTGTGGACTGCTTACTCTTTTGTTTTATTTTGAGGGCACATGGTTTCACAAAGGATAGGTAACATTATTAGACTTCTCTATTAGATTAAGTATTCAAGCAACGGGTGCATTGTGACATTGAGTTAGCTATCGAGGCTAAGATTGTTATAACCATGTTGTTCCTATGTTTGACATTTTGAAATTGGGTATAAGTACGAGAAGTGTATTTTGACTACATATCCTAGAACTTAATTGTTGCTATCAACCATGGTCATAGGTGTAGTGTGTTGTGAATGTGTGGGTTGTTGGGTCCTTGAGGAGGAAGTGTTTAGTTGGTTGACTCGAGGTAGAGCAACATTTAAGTGTGGGGTGTTGATGTCGTGCGATAATTTCATATATTTTTGACGTTATTTACCCTACTTGCTTATTGTTTGGATGCTAATTTGTGCGACAATTGCGCTTAATATAGCTTATTTTACGTGTAGGAATGCTTGGACATGAATTGGAGAAAAGCGGCATAAAATGGTACCTCAGAGCTACAAAATAGAGCAATAAAAGAAGACGTGCAAGGCAATGAAAAGTCATGGCCATAGACAGTGCAAGGCATTGTCCAGGGCATTGTCATTGGCGCCCCAGATAGTGCCTCGTGCAGAAACAATGGCGCCATAGATAGTGCCTCACGTCGAAATAATAGTGCCCCAGACAGTGCCTCGCACCGACGATGCCATCCGAGCAAATTTTAATTCTTCACTAGTTTTGGACATGTAGATTTCTGCCCCTACCCTATAAATACCTCTTAAAGTTAGTTTTTGATGGGTTAGACATCATTAGAGAGGCAAGAGACTACAGATTACTTTGGAAGCACGAATCACTCGAGTTTTTTCTCTTCGCTTTCCTTTAATTTGTAGTTTAATGCTTTCAGATATTACTATGATTATTTACACAAGTATGAGTATCTAAACATGTCATCTAGGATTGATGGAACCAATTGTTGGATAAAGTCTTGATTGTGATTTGATATAATTGAGTCGTTATTACTCTTTAATTGTTCAACTATATTTTTCTTGTGGTAATTTAAAGGCTCTTGATTAATCGTGTCTAGTTATCTTGTGTTGCTTGAGAAATAACACTTGATTAGATTGTTGTTGAACAACGTCACTTTGGAGTAAGTTAAGAGATTAATTATTCGAATTTAAAAGCGTGATTAGAGATAACAAAACTTTGGCGTGATATTTATGAGTTGTATGAATTATCAACTAGAGTAGTTCGAGAGAATACTTCTAGTAAATTATCGTAATTGATCGCGTGTCAGGAATTAATCCGACAATTGGATAAATCATAAACCCTTCCTTGAATTCAACCTCAATCTTTCTAATTGATAGTGTTTATTGTCATTTTTCCTTAGTTAAATAATTTCTATTAATTCACAAATTAAATCTTGAACTCTGAAAGTTGTCTGAGCTTATTATTAGTGATACTGGAAAGTTGTAGTAAATAGGTTAGTTCTCTGTGGGATTCGACTTCGAACTCTTGAACCGGATTATTTTTGCTGGGACCGCTTAGTCCGTTTTATAAAATATAGTTGGGTGTGATTAATCATCTATTGGAGCAATCAAATTTCAAGGAAGATAAACCAAAATTTAATTGATACTGTGATGGCTAGAAGAATGGAGATAGAGTTTGTTAGAGAGTATGCTTTTCGACTATGTATTAAATGTTCAACCCAACAAAGAAACCAGCATTCATCGGAACAGAAAAAATATAAATATTCAAGCATTGTATATAATGTCCTGAAATTGAATTTGAAATTCAAATGGCATATAACATGGCGTCTACTGATTTTTGAATTTGACATGTCAATATCATTGCGATAACAACAATGTTTGTGGTGAGAATACCATTATAATTCTTTGAACTTCTATAAATTTATAAATTGAAGATGATGAAATTTGTACCGGTATTCCGCCAAGTAGTGTAGCGACAGAAACACTTATAATACCAAAAATATTTAAACAAAGGCGTAAAGGGCAGAGGCTGTCACGTATAGTCAGTATTATAATTACAATTCGTTACGCCTTTGTTTAAATGTTTTTTTTATTACTAACACTAGTTTCTCGACACGTGTGTATCGAGTTCATTAGTACACATTATTATAAAGTAATATTAAAATTATTAAAATAAAATTTTTAGCAAGTATGTATACATGAAAGAATGTATTATAGATTTTTTTTGAGTGATCAATGGGGCTCATCGTCAATTGAATTATCCGTCTGAACCAATAAAGATGAACAATAAAATGTAATTAGATACATGTGATTTTCATATTTTTTTTTTATAAATTTGAGGTTAAAAAGTTGTAATTAAATTTATCTCACCTAATACTTCCTTATAGACGATATTCCTCGCGTATGTTGCTTCCATCCGTTTTGGTTGTTTTGTTATAAACTGTGTAGAACTGGCATTGTGATGTAGTGATGATAATGTTTATCTTATCAAGCATTCCTCTTCTTTACCATCACTATTGTGCTTGATAACCATTTCTTCCACAAGAAGTATCAAATTATCCTTTACTATTTGCGCTTCCCGTTATCAACACGAAGTAAGAAATTACTGAAATTTGGTTTTGCTCTTTCTCTCATTCTTGTTGTGAAATGTATCTTTTCCATTAAAGGCCACATATATGATTTCACTA
Organism: Nicotiana tomentosiformis; assembly: GCF_000390325.3. Taxonomy (NCBI): domain Eukaryota; kingdom Viridiplantae; phylum Streptophyta; class Magnoliopsida; order Solanales; family Solanaceae; genus Nicotiana; species Nicotiana tomentosiformis. Next base: position 119,772,760 of record NC_090812.1, read on the forward strand.
AACTTGTGTTAACCGTCTCTACTCTTTGTAGATTTAGGAACAACTGGCAATACTTGTCGGAAATTGCCTCCAAAGACCAGTACTTTTCCACCAAAAGGTACATTGGCATCCATTATATCGTGAAAGCTCCTGTCAACTGTTTCAATTGTGTGACGATTTACCGTGAATGCTTCATCCCATATTATTATTTTTGCTTGTCTTATTAACTTAGCAGCATCGCTTTGTTTTGACATTTTTGTCATAGTTGTATCATTTGTTTGAAGAGGTATGTCAAATCTAGAGTGAGCTGTACGACCTCCTGGTAATATTGTTGCTGCTACACCACTGGTTGCAGTTGCCAAAATTATCATACCTCTTGATCTAACATTTGCTAGTAATGCATGATATAAGAATGTTTTGCCAGTTCCCCCAGGTCCATCTACAAAAAATAATCTTGTTGTTCCAGAGTCTACGCTATGTAAAATAGTTTTGAAAGCTTGTGCTTATTCATGGTTCAAATTTGATTGTGCCTTATAATCTTTCGCGGGTACCCTCATAGATATTTCTTCAATTATTTCTCTGCATTCTGAAGTAACATTTTCGCGTGACTGTTGATTGATTTTTGGTAAATCATACTTTTCAATACTTTTTCCCATACTCTCCGGATATAAATTAATACTTTTTAGTGTATATTAGAGTTGAGTATCTGGTGAATTGTCATGCATTCTACGAAAGTCTTCTGACATATCATCGTAATATGTTTCCCATAGATTTCTAATATTTGTAGGATTGCAATGAACTAAAAGTGTTGCAAATAAATTTTGAAGAGTTGATGGCATTTGAAGAAAACATCCTCACGTAAACATTCAGAAATGCTATTATTTGATTCTAGTAAACCTCTTTCTTTTGCATATTCTTTAAATGATTCACATTTGTTTCCATTAACCGTGAGTAAATCTTTCAATGAAAATAGTCCTCCAATATGGTTCAGTAATAATCTCTCATAATATCTTTCACCTTCTCGAGGCTTAGCTATATTATTGGCTTTTAAACGTTAATAAGCATAATTTAAGAAGTGAATAATAATGTAAATTTAAGTAGTAGTTGTCTTACCAATAGCAATTCGGCCGATTACAGATCGTGTTTTTCTTTTTGTCCAAATTCTGGGCTGCGGATTCCACACATAGTACTCTGAAAATTCTCTGTAAAGATAATTTCGTGTCTCCTCATCTATTGAGCACATCCTGAAATATTCGGGGAGCATAGTATGCTTTACAGTGTCTGATTTGCATTTCACTTAGATTGAACTCATAAATTCTATTTTTTCTCCATCATCTGACTCAATGTAAACTATACACTTATTATGCCCTTATATATAATTGCTTTCACTCTTGAGCAAATTTTTACATTGATATGGCAATTATATATCATCATCAAATATGGATTATAAGGTACAACCCGCTGGTTATTCATATTCATTCCATGAACGTTAGACTGTTTTTTCATCATTTCTTCTCCTGTAAATAGGATATCCATCCTTGTATTGATTTGTTGCTGAATGGTCGTGGATAATGAAACCGCAAGGTCCATGGCTGATAACTAATTCATTTAGGTGTGGATATTTGTGCTTATTAGGTAGTTCTGCAGAAATAAATCTAATCTTAGTACCAACAAAGAACCAAATAGTCTTTAAAGTGCGAAAGATAGATACCGCCGAAGCATTTGAGTCAAGTGAAAATGTTTCGGCGATGCTTCCGCCGTCATCCCTTCCAAAATATTCCGTCTTGACGCTCCATGGACTTTAGGTTTATGATTTGTCTTCCCTATTGATTTTTCCCCTTTGTGCTTCAGGACATTTGACAATCTGGGTTGATTTTGCTTTGGGTCTACTCTTAAATTGAGATTTGTTTGTTGATGCGCTTCAATAAGTTCCGATTTTGTGCTGATTGTGCGATATCTGGCTTTTTCCGTAGCTCTTTGTTGTGCGTTTATGAATTATTCTTGTATCCCATTTTCTTCTTGATTACTTAGATATATGTCTCTCCGATCTGTTTTTGCTTGTGAATTGGGGATTCTGAGTTATAGATATCATTGCATGTCTGTGCTTTGTGGTATTGTTAATTGTATGTCTTTGTGTATGTTTCCGATTTGCTCGATTCTCCATCGTTAACAAGCTGTATAGTCTGTTAATACTTTGTTTAATCTCCTGAGATTTCTCTAATGAATAACGCATGACTTTATTAACCTGCACATGAAACAACTATGTTAGTGAAATACTAGATCTCCATTCTTTTTTTCCTAAGAATTTGAGAATTTTGATCACTCAGATTCTTGTTTCTCATTCTTCCTGTCTCTTTCTTTCTCTTATCTCCCTACCCACTTCTTTCTCTTATAAGCTTCCTTCCCCATGTTTCTATTTCTAGGAAATTAGTAGCAGCATAATCTCCTTTTTCTAGAGCTAAATTTGCAAGGAAGTCTGCAAGTTTGTTCCCTTCCCTAAATATGTGTTTAACTATCACATTTCTTTCACCCATGATCCTCCAAATTTCCTTCATTGTATTGATGGTTTCCCAAGGACGCTGCCACCTCCTTTCCATTACATTTTCCATTACCATAGAATCAGTTTCTACTATTATTTGAGGAATATACATCCTTTTCATGTACTTTAATGCCTGCATAATAACCTCTGCTTTAACCTGGGTATTTGTGTAATTGCCATCCCTTGTCTCATGAGATTGAGCATATACCAGATCTCCATTTTTATTTCTGATGCAAAAACTCCAAGAACTTCTATTTGGGTTCCTCTAGATGCGCCATCAATATTGCATTTTACCAATCCTGTATCTTGTGGTCTCCAGCATACTTGATAAATCTTTAGCTTCGTGGAATAAGATTGTATTGACTTCAATAATCTAACCAGTTATATGGGGCATACTTAAAGGTACTTCCTCTTGTCTTCATGAATAAAATCACAGTATACATGATCTTGCACTTTAATTTGTTAACATACACCTTCCCTCCATGTTGTAGAGTGTTTCTCCGCTTCCAAAGCTCCCACACTATGACTGCTGGTATAATCTTATAAATCATCTAAATGTGTTGGCTTTCTACTAATTGCCGCCATGTTCTTATGACTTCTGTTAGCTGCATTCCTGAAATATTGATACCAACAGGTCCACAAAATTATTTTCAGATAGTCTGTGCTACATTAGAATTTAGGAACACATGAGCTGTAGTTTCCTCCTGGGGTATTAGACATCAACTACATCTAGATTCAAACTGAAAGCCCCATTTCTTTAAAGTATCATCCAATGTCAATTTGGTTTGCTACAATCTCCATATGAAGAAACTAATCTTAATAGGAAGACCTCTCACCTACATGTATTCATAGATTTTGTTAGGTTCCTTCTTTGTCTCATAACCTGAAAAGCAGAACTTACAGTGAAGGTACCTCTAGAGTCTAGCTTTCAGTATGGTCTGTCCAACACATCTCTTGTGGGTGGTCTAACCTTTTGAATGATGTGATTAGCCATCTCCTCCAGTAGTAACTCCCTTAACTGCCCTCTTTCCATCTTCCATGTTCCTGCACTTCATGAACCAGTACTACTGTAAAATCACATAGAAAAGTAGGTGGCACAATCTGATATAAAGCTCCCAAACCAGTCTAGTTGTCTAGCCAAAAATTACAGTTTTCTTGCTTTAGCTGCCACCAGATTTGATTGTCAATATCATCTCTACATTGTAGCATCTTCTTCCACACATAAGTTCCACCTTTCCACTGTGCTAAGAAAACATTGTGTTTTTTCATGTGCTTGTTGCTCATATATGTTCTCCAGAGATTGTTTTGTTCTGAAGTTCCACCATAGTTTAGAAAATAGGGCTTTGGACATATCTTGCAAATATCTGAAACCCATTCGTCCTTCTTCCTTGGGATGACATAGAGTAGTCCAAGAGGTCCAGTGTTTATTGGAATTTCCAACAGAGTTACTCAAGAAAAGTTTTGCTAATAATCTATGGATCTATGCCAAAACTCCTGATGATGGATCAAAAGCTGAAAGTGAGTGGATTGGCATGCTTTGTAGGACATGAGTAATAAGTGTAGTTCTTTCACCTATTGAGAGTAGTTTGCCGGTCCATAAACATAGTCTGTTCTGTATCTTGTCAGTAATCTTTTTGAAGTGTGCTATTCTTCTTCTTCCATAATATATTGGCACCCCTAGACATGTAAAAGGAAACTCCTTTCTAGGAATGTTTGTCTCTTCTACCACACTGTTAGCCACTGTCTGGGATACAGATTGGTGCAGGTATAGAACACTCTTCTCCTTACTAATTTTTCAGCCACTAACCTTCTCTTATTCTATCTCAGTCTCCATCACAAGCTTCAGAGTTTGTGGCTGAGCAGAGGTGAAAGTAATCTAAGTTACTCGGACTCTTCACTTTCAGTGCCGCACCCGTGTCGACACGACGTGGGTGTGGGTATGGGTGTGGGATCCGTGTCGGATCTGGTCAACCGATTTTGGGTACTTTGACCAAAATCAACGGAGAAATTTGGGACAGATACTATGATTTTTGAAAACAAATCAAAAGGTAGGGTGATATAGAAGAAAATGGAATACCTTGTATATATAAATTTTTATGTCAGTCCTTTTCCTTTTATCTCCTTCTAAAATTCTACTCTTGTTCAATATTTTCTCCTTCTCGGAATACCTTGTAAGTTTTTCACATGTCTCATAATTTATACATATTTTTATAACTAGATTTTTAAATAATTGAATTATTTTTAGCCGAATCCCCGCACTCGTATCCGTACTTGGATCCGTACCCCCGAATCTTTAAATTTAGATCATGAAGGATCTGACCTCTAGATCTGCACCCGTATCGGACACCCACACCCGAGTCCGAACAACTTAGAAAGTAATAGTATCATCTACATATACCAAATGATTGATATAAGGACTCCACTTTGGCATACCATATCCCACATAACCTTCTTTGTAATATAGGTGAGTTAAGGCCCTAGTCATACATTCTGTAGCTATAATAAACAAAGTAGATGATAATGGATCACCGTACTTTACTCCTCTGGAGGATGTAAAGAAACCCTTTGCCTGCCTATTTATCAGAATAGAATACCAGTTATTTGAGATGATTTCGTAGACCATATCTATTAGAATTTCTCCAAAACCCATTTCTTGAGAACTTTTGTTAAAAATAACCAAGATACCCTGTCATAAGCCTTTGCCATGTCCAGTTTAATAATTGTGTTGCTCACTCCTAATTTTTATTTCCTACACGATTTCTTGAACCAGTAAGATATTTTCCACTATACTTATACCTTTCATAAAGCCTGTCTGCCGAGAAGATATCAATTGAGGAAGCAACTTCACAAGTCTTTCACGTATGATTCTGGAAAATACTTTACTAATGAAATTGCTCAGGCTGATTGGTCTTAGGTATGAACAAGTAACCACCTCCTTCTTGAGCAATAACACTAGATTAGTACAAGTAATATACCTGGGGAGTTCATGTCCACAAAGGAAAGACTGAACCATAGTAATAATATCCTTAGCAATGATATCCCATGCTACTTGGAAGAATTCCAGTATATCTATCAAGCCCCCTGCACTATTAGCATTTAACCCAAAATTAACTTCTTTAATTTCTTTCTCTTCTGGAACATCCTGGAGGATCTCTCTGTTCTGCTCCTCTGATATCATGTTTGAGATATGGTCTAGCAGTCCAAACTCAGTAGCTTCTGGTTCTGCAGTAAACTATTGCTGGAAGAAATTAATAGCTTCTATTGCTATATCTTCTTCTCTTTCTAGCCATACTCCATTTTGATTTCGAATTCTAGTCAACTGTAGATTCTTTCTTTTGCCTTGCACGTGAGCATGAAATTTTTTTGTATCTCTATCTCCATCCTTGAACAATTACATCCTAGCTTTTTGTTTCCAGAATTGTTCCTCAACAATATAAAATTTAATCAACTTAACTTGAACTTTTTTTAACCTTTCTCTAGTAGCTCCTGTAGGATTTTCTTCACATTCTTGCTCATGAATTTTGACCACCTCTTCTAAAGTATCTATTTGTCTAAATATATCTCCAAAAGTGTTTCTACTCTATTTAGAAAATACTTTGCTCAGCTTCTTTAGTTTACTATGAAAATTGAAGAAGGGCTCTGGTCCATGATAGTCATGACCCAACTCCCAACGGAGCCGCGACGACGCATAACACTACTTGTTAAGCAAGTCAACAATCATATAATAACAACGAATTTGAATAAATATGGTTTAATAACTCAACAACGGAAAAAATCATAAAATAACTGGTGAAAACAACTATAATACTACTACAACCATCTCAATGATCTGGTGTCAACGAGCACATGAGCACTACTGAATGTCAAAATACGAAGCCAAATCCTCAATACAACTGTCTGAACAATAGAATAATAATAATAGAAATAACTTAAAGAGAACTTTAAGGACTGCGGACGACATAGCAACTACCTCGTAGTCTCCTAAAAGCTGGTAGCAACTCAACTCTAAAAATCACCTCGTCCAGAAGTACCAGGATCTACACACGAAGTGTCATGCCCTAAACTCGGGGAGCGCGACCGGCGCTCAACCAAGTAAACCCAACTGAGCAAGCCTATTAGATTTCATTCTACCCAAACTCATTCATGAAACAAGAGGAGATGTACTCAATTAATCAAACACTGAGAAGATTTCATTAACAACTTCCATTTCATTCCCATTAGCAGCTTCATTCATAATTTCCAAAATATTACGAGTTTATAGAATTAATGAAAAACATGATTTTCAAATACCAACATTTCTAATTCAATTCCCCACATCAAATACCGCTCACAACCTGTCTACGGAGCCTTTAAGTACAACAAAAGAGAAATATGGAAAAGCCGGCAACAAGGCCCCGGCTATACCTCAACCACAAAGTACATGAGAAATAAAGATACATGACAGCGAAATGAAGTGGGGTTCACCAAGTCAGTTGAAGAGAGTGCACCACTATCACTGATCAATGCCGGCTGCGGTAGAACCACCTACATCCATTAAAGATATAGCGCCCCCGGTAAAAGGAACGTTAGTACCGTCGAATAACACTAGTATGTATAGCTAAAAGTCCTCTTTCAAAATAGAATGCCCATATAAGAAAAGGCAACACATAGAAACAACAAGTCACAATCAACAATATCTAAATGTCCAGTTAAAACATAATAATTTTCAAAATACGAACTTCATATACAATTTTGGATTAGGAGATCATTAGAACCGATATACCACCGTCTTTGTTAGCACGGAGTCCGATCATGCCCGATCGGCTAGGCCATCTCCCCACGAACAATGTGGTTTGACATGTGATGCGAAAGAAAGTTGTTACCAAGAGTGGTACCACCATGTGCGCAACATGGCGTCCGATCTCCAACCGATCAGCTAGGCCGCCTTCCCACATATGCCGTGTGGGTTGACTTTTCCAATTCACAGCTATTACTAGTTTCATCCCAATTAAGGGAATAATCACAATTTCACCAATATTTCAATTTCATCCCAAATAAGTGGAATAACCACAATCCACCCCTGCACCGACACATGTAGTTTCAGGTGTGGGCCTTATGACCCACCCTTCCTCAGTTTTGCTAAAGATACTCCCAAAAATATTTTTATTATTTGATTTGCGCACAAAGGTAACATAAATACAATTGTACTCACCTCAACCTCTTTCACATTGTATAAATCCTCATTAGTATTTCCAGTCACTCACAACAACAATATTTCCTTGGCTCATTTGGCCATTCACAAGATTCTTTAATCCTGACACGGTAGCCATATTTCATGTTCCACACTTTCACCTCTTTTATTTTCAAGGACCACCATCAAATATCAACTTACAGAATATTTCAGAAATCATATACTTCAAATCCATTTGTAATGGGAACTTTAAACACAAATGGTTTCTTCCCAAAATGGGGCATACCAACCAGCAATAGAAACATACATTAAAATCATAAACAATCAATACACCATTTATTTTTGCAATACTCTTCCCCAGAAATGATAATGTACAATTTCAACACGTGAGTATGTATGAACTCAAATCACACTGGATATATTTATAAAGCAAAGTATTAGTTAAAGTAGCCGCTTATAGGCATGAATTGAGTACAAAAACTTTTAGGCAATTCTATTTTCGAAATTATTTTTAAACAATTGAGTCGAGGCTCATTTCATATTCTTTATCGCATCCTCTCAATTCATTTGCACTACTAGCCACAATCATAACTTAAATTCTTGGCACGTTGGCCACACTCTATATCTCCAATTCACTTATTTCATTTTCAAGCATCTTTATAGATTATCAACAACAAGATATTTTCAACCAAGATTTTAGGTACACATATGAGCAATTTAGAGTCTTAAGCACATCGAGTTTTTCTCACCCAATTGGTATACTAGTTTTCATTTAAAATACGACTCAAAGTCATAACATTTTAATATGCAACCATACTTTGAACATATATCTTTATAAGGTTCATTCGGAATAGTCAAGTTTATAGGAGATAACCCGGAATATAGAAATTAGAAATCTTGAGCCAACCATACTTGAACTTACGGGAACATTATGGAATTCGATTCTAAGAGAGACAGTTTAGCCAACATACCTTGAGCTTTCCTTAAGTTACTACAACGCCCCGACAGTTCTACCAATAACAATCTATAGGAAGATAGTGAAAATCGGTTAATAATTAGAAGGATTTCCATTATGTAACTCTCTTAAGAATTTTGTCAAACACCTAACATGCTAAATAGACCACAAGGCTCTACAATGGAGATCCTTTCATCCCTCAACCAATTTCAACAAGAAACTACCTAAAATGGTTCATTAATCCCACATAATACAACTTTGTGTCACATGCATGACCTATTTCCAACCCCACAATATATTTGAACTCATAACCTCTTGTATGAAAGCTTAGAAGTAGGACTTACCTGGATGAAGGATAATCCAGTGATTGACTTCCTTGATTTTTGAAGATTGGTGCCAGATTGGATGATTGAGAGGTTAGGTTTTCTCCTTCTCTCTCTAAAATGCTCTCACCTCTCTCTAGACTCACCAGAAAATCGTCCCAAATAAAGCCCCAAAGGCTATTTATTAAAATGGGGTCGGGTTGTAAAAACCCCGAAATTTGCACAGTTGGCGCCGCATGGGGCGCGACGCGGTAGTGAAAAATGTGCCTAGAAACGAAATTTTGAAGTGTTCTGAAAATCCCCACAGGCGCGCCGCATGGGATGGCGCGGTAGTGTCACATTCTGCCAGCCTTTGGTAATTTGGTCATAACTTCTTGTAGGAGTGTCCAAATGACGAACGGTTTGAAGTGTTAGAAACTAAACTCGAAGATCTTTCATTTAATAGATTGTTCATCAGATAAATCTCTCTCTCTCTCTCTCTCTCTATATATATATATATGTAGATATGCTCGTACAAAGTTTAGTCTTGTGTGTACTCATTTGGAACTTTAGTCTATCATGTAATTTTCCAAGTTGGCTTAGACTTAGGCCTCTCCTTAGATCCCACATCACTTATAATATGCCTCGTACACTTATTATCATATCCAATTGATATCCATCATATTAATAGTCCCCGTCTGCACACAAAATAATATAATTAGCACACGTCAACTTTCTTAATAGCGCTTAAGTACTTTGAAATTTTTCGGGGTGCTACACGAAGTGCATAGTGTAGTATGAGTACAACTGATCCCATGTATTCAATAAGTAACAAACCTAGCCTTGGGCTAAAAATAGTGACGAGCTCAGAAGAAACAGTAGAGATATATCAATAACCAGCAACAACTCAAGATATAAAGGAACAGTATAAGTAAACATCTAATTGATATCATGTTCAGTTCGTTCAAATTTCAAGAATTTAGACATGTTTCCAAGTATAATAGTTAAAGCTCAACATGGATAAAATAATTCATTTAACAACTTGCATGAGGAAAGTACATCTCTATGCCTACATGTCAAATATACATGTCAACTCAATATTATCACAGGGAAACCATCAAGAAAAAATCACACTTAACACTGTACGGGTGCCTGGCATAATTGCCCATCATCAAAGCACGTATATATAACATTGTGCCTGCACCCACTGCTGGTATGCCAGACTCCGGAGGGGCGGATCATACCCAAGCGCTAATCATAATCACATAGCCCAATAGTGGGTCCTGGTGCACGTGTCACCCGAATTCAATAACACTTAGTCCAATATGATCCTGACGTACGCGTTACCTCCTAATCAATACCAAATCGACTCTATGGCCCAAGCTCAGTCAACAACCGCTCAAGTATCAGTTAATCATATCTCACAGTACTCAATTCAACAGTATTACACATATGAGACGTCAACAACATGTGAGGAATCAAATAAGAAAGTACTGAGACGGAGATATCATACACGGATATAACATCATGACTGAGAATATGTGTACAATTAAGGCAAATAGCTCAAAAACGGCATGAATAGGCCTAACAAGTCTCAAACAAATAGCACATAGCCTAAACATAATTTCTAACATGAATCAGAACTCAAATAATCATACAGGTCTAGAAAACATGGATATAATGAGACCTGATAGCAAAACAAATCACGTAATAGTCTAAAAGCCACCTTAAATCATGAATACTCTGGTGCATGCACACACGCCCGTCACCTAGCGTGGGCGTCACCCCAATACATCTCATATAGCATGGTTCCAAAGATTAATTACCCTCAAATCCAAGTTTAGATATGTTACTTATCTCAAAATGCGCAAATCAATACTCCAAAAAGCCCTTTCCACGCGAATTGACTTCCGAGCGACTCGAATCTAGGCAAAGCAACTTAATATCATCAATAAGAGCCATAATAAATAATCTCACACAATAAAGTTAAGATCTTTAATCAAAATCGGAAAGTCAACCTAAAAAGTCAACTCCGGGCCCGCACCTTGGAACTCAACCAAACTCACAAATTTCGAACACCCACTCTGTTACGAGTCCAAATATATGTCTTTCATCCAATTCTATCCATAAATTCACCCTCTAATCATCAAATTTTACTCTCCAATAACATAGTCTGAAATCCCCAAATTTCACTTTAAATTCACATAAGTTAGGTGTAATAATCAATGTGTAATCAATATCTATCATCAATACTGAATAATCTTTACTTACCTCTTCAATTGCAGTAAAATGTCTCCCAAAAATCGCCCTTATCCGAGTTCCAAAACTCCCAAAATAGAAGTCTTAAAGAAGGATGCCAAAGCTTTGTTCTTTATTCAGCAAGCTGTTCATGAGATGATTTTCTCAAGAATTACAACGGCAACTACCTCAAGAGAGGTGTGGCTGATTTTGAAAAAAGAGTTTTAAGGTTCTTCAAAGGTAATTACTGTAAAACTACAATCTCTCCACCGCGACATTAAAATATTGTTCATGAAAAATAATGAATCTGTACAAGACTTGTTATCAAGAGGTACTGGGATTGTAAGTCAAATGAAATATATGGTGAAGAAGTAAATGATGAAACTGTAGTTGCAAAAGTTTTAAGAAGTTTACCTCCAAAGTTTGATCATGTGGTTGCAGCCATTGAGGAATCAAAAAACTTATCTGTGTTTTCATTTGATGAACTAATGGGCTCTTTGCAATCTCATGAGTCACGGATCACCAATTCGATAGAGAAGAACGAAGAACAAGCTTTTCAAGTTAAGGAAGAGTGTTTTGAGGAAGAGGATGTGGTAGAGGCAGAGGCCAATTTGATGTGGTAGAAATGGAGTGCAATGTTACAACTGCCATAACTTCAGCCACATAGAAGCTAATTGTTGGTACAAAAATAATCAAGCTAGTTATGCAGAGGAAGAGCAAGAAGAAAGCATGCTTTTTATGGCTTACTCTACTATCATGGATCATAAGATTGATGTTTGGTTTGTTGATAGTGGCTGCTCCCATCACATGTCTGGAGAAAGGTCAGCATTTAATGAGTTAGATGAGACAAAAAGGAGACGAATTTGGCTTGGAGATAATAAGAAAATACATGTTAAAGGTGAAGGTACTGTTGCTCTCCAAACGAGTCAAGGTAAAGTAAAACTTATACAAAATGTTCTATTTGCCCCTAGTTTGGCACATAACTTGCTAAGTGTTGGGAAATTGTTGAATAGTGGATTCTCTATCTTGTTTGATGATGGATTATGTATTATTAAAAATAAAAATACGGGTCAAATCTTAGCAAATATTCGTATGATCGAAAACAAAATATTTCCTCTTGAAATTTCAAAATTAGAACAAGCATTGGTTATTAGTGAAAGAAGTCTGAAAGAATCTAAGTTGTGCCATTTACGTTATGGACACTTAACTATGAATGGATTGAGGTTGCTTAGTTAACACAAGATGGTTCATGGTTTTCCAAATATTGAATCTGTTGAAAATGTATGTGAAGGCTATATATATGGAAAGCAACATAGAAAATCTTTCCCTGTAGGAAAATCTTGGAGAGCTACTAGTTGTCTTGAAATTATTCATGCAGATCTGTGTGGCCCTATGAACACACAATCGCTTGTTGGTTCTCAATATTTTTTTACTATTCTAGAATGATTATAGTCGTATGACTTGGGTATATTTTTTGAAGTTCAGAGCAGAAACTTTGGCAAACTTCAACACTTCAAGGCATTTTGTTGAGAACCAAATTGGTACTAAAATTAAGGTTATTCGTACAGACAGAGGAGGTAAGTTTGTATCTCATGAGTTTAAGTTGTTTTGTGAAGAAAATGACATTCACAGGTAATTGACTGTACCTTATACTTCGAGCAAAATGGAATTGCTGAGCGAAAGAACCTAATCGTAGTAGAGATGTCCAAAAGCATGCTGAAGAGTAAGAATCTTACGAATCAATTTTGGACTGAGGTAATTCGTACTACAGTTTATTTGTTCAATATGTCTCTTACAAGAGCAGTCATGGGTCAAACACCAATTGATACTTGGAAAGGTAGAATGCCGTGGGTAAGTCATTTAAGAATTTTTGGTTGAATTAATAAATTCTCAACATCATCAAAAACTTGATGGAAAATCTGAAAAGTGCATCTTTGTTGGATATTGCTCTCAATCCAAAGCTTTTCGACTATATAACCCCACAAATGGCAAAGTGATTATCAGGAGAGATGTGGTATTTGATGAAAAAACATGCTGGAAATGGGAAAGCAACAGTAAAAGTTCATAAGTTATAATGGAAGATGAAGTTTTTCCTAGTGAAGTAGAAAGTCAGCCTATTGTTAATACACAAAGCCACTCCTCAAGAAGTTCCAGTAACATCAGTTCAGTCGGAAGCAACTCAAATTGATGGTGCCTGACCCAGAAGATTCTGATGAGACTCTTCCACAGAAGAGTAGATTACTTGCAGATATTTATGAAATATGTGCTTTTGCTTTATTTGGTACAGATCCAGCCAGCTTTGAAAAAGCTTTAACAAAAAAGGAATGTAGGTCTGCAATGGAAGAAGAGCTTAGGGTAATAAGGAAAAATGGAATATGGGACTTGGTGGATCTTTCAGATAGAAAAATTGTTATAGGATTAAAATAGGAGTTAAATACAAAAATACCATGCTGATATGAGTGTGTAGAAACATAAAGCCAGATTGGTAGCAAAAGGATAATCCCATCAACAAGGTATTGACTTTGACGAGACTTTCTCTTTAGTTGCTCGTTTTGAAACAGTAAGAATCCTCTTAGCATTGGTTGTACAGTTAAAATGGAAGGTTTATCCGTTTGATGTTAAATCTGCGTTCCTTAATGGCGATTTGGAAGAAGAAGTTTATGTAGCCCAAATAATGGCTATGTAGAGAAAAGAAAGGAAAACAAAGTGTACAAGATGATGAAAGCACTTTATAAGCTTAAACAAGCTTTGCGCGCACATTACAACAAAATTGACTCCTATTTCAGAGAAAATGGGTTTGAAAGAAGTAAGAATGAACCAACTTTATATGTGAAGTATGAGAAAAATGATCTTCTGTTGGTATGTTTTTATGTTGATGATATTATATATATGAGTTCAACGTACTCTGTTATATGTGATTTCAAATCTTTCATGATGAATAAGTTTGAAATGACAGATTTGGGATTGTTGCACTATTTTCTTGGACTTGAAGTGAAACAAAGAGAAGATGGAGTTTTCATTTCACAAAGGAAGTATGCCGTCGATTTGCTCAATAAATTTAATATGCTTAATTGCCAAACAATGGCTACTCCAATGAGCTGCAACTTAAAGATGGTACTGAAAAAGTTGATGGAAGCTATTTTAGAAGCTTAGTTGGAGGCTTAATTTATTTGACTCACTCCCGTCCTGATATATCCTTCTTTGTTGGAGTTATTTCGACGTTTATGCATAAACCTTCAAAGCATCATCTTGGAGCACCTAAAAGAATTTTAGGTTATATTGTTGGAACTATGGATTTTGGACTATGGTACTCTCGATGTTCTAATTTTAATCTATATGGATTTTAGGATAGTGACTGGGCAGGATCTTTGGATGATAGGAAGAGTGTCTCCGAGAATATTTTCACTTTTAGTTTTGCAGTTATTACTTGGAGCTCAAAGAAACAAGCAACGACGGCGTTATCATCTTCAGAGGCAGAATATGTTACAACAACGTCATCAGCATGTCAAGCATTGTGGCTAAGGAAGATACTTGCAGATCGTTATCAAGAGAAAAAGGGAGAAACACAAATCTTCCGTGACAATTTATAGCAATTGCAATGACCAAAAATCCTGTATTTCATGGAAGGTCGAAGCACATAGACACTCGACACCATTTCATTCGTGAACTAGTTGCAAAATGGCTGATTGAGTTGAAGCACTGCAGCGCTGAAGAGCAAGCATCAGACATTCTTATTAAAGCACTTCCTCTGGCAAAGCACAATTACTTTATGTTATGCCTTGGTGTATATGATTTTGAATCAAGGGGGAGTGTTGGAAATTGATTCAAAAACTCGTTATTGGTTGGATTAAGCTATTTACCGTGAGTTGAATAAGTCTTTTACTGGAGTTGACAGTCTTTAGGCCAGTTGCTATTTTTTATAATTTGGTTGCTGTTTTTCTTGTCATTTCCTAGTTTTAGTCAAGTAAGCGTTATAGATATATGTTATCTTTATGAGCTTGTAAGCCTATAAAAGGTTGACACTTTCAATTAATTAAATAAGCTCTCCTACAGAATATTTCTTTTAGCTCTCTGCTTTTAAGTTTTCTCGTTAAAGACAATCTCTTTTTTCTTCATTTTCTCACTACCTTTTTTGTTTCCTGCTGTTTTACCCAATGGATTCTCAACACAAGTTTTGTTCTTTGTTGCCTTCAAATTTTCTTGAATAGTTTAATCATTTATCTTTTTCTTTATTCAACTCTTTTTGATAATTGTATTTGCAAAGCATTGTGTATTTCTTCCCCTTCATATTTGGTATAATTCGTTTTTCTTTTTACTTCATTTTTTCAAAGTACCACTTAATTCACTTCGAATTTAGTTTACTCAAAAAAGTTACTCGCTAGTCATATCTTTTTGTATCATTAATTTTATTTACAATCAAAATAGGATAATAATTAAATTTGTAAGTGATTTTAAGGATACACGAATTAATTTGATACAAAGCGATAAATTAAGTTGCTATTGAATAAACAAAGACAAATAAATTCAAACCACACAAGTTGGATAGTTTCAGCCTTAACGAAATAGCCACTCTAGAACCGAGATCACTGGGACTGGTAGGCGAAAAAGAACAAGAGCTGAAGACAAAGAAAATATTATTATAATTACTTTTGAGTAAGTGTTACGATGTGTCAAATAAATTATTAGACCCCATTTATATTTAGGTACAACTCTATAAAAAGTAAAAAAAAATCTGATTCACTGATTGCCGGTTCCTTATCGATATGTATTGAGATTTCCGCAGTAACATTCGGTCGGTCACAGATATTTCGGTCTTCTGTTGGCTATGCTAGATTATCTGACAATGTTCTTCGAAGTTGTTCTAGGACCGATTCCAGGATCATGACCTCGATATTCTCGAAGGCAGGCGTCGTGCCCCCGGGTTCTAGCCCGGTGGGACTTTGGATCGATTTTGGTCCCTTATTGCCATATCTCGAGTCTGGCTTATTTTGTCGGAGGTTAGGATACACCATGAGCTCGATTTCACCTAGAGATAGTCCCCTCAATTTTCGGAGAGTAAACGACGAGAAACGCCATAAGCTTCTAATTCTTAATTCGATACACCGTGACGAGAAACGACATAATCTTCTGATTCTTAATTCGATACACCGTGACAGAAAACGACAAAACAACCGAAACGACTTGTCAGTCAAGTCTTAATGGCATTAAATGCATGTGAGTCGCCGGCCGGCCGTCTCTGGATGTGAAGCGCCGCTGAACTACTATAAATATTCCCTCATTTGTTCATTTTAACTTTATATTCAAACCTTCTACCCTCATACCTTTTAGATTTCAATACTCTTTAGCACTTTTACCTCGATTATTCGAGGTCCTTTGCAAGAATTTTTACCTATCTTCATCTGTAGTCAACAAGTCTAATCCTTCAGTCTTCCTTTCTTTCTCCACCTTTCTCAGACTTTCCTCCGTTTTTTTAAAGAAATGGCAAAGACTTCCAAAATCGTTCCCCAGAAAGAAACTTTTCTACTTCGTGGCCGGCTACTGAGGCTGAGGAGACAATTTCGCGCGCTGCTGTCGATGAACCAATACCTGAACCCCCTTTGAAAATGTTCATCCCCGGGGGATGTTCGGTCAACGTCGATTTTAAGGTCCAAAAGCCTTCATCCGTACAATGCCAGTGTGAGAGGTCTCGAGATATATCTGCTCGATCACCGAAGAGATCCTCCCCATAGACCGAAAAGACTGCAACTGGGCCGATAAGGACATAGTGGTCCCGACCCCGATGAAGACATTACCACCTATGTCGAGGTATACCTAAGTGTTTACACTTATCCCTTTACATTGGGCTCGGTGGATCCAGTCATTTTGGATTTCTGCAGAAGGTACAACGTGTGCCGTGGCCAGATTTACCCATCGCTCTGGATGATCGTGATCCTCCTCCAGTTCATTGTGAACAAAATCGATGGGTGCTCATTCACCATCGACCATCTTCTTCGATTATACAGTCCCCAAATCTTCCGGGGAGGGGGCTGATAAAGCTTGTACGTCGGGCCAGTAAATCCCCGTTCTCAAGTATTTATGAGGATCTGGATAGGGGTTAGCAAGGCCATTTTGTCTAAATGTGGACTTCAGACTTAATCACAGCTGAGTGCAGGCCATTTCCCGAGAAGTGGAATACCTCTCGTAAGTATGATTTACTTTCGAATGTCGATTTTATACTTACTTCTCTTTTTTCTTATCGATGCTTTGTGGTGGTGCAGCCATTGCCCGGGTCCCAAACGTTGTCCCCCGACTCAAGGAGTGGGTCGAGGGTATCGTATCATAGATGCCCTATTTCGATCGTTCATGGCGCAAGCTCTCGAAGGGCCGTTGGGAGGCCCGTTCCCATGACGACACTTCTTTCCTGAGTAGGTAGTATTAAGATTCCTCTTTTAGCATTAAGACCTTCCTCCATGTACTTCTTTTTGCAGGTTTATTTAAGGATGTCAAGCTGAGGCCTCCAGCCAGTGGTGAAGACTTACCTATCGAGTCCCCTGCTCCGAGACAGGCCAAAGATAAGAAAAGAAAGAGGGCTCTCAGTTCCCCGAGCTCGAAAAAAAAAAAACAAAGAAAGAACCAGCGCCCGAGCACCAGCTTCGGATTCGCTCTATCTGCTAAGGGACGAATCCGAAGAAGAAGAACCTTTTGTTCTAGTGGCCTGCATCCATCGCAACTTGAAAAACAGGGGGGCCCCGAACCAGAGATCCGTGAGGCAGATCTTCCTCAAGCCATGGAGGTTGATGAGGAGACCGGGGCCGAGGCTTCTCGAGATGCGGGCAGTGCCCCGAAGGAGGTACTCGGTGTGATAGACATTACCGAGTCACTTTCGTTCACCGAGTCCATGTGCAACGAGTCCCAAACGGTGAAAGAGCGCCCCAACGAGGGGGCCCATGGAGCGAATGACCCCCTCCCCTTCTTTTTTGACGGCGTAGATTCCACCGCTACGGAAGATGTTAGCGGATTGGGTGACAAAGAGGTACCGAGGAAGAGTCTGACCTCGGGGGAAGGCAGGCCTAACTCGAGTCCAAAACTGGTCAACCGGTTCCTTGACCTGAGTGTGGATCCTAATCGGAAGCGATCCATTGTCATTACCGTTCCGGAGGATGCCCGGGTTCTTTCTGACCTGTAGGGGTGGCAAGTTACCTCCGGTGTCTGGTGACCGAAGAAGACCAAGCCAAAATGAACGAGGTTGACGTGCCCTGCCTATTCAACGAAGCACAACAGGCACTGAACCAGGTAACTTTAGATAACTCTCGATGATTTCAATTTCCCCTTTTATACTTGAATTAATTCATTGATAATCCTGATATTTTCCTTCGTATTTGTAGGCCTCGGTGCTTCACCATGAAACTTTCCTATGGTATCGGTACGAGTTGAACCAACTCGAATTCGAAATCAGAGAGCTTACTGAGAAGAGAGACACATACAAACTTCTCAGCGAGCAGTGTGAAGGAGAGGCTAAGAGCCTTCAAGCTGAGTTAGAAGCGGCTCGGAAAGAACACACCGACCTGGTTGAACAGGTAAATTTGTTTGAAGTTAGTGATGATGAGCTAGACACGGTGTCTAATGGTCGGAACCCGCAGGTTCAATAGAATATCGATCGGATCGACCAGCTCCGAGCCAAAATAGATGCAGTCAAGGTCGAGGCCGAAGAGTGGAGAGGCAAGATGGATAGACTGGCCTCGAAAAAGGAGAATGCCTGGGTGTAGTTGACCTTGGTAGAGGTCCAACTTCGAGCGACAAGGGAGAAGGCTGAGGCACGGTCCCAAAAGATTGAGGATCTCCAATCTTAGCTAAGCTCGGTCGTTTCTGATCGAGAGACCCTCGCCAAGGAGCTTAAGGCTACCAAGTCGGTGGCTGAAGTAACCAAAGCCGATGCCGACGAGATGGTGGCCCAGTATAAAGACGATGTCGAGGTAGCCGAGGACCGCCTGAAAGATATCGTTGAGTATGTGAAGTGGCAGTCCTGAAGGGAGGCCCTCGAAGAAGTTCATGCTTGGGGTTTTGATTAGTCAGCCGGCCGAGGTCGAAAATGCTAAGGGGCTCGAAGACAAGGCCAAAAAGCTGGAGTATCACGAGGATGAAGAAGACTCCGAGGGTTCGGACGAATCCGGGGGCGGAGAAGACTCCGATGGTCTTGGAGATGAGGCGGGCTCAGGTGGAGACCAAGCAGTTTAAGTGCCTTGCAAAATTTTTCTTGTTTTTGAACTTTTGTACTCTTTGTTTTTGTCAAGGCTGTTTGGCATTTGTAAGGATCTTTTCTATATATATATATATATATATATATATATATATATATATATATATATATATATATATATATATAAGGCTCCTTTTCCCTTCGACAGTTTTAAGCTCGTTTCGCTTTTTGCCTTGTGATTGTAAAGATATCTAATGCCTTAGCACGTAGTAATTAGGTCTTGTTCAGAGGTTTGAATGGGCTTTGCTTTCGATATTATTTTATTTAAAATTCGTAGGGGCTTGGTATGACTGGAAGCTTTCCCTAAAGTACTTTGAACATTTTAGATTACAATTCGTCGAGGGTATCCTTTTGAACCGATTTAGAATTTTTGAAGACCCTTCTTTTTTGTTTTGGGACTCGGATGTCTCTAAGACATTTTAATACGGCCGTAGACTTTCTAGTTTGGGTATTTCCCAGTGGGCTCGTTACCCCGAGTCATCCGGCCTTAACCGCGATAACTCTTCCCGAATGTGGGTGGTCGTAGCTTTTAAAATTCTGGCACTACCAAATAAGCTTTGTGCCCCCGGGCTTCATTATATCGGGCTATCTGAATCTTCTTTGGGAGGTAGTCCCCAAGTGAGGTAGCCCTTGGGCTCGATGTATTTAGGGGACCAAATGTAAGAAAAATAAACTTCAAGGGGCAAAATATTTATCTGTAAGGTATAAACTTCTTTTCAATTTTATGCGTAATATACAAAGTTACACATGTATTCAAGCTTTGTTTTCGGGCTCGGGCGGTCTATGTGGGCACAGTTCATTCGACCGTTTGACCCTTACAGTAAATGATATCGATCGAGCCTAGACTATTCGAGCACAAAGTTTCTTTCCTTGCCATAATCATTATCTGAGGGTGATTCCCTCCAGTGTTCGAGGTCGATCATAGAGAAGCCTTGGATACTGTTGACAACTGATCTTCGATTATAAGTTAGCACGATCCGATGTTGCCTCGTTAAACACCTTGCCGAAAAACCCATTTGGGACAAAACCAGTTCAAGGGAAAAAGAGTGCAGCACGTTACCTGCAGGTGTTAGTCCAAAATATAAATAAATAAAGGAAGTAAATAGGGTCGTACCTCGGCAGTAATATCGTTTCAAGTGAGTTATGCTCCTGTTGTTCGGTAGTCGCTCACTGTTTATTGCTCTGAGTTTGTACGGCCCTTTTCGGGTGACTCGATAATTTGAATACGGACCTTCCCAGTTCTGCCCAGCTTTCCTTCGTTTGGGTTCTGGGTAATTAATGCGACCTTCCTCAATACTAAGTCCCCGACATTGAAGTGTCAAGGTTTGATATTCGATTGTAATACCTCTCGATCTGTTATATTTGGGCGGCCATTCGAATGAGGGCGGCTTTGCATCTTTCATCTAACAGTTCCAGGCTCGTATTCATGGTCTCGTTGTTTGATTCTTAGGTTGCATTCCGGAACTTGAGACTCGGTTCTAGGACTTTGACCGGTATTAGAACTTCGACGCCGTTAAACAACGAGAACGGGGTGGCCCCGGTTTTGGAGTATGGTTTTGTTCGTGGACTCCGCTTGCCCGTTCCCAGTGAGGTTATAGGGTATCGAACGAATTCTTTTGATCTTATGATCTTCGAGAAACTTGCTTACTTTGCTACCGATGAACTGCTTCATATTGTCACACACTATCTCGGCCGGCATTCTGAACCGACAAATTATTTGGTCCCAGATAAAATCTGACTTCCTTCTCCCTTATTTTCTCAAACTCTTAGGCTTCCACCCACTTAGAAAAATAGTCAATCATAAACAATATAAATTGAGACATACCGGGTGCCCGGGGAAGGGGGCCGATGATGTCCATTCCCCATTTCATGAACGGCCAGGGAGACAAAACCGAATGTAGCAGCTCCCAGTGCTGATGAATCATCAGAGCATGCCTTTGACATCCGTTGCATTTTTGTACGAACTCCTTCGCGTCCTTTTCCATGTCGATCCAATAGTAGCCGGCTCTGATTATTTTCTGAACTAATGACGGCGCCCGAATGATTCCCGCAGGTGCCTTCGAGGATTTTCCTCAGAACATACTCGGTGTCTCGGGTCCTAAACATATTGCGAGTGGGTCATCGAATGTTCTCCGGAACAATGTACCATCTTCGGACAGGTTGAACTGACCCGCCTTCGTACGCAGAGTCCTCGGTTCCTTAGGGTCCTAATGCAGTTTTCCGGTCTTCAAATATTCTATATATTTGTTTCTCTAGTCCCAAGTTAGGCTTGTTAGTTTCTTTCGGCGTGACCTTCTTGCACTACTGATCTCATGAGTTGTACGACCGCCCTCGAGTTAAACTCATTGTCATCCACCGATGATCCCAAGTTAGCAAGGGCATCGACCTCGCTATTTTGATCCCGAGGCACATGTTGTAGAGTCCACTCCTTGAACCGATGTAGCGTTACCTGCAGTTTATCCAGGTATCTTTGCATTCGTTCCTCTATGACTTTGAACCTCCTATTAACTTGGTTCACCACAAGGAGGGAGTCGTATTTGGCTTCGATCACCTCTGCCCCCAAGCTTTTGGCCAGTTCGAGACCTGCAATCATGTCCTCATACTCGGCCTCATTATTAGTTAATTTTACAGTCCTAATAGATTGTCTAACTACATTACCTGCGGGTGGTTTCAATACAATTCCAAGTCCGGACCCCTTTGTGTTCGAGGCGTCATCGGTAAAGAGGGTCCAGATTCACGAAGAAGTCCTCGTGCTTTACAACGACTCTTTCTCAACCTCGGGTATTAGGGCCGGCGTAAAGTCGGCTACAAAGTCTGCCAAAATTTGAGATTTAATGGCGGTCCGAGGCCGATATTCGATATCGTACCCGCTGATCTCTACGGCCCATTTGGCCAACCATCCCGAGAGTTCGAGTTTATGCATTACATTCCTTAATGGGTAAGTGGCTACGACACATATCGGGTGACACTGAAAGTATGGTTTCAGCTTCCTAGAGGCGCTTAGCAAAGCAAGCGCCAATTTTTCTAGGTGAGGGTATCTAGTTTTGGCCTCACCTAAAGTCCTGCTAACATAGTAAATTGGAAATTGCGTACCTTTCTCTTTCCGAACCACAACTCTGCTTACCGCTATCTCCGATACTACAAAGTATAGGTACAATTGTTCGTCTGTCTTCGGTGTGTGAAGCAACGGTGGGCTCGATAGATGTCGCTTGAGCTCCTCCAAGGCTCTTGGCACTCCGGGGTCCATGGGAAGTTATTCGTTTTCTTCAACAGTGAGATAAATTATTCCAAGGCGGTTATGTGTCTGGTTAACCTTTGTACGGTCTTCACGTTGTTCACAATAGAGATATCTTCAATGGACTTGATTTTATCGGGATTGATCTCGATTCCCCAGTTTGATACTATGTATCCGAGGAATTTACCGAAGGTTTCCTGCAAATGCTTCAAATGGTCCTCTGCTCGCAGGGACTTAACCAACATATCGTCAATGTAAACCTCCATTAATTTTCCTATTTGTTCTTCGAACATCCGATTTACTAGGCGTTGGTAAGTGGCACCGACATTTTTTAGTCCGAACGACATCACGTCATAGCAGTAGGTGCTGTACTTGGTGATGAAGGAAGTATTTTTCTGATCACCCGGGTCCATCCGAATTTGGTTGTACCCGGATTAGGTGTCGACAAAACTGAGGATCTCATGGCCGGCTATTGAATCGATCATGCGATCGATGTTAGGCAAAGGGAAAGAGTCCATGGGACGCTTTATTCAAGTCTTTATAGTCCACACACATTCTTAATTTGTTCCTCTTTTTGGGGACTACTACTACGTTTGCCAACCAGTCCGGGTATTTAACCTCCTGGATGGACCCTATTTTAACGAGTTTAAATACCTCATCTTTGATGAAAGCATATTTGACCTCGGACTGGGGTCTCCTCTTCTGCTTGACTGAGTGAAAATTCGGGTCCAGGCTTAGCCTGTGAGTGGTTATTTCCTGCGGGATCCCTGTCATATCAAGGTGGGACCAAGAGAAACAATCTTCGTTAGCTATAATAAATTGAATATGTTTTTTCCTGATCTCGGGATTCAACCTCGTGGCCAGGTATACCTTTCGATCGGGAAAGTGTTCGATCAGTACGACTTGCTCTATTTTCTCGATCGTTGATTTGGTAGCATCGGAATCGTCGGGGGTTATGAAAGACCTGAGAACCTCGTAGTCATCGTCCTCATCCATCTCCTTCTTCTCTGGTTGGGACGGAGTCAGTGTCAGTATTTCCTATTTGGTTTCTCCCTTGATTACCGGACCCAGCTCCTTCGGTGTTGAAAGTATGGATATCGGGATCACCTCGTCGACTGCGAACATTTATTTTGCGGCCGGTTGTTCTCTGTAAACTATTTTTATTCCTTCCGACATCGAGAACTTCAACACCTGGTGCAGAGTCGAGGGTACCCCCCGCATGTTATGAATCCATGGTCTCCCAAACAAAGCATTGTATCTCATGTCCCCTTCGATCAAATAGAACTTTGTTTCCTGAACAGTCCTGGCGGTGTTCACCGGTAATGTTATCTCCCATTCAGTGGTCTCACATTCCATGTTGAACCCATTCAGGGTTTGGACCACATGCATGATCTGATCTTGTAGGCCGAGCTGTTCCATGACCCTTGATCTGATGATATTGTACGAGCTACCTAGATCAATTAACACATGCCTAACTTCAGATTTATTCATAAGCACTGATATTACTAGTGCATTGTTGTGGGGCTGCATGATGCCCTCATCGTCTACGTCGTTGAAGGAGAAGGTTCCCTCCAACAAATAATCCGAGTCTGTTTTTTCCCTTGTGATAGATACTTTAGTGCGCTTCATCATCGGCCCCCAGGGAATGTCGACCC
Organism: Nicotiana tomentosiformis; assembly: GCF_000390325.3. Taxonomy (NCBI): domain Eukaryota; kingdom Viridiplantae; phylum Streptophyta; class Magnoliopsida; order Solanales; family Solanaceae; genus Nicotiana; species Nicotiana tomentosiformis. The sequence continues at coordinate 119,797,069 of NC_090812.1, forward strand.
CACCGATGATCATGTTAATGACATGCTGAGGTTCTTCCTGTTTGATCTGTTTACCAGAATCTCTATTCCTAAAGTGGTTCTTGGCTCAATCACTCAGGAACTCTCGGAGATGCCCGTTATTGAATAGTCGTGCCACCTCATCTCTTAATTATCGGGAATCTTCTATTTTGTAACCGTGAGTGCCATGATATTTGCACATTAAGTTAGGATCCCTTTGGGCTGGATCGTATTTTTGGGGTAGAGGCTATTTGGTGTCTTTGATACGCCCAATGGCGGATACGATGGCAGCGACGTTGACGTTAAAATTGTACTCCAATAGCCTTGGTGCTTCCTTCGGCCCGATAGGCCTGTCAAAACTATTTTTACTCATGAGTTCCCAGTTATTTTGACCTCGATCACTTCTTCTTTCACTTTTTACTAGAATTTTCCCAGATCCACTACCCCTTCGGTTTCCATTGTATGGATGGTATTGATCCATGTTCGTTCTTGGTTCACGATCAACGTCTCTCCTGAATTTTTCAACCGTTAAGACGGGATAAACGGACCCGAAAGGGGGGCCGGGTTGATCATCTTCGACCCTGATTTTTGATTGATACTAATTATGCACGTCGACCCAAGTGATGGCCGGGTACTCCACCAGATTGTTTTTCAACTACTGTGAAGCCAATGAGCTTCGAGCATTGAGTCCCTGGGTGAATGTTTGAATGACCCAATCTTCTCCGGCCGGAGGCAAGTCCATCCGTTCTATTTGAAACCGGGACACGAATTCCCTGAGCATCTCATTATCCCTCTACTTTACTTTGAAAAGGTCTAACTTTCTGGCCTCGACCTTGATAGCCCCGACGTGTGCTTTTACGAAGGAATATGCAAGCATCGCAAATGAGTCAATAGAATTAGGAGGTATATTGTGATACCGTATCATAGCTCCCTTGCAAAGAGTTTCCCTGAACCTTTTCAGAAAGACAGACTTTATCTCGTCATCCTCCAAGTCGTTCCTTTTGATGGCGCATGTGTAGGAACTCACATGCTCATTTGGGTCGATTGTTCCGTTATACTTAGGAATCTCGGGCATGCGGAACATCTTTGGGATCGACTTTGGCGCTGTGCTATGAGGAAAGGGTGTTTGAACAAACTTCTTGGAATCTAGGCCCTTCAATATCAGAGGTGCTCCTGGATTTGGTTGACCCTGGAATTGTAGGTTTTCACCTTTTTGTGGTCTCCCCATGACCGGTTCATTTCTACGGGTGACTTCCCGGGATGGCTCCAACTCAACCCTGCTCAACGCTCGGCTTTGGTTCTGCAACTGGGCTATCGCTGCCTGTTGACCCTGTAGCATTCTGAAGGATCACCATCATTTTCACCGTTACGCGTATTATGGGAAATTGATCGGACTTCCCTCTGCACGTTGTTCTCGAGATCGGTAGGTAGATTTGTGTTGATGGCCACATGCGAACTAGCATCGATAGGATCTGCGACCAGAACTCCGCTGAAATCGACTAGGGGCACCTCGTTACTGAGTGCTACATTATTGTTTTCTCCATCGTGGCTGGACTCCGCATCCATGTTTAGAGGGGCAGACTGGGGGTTTGACATTTCGATTTCAACATGGAATCAAAGACACTCCAAAGAACAAGTGTAAAATAGGGTGTGTTACGGGAATTTGTATCAAATTGCTGTTATTATCCTTAGCCCCACGGTGGGCACCAAACTATTTACCCTCAAAATCGGATAACAATTAAATTTGTAGGTGATTTTAAGGATACGCAGATTAATTTGATACAAAGTGATAAATTAAGTTGCTATTGAATAAACAAAGACAAATAAATTCAAACTACACAAGTTGGATAGTTTCAGCCTTAACGAAATAGCCATTCTCGAACCGAGATCACTGAGACCGGTATAGACGAAAAAGAATAAGAGTTGTAGACAAATAAAATAATAGTATAATTGCTTTTGAGTGCGTGTTACAATGTGCCAAATAAATTATTAGACCCCTTTATATAGTAGGGGAGTCCTATTTTAGGTACAACTCTATAAAAAGTAAAAAATCTTCTGATTCACTGATTGCCAGTTCCTTATTGATAAGTACCTAGATTTAACATTCGGCAGGTCAAGGATATTTTGGTCTTCTGTTGGCTATGATGGACTGTCTGACAATGTTCTTCGAAGTATTTCGAGGCTAGGACCGATTCCAGGATCATGGCCTCGATATTCTTGAAGGCAGGCGTCGTGCCCCGGGTTCTAGCCCGGTGGGACTTTGGTTCAATTTTGGTCCCTTATTGCCATATCTCGAGCTTGGCTTACTTTGTCGGAGGCTAGGATGCACCATGAGTTTGATTTTACCCGTATACAAATTTATTGATATTTTAGCACTCTGCACGGATCCCTGTATACGGCAGTATTGTTGGCATACAACAATGCCAACTGAAGGGAGGAGAGAATTTAAGACGTTTATAGTGCTTGATGAGCACTCGGAGAATATGGCAAAGTGATGTTTTAACTTCAATACCACACAAAAAGAGAGGGGGGGGGGGGGTGATTTGTGTGGTGTCCAATTTTTCGCGTGCACAGATTATAGAAGGACCTGGTTCTTCTATGTGGTCCAACTACTACTGTTACGGAATAATAAGTACAAAAAATAAAGAACACAGATATTTTTACGTGGAAAACACCTGGCTCAAAAGGTGAATATACCACGACCTACTTCCTAGTAGGATTTTTCCAAACTCTCCACTAAATCACTGAGCCAAAAACAACATTTACAAAACACTTTTGTAAACCTAGGATTAACTCTAATCCCGTTGTGGCAACCAATCTCTAACTGTTGCGACAACTTCAAGTTAACTCTAACTTGAATACTCTGAGTACCTATTACAATTGCCTCTAGATAAAGCTGAAAGGTACAATATGAAAACACCTACTACAATTGAACTAGAATAAAAGACACACATTTGGAGCCGGTTCTTCTATTTAGTTCATGTAGCTTCAGGTTCACACACTTGAATCACACACGAACTGCTTGCAAAATGCCTTGCTATTTTGTTCTCAATTCAGATTTATCTTATGCTTTTGTGCGTCACCTGTAGAATGAGAACTTCCTGCGATTTATAGAGTTAGTAGAGTAGAAAGCAACTAGAGTTCTAATGCTACTCTTACTTGGTGGAAAATTTCTAGTTAATCTCAACTCCTAACTCCTTCCTTGTCTTGGATAATGTTCTCGTTGAGTAAGGAGTCATTTTCCTTATCCATTATGCAATCTTTTTGATCAGGAGATATCTATTATTATGCCGGATTTTGTTTATCTCCTGCATGTGCATCTCACATGCTTTGAATCTGCACGTGTCAATGCCTACGAGTGATGGATCTGGTTCATCCCTGAATTCCTTTGTCAATCTTTAAAACTATCTTTTACTTGGGCCAAAAATTCTCCCTTTTTGATGATGACAAACTATGTGCTTCCACAAGCTTAGGCTCTATTTCAACTTAGCTCAACATCAATATAATGTTAGAAACATTTTTCCTTTTTATCACTTATCATCAAGGACCAGGTTCATTAGGTTATAAACATCACTGTTCAAAGTGTAAAGCACAACCTTTTTCCCCCTTTTGACATCATCGAAAAGTTGCATAAAAAATGTGAGATAACCAGATTTTAAAACTTACTCATGGCCACTGGGGCTACTTCAAATGCAATCATGGATAAATCATCATAGATAAAGCTAAGAATGTTAACCATCAAAGAAATATAAACAAACTGTTAGAGCAAAAACAGTGAATTTTATTGATGATTGATACGATTCTTCCACAAAAGCATAAAAAAAATAAAAATACTAAAAACATGAGCAAACAAAACATCCCAAACTGGGTCATTGAAAGGTCTACACTAGGCTAGAAGTTTAAGGTTTGGAAGAACTAGGTGCTTGGTTTTTGGCTTGGAGGAGTTTCAGCATATCCTGAAGAATGCCATCATTCTTCTCCAGTTCCCTTGCTAGTTCAGTTCTGAGAGCATCTCTCGCTGACTCTACCTCAGCCAACCTTTTCTTCAGCCTCTCAATCTCATCATCCTTAGCCCCACTTTCTTGCACCAAGGCTTGCACCTTGCTATTCACTGGTACCTTCATAGATGAACCAGGTTCTTTAGGAGTGACATGGACTTCATAGTCACAAGCATGCTGCGTATTTGCCCCAAAAGGATCCTTGCTTGTACCAACCTCCCTTTCTTATTTGGATTATAACTTTCAGTCACTTTCTTCAGTAGGTCTGCGAGGGTTTCCTGTTTAGATAAAACAGGTTCATCTATATTTTTCCCAAGTTGAACCAGCCCTTCAGCGGCTTCGCCAGACACACTTTCCCATGTTTTCTTTACACTCTCCTCTACTCCAGCAGATTTTTCTCCCCAAACAACCATTGCACCTGTGTCTTTGGTTAAACTCACAGGAGCGGGTGAATAATCAACCACTCTTTTACCCTTCCCCGTACAGCACTTAGAACACCCTTGCTCTCTTTTTCTTTTTCTTTTTTATTTTTACCACCAATTCCTCCAAACTCTGTAGTTTCAACACCAGCTTTAGACCCTACTAGTACAAACCTATTCTCCAAATTTGTTCTCTCCCCGCAACAATCTTGCAAGCAAGCATCTTTACTCTTTTCTTAGAGGTTGGGTTGGTGGAAGGGATGATAGTGGGTGTGGAAGTCTAATCAAACTTAATTTCAGTTTTGAAAAGACTTTGGAGTGTATCCCTAGAATCTAGGTACTTCAATATGATTGGGACTCTTTTGAACAAACCTGATTCACTTGTAACGGATAAGTCCAAAAGGAGTATGGAATTAAGTAGGACTCTGCTCATGATCTAAATATTATTATTTTAAATTATGCAGAGTGTAGAAAACATACCGTGTTATCTTGATATACCAGGTTCTTCACTGAGAATACTCTTGTGTAAGTCTAAATTTGCCAAAATAGACAAAATATCATTAGAGATTAATGAGTCATTTTAACACATGGCACAAGAGTATACTATTGAAAGTATGAGACTGAGCAAAAATTAACCTAATTATGTACATAATTTTCAGATTTTCTAACCAAATTGTTTTTTTTAATTTTTTTTTCTCATTGTGTACTCTGGACTGGTCCTTTTAGGTGATCTTAATCATCCCTAATTCTAACCTGTTCCTTATAAAGTGATCTCTACTTAGGGCTTTTGTGAAAATGTCAGTTATTTGCTTGTCAGTAGCACAAAATTCCACAATGATCAACCCATTTTCATAGTTATCCTTCAAAAAGTATTGCCTAACATCTATGTGCTTAGTTCTCTTGTGATGAACCGAGTTCTTGGTCATACTAATAGCACTAGTGTTATCACAAAAATGGAAATACAACCAATATCAATTCCAAATTCCTTTAATTATTATTTGATCCACAACAACTGAGCACAACATGAAGCTGCAACAACATACTCAGCTTCAGCAGTAGATAAGGCCACTAAATTTTGCTTTTTAGTGGCCCAAGACACAAGACATGAGCCAAGAAAGTATGCCATACCTGAGGCGCTCTTTCTATCTACAAGAAAACCTGCATAATCAGCATCAGCATATCCCACAAGATTGAAAATTACTACCTTTTGGATACCAAAGACAAAGATCAGTGGTGCCTTTTAGATATCTCAAAATTTTTGTGACAATAATCAAGTGAGACTCCTTCGGATTTGCCTGAAATCTTGCACAAAGGCCTACATTGAAAACAATGTTAGGTCTACTAGCAGTGAGATACAACAATGAGCCAATCATTCCCCTATACAACTTCTGATCGACAGATAAACCGAGTTCATCCATATCCAACTTTGTAGTTGTTGCAATAGGAGTGTCAATTTCTTTGGAATCTTCCATTTTAAACCTTTTAAGCAACTCTTTTACATACTTCTGCTGATGGATCATAGTTCTATTTGAATTTTGTTTAATTTGTAAGCCTAAAAAGAAATTAAGCTTACCCATCATGCTCATTTCAAATTCACTCCCCATTAGTTTAGCAAAATCTTTACTTAACTTACCAGTAGTTGCTGCAAAGATTATATCATCAACATATATCTGAACTACCTAGAGATCTTTACCTTTTTCTTTCAAGAACAAAGTATTGTCAATTTTACCTCTGTTGTAGTCATGCTCAAGCAAAAACTTTGATAATCTTTCATACCATGCTCTTGGAGCCTGCTTGAGCCCATAAAGTACTTTGTCAAGTTTGTACACATGATCAGGACTCTCTTTGCTTTCAAACCCTGGAGGTTGCTTGACAAACACTTCTTCCTTTAGATAGCAATAGAGGAAGGCACTCTTGACATCCATCTGATGAAGGGTGAATTCCATATAAGCAGTAAAGGCTATGAGAAGTCTTATTGCTTCTAACCTTGCAACTGGAGCAAAGGTTTTATCATAGTATATGCCCTCCTCTTGGATATATCCTTGAACCACCAATCTTGCCCTGTTGCTTGTAACAGTTCCATCTTTATCAAGTTTGTTTCTGAAGACCCATTTTGTGCCAATTACTGATCTGTCCAAGGGTCTTTGAACCAGATGCCAAACTTGACTCCTTTCAAATTGGTTGAGTTCATCTTGCATTGCATTTACCCATTATGCTTCCTGCAAAGCCTCAGTAACATTTTTAGGTTCAATACGAGATAAGAAAGCATAAAAAACACAAAGATTCTTTAATGAAGATCTGGTTTTGATTCCAGAGGTTGGATCAGTAATTATGTTCTCAATGGGAGGAGAACTTTGATACTTGTAAGGTTTCACAACCAACTGGTTACCCCTTGATGTTCCCTCAATGTTTTGTTACTGTGGAACAAGTTCAGGTACAGGTTCCACTGAAGTTTAAGAATTGTTTTGTTCTATTCCCCCTGTCATGTTGCAGGGGATAGATGAACATGTTCCATCACCTGTTCCTTCCTCCATAGATGCTTCAGTCTGGGTTGTGGTTTCATTTAGGTTTTTAACCAGCCCAATTGCTTCATCGTCTTGTTCATGTCTCTCAAAAAGAATGTTAGTTTAATCAAAAGCCATATGCATACTTTCTTCAACACACATAGTTCTTTTGTTATAAACTTTATAAGCTTTACTATGTGAAGAATATCCCAAGAATACTCCCTCATCACTTCTGGGATCAAACTTATCTAGGGAGTCCTTACCATTGTTGTGCACAAAACACTTGCATCCAAATGCCCTAAGATGGGATATGTTTGTTTTTCTCCCTTTAAGTAACTCATAGGGAGTCTTATATACTAGAGGTATTGTCATGCACCTATTTATGATATAGCATGCAGTATTTACAACTTCTTCCCAGAAGCTATGGGGCAGTTTACTAGAAAGAAGCATAGTCCTAGCCATATCTTCAAGAGTCCTATTCTTTCTTTCAACTACTCCATTTTGTTGTAGAGTTGTAGGGGCAGAAAAATTATGATCTAAGCCATGCACATCATAAAATTCAGCAAATTTAGCATTTTCAAATTCAATACCATGATCAGACCTAATTGATGCAAGTTGATTTCCTAATTGTTTCTGAGTTTTTCTAACAAAGGAAGTGAACATGTTAAATGCTTCATCTTTAGATGTTAAAAACAGTGTCCAGGTAAACCTAGAATAATCATCAACAAGCACCATCACGTATCTTTTACCACCTCTAATTAATGTTCTCATTGGACCACAGAGATCCATATAAACCAGTTCCATCGTTCATGTGGTACTTACCACTACCTTGCATTTAAAAGAGGATCTTACCTGCTTCCCCCTTGCACAAGCCTCACAAACTTTGTCTTCTTTGAACTTAATGTTAGGCAGTCCTATCACCAAGTTCTTGGAGACTAATGTTTTGAGTTGACTTAGACTTGCATGTCCAAGCCTCTTATGCTAAAGGAGGGGATCACTATCCAGCACACTTAAGCAAGTTAGTTTATTCTCTGAGAGTGTGGACAGATCTATAAATATATATATATATATATATATATATATATATATATATATATATATATATATATATATATATATATATATATATATATTATTCACTCTTTTACCCTGCAAAACAATCTTGTCAGTGGTAAGATTTATCACAAAACATTTAGTAGAGGTGAATGCTACCAAGTTACATCTATCACACAATTGTGACACACTGATTAGGCTATACTTCAAGCTGTCTATCAAGTAGACATTCTCAAAAGAATGAGAGTCATCCTTACCCACCTTACCAACCCCAATGATTTCACCTTTATTTCTATTTCAAAAGGAGACATTTCCTCCTTTGAGATCCTCAAGTGAAAGGAACTGGTCCTTGCTTCCTGTCATATGCTCTGAGCAGCCACTGTCCATGTACCATATTTGGCTGCTCCCCTTTACTTGAACCTACAAAAGGAAATCAGGGTTTAGTCTTAGGAACCCAAACTAGTTTGGGTACCTTTCTATAAGCGAAAGGATAAATTAAATTCTTTTTAGACCAACTTGGTAACCAATTCTTCCCTTGAACAAATTTTTTGTTCTTTTGCCTGGCCCTTTATTTTGCGTTACATTCATTTTTATAGTGACCAGTCTTACCACAGTGAGTACAAATCTTATTTTCAGGAAGAGTGAGGTACTTGCTTTTATGGTCCCACTTAGGTAGTTGATTCCCAAAGCCAAGTCATCTTCTATTGCTACTGTGATGTTCCTGTATCCATGAAAGTGCATCGGAGGACCTGTTCCATTTATAAGTTCTGTCTAGTTCATGCTTGATTTTGCCTAGATCCTCCTTCAAAATTCTTACCTGATCATCCTTCTTATACAACTCATCTTTTAGTTTATCTACATTTTCTTATAGAGTGAGTTGTGTGCAATCAACTGTCTTCTTACTTGTTCCTAATTTTAGTTTTAGGTTTTCAAATCTAAGTTCTAGGACATTTGATTCAAATGCATGAACCTGGTTATTTAGTGCAGTATTTTCACTTATAGTCTCACTAACTCTAAGTTCCAGGTTCTTACACTTTGCTTTTAAAATCACAAATTCCTTAGACAACTGTTTCTTTTCATTGTTTATATCCTTAGATTCATCAATGAAATCTAGAAGTAACTCAGATAGACCTTCTTTAGACAAAAACTTAATCTTGTATTTTGGATGGATTATACTTACTTCAGATTCCTCATCGAATTCTCCAATTTTTATAAGTTCTTGTTTATCTTCATCTTCATCATCTGAATCCTCATCTAAGCTTTCTCCCCAAGCAGCAACCATAGCCTTTGTTGATACTTTGTTCTTCTTGGGATAAACCTATTCCTTCTTTCTGTTTCTTCGTTCAACTCTTTCCTTCTTCCATTCAATTTTCCATTGAGGGCAATTTTTGATGTGCTGATCAGTTTTCCCACACTTGTAGCAGCCCTCATTGGTCTGTTTTTCAGTAACCCTTGGTTTGCTGTAGCCTCCACTTCTTGAAGAACCATTTCCTCTCATTAGATACTTCTTGAAGTCCTTTGTGATTATAGCCATTTCATTATATTCTAGATCAGAACCTTTGGTGATTCTGGGTGACAGGCTCCGTTCCTTTTTGGGTACGTCCATCTTCATGGTTTGCCTTATAAGTTCATAAGTAGTGAGATTTCCAATTAGCTTATCCAACCTAAGAGTGGCGATGTTCTTTGACTCCTGAATAGCAGTGATTTTGCTCTCCCACGAGACTAGCAGAACCCTTGTCAAAATCTTCTCAACTTTGTCTTCTTCAAGAATAACCCTTCCAAGAGACTTAAGTTCATTTGTTAGTATGGTGAACCTTGTATACATATCTTGGATGGTTTCTCCTTTCTTCATAGTGAAATTCTCATATTGAGAATATAGTATCGTTCCTCTGGACCTCTTCACTTGAGGTGTTCCTTCATTAGCCACTTGCAAAGTGTCACAAATTTCTTTAGCAGTAGTACATCTTTGAATTCTGTTGTACTCATCTGGACCAAGTCCACACACAAGTCATTTCTTGGCCTTAGCATTCTTCACTCATTTTCTCAAGTCTTCGGCAGTGCAGTCAGCTCTTGTTTTTGGAACCTCTTCTCCTTCGGCATTTATCTTCATGGTAGCTAATGGACCATCTGTGACAATGTCCCATAGCTCATAGTCTTCTCCTATGATGTGGTCTCTCATTCTATTTTTCCACCAGGAGTATTACTGGCCATTGAAGAGTGGTGGCCTATCAGTGGATTGCCTTTTCCAGTTTCCAAGTGGTGAACTCATCTTGATCTTCTCCTAAGGTGTTAGCCTCTTCAAGGATAACCTGCTCTGATACTAATTGATGTTTTAACTTCAATACCACACAAGAAGGGGGGGAGGGAGTGATTTGTGTGGTGTCTAATTTTTCACATGCACAGATTATAGAAGGACCTGGTTCTTCTATGTGGTCCAACTACAACTGTTGCGGAATAATAAGTACAAAAAAATAAAGAACACAGAGATTTTTACGTGGAAAATACCTGGCTCAAAAGGTGAATATACCACGACCAGCTACTTCCTAGTAGGATTTTCCCAAACTCTCCACTAAATCACTGAGCCAAAAACTGCATTTCCAAAATACTTTTGTAAACCTAGGATTAACTCTAATCTCGTTGTGGCAGCCAGCCTCTAACTGCTGCGACAACTTCAAGTTAACTCTAACTTGAATACTCTGAGTATCTATTACAATTGCCTCTAGATAAAGCTGAAAGGTACAATATGAAAATACCTACTACAATTGAACTAGAATAAAAGACACACATTTGGAGCTGGTTCTTCTATTTGGTTCATATAGCTTCAGGTTCACACACTTGAATCACACACGAACTGCTTGCAAAATGCCTTGCTATTTTGCTCTTAATTCACGTTTAACTTATGCTTTTGTGCGTCACCTGTAGAATGAACTTCCTGCGATTTATAGAGTTAGTAGAGTAGAAAGCAACTAGAGTTCTAATGCTACTCTTCCTTGGTGGAAAAGTTCTAGTTAATCTCAACTCCTAACTCCTTCCTTATCTTGGATAATGTTCTCGTTGAGTAAGGAGTCCTTCTCCTTATCCATTATGCAATCTTTTCGATCAGGAGATATCTTTTATTATGCCAGATTTCGTTTATCTCCTGCATGTGCATCTCACATGCTTTGAACCTGCCCGTGTCAATGCCTACCAGTGATGGACCTGGTTCATCCCTGAATTCCTTTGTCAATCTTCAAAACTATCTTTTACTTGGGCCAACACAAAGTAAGAAATAGGAAGAATTACAGCTTGAAGTAATTGGATCTTCATGAAGGAATCTCATCACAAAGATCAAGAACTGGACTCTTGCATTAAATTAGGGTCAACACATGCAGATCCGTCTATTTCAAGGACTAATCCTCATAAGAGAATAAGAATAGGGAAGATGATGTTAATAACAGTTCGCGTTTCCTCTCTATTCTACGCCTCCATCTCCTCGTTCTTCATCTTAGTTTATTTGTACAAGTTGATGAGGGATAGAGAGAGTGAAGGGTTCTTAGGGAAATCTGAAGATAGTGACACCAGATAAGAGATGGATGAAATGTAGGGTGGACAGTAGTCTAATCATGCATTAAGACAGTATTCCAGTTTACCGTGCTAAAACTTGGGCCGCATAAGCAGTTATTTTGGATTAAGACAGTACCTGGAGTCGTTTGATTATGGGGATACGGATACTACTAGAATTGGAAATTGTATTTATCCCATGTTCCGTTATGCATATTAGTTAATCCAGGATAGATTTTATGCCAAAATAATGGGATTAGCTATCTTCCCTTCATATGGGATGCCTAATCTCATGGGTAACTCATCCCATGGAATATCCTTATCTATATCTCAATTGAACCAAACGACCGCTGATGTTTTTACAAATAAGATAAGAGCAAATGTATATAATTTATAAAAGAATAAAGGATATTATCTGAATTGCTAAAGATGCGACAAGGGAGCAAAATGCTTTTATGGTACTCTTTACCAACGTCTCTCTTTATGTGCATGTGTTCCTCCTTTTATAAAGCACCACTATCTTTTGCTTGTTTATCTGCTCCATGTATGTATGAGAAATACGATACAAACGCTTTGACGTTTGGATTATCCAATTATATTCGTAGTCTATAACTAAAGTACTCCATATATTTGAAAATTTTCAGTTATATGCAATAGAGTCGTTAACCCCCGCTTCGCGCGGCTGTTCTTCTATAGGAAGTAATAAACTTTGTTTATAAGAAGATATTTTAGTATTATGAAGACGAAACTAACAGTTTTAGATCATTCTTACTTAATAACTTTTAGTCATGCATATATTTGGTTTCACACTTATATGAGAAAATGGTATTAATAGGATGTTTATTGCAACTTTAAAATCAAACTATTTTCGATATATTGCTGGTATTAATAGGATGTTTATTGCAACTTTAAAATCAAACTATTTTCGATATATTGCTTCCGCCCATTTCCATACGATCTACTTTTACCATTTATATTTATTGCAACTTCAAAATTAAACTATTTCGCTATATTGCTTGTAGACTTTCGTTTCGGTCGTTTCTTGACTTGCTGTAAACCACAGTGCATTTTCTGGCGCACCCCTATGAACAGGTCTTGACTTGATCTCTTATATTCCTTTTTTGCTTCTGCTAATTTCTTCTCCTTTGGTAATGCACAACATATGTACCTCTTTATATCTCGGGAGTTGTGCTTGTTTCAATCCAAGTCTTGCGTAAAATCATTTGAAATATTAGTCAGTTGCATAGTCAACTCAGTTTAACCCTAAGGCTCTTCTTAGTCCCTAGATCACTTCCAATAAACCTCCTCCTCTTATTATCATGTCCAAGTTATATGTTACTAGTTCATAGCATCCTCTAGCACGCAACATGTTATTTCTAGTCGTCATTGGCGCATTTTAGAGTCTTAAAATCTTACGAAATTTTACATGGCTTTACACATATATAGAATTAGATGCAGATGAAGAAGCAACAACCAGTGACGACCTAATAGGTCGTTTTGAGTACTAACCTTGATTTGTGTATTCCGAGACCTCTCGTAGCTTCATTTAATATTTTTTGATTTGGGTGCATGGTCCGTGCCGCTTTTCGGAAAGCTTTTATGTGAAATTTTGAATAAAATATGATTTTTGACTTAAATGGGGCTAGAGTTGACCACGATCTAACATTTTTGGTCAACAATCTCGGGTCGGTATTTTAAATATTACGGTAGGTTCGTATGATTGTTTTCGACTTTTACGCATGTTTGGTTGGGGTCCTAGGTGACCCGAGCGTATTTCAGTGCATTATGTGAAAGTTGGAAAAAAGTTAAGTTTTAAGTTGAAATCTTGAGTTTTTATAATCGATTCTTATTATTTGATGTTATTTTGATGATTTAAGGTAGGGAGCGAGTTTGTATGATGTTATTACACTTGTGTGCATATTCGGTTTGGAGCCTGAGGAGTTCAGGTGAGTTACCGATGCATTGTGGAATGATGTGGAACAGCTGGTGCTCAACAGTTGCTGGTGCAAGGTTGCATGTCTCGCATTTGCAAGAACCTGATCGCAATTGCAAGCTTCGCATTTGCGATGTCGGGCTCGCATATGCAAACATGGGCTGGGGGGACATGTATTCGCTTTTGCGAAGGATTCATCGCATTTGCGACCTGGGGAAGTCCACATTTGCGGCCAATTTATCGCATTTGTGATTACTGATGGATTATAGGTTGCTTCGCAAATGCGAATCAAGCACCGCATTTGCGATGGCCGGGGACTTCGCAAATGCGAGGTGTTTGTCACATTTGCGACTTTTGTGTGTCTAATGCACTTAATGCATTTGTGATCAGTATTTTACAATTGCGGACATCGCAATCGTGGACAATAGTTCCAATTGCGACGTCTACAGATGGGTAAAAGACAGAAAAGTCGGGACTTAGCTTATTTTAGACCATTTCTCAACCCTAAACACTTTAGAGGCGATTTTTGAAGAACTCTTTCTCCCCATATTCATCAGTAAGCAACTCTAATTTATTTTTCATCAATTCCCCACAACAGTTTCATGAATTTTTAACATCAAATCTATGAATTTCATGGTAGAAATTAGGAGTTTTGGGTAGAATTTAGAGATTTTGTAAAATTGAGATTTAGACCTCGCACTAAGGTCGGATTTTTTAAACAAATGACATATACGGGCTTGGTTGTGAATGGGTAATCAGAATTTGGTCTGAATCTCATATTTCGACCAAGCGGGCCCGAGGTTGACTTTTGTTGACTTTTAAAAAAAAGATCAAAGCTGAACCTTTTTCATTCATGGGTAGTTTCTAAAGCTTATTTTGGATTGTTTGATTGCTAATTGGCTAGATTCGAATGGGTTGGAGGCTTGTTCGAAAGGCAGAAGTCGTGATTGATTGTTATTGGTTGCGGAAAGAGGTAGGTGTCGTGGCTAACCTTGAGTTGATGGAATTAAGACTTGATTGGTCTATTTTCTACTTGATTGTATGTGCGGGAATGGTGTATGTATAAGGTGACGAGTGCTAATATGTTGTCATGGGTTAAGCATGTGGGGTGGGCCTTTAATTGTGAATTTTAACTACATCATGCCTCCTTTTACTCTGTGCTACTACTCATATCATGCCTTCGTTATTGCTTGCCCTTATTTATTAAATACAAGTCTTCTTTGTCACATGACCTCTCTTGCTATTTGATCCGTACATCCATGTGTTTACTTGTTGTCCGTTTTCATTTGTTCTATGTCTTTAATTATTTATTTGCCTTTACTTGCTTCTATTTTGCTTTGGTTTGTTATATTGGTTTGTCGTAGAGAATTTACTTTCTTTGCTTCCATTATCTTATGTTGAGAGCTATGCCATAGTTGTTTGTAATATTGATATTATTGTTTGGGATCAGGTTGCGCCGTAACGGATATTGGTATTATTATTTGGGATCGGGTTACACGCTGCAACATATATTGGTATTATTATTTGGGATTGAGTTGCATGCCGCAACTGATATTGATATGTTATTTGGGATCGGGTTGCATGCCGCAACGGTATTGATACTGCTATGATATGTGTGGATCGGATTGTGCGCCACAACAAAGAAAACATATGTTATGACTGCTCTTGTTTGTTGGTTCTATATCCGTGTTGTATTATGAATTTGAGCATAGGTGATATTCCAGGGCCCATTATTATGTATGTTCTGTTCTGATTTTCATGTTAAATCTTGTTTCTCAATTATGTTATTGTCATCACTTATACTCGCACAGGTTTATAGTAAGTGACTTGTTACGGCCTCGTCACTACTTCGTCGAGGTTAGGCTCGGCACTTACAACATGCATGGGTTGTACTCATACTAAGCTTCTGCACTTCTTGTGCAGATTTTGGTGTTGGTACCAATGGCGTTTAGTGGAGGCATTACTCAGACTACTATTAATCCAGAGACTTAAGTAGAGCTGCACAGCGTTCGCAAACCCTGAAGTCCCCTTCTTATCTTTTGTACTGTTTATTTCATTCAGAAAGTTGTATTTTCATTCTAGACCTTGGATGTAGTATCTTTAGTAGATCGTGTACTTGTGACACCATATTTTAGGATTAGACTAGATAGCATATTTGGAGTATATTCTATTTATTTTGAAGTTCTACAGCTTTGCTTCTTATTAAACTGCTTCTAAAATTGTTAAAATGAATATTGTGTAGCTAATATTGGCTTGCCAAGTGAAAGTTAGGCGCCATCACGGTCCCGTAAGTAAGATTTTGAGTCGTGACAAGCTGGTATCAGAGCACTAGGTTGCCTAGGTCTTACGAGTCATGAGCAAGCTTAGTAGAGCCTGGAGGATCGGTACGGAGACGTCTGTACTTATCTTCTAGAAGCTATAGGGCTTTTGAAAAATTTTACCTCCTTTCTTTCTCTATCGTGCAATTTTATTCTATCACTGAGTTTGAATCATTCTTCTTTCTCTCTCACACACATATGGTGAGGAGACGTACAACATCCACAGCTGGTCTGGAGCCGGAGCCCCAGGTTGCAGCCACTAGTAGGGGTAGGGGTTGGGGCCGAGGTAGGGGCAGAGCTCAACCTAGAGCACGCGGAACTGAACCTATTGCAGAACCGCAGATCGAGCAGGAGGAGGAGATCCCTGTTTAGACTACGCCAGTTGGACCAGCTCAGGTCCCGGAAGGGTTCATTGCTCCTCAGTACTTTAGGACGCCCAAGTCCGCTTCGTGGGCCTTATGGAGAGTGTGGCCCGGGCTGATATGTTTCCTATGGCATCATCTGTCTCTCAGGTTGGGGGAGGAGCCTAGACTCCCGCTACTCGCACTCCAGAGAAGATGGCTCACAGATATCAGACTCTGCCAGTTATGCCAGTTAGAGCAGTTTTGTCTGTTATTGCTATATAGTCAGGGGAGGGACCCGCAATGTCGTTCGAGGAGCTGAAGAGGCTGGACAAGTTCACCAAGTTATTTCCTCTTCATTTTGGCAGTACAGCCTCTTAGGACCCCCAGGATTTCTTGGACCCTTGCCATGTGGTATTGCACAACATGGGTATAGTGGAGTCCAATGGAGTCGACTTCGTAGTATTTCAGATCCATGCTCCGCCAATAGGTGGTGGCAGGAGTATGTTTGGGGCAGACTAGTAGGTTCACCTCCTCTCACTTGGGATTAATTCTCAAAGTTATTCTTAGAGAAGTTCATCCCCTTCACTCTGAGAGAGGAATTTCACAGTCACTTTGAGCACCTCCCTACTGATAGAGAGAGGGTGAAGAGATTTATAGATGACCTTACTTACGGTCTCAGGTTACAGATGGCCAGAGAGACCGAGGATGATATTTCTTTCACTCGAGTTGTGGAGATCGCTTAGCGAATCGAGAGGATTTGTGGTTAGAGTTGAGAGGAGGCATCTGAGAAGAGGCCTTGTCATTTCGGTGGTTTTAGTGGTGCCTCATCTGGAGGTAGGGGTACATTTGGTAGAGGTCATCCTATTAGGCCTGTTCAGTTAGTACTTCAGGCATCAGCTGGTGTTTCGGGCAGTCGTGGTTCTTATGGTTCTCGTCCTGAACATATAGCCTATAATGCACCTTCAGCTCCCACCAGTGCACCTCCCATTCAGAGCTACCATAGTGGTTATCTAGACTGTCGGGGTCAGTCCCAGATTCAGCAGCCACGCCACCAGAGAGAGTGCTTTGAGTGTAGAGGTATGAGTCATATCAGGAGGTACTCTCCCAGACTTTAGAGCAGTATGTCATATCAGGGTACTCGTGCTATAATTACGACACCAGTTACTCTACCGCCCTCTCAGTCAGCTAGAGGCGGAGGTCAGCAGCCCGTGGTGATGGTCAGCTATTAGAGGTGGATGCTAGCCTGGGAGAGGTCGTCCGAAAGGTGGAGGTCAGATCATTGGGGCTCAGCTACGTTTCTATACATTCCCAGCTAAACCTGAGGCAGAATCATCTAATGCGGTCATTAGATGTATTGTTCCGGTTTACTATAGAGATACATCAGTTTTATTTGATTCGGGTCCCACTTATTCGTATATCTCATCCTACTTTACTTCATATTTGGATATGTCTTGTGATTCTTTGAGTACCCATGTTTATGTGTCTATGCCTATTAGGGATTCTATTATGGTAGACTATGTCTATCGTTCGTGTGTGGTCTCTATGGGGGTTATGAGACTAGGTTAGATCTTCTATTACTCAACATGGTAGAAATTAATGTGATATTGGACATGTATTGCTTGTCACCATATTTTGCATTGGCTATGCCGGGGTTGCTGAGGTTTGAGTGGAGAGGTTCTTTGGGTCATGTTCCTAGTAGGGTGGTGTCTTTTCGGAAGGTACAACGGATGGTTGTGAAGGGGTGCTTGGCATACTTAGCCTTTGTGAGGGATGTTAGTGTTGATACCCCTACCGTTGAGTCAGTTCCATTAGTGAGAGAGTTCCCAAATGTGTTTCAAGCAGACCTACCAGGCATGCCACCCAATAGGGACATTGATTTTGGTATTGACTTGGTGCCTAGCACTCAGCCCATATCTATTCCACCATATCGCATGGTACCAGTAAAGTTGAACGAATTAAAGGAACAACTTTGTGAGTTATTTTATAAGGATTTCGTCAGATCGAGTGTTTCGCCTTGGGGTGCTCAAGTTATGTTTGACTACATGCAGTTGAATAAGGTTACTGTCAAGAACAAGTACCCGCTATCATGTATTGATGATTTTTTTGATCAGCTCTAGGGTGCTAAGGTATTCTCCAACATTGGCTTGAGATCGGGGTACCATTAGTTGAAGATCCGGGCTTTAGATATTCAAAAGATGGCTTTCAGGACCCGTTATGCCACTACGAGTTTTTGGTGATGTCTTTTGGGCTGACCAATGCCCCAGCAGCCTTTATGCACTTGATGAACAACATGTTTCAGCCATATCTTTATTCCTTCGCCATTGTGTTCATTGATGATATATTGGTGTATTCTCGTAGTCGAGAGGATCATGAGCAAGACTTGAGGATCGTGCTCTAGACTTTGAGGGAGAAGAAGTTATATGCTAAATTCTCCAATTGCGAGTTTTGGCTTGACTCAGTGGCATTTTCGGGCCATATGGTATCTAGTGAGGGGATTAAGGTGGATCCGAAGAAGATTGAGGCAGTTCGGAGTTGGCCCAGCCTTCTACCTCTACTAAGATTCAGAGTTTCCTTGGGTTGGTTGGGTATTATCTTCGTTTCATGGAGGGTTTTTCATCCATCGCAAATCATTTGACTAGATTGGCCCAGAATGGTGCTCTTTTCAGATGGCTCGATGAGTGTGAATCGAGCTTTCAAAAGTTCAAGACTGTATTGACTATAACCCCAGTGTTGGTGTTGCCTACAGTTTCGGGATCTGACACCGTATATTGTGATGCATCACATATTGGGCTTGGCGTAGTGTTGATGTACGATGTTATGGTGATTGCCCACGTGTCTCGTCAGTTGAAGGTTCATGAGAAGAATTGCCATGTGCATGATTTAGAGTTAGCAGCCATTGTTCACGAGCTGAAGATTTGAAGGCATTATCTCTGCGGCGTTCCATGTGAGGTCTATACCGACAGAGTCTCCAAAACCTGTTCAAGCAAAAGGACATTAATTTTTAGCAGCATAGATGGTTAGAGTTGTTGAAAGAATATGATTTTACCATACTATATCATCTGGAGAAGGCTAATATAGTGGCCGATGTATTGAGTAGGAAGGCTGAGAGCATGGGTAGTTTGGCATATTTACCGGTAGAGGAGAGGCCATTAGCCATGGATGTTCAGGCTTTGGCCAATAAGTTCGTGAGGTTGCATATTTCAGAGCATAAACTGGTTTTTTGCTTATGTTATGGCACATTCATCGTTGTTGGAGCATATCAAGGCTCACCAGTTTAATGATCCTCACTTGTTGGTGTTGAGGGACACAGTGCAGCGGGGTGGTTCCAAGGAGGTTGTGATTGGAGATGTTGGTGTTACGTGGCTTCAAGTACAGATTTGTGTTCCAAATGTTAATGGGTTGAGAGAGTTGATCCTTGAAGAGGCTCACAGTGCGCACTATTCCATTCACCCAGGCATGGAACAACACTATTGGTGGCGGAGAATTAAGAAAGATATTGTTACTTATGTCTCTTGGTGTTGAACAATTAATAGGTGAAGTACGAGCATCAGAATCCGGGAGGGTTGACTCAGATATTGGAGATACCGGAGCGGAAGTGGGAGCGCATCACTATAGATATTTTGGTAGGCTTACCATGGATCTTGAGTAAATATGACGGAGTTTGGGTTATTGTGGTCTGGTTGACTAAGTCCGCGCACTTCATTCCGGTGCGGTTGGCTCAGATTTACATCCCAAAGATTATCCGCCTACACGACGTGCCCATTTTCATCATTTCTAACCGAGGCCCACAGTTCACATTGTATTTTTGGAGAGCCGTACAACGTGAATTGGGCACGCAAGTCGAGCTGAGTACAATATTTTATCCTCAGACGGATGGACAATCCGAGCACACTATTCAGATATTGGAGGATATGTTGTGGGCATGCTCTATAAATTTTGGGGGTCAGTGGGACCAGTTCTTACCTCTAGTGGAGTTCACCTATAATAAGTTATCAGCCGAGCATCCAGATGGCTCCATAAGAGGCCTTGTATGGGAGGCGATGTCGTTCACTGGTTGGTTGGTTTGAGTCTAGTGAGGCTAGATTGTTCGGCACTGATTTGGTCCGTAATGCTTTGGAAAAAGTTTAGGTGATTCAGGAGTGACTTCGTCCAACTCAGTCTAGGCAAAAGAGTTTTGTGGACAGGAAGGTTCGAGATGTGGCTTACATGGTGGGGGAGAAGTTTCTTCTTCGAGTGTCGCCTATGAAGGGCGTGATGCGGTTTGGGAAGAAGGGCAAGTTGAGCCCGATGTTTATTGGCCAGTTCAAGATCTTGGAGAGAGTTGGGGAGGTTGATTATAGTCTTGAATTGCCTCCTAGCCTAGCAGGGTTACATCCAATACTTCACGTTTCTATGCTTTGGAAGTACCATGAGAACATGTCACATGTTTTGGACTTCAACACGGTGCTGCTTGACGAGAATTTGACCTATAAGAAGGAGCCGGTGGCTATTCTATACCGGCAAGTTCGTAAGCTAAGATCTAAGAGTTTTCTTTCTATGAGAGGGCAACGGAGAGGTCAACCAATCAAGGAGGCTATGTGGGCGTCCGAGTCCGACATGCGTAGTAGATACCCCCACCTTTTTACCAGTCTAGGTACTTTTTTGTGTCCATACGAGGACGAACATTTATTTTAAAATGTGATGACCCGATAGGTCATTTTGAGTACTAGCCTTAATTTCTATATTTCGAGACCTCTCTTTGCTTCATTTAATGTTTATTCATTTACGTGTGTGGTCTGTATCGCTTTTCAGAAAGTTTTTATGTGAAATTTTAAAGAAAAATGCATTTTGACTTAAAATGAGGCAAGAGTTGACCACGGTCAACATTTTTGGTACACGATCTCGTTTCGGTATTTTAATGATTCCGTTAGGTTTGTATGATGTATTTGACTTGTACGCATGTTTGGTTGGGGTCCCGGGTGCCCCGAGCACATTTTGGCGCATTAAGTGCAAGTTGGCAAAACATTAAGTTTTAAGTTGAAATCTTGAGTTTTGATGATCGATTCTTGTTATGTGATATTATTATGATGATTTGAGGTAGAGAGCGAGTTTGTATGATGTTATTACACTTGTGTGTATGTTCGGTTTGGATCCCGAGGGATTTGAGTGAATTTCGGATGCATTGCAGACTGATTTTGAACTTGCTAGTGCTGAACAGTGTCTGGTGTAAGGTTGCGGGTCTAGCATTTGAGAGAACCTACTCGCAATTGCAAGCCTAGAATTTGCGATGTCAGGCTTGCAAATGCGAACATAGGCTGGGGGAAAGGTCTTCGCTTTTGCGAATATCACATTTGCATCCTGTGAGGTCCACATTTGCGATCAATTTATCGCATTTGCGATTACTGAGGGATTATGGGATGCTCCGCAAATGCGAAGCAAGCACCGCAATTGCGATGGTTGGGGACTTCGTAAATGCGAGATGTTTGTCGCATTTGCCACTTCTGTGTGTCTGATGAACTTATCGCATTTGCGATCCGTGTTTCGCAATTGCGGACATTGCAATTGCGAATTTTTAATTATGACATCTGCAGCTGGGTAAAAGATGAAAAAGTTAGGACTTAGCCCATTTTACACCATTTCTTATCCTTAAACATTCTAGAGGCGATTTTTTTGAAGAACTTTTTCTCCCCAAATTTATTGGTAAGCAACTCTAATTTATTTTTTCATGAATTCCCCACTACTTTTCATGAATTTTTAACATCAAATTTATGAATTTCGTGGTAGAAATTAGGAATTTTGGGTAGAATTTAGAGATTTGGTTAAATTGATATTTAGACCTCGAACTTAGGTCGGGTTTCAAAATAAATCACATATCCGGGCTCAATGGTGAATAGGTAATCGAGATTTGATTTGAATCTCGGACTTCGACCAAGTGGGCTGGGGTTGACTTTTGTTTACTTTTTCAAAAATGATCAAAATTGTACCTTTTTCATTCATGGTTAGTTTTTAAAGCTTATTTTATAATATTTAAATGATAATTGGCTAAATTCAGTTGGTTTGGAGGCTTGTTCGAAAGGCAAAAGCCGTGATTAATTATTTATTTGGTTGCGAAAAAAGGTACGTATCGTGACTAACCTTGACTTGAGGGAATTAGAACTTGATTGGTCTATTTGCTACTTGACTTTATGAGCGGGGACAGTGTATGTGCAAGGTGACGAGTGCACGTACGTTGTCACGGGTTAAGCATGTGAGGTGGGCCTTTAATTGTGTATTTTAACTACATCATGCCTCCTTTTACTTAGTGCTACTAATCATACCCTGCCAGTATTGTTACTTTCCCTTATTAGTTAAATACAAGTCTTCTTTTTTACCTTCCCTCTCTTGCTACTTGATTCGTGCATCCATGTTTTTGCTTGTTGTCCGTTTCCATTTGTTCTATGCCTTTAATTATTTATTTGCATTTACTTGCTTCTATTTCGCTCTGATTTGTTATATTGGTTTGTCGTAGAGTATTTACCTTCTTTGGTTACATTCTCTTGGGTAGAGAGCTATGCCGTAGTTGTTTGTAGTATTGATATTATTATTTAAGATCGAGTTGCGTGCCACAACGGATATTGATATTATTGTTTGGGATCGGGTTGCACACCGCAACGAATATTGGTATTATTATTTGGGATCAGATTGCATGCCGCAATGAATATTGTAATGTTATTTGGTATCGGGTTGTACGCTGCAATGGCATTGGTACTACTATGATAAGTGTGAATCGAGTTGTGTGCCTCAACATAGAAGACATATTATGACTGCTCTTGTTTGTTGTTTTTGCATCCGTGTTGTGTTATGAATTTGAATAGGCAATATTCTAGGGCCCTTTGTTACCTATGTTTTGTTCTGGTTTTCATGTTAAATCTTGTTTCTCTATTCTGTTATTGTCATCACTTATACTCGTACATGTTTATAGTGTATGCCTTGTTACAGCCTCATCAGTATTTAATCGAGGTTAGGCTCGACACTTATGGAGTACATGAGTTCGGTTGTACCAATATTATACTTTTACACTTCTGGTGCAGATTCTTGTGTCGGTCCCGGTGGCATTTAGTGGAGGCATTACTCGGATTGGTATTCGTCAGGAGACTTAAGATAGAGCTGCGCAACGTTCGCAGACCCTGAAGTCCCCTTTTTATCTTTTGTACTGTTTATTTCATTGAGATAGTTATATTTTTATTCTAGATCTTGGATGTAGTATTTTTAATAGCTCATGTATTTGTGCCACCTGATTCTGGGATTAGACTAGACAACGTATTTGGAGTATATTATATTTATTTTGAAGTTCTATAGCTTTGCTTCTTATTAAATTTGCTTCTAAAATTGTTAAAAATGGATATTATATAGCTAATGTTGCTTTGCCTAGCATGTGAATGTTAGACACCATCACAGCCCCGTGGTTGGATCTCGGGTCGTGACATAACCGGCAATGAGATACATATAATAAAATCAATCCTGAATCATGCACAAGTCAAATAAACCGGCAACAACAATCGGGGAACGATGCCTTCAGATGGAATGAGATGAGATGAAATGATAGTATATGGGGAGGGGGGATAAACTCTCTTCATAGTGAAAAACTCTCTTCTCATGCATTAAACGCTTTCATACGGTGGGGGAAACATTTTACCATCTCTGTTGCAAACATCCCAAATACCTCAAAATCCTATTTCACTCGATTGTGGTTGATTGTAAGACTCAATTCGGTGGTGACACCTGTCCAAGAGTATGTCGATTTATTTATACTATATTAAAAATTGAAAGCCTTGAACTTAAAAATTACATTACTAAAATATCCTTTTATATACATATAATATTTAATATAGTAATCAGAGTAGTCTGTAGAAAGAGGAAGGGAACTCTTCTAATGTGTTCTCTCCCGAAAGTTGTGTTCTCTAGATTAGTAACTTGCTTTCCTTTTTGAATTGGAGACACCCGTTGGTTTAAAAATTAAGGCCTTATTTATTTAAATGTGGTTCTAGCAGCTAACAAAATAACACAAAAAAATAAAGATCCATTCTTCCTAATATTAATAATTCATTTTTCATTTATTAACGCTAAAAGAATATATTTTTCTTCTTGTTTCATCAATGTTCTATTACAATTCTAAAACTCCTTCTTCCTATTAGGTTGAGTTTTTGTGATAAGAAGAAATCAAAGAGTACAATTTTAAGTTCTTGAATAGAATTTTTATTTAACTATTTTCTCGGGATGAGAGAATTATAATCCTAAAGTGTTTCTCATCTTGCCTACAATTATTCCATATTTTCCATTAAAAGCCTCTCGCTTAATATCAATTAGTTAAAATACTTTTCGTTATTTCTGAAATATTTTAGGATAGTAATATTATAACAACAAGGAGTTCTCATTGTTGCGCAAAGCACACAAACATGCGGAGAGATTTCGAAAAGGAGGCAGATGCATTCAGATGGTTATTTCAAGGAGAAGTTGTCACATTTATAATTTAAATTTTATTTGGTTACTTAAGAATATGTTTTAATTCACAATCCTACATGATTTCAAAATTTTATGCTAATCTACCATAGACTGAAATCAGATGAATTTTTCTACGTCGTACTTTAATGAAAATGATGAATACATCTTAACTCTAGATTATGTGTAGAAATTCGAGTCTAGCACTACCAATTATTGTGGAAGATTGTAGGGTAGCACATAATCACATACAAATCAAACGGATAAGGGAAAAAATAACACAAAGATTTAAGGAGGTTCAACTAAGCCTAATCCTCGAGGCAAAAGAAGAGAGTTTTTCACTATGAATGAGAAGAATAGTACAATATAAAAATATCTCCACCTATAACCCTTATATATAGATCCCAAATAGTCCTAAATCTATAAAAGATCAATAGTTTTTCGAATCCT
The DNA here is from genome assembly GCF_000390325.3 of Nicotiana tomentosiformis. Taxonomy (NCBI): domain Eukaryota; kingdom Viridiplantae; phylum Streptophyta; class Magnoliopsida; order Solanales; family Solanaceae; genus Nicotiana; species Nicotiana tomentosiformis. The sequence goes on from NC_090812.1 coordinate 119,822,082, forward strand.
TTAAGAACAATAGGTTTTCCTTTTCCAAATTTCATAGAATAATGAATTCTCAAGCCTATAGGGATTATGGATTTTGCAAAAGTAGAAGAAAATAATTCAAGACACAAATAACAATCTTTCCCTTGACTTAAATTCGTTTCATCAACAAGAACAATGCCTCTCTGTCCTGGCCTTAGCCCTTGCAAGGGCTCTATCCATTACTGCACACATCAACCAAATCGATCTACTTTTGCACTCGAAATAGCTTGACAGTTATTAGACTCAAGCATATTAACGATCTCTACAACTGATAAAGCAAATTCCATAGGATTTGTGTATCCAAGAAGATTCCCATCAACTATATTTGCAAACTTTTATGGTTGGTTGATCACTCTCTTCTCTCTGCCTGTTGCAATACTATATGGTTGATATTTCATAGATGCATCAACATTATTATCTTGATCAAGGTTTTATACATCCTCTGTTCTTCTACTTCTAAACTATTGGCTGAGTTAGTGGAGATTCAATTTTAAGTTATGCAATCACTGATACCACAATCTATTTTTGCTATTGCCTTCTCCCCCTGGCTGTCCAGTGAGGCTGATTTTTTGAATGTCATATCCCTACTGATAATTAGCCCTGGAGTCTTCTGATATGTGCACCACAACCTATATCTTTTACTCCAATTACATGCCCTAGAAATATGTACTTCTTTGCCTCGGCTCAAGTTTGTTATATTTTATATGAGCATAAGCACGACAACCAGATAACCTCAAATTTGAATAATTAACAAACGAACCAGACCATACTTCAAAAGGAGTTTCGAATCCAATAGATGTGGATGGAGATCTATTGACCAAATTATAAGTTGTATTGATTGCTTCAGCCTACATATATTTCCTAACACATGAATGTGAAAACATGCTTTGTGCGCTATCACAAAGCACTCTGCTCGTACGTTCTGCAATACTATTCTGTTGTGGTATAATAACGCGATAGGTCATTTTGAGTACTAGCTTTTTATTTTTCTGTGTTTCAAGATTTTTCGTAACTCAATTTGATGATTTATGACTTGCGTGCGTGGTCCATGTTGATTTTCGAAAAATTTATATGTGAATTTTAAAGAAATGTAATTTTTGACTTTAAAGATGACTAGAGTTGACCACGACCAATATTTGTAGTAAACGATCTTACATCGGTATTTTGACAATTTCGGTAGGTTCTTTTGATGATTTTGGACCTATACGCATGTTTGATTGGGGTCCCGAGCGATCCAAGGCTATTTCGGCATATTATTTGAAAAATTAGAAAAATATGAGTTTTTAACTTTAAAATCTTGAGTTTTAATGATTGATTCTTGATATTTGATGTTGTTTTAATGATTTGAGTTTGCTAGAAAGTTTGTACGATGTTATTACACTTTTTTGCAAGTCGGATTGGAGTTCGAGGGGCTCGGGTGAGTTTCAGATATTTTGCGCAACTGATGGAAAGTCTGGTGTAGTTAGTTTGCAGGACTCACAAATGTGAAGACCTGTTCTCAAATACGAGCTTCGATTTTGCAAAGTCAGGCTCACATTTGAAAAGCGGGAATGGGAACTGGGTATTTCACTTTTGCGAAAGGAGGGTCGCATTTGCGAGATAGTAGTGCATCGCATTTGCGACTCGGAGCTGGGATGGATAGCTTCACAAATGCGAAGACTGAATCACTTTTGTGATAAATGTGCACTTTGCAAATGCGATATTTTGGTTGCAATTGCGACAACTTAAGGGCTCAGAAGCAGTTTGCTTTCGCAAATAGTGGTTCGCTTTTGCGCACATCACAAAAGAGTTCGCAATTGCGATATCTGCAGCTGGGTAAAATGGGGGAGATTTCGGGACTTAGCTCATTTTACATCAATTTTTAAATCCTAGACTCAATAGAGGCGATTTTTGGAGAGCAATTTCTTTCCAAATTCATAGGTTAGTAATCTTAACGGGTGTATATGCGTTGGCCATGGGATAACATGGAGGTAGAATTAGCCTTATTTGTGCCATGTTATTTGTATCTTATGTCTTCCATAACTTAGATAGATTGTTTGTGTCATGACCCAAAACTTAGCATGTCGTTATGGCGCCTAACGTGGTACTAGGAAAGCCGACACTTCAAAATACTTTCAAATAAATAAAAAATAAAAATAACACAGGTTTAAATCATCAAAACTCTCAAAAACGGGATAGAAAGTCAAAACCCAATACGGAAATTTCCAACATCGGGGTGTCACTGAGTATATGAGCGTCTATACAACACCAGTCTAGAAGAAATGTCTATAAAAGAGTAAAACCAAGTACATAAAGTGAAAAGATAGGGAAGGAGAGACACGGTCTGCGAACGCCGGGCAACTACCTCAGAATCTCCAATGATCAAGCTGCACAAGGAAATCAACACCCACCGTGACTAGAAGCACCTGGATCTGCACATGAGGTGCAAGGTGTAGCGTGAGTACAACTGATGTTGCCCAAGCTCACACCACAAATATAGGTAGTGAGGCGGTCGAATCAATAATAAAACCCAACGCAAGTCGAGGTCGAATCCTCAGGGAGTTAGAATTGGGATTAGGTATATATTTAGTATAATTGTACAATATGCCTTAGTTTACACTTTCACATTCTTGTTTGTTATTTCTACTTCTACTTTAAACTATTGATTGTAATTATAAAACTAGGAGACAATATTTTTGGTTTTGGTTGTTTTCCAAATGATAAAAGATCTAGGGTCGTGACTTCCACCTAGGTGGTTAGCTAATGGGTTGAAAACTCTAGGACAAGCCTGATTGGTCGGGGTTGTAATATAACAATCACATGCAAATACCCATTCTATATCTCTCGGTAGTTTGAGTGGTTTTTCCCAATTTGGCTTTCTCAAGTCCAACTGGGTATTGCACAAAATAAGTGATAACTGCTCAAGTCGGGTCTTACCATCTCTAGATTCAACCCTTTAATTGGGGCTATCAATTTCTTGAGTTCACCCCAATTTCTTGTTAGCCAAGTTTTCCTAGACTTAGTCTCTCTTTCTCAAGTAGAGACTAAGTCAATTAGGCATGAATCAATATTTGCAACCATTAATTCTTAAATTCAAGCAAGAACTAGGCTAAATATCACTAATCTAATCACAAACAAGTCCTAAATCAAATACCCATTAAGTACCCACACTAGGGTTGGGCCACAACCCTAGATAGAAATTTAGCTACTCATGAAAAATGAAGAAATATAAGAAGAAATTAAGATAGAATACATAATAATTGATTAGGAAAAGAAAATCTAATGTTTAGAAGCTAATCTGGTATAATATTACTCAAAACAGTAAAAACAAACGGCTCAGGTGCTCTCCGAAAATAAAACTTACTCTAAAAATGACAAAACGTTCTATTTATACTAAGATGAAAATATCTGATAAAAATGCCCCTGCGGAGGTTATGCGGCCGTATAATTATGTGTGCGGTCCGCACAATGAGTCTTGGCTTGACAGATTCCAGTTCTGCGGCCGCACAATTCTGGATTGCGGCCGCACTCCTTCAACTACTGCGGACCGCACATTTGTGAGTGCGGACGCACTCTTGCTTCTGCGGCCGCACAATTATAGTGCGGTTCGCAATCCTTGATCTTAGGCTCTGGCTGTGTGAGATGTCTACGGACCGCATAAAAATGAGTGCGGTCGCGGTCTTGATTATGCGGCCGCATAAAAATGGTACTCTCTGCATTTCTTCTTAAACTTGAAATCCCATCTCTCTGATCTTTGTCTTCTGCGGCTGCACCAGAATTGTGCGGTCTGCACTTTACATGTCATTTCTTGTTAGAGGTTTTCTTCATTATCTGCGGTCGCACTCAATAATGTGCGGTCCACACAGTGCCCTTTTAGCCTTGTTTTTGTCCTTCTCCAATATCACTCCGTCTTGAGTTGATTTTAATTTCTTTAGCTCATATTATAACACTCCTGCAAGGAAGCAAATTTCGTTAGATTTCGGGAATACCTTTAAGCAATTTTAAGCTAAAAGGCAAGTAAATGAGTGAAAATAAGCAGTCAAAATCCCTACTTATCAACTCCCCCAAACTTAAGCTTTTGCTTGTCCTCAAGCAATTAAGGCAATTCTCACCTCCACTACAAAAAGGGCTATTTCAGCTTGCCTAGGGTGAATCAATCACACATCAATTGGGACCAACAATTACCCACAACACGAATGAATTATCAACAATGCAATGATTTGACTTTTTGAGTACCATATTTCTAATGTGACACTAGAGCATCAAGAGTTGACTTTATTCATCAAGGAAGCGCGCTCTTTCATGTAGGTCATTGTGAATCCCAAACTCCTCATTTTTACTCTCCATTAGCAAATCTCACTTTAGAATGTAGCACTCAATTCAAGGATAGTGAGAAGTTCGCTCATCTCTCTCAAAAGAATGTCACAAGAACGACTTTAAGTACCATATGCTTGCCCCTCATGTAAATCACCACTAATGCAAGCTCACTCAACTTGAAATCACATAGGGCTTTTTCGGGATGTAATGAAGGCTTTTTGGATCATGGTAGGACTTGATGGACTAGAATGAGTTCATCTTTCCTTAAGCACTCCATTTTCTCTTTATGGCTCATACTTTGTCGACTCTTTGAGTCTATTATTTTTTCTTCGAGGGAACTAGAGAGACGTAACGTCACTCTTTCTTGATCATGACATTCATTTTTCTCCTTTTCTATTTATTCCATGCCTTTCATCCTTGCTTTTCTTTGAATCCCTTCAACTTTTTACTTTATTCACTTTCTTTTTGGCATTTTTTTTTTCTCTTTTTGTTTTCTTTTTTTCTTTTCTTTGCCTTCCCTTTTCTTCATTTCTTTCTCTTCTTTATACCTTTATATCACTTTCAAACTCCTTGTCTATCCCCCCAAACTTATGTTTTTGCCAATTATTTCTCAAGAATGCTAAGAAAAGATAGGGTGCCAAGAGAGGGTTATTACCAAACGGATAAAGGCTTGTAACATAGTTATTGAAAGAAAAGAAGGGCTTAGGCTCAAATGGGTTGACTAGGGATATCACCTTGGTAGGCTATGGAAGATTTCAAATTTTAAATTGGACCAAGGAGAGCCTACAATTATTTCTCAAGCCAAGCTACACTTAGAATTTCGCCTAGAAAAATATTCGGGGCAAGTTCTAGACTATTAGCACTGGTAGTTGGACTTGCAATTCAATACCTCACCTCACACACTACTGGATTGCTAAAGAGAATGGAGTCGAGGGACCACAATAACCCTAGTTGAGATTGAGAATCACAAATGGCTCGACTGAATCACTCGATGACTGCTTAAGTCAACACAAGAGTCAAAAGATCACAACTAGAGCTAATTTCTGCCAACAACTTATTTTTAACCTTGCCGTGGGTACATGTGTTGGTACAAAGTGAAGCATGTTAGAGACCCTTTTATTCATTACTACTATTTGTTTTTTAACCTAAACATAAAAGAAAACGGACTCAATCCCTTAAGAAGTTTGTCACGTCATCTATCGTTGGGAAGAGCCACCCGGTTTACACAAAATCCACCTTTGAAAAGAACCGTGGCATTAAAAAAATCAAAGGTTTATTGTTCACTCAAATGTAAAAAAGAAGTTAACAAATCAAAAAGAAGTTACTAAAATAAATAAGAAGTTATACTACTAAGAAAGACAAACTAAAGAAGCTAAACTATGGAAAGTAAGGCAAACGAATATACAAACCGAGGGGAAAATGAATATAAACATCAAGAGAAAGGGAAGAATATATACATAACCAAAGAGAAAATAAAGATAAAAGAAAAATAGTATAAGAGTTATTACAGACCAAATGTCAATGTCAAATCAATCAAAAAAGACCACCACCCGAATAAAAATGAGCATTGTCCCCAATGCTTATCAAAAATAAGAACAAGAAGGGGTAGAGAGTTAAGAGAACTCCCTATGTGGTCTCAGTTTGCATGTCATCCTTAGCACCCTCGGTCTCCTCTAGTTGTATCTCATTATCACCTGGCTGAGGGAAAACAAGGTTGTTAAGCATCTGTATCATCTCCTCAGCAGTGTGGGCAGTCGCAACCGGCTCCTCAGACTGGCCGACTGTTGTCTCTAGTGCCTCGAGTACTACTAGTGCTGCCTGTGCTGTTGGAACTGGCGGTACAGTTTCCATGAGTAAATCCAGTGGTAGATCTACGGCAGATGCAAGCTTGGTAATTATTGTTGTCAACTTATCCACCGACTTCTTCGAAGCTTAAAACTTCCGCATTTTCTTTACCTGCTTTCCCAACTCCTCAATGACATCCCCATATGCCACTAGAGTCTCCATAATGGTCTTCTGGTTGTCCAAAATCTTCTTCAATGTTTCCTCTACTGACGGAGGTACCTGTGGTGCAGCCTGGGAAGAAGACTGTGCTGCAACAACACTGGATATGTCAGACAGCTTTGAAGTAGCTGCCTGCATCTAGTTGTTGAGACTCGCTAATGTCTGGAAGACTCGCAACGCAGTCAGTGGATAAGTAGATGAAGCTGGCACTGATAATGCAGATGATGGTCTGAAAGAAGAAGATGGTGGCATGTCTGCTGTCCCGGTGGAAGGTCCGGCTGCTGTGGAAGGCATAACATTAGTGGAAGGCTCAGCATCTGAATCAGTAACTACTACCGTTGGCTCCTTAGACTGGCCAACGGAGGTAGTTGCCTTACCCTTGAACTTCGGGTTGTCAGAACCCTGTAGGTGGTACCATGAGAAAGGCTTCTTGGCCTTTACCTTAGTATCATACTGCCTCGGCTCCACCTTTTGATCATTGAAGTACTCTGTGAGGAAGTTCGGGTAAGGGTAGGATCTCTCATCCTTCTGGACAACCAAAGTGATATTGGTTGACATTATAGCACCCACATTGATCGGGTACCCAGCCATAATTGAAGCCATCGGGACTGCTCGGGGAAGTAGGAGCTTGTTCTCATTCAAGCACGGGTCAATGCGGCTGCACACGAAAGTCTGCTACCCTTTAGCTTCAAAGTTTAGGGTGGCCCGGACTATGGGAACCCCTGCTGTGAGCCACGAGGGTGGTGGTCCTCTAGCAACCAAAATCTTAGCCAGCCACGGGCGAGCTGCATCACCTATAGCTAGCTTCTCAATATACTGAACAACTTCCACTTCTTCAAACCCCACATACTTGTTCAAGGTGCAGGCATCAACCTTGATTTTCAGATTTCGCACTTTGGTTATCTTGGTTCCCTTCTTGATGTGAGCCACGTTTGCATAGAATTCTTTGACCAAGTGCTCATTTGCATATAGGACACTTTGGTTGAACCACTTACACCCCTTACGCTCGTTGAACTATCTAAGGACATTTGGATTATGAATATCCAAATCCTTGAGTAAGAACTTCGCTCCAGTGTGAGCGATCTCTGGGGCCACAATTCCCGGAACATGTTGAAGGCTGTCAAGCTCATGAATCTATCCTCCCATATCTCATTCTTCTTTTTCCTATCAAGACCACCCACTTGAGTGTCTCCCTCTCTACCGTCATACGGGACATCATCATCATCATCAACATTAATTGGTGTAGCCGGGGCATGTGAGAAAGAGGGATCAGAATCATGGCTACCCTCTTCCGAACCTTTAGAAGAACTAGAAGCAGAAGATGATTCATCAACCAAGTGGAATCTACCCGGGACTTGTTGAAATTGGGTGTTAGGTGGGGTTGGTCAGAGTTTCCCTCAGAAACTTCCCAAGACGGGAGATACTCACTGGTGTCTGATGATTCAGGGACTCTGTTAGTCGTAGCCTTCTTGCTTATCACTCTCTGGATGGCTAGTGGTAGGTTACTCTTGCTTTGTCCTCGGCCTCGGGAGGGTTCTGCCCTCCCTTTTGATGAATCTCCTCTACCACTTGATCTAACCATTGTCTGCAATTATAACAATAAGAATCAGTTAAAGTTCAGGTTCATAGGACTTAAATACATGCATGACAATTACAGGCCAGTTGTGGATAAACAGTCTCAGGAGAGGCAGTGCAGACCGCACAAAAGTGGGTGCGGCCGTAGACTGCCAAGTGAGGACCGCACAAAAGTGAGTGCGGCCACATAATCTAAAGTGCGGACCGCACAATTTTGAGTGCGGCCGCACAACCCCAGGTTCAGACTACTGGGTCTCTGACCATTTAACAGTGCAGACTGCATAATTTTGACTGCGGACTGCACAATTTCACTGCAGACCGCATATTTTTAAGTGCGGTATGCACAATTCAAGCATACAGATGCCCTAACTTAGAGACTGTGGACCGCACGAAAGTGTGTGCGGCCGCACAATTTGGATTAACACGGCACTGCTTTACGATTCATAGAAGTTTTGCAAGAATTAGACATGGCCCTAACGATTAAGCATGATTAGCTATTTACCCAGGCCCCATTTAACAATTATGAAGCTACCCACATGATTTTGAGCAAAGATGACTAACTATTGACATTTCTAGGCATAAAATTAACCCTAAACAAAAGAACAAAACTAAGAGAAGATGAGAAATCTAAAGATGAAATGAACATACCAGTAATGAAGGGTGCATGTGAGAATCTACAGAGATGAAATGCTTGAAGTTTGATAACTAGTTGGGGATGCACTGTGTTTTCTTAGGGCTTGAGAGTTCAGGGATTGTAAAGTGAGAAAAGTATTGAAAAGACCTATTTATAGATTGACCCGTCGGGCCCAGAACTTACCTGTGTGCGGCCGCACAATTTTGAGTGCGGTCCGCACTCTTTACCTGATCCTTTAAAGAAGTTCTGCGGTCCGCACAAAAGTGAGTGCGGCCACAGAATTTGTGCGGCCCGCATAATTTTGTGTGCAGTCGTAAATTAATAAGGAATTTTGATAGGCCAAGCTTTAGAGAACATGCATTTTTGGTCTTCTAGTTGTGCGACCGCACAAAGAATTATGCGGCCGCAAAGTGATTGTGCGGTCTATATAATTTTGGTGCGGTCCATACTTTTGTGACACTTAGCCAATTTTTCTTGCTTAGTCCCTGCAATGCACACCCATTCCTGCATATACTTCAAAACTAGTTAGCATAAAACAAAGCCTATCTAACAAAGGAGAAAAAGAAAAAGACATATGTGCCGCCTCCCAAGAAGTGCCTGATTTAACGTCGCGGACCGACGCAGATTACCAATCATTTGAAATGAAGGACCGCCACAATGTGGCCATCATTAACCTTGCCAAGATAATATTTAACCCGGTGCCCATTGACTCTAAACACCTCGCCATTCTTATTTTTCAAATCTAGAGCACCAAAGGGGGTTGCATTCACCACTTCAAAGGGGCCACTTCATTTTGACTTCAACTTGCTCGGAAAGATCCGTAACCGGAAATTGAATAATAGCACAAGATCACCCTCTTTAAATTCCTTATTGTGGATGTACTTGTGATGGAGGTACTTCATCTTCTCCTTGTAAAGGGACGAGCTTGTGTAGGCATGATACCAGAATTCATCAAGCTCATTCAATTGTGACATCCTTAGATTTTTGCGACATCCCATTCAAGGTTCAACTTCTTCAAAGCCCACATGGCCTTATGCTAAAAGTCTACCGGAAGATGGCATGCCTTCCCAAACACTAACCGGTATGGAGACATCCTGATCAGTGTTTTGTAGGCCGTTCTATAAGCCCAAAGAGCATCATCAAGTTTTCTTGACCAATCCGTCCGGTTGGCATTGACTGTCTTTGACAAAATACTCTTTATCTCCCGGTTGGAGACTTCCACTTGTCCGTTTGCTTGAGGATGGTAGGGGGTTGATACTTTGTGAGTGACACCACACTTTGTGAGTAAGGTATCAAAAGCCTTGTTGCAAAAATGTGAACCCCCATCACTAATAATGGCTCTTGGGGTACCAAACCTCGTGAAGATGTTCTTTTTCAAGAATGCCACCACACTCCTTGCTTCATTGTTGGGCAAAGCAATGGCATCATCCTATTTAGATACATAATCCACCACAACTAGAATATAGGTGTTCCCACAAGAGCTAACAAACGGACCAATAAAATCAATACCCTACACATCGAAAATATCTATCTCCAAAATGGTGGTGAGAGGCATTTCATTCTTCTTTGAGATCCCACCAGCCCTTTGGCATTCATCACACCGCTTGAAAAGCTCACTAGCATCCTTGCAGAGAGTAGGCCAATAGAATCCACAACTCAAAACTTTTGCTATCGTTCTTGCTCCACCATGGTGACCACCATACGGTGAAGAGTGGAAAGCCTCAAGAATACCCATTTGTTCTTCCTCCGGCACACATCGTCGGATCACACCATCGGTACATATCCAGAAAAGATACGGCTTATCCCAATAATAGTCAAGGCAATCCCGTTTGAGCTTATTCATTTGGTTTGAAGAGAACTCATTCGGTACAATTCCACTCATAAGATAATTGGCAAAGTCGGCGAACCATGGCATCCCGCTCATAGAAATGGCTAGGAGTTGCTCGTTGGGAAATGAATCATTTATCTCAAGGCCATCATGTGGCCCCTACTCCTCCTCCAATCGGGACAAGTGGCCCGCCACTTGATTCTCACTACCCTCGCGGTCTTGAATCTCTAGATCAAACTCTTGCAATAGAAGCACCCACTACATCAACCTTGCCTTAGAATCCTTCTTGCTCATCAAATACCGAAGCGCCGCATGGTCGGTGTGAACAATCACGTTTGTACCCATCAAGTACGGGCGGAACTTCTCCATAGCAAAGACAATAGCAAGGAGCTCTTTTTCGGTCACTGTGTAGTTGACTTTGGCATCATTCATGGTCTTTCTTGCATAATAGACCGGATGGAATATTTTTTTGATACGTTGCCCCAACACCGCTCCAACCACCACGTCACTTGCGTCACACATGAGCTCAAAAGGCAACTCCAATCCGGTGCGGTAATAATAGGAGTAGTAGTCAACTTGAACTTAAGCAACTCGAATGCCTTCATGCAATCTTCATTGAAATGGAACTTGGCATCCTTATCCAAAAGTTTACACAAAGGGTTCACCACCTTAGAAAAATCCTTGATGAATCGGCGATAAAACCCCGCATGACCCAAAAAGCTCCTCACTCCCATCACGGATGTAGGGGGGAGGGAGTTTGGAGATCACTTCAACTTTGGACTTATCAACCTCAATACCATACTTTGAAATCTTGTGACCGAGGACAATGCCTTCCTCGACCTTGAAGTGACATTCTCCCAGTTCAAAACCAAGTTAGTTTCCTCACATCTTGCCAATACCTTGTCCAAGTTGTTTAAGCAATCATCAAAAGAATTCCCAATGATGGAGAAATCGTCCATGAAGAACTCAAGAATATCTTCCACCATATCGATAAACATAGCCATCATACACCGTTGAAAAGTCATCGGTGCATTACATAACCCAAACAGAATCCTCGAGAATGCAAAGATACCCTTATGGACAAGTAAAAGTGGTCTTCTCATGGTCCTCAGGAGCAATAAGAATCTGATTGTAGCCGGAGTATCCATCCAGGAAGCAATAAAAAGCACGTCCGGCCAACCTATCCAACATTTGATCAAGAAATGGAAGTGGAAAATGATCTTTCTGAGTGACTTTGTTGAGCTTCCTATAGTCCATGCACACTCTCCACCCGGTGACAGTTCTTGTGGGGATCAATTCATTCTTGTCATTAGTTATCACAGTCATGCCCCCTTTCTTTGGGACACATTGCACCGGAGAAGTCCATGAGCTATCGAAAATGGGGTAAACAACCCCGGCATCCAATCACTTTATGATCTCCTTCTTCACTACCTCTTGCATTGCTTCATTTAATCTTCTTTGATGCTCCACGGAGGGTTTGGAATCCTCCTCCAAAATAATCTTGTGCATACAAAAGGCGGGGCTTATACCCCGAATATCCGCCAATGTCCAACCTATAGCTTTCTTCCTCTTTTAGAGCACCGCCAAAGTAGAATCTACCTACACGTTAGTCAAGCAAGAGGAAAGTATAATAGGTAAAGTGGAACAAGGGCCAAGAAACTCATACCTGAGATGTGAAGGCAAAGGCTTTAACTCCAAAGTGGGAGGCTCCTCGATTGAGGGCTTTGTTGGAGGAGTCTTCTGGTTCTCAAGATCTAAGGACAATTTTCGGGGTTCATAAGTATATGACCCCATTCCTTGAAAAGCATTGACACATTCCACAAATCCTTCCTTCTCATCATCATCATGATTGAGCAACACAACTTCCAATGTATCCTCAACATTCATCACGGCACTAGCATCATCAACAATTACTTCGGTCACTAAATCCACGAACGAACATACTTCGTTGCTATTTGGTTGCCTCATTGTTTTGCACACATGGAAAACCACCCTTTCGTCATCCACCCGGAAAGTGAGCTCACCGACTTCCATATCAACAAGAGCCTTCCCCGTATTAAGGAAAGGTCTACCCAAGATAATAGACACCTCGTAGTCAACCTCACAATCAAGGATCACAAAGTCCGCTGGAAGGATGAACTTATCAACTCGGACTAACACATCATCAATAATTCCCAATGGCCTCTCCATAGTCCGATCCACCATTTGCAACCTCACAGATGTGGGTCTTGGTTACCCAATTCCCAAAGTTTTGAACACAAATTAGGTCATCAAGTTGATACTTGCCCCTAAATCACATAAAGCTTTGGCAAAGTCGGCGCTCCTAATAGTGCAAGGGATTGTGAAAGCACCCGGATCTTCCAATTTCGGAGCCATTCAGTTCACAATAGCACTCACTTGATGTGTCATCTTGATAGTTTCACAATTCATCGACCTCTTCTTGGTGACCAAGTCCTTCATGAACTTTGCATAACCCGACCCCCGGTTGTTGTTGTTGTTCCACCCTTCTTGATTACCTCCCCAATTACTTTGGTTGTTGCCACTCCAATTGCCTTGATTTCCTTGATTATTCCAATTGCTTTGATTGTTGTTGCCACCACTCCAATTGCCTTGGTGGCCTTGGTTGTTCCAATTTCCTTGTGATCTCTATTGTTGTTGATTTTGAGCATTGTTTCTTTGACCTTGATAATTGTTGACGTATTGCACTTCTTATTCTTGCTCATTATACGAATCACCTTGGTCATACCCACTATCATCTTAAATGAATTATTTCGGACATCTTTGCCCTTGTTGACCTTTTTGCCGTCTCTTGTTCATCATCATATTTACATCTTCCATCGTATTCACTTGTTTCGGCCCTTGAATTTGTTGCAGCTGAGCTTTGGCCAATTGGTTCATTGTGGTTGTTAACTCTTCGATAGCTTGCCCATGATCATGTAGTTCCTTGTGTAGGTGAATGATGTTGGGGTCACCTTGTGGAACATTGGCCCTACTTTTCCATGCCGATGAGGTATCCGTCATCTCATCCAAAATTTCACAAGCTTCGGCATAAGGTGTGTTCATGAAGTTCTCGCCGGTGAGTTGATTTACCACACATTGATTTGTTGTGTTGATCCCCATGTAGAAGGTTTGTTGGATCATGGCCTCGGTCATATCATTATTCGGGCACTCTTTAACCATGGTACGATATCTTTCCCAAATATCATGCAATGGCTCATTGGGCTCTTTCTTGAACACTAGAATTTTATCCCGTAGTGCAGCTATGTTCCCTGGAGAGAAGAATTTGGAAATGAATTTTTCGGCCAACTCATCCCATGTATGGATGGAATGATTAGGCAATCTCTCTAGCTAGTCCAATACTTTTCCCCATAAAGAGAAAGGAAATAGCCTCAACCTCAGCGCATCCTCAGAAACATTGGTTTGCTTGCTCCCCCAACAAGTATCGACGAACCCCTTGAGATGCTTGTAAGAATTTTGATTTGGAGCCCCGGTGAAAAATCCTCGTTTCTCAAGTAGTGTAAACATCACGTTGGTGATTTGGAAGTTAGCCGCCCTAATACGGGGCGGGACTATAGTACTTGCATAGCCCTCGTTTGGCAACACCCGGTGCGCTGCCGCTCTTGGTGGAGGTAGGGGAGGGATGGGAACATTATCATTAGGCGATCGGCCTCGCCTATTTGCTTGAGGTTCGGAAAGTACTTTATCTCCTTGATCATCGTCCACTTCCTTCTCCAATGGAAAATTACTAATGGGCTTGTTGTTGAGAGCCATTCTCGTACCTATAAGCAATTCAAAAACAAAATTAGTGACTCGGAAGGAAAAGAACACAAATCACACAACTCCCCGGCAACGGCGCCAAAAATTGATGTAGCTGAAACTCACACCACAACAATAGGTAGTGAGGCAGTCGAAGCAATAATAAAACTCAACGCAAGTCGGGGTCGAATCCTCATGGAGTTAGAATTGGGATTAGGTATATATTTAGTGTAATTGTACCATATGCCTTAGATTACACTTCCACATTCTTGTTTGTTGTTTCTATTTCTACTTTAAACTATTGATTGCAATTATAAAACTAGGAGACAATATTTTTGGTTTTGGTTGTTTTCCAAATGATAAACAATTTAGTGTCATGACTTCCACCTAGGTGGTTAGCTAATGGGTTGAATACTCTAGGACAAGCCTGATTGGTCGGGGTTGTAATATAGCAATCACACGCAATTACCCACTCTATACCTCTCGGTAGTTTGAGTGATTTTGCCCAATTTGGCTTTCTCAAGTCCAAATAGATATTGCACAAAACAAGTGATAACTGCTCAAGTCGGGTCTTTCTATCTCTAGATTCAACCCTTTAATTGGGGCTATCTATTTCTTGAGTTCACCCCAATTTCTTGTTAGCCAAGTTTTCCTAGACTTGGTCTCTCTTTCTCAAGTAGAGACTAAGTCAATTAGGCATGAATCAATGTTTACAACCATTAATTCTTGAATTCAAGCAAGAACTAGGCTAAATATCACTAACCCAATCACAAACAAGTCCTAAATCAAACACCCATTAAGTATCCATACTAGGGTTAGGCAACAACCCTAGCTAGAAATTTAGCTAGTCATGAAAAATGAAGAAATACAAGAAGAAATTAAGATTGAATGCATAATAATTGATTAGAGAAAGAAAACCTAATGTTTAGAAGCTAATCTAGTACAATATTACTCAAAACAGTAAAGAAAAACGGCTCAGGTACTCTCCCAAAATAAAACTTACCGTAAAAATGACAAAGAGTTCTATTTATACTAAGCTGAAAATATCTAACAAAAATACTCATGCGGAGTTTGTGCGGCCGCATAATTATGTGTGCGGTCCGCACAACGAGACTTGGCTTGACAAATTCCAGTGCTGCGGCCGCACAATTTTGGATTGCGGCCGCACTCCTTCAACTACTGCGGACCGCACATTTGTGAGTGCAGTCGCACTCTTGCTTCTGCGGCCGCACAATTATAGTGCGGTCTGCACTCCTTGATCTTAGGCTCTGACTGTGTGAGATGTTTTTGGACTGCATAAAAATGAGTGCGGTTGCGCTCTTGATGATGCGGCCGCATAAAATGGTGCGGTCCGCATTTATTCTTGAATTTGAAATCCCATCTCTGATCTATTTTCTGCGGCCGTACCAGAATTGTGCGGTCCGCAGTTTACATGTCATTTCTTGTCAGAGGTTTTCTTCATTATCTGCAGCCTCACTTAATATTGTGCTATCTGCATAGTGCCCTTTTAGCTTTGTTTTTGTCCTTCTCCAATATTACTCCTTCTTGAGTTGATTTTCATTTCTTTAGCTCATATTCTAACACTTCTGCAAGCAAGCATATTTCGTTAGATTTCGGGAATACCTTTAAGCAATTTTGAGCTAAAACGCAAGTAAAAGAGTGAAAATAAGCTGTCAAAATCCCTACTTATCAACAACCAACTCAGTTAGTAACTGTCACGACCCAAAAATCTGTTAAAGGTCGTGATGGCACCAGACACCACTGTCAAGCAAGCCAACACTAAATAGTTAATTAAATTCTCATTTAATATTTTTGAAATTGTAAATTTACTTCAATTTATCCAGTAAAATATGAATTTACAGAATAATAACAATGTTTTCCAATTTTAATACTGAACATCCCATAATCATCCCAGAACCCGATGTCACAAGTACATGAGCATTTTCTAGGAATTTGAAATAAATTACAATATCTGTCCAGAATACAAATTTGGACAGGAAAGAACATACAATACTCTGAAGGAGACTTTGCTGGCTGCGGGTCGTACATAAGATGCATCTCACCTAAGTCCCCATAATAACCGCGCCTCTGCGCCCACAAGGCCACTAGTCATATATGTACCTGCACAAAATATGCAGCAAGTGTAGTATGAGTACGCAAATCAATGCGTACCTAGTAAGTATCCCGCCTAACCTCGAAGAAGTAGTGACGAGGGATCGACTTCGACACTTACTGTGGCTATCAATAATATAGTTAGTCGTGGATTTATTAAAAACAACAGTAAACTCAAGAAAATCATGAATCAAGCAAATAATTCCATTGTTAATGAGAGGTTTCCAAATTCACATTTCATCATTTATCAATTTATCTCAGACCAGGGAGGCAATATCATTATTTATAAATTTCAAGGCAAGCAATACCAGTATGCGCAAATCATGTCGAGGTCGTACGGACCGATCCAATAATTATTTAAATTGTGCACTGCCAGAGGGTCGAATGGCACGAACCATAGATGCATCTATTTAATCTGCCGAGGTGAACGACCCGCTCCCATGAGAGTAGTAGGAAATACCTCGCTCACGAATCATACGTGCGACACGGTCAAACATAAATTTAACATTAAAATCATATCTCTTTCTTGAGTCTTTTCAAAATAAGGAAAATTCAGCTTGTAGCTTTTTAAGGAAGTTACCCCGCTCGCGAAACATACATGCGACGCGGTTACACATATATTTCTTCAGCTATTATGTTATTCCTCAATTCCTTTCGAAATTACGAAGTTCAAATGAAACCTTTGAAATCTTAAGTTATTCAATTTCAACTCCTTTCAAAATATTTAATAAGCAGACTCAATCTTGTTCCCTCTCAAGGCAAACAATAAACATAAATCAATAACAATATCAACAAGTCATGATGTGAGCCTAATAGAAGCACACAATAATTTAGTTCACCTATGGGGTTAATTCCCCCTTACAAGATTAGAAATGAGACTTACCTCGCTCCGTAGTTCCATAACCGGCTTCCGAGCCCTTCAAATAACTCGAATCGATGCACAACTCTCCAAAACTAGCCAATAATTATGCAAACCCATTAATATACACTCGAATACTCATTATAATCCAATTTATAGAAATTTCAAACCCCGATCGAAAAGTCGATAAAAATCTCCCTCGGGCCTACGTGCCCGGATTCCGAAAATGTTTGAAAATAATCATTAACCATAACCTTATGAACTCAAATATATGATTTATTCCCAATTCCATGCCCAAATTCGTGGTCAAAATCCAGAATACCAAATTCTAGGTTTTCTACCAAAAACCCCACAATTTATACTAATTTCCATGTTTAAATCCTTATACAAACCATGTACTTAACTTATAATAAGTGGGAATCGCTTACCTTGGCATTGATGACAAAAAATGAGCTCCAAACTCGCTCCAAGACCGGCTCCCATAGAGAAAATGAGGTGAAAATGAGCCAAGCCCTCGTTTTTAAGGAACACACTGCTCAGCCCCGACGTTCGCAGGTGCAGCCAAAACCTCGCACATGCGCTTTCTCTCTGCCTAGAATGACTTCGCAACTGCGCCCTCCTTCCGCATCTGCGCCTCCGCAGGTGCGGACATACCCTCGCACCTGCACTCCCAGATTCTTCTCTCACTCTCGCACCTGCGACGCACCTCCGCATTTTTGACCTCGCAGGTGCGGACAACCCTTCGCACCTGCAGTCACTGCCCAGCTTTGCCCAAACAGCACCTGCGAATTCTGGCTCTCACCTGCGACCTCGCACCTGCGGCCCTTATTGCGCAGGTACGATCACACCAGATATCAGCTGCCTAATCTTTTCTTCCAAGTCCAAACTCGATCCGTTAACCATCCGGAATCCACCCGAGGCCCTCGGGACCTCAACCAATTTTACCAACACGTCCCAAAATACATTACGAACATAGTCGAGCCTTCAAATCATATCAAACAACGTCGAATTCATGAATCGCACCCCATTCCAAGCTTAATGAACTTTAGAATTCCAAACTTCTACATTCGATGCCGAAACCTATCAAATCACGTCCGATTGGCCTCAAATTTTGCACACAAGTCATCTTTGATATTACGGACCTACTCCAACTTCCGGAATCAAATTCCGACCCCGATATCAAAAAGTCCACTCCCGGTGAAACTTCTCAAAATTATCCAAATTTCCAACTTTCGCCAAATGACCCCAAAATGACCTACGGACCTCCAAATCCACTTCCGGCCACGCTCCCAATACCGAAATCACCATACGGAGCTATTCCAAGACTCGGAATTCCAAACGGACATCGATAACATTGAAATACACTTCAACCCAAATTTATGGAATTCTTCCAAAATGCTAACTTCCACAATATGTGCCGAAACACTCCCGGGGTATCCAAAACCTGATCTGAACATACGCCCAAGTCCAAAATCATCATACAAACCTGCTGGAACCTTCAAATACCGATTCTAAGGCCGTTTACTCAAAAATTAAATCTTAGTCAATTCTTCCAACATAAAGCTTTCGAAATGAGAATTTTCTTTCCAAATCAACTCTGAACTTCCGAAATTTCAATTCCGACCACGCGTACAAGTCATAATACTTAAAGTGAAGCTGCCCATGGCCTCAAACCGCCGAACGACGCGCTAGAGCTCAAAATGACCGGCCGGGTCGTTACATTCTCTCCCACTTAAACATACGTTCGTCCTCGAACGTGCTAAGAACTGCTCTGGAGTTGTCTGAAATCACTACTTAACACCTCGTGCACCTACCCGTGCTACCGCAACTCAGTTGAGCACACTGGCTTGAGAAAATCTGAAGATCCCCCTTTTGTTTAGTCAAACTAGCCTTAGAGCCAAATTCCAACATCCGGAATCTTCTGCTAGGCATGTTTCCAACATACGATCACCGTATCAATCACCACACGATGTATCAAAATATGACTGCATACCTTTGCTGAATTCACACCATGCACCGCATAATTCACATGACCATAATAACATCCTCTGATAACAATAGCCGAAATTCCCCGAATCTAATGTTCACCATGCACCTCATGTCATATATAAGTCTGGTTCCAACTCTTGCAATACCGCCACGATGGAAGAGACGTGTAAAAATTCATAACCAACTGTTGAGTCAACAAATCATTGAATCTCTCCTCTTGACTAGAATCATCATCCCATTATGAACTGAATAATGGTGTTTGCTCTTTAATATGCTTCATATAATTCGATCGCATTGATCCCAGATACAAAAATCTCGTCTCACCCAGTATAAGCTGCCCAGGCAATAAGCCACCTCAGGCACTGCCAAAAGTCGCATATGATGCCACAATGTTCCAATAAGCTATAAACACGAAAGTGATACCTAAGGAAAATGAACTCTAGAAAGGATTACTCAACCCGCGTAACTAATTGGACAACCAAAAAGGTGTCATGAATCTTCTTCAGAAAATGGGATACAAAACACTCAAAAAAGGCTATCGGGGACTGTACTCAACATCACATTGTTGCGGCACGTAAACCGACCCAAACATAAAATCTATATAAGGAGATACTTACCGAGCTAGAATGCTCATTATTACAAAATACCCGAACATCGGCCACAAGCACGCTAAGTGCATAATACCATCCCTGGGGAGACAGATAGCGCCATACGCTACAAAACTCGAGCACAACTAAGGTGTGATATATGATCTGAATCTCGAGAGCCATCCCGCTCAGACAACACCATCGCTACGCGGAACCTCAACACATTGGAAATTTATCAAGCTGTTCTACAACTCACACGACGCAATATAGTATTGCATGAAATAGCCTATGACAAAATAACATCCAACGTCTGAATACTCCTCCATAAGGAGAGCTATGCCGAAATGAACACATCCGGCCAGACATAGAGCCTATATTCACTTTTAAATCTATCCACAGACCTCAAGTCGATTCTGATCGCACCGTACTAGGCTAATAACCTTTCAAGGATCCATAATAACCCTTTTTCCCATAACACATGAGAACAACCATCATAACCGGAACAAACTCCCACAGTCCATAACCAAATGAACCGAGTACCCTCCAGGCATAAATTCCCAATTAGCGATATTACCACAATCTTCATGCTTGGTTTCCATTCTTCAATCAATCAAGTGACTACACGTCACACTTATACTATCTTCCCGTGGGATATGCTCCCATGACCTTCTGCACCAGGTAACAAGTCTGTACATTCATACTACCAGCCACACCAACGCTGTAAATTAATTCAAGAATCTGCATTCAGTATGCAAAGCCTCTTCACACCAGGCACTGATCTCAGGTGACACCAAAGACAATACCAGCTTACTCTAACCATCTGAATCCTTTCCCGTTCATCCGAGCTCTTGACATTCTTGTCGACACCAAACTGCAACCTTGATCCTCAACTTCTGAATCCCATGTCGATCACTGCACTTATTCATGCCAACGCGCAAGAGTAAGAATTTCATCTTACTTTTGAACTACTAATAGGGTAAACACTTCATCACATAGAAACCTTTTACTTAACTCATTTCAAGAGAACCATTGCAACACGCAGCCAAATTCCCATGACCACAGAAAATACAACCCTCGAGTAGTGGTTTAAACCATCATAATACTTCTGGGATCCGTCTACACATAACATGCCATAATGCTCGAATGCCCCAAAATAAAATCAATTACGGCGGCTGTCAAACCTCGCACGTACCGTCACAAATCACATGAATAACCGAACACACTAAAGGAGCTGATCATTGCCATCATTATGCCAATTCAACCATTTCTAACCAAACCCGACTTCTCCTAATTTACTCTGGATCTTCCTTAGAAATAACAACATCTCCTTTATCAATATAACGAACTCAATCCGCACTCATCCCGAGTGACCCCATTTCACGAGATCACATTGTCCCCAAAACCCACGAACCATTTCATACCCTCCTTATGCGCATAATCGCGTCTTCAACTGATATACCTATTCTGATGATTCTTCTATAAATCCAAAGTTACATGCTCCCCTTCCTCTCATGATACTCCGTAGACCAAAGGTAACACGGAACACTCTAAGCTTCTTTATCATAATCCGCTACAAAAGCTCGATATTCAACCATACTATGGACTCGAAATCCTTAGACACCACACCTTAACTGTTGAATCTACTAGGACCGTTATTGAGAGTCACCCACTCTAACTTGGTCCCGAATACAATCAACTCCAAGGCCCCGCTAGCACATAAGCACCCTCTCAAAAAAGCACCCGGCCGAATCATCTTCCTTGTAACTCGCCTCTACACGAAGCATAAATCCTGAGTCTTCCCAAAGCCTGAGCATCAATTGATAAGGCCAACTATAGCACACATTCCTCAAATTGTTTGCTCAAATTACCACTGATGTTCTCTTCCTTAGTCGTAACAACCCATCAATAAGCCGATAACCAGAAATCTTATAAATAGATGACCATGCAATCCAACTGTAGGCGGTGGGACTCTCCCGCTTAGCTTGAAGATTCTTCCTTCATCGACATGATCTAGCATAATCAACCCGCCAAATTCCTCGAAACCTTTCTATTAAACACTTTATGAATACTCTGAATCACTAGCCACATGCACATATTCGACCCCTTACCGGGTAGCTAGTAGAATGTTTCGCAGAAGCTTCGTCAACATCATGCGACCGCTAACCTGCTCACAGGAGATAACCCACCTATGGAAATTACATGCCGACATATTCCAACGTCGCAACAGTAGGTATAGATACTACGAAATCATTAGAGCATCCTGAGTCCGAGCTCATTCACCAGTTGCACCAGTCCGTTCACTCCTCATGGACGTCAACTAAAGGTGCGACAATACATTCCAATCCAAAGTCATGTTGTATCCTTCTTAATATCAAGAAACGCCCTCCTGTCACACCCAATCTTCCTCAATATAGCAGCCAATATTCCAAATTAAGTCCGTAGACCTAGTCACTGTCCATCATGAATCCCAAATCACTCTAAACTTTCCTCAAGTCGTGTAGCTATCCTATCACAAAACTCATATGCTATTCTGCCACTCTCCCACTTTAGTCAAACTCACTCTTTTAAGTAACTACCCGATTCCTATTTCTCACACTTGGCCTTCTATAAGTTTCTCCACTGCAAGGCACCTCGCACATGTCCTTCCTCATCCTTCGCTGCCCAGTTGTGGCCTTAAATCGAGATCTACCTCTGTATCACTTGAACCGATGGATCGCTACCAACTTTAAAACTTTCCGGAAATCATCTTTCTCAAGCCATAAATATCAGGAATGCTGATTTGATCCTGAACCACTGCATATTGCGACCTCAGTCAGCCGCTTTCATTGCACCATTTATAATACTCTGTCCCAAGGCGAATTAAAGGAAACCATAACACCGGCGAACTTAACACATCATAAATAATCGATGACGATGATGCCACATCACATGCAAAGATTCCACCATGCTCGAAAATATCGAGTCCCGCTACACTATCAACCCAAGTCTGAACATTCTTAGTTCGATTGCCTTTCCTTCGTCGGAAGTAAAATACCAAATCTCTGAATCATGCACTGAATAAACCTCCTTTAAAGTCATTCATTGCCCCTAGACATAGGCAAGCATCCTACCATCACATAAATACTGTGCGATAATAACTCATGAGCATCATAGGAACCTGTGCATAGCCTCAAAGCTCTCAGAAGTACAGCTACTGAGCTGAAATGACAAAATATCCTTCCACAAGGCGACGACAATAGCCTAATCAACTACGCAGGGAGAAACATCCCACACCACGTCTGTAGTGCCATTACAATTCCTCAATTCCCGATTTATAACCAGTGCTTCACGTCGCATAAGATTGAATAGGAAAGAAATGAAGGCATAAGCCTCAAAGGAATCAAATAGCACGATGTAGAATCAAGAAGGGAAGTGCTCCTAATAGCCCTGTAGCCTCTCGAAGATAAGTACAGACGTCTCCGTACCAATCCGCAAGACTATACTAGACTCGCCCATGACTCGTGAGACCTAAGTGAACCTAGTGCTCTTATACCATATTGTCACGACCCAAAAATCCGTTAAAGGTAGTGATGGCGCCGGACACCACTGTCAGGCAAGCCAACACTAAATAGTTAATTAAATTCTCATTTAATATTTTTAAAATCGTAAATTTACTTCAATTTATCTAGTAAAAGATGAATTTACAGAATAATAATAATGTTTTCCAATTTCAATACTGAACATCCCATAATCATCCCAGAAACCGGTGTCACAAGTGCATGAGAATATTCTAGGAATTTAAAATTAATTACAATAACTTACCGGAATACAAATTTGGACAGGAAAGAAAATACAATACTCAGAAGGAGACTCTGCTGGCTGCAGGTCGTACATAAGATGCAGCTCACCTAATTCCCCGTAATAGTTGCGCCTCTGCGCCCACAAGGCCACTAGTCATATATATACCTACACAAAACGTGCAGCAAGTGTAGTATGAGTACGTAAATCAACGCATACCCAGTAAGTATCCCGCCTAACCTTGAAGAAGTACTGACGAGGGGTCGACTTCGACACTTACTGTGGCCATCAATAATATAATTAATCGTGGATTTATTAAAAACGGCAATAAACTCAAGAAAATCATGCATCAAGAAAACAATTCCTTTGTTAATAAGAGGTTTCCAAATTCACATTTCATCATTTATCAATTTGTCTCAGACCAGGGAGGCAATATCATTATTTATAAATTTCAAGGCAAGCAATACAAGCATGCGCAAATCATGCCTAGGTCGTACGGCCCGATCCAATAAATATTTAAATTATGCACTTCCAGAGGGTCAAATTGCGCGAACCATAGATGCATCTATTTAATCTGCCGAGGCGAACGGCCTGCTCCCATGAGAGTAGTAGGAAATACCCCCGCTCACAAATCATACGTGCGACGCGGTCAAACATAAATTTAACATTATAATCATATCTCTTTGTTGATTCTTTTCAAAATAAGGGAAATTCATCTTGTAGCTTTTTAAGAAAATTACCCGGCTCGCGAAACATACATGCGACGCGGTTACACATAGATTTCTTTAGCTATTATATTATTCCTCAATTGTTTTCGAAATTACGAAGTTCAAATAAAAACTTTTAAATCTTAAGTTCTTCAATTTTAACTCCTTTCAAAACATTTAATAAGCAGACTCAATCTCGCTCCCTCTCAAGGCAAACAATAAATATAAATCAATAACAATATCAATAAGGCATGATGTGAGCCTAAAACTACCCGGACGTAGGCATAGCTAGTAGCTACGTACGGATTCTCGTCACCTCGTGCGTACGTAGCCCCCACAAATAGAAGCACACAATAATTTAGTTCACCTATGGGGTTAATTCCCCCTTACAAGATTAGAAAAGAGACTTACCTCACTCCGTAGTTCCATAACCGGCTTCCGAGCCCTTCAAATAACTCGAATCGATGCACAACTCTCCAAAACTAGCCAATAATTATGCAAACCCATTAATATACACTCGAATACTCATTATAATCCAATTTATAGAAATTTCAAACCCCGATCGAAAAGTCGATAAAAATCTCCCTCCGGCCCACGTGCCCGGATTCCGAAAATGTTTGAAAATAATCATTAACCATAACCTTATGAACTCAAATATATGATTTATTCCCAATTCCATGCCCAAATTCGTGGTCAAAATCCAGAATACCAAATTCTAGGTTTTCTACCAAAAACCCCACAATTTATACTAATTTCCATGTTTAAATCCTTATACAAACCATGTATTTAACTTATAATAAGTGGGAATCGCTTACCTTGGCATTGATGACGAAAAATGAGCTCCAAACTCGCTCCAAGACCGGCTCCCATGGAGAAAATGAGGTGAAAATGAGCCAAGCCCTCATTTTTAAGGAACACACTGCCCAGCCCCGACGTTCGCACCTGCGGCCTCTTCGTCGCCTCTGCGGTCTCTCAGGTGCAGCCAAAACCTCGCACCTACACATTCCCTCTACCTATCACGACTCCGCACCTGCGCCCTCCTTTCGCTTATGCGCCTCCGCAGGTGCGGACATACTCTCGCACATGTGCTCCCAGATTCTTCTCTCACTCTCGCACCTGCGATGCACCTCTGCATCTGCGACCTCGTCGGTGCGGACAACCCTTTGCACCTGTGGTCACTGCCCAGCTTCACCCAAACAGAACCTGTGTCTACTGGCTAGCACCTGCAACCTCGCACCTGCGGCCCTTATTGCGTATGTGCGATCACACCAGATATCAGCTGCCTCATCTTTTCTTCCAACTCCAAACTCGATCCGTTAACCATCCAGAATCCACCCGAGTCCCTCGGGACCTCAACTAATTATACCAACAAGTCCCAAAATACATTACGAACATAGTCGAGCCTTCAAATCATATCAAACAACGTTGAATTCATGAATCACACCGCATTCCAAGCTTAATGAACTTTAGAATTCCAAACTTCTACATTCGATACCGAAACCTATCAAATCACGTCCTATTGGCCTCAAATTTTGTACACAAGTCATCTTTGATATTACGGACCTACTCCATCTTCCAGAATTGAATTACGACCCCGATATCAAAAATTTCACTCCCGGTCAAACTTCTCAAATTATCCAAATTTTCAACTTTCGCCAAATGACCCCAAAATGACCGATGGACCTCCAAATCCACTTCCGGTTGTGCTCCCAATACCGGAATCACCATCCAGAGCTATTCCCAAACTCGGAATTTCAAACGGACATCAATAACATTGAAATGCACTTCAACCCAAATTTATGGAATTTTTCCAAGTGCTAACTTCCACAATAGGTGCCGAAACGCTCCCGGGGTATCCAAAACCCTATCCGAACATACGCCCAAGTACGAAATCATCATACGAACCTGTTAGAACCTTCAAATCCTGATTTCGAGGCCGTTTACTCTAAAATCCACTCTTAGTCAATTCTTACAACTTAATGCTTTCGAAATGGGAATTTTCTTTCCAAATCAACTTTAAACTTCCGAAATTTCAATTCCGACCACGCGTACAAGTCATATTACCTGAAGTGAAGCTACTCATGGCCTCAAACCGCCGAATGACGCGCTAGAGCTCAAAATAACCAGTCGGGTCGTTACAGTAACAAGATTAAATAATGGACTGAAGGTAGTGACGAGCTTCACAGATATAGCTAAATTACAGAAATTTCAACATAGGAAGGTAAGCATGCTTTCAAATTCGACAATTTAGACCAAAACAGTTAATTCATGTCAAGTT
The DNA here is from genome assembly GCF_000390325.3 of Nicotiana tomentosiformis. Classification (NCBI taxonomy): domain Eukaryota; kingdom Viridiplantae; phylum Streptophyta; class Magnoliopsida; order Solanales; family Solanaceae; genus Nicotiana; species Nicotiana tomentosiformis. The sequence goes on from NC_090812.1 coordinate 119,848,502, forward strand.
CAATTGAAACAGGATATAATATCTCTCAGAAATTACATAACAGTGATATATGCCAGTTGAAGTGCAACAGTAATGAAATCAAGTGTATAATCTCAGAGCAACAATCACTCAGTCCTCCCATTCACTCCAACCTCACAGTCACTCGTTTCCTCACTTTCTCTCATTTCTCTCAGTCGCTCGGCACTTGCGCTCGGCACTCGGCCCTCGGCACTTGCAATCAGTAGGTACCTGCGCTCAATGGGGGTGTGTACAGACTCCGGAGGGGATCCTTCAGCCTAAGTGCTATAACAAGCCAATCATGGCATAAATTAATAAAACATTATGCGACGTGCAACCCAATCCCCTAAATATCCTCACCATCATGCTCTCGGCTTCATTCAGTCATTAACCTCTCCAGTCTCTCGGGCTCTCAGTAATCATGATAATCAACGCAAACAACAATGATATAATTTATCAATAATGAACAATAGAGACTGAGATGTAATATACAAGTAAAATTGTGACTGAGTATAGAACAACAATTTAGCAGATAATTCAACATGTACACGACCTCTGTGGGTCCCTACAATGCCAACACATTGTCTGAACATGATTTCTAACATGGTTTGCAGTTCAATTTATATAACACATGAAGAATATACGTATAACAACAGATTATTCAAATACACAGTTCCTAGGAATTGACCAACTCACCATTCCTACGGTGCACGCCCACACGCCTGTCACCTAGCATGTGCGTCACCTCAAAAACACCAATCACATGACACATAATACGGGGTTTTATACCCTCAGGACCATATTTAGAAATGTTACTTACCTCAAGCCGTGCAAATCCCTACTCCAACACAACCTTTCCTAGCGAACCGGCCTCCAAATGTCTCGAATCTAGCCACAAACAGTTCGATACAATTAACACGGGCTAAAGGAATCAATTCCATAAGAATCTCTCTCGCTGATTTTCTCTCTAGCAAAGGCGATTGTCTTCTACAGTGTTATTATAGTGCCTTTATGGCATCCGTTCCAATATCCGGTGGCTTAAAACCACCGTACCTGTCACAAAACAACCCCATAGATGCTGAGCATCCTACCCAATTAATTTCATTACAAAAAACCTCCCCAGTTGCTGCAATCCCTCTAAAACCTAACGCGACCACTGTAGCTCCTACGCGACTGGGTTCAAGCGATAATCACCAGGACAAGACTAGATCAATTCTAGCAATTCAAATCAATGGAGATGATATGCAAGGTCAAGATTCAACAAACCGGCAAATATAGATTTGCAAAATGAAATAATGCTCATTAAAGCGAAAAATCTCCTGGGCTCACAAGACACTACCTCTATCAATTCTGGGTTTAATTGAGCCATTCCAAACATTAGAGAATCTTCTTCAGCTCCACATCAAACTTCTCACCACAATATGAATCTTTCCATCATCGGAACTATCAACCAAGCTCGAATGAACTGCCCAGCAGAGCACAAAGTAGGTGCACATGTAATCCCAGAATCAGAAAATGGCCAATATTAATACAAATTGTTTGGTAATAATGCAGGGATTGTTACTGAAGTACCCAAAGGGAAGGTAGGTGGACAGAACATTTCAACAATGCAAAAAAGTAATTCTGCAGATTCACAAGTACCAATTGCTCGATGAAATGCCACAGTCAATTGTATCAATAATTTGACTGAGCAAATTGATGTACATGCTTCCCAACATGAAGTTGAAGGTAGTCGTCAAGTAAATTCATACAGATACCAACAAAAGATTGCGATCATTTTGTGCCCACTCCAAAAGTTGTAGTATTAGCAGGGCATAATGAACTACCTGATAAGGCCAATGCGAATCAAATGTAGCAGCGATATGTAACCAACAAGAACAGTCACAACATCTGTACACCAGTGCAACAACAGCAACATCCAACAGACACAAGACTCCCAGTTACAGATGCACTGGTAGTCGACCAAACAGCTGCTCCTTTAGCCCCAGGTAACACCTCAGCCAATATTGAGACCTATGGGAATGTTCAAAACAACCAGGAAATCAAAACTTCACCAAATACTATCCCAGTTACTAAAGCGCCTAGCATAAACAATTTCCCCAAAATATCGTCTAACTTTGACAAACACAATGCCCACCAAAAATTAGAAGTACACTATCACCAAGGAAATCCCAATTCTAACTCAGCACCTAAAGATATCAAAAAACTAACCAACAACACTACACCACCACCTCATACTTTTACGCATTCACTAGCGACCAAATTAAGAGCTAAACAAGCAGTAGAGACAACCCTTATCTATTTCACACCTCCAAAGATCACCACCAAACAAGGCCAACCAGCAGTCATATTCACCAGAAAAGATTACATGATTACCTTGGCCAACAGATGCCTGTACACCATCATAGGCAAGTTCCTGAACTCCATACCGAGAATGGAACAAATCATGAGAAGCTTTATTGCACAAACTGAACTAAAAAAAGGAGTCAAAATTGCACATTTCAATGCTAGAACTGTCTACATTGACCTCGATAATGAGTATGTTCACACCACTGTCTGGACAAAACAATTCATGTTTATACAGGGTCAAAGAATGCAGCTCCAAGCATGGACTCCTACTTTTAAGGCTAATGAAGATTCTCCTGTGATACCTACCTAGGTGATAGTACCAGAATTACCATGGCATTTATATTACATAGACGTTCTTACAGTATTGTTATCTCCGGTTGGTAAAGCACTACACCTGGATGTTGCATCCATGCAAAAGACTAGGGGAAGTGTTGCAAAGATGAAGATGCATATAGATTTGATAAAATCAAGACCTCGCCATGTCTAGCTTGGATTTGATGAAGAGCAGGATGAGAATGGAGATGGCCAATGGCTTGAAGTAGAATATGAGGATTTGCCTAATTATTGTCTACAATGCAAACATCTGGGTCACTCGATGCAACAATGCCTAACAAAAAAAAAAGAGAGGAGAAGGGTAAGAAACAGGATGTTGCTAAAGCATCAGGTAAACAGGACAACCAAAGCATCTTCAACAATGTAAGAGGCACAAGCATTCAACAAACACAGATTCAGACCTTACAAATGTAGGACAAGCAACAGGAAAATCAGGATCAAATGAAGGAACACATCAAGAAACTATTCAGACAGTAGCAACACAGGAAACAACATAGAATAACCATTCTAAGGACCAATGGCAAGAACAAAATAAGAAGAATTTCAGAGGTGTTAACTCAAAGGGCAAACTGCAGAAAAACAACCAAGCTATGAACACAACTACTGAGAACCATCCACCAGTGGTCACCTCTACTTCACTGGAGATTGTGGAGATTGTACCATCATGTGATACCACAGTTCAAGGAGGAAAGTGGATTGCTCTGAATAATCCTATAGAAGGACCTAAAGGGAATAACTATTACCTACCTGCGACTAGCAATGAGATTAACATACAGAACAATACAGAAACTGAATATAGACAGACCTCTAGTTTTAATGATAAGGATCACATGAGTACAGTTGATCGTGGAGATCGTGGAAAAGATTCTAGGGGGCACATCCAGGTACTTCACCATCTAAATCTAATCCTAGCCAAAAGAAGAGGAAATGGCTAAAAAAGCAAAAAAGAAGCAACTGAATTGGCTATCGAAGCTAGAACAATTACTGATCTATCCATGGAAAAGAACTCAGGAACTTCTCATGATAATGAAGTTGGCATACTGTCATCTGTAGCACCTGCAAATCAGAAACTGAGCACAATGTCACCTACAGCATTCACTTCTAAGACTGCCAGAGATAGAGTAATTACAGAAAATCTCTCTGCATCTACTTCAAATGTAGCTCGATCTGGGACACATGTAACTACCACATATCTGGCCATAAAGGTAGGAACTGATCCATCTGTAACACCAGCACCAAACTTTGAAATACTAGGTGCAATGATACATGATACACCCTCACTTATGCCTGGGGAAGCACATACAGTGGAACTTTCAACACCATTGCCTCTGACATAACTATGTCAATTCAACAAGATCTCCACTTCTGCTCTTGAGAAACAAGAATTTCTGACCATGCATTCTGAGGATGAGGTTCATTTTCATCTTGAATCTGAAGATGGCCATAATGTTAACTCAGAGGGAGATGAAGTTCGAACCAACATGATGCTTCAGACAGTAGGTGATTTGGAGCAGCAACCTGAGGTGATTGAAGCGGGCTATTACAATAAAAACTGTTTCTACTGTAGACTCAATGCAAATTGCTTGTACTTCAGTCACTGATCAGAGTATGCAGTTGCAGCTCAATGTTCCTTTGAAATCACCAATGCTGACCTTGAATGATTTAGTCACACACAATGTGGCAACTGTGGAGCTAGCCTTGATTGAGCAACACCAAATCAAAGAGGAAGGAGATGATGAGTCCAACTGCGGGGAATTTTAAACAAGTAGCAAGAGAGGCTTATTTATCTCCTAGAAACAGTGCAAAAGGAGGAAAAAAAACAAAGAAGCAGACTCAAAACAAAGTTGCACACCAACCAACAATAATCTTGCCAAAAAGGACAGCCTCACATTCTAAATGATGATTAAGACATTAATTTGGAATATTAGGTCCATTAACATACAACAGGCCTTTCCCAGGTGATAAACATACAAAGAGAGCACAATTTCTTCGTCATAGCCTTAATGGAACCTTTTCAGAATGCAAGGCATATACAGAGGTACAGAAGAAGGCTAGATATGGAAACTGCTTTTTCAAATCTGAATGGCAAAATATGGTTATTCTTCAGTTCTGACACAGAGTGGGAATTGATTAATGACATTGGGCATCATATCATAATGACTTTTGTATACGCAAAGTGTTCATCAACAAATAGAATAGAACTATGGGATAGTCTGTATTATATGGCAAGTGATATGGAACTACCGTGGCTAGTAGGAGGAGATTTCAATGTGGTTTTACATGAAAGTGAGAAGATAGGGGGCCTGTCTGTTCATCCTCCAGAATATGAGGATTTAGCAGCATGCATTAACTCATTTGGACTATTTGATCAAGATTACAAGGGAATTCCATACACTTGGTGGAATGGGAGACCTAATAGTGAGTGTATATTCAAAAGACTGGACAAGATCTTTGTGAATTTACCGTTTCAAAACATTCTTCCATCAATTGAAGTGGAACATTTAATTAGAATTGGTTCAGATCATGCCCCACTCCTAATGACATGTGGAGAGCACACTACTACCTTTGTCAAGCCGTTCAGATTCTTGAATTTCTGGACAAAACATGCTACATTAATGGATGTAGTAACACAGAACTGGAATGCTGATTTCATTGGAGATCCTTTCCTAATGTTCAAGCACAAACTGAAGAAGGTCAAGGCAGCACTATCTAAGTGGAGCATAGATACTTTTGGAGACATTTTCAATCAAATAGCAATACTGGAGGATATTGTCAAAATTAAGGAGCAGTTATTTGAAGATGAGCCTACAATTGAGAATAGAATTGTCCTTTAGAAATGTCAATCAGAAATGAAGAAGTGCCTCAGTATATAGGAGCAATATTAGAAGCAGAAAGTAGGAATGACATGGTTTACTGAAGGTGATCGAAATACTCGTTTCTTTCATAATCATATCAATGGAAAGAGGAAGAAATTACAACTGAAAAGAATCCAGAATGAAGATGGAACCTGATTAGAAAATCAAGAACAAATGGCCAATGCTGCAGTTTAATTCTTCCAAAAACAGTTCACAAAAGAAGAGGATCCTACAGACTTCTCTATGCTGGAACATGTTCCTGAAATGGTTTCTATGGATGAGAACATGGTGTTATGTAGGTACCCAACTATGGATGAAGTTAAGGCTGCAGCTTTTGACCTGAGTGGTGATAGTGCAAGTGGTCCAGATGGATTCACGGGCATTTTTTATCAAGCCACCTGGGAGGTGATATGTCATGACATTCACAATATGGTCCTACTACCAAAGAACCACTAGTTCAGACATTTTCCGATCTAAGGCCTATAAGTTTGAGCAATTTCATCAATAAAGTGATCTCTAGGATCATACATGATAGACTGGCAAAGTTCTTGCCTACTTACATCTCCCCTAATCAATTTGATTTTGTGAAAGGAAGGAGGATCTATGAGAACATCCTACTCACACAAGAAATTGTCACTGATATAAGGATGATAGGCAAGCCTGCCAATGTGGTGCTAAAACTGGACATGACAAAGGCATATGACAGGGATTTCTGGAAATATGTTATGCATGTTCTCAGAAAAATGGTTTTTGCAGAACACTTCATTATCATTGTGGGGAACCTATTAGCCAACAACTGGTATTTAGTTTTAGTTAATGAGCATTCCTCAGGTTTTTTCAAGTCAACAAGGGGAGTAAAATAAGGAGATCCTCTATCTCCGGCTTTATTTACTCTGTCAGCTGAAGTATTATCTAGAACTTTGAACAAACTATTTGAAGATAAGTCTTTTGTTGGATTTGGTATGCCCAAGTGGTCTAATCCGTTAAACCACTTGGCATATGCCGATGATACTATTATTTTTGCATCAGCTAATCCTTACTCCATGAAGAAGATAATGACAGTGTTAGGAAGTTATGAGCAGATTTCGGGATAACTAATCAATAAATCCAAGAGTTTCTATTACATGCATGTCAATGTTGCAAATGCCCTATTCCAGGAAGTAGCTGATATTACAAGTTTCACTAGAGGACAATTTCCTTTCACATAGCTAGGTTGCCTCATTTTCTACACTAGGAGAAGGAAGGACTATTATGATGATCTTGTTAAAAAAGTGAAGACCAAGCTACACTCTTGGAAAGGCAAAGTCTTATCCTTTGGAGGAAAGGCCACTCTCATTACAAGCGTACTACAAAGTATGCCTCTACATCTTCTTTCAGTTCTTGACCCTCCCAACAATATACTAGAACATTTACAGAAAATCTTTGTAAGATTCTTTTGGAGCACTAAGGAGGAAGGGAGGAGTAGGCATTGGGCATCTTGGCAAAACTTATGTCTTCCCAAAGAAGAAGGGGGACTAGAATTCAGATCTTTAAAGGATGAATTAAAACTCTATTCGCTAAGTTATGATGGAGGTTTAGGACTAAAAAATACTTGTGGTCAAACTTCATATGGAATAAGTATTGCAAAAAGGAGTTACCTACTGTGGTACAGTTTAGAGATGAATCTCATGTGTGGAGGCAAATGTTTCATGCTAGGGAAGAAGTCGAGCATGAAATCCTGTAGGAGATGAAGAGCAGAACAACAAGTGTATGGCATGAAAATTGGACTGGTTTGGGGGCACTCTATGATGTACTACCTCCTGAATTCCCTATTAATGAGAACCTGGAAGAAGTAACACAACTGAGACACAGAGGAGAATGGAATGTTCAACTACTTGACCAGACTGTTCCAACAAATATTGCTAACTATATCAAACTTAATATCCATTATAATGATAATCAGAAAGCCTGGGACATACCCCCACTGGATGCCAACAGCATCAGAAAAGATTTCTATCAAGTGCGCGGGAAATTCAGAGACATAAGGAAAATATTTGTCAAGAATTCAAACAAATGTGGATTAAAGGTCTGCCATTCAAGATCTCATTCTTTCTATGGAGACTTTGGAGGCACAAGCTGTCTACAGATGATTTGTGGAGAAGGCAAGGATATATAATTATTTCAAGATGGTGGTGTTGTAAACATCCAACTGACGAAACATTTGAGCACATTTTCTTGACGAGCCATACAACATCAAAGGTGTGGTAACACTTTATAGGAGCTGCAGGGAATTCTATACCATTAATACAAGTAAAGCAAGTGATAAGAGCATGGTGGAACATAGATTGCTGTCCAAAGTTAAAACCATTGTTTTAGGCAACTCCAGCAATCATTTCTTGGGAGCTATGAAAAAAGAAGAACACATACAAGAATGGAGTAACAGTTTTTACAAACAATCATTCATGAAGTAAACAAAACACTCCACAACTTGGCAAGGATTAAGTTTCCATGGCTATCTCATATACCTGTGTTATGGCCAGAAATGATCTAATTTTTTGAAGCATACAAGCCAAGAAAGTTACTTGGCAGCTCCCTCATGAAAGGTGGTATAAGTGTAACACTGATGGTGATTCAAAAGGGAACCCCGGACCTAGCTCACTTGGCTTTTGTGTAAGAGATCATGAAGGTGATCTAATATATGCAAGATCAGTGAACCTAGATGAAACCACCAATGTGGTAGCTGAAGCAAAAGCTATACTACAGGGACTGGAATACTGTTCTGCCAACAGCCTTTATCCACTGATATTAGAGACAGACTGCTTGTTGTTGAAGAAGATTATCTAAAGGGAATGGGATCCACCTTGGTGTATAATGGAAGAAGTGCAGAAGATTCAGGAGTTGAAGGATCATTTCAATGTCATCTTTCAACATGTTTACAGAGAAGGAAATACTTTAGCAGATTACATAGCTAACATTGCTTTTTCTTTTGCAGGGAGAACACATTTTCACTGTTTCTTAGATCTACCTACAACAGGGAGGAGATTAATAAACATGGACAAGTCACAAATACCAAATCTAAGGGTTAAAATTGCTAAAAGAAAATTCCAGATTGATGTGCAAAAGTTTCTAATAGTACACTAGGCTATAATTCCAGGTGGTATTAACAGAACATGATCAGGATGGGGGTTCTCTGAGGGTGAATGGATAATTTAGCTTCAACACATAGTTGCAATTATTCAAATGCTACTAGAGATTACTACAAACAGTGCACACTTCAAAGGTACATTTCTTGTTGTATGTTAATCACAAAACAGGTAAGAGAAACAGGTCCAGATCGAGATGGCCAGTGATCTGCCAATATAATATTGCCCAACAAAGCTTATCAAAGGTAAACTACTAATGTTATTCAGGAGGATTCAAATTATAACATGGTATGTTTGCTGTTGCTGGTTATCTATGCACAGTTAGACTGCCTCCCAGTGCTATTAGCATGTTAACATGCTTAGTCTGGGGGTGGTCTAATGGTGTAAGGAGAATCACATGAAAGCAAGGGTGGACAAATTGTTGCAATGCTAGTAAAATTGTACTTCTTACAGTGTACACATCAAATTGAGTGGTGCATAGAGGAAATGCAATATCAGGTCACAAAGCTTCTTCAAAGTGTAACTCATCTGGAAGTTACATGTTTTCTACTATAATTCAATAAATTACATGCATTCACCTGGAAGTTTTCTGTTTTCTACTCAGTTGGAAAACAGTTCAGCAACTTGATTTCGATATGGAGATGCACTCTTAGTGTACTGTTGTTACATCATTTTGGCTGCTGCTGTTCAACTATCTGATTGCGATGGTTATTTTAAAAGGTTAAAGGGATTACCGAGATGGAAACGTTCGGTAATTCATCAATGAGTCAGCACAAACACATAATTATTCAATGGGGATACAACTGATAGTATGCTTCTTCAAATACATCATCAGCAAAGCAGGGCACATGAAGATCAAGGTTTACTATTTCAGCACATCACCTTACGTTTCATGTTTCACTATGAAGGTACCAATTGTTTGTGTGATATCGTATCATTTCCCAGTGGTATTAGCACGGCTTCATGCTCAATCTGGGGGTGGTTTGATGGCATGCAACAACAATATACCAACCAGACATCATCCACAACATTCTTCAATCAATCACTACCCAAACTTCATCACTGCTCCTAGAACACACAAGAACCTGGGAGCAGATTCTTTCCTCCTAACAAGTTTGCTACATTGTGCAGGTTCCAGAGTTAGGCTAACATTATTGAGGCATCAGCATGGAGTGCTATTAGCACCCAAGTACTCAAGAACCTCCAATTTTTATCAATTTTCATGCGCCAATAACAACATTATGCTAAGTGGACACAAACACAATCAAACCTCAATTACAAGATCTCAAGGACTTTAGATACGTTCTATGGATTCTTCAAGATAAATACATGTGTACTCATTCGCGCTACAAGTACAACTGTGCTTCTACGAATACATCAACATATCATCATTTCATAACAATTTAATGCAGTACTGTTCGGCATAACTTATTACCTCTGCTGCTGTAGTTTTGAACATACAGACGGTTTGTTTACGGTCGTATCAATTCCCAGTGGTATTAGCATGTTACCATGCTCATTCTGGGGGTTGTTCGACAACGAACAACATCAATACTTCAGCGAGGCAGCATTAATTTTCTAGCAAACTCATTTGAAGCTTGAAGTTCTGTGCTAGACAACAAGTTCTACGCTCAAATTTCAGTTCGTCAGCACCATATTGAGGATATCCGACAACTAGTGCTTTACGGCATGTGGATTAATACATACCTATTCCATTGGATTGCAACAAATGGTGCCTGGTGAGAGCATTGTTTGTGCTACATGGAATTGTTTGCAATTGGTGTGTGGATTTATTGTCGTCGACAAAAATTGGATGTTTCAAATTAATTGCTTTGTAATTTTCATTTATCATTACGCTACTCCTACATTGTATTTGGTAACAATAGCCATCGGTTTTATTTTATTGTTTTTACTTGGACAGTGTGTACCTTTGACCCAGTTTGGGAATTATTATATATAACACCTACTAGGTGAATAACCTATTGGTATATTTTCTAAAAACTAATTCCATAAAAAAATACTAAGTTATTAATCATAAGTCAAAAGTCGACTCAAACGTCGGCCCCCAGGCCCACATCTCGGAATCTGATAAAAGTCATAAAACCCAAAAGCCCATTCAACCACAAGTTCAACCATACCAAATTTACTAAAATCTGACACCATCACCCAAATCCCCAAATCCCTAGCTTCAAACTCCCAAATTTCACCTTAAAAACACACAAACTAGGTGGGAAATCCAATGGGGATACAAGATTATTGATTAGAAATTAACACAAGTGAATTACCTCAAGAAACACCTCAAAATTCCTCTCAAACATCGCCTAATCCTGAGCTTGAAATGTTAAAAATGAAGAAAAATCGTGAACCCTTGAATTTAAGGTTCTGTCCAGGGGCTCACACCTGCGCTCTGCATGACCGCATTTGTGGTCCCGCTTTTGCGGTCCCGCTTTTGCGGATTTTCATTTGTTTCTGCGAACCTGGACCCCCAGCCCACCTCCGCTTCTGCGGTCTCTCATGCGCAGATGCGCATCCGCACCGCGCCTCTAGGCTTCCTCTCTCATACGCGCACCTGTGATGCCTCTCCGCATCTGCGACCTCGCAGGTGTGCACAAATCCTTCGCACCTATGGAAATCCCTCAGCTCAAGCCAACCTCACTTTTGTGCCACTCCAGCCGCACCTGCGGCATCGCATATGCGGCCAACCCCTCGCAGGTGCGATCACTCCAGAAAACTCTCAGCTTCAGCAATGCACTAAGTCTCATTTTTTATCCGTTAACCATCTGAAATTAACTCGAGGCCCCCCGAGATGTCAACCAAACATACCAACAAGTTCTAAAACACAAAACGAACCTAGTTGAGCCCTCAAATCACCTCAAACAACATCAAAATCATGAATTACACCCCAATTCAAGCCTATTGAAACTGAAACAATTTCAACTTCTACAAACGACTCCGAAACCTATCAAATCACGTTCGATTGACCCCAAATTTTGCAGACAAGTCACAAATGACACCACACACCTACTCCAACTCCCGGAACTCCAATCCAAGCCCGTTAACCACAAAGTCCACTCTCGGTCAAACTTCAAAATTTTTAATTTTCGCCATTTCAAGCCTAAGTCAATTACAGACCTCCAAATCACTATCTGGACACGCTCCTAAGCCCAAAATCAACCAACGGAACTGCCAAAACTCCATTATAGAGTCATTTAATCATAAGTCAATATCTGGTCAACCTTTTCAACATAAGATTCCAACTTTAAGACTAAAACAGCTATAAAGTATAAAATATGCAATAAATGGGGGAAAGGGGCTACAACTCTCAAAATGATCGGCTAGGTCGTTAGAGTTTGATTCTTTAATTTCTCATATTAATATTAGTTTCTATGTTGAGATTATTAAAATATTGGTGTTGAGGTCATTGAATTATTGATTGGTTGTTGGTGCTATTTGTTGGAAGATTCTCATATGATGAGTTGTGTTCAAATACTATTGTTGATGTTAAATTTAATTCCCACCTTGCTTGGTAATGTGTTTTATTTGACTTCTTGGTGAGGAAGAGTGAAATGCATGAAAGGTGTTTTCGTGCTTGTGAGGAAGAGTGAAATGCAAGAAGAGTGTTGTTGTGCATTATTTATATATTGATATTATTGCTTGGGTGAACATGAGGATATGTACGAAGTTTATTTCCTTGCTTGTTATTAGTTATAATGTGAGAATGAGAGAAAAAGCACGAAGGGTGATGGCGTATAATTGTTTTTACATTATAATGTGAGAATCAGAGTAAAAGCTAGAAGGGTGATACTGTGCAATTTTGTTAATTACATTGCTCTTTACTTTGATATTTGGAATGTGGATTTGGCTTTGTGATTTCGTTGTTTACTTTTGAAAGAGGCTTACACAGTGACACCTTACTTTATATTTCCGTTATTATATTTGATTCTTTATATGTTATTTCGTTGCTTCTTGATATATAACTGCACAGGTTTATTATAGGTGTCTTGTCTTAGCCTCGTTACTACCTCGTCGGGATTAGGCTCGGCATTTACTATGGATATTGGGTTGGTTGTACTCATTCTACACTTTTGTACTTCTTGTGCATATCCAGATATGGATACGAGTAGAGTCGTGAGAGTTGCTTAGCAGATACCAGGAAGATGATTCTAAGTAGAGCTGCATTCCGTTTATAGGCCTTGAGTCATCTATTTATTTCTGTTGTACTTTTTCCATTTTTCAGATAGTGTTGTATTTCTTTTAGAACAGTGTATATAGTAAACTTTAGAAGCTGATGTACTTCTGACTCCATGTCTTGGGATGGTTTTGTGTTAAATGTCAGTTTTAGACGTATCATATTTATCTGAGAATTGCTTTTATGCTATGTTATTATTTTGTTATTAGTCATTTATTGATGTTCTTTTGTATTTTACTGTTCTGTGTTGGCTTAACTAGCAAGTGGTGTTATGCACCATCATGACCCCGATTGTTGGGATTCTAGGTCATGACAAGTTGATATCAGAGTTCTAGGTTGCATAGGTCTCATGAGTCATGAGCAAATGTAGTAGAGTCTTGAGGATTGGTATAGAGACGTTTTTGCATATCTTCTAGAGCTATAAAGCTTTAGGAAACTTCGCTTGCTTTCTTTCTCAATCATGTGACTTTGTTCTATCATTAAGTTTGAATCATTCTTCTCTTATTCTCTCACAGAAAGTGAGGACACGTACGTCATCCGTAGTTGATCAAGAGACAGAGCCCTGGGTTGCAGCCACTACTATGGTAGGGGACGAGGCCAAGGTAGAGACAAAGGTAGAGGTAGAGCTCATCCTAGAGCATGCGCAGCGACACCCATTGTCGAGCCTCAGATAGAGCAAGATGAGGAGATCCTTGTTCTAACCGAGCTAATAAGACCAACTCAGGTCCCAGAGTGGTTCATTGCTATCCCAGTGCTTCAGGACACCTTAGTTCGCATGGTTGGTCTCATGGAGAGTGATGGCCGATGTGTTTCTTGTGGCTCTAGCCATTTCTTAAGCTGGGGAAGGATATCAGATACCCTCGACTCATATTCTTGGACAGATGCATCACGGGTATCATACCCCAACAGTTTTAGCAGTTGGGGCGATTCTGCCTATTGTATCTACACAACTTGGGGAGAGACCCGCGATATCAGCTAATGATCTTAAGAGGTTGGATTGGTTCACCAAGTTGTATCCCCCTCACTTTAGTGGTGTACATCCTAAGGACCCCAAGGACTTCTTAGACCGTTGCCATTAGATTTTGCGCAACATGGGTATAGTGGAGTCCAACGGAGTTGATTTCACAGTATTTCAGATGCATGGTTCTACCAAGAAGTCGTGGCAAGTGTACATGCAAGGAAGGCATGCGGGGTCACCTCCTCTCACATGGGCATAGTTCTCATAGTTGTTCTTAAGGAAGTTCATTCCCTTCAATCAAATAGAGGAGTTGCACAGTCAATTTGAGCACCTTCAACAAGGTAAGATGACTGTTACTCACTATGAGACTAGATTTTTGGATCTATCACGCATACAACTATCCTGATCCGTACTGAGAGGGAGAAGGTGCAGAGGTTTTATAAGGGTCTTACCTATGGAATCTCACTTCAGATGGATAGAGAGACATGACTCTGAGATTTCTTTTACTCGGGTAGTGGAGATCGCAATGAGGATCGAGCGCATCAGAGGCCAAGCTAGGGAGACGACCTCTGACAAGAGGCCCCGCCATTTTGGAGGATTCAATGGTGCCTCGTCTGGAGGCAGGGGTTCCTTTGGTAGAGGTCATTTTATCATTCCAATTCAGTTAGCTCTACAAGTCACCCATAGTGCTTCAGGCAGTCACATTGCTTATGGACATCATTCTAAGAAGCTAGCATACAGTGCGCCTCCAGCTCCGGTTAGTGCACCTCCGATATAGAGTTACCGAGGTGGTAATTTAGGTCGACAGTTACTGTTCCAGGTTCAGCAGGCACGTCAGCCAAGGGATTGTTATACATGTGGGAATTTAAGTCACGTCGTGAAGTTTTACCCAAGTCACAGAGCAGTATGCCAAACAGAGTACTCGTGCCATGATTTTGGCACTGATGGCTCGACCACCCCGCTCAACCAGCTAGAGGCGGGGGTCAGGTAGCTCGAGGTGGAGGCCAAACAGTTAGAGATAGAGGCCAATCAGTGAGAGGTCATACCAGAGACGGGGGACGGGTTGGTGAGGTTAGCCCTGTTGTCATACATTTCCAGCCCAGGGCAGAGTCATCCAACGCAGGTAGCAAAGTTATTATATTGGTCTGTCATAGAGATGCTTCCGTGTTTTTTGATCCGGGTTATACATATTCTTGTGTGTCTTTATATTTTACTTTGCATTTGAGTATACCTCATGATTCTCTTGATGTTCATGTTTCTGTGTCTACACCGGTTAGAGATTCTATAGTAGTTGATAGGTTGTATCGATTTTTATGTTGTTACTATTAATGGTTTTGATACAGTAGTTGATATTTTGTTGCTGCATATGGTAGATTTTGAGGTCATTCTTGGTATGGATTGGTTGTTCCCATATCATGCTATCTTGGATTTTCATGCCAAGATTATGACTTTAGTCATGCCGGGGTTGCTTAGATTAGGGTGAAGAGGGACCTGTGGTTACTCCAATAGTAGGGAGGTATCATATTTGAAGTCTCAGTGTATGGTCGAGAAAGGGTTTTTAGCATATTTGACTTATACCCATAATTCTAGTGCAAAGGATCCTTCTATGGATTCGGTACCAGTGGAGAAGGAGTTTTCTGAGATATTTCCTACAGAATTGCCGGGTATGCCACCCGATAGGGATATCGACTTTCGCATTGATTTGGTTCCAGGCACTCAGCCTATTCTATTCCAACATACTGTATGACTCCAGTTGTGTTGAAAATTGAAGGATCGGTTGCAGGATTTTCTTGACAAGGGATTCATAAGACCTAGTATTTCGCCTTGGGGTGCGCCAGTGTTGTTTGTTAAGAAAAAGGACGGGTTGACAGGGATGTGCATAGATTATCGGCAGTTAAAGAAGGTCACTATAAAGAACAAGTATCCTTTGCCTAGGATTTATGATTTATTCAACCAGCTTCAAGGTGCCAAGGAATTTTCCAAGAGTGGTTTGAGATATGACTACCATCAGGTGAAGATTACGACATCGGATGTTCCTAAGATAGTTGTTAGGACTCGATATGGTTATTACGAGTTCTTGGTAATGTCATTTGGCTTTACTAATGCTCTAGCGGCCTTCATGGATTTGATGAACCAAGTGTTCAAGCCTTATTTGGATTCCTACGTGATTATCTTCATTGATGATATTTTGGTTTACTCTAGCTATAGAGAGGAGCATGAGAATATACAGATTGTACTTCAGACCTTGAAGGATCTTCAGCTATATGACATGTTTTCAAAGTGTGAGTTTTGGTTAGACTCGGTTGCCTTTTTAGGTCATGTTGTATCTTCCGAGGGTATCAAGGTGGATCCTAAAAAGATAGAGGCAGTAGTTCAAAACTGGCCTAAACCTACTTCACCTATAGAGATTCGGAGGTTTTTGGGTTTGGTGGGTTACTATTGCTGGCTCGTGGAAGGGTTTTCATCTATCTCATCCCCATTGACCAATTTGACCCAAAAGGGTTCTCTTTTTAGATGGTCCGACGAGTGTGAGAAGAGATTTCAAAAGCTCAAGACTGTCTTGACTAAAGCTCCAGTATTGGTATTACCCAAAGGTTCGGGATCTTACATTATGTATCGTGATGCATTGCGTATTGGACTTGGCGCGGTATTGATGCAGGATGGCAAGGCGATTGCCTACGTGTATCGTTGGTTGAAGGTCCTTGAGAAGAATTACCCTATGCATGATTTGGAGCTAGCAGCCATTGTTCACGAGCTCAATATTTGGAGGCACTATCTATACAGCGTTCCATGCGAGGTCGACACTGACCATTGGAGTCTGCACTATCTGTTTAAATAGAAGGACCTTAATCTGAGGCAATAGAGATGGTTGACGTTATTGAAGGACTATGATATCATCATATTATATCATCTGGGGAAGGCCAATGTAGTGGTCAATGCCTTGACTAGGAAGGCAGAGAGTATGGGCAGTTTGGCAGAGTCATCATTGTTGGAGCACATCAAAGCTCGCTAGTTTGATTATCCTCACTTGTTGGTGTTGAAAGACACGATGCAACGGGGTGGTGCTAAGAAGCTTGTGATTGGGGATGATATTGTTATGTGGCTTCAGGGCCGGATTTGTGTCCTAAATATTGATGGGTTGAGAAAGTTGATCCTTGAGGAGGCTCATAGTCCACGGTATTCCATTCACCCAGGTGTCACAAAGATGTATCGTGACTTGAAGTAGCACTATTGGTGGCAGAGGATGAAGAAAGACATTGATGGACGTGCCTATCAATGTTTGAATTGTCAACAGGTGAAGTATGAACATCAAAAATCGGGTGTGTTGACTCAGAGACTGGTGATGCAAGAGTAGGAATGGGAGCGCATCACTATGGACTTTGTGACAGACTTACCATGGACCTTGAGGAAGTATGAATTGTTTGGGTTATTATGGACCAGTTGACTAAGTCCGCACACTTCATTCTGGTGATGACATCCAACTCTTCAGAGTGGTTGGATCAGATTTATATCTGGGAGATTATCCGCTTGTACGGTGTGCCCAATTCTATTATTTCAAACTGGGGCACGTAGCTCATTTCACATTTTTGGAGAGTTCTGTAGTGTGAGCTGGGCACGGGAGTCGACCTGAGTATCGAGTTTCATCCTCATAAGGACGGACAATCCAAGTGGACCATTCAGATTGTGAAGGACATGTTGCAGGCATGCTCTATGGATTTTAGGGGTCAGTGGGACCAGTTTCTACCTCTAGCAGAGTTCACCTACAACAACAGCTATCAGTCGAGCATCTAGATGGATCCGTATGAGGCCTTATATGGGAGGCGATGTCATTCTCCGGTTGGTTGGTTTGAGCCCGGTGAGGCTAGGTTGTTGGGTACGAACTTGGTTTGTGATGCTTTGGAGAAGGTGAAAATTATTCAGGAGCGGCTTCGTACAACTCAGTCCAGGCAAAGGATTTATGCATATCGGAAGGTTCGAAATATGTCTTACATGGAATGTGAGAAGGTTCTTCTCTGAGTGTCGTCTATAAAGGGCGTGAAGTGATTTGGGAAGAAGGGCAAGTTGAGTCCGAGGTTTATTGGCCAGTTTGAGATCTTGGAGAAAGTTAGGGAGGTTGCTTATAGGCTTGCATTGCCTCCTAGACTAGTAGGGGTACATCCTGTATTTCACATATCCATACATCAGAAGTACCATAAAGATAGGTCACATATTTCAAACTTCAGGAAGGTGCAACTTGATGAGAATTTGGCCTATGCGGGAGAGCCAGTGGCTATTCTAGACCAACAGGTTCAGAAATTGAGATCTAAAAATATTCCTTCTGTAACTGTGTGTTGGAGAGCTCAGCCGATTGAGGAGGCTACTTGGGAGTCCAAGTCTGATATGAGGAGTAGATACCCGAGCCGTTTTTCCAGTTCAGGTACATTTCCATGTTCGTTCGAGTACGAACATTTCTTTTAGAGGTGGAGAATGTAACGATCTGATAGGTCATTTTTAATACTAGCTCCCTTTTCTTGTGTTTTGGGACTTTTCATAGCTCAATATGAGGATTTATAACTTGCGTGCGTGATCCGTGTCGATTTTCAGAAAGTTTATATGTGAAATTTTAAAGAACATATGATTTTTGACTTTAAATATTCCTATAGTTGACCATGGTCACCGTTTTTGGTAAACAACCCGGGATCAGTATTTTGATGATTCCGGTAAGTTTTTATGATGAGTTTGGACATGTACACATGTTTAGTTTGGGTCTCGGGTGACACGGAGGTGTTTCTGCGTATTATGTGAAAAATTGGAAAATTTAAGTTTTAAGCTTGAAAATCTTGAGTTTTAATGATTGATTCTTTATAGTTGATATTATTTTGAAGGTTTGAGCTTGCGAACGCATTTGCGTGATATTATTATACTTGTATGAATGTCCGGATTGAAACAGGGTCTCGGATGAGTTTCAGATGAGTTGCGGACTTTTTGCACAACTGATGGAAAATCTAGTGTGGTCAGTCTGCAAGTCTCGCAAATGCGAAGACCTGTTTGCAAATGCAAGCTTTGCTTTTGCGAAGTCAGACTTGCATTTACGAAGGGAATGGAATAGGGCAGTTTGTTTTTGCGAAAGGATGGCCGCAATTGCGAGATGGTGGTGCATCGCATTTGCGGTTAGGGGCTAGGTTGGATAGCTTTGCAAATGTGAAGACTGAATCGCTTTTGCGATAGGTGGATACTTCACAAATACGATGTTTTGGTCGCAATTGCAACAAATGAAGTGCCCATTGCAATTACGAATAAAAGTTTGCAATTGTGATATTTGCAACTAGGTAAATTGTGGGGTTTTTGGGACTTAGCTCATTTTATACAATATTTGAACCCTAGACTCCATAGGGGCGAGCTTTGGAGAGCAATTTCTTCCCAAATTCATAGATTAGTAATCTGAACTTGTTTTTGTTCAATTTCAATTACTTTTTCATGAATTACTTCATCAAATCTAAGAATTTAAAAGTAGAAATTGAGGTTTGGAGTAGAATTTAGGGATTTTGTAAAAATTAAGATTTAGACCTCAAATTGAGGTTAGATTTCGAAACAAATCAAATATCTAGGCTTGGGTGAATGGGTTATCGGGATTTAGTCTTAATTTCAGATTTCGACCACGTGGGCATGGGTTGACTTTTTCAATTATGTTAAAAATTGAACCTTTTTCATTTGAGGGTAGTTTTTAAAGCTTGTTTTGACTTGTTTGAATAATATCTGACTAGATTAGATTGGTTTAGAGGCTTGTTCTAAAGAAAAAGCCGTGTTGGATTGTTGATTGTGTTTCGAAAAGAGGTAAGTGTCTAGTTTAACCTTGATTTGAGGGAAATATGGTAGAATTGAGTCTATTTCCTATGTGATCTATGTGTTGGGGGCAGTGTATATGTAAGATGACGGGTGTATATACATTGACTATAGGATAAGCATACGGGTAGAATTAGCCTTATTTGTATATTATATCTTCCATGCTTTAGATAGATTATTTAATTCTTTAATTTCTCCTATTTATGTTATTTTCTATGTTGAGATTATTGAGATATTGGTGTTGAGATTGTTGAATAGTTAATTGGTTGTTGGTACTATTTGTTGGAAGATTCTCATATGACAAGTTGTTTTCAAATACTATTGTTGATATTGAATTTTCTTCTCACCTTGCTTGGTAATGTGTTGTATGTGATTGCTTGGTGAGGAAGAGTAAAATGCACGAATGGTGTTGTCGTGCTTTTGAGGAAGAGTGAAATGCACGAAGAGTGTTGTCGTACCTTACTTATATATTGATATTATTGCTTGAGTGAACGTGAGGATATGCACAAAGGGTGTTTCCGTGCTTGTTGTTATTTTATAATGTGAGAATGAGAGTAAAAGCATGAAAGGTGATGTCGTGCAGTTGTTTTTACATTATAATATGAGGATGAGAGTAAAAGCACGAAGGGTGATGCTGTACAATTTTATTGATTTCAATGCTCTTTACTTTGATATTTGAAATGTAAAGTTGGCTTTGTGGTTTAATTATTTACTTTTGAAAGAGGCTTACACAGTGACACCTTACTTTATATTTCTATTTTATGCTTTTTTATTTGTGTACTTGTTATCCCTTTAACTTGTCATTATCCGTTGTTATATTTGATTCTTTATAGGTGTCTTTTCCTAGCCTCGTTACTACCTTGTCGGGGTTAAGCTCGACACTTGCTAAGTATATTGGGTCAGTTATACCCATACTATACTTCTGTACTTCTTGTGCAGATACAGATATCGGTACCAGAAGAGTCCAGCGAGGTGCTTTACAGATACTGTGCAGGTGATTCGAGGTAGAGATGCATTTCATTCGTAGGCCTTGAGTCATCTTCTTATTTCTATTGTATTATTTTCATTTTTTGGACAGTGTTGTATTTATTTCAGAATAGTATATGTAGTAAACTCTAGAAGCTCATGTACTTGTGACTCCACGCCTTGGTATAGTTTGTGTTAGATGTTGGTTTTAGACTTATCGTGATTATTTAATAATTGATTTTATGCTATATTATTATTCTACTATTAGTCATTTATTGCAGTTCTTTTTTATTTTACTGTTGTGTGTTGGCTTTCTTAGCAAGCGGCATTAGACGCCATCATGACCCCGATTGATTGGAATTCTAGGTCGTGACATGTGGTGTTTTGACACAAGTGCAGTGTCTCACTATAATGTCTCTTCTGTAAAAATCATTAATCTATGAATTATAAAATTTCAACCCATAGTTAGTCTGAAGACGCTTAACGTTTCTTCTTATCTGCCTCTCAAACCTCCATTGAACAGATATTAGAAATGCTTCATGTTTTTCTTTCAAAAAATACAATCTAACTATTCTAAAGTAATCTCAATCAAAGTCAGAAAATATCTAGCACCACTCTTAGAAGAAACTCTGTTTGGATCCCACAAGTCCGAATGTATAGTCTAACTTGTCTCTAGCCTTGTACTTTACCTTCTTGTTGAACTTCATCCTTGTCTATTCACATAAGACATACGCTTACAAAAATTAAAATCTTAATATTTAAACCTATTTAGAAAATTCTATTTTCTCAACAAAGACAATCACTTATCACTCATATGACCAAGCCACAAGTGGTACAATTGAGACTAATTCAGATTATTCTTTCCAAATGCTACAACACCTTCCCCTTCAACTATACTAGCCCGAAGATAATACGGTTTAGAATGCAGCTTACCTTTAATGAGTACATGGAGCCTTCATACACTTTAAGTGTTCCATTCTCGGAGTGAGAGATAAACCATTTATCATCAAAGTCGAAAGAGATATCAAATTCTTTTTCATCCGAGGAACATGCCAATACTCAATGTTTCTGATAATTTATGGAACATTCTCAATATGATGTTACCAATTTCCTCTATCAATAATGGATTACTGGTTTCTGGTGTTACCTACATCTATTTTTGTGTAGACATATGTGAAACATTGCACCAGAATCAAGAACCAAACATTCTGCCCATGACTAGAACTCATGGTACAAACTTGCCATGCATAGTTATTATCATCAGAATTATTACCAATTTCAATAATATTTGCAGAGTTATCTTTTTCTACTTACCTCTTTTCTCTTTTATAGTGACCTGCTTCCTGTACTTATAGCAGTTTATCTTCCTTGGTTGAGACTTCAATCTGGCAGTAAAATTTTTTCTATTAAAGTCTTTATGTTATGTTTTTCCCCCTACTCACAAGATTCTCGCTCTCAGTTATGCTTTCTAGAAAACTCTCTTTTTACTCCTTAGATTTTAGTGACTAATATCATCAAGTGAAATATTATTTTTTTCATATAGAAGCATATCAACAAAAGTATCGTAAGACGATGGTAAAAAATATAACATGATCGAACACTAGTTCTCACTCTTAATTTTAACGTGTACGTTCTTCAGGTCCATTATAATTGAATTAAACTCATCAAGTAGAAGCAGTTTGTCAGTGATTTTTTAGAATGCAGATGTACAATCTTCTAGCTTCTTTCATGCAGTAGATGTAAAAGTTTCTTCAGTAATTTTTCAAAGAATACTATCTGTAACGTTCATGAAGATCATACTTCAAGCCCTCTTCTTCATGTCTACCTTCTTCGACTCTTTCATCTCTTCAAAACAATTCACATCAATTGCCTTGCATAACCCTTGTAACATCAAGGGCGATTTCATCCTAGTCTTTTATAGACTGAAACTAGATCCCCAATCGAATTTCTCTACTTCAAACTTTGTTGAAAATGATGAAGACATCTTAACTCTAGATTATGTGTAAGAATTTGAGCCTAGCCTTGGTACCAATTATTATAACAAATCTTGATTAACTAACACACAATCACACACAAAGCAAATAGAGAAGGAAAAAATAACACAAGAATTTAATAAAGTTTGGCTAAGTCAAATCCATGGGCAGAAGCAAAGAGAGTTTTTCACTATGAATAAGAAGAATAGACATTATAACCACTATATATAGATCCCATGTATTCCTAAACCTACAAGAGAAAAGTTTTTCTAATCCTACAAGGACAATATATTTTTCTTTTTCAAATTTATTCGAACAATGGATTTCCTAAAGATAAAAAAGGACAGCCTAGTGCATGAAGCATCCCGCATTCACATAGGGAGTGTGATGTAGGCAGTCGACCCTAATACACACATCAGTGGATAATTTCACGATTCAAACCAGTGACATATAGGTCACACGGAGATAACTTTACTATTGTCTTATCATCTAATCGAGAATTTTAACACTATTTTAAAAAATTATACGGTGCATGTAACGATCCGGACGATCGTTTTATATATTTTAGCCATGTTATCCTATTTGATGCTTTTCATATACTTATTTTGTGACTTTGAGGATGGTTAGTTTGGTTTCGTGGAAGGTTTGTAGTGAATTAGAACACTTAGTTCCAAGGTTGGATGCTTAAGTTATAAGAGTTAACCAAACCAAGGTTGGATGCTTAAGTTATAAGAGTTAACCAAAGTTTGGTTTTTATGTAAATGACTCCAGAATAGTATTTTGATGGTTCCAATAGATCCGTATGATAATTTTGGACCTAGGCATATGTCCGGATTTGGATTTTGAGGTTCCTAGGCTGATTTGGCTCTAATTGGCAAAAATTAAACATTTAAAGGTTAGGAAAGTTCATAGGTTTGACCAGGAGTTGTTTTTGTCACTATCGAGGTTGGATTGTTGTTCCAGAAGTTGGGATAGATTCGATATGTCATTTGGAACTTGTGCGTAAAATCTGGGCTCATTTTGAATTGGTTTGATAGGAATCAGATGCTTGGGTGTGAATATTGAATTTCTTGTTTTAAGGCTTGCATGATGCGTTTCAGTAGTCGATTCGTGTCTTTAGATGTTATTTTGATGTTTGAGTTTGCGAGCAAGTTCGTACGATGTTTATGCACTTGTATGGATGTTCGGTGAGGAGCCCAAGGGGCTCGAAGAAGTTTCAGAATGATTTCAGAGCTTTTATTGATGAGGCTTCAGTTTGCTGGTGCTATAGACCTCGCATTTGCGAGGGTCCGTAACTGTGGATTCCTCATCGAATTTATGATGGTTGGTTGTCTAGGGAGGACCTCACAATTGCGAGATATATGGTTGCATTTGCGGTATTGGCTGGCAGGCAGGGACTTTGCAATTGCAAAGTGGGTTTCGCATTTGCGACATCTACTGGGGCAGACTAGGTTCGCAATTGCGTGCCTAGGGTCGCAAATGCGACATCTACGACTCGTTATTAGCTGAGCATTTCTGGACTTAAACTCATTTTATCATATTTTGAGTCCTAGACTTGGAGTGGGCGATTTTTTAAGAGGATTTTCACACAAGGCAAGAGGGTAAGTGATTTCTGCTTAATTTCAACATTATATCTTGTTTACCCAAGGATTATTACATACTCATTCCATTTTAATTTATGTGAATTTATTTCCTTTTTCGTCTGTGCCAAAAAGAATGACCCCTTTGCATATTTGGAAATTATTTACCTTTATGTAATGATTTATAACCACACAAAATATATATGCCTCATTTTACACCATAAGTTCAAAAATCTTTTCTTTTTCTTAAACTCCGAGCCAGTCGAATAGGTTCGCATAAATTGAAATGGAGGTAGTATAGATTATGGGATTTGAGGGTGAAATTTAGGGATTTTGACTATGGTTTTGGAGGGTGAAAAATAGAAATTTAAACCCCAATTCAGAGTCGGATTTGGCTGAAATTTGTATATTTGGACTCATATTCGAATGGGTAGTCGAGATTTGTGACTTTGGTCGGGTTCCTGGAAGTAGGCCCGAGTTGATTTTTTGAAACTTGATAAAGATGCGAGCTTTATTACTTGGAATCGATTTCTATAGCCGTGCTTGATGTTATTCAGTTGTTTACTAGATTTGAGTCATTTGGAGATTGATTCGCATGGGAAGAGCTTTTTGGAGTATTGATTCACGCGCTTTATGGTAAGTAACATGTTTAAATTTGGTTTGAGGATAATTTTCCCATCAACAATGATATTTGAGATATGCTGGGGGTGACGCACGTGGTAAGTAATTGGCATATGTGTGTATAGCGGGGTTATTCATGATTCGGGTAGATCTTAGGCTATTATGTGCCTTATGTTACTATTATGCCCCGTTATATCCATATTATCTCTACTTGTATGACTCCTTGAGCTATTATTCATTCTAGAAATCATGTCTAGACGATGTGGTTATCTGTTTGAAACATGATATGTATATTCTTGGTATATTTTGGTACGCTACATCCAATGCATCCTCGACTTCAACTCTACCCACTGGCTTAGTTTTTATCACTACCCACCATGCGGACTTATT
Source organism: Nicotiana tomentosiformis (assembly GCF_000390325.3). NCBI lineage: Eukaryota > Viridiplantae > Streptophyta > Magnoliopsida > Solanales > Solanaceae > Nicotiana > Nicotiana tomentosiformis. The sequence goes on from NC_090812.1 coordinate 119,873,658, forward strand.
CTTGTGCAAAATATAAGGTGCATAATTCACTTGTTTCACATTTTGTGCAATAGTAATGGGTCATAGAGTCTATACTTCCCCGTGTGCTTTATTTCAACAATTTTGTACTGAGGATGCACCTTCGTACCTCTATTTGGTGTTGGATCATACCACTTACACCGAAAGAGTATCAATTTTTTCTTCGGCCAACCCACTTTATACTCAAGTTCTATGATCTCTTGAAGCACGCCATAATAATCAATATCCCCATCGGCTTTCACACTCACACCACTATTATTTATTTTCTTACCCTTAGACCATTCTTCTGTATGAAACTTGTACCCATTGATACAATAGTTAGACATCTTTCTAACTCTAGGATCATCTCCCCAAGCTATATCTTGAAAGAATTGGTCATTTACGTCATTAACGAGATTATAAACCTATAAAGGGTAAAATAATTTAGAATTATTTAAATACATATAACTTATTATAATTTACCGTTAATAAGACCATGTTAAATATTAAGTAATACTTACAAATTCTTTAAACCATTCTGAAAACTTAGGATAAATAAGCTCTTGCCCATATGTACCCACAAATCAACTGTCCGGCAAAATAAAAAATGTCATTAGTTAAAACGATGATAAATCTTTAATATATGTTGGTAATATAAATTTATACTTACTTATAGTAAGGTTGGACCTCTGGGCAATTCAAAAGCACATGTGTTGTAGCTGACTTTAGTTCCATCTCACTCAAAAGTGGTTTTGTACAACGTTTTGGACCACCTTTACCTGGTTGTTGAATATGGAAAATGGTGGATACAAAGGACCATTGCCTCTATTGCCATGCCGATCAGGTCTACTTCTCAAACATGGCACATCATATGAAAAATAATATGAACAAAAATAAGAAGTTTCTCTAGCCACATATGCCTCACAAATCGTTCCCTCAATCTTAGATCTATTTTTGACAATCCGCTTACATTTGCCAATAATCCTGTATATTAGCATTATTTTTAGATGGAATAATATTAAAATGAATCACATAAGGATTAATGATTAAAATTCATTAATTACCTCTCAAATGGATACATCTATCTGTATTGAACTGACCATCCAAGCCATGCCTCTTGTGCAAGGTGAATTGGAAGATGATCCATCACCTCAAAAAAAACAAGAGGAAAATTTTTTGCCAACTTGTTTAAAGTTACGCGAATGTTACTCGCCATATATGTTAGGTTTTCCACCCTCAAGGTGCTAGAATACAACTCCTTGAAAAATAAGATTACATTTGTGATGGGATTCCATATTATATCGGTAATGCATTAAATGGAACAGGCATCAAAGATTCCATGAAAATGTGTGGCTTTTCATAGACGTCAACTTTCCTTCTTTCATGTCAATACACCTAGACAGGTTTGATGCATACCCATTAGGCATACTCAAATTATTAACCCAATCATAAATCTCTCTTCTTTCCTCCAAGGTGAATGTAAAGCTGGCCTTGGGTTTCTGAATCTTGTTATTCAAATATGTCAGGTACAACTCACTTCGCCTACAATATTCCTTTAAGTCCATCCTAGCCTTCAAGTTATCCTTTGTCTTGTTGTTTACATCCATCACAGTATTAAACAAGTTGTCAAAAAAGATTTCTCGATATGCATGACATCAAGATTATGCCGAAGAAGGTTGTGCTTCCAATAAGGTAACTCCCAGAATATGCTCTGTTTAGTCCAGTTGTATGTAACACCATAACCAGGTATCTTATTAGACAAGGGATATTCTGTTACCTTAGGTAGATCCCTAACTCTGTTCCAAATCTCTTCTGGAGACAAGACGGACGGTGGCTCCTCATAATCAGTTTTGTTCTTCATAAATGTACTAGTAATTCTCCTGAACTCATGATCCATTAGCAAGAAGCGGCGATGGCAGTCAAACCATGTGTTCTTACCTCCATATTTCAAAGTGAATGCCTTTGTATCTTCCATACAAGTCGGGCAAGCTAACTTTCCGGAAATCGACCACCCGGACAATATTCCATAAGCAGAAAAATCATTTATAGTCCACATCAAAGCAGCACGCAATCTGAAGTTTTGCTTAGTTGATACATCATATGTTTCGACGCCTTGATGCCACAATAACTTCAACTCATCAATCAAAGGCTGCATGTAAACATCAATCAACTTTTTTGGATTGCGTGGACCTGGAACAATACAAGTTAGAAACAAATATGGACTTGTCATACATAACTCAGGTAGAAGATTATACAGCGTAACAAACACCAGCCAACATGAATATGGTACAGTAGATACTGCAAATGGAGTGAATCCATCAGCGCATAATCCCAACCTAATGTCTCTTGATTCACTAGAAAAGTTCGAAAACACCCTATCGAAATGCTTCCATGCTTCTCCATCTGAAGGATGACATAGAACATAATCTGGCCTTTTATGCTCATAATGCCATCTCATATGAAGAGCGGAGCTCATTGATACATACAACACCTTTAACCTTGGTATAAGGGGTAAGCAATGCATCGCCTTCACCGGGATCTTCCCAACTTGGAAACTGATTTTTTTGCCATGTAGAAATCTTTGGGTAGGTCAATGTTACTCGGATTAAGTTCATTCATAAGCCCAATGATAGAATTCATGCCCGATTGATAAATAGAACTATCCGACTTAATCTGAATTAATTGAACAGCAACGGACAATTTGGAATGCACTGAGCCTTCATATAACGGACAACTAGCTTCCTCTAACTCTTTGAATAACTTCTTAGCCTCATCATTTGGTTTAGATTGATTCCCCGAGAACATCTCAAAGGCGTCCCTCATCATGACATTAAATATAGAATTTTCAACATTATTCTCCACTACGAGACCACCCTCCTCACCACCAAAAGAATTATGAAATTCAACATCATTTACGCTAAGATTCTCCCAATGAGCAGTCCACAAATGATAATTTTCCAAAAATCTCTTTTTAAAAAGATGACATGTAACAATATCTTCTCCCAATAACTTAGCACACTTGCATTTCATACAAGGGCACCTAATCGTTCCTTCACTACGAAAATCATCAAGTGTCCTTGCCTTAGCAATAAATCCAACAACCCATTCTTTAAAATCACCTCTTAACCCCCACACGATTAGGATGATTCCTATTATACATCCATCTACAATGCGCAAATGCCATCTACACAAAGAAAAAAAAACTAGAAGTTGACATATTTGTTTTATTTATACTAATTACTAAGTTATATTCTCCCAAAGGTTATCTAAATAGTTTAATTATATATTTTACTGTAATACTTGGGTGGTTTCAATATTAATAGGTATATTAAACTATTGTAAGACAAAAAAAAAGTCCTAAAACATATAAATTAATCTAATTTATTTCAAATTAGCATATGATAGTGCTCTAATACTTAATTGACAACATTTTTTTCATTTTTTTACAATAATAAATAATATAATTAACACATAGATAGGGCATAGAGAATTTCCAAACGAAAAGCCGAAACAGAGAAGTATTAGCACCTAAGTTGTTTCTTAACTAACCTAACTTGAATGTATAAAAATTCTAACTCTTTAAACTATTGTTCAACTCTAACAGAGAAGTATTAGCACTTAAGATATTTTTTATATAAACAAGAATTCCATAATTGTAGAAAGTACCCAAATTATTCTAATTTGTTTCTTGAATTACTATTGGATACATACGAGTATACTAGCCATTGTCACAAGAACATCTAACTAAAAAGAAAAAAAATAGCTAATTAATCTAAACAAGCAATGTTTTAACAAGTCACTATATACATACTATATTGCAAAAACTATAGCTATTTATCCATACTATATTGCAAATTATACAGCTAATTTATACATATTATATTGCTAAATTAATGCAAAAAACAAAATTACCTGTAAAAAGGACTATCGGATCTACTGCCGGAGGTGAGAAGTTATTGTCGGACAACCACCAAAAGGGAGAAGAGCCGTTTGATTCACTGCAACTAAAACGAGTTAAACAAATTGGGGAAAACATTAGGGGGAGAGGGGAGTCGGTGATAAGTAGAGATTTTGACTATTTATTTGCACCTTTTTACTTTTGTTTTAGTTCGAAAGTATTGATTTTTATTCTTGAAACTAATGAAAGTGTGAAAATTACAGGAATATTGGAAGTTTGGTCTCCAATGATGAAATCCGACTCAAAAAGAGTATTCTGCATCACAAGGCAAGAAGGGGCACAGAACTTAAGAAGTGCGGTCCGCAAAAGAAAGTACGGACCATAGAATTTCATTTGCGGCCGCAAAACAAGTGAAAGAACCCAACAAAAATCTAGCTAATGTGCGGACCGCACATGAATTGTTTGGCGGCAGAAAAAGGTTTGCACTGACAAATGATTCAAAGTTCGGAGAGTTTTCAAAAGACCAAGACCTGAAGCCTTGCTGAAGTGCGGACCACACAAGAATTGTGCGACCGCAGAAGATGCTTTGAGACGCAATCCAGAATCGTGCGGCTACAGAATTCAAGACCTAGCTAAAGAAATCTGCGGACCGCACATGGAATTGTGCGGCAGCAGAACCTCCCGAAAAGCATTTTTGTCAACGAATTTTGGGCCACTATAAATAGACGAGTTTCACATTATTAGGTCAAGTTTCGAAGTTTGAAATGTTGTAACTGTTATATTTTGCCATTTTAGGAAGTTTGTGATTATTTTAAGTCTTAAACATCATATTTTATTATTTTAATCCTAGATTATGGGTAAGGCTCTTTGTGATGTTGCAACCATAAAACTCACTTTCCGGGTTGGTGAAGAAAAAGTGGTATTCCATATGTGTAAGTCTATGTGGCAACCAAATAGCAATGAGGTGTGTTCTTTTGTGGACTTGGTGACCGATGTTATTGTTGATGAAACAAGTGCTACAATCAATGTTGGTGATATGTTGGAGGTCATCTTGCTCAACTTTGATGATGACGAGATGGATGGATTCATCGAATGTGTGAGCTCTTTGCAAGGAATGGGGTCGTACAACTATGCACCCCAGAAATTGTCCTTGGATCTTGAAGATAGGACAACTCCTCCTACAAAGTCTTCTATTGAAGAGCCTACTACCTTTGAGTTGAAGCCATTGCCTCCACATCTTCGGTATGAATTTCTTGGTCCTTGTTCTACTTTACCGGTTATTCTTTCCTCTGGTTTGACTAACATGCAGGTAGATTCCACATTGGCGGTGCTACAAAAGAAGAAGAAGGCTATTGGGTGGACCTTGGCGGATATTCGAGGGATAAGCCCCGCCTTTTGCATGCATAAGATCAAGTTGGAGAATGATGCCAAACCATCTATTGAACATCAAAGGAGACTCAATGAGGCTATGTAAGAAGTTATCAAGAAGGAGATTATCAAGTGGTTGGATTTCGGGGTTGTCTACCCCATCTCTGATAGTTCATGGACTTCTCCGGTTCAGTGTGTCCCAAACAAGGGGCATGACGGTGGTCACCAATGACAAGAATGAGTTGATTCCTATTAGAACGGTGACTGGTTGGAGGGTGTGTATAGACTATCGCAAGCTCAACAAAGTCACAAGGAAGGATCACTTTCTACTTCCTTTCTTATATCAAATGCTCGATAGATTGGTCGGACATGCTTGATGGGTACTCGAGCTACAATAAAATTCTCATTACTCTGAAAAATCAAGAGAAAACAACCTTTACATGTCCCTATGGTACTTTTGCTTTCAAGCGGATGCCATTTGGTTTGTGCAATACACCGGCGACTTTTCAAAGGTGTATGATGGCTATTTTCACGGGCATGGTGGAGGACTACCTTAAAGTTTTCATGGATGACTTCTCGGTGGTTGGAGATTATTTTGATGATTGTCTTGCAAATTTGGACAAAGTGTTGTCTAGATGTGAAGAAACAAATTTGGTGCTCAATTAGAAGAAATGCCATTTCATGGTCGAGGAAGGTATTGTCCTTGGCTACAAAATCTCAAGGAATGGAATTGAAGTTGGCAAGGCAAAGATTGAGGTGATTTCTAAGCTTCCACCCCCTACTTCGGTAAAGGGTGTGTTTCTTAGGCCATGCGGGTTTTTACCGGCGCTTCATCAAAGACTTCTCTAAGGTGGTGAACCCGTTGTGCAAACTTCTTAAGAAGGATGCTAAGTTTAATTTCAATGATGATTGCATGAGATCTTTTGAATTGTTGAAGCTCAAGTTGACAACTACTCCCATCATCACCGCTCCATATTGGAGTGTGCCTTTTGAACTCATGTGTGATGCAAGTGACGTAGCGGTTGGGGCCGTTTTGGGGGCAACGCATCAACAAGATTTTTCGTCCAGTCTATTATGCTAGTAAGATCATGAATAGTGCCTAAGTCAACTATACCTTTATGGAGAAAGAGCTCCTTACTATTGTGTTTGCAATTGAGAAGTTTCGCCCGTACTTTATGGGTGCAAAACACATTATCCACACGGATCATGTGGCGCTTTGTTATCTTATGAGCAAAAAGGACTCCAAAGCTCGGTTGATGAGATGGGTGCTCTTGTTACAAGAATTTGATATTGACATCCAAGATAGAAAAGGTAGTGAAAACCAAGTGGGGGACCACTTGTCTCGTTTGGAGGAGGAGGAGGGGAGGCCGCATGATGGACTTGAAATCAATGACTCCTTCCCCGATGAGAAACACTTGGCTATTTCAATGAAAGAGGTTCTATGGTTCGCGAACTTAGCAAATTTTCTTATGTGTGGAATTATTCCGGATGAGTTCTCTTCAAGCAAAAGGAAGAAGTAAAATGGGATTGTCAAGATTATTATTGTCAAGATTATTAGCAAATTTGCATGGATGGGGTGATTAGAAGATGTGTACCGGAAGAAGAGCAAGGTGAAATTATTGAGGCTTGTCATTCTTCGTCATATGATGGTCATCATGGTGGAGCAAGAACGTAGGCCAAAGTACTTGGTTGCAGTTTCTATTGGCCTACTCTTTACAAAGATGTTATTTAACTAGTGAAAGGATGTGATGAATGTCAACGGGCTGGTGGAATCTTAAAGAAAAATGAAATTCCTCTCTCAACCATTTTGGAGATTGATATTTCTGATGTGTGGGGTATTGACTTCATGAGCCCTTTTGTGAGTTCTTGTGGAAATACCTACATCTTGGTCGTGGTGGATTATGTGTCCAAATGGGTTGAGGCCGTTGCTTTACCCAACAAATGTGGCGAGAAGTGTGGTGGCTTTCTTTGAAGAAGAATATTTTCACAAGGTTTGGTACTCCACGTGCAATTATAAGCGATGGGGGGTCATATTTTTGCAACAAGGCTTTCCAACTTTACTTAACAAGTATGTTATTACTCACAAGGTCACGACTCCCTATCACCCACAAGCTAGTGGGCAAGTGGAAGTCTCCAACCGGGAGATAAAGAGTATCTTGTCCAAAACAGTGAATGCTAATCGGACGGATCGGTCCAAGAAGCATGATGATGCATTATGGGCCTATCGGACGACTTACAAAACACCTATCGGAATGTCGCCATACCGGTTAGTGTTTGGAAAAGCTTGTCATCTTCTGATGGAACTAGAGCATAAGGCCATGTGGGCTATAAAGAAGTTAAACCTTGATTGGGATGTAGCCGCTAACTTGAGGGTTTCACATTTGAATGAATTGGATAAGTTCTGGTACCATGCTTATGCCAGTTCGTCCTTGTACAAAGAAAATATGAAATATCTTAATGACAAATACATTTGGAACAAAGAGTTCAAGGTGGGCGATCTTGTATTGTTGTTTAACTCAAGGTTAAGGATATTTTCCAGAAAGCTAAAATCCAAGTGGAGTGGTCTTTTTGAAATTGTGGGTGTGACACCTTTTAGTGCATTAGACTTGAAGAACAAAAACAATGAAGTATTCTAAGTCAATGGTCAGCGGGTGAAGCACTACTTGGGCAAGTTTGGAGAAAGCCACGTGGTGGCAGTCCTTCACTTCATTTGAGGGTTTTCTGCATCATGCCGCGACGTTAAATCGGGCACTTCTTGGGAGGCAACCCGTGTTTCTTTTTCTTTTTCTTTTATAGTTAGGTGTTATTTATGTTCTAACTTGATTTGAAGTGTGCTACAGGGATGAGTGTGACTTATAAGAATTGTGGACGAAAATATGGCTAAATGTTCAAGAGAGTGCGGACCACACTTTATTTGAGTGACCGCATATTTTTGTATGCCATAGCAGATGAGCATTGCGGCCACACATTTCTCTTGCGGACAGCACATTTGAAATGTCAAAAATACCAACTCTCTGAAGTTTAAGCTTGTCAGTGCGGAGGTCAATCTACGACCGCACGCGAAATCTGCGGCCGCACAAGCAAATGTGCGGACCGCAAATGGAACTTTGTGATGAAGCTCCCATGTTAAAGAGTGTGGACTGCACATGAAAATGTGTTGCCGCACGTCTTTGATCCCTTCTCAAATTGAATGACATAAATAGAACACTAGGGATCCTTTTACCCTTTTCCCACTTTGAACGAAACATTGTTCCCCTACAAAACTTTCTTGGAGATTTTAATTGTCCACACACACATCCACCTAGATTACTTACTCAGTGCATTCACTCTATCTGGTATGCTTTAATTTCATGTTAATTTTATGTTAGTTTAATTTGTAGATTTTTTTCATTCTTTTTAGGCCATCCATTATTAGAGTTTCATTGTGTGTCCATGTGGGGTAGATCTGAACTGGGTTAACTTGATACATGCTTTACTGGGACTAGGTTAGTGAAATTTCATAATTTTACAATGTTGCCATGCCTATTTGTGCAAGAAATTGAAAAAACTTAGACTAAAAAAGTTGTATGTTCGTAATTGTTTGAATTCTGCGACCGCACTTGAATTGTGCGGTCCATAGATATGGAGTTTTTAACACTTATTTGAGGAAGGAATCTGCGGCCGCAAGTCAAATTGTACGGACCGCAAATTTCCTCTTGCGGTCGCAGATTGACCATTTCTCTGTCATAAGAGAATTTACAATTTTGGGACTCATAAGTGTGGCCGCAATCTCAAATGTGCAGACCGCACTTCCCTTATGCGGCTGCACAACAAAAATGTGCGGACCACGAGTTGCCATCTGCGGACGCAGGTCAAATTGTGCGGACCGCAGATCCCTCATCCTGCAGGCATGACTCAACTGCACAACCCTACTGTGTCCAATTGTTTCTCCCTTACCTACATGTCTCCCGCATGTGTTTGAACAATGAATTGCAACTAACAAGCTCCTCTGTTTGATACGGACAATGGTTCGATCAAGAGACCGAGGCGACACTTCAAAGGGGAGAGGTGAATCTTCTCGGGGTCGTGGCAAAAGTGCTTGCCCCTTGGCCAGCCCAAGACAATAAGAAAGAAAACAACAGTTGGCTGAGGGAGAGGTGTAGACCTCTCTGAGTCTAGCTCCTATGTCCCGTCTAAGGAGGTGTCAGAGGGCAACTCAGACTCTGTTTAGGAAGAGCAGACGGCCACTCACTCGAGGCCGAATGGGAGATACCAGCTCAGGGATGAGTCGTCTTCATCTTACAGCACCTCTGAGGGATCGGAGAGTGCTAGTCGGGCTTCTGAGCCATCAGCTACACCAGTCCCTAAGGCACAGGTTACACATGACGTCCCTGATGATGGTAGAGGGAGAAATGCTACAACTACAGGGCTTGAAAGATCAAAGAAGAAATAGGTTTGGGAGGATCATTTTTTCAGCTTGACCGCCTTTACCAGTTTCCGTATGTAGTGGCCAGTGAGGTCGCTAACTCTTGAGCGAAAGTTTCTGTTGAAGGATTTGGAGAAATACAACCCAGCTATATTGAGACAGTTCAGGGCACAAAAGGGATGGATGTTGTTCACCGAGAGAGTGGAGGATTCAAAAGAATACCCCGTCCTTGAATTCTATGCCAATGTGGCTCATATAAAGAAAGGGACGATGGTGACCAAAGTACGCAACCTCAAGGTGAGGTTTGATCAGCATACTCTAAATGCGTATTTGAGCTTCGAAGATGTTGAGCTGAAGGAGTATCTGGAGAAGTGCGCACTGAAGGAGGAAGTCTGAACTTGGTTGGCTGAGATTCTAGCACCACCAGGGCCACCACCATAATAGATTACTGCTGGGGTTCCCATTCAGCGGAGTACTTTGAACTTTGAGGATAAAGGGTGGCAGACCTTTGTTTGTAGCAGGTTAGATCCATGCCATAATGAGACTCACCTTCCAATCTCTCGGGCAATGCTTGTGGCTTCCATCATGGTCGGTTACTTAATCAATGTGGGTGTCGTGATGTCGGTCAACATTTCAGTGATGGCACAGCATGACAGCTCGGCCTACCCTTATCCCAACACTATCACAGAGTACCTTACAGATGGAAATGTAGAGCCGAGAGATTTTGACACCAAGGTGAAGCCTAAAAAGCCATTCTATTGGTATTCTCTAATGAATGTGAGCAACCCAAAGAATAAAGCCCCGCCTTCTACCACCACAGGACAGTCTGATGAGCCAATAGTGGTAGCTTTTGAGGTAGCTGATCTTCTATCCACCTCTGCTGAGCCTTCTACCAGTGCCACTGCTATGCCTCCACCATTATCTTCAGATCCTACCACAGCCCCTAGAGTTGCTCTAAAGCCAGTGTCCGTGCCCACAGTTCCCCTATCTGCTTTGCGAGTCTCCTAGACATTGGCGAGTCTCAACAACTGGATGTAGACAGCTACTTCTAAGTTGTCTGACTTGTCTAGTACTGTTGTAGTGCAGTCCACTTCTCAGGCACCACATGCTCCTTCTCACATTGATGAGACACTAAAGAAGATTTTGGAGAACTAGAAGATGATCATGGATACTTTGATACAACACAGGTCAGTGATTAAGGAGCTGGTAAAGGAAGTAAAGAAGATGAGGAAGCCCTAGGTCAGCAAGAAATCAGTGGACAAGCTCCGGCGGGAGGTGACTAGACTTGTTATATCCGGAGATCTTCCTTTTGATATGTTGCTTGACCCGCACCAGTCCACCCCAGATCCTTCAGTACCATCTGTACCGGTAGCACCAGCTGGCCAGTCGGACGAGCCAGAGCTTGCTGCCGACATTGCTGAGGTAGTGCGTGCGATGTTCAACAACCCATCCACGCCTAGATTTGATGATGATGAGATTCAGCTGGCTGACCCTGAGGGAGATGACATTGATGGGGACACTGAGATATCTAAGGATCCTTAGGGAGTTTTCTTCACCATCGCCTCTTTTACTCTTATTTTGCTAAGCATTGGGGACAATGCTTACTTTTATTCGGGGAGGGGGGTGGAGTTTATTTGACACATTGATACACTTTGATACATTTTGTCTATAATAATTTGATAATACTCTTTATTTTCTTATTTTTATTTATCTAGCATTTCTCTCTTCTCTTATGTATATTTATCCCTCTTTCATAGTTTGTCTTATTAGCTTCTTTATTTTTTCCATATTAGCTCTTGTTTTGTTAAGTAGCTTCTTTTTATCCTTTAGTGGATAATAAGCCTTTGATTTTCTTAACGCCACGGTTCTTTCCAAAGGCAGTTTTTGTGTGAACCGGGTGCCTCATCCCAGCGATAGAAGACGTGACAACCTTCTTAAGAGAATGAGTATGTTTTTCTGTTTAGGTAATAATAGTAGTAGTAATGAATAAAAAGACTTAATCAAGTCATTCTCGAAGAGTTAATCATGATTCAATTGGTACCAACACACTTAACTACGTGCTTATGGTTAGAGATAAGGTTTTTGAAAGAAATAGCTCTAGTTAGTGACTTTGTGACTCTTGAGTTGACTTTTGTAATCATCGAGTGGTTTGATTGGACCATAGTGATCTTTAAATTTGAATGTGGTCGTTGTAGACTCTCGACTCTATCCACTTTTACGATCTAGTTGCGTGATGGGTGAGATGAATATGTTGATAGTCCAAGTATCCGTGCAAAGGGTCTAGAACTTGCCCCGAATATGTTTCAAGGCGAAATCCTAAGTTTTGCTTGGTTTGAGGGGTGATTGTAGGCTTTCCTTGGCCCGTTTGAGCTTTCTATTTCCAACCAGTGTCGTTATCCCTAGTCAACCCCTTTGAGCCACTAGTCTTTCTCGTTTGATGACCATGTTATAAGTCTTGACCCATTTTGTCGTGACCATCTCTTGGCACCCGAACTTTCCTTAACACTCTTGTGAAACAAGTGGTTTAAAACATAAGTTTGGGGGAGAGATGAGGAATTTGAAAAAGGTATCAAGGCACAAAAAGAGAAAAGAAATGATCTCTATGAAAAGAGAAGGCAAAAAAAAGAAAAGAACAAAAAGAAAAATACAAAATGTGAATAAGTAGAAGGGTTGATGGATTCAAAAAGAGGTAATGATCCCTATCATGAGGAATCAAAAAGGGAGAAAAAGAATAAAATGAACAAGAAAGAGTGATGTTAAGTCTCTCTAGTCCCCAATGAAAAGAAAATGCCTCTAAGAATTGGTAATTTGAGCCAAGAAATGAAAATGTGGAGTGCTTAAGGAAAGGTGTAACCACTTACCCATATGGTACCCTACCCTAATCCAAAAGCCTTCATTATAACCCGAAAGAAGTCCTACTTGATTTCGAACCAAGTGAGCTTACATTAGTGGCGATCTACATGGGGGGAAAGCCTATAGTACTTGAAGCCGTACTTGTGACATTCTCTTGTGAGAAATGAGTGGACCTTTCATGAATCTTAAGATTGAGTGTTAATTTCTTAAGTGAGCTTGGCAAATGGAAAGTAGAGGAGGAAGAGTTTGGAGTCCATCATGACCTACGTGATAGAACAAGAGTCCTTGATGAGTAAAGTCAATTCTTGAAGCTCAAATGTCATATTAGAACTGTATGTGTATGAATATTTGACTTGTCACCTTGTTGATAATGCATGAGTAGTGTGGGTAATTGTTGGTCCCAACTGATGTGTGAATAGCTCACCTTTGAATCGCTGAAATGACCCTTAACTCTAAGAAGGTGGGAGCTAATTTATTTGCTTGGGGACAAGCAAAGACTTAAGTTTGAGGGGTTGATAAGTGGGGATTTGGACTACTTATTAACACCTTTTTACTTTTGTTTTAGTCTGAAAGTATTGATTTATATTCTCGAAACTAATGAAAAAGTGCCAATTGCAGGAATGTTGGAAGTTTGGTTTCCAAAGATGAAATCCGACTCAAAAAGGAGTATTCTGAATCACAAGGAAAGAAGGGGCGCATAACTTAAGAAGTGTGGTCCGCAGAAGAAAGTGCGGACCGCAGAATTCCATCTACGGCCAAAGGACAAGTGAAAGAACCCAACAGAATTCTAGCTAATCTACGGACCGCACATGAAGTATGCGGTCGAAGAACAAGGTTTGCACTGACAAATGATTCAAAGTTCAGAGAGTGTGCAAAAGACCAAGACCTGAAGCCTTGTTGAAGTGCGGACCGCGCAAGAATCGTGCGGCTGTAGAAGATGCTTTACAACCGCAATCCAGAATTGTGCGACTGCAGAATTCAATACCTGCTAGCTGAAGAAATCTACGGACCGCACATGGAATTGTGCAGCCACAAAACCTCCCGAAGGGCATTTTTGTCAGCGAATTTTGGGCCACTATAAATAGACGAGTTTCATAATTTTAGGTCAAGTTTCAAAGTTTGAGCTGTTGTAACTGTTACATTTTTCCATTTTAGGAAGTTTGTGATTATTTTAGGTCTTAAACATCATATTTTATTATTTTAATCTTAGATTATGAGTTTAATTAGCATTTCTTCTTTGTTTTCTTCATTTCTCAATATGAGTAGCTAGATTCTTACTAAGGTTGTGACCTAACCCTAGTGTGTAAACCTTATGGGTATTTAATTTAATGTTTGTTTATAATTGGGTGTTGATTATTTAACTTAGTTTATGCTTCAATTTTAGAATTAATGGTTGCAAATATTAATTCATGCCTTTTTGACTTGGTCTCTACTTGAGAAAGAGGGACCTAGTCTAGGATAACTTGACTAACAAGGAATTGGGCTAATTCAGGATTTGATTAGTCTAATTAAAGGGTTCAAACTAGAGATAGTGAGAACCCAACTTGAGCTCATATGAACTATTTAGTTTGATATCCATTTGGGCTTGAGAAAGCCAAATTGGGCAAAATTACTCTTTGACCGAGAGGTATTGAGTGGGTAATATAGAGTTGAGAGCTATAATACACCCCAATCAATAAAATAAATGTTAATGTATTTAACCCATTACGTGAACATCTAAGTTATGGTCACATCCCTAGGCTTTTTAAATATTTAGAAAAATACCAAAAATAATCATTCGCTTTTAGTTTCTTTTCTTGGCTTGTAATAGCAAGAGTAAAATTAAAATTAGAAATCAAAACCTTTTGTTGGAAGCATAATTTAGTTACTCCATTCGCTCTCGTCAGGTGTATACTCCTAACACCCATAGAAACTTCCTGTGGAAATCGACTCCGACTCTTGTTGGGTACTATTCTTCCAACGACCGTTTTCACTCACTATTGAGTGCGGATTGGACGTGGATCAGTCGGCTGGACGGGGGAAAGAGAGCGGGAGAAGGAGAGGGAGAGTGAGAGAGAGGGAATTTGTTTTAATTACCTTGTATACAGAAGAAATAGAGCGGGTGGGGGCAAAAGATGAGAAGGGAGGAGAAGGAAAAAAATTAGAGAAGAAAGAAGAAAGAAGAAAAATTGGGTGGATGGCTGTATAAAAATAGATTTGCGACCGAATCGGTCGCAGTTTAAAATTTAAAATTTTTAAATAGCGATCTATTCGGTCGCAAATTCGTTGACCAGTCAGACCTCGTTTTTGTTGCAAATTTCGGACCAAATCGATCGAAATATTTATATTTTTTTTAATTTCTGCGACCGATTCGATCGGAAACCCTAAAAACTATATTCGCGGTATTTTCCGCATAATTGAATGACAGAAAGAGTCGCAATTTGGAGCCAAATTTTTTTAAAAATATTAACATGTATTTTTAATAACATTTTCGATCGAATCGGTCGGAAATTGTGACTGCATTAAATCGGTCGGAATCTACACTATTTTTAGTAGTGTTGATTGTAGTCATATTCTCAGTCATGATATTACATCCACGTATTATATCTTTGTCTCTGTGCATTCTTTATATGTTATCTCACTTGCTGTTGATGCCCTTATATGTGTGACACTGTTTGAGTAGAGTATTATGAAATGTAAGTATTTGTGACTTAAGTGGTTGTTGACAGAGCTTGGGCCGTAGAGTCGATTTGGTATCGACTATAAGGTAACGCATGCACCAGGCCCCATATTGGGCTAAGTGATATTGATTATTGACTTAAATCTAATCAGCAATTGGGCAAGGACCCGCCCTTCCAGAGTCAGGTAATAACCATGTGCATAGTCACATGGGTCATATATGTGCTTGGTGAGGACTTTTGTCAGGTACTCGTATAGTGCTGAGTGTTGATGTGTGAGTTGAATGAAGGACAATTGTGTCAGGCACTATATTCGTGCTGATATTTGGTATACTTGAGGATTTAATTGTGGTATAGTTGATTCTAGTATGTATACTTGTCATGCAGGTACCGGGTTATGTTTTTCCTCCTTCATGATTATTGGTACTTGATGTCTATGGTTGATGTGTTGAACTTGAAATTCACCTTTAAATTGATAAAATCATGTTTAGGCTATATATGTGAAAGAATTTATGGCTTATGGTGTATTTGGTGTGAAGAAAAATATTTTTGGGAATTATTTTTCTAATTTTCTCATATTTGGTTGGCTTAAATGCTTTAGAAAATATTTTTCTTCATACCAAGCACACCCTTAATTGTTGTTCTTGAAATGCATGCCTATTTTCCTTCTATTTGTGAAAAGTTTAAATTTGCTTTGCTTGAGCTACTTTTCTTATTGTTATTACTCTGTTATTATTATAATTGGTTATTGAAAATGGGTACTGGACTTTGCCAAGCTCTCACTTCTTTCAACCTGAGGTTAGACTTCTTACTTATTTAGTACATACCACACTTTACACTATATGTGCAGATCAAACTATTGCCGAGAGAGGTGATTACTAGCGAGAGGCACCAGTATCAGATCTTGGAGATTTCGAGATAGTTGCTGATTCCATTCACATGCCTTGAAGTCCCTTTTTCCTTTGTTTATGTTATTATTGTTCTATTTTTTCAGACAATTATGTATTTTGGATCAAACTATTTAGGATTCTGTAGCGCGTATGCACTTACTTATGCTAGATCGTGGATGGTTTTTAGTTGTAATATTGCTTTTGGCTTCGGTTAATTATGATTATTCCGTTGTTAGGATTATTTAATTATGTTATTTGAGTTATTGATGTTATTTGATTGTTGACTTAACTAGCGAGTAATGTTAGGTGCCGCTACGACTTCGATTAGAGTTTTGAGTCGTGACAGTGCATGAACATGAAAAAGCCATTAGACAATTGCTATTGACAGAATCGAGAAAGTGCTCAAATACATCAACTAAAAAAAAAAAAGCAAAGAAAATAACAAAAATAATCCCTTATGTTTGACGATGATTTAAATATATCTTGAGCAATTTTCATCTTTAAATCATCAAAAGTCATGAGCACTTTTGTTCGTAAAATTTTAATAAATTTTGACTGTTTAATTAATAAGAACTGTAATACGTTATTTAAAATATCAAAGAAGTCTTGTCAAATCCTAGAATCTGCAACAAACACTATGCTAGATACTTAGATATTAGAAATCGACAAAAAATAACAGAAATTGTACGTCAAAGAACTGCACCGAATACTAGAAATAAATCAAAAATACAAAACTGCAAACATTACAGCTTAGATTTGGGTTTCTGTTAAATTTTTTCTTCACAATTCTTGTTAAGTGTAACAACTAAAGTTTGTTAAGTATTTAACAAAAATAAAAAGTATTCAGTTTTAAAAAACTTAAATGGACAAAACTGCCTAGGAGTATATTTAAGAAACTACTTAATCGTACCTCAAACATAAGAAGCCATTTTTGTCATTTCTAAGGATGAACCACTTACAAGTACGATCTCATACAATAATATACTCTTATTATGTCTGTTATATATCTCATTGATTAGGAAAAACAAATCGCATAACAAGAACTCGTGATTATTATTGTAAAGTTGTTTGACAACATGCTATAATACTAAAACGCAATATTAGGAGGATAAGCTATTTTAAAATTCAATCAAAATCATAGTAACAAAACTAATACACTATTTATTAGAGTAAGTTTTCCTATTCTTATTGTTATTATCTCAAAGCCAAAGGAAGTGGTTCGAAAATATAACGAAAGATTGCTATACAGTGAGTTCTACATGAGCATATTTGACTCTGCAGCAAATACTTCTGTAGCAGCTGAACAATCTTGGGTGCCAAGTTTTGTCTCGAAATTCAAGCAAAAACTGGATTCAGTACAGTTTGTAACTGATGCTTCCCTTAGAAACAGAAAAAGAAATGCAATAATTTTGCACCCATTAAGGCCTAAAGCAAACCATATTTTCTTGAAACCCAAGTCATAATAACAAATCCAACCATTGCCCTTCTCCAATATTCTGGTTCAATCTGATCTGTCAGTCCTCTAAAAGAGTACACGTTTTCAATATCAATCCAAAAGTATCCATTCCCCAAATCCAAATCCAAGCATTTGATCGTTCTTTAATCTTACCAAACTCTTTCTTTCTATGTCTGGACCTTTCGAATTTCGAAGAGGCAACATCCCAACTCTCACACACACACACACACTAAGTGGGCGTTTGGACATAAGAATTGTAAAATTTTAAAATTTTAAAAATTAGAGATGTGTTTGGATATATATATAATTTTAGATTATTTTTGAATTTTTATGAGTGATTTGAGCGAAAATTTTAAAAAATAACTTTTTTGAATTTTTTAAATTTTTAAAAATTTTCAAAATTCATGCTCAAGTGAAAATTAAAAATTTTATAACCAAACACAGATTTCGAAAAAAAATAAAAAAATCCATATATCCAAACAGGCTCTAAACCAAACCAAACATACGATGAGCCTTCCAATTAATTTTACTTCCACGTTCCATTCTCGTGCTAAAGTATTCTTCACACACTCGTAAATTACGTGGCGCAATCACACCAGTACGCATAACTAGCCATATGCGACAAAGAATAATCTTGTGGTGCTCTTGGATATGCCCTCACTGTCTTCTGCGATACGCCCCCAGGACTCAGTCCCTTTAAAAACACATGAAAAGCTAAAGGGGCAGTCCAATCTTTTTGCTTTTTAACT
Source organism: Nicotiana tomentosiformis (assembly GCF_000390325.3). Lineage (NCBI taxonomy): Eukaryota > Viridiplantae > Streptophyta > Magnoliopsida > Solanales > Solanaceae > Nicotiana > Nicotiana tomentosiformis. Next base: position 119,891,931 of record NC_090812.1, read on the forward strand.
AGTTAAAAAATAACTCACATTCTTTTTCTCTGCTACCATTCGAATATTCGCTTTTTAGTTCCTCGGTATTATACCTTTTATTATTATTTCTCCAAACCTATAATATTCGCACCTTCTAGTTCTTTCACAACCCTTTATAAACCAAACCTCCATCATCTCTCTCAAAATACAGATTCTCTCTCTAAATAAAGTTTTTTGCACTTAGAAATTTTGAAGAAAAAAATGCAAGCTTATGGTAGAATGAAGAGAGTAACTGACCCGCTTGACGACAAAGTGAAGGCTCGGATCATTGGGCGTGACCAGCAGGAACTCGGTTACCTCAGCAGCGGAAGCGAACACAGCGCCCACGCCGATGATGATGCTTCCTGTAGCTTTTCTACTCTCATATTTGGTTTGCCTGATGATGTGGCGGCCGAAAATATGTCGTCGGAGAATGATTCAGACTCCGACGACGGAGATGTGTCAATGTACGAGTCGACGGACGTGATTGAAGATTTGCCAAAGCCAGTGTTTTATAGCGATCTGGATTTGTTTCGTAATTCGCTGGCGACTAAGATTACTAAGGCACTGGAAATGTTTTCCTTTTCGAAATCGAATAAGCCAATCCTGAGGCGAAATGTAATGACCTATCTTAGGGATTTTGGTTATAATGCCGCTATATGCAAGACGAAATGGGAGAGTTCCGGTGGACTTAAGGCCGGAAACTACGAGTTCCTTGATGTGATCCGATCGGATTCCGGTAACCGGATCACTCGTTACTTTATCGACCTCGATTTTGCGGCGGAGTTCGAGATAGCAAGGCCTACGAATCACTACGAGCGTTTATCGCAATCGTTGCCGAGGGTTTTCGTAGGTAAAAGCGAAGAGTTAAAGAAGATGTTGAAGGTAATGAGCGACGCCGGTAGGCGTTCGCTGAAAAGCAAAGACCTCAGTATTCCTCCGTGGAGAAAACACCGGTTCATGCAGAATAAGTGGTTAGGTGCTTACAAACGGACAACCAACGTTCTCCCGTCGGCAAACTCATCGGCGTTGTTGTCGCCGTCGAAGCAGACTAACGTCGCTAAGTGCCGGTCCGTTGGGTTTAGCGCTGTCGCCGTTAACGGCCGTTTACTCTTTCCCGCGGCAACCCGTACAAGATGATAGCGACATGTGGAAATTACTAATCAATAGTTTTATGATAAAATAGTTTTGTTTATTAGCAATTTGATGAAAATTGTCCTTTTGTGACCATGAAAAGGATAAATATGGTAAGAGCGATATTATCCACATTAGGTATGCGGAAAACGCACATTTGTGTCGACATCTTCTAACTAAAGCTTCGCGTGCTAATAGCCCAATTTTTGAGAACCTTAGGAATTTTGATATGTCAATCCAATGGTCCCAATATTATTGTTGATACCATATATACATTCATCTTCTAACTAAAGCTTCACGTACTAATAGCCCAATTTTGGAGAACCTTAGGAATTTTGATATGTCAATCCAATGGTCCCAATATTATTGTTGATACCATATATACATTGTAGCATGTGCAGTTTCAATTTAAGAGGATGCTCTAGTTTTATGTGGTTACTTCTCAAAAATACATGGTGAATTGTTCCTATTAATATTGTTAATAATTTTATTAATTTAGAAAGTTAATTATATTTGTATCTATAAATGTTAGAATATAAGTGTGGCATGTGGGCCGGTTAGGAACGGGTCCGGTCTGTCCTCAAGCCCAAATGGGCAGTGGGCCTAAACGGTCCTAACCGGATAGGACCGAAATCGTGGGGAGGTGGGCTGGGTAGTGGGCCGGTCCCATAAGCGAGGCCCGCGAGACCGGGACCGGCTGGTAAGTGGGCCAGTTCAAACGGTCCTAAACGGGCCTATCCAGGCCCAACGGCTAAATTTTTTTAAAAAAAAATCTGCCACATTATAGCCGTTATGGCATTTAAAATATGGCTGTTTTACCTACCAAAATAGCCGTTGGCTATTTATAAAATAGCCATTTAACCCTCTCCCCAACTTTATTTTAACCCCAAACTTTTTATAATTATATTTTTTCCCTATTTTCAACTATAAATACCCCATCATTCTTTTATTTTTCTCATAAAATCATCAATCTCTCTCAATTTCTCTCTAATTTTCTTCTATAATTGCTTACTTTATTGTTATAATTTGTACAAAATTGTGAAGTTGGTGAATTGAAGTTTTCAAGTTTTCAACGATAATTAATTTCTAACAAGTTGTTCGTCAATTCGAACTCGTTCCAACTCTTAAGTTTTAATATTATAGTTTTGTTTATTTTATTTACTTTGTATTGCTTGATTAATTAAGATGGCTTATTCCTTAAAAAAATATTTAGTAAAAATAAGGAAAAATCCAAGAGTGGTGAATCTAGTGGCCAATTTGTTCCTCCTCCACTTTCCCCGGCTCCCCGACCCAAACCTGTTATCCGTCCTACACCTCCTATTCTTGATAGCGATAATAGTTTATTACAATTTACCGAGAGTCAATTTTGCTATAATATTACACCCGGTGAACAATTAAACCATGAATATATGAATGCTCTCTATGGTAATCCAACTATTGATGAAAATGATAATGAAGAAATAGATTTTGATGAAACGCACCCGGATGACGATACACCCACTAGTCATGCTCCTGAAGTTAACCCAACGAATAATAATTCAAATGATGCCCCGTTTGACCCTCCTGTTACTGTCCATACTTTTTCTAGACAACCTTCTAAACGGGCAGAAACATCTGTTGTTTGGCCATTTTTTACTCAACTAAGATAAAAAAAAAATAGGGCTAAGTGTAAAATATGTAGCAAAGAGTTAGTTTTTAAATATGTTGAAAGACGGGGGGAGGGAAGTTTGACTAGACACATATTACTACACCCTCAAGATAAAGCTAGATATTTTCGTATGAAAGCGTTGGCCGAGGGGACAAGTGCACCTAGTCAGGCTGACCTTAGTACCGGGTCAAATCAATTTCAACCGGGAATTAACACTGTTGCCGGTGGTATTTTATATTATGATCCAAAAAAAGATCGGGAAGAATTGGTAAAAATGGTTATTGTTATGTGCTTACCCTATAGTTTTTCTTATAACCCTCACTTTGTGCATTATATTAGAAAAGTTTATCATCCTACTTATAAAGGTTTTCCTCGCACAACCGTAAAGCGCGATATTTATAAATATAAACATTAATATGAACAATATTTGCGCTATTTATTTACTCATATAAATTATCGTATTGCTATTACAACTGATATTGATAGAAGTGGTAATGACTGTGATTACCTTACTGTTACCAGTCATTGGATTGATGAGGATTGGATAATGCAAAAGCGCATTATTGCTTATAGAATAATTAATTCACGTCGGCAGTTTATTTCTAGCACAGTTACGGATATTTGTAGATATTTTTATATTAGTGATAAAATAATGTTAGTTTCAATGGATAATGCTACTAGTAACACAAATGTTGTAGCCTTGCTTACCACTACTCTAAGTCTTGCATTTAGTAACATTTTTCATGTTAGATGTATTTGTCATATTTATCATTTAATTATGGGTGATGGTATGCGAATTTTAAATGTTGAAATTGAAAAGGTTAAAATGACTCTTAATTGGCTTTTTTATTCAAACCGTAGAAGTAGACTTAGAGAATATTTTAGAAGATGCGATGAATTTGGCCTAAGAGAAAGAAAGATTCCTAAACCTTGTCCAACTAGATGAAATTACATGTATGAAAGTTTAGTTATTGCATATGAATATAGAAACCCCATAAACTCAACGTTTAATGCTCATGTAAGTGATGATGATGAGCACCTTACAAATGCGGATTGGGCTAATGTTAAATGCTTGTAGATTTTTTAGAAAAATTTTATATTGCTACAAATGAATTTTCTGGGCAATATTATCCTACTATTTCTAATTGTTTAGTTTATATTGCAGAACTTGCAAATTTGTTTGATCATTTTTCAGAGAGTGGGAAAATTTATCAACTTGCTATTGATTCTATGAGAAAAAAGTTTAAAAAATATTTTTTCCCTATTTCCCCTATTTATAGTGTTGCTGCATTGTTAAATCCTACTATGAAGTTAAGAGGTCCTTAATTTTGGTATGAAACTGTTTATAATGGTTTAGCACTTGAAAATGAGGAGTTGTCTAAACTTCTGGACGCAATAGCCTCAATTAAAATAAATGTTCTAACTATTTATAATGTTTATCAAGTTGCATTAGATCATGCTAGAACAAATGTTCCAACTCCTTCTTCTTCTAGTTCTCAATCATCTAAAAGAACTGCAGGAGTAAGAGTACTTAGTACTTGGGTAGGGTTCAGGGGTTCTCAAGGTTCTAGTACTAGTGATTTTTCACAACTAAATGAGTTTGAAGTTTATTTATCACAGAGAATTGAGGAAGTGAATCCCGACGGCTCTTTTAATATTTTGGAATGGTGGAAGGACAAAGAAAAATACTTTCCGATTCTTTCAAGGATGGCCCGGGATATTTTAACTATTCAAGCTTCAACAGTGGCATCAGAGAGCGCTTTCAGTCAAGCAAGATTTCAACTCGGTGATTATAGAGCGTCTATGAGGGAGAGCTTGAAAAAATCAGTACTATTCAGAGATTGGATCCGTTCGGAAAGAAAAAATTTTGGACTTGCTGAATCACAACCGGAGGTAGACGAAGCTTACGAAGAAATACTAGCTGAACTTGCGGAGGAAGCTGCTTCGCCCGGAAGCGGTGATGACCAAGCTTCTTTTTCGCCACCACCAACGAAAATTCCTCCGGACCTTGAAGGATTTATGAAATTTGTAAGAGATACCATGTAACTTATATGAACAAAAATTAATATGTAACTTGTATTTTGACACATCTTGATTAGTTTCTTTTTCTTGTCAATGGTGGTATTAGCACCTTGTTGTGCTCATTCCATAGGGGGGAGGAAGACTAAGAAAGATATTGCCATATTTTTTTAATGTTATAATAAAATTATAACGCATTGCTTTGAATATCTCTTTAAAATATTTTTGTCTTTAAATTTGAATTAAAAAAATTTAGGTCACAATTCTATAATATAATTTACGAGAAATTGCCTTAGATATTGTTATTATCATTTTTTTTCTCTAACTTTTATAAAAAAAATTTAAAAAATAGAAAGTATCCATTGGGTCCACTTAGGCCCGGGACCGGCCCACTTAACCCGGGACCCTTAGTTCGTGATCTCGGACCAGTTCCAACAAAAAGTCCGTAAAGTCCGGAACCACTTAGGCCCGAGCCCGACTCACATGCCACCCTCGTTAGAATATATGAATTATTATTTTAAATTTCGTTTCAGTTTTTCTTACTCTTTCTTTCTTCTTTCGTGTAAAGTTAAATATCACTTGAGGATAAACGGAGAGAGTACATTATTCTACTGTACGCTTTAAATATAGCCCCCATAAAGCAGATATTGATGGGGTTGGCGTGGCACTATCGATATCCTCATTTGATGTGATGGCTGTTTGATAAGTTGAGGACTTGGCCAACTAGAAGATTGCAAAAGTGATTTGCTAATTTGCGCTTTGAGTTTTGGACATTTGCGATTAGCTATACCAGATGATAGCGAGATACGGAAATTACTAAATAAAAAAGTTCAAAGCAAAATAGTGTCATCATTTTCTTCTACTTCCAGATAACTTTGACAAATTAAAATTATTTCTGAATAACTATAATTTATCATTTACTCTAGCTACTTCGCTTTATGTGGTCTTATCTTTTTAATTTGTTCCGAGAAAAATGATTTTTTCCTAAATTTAAAAATGTTTTAATATAAATTTTTTATTTTATTTTTAATAATAAGATTTTATAGCTAAATAAATATTAATATATATATTCATATCACATGTTTCAGAAGCCTTAATTTTTTCTAAACTCTAGGCTGACAAAACATACATAAACAACCTCTTTAAGTTATCATTAACGATCAAACAAACACCTCAATTGACCCATTTACCATTTCGACAGTTCAAGTGGTTATTAAGTATATCAAGTAAACACATGGTTCTGATGTGGCATATGCGTGTTTGCTAGCAAAGTCTTGGGCGCGTGAAGTCATTTTTTCAGCCTAATTTTTTTTTCTTTGAACAAAAATCAAGAAACATTAGAGCATCATAGTAGCTAGCTGAAGCAGGCACAAACTTAGCCTCTCTTCTTCATTTCTTCTTAACTAAACCACCTCAACCCACCATGAAACCACCATAGAGGCCAAGAAACCATCCATTAAAGCTCGAACTAGGTCACCGTAAACCACCAGAAACTGTCACCTTTCACCACAAAACTCTACTGCCCGTAACCTTAGGAGCTCCGCCTAGTTCCATTGACCCAAAATCAGTCCCAAACCCAACTGAAAGAAGCAATAAAAATGTAGCAACAAGAGTTGCGAAAAACTACCAATTGTTTTTCTCAGTAGTCTTGCCGTTCTCATCTCCAGCATAAGAACACAATTTCTCCACCAAATTTTATTTTCATGGCAGAAATTTGAAGGATAATTTTACACCAAAAACAACAAATTAGAGAAAAAAATAATATAAGCCCAAATTCATAATCAAGAAAATAATGGAGAGAAGATTGAAGATTCCAGTAGAATCATTTTTTAGCTTTGCTTGGAGAATAATTTTTCGACGATAGAGGTCGCATAATGAGCTTTTCCGGCGAGGTCCATTAATGATCTCTTAGTGGGTTCTTTATTTGGCTAATTTCTATTGTTTTATATTTGTATGAGTGTTAATTTGTTGGTTGGATTTAAGAAAAAGGGATGGGGGGCACGAATGGCGCAAAGAAGAAGATGAAAGGGAGGGGTAGTGCTGGTCTTGATTAATGTTTTAAAAAAGCATTTTCGGGGCGAGTCTTAGGGCGAGACGCACCAAAAATGCCCCGAGGCGATGGTGTGGGGTGAAAGTCTCAAGAAGCGTACACCCAACAATTCGTAGCGTACGCCGGGGTGTCCGACACGTTCGGGGCTTACGTCCGGGCGTTTGAGGTGTGTTTTTGTAGTGAGGCGTAAGCCCCAAAGTCTTTTTCAAATTAAAATAAAATTTGTTGAATACGTCCTTCATATAATACCCAAATTCTCAAAAGTCATCTTGTAATTACTCAAAAGTTTTAAAAAAGAACTGAAATGTATTAAATTTAAAAGTCAAAATCTTTTTATTGATTGAAGTCCTAATTTATGGTCTTTCCCAATTCTTTATCTGGTTTGCTAGTATGCTAATACCTCCCAAAAGCAATGAATATTCAATTTTTTTTATAAATACAAAGATAACTCCATTCTCCTTCATAGCAGCAAGTTCAAAGTTCAAATTGCATGTTAGTCATCCTTTTTGTTCCTCCATGTAGAAAACTTTATTTTTTTCGACTCAAGTTACTTGTGCTTGTAAGTAGCGTATAATCGATTATTTTGACTAGTTTTTTGTGTGGATGGAGCACATCTATATATATATTTTTCACATATTTATAATTTTTTTCAATGTTTATATAATTTTACCTGTTTATAAATATTTACTGTAATTATATTATTTTATATAATATTAAAAATTAAATACTCATATGGCTTACGCCCCGTGCTTCGGGGCTTACGCCTCGCTGAGGCATATGTAAAACGTCTCGCCTTACGCCTACACCTTTTACACTGGTCTTGATAAAAGTAAAGGAAAGGGGTTTCTCTTTCTTCTTTAGATCTATTTTCTTTTTTGTTAATTATATGTGTCAATTTTTTATTATAATTTACACGTGTCGTTGTTTAATTGGCTCATTTGATACGTCATTGGCAAGTGTATAGCCCACGCATATGGTCTTCTGCACTCGTTTACTTGAAGCGTCTAAATGATAAATGGGTCAATTGAGGTGGCTGTTTGATCGTTCTGGACAACTTAAAGTGGCCGTTGATGTATTTCGCCTTTTATCTTGGTTTACATTTGTTTTTCCAATTAGGAAGTTTAGAGTTTATGAAGTGAGATATTAGAAATAAATGCATAATATTAACAAATTCTTATAATTAGGCAATCTAATATATCTTTCGTTATGGGATGTAGAGAATATTTTAAATTAGAATGTTGTACATTATTTTACGCCTACGATAGGATTAAGTGATGAAGGAATAGGTACGCGGCAAATGCACCTTGTATATACGTTGTCTATTTGTCTATAGCTAAAAGCTTCACGTGCTCACAAGTCACAGAATTGTTATTGACACCTCATAAATAGTATAGTGACAAATCCAGTTTTGTGGATGGTGTGAATTGAAATAATTCATCACATGTATATTTTTATATGCGTCTAAATATTATTTTTGAAAAGCAAAGTTTACGATATCTAAAACAAATTGCAATTTTAAAAAGTATTTGAAACTAGTAAAAACATATATTTATTTTGGTAATAGCAGTGTCACCACCACTTTAAACGGAAGAAGTATTTCCTATTCTGTCTGGGATTGGTAATGCACTAGTTGAAAATTTATTTAAACAATAAAATGTGAAATTTATATAGTTAATGGAAGTTAAATACGACAAGAGAGGGTTCCTCAAGTGGTAACACCCTCCATTTTCATTCCAACGATTGTGAATTCGAGTTACCAAGGAAGCAAAGTGTGCGAAGCTCTTAAGGAGCGATAAAAGCAAATGGAAGTTAAATACTTGAATTGATTATTAATTGAATAAAATAAAATATTTTCAGTAATCGATAGTGTTTGATATTTTGATGCATCACAAAAATTTAGATTGGAGCATATACTAATGTGTTATGTGATAATAATGTAGACAGGACGAAAAGAGAATTAATAGAAGTTAAGGGAGTATCTTAGCAATTATCATTAGTTGGTAGTTAGAGGTTGTTAGAATCTGTTAGAAGTAGTTACAATAGTTCGGTATTAGAGAAGGATTACAACTACTTAAAGAAGAATACTTCCGATTGTAAAGACATTGAAGAAGAAATAATACTACTCTCTTTCTCTTTCACAATCTAAAGTTCATTCTTTGTAAATTGTTCAGGAGCTTTTCTTGCGTTTTGGCTCCTTAGATTTACAGAATTCCTACTCAATCAATTAGGCACATTTTATTTGGTATCAGAGCCTCAACATCCTTGGCCGGAAAACATGCCGGAAGTGACGAGAAACGGCGAGATATGTCGAGAAATTGAAGAAATCAGAGAACAAGTTAAGGCGTTAGGGGAAAAACATGATGATGTGATTGGGGAAATTGGACAGCTAATAGCGGCAATGGCGGCGAGTCACCAAGCTCTGGCACCACCAGTGGCGGTCCCTCCAGCTGCAGCTCACGAGAACGATGGGGAGTATCTTGACAGAGGTAACCCTAATTACAAATACTCTCGAGTAGAATTTCCTAAGTTCAATGGGAATGACTTAGAGGGGTGAATTTATCGCTGTGAACAATTCTTTGAATATGAGGGAACGAGTGAGGAGAAGAAGGTTAGAATAGCAGCTATTAACCTAGAAGGTAGGGCATTGCAATGGCATCGAGCAATGATGAAGGGCCGAGTGGGAAGGGGATTAACCAATTGGAATGACTACCTTAGGGGGTTATACTACAGATTTGGCCATACCTTACATGAGGATCCTATGGCAGAGCTAATTAGCTTGAAACAAACGGGGAATGTGCAGGATTTTTTGGATTCTTTTGATGGGCTATTAAACCAAGTCGAGTTATCTGAGGAATACTCTATCAACTGATTTTTAAAGGGGCTAAAACCAGAAATAGAGGAACAAGTGAGGATGTTATCTCCACGAACTTTAACAAAGGCCTACAACTTAGCCAAGTTAGCTGAACATTCACTGAACTTGCAAAGGAATCAGAGGAATTTTAGACCTTTATTACCAACTCCAACTTCTTTTGGGAATTCAAACCCCAGAGGAAACCTAGAGATTCAGGGAGCTGGGAGTAGCATAAGTGTAGAAGGGAACAGATTCCTTGGTTCAAATGGGAAGTTTGTAGTGAGGGGATCTAGGAAGCTATCCACAGCTAAAATGGATGAAAGGAGAGCCCAGGGGTTGTGTTTTTGGTGCGATGAGAAGTTTGTCCCTGGTCATAATTGCAGGGGAAGGAAGCAAATGTACCTGCTAGAAATAGAAGAGGAGGAGGAAGACTGGGATGTTGCTGAAAAGTTTAGTGAGGAGGAGAATAAAGAGGAATTAGCTCTAAGTCCTCAGATGTCTGTTCATGCACTCGATGGAATAGTGGATTACAGAACAATGAGAGTAAAAGGTGGTGTAAAAGGGAAGATGATACATGTTTTGATAGACACATGATCCACCCATAACTTCATGGACCTGGATGTAGCTAAGAGATTGGGGTGCAAGCTGGAGACTATTCCTCCATTTTCTGTGGCAGTTGCCAATGGCAGCAAGATTCACAGTAGGTACATGAGCAAGGGAATTACATGAAAGATGCAAGGAGTGGAATTCAGAGCTGGCATGTTAGTCATGCCTCTAGGAGGGGCAGATATTGTTTTGGGAATATAGTGGTTAGTCACTCTAGGGGGATATAAAATGAAACTTCAGGCAGTTGAAGATGGAGTTCCAGATTGGGGGAAAAAAGGTGTCACTCAGAGGTAGCTAGCCAGGTGCTCCTAAGTTGTTATACAATCACAAGATGCAAAGGTTACTACACAAATATGGGGAGTTGAGCATGATGATCACAACCTATGTTCAACCAATCAAGGGTGAACTTGCTACTCTGAATTCCCAGCAAGTGTAGGGTTCTGATGACTTGCAGAAGTTACTGAGCAAACACACTGGTCTCTTTGAAGCACCTAGAGCTTTACCTCCTCACAGAAGTCATGATCATAGGATTATACTCAAAGAAGGAACCTCACCTATCAATGTCAGACCTTACAGATATGTTGCTAACCAAAAGGATGAGATAGAAAGAATGATCAAAGAGATGCTGGATTCTGGTGTTATCAAGCCTAGTGTAAGTCCCTATTCCTCACCTATTGTCATGGTCAAAAAGAAAGATGACACTTAGAGACTTTGTATAGATTATAGATAATTAAATAGCTGCACTGTTAAGGACAAATTTCCAATTCCTGTGATAGAGGAACTGCTAGATGAATTAGGAGGGGCAAAGTTTTCTCAAAACTAGACTTAATGTCTGGTTATCACCAGATTAGGATGGTTGACCAAGACATTGAAAATACAACTTTTAGATCTCATAATGGACACTATGAGTTTGTGGTTATGCCCTTTGGCTTAACCAATGTACCTTCCACTTTTCAAAGTTTGATGAACCATATATTCCAACCCTTCCTCAGAAAGTTCATACTTGTGTTCTTTGATGACATTTTAATATACAACTCTTCTTGGTCATCACACTTAGTACACTTAAAACAAGCTTTCAAAATCTTAGAGGATAACAATCTGTTTGTCAAGCTTAGCAAGTGTACATTTGGTTAGACAGAGGTAGAGTACTTGGGCCATATTATCACTCAACAAGGGGTAGCCGCTGACCCAGGGAAGGTGAATGTAATGGTGGAGTGGACTGTGCCCAAAACTGTGAAGGAACTCAGGGGATTTCTGGGTTTAACAGGGTATTATAGGAGGTTTGTAAAGGGGTATGGTGTGATAGCTACACCCCTGAATGATCTCCTAAAAAAAGACAAGTTTGAGTGGTATGAGGCAGCAACTAAAGCATTTGAAGCTCTCAAGATGGCTATGAGTACAACACCAGTGTTGGCACTCCCAAATTTTTCCCAGGAATTCATTATTGAAACTGATGCATGTGGGCATGGAATAAGGGCTGTATTTATGCAAAGGGATCATCCTCTAGCTTATTTGAGCAAGGCTTTGCATGATAAACACCAGCACCTCTCAGTATATGAAAAGGATATGATGGCTATTGTGACTGCAGTGGATAAATGGAGACCATACCTCATTGGTAGGCACTTTCTTATTAAGACAGACCACCAGAGCCTCAAGTATCTTTTAGAACAGAGAGTATCTACTCTCAGCCAATAGAAATGGGTTGCTAAACTTATGGGGTATGACTACAACATCATGTACAAGAAAGAAAAGGAGAATATAGCAGCAGATGCTCTGTCAAGGTTCCCTATGAACATCATTCAACTATTAACTATCTCTAATGTGTCCTCAGACTTTCTTGCAAGAGTGCTATCATCTTACTCAGGAGATCAACATTTACAGCAGTTAGCAACTCAGCTTCATCAGAATGCATTAGCCAATCCTATATATTGGCTAAAAGATGGCATCATATACAGAAAAGGCAAAATAGTGGTTGGACCTGACAAGCTCCTCAGAGATGACATTTTGCATTTCTTTCATGATAGTGCTGTTGGAGGTCATTCAGGGATGGCTTCCACCTTGCACAGAGTTAGTCAAGTCTATTACTGGAAGAAGATGAAGGCATGAGTTTATGAACACATCAAGAGCTGTGACACTTGTCAAAGATGTAAGGATGAGAATGTGAAGTCCCCAGGCCTGTTACAACCCCTGCCCATTCCAGAAAAAGTATGGCAATATATCAGCTTAGACTTTGTTGAGGAGCTACCTAAGTCTCATAACAAGTCAGTAGTATTGGTGGTTGTTGATAGACTCAGTAAATATGCTAACTTTATCTGTTTGGTTCATCTCTACACTGTCTCAATAGTTGCCCAGGCTTTCCTAGAAAACGTGTATAAGTTACATGGGTTGCCTCAAACCATAGTGAGTGATAGAGTCACTATTTTCCTGAGTAAATTCTAGCATGCTCTCTTTGAGGCTCAAGGAGTTCACTTGCACCACTCTACAGCCTATCATCCCTAATCAAATAGGCAAACAAAGGTGGTTAACAAGTGTTTGGAGAGCTATTTGAGATGCATGTGCAATGATAGACCCAAGGATTGGGTGCACTATCTTCCCTTGGTTGAATGGTGGTACAACACTACCTATCACTCTGCTATCAACATGACTCATTTTGAAGTCCTATATGGCCAAAACCACCTCTCCACCTGCCCTATATTCCCCATAGTTCAATGGTGGACCAAGTTGACAAGAGTCTCCAAGCCAGAGAGACTACTATCAGATTACTCAAGCATCACCTCCTGTTGGCTCAATCCCGAATGAAGGCTCAAGATGACAAACATAGAACTCCTAGGAGGTTCAGTGTAGGTGACATGGTCTTTGTGAAGCTTCAACCATACAGGCAAGTTTCCTTGAAAAATCACTCTTATCATAAGCTGAGTCCAAAGTATTTTGGTCCCTTCAAGATCATCAAACGAGTAGGCGCTGTGGCCTATCAGTTGGATCTTTCTCTACAGGTAAAGATTCATCATGCATTCCATGTTTCTCAGTTGAAGTCACAGACTGGTACTGCCCCAGCTATGCCCAATCTGCCTATTTCCCTATCTTCTCATGGGTACATTGTATTGGAGCCTGAAGAGGTTTTGGATAGAAGAGTACTCTCTAAAAACAACAGACAATTTACACAGCTTTTGGTGAAATGGTTCAACTGCCCCACTAAAGATAGCACATGGGTCGACTTACATACCTTGCAACAACTTTTTCCAAACTTTATCCTTGAGGACAAGGACTCTTAAGAGTGGGGAAAGTTGTTATGTGATAATAATGTAGACAGGACGAAAAGAGAATTAATAGATGTTAAGGGGGTATCTTAGTAATTATTATTAGTTGGTAGTTAGAGGTTGTTAGAATCTGTTAGAAGTAGTTACAATAGTTCAGTGTTAGAGAAGGATTACAACTACTTAAAGAAGAATACTTCCGATTGTAAAGACATTGAAGAAGAAATAATACTACTCTCTTTCTCTTTCACAATCTAAAGTTCGTTCTTTGTAAATTGTTCAGGAGCTTTTCTTGCATTTTGGCTCCTTAGATTTACAGAATTCCTACTAAATCAATTAGGCACATTCCATAATGCATTGTAGGATTTAATATAGCCCCACAAAGAAGACATTGATGAGGTTGGCATGGAAGTATATGTTTAGCTTCTTCCTTTCAATGTGATCACTTTTCCTAAGTATATGAAAATTAAAACTGGCCACGCAAGAGATTAGACAAATGGCTGGATAGTTTTGACCTTGCGTTTAAAAAGTGAATTTATTGAGATTGGATAAGAGGATGAACGGATAGGTAAAAGAAAAGAATAGCGGATAACATGGATAGTGTGGAGTATTTTTATTTTCAAGAGATCCGATAAGGCTATATTATTAATTGTCTATTCTACCTTAATATGACATGTTATTCTTTAATTAGTAATGGTCCATCTTGTGGCTATTTTAGAAGGTGAAGGTGCCCCAACTCCAAGTATAGATGGCCTTTGAGAATAAGGCCATTCAACGTCAAGGGCTGGCTCTTTCACTATTTATGTTGGGGTGGGTATTTATACCCTATTTTAGTGACACCTTTTAACTTGTGCCTTTTAAAAAAATAATATATATTGAACTTGTATCCACCTAGTGCTAAATTGCTACTATCCACCTGAGCTTCTACAAAACTAGCATGATCTGTTCCTTCATCTTCATCAGAATTCTCCAAATTTTTCAACGCACTAGCTTCATAAAAAGTTAACAGGATCTGCTCCTTCTTCATCAAAATTCTCAGCATTTGTATATAGGAATTATTTCATATTGTTTCTATAAAAAAAAACTTCATATTTCATATTGTTTATGCATTTGTTCATCAATGAAACTCGAGCGCCATGATACAAATTAGTTAGAATCAGATTTAGTATTATCTGAAGTTTAAAAATTGAAAAAGAATGTGAAATTAAGCTTCACGTTGCAAATTACTTCGAATTTGCTTTCATAATTTCTGAGGTATAATAATTGGCAATGCAGGCCAATCACAAAAAGGGTAAATCTTAATTTTGTATGATTTTGATAGTTCCAACGAATATTTAGTTATTCTAAATTAGAGGCTTCAAAATAATTTGGAAAATCAATTTGAAGTTTTGAAAAATGTGAAACTAACTACAAAAACGTATATCTGAGGTGCATGAATTTTGGCAGAAAATGGCAAAAGCATTCCACCACACAGGGGACTTCAGAATAACTACTTTGAAGTTTCATATTATGTAACCTACAAACTTCACGGGACTTCAGAAAAGACTAGATTGTATATGCCCATTCAATAAATACTTGATTACAGGTGTGGATACGACAACTTGCCTTGTTATAACACTTAGATCATGATAAGAAAACTTGTTATAATTACCTAACAAGTAACATTTGATTCTTTGTTGAAGAAAATTAGTGAAGCAAAACAAATTCATAAGGAGAAGTATGTATTAAAAGTATGGTTTAATATTAGAATAGGGACAAGCAAATGATCTTTGTAAATATAAATGATGAACTTAGAACCTGTATACATTTGCTGAAGCATGATTCAGAATACAATAGTTGCCATTCTGTCGTTGAAACATTAAAAGTAGATCACAACGCTACAGCCGCTTCAAACTCTGGCATATTGCAAAGCTTCCTGGATGTCACGATCCGAAATTCCCACCCTCAGGACCGTAATGGCACCTAACATTTTCACTTGTTAGGCAAGCCAACACTAGAAATAGTTTTTAGCCATTTTAACAAATCAAATTAAATGAGAACCAAGAAACTGAATAAAACTGAAATAGAGTGAGTAAACCAAAATAACAACAATGTATAGATACAATCCCAGAACCGGTGTCACAAGTACACGAGCGACTAGAGTACTATAAATAAAAGTCTGAATGAAAGCATAACTGTCTGAAATAAAGTAAACAACTAGAGTGATGTAGAAGGGGACTTCAGGGTTGCAAACGCCATGCAGGTATACTTCAAGACTCCGTCAGGCACCGTATCCAAGTAATCTACTCACCGCAGCTGGGACCAACTCCAAAATCTGCACAAAAAGAGCAGAGTGTAGTATGAGTACAACCGATCTCATATACTTTATAAGTGCCGAGCCTAACCTCGATGAAGTAGTGACGAGGCTAAGACGGATCACTTACAATAACCTGAACGCAGTATGATAATAATAATAATAATAGAAAAGGAAAACAGGAAAGGTAAGGTAGTCAACTTATGAAAAAGAATTCAACTCTTGTAATCAGAGAACCCGAAATAACCGATCTTATAATTTCATGTAGCAACACTTGAAATCAACACAATGACAACAATGAATACAAAATACACCATCCGTTGCGGCGTGCAACCCGATCCCACCGTACAAACACAATCTTCCCTTATTTCATCATATCAATATCAAGAATAACATATAAAATTCG
This sequence comes from Nicotiana tomentosiformis, assembly GCF_000390325.3. NCBI lineage: Eukaryota > Viridiplantae > Streptophyta > Magnoliopsida > Solanales > Solanaceae > Nicotiana > Nicotiana tomentosiformis. The sequence continues at coordinate 119,908,192 of NC_090812.1, forward strand.
TTGCGGCGCGCAACCTAATCCCACGGTTCAATATCAAAATCCTCCCTTATTTCACCATATCAATAGCATAATCACATATAAAATTCGTTGGGGCGCGTAACCCGATCCCACCATATCATTATCAAATCCTTCCTTATTTTACCATGTCACAACCTTTGCGGCGTGCAACCCGATCCATAAACAAATTCAATAAACGTAATCAATCCAACAACTCAATTCACAAGAATCTCTACAATTAAAGAATATGAAGCAAAGCAATAAAGAAACCCCGTACCAAATCAAAGAATGCTACAATTAATACAAAGTAACAAGACAAGCCAAATATATGACAGTTAAAGTGTACAAGTAAGATAATTAAGGCAAGTAGCAATTAATCATGGAATCATGGAAGGAACGAACATTTCAATATAAGAGTAATTAATGACAAGTAACAAGTTACGGCATAGAAAGCAATTAAAGCATGTAACAATTAAGACATGAATAAGATAATTAATGAAATACGGGAAAGCATGGAAGCAATTATTTTGACGACGTATATACACTCGTCACCTCGCATATACGCCGTTACACATGTAATTCACATAACATATAGCTCAAGGGTTGCTAATTCCCTCAAATCAAGGTTAGACCCAATACTTACCTTGCTCCGCAAGCAAATCAAAGCTCAACCGGGGCCTTTCCTCTAAAATCCACCTCCAACCCAATCGAATCTAAACCAAAATTGACTTAATATTATCAAACAATGCTAGGGAAATCAATTACAATAGATAAAGTAAAGATCTTTACACTTTTCCCAAAAAGTCAACAAAAGTCATCCCCGGGATCGCTTGTCAAAACTCGAGATTCGGACCAAAACACAATTAACCATCATCCCGAGCCCGATTATGTGATTAGTTTCAAAATCTAACCTCAATTTGAGGTCTAAATCTCAATTTTATACCCCCCCAAATTATACCCAAATCCCTAATTTTCTACCATGAAAGAGCGTAGATTAAGTGTAACGACCCGACGGTCATTTTGGAAAGTAGCACCCCATTCGACGACTTAAGGTCGTAATGTGTATTATGACTTGCGTGTGGTTGAGATTGGTTTTCAGATGATTCGAGATTTAATTGAAAGAACAATTCTTATTTTTGAAGTTTAATGAAAAGAGTTGACCGGAGTTTCACCTTTGAGCAAATGACTCTGGAATAGAATTTTGATGATTTCAATAGCTTCGTATGGTGATTTTAGACTTAGGCGTACATCCGAATTTGGATTTGGAGTTCTGTAGGGTAATTTGAAGCATTTCGGCGAAAATTGGAAAGTTGAAGTTTTAGAAGGCTGAGAGGTTTGACTGAGAGTTGACCTTGGTGATATCGGGGTCGGAATGCGATTCCGAGAGTTGGATTAGCTCTGTGATGTCATTTTGAACTTGTGTGCATAATTTGACGTCCTTCCGGGTTGATTTGATATGTTTCGGCACGAATTTTGAAAGTTGGAAGTTCATAAGTTTGATTCGTGGTATGATTCGTAGTTTCTATGTTGTTTGATGTGATTTGAGTCCTCGAGCGGGTCCGTGGTATGTTATGGAACTTGTTAGTATGTTTCGACGGGGTCCTAGGGGCCTCACGTGTGTATCGGATGGGCTACAAGCCATTTCCTTCTATTTTTAGACTGCTTATCTGCTGGTATCTAGTGTCCTTCATCGCGTTCGTGTCAATGCCTTCGCGTTCACGTAGTGTTATCTGGAGGAAGGTAGTATTGTCCTTCACGTTCGCGATCAGAAGCCCGCGATCGCATAGCTTGGAAGATTTTGCCTTCGAGTTAGCAATCCCCCTTCCGCGTTCGCGTAGTGCTCCTTATTTGGGGGAAGTGATGTTCCTTAATCGCGATCGCATGCCTTCTATCATGATCGCGAAGTGTGGCCTTGGTAGATGGTAATCTTTCTCTTCCGAGATCGCATGATTTCATTCGCGATCGCGTAGCATAATTTTGGAGCAGTAGTTATTTCTTCTTTGCGATCATGTCATTTCTTCCGCGATCGCGATGTGCAAACACCTAGGCAGAATATAAAAGTACCCTAATTCGAGAGTTAGACATTTTCACCATATTTTGAGTTGTAGACCTCGGTTTTGAGCGATTTATGGTGGGTTTTTCAAGAAAATCATTGGGGTAAGTGTTCTTCACTCGGAGTGGATTATACTTCATGATTTCATCTTTATTTCTATCATTAAAGTAGTATTTTGAGTTGAGGAAAAATGGGAATTTTTGAAGAAATCTTTCCATATGTAAAATGATGATTTGTAGGACGAATTGATATCGGAATTTGGTAATTCTTGTATGCTTTGACTCTTTATAAAATGGGTGTTCGGATTTTATAATTTTGGTCGAATTCCGAGACGCGGGCCTAGGGGGTTGACTTTTGGATTGACTTTTAGTTCTTGTTAAATATTTAAGCTTTATTATCCGGAATTATTTCCTATGAGTTTTATTTATGATTTGAAGTATTTTGGCTAGATTTGAGCCGCCCGGAGGTTATTTCTCTTGAGAAGGTCATTTTAGAGTAACAATCTAGCTTCTTTGAGGTAAGTATCTTGCCTAACTTTGTGGGGGGAGGGGGGGGGGACTACTCCTTAGGATTTGAGTCTTTAGTGCTAATTGTGTCATGTGAAGCCCGTGTACGTGAGGTGACGAGTACGTACTCGAGCTTATTTGTGGAGATTTGACGTTTAGGACTCTTAGGTTCTTATGTCCATTAGATATGAAGTTGTTTTGTTATGTTAAAACCTCCATTTACGAAATACACCCTTACGTGTCTTAATTGGAATTAATTGCTCCATGTTTTACCCTTATTACCGATTAAACTCTTATGTTCCTTTACCTATGTTATGCTTCTTTTATTGCTATACTATCCTTTTCGTAATTGCTTATCCTTGATTGAAGTTATTATAATCTTTCCCATAATCTACTTATTTGTAATTGGGTTTGTTGAATCTCTTCCGTAATTGCTCAACCCTAATTGAAGTTTTGTTATCCCTCATTATTGTTCACTTACCCTTAATTGGAGTCATCGATTCACGTTATCCCTCTTATCGTTGAATTGTACTTATGTGGAATCATTGCTACACATTATCTCTTCCTTGTTGAGCTATTGCTATGTGGTACCATTATTTCCTGTTGTGTCTTTCCTTGTGAGCTCGTTCTTCCTTCTCTTTGTGTTCTAGAGTTCCTGAGTTGATTTACTTGCCATGTTCTTGTGTATTGTCGTTGTTGCTGTTGTACTCAGTGTTATTGTGGAACGTGATTTCTGCCATGCGATTGTTATTGTGGCACGAGGTTTTTGCCTGCGGTTGTTATTTTGGCACGGGGTTTCTATCGTGTGGTTGTTATTTTGGCACGAGGTTTCTGCCTTGCAGTTGTTATTGTGGCTTGAGGTTTCTGCCATGCGGTCATTATTATTGCACGAGGTTTCTGCCGTGTAGTTATTATTGTTTGCATGAGGTTTCTGCCATCCCGTTGTGATTCATTTTACGATTTGAGACTACGAGGTAGTACCTCGGGAGGGATCTCTTGTCATTTCCCCTTTTTCTATGCACTTGTCTTTGATTGTTGTTTTTCTTAGAATACTACTAATTGGTTTCCTCCATGTTGCTCTATTTGCTTAGTTCCATGTAGCTAATCTTGTTGTGCTTGTCATTGCGTCCACTTCATTGTTGTCTTATTTACACTGTATATTTCTTGGTGATCGTTTCTTATGTGCCATTCCTTATCTCTACTTTTAATTGTGGACTTGAATTGTGGTAGAACACTTGCAGAAGCATATACGTAGATGAATCACCCATATCGGTTTAAGGAGATGAGTCCTGACGTTATTGACCATCAAATGTACTCTTGTCTACTTGCCTTTTGTGTGAGAGTTGTCCTCTTGGCATGTGAGTTGTCCATGCGGTTATGGATTGCAATATGGGCACAAGGTGCCAATTAATTAGGGTTCAAGAATTGGGACCCGTGAGTCATAATTATGAGGTTCAGTACCTCGTGAAAATGCTTTAATACTAGTGCGAGAGCGGTTGTTCTTATTGAGTTGTTGCTGGTTTTCTTTTATTTAGTTTCATTGACTTAGACTGTGTTCAGTTTACTCTACAACATTATTACCTGGCTACTTCCTGTTAAATATTGTTGTTATTAGTGTATCATTGCAAGTATTAATCTGTGATCCTTATCCTGCTTAGCTTTATATTAATATTATTTCCTTTGTTAGGTCACTTTCACACTTGTTTAGGTTGTTTAGTCCGATAGGTGTCTTGACTATCCCTCGTCACTACTCCACCGAGGTTAATCTTGATATTTACTGGGTACCGTTATGGTGTACATATACTACACTTCTGCACATTTTTGTGTAGATCCAGGTGCCTCGATTGTTGTTGATTATTAGTTGGCTGGTCGAGTTGTGGAGACTCAAGGTAAACCTGTCATCGCGTTCGCAGGACTCGGAATCACCTTCTGATATTTTCATTGTACTGTTTAATTCCATCCTAACAGTTGTATTTAGGGATTTTCTAGCAAACTCAGTAGAGCTTATGACTTGTGCTACCAGTGTTGGGAATTGTAAGCTGTGTAATAAGGTTTTTATTTAATATTTATCAATTGTTGGAATTCAGTAAGTGTTAGGCTTACCTAGTCTTAGAGACTAGGTGCTGTCACGACATCCTACGGGGGAAAATTTGGGTCGTGACAAGTTGGTATCAAAGCTCTAGCTTTATAGGTGCTATGAGTCATAAACGAGTTTAGTAGAGTCTTGCGGAATGGTACGGAGACGTCTGTACTTATCTTTGAGAGGCTACGAAACTATTAGGACAGTTTCACTTCTTTCATTCATGTTGTGCGAGTTTATTGATATCGGAGTTTGAACCTTGTTATTCTATTCTCTCATAAATGGTAGGGACATGAGCTGCAGGTACCGACAATACTGCCCCCAGAGCCGGCGTTGCTAGGGGCCGGGGCAGAGGCAGAGGCAGAGACAGAGGTCGAGGAGGAGCACGTGATACAACTAAAGCACCCGTCATAGTAGCCGTTAAGGAGCCTCCAGTAGCTCCTGTTGGGAGAAAGGTACCAGAGGTGCTTGTGGTTAACCCAGGACTTCAGGAGACTTTAACACAGTTCCTGAGCATGTTTGGTACATTAGCTCAGGTGGGAAGTTGATTTCGGTTGCACCAACTACTTCACAGATTGAAGGAGGAGCTCAGACTTCCACCGCATGTACTACAGAGCAGCGAGTCGACATTGGTCAGGTTCCAAGTGTCATGCCGACACAACCTGTTGTCCTAGTTCAGCCTCTGGTTAGAGCAACAACATATGAGGAGTAACATCTTAGACTTGCGAAGTTCAAGAAATATTACCCTCCTACTTTCGGTGGTTTGGCTTCAGAGGATGCACATGGGAGTGCTACTGTATTCTACGCACTATGGGTATTGTGGAGATGAGTGGAGTTGCTTTAACTATATTCCGACTTAAGGGAGCGAAATATCAGTGGTGGCGAGTGTATAACTTGAGTAGTCCGGTCGACACAGCTTCACTTTCATAGGTTCAGTTTTCAGAGGTGTTCTTGAGAGAGTTTGTTCCCCAGAACCTTCAGGATACATGGCGCGTGGAGTTTGAGCAGCTGCTCCAGGGCACTATGTTAGTGTCAGAGTATGCCGCTATATTGAATGAATTGTCCAGACATGCACCTACTTTGGTTTCTACAATTGGAAAGTGAGCCCGCAGGTTCATTGAGGGGCTCAGTCATGGTATCCGGTTCAGCATGGCTCGGGAGTTGGAGTTGGATATTCCATTTCAGCAGGTGTTAGAGCTCGCTCACCGATTAGAGGACACACATGACCAGGAGGGATAAGTCATGTGTGGTCAGGAGATAGAAGACAGGGAGGCTAAAAGGCCTCGTAGACCGGAGAGACCCATTGGTTCCTATTTTGGAGGCACAGTATGGCATGGTAGAGGTTTTGTGGGTCAGCCAATTCAGTTGCACTTCAAGTTTCGCATAGTGCTTCAGGTACCCATAGGTCTCGAGGTACCTGTATCGGACAACTTCCACAGCCATGTCAGCAGAGATGTTGCTTTGAGTGAGGAAATACCAGCCGCAAGGTGAGAGACTGTCCTAGACTCCAGACAGATGTGTCACGGTGGGGTATTCAGGCTATGAGTAGATCAGTTGCTGATATCCCTGCACCGCTAGCTTGGGGTACATGTCAGGAGAATAGAGGGCGCCTTAGAGGGGAAGACCCGACCCATTGATGTGTTTTCTACAGTAGGGCTGAGGCCGCTGCACTAGATGATGTCGTATAGTTATGTTTTTAATTTTTTTTATAGAGGAGCATCATTCGTATCTGGTTCCGATTCTGTTTATCAGGGTGAGTCCTTCTATTTTACTTTACATATGGATAAGTTTCATGATTTTGTACTCTGCTTATGTGTTTACCCCTGTCGGGAGATTCTATAATGGTAGCTCGTGTCTATCATTTTATTTTATTTATTATTGAGAGTTATGAGACTAGAAGTGACCTTTTGTTACTCCTTTCGGTAGTTTTGATGTGATTTCTGGGTGATAGGCTACGATTTGTGATTTAGATGCTCTGTCGGTGTGGGAGTTCTGTATGTGTTGTGATTTTATTGGCGAAATTGAATTAGTGGAAGGTTTTGATTGGTATGATGTGTATTCTACTTGCGATTCAGAGTTGAGAGGGATACACTCACGGTATCATGTGTTTCGATGTGTTTGAACCGGGCTGCATGCCGCCATGGAGTTATATCAGGATGTGATCCTTGCGATTTGTTCATATGTTTGATTCTCCCTCGTGTAATTGGTTTGTAGTATGGTACTGATAGGGGGTGATGCCTGTCAGGCTTGTTTGATAGTTCCTTCATGTGTTTCTCCTTACATATTCAGTCATGTTCGTGCTGCGCTTATTGAGTTTTAGCTTGCGAGATGTGTGCCCTAGTGGCGTTTGATGTGACTTGTTGATTCGGGTGAATAGTTACAAGGTCTTCATGTCTCTTGCATCGTTGTCAGTGTTGTGAAGGTTTGAAACAGGGTTCTAACAGACATGAGGCTAATTGTCGGTACTGGATTTGATTATGGGCACAGTTGTTGTTTAAGGCATATGTGTGATGTGTTACGGTGTGTGATTGCACCTGGCGGGTGTAGGCATAAGTTGTTGCAGCTAGTTGAGGTTGGTACCATGTGTTGATGTAGGAATCGGGTCTTTTGGAAATGATTGGATAATGAGAAATTTGGCTCTAAGGTTTGCCAGTGTGGGTGGAAGGAATAATGTTTAGTTGAGTTGGAGTTGTCAGGCCTATGTGGATTGGGGTGACATGGAGTCATCCGCGAGTATATGTATGATGAGTACATTCAGTGATTTGATGACCTCGGAGTGGTACTGGGCACGTTCGAGGATGAACATTTGTTTAAGAGGGGGAGAATGTAACGACTCGACCGGTCATTTTGGGAAGAAGCGCCCCGTTCGACGGCTTTAGGTCTCGAGAAGCTTCGTAATGTGTATTATGATTTGCGTGTGGTCGAGATTGGTTTTCAGATGCTTCGGGATTTAATTGAAAGAACAATTCTTATTTTTGAAGCTTAAATGAAAAGAGATGACCGGAGTTTGACCTTTGAGCAAATGGATCCGGAATTGAATTTTGATGATTTTAATAGCTTCGTATGGTGATTTTGGACTTAGGCATGCGTCCGGATTTGAATTTGCAGGTCTGTAGGGTAATTTGAAGCATTTCGGCGAAAATTGGAAAGTTGAATATTTAGAAGGTTGAGAGGTTTGACCGAGAGTTGACCTTGGTGTTATCGGGATCGGAATACAATTCTGAGAGTTGGATTAGCTCCGTTTTGTCATTTGAAACTTGTGTGCAAAATTTGACATCATTCAGGGTTGATTTGATATATTTCGACACGAGTTTTGGAAGTTGGAAGATTTGGAAGTTCATAGGTTCGATTCGTGGTGCGATTCATATTTTTGACGTTGTTTGATGTGATTTGAGACCTCGAGCGGGTCTGTGGTATGTAATGAAACTTGTTGGTATGTTTCGACGGGGTCTCGGGGGGCCTCGGGTGTGTGTCAGATGGGCTACATGCCATTTCCTTCTATATTTAGACTGTTGATCTTCTGGTATCTGGTGTCCTTCATCGCGTTTGCGTCAATGCCTTCACGTTCGCGTAGTGTTATTTGGAGGCAGGCAGCATTATCCTTCGTGTTCGCGATCAGAAACTCACGATCGCGTAGCTTGGAAGATATTTCCCTTCACGTTAGCAATCCCCCTTCAGCGTTCGTGTAGTGCTCCTTATTTGGGGGCAGTGATGTTCCTTAATCGTGATCGCACGCCTCCTATCGCGATTACGAAGTATGGCTTTGGCAGCTAGTAATCTTTCTCTTCCGCGATCACATAATTTCATTCGCGATCGCGAAGCATAATTTTGGAGCAGTAGTTATTTGTTCTTCGCGATCGCGCCATTTTTTCCGTGATCGCGATGTGCAAACACCTAGGTAGAATATAAAAGTACTCTAATTCGAGGGTTAGCCATTTTCACCATATTTGCAGTTGTAGACCTCGGTTTTGGGCGATTTCTCGTAGGTTTTCAAGCAAATCATTGGGGTAAGTGTTCTTCACTCGAAATGGATCATACTTGATGATTTAATCTTTATTTTTATCATTAAATTAGTGTTTTGAGTTGATGAAAAATGGGATTTTTTGAAGAAATATTTCAAAATGTGATTTGAAGGACGAATTGATATCGGAATTTGGTAATTCTTGTATGGTTGGACTCGTTATCACATGGGTGTTCGAATTTTATAATTTTGGTTGGGTTCCGAGATGCGGGGCCTGGAGGTTTTACTTTTAGGTTGACTTTTAGTTCTTGTTAAAAATTGAAGCTTTATTATCCGGAATTGTTTCCTATAAGTTTTATTTATGATTTGAAGTTATTTTGGCTATATTTGAGCCATCCGGAGGTTGTTTCTCTCGAGAAGGTCATTTTAGAGTAACGGTTTAGCTTCTTTGAGGTAAGTATCTTGCCTAACTTTGTGTGGAGGAACTACCCCTTGGGATTTGAGTCTTTGGTGCTAATTGTGTCATGTGAAGCCCATGTACGCGAGGTGACGAGTACATGCTCGGGCTTATTTGTGGAGATTTGACCGTTTAGGGTCTTAAGTTCTTATGTCTATTAGATATGAAGTTGTTTTGTTATGTTAAATCCTCCATTTAAGAAATTCACCCTTACGTGTCTTAATTTGAATTAATTGCTCCATGTTTTACTCTTATTGCTGATTAAACTCTTATATGCCTTAACTTGAGTTGGGCTTCTTTTATTGCTATGCTATCCTTTCCGTAATTTCTTATCCTTGATTGAAGTTATTATTATCTTTCCCATAATCTGCTTATTCGTAATTGAGTTTGTTGAATCTCTTCCGTAATTGCTCAACCCTAATTGAAGTTGTGTTATCCCTCATTGTTGTTGACTTACCCTTAATTGGAGTCATTGATTCACGTTATCCCTGTTATCATTGAATTGTACTTATGTGGAATCATTGTTACACATTATCTCTTCCTTGTTGAGCAATTGCTATGTTGTACCCCTATTTCCTGTTGTGTCTTTCCTTGTGAGCTCGTTCTTCCGTCTCTTTATGTTCTGGAGTTCCTGAGTTGATTTACTTGCCGTGTTCTTGTGTATTGTCATTGTTGCTATTGTATTCAATGTTATTGTGGACGAGATTTCTGCTGTGCAGTTGTTATTGTAGCACAATGTTTTTGTCGTGCGGTTGTTATTGTGGCACGAGGTTTCTGCTATGCGATTGTTATTGTGGCACGATGTTTCTGCCATGCGATTGGTATTGCGGCACGAGGTTTCTGCCGTGCGGTCGTTATTGTTGCACGAGGTTTCTGCCGTGCTATTGTTATTGTTTCCACGAGGTTCCTGCCGTGACATTGTGATTCATTTTACGATTTGAGACTACGAGGCGGTACCTCGGGAGGGCTCTGTTATCATTTCCCCTTTTTCTGGGTACTTGTCTTTGATTGTTGTTTTCCTTAGCATACTGCTAATTGTTTTCCTCCGTTTTGCTCTATTTGCTTAGTTCCATGTAGCTAATCTTGTTGTGCTTGTCGTTACGTCCACTTCATTGCTATCTTATTTACGCTGTATATTTTGTGGTGATCGTTTCTTAGGTGCCATTCCTTCTCTACACTCTTAATTGTGGACTTGAATTTTGGTAGAACACTTGCACAAGCATAGACGTAGATGAATCACCCATATCGATTAAGGAGATGAGTCCCGATATTACTGACCATCACATGTACTCTTGCCTACTTGCCTTTTGTGTGAGAGTTGTCCTCTTGGCACGTGAGTCGTCTGTGCGGTTATGGATTGAAATGTGGGAACAAGGTGCCAATTGATCAGGGTTCAAGAACTGGGACCCGTGAGTCGTAATTATGAGGTTCGGTACCTCATGGAAATGCTTGAACAAATCTGGTGTGAGAGTGGTTGTTCTTATTGTGTTGTTGTTGGTTTTCTTTTATTTAGTTTCACTAACTTAGACTATGTTCAGTTTACTCTACATCATTATTACCTGACTGCTTTATGTTATATTTTGTTGTTATTAGTGTATCATTGCAAGTATTAATCTGTGATCCTTATCCTACTTAGCTTTCTATTAATATTGTTTCCTATGTTAGTTCACTTTCACACTTGTTCAGGTTGTTTAGTCCGGTAGGTGTCTTGACTGTCCCTTATCACTATTCCATCGAGGTTAGTCTTGATACTTACTGGGTACCGCTGTGGTGTACTAATACTACACTTCTGCACATTTTTGTGTAGATCCAGGTGCCTCGATTGTTGTTGATTATTAGTTGGCCGGTCGAGCTGTGGAGACTCAAAGTAAACCTACCGTCGCATTCGCAGGCCTCAGAGTCACCTTCTGATATTTTCATTGTACTATTTAGTTCCATACGAACCGTTGGATTTTTGGATTTTCTAGTAAACTCAGTAGAGCTTATGACTTGTATTACCGGTTTTTGAAATTGTAAGCTGTGTAATAAGTTTTCTATTTCATATTTAACAATTGGTGGATAAATTCTTCTATTAATTCAGTAAGTGTTAGGCTTACCTAGTCTTAGAGACAAGGTCCCATCACGACATCCTACAGGGAAAAATTTGGGTCGCGACATTAAGGTTAGAAATTAATGGGTGTTGATAAAAATGGAAGAAAACGAGTTAAAGTATACTAACCTATGAAGTGGGGATGGAATTCTTCTTCACAATCGCCTCTAGACCAAGCTTTAATGTGAAGATGGTGAAAAATGGGTTAAATCCCGATTTTTAGAAGTTTTAAAGTTTGGGCATCAGGTGTCCTTCGTGTTCGCGAAGAGCACTGGCCAAAACGCCACCGCGATCGCGGTTAACCCTTCGCATTCACGAAGGCTTAGCCCATCCATGCATTCCCGTTCGCGAGCCAATGCCCGCGTTCGCGTAGAGTCATCTGCCCAGCTCCCCCAGAACCCCACAAAGCTTTGCGTTTGCGAAGGAACAGTCGAGTTCGCGAAAGGAAGCCCCTCTCCACTTCACGTTCCCGACCAATACCTCACGTTGGCAAAGCGTAACTCCGCCCTAGTCCCAATTTCCCCTTCGCATTCGCGAGAATAGCTTCACGATCGTGAAGCACAAATCACCATAACCAGATATCAGCAAAAACAACAGATGCCTAAGTCCAAAAATCACTCCGTACCCTATCTGAACCTCACCCGAGCCCCTCAGGCTCCAAACCAAACATGCACACAAGTGTAATAGCGTAATATGAACTCGCTCGCGTGATCAAAACACTAAAATAACAACTAGAACTACGAATTGGACATCAAAATGAATGATATTTTCAAAGAAACACAAGAACATGCAAATTTACAACCAGACGTCCGAATCACGTCAAATCAACTCCGTTTTACACCAAATTTTGCAGACAAGTCATAAATAGTGAAATGAACCTATACTAAGTTCCAGAACCGAGATCTAAACCCGGTAGCAACAAAGTCAACCTACGTATAAACTTAGAAATTCTTTTAGCCTTCAAATTACTAGTTTTCAACAAATTATGTTAAATCAAGTTAGGGACTTTCTAATTCGATTCAGAGCATACACCCAACTCCAAAATCACGATGCAGACCCACTGGGACTGCCAAAATACTGATCCGGGTCATTTTATACAAAATGTTAACGGTAGTCAACTCAATTCATTTAAGGTTAAATTTCACATTTGCATCAAATTTTCACATAAAACATTTTTGGAAAATACATGGACTGCGCACGTAAATCAAGAAGGTTAAATGGAGCTATTCGAGGTCCCAGAATACAGAAATGAAGGCTAAAACTCAAAGTGACCTATCAGGTCATCACATTCTCTACCTTTAAAACAAATGTTCATCCTCGAACGGGCATAGAAAGGTACCTAGACTGGTGAAAAGGTGTAAATATCTACTCCGCATGTTCGACTCGGACTCCCATGTGGCTGCCTCGATCGCCTGACCTCTCCACTGTACTCGAACTTAAGGATAACTCTTAGACCTCAACTGCCGGACCTGCCGGGCTAGAATGGCCACCGGCTCCTCCTCATAAGTCAAATCCTTGTCCAATTGGACTGAGATGAAATCTAACATGTTGGACAGATCACCGTGATACTTCTGAAGCATGAACACATGGAATACCTGATGAAATGCTGACAAACTAGGAGGCAATTCCAGTATATAGGCCACCTCACCTACTCTCTCAAGAATCACAAAGGGTCCGATATACCTATGGCTTAACTTGTCCTTCTTTCCGAACCTCATCAGACTCTTCATGGGTAAAACCCGGAGCAATACCCTCTCTCCAACCATGAATGCAACATCACAAACTCTACGGTCGACATAACTCTACTGCCTAGACTGAGCTGTGCGAAGTCGATCCTGAATCATCTTGACCTTTTCTAAGGCATCCTGAACCAAATTGATACCCAACACCGAGCCTCCCCCGGCTCGAACCAACCAACTGGAGAACGACACCGCTTCCCATATAATGCCTCATAGGGGGCCATCTGAATACTCAACTGGTAACTGTTGTTGTAGGCAAACTCCGCAAGCGACAAGAACCGATCCTAAGAACCCCCGAAATCTATAACACAAGTGCGAATCATATCCTCCAATATCTGAATAGTGCACTCGTACTGTACGTCTGTCTACAGGTGAAATGTTGTACTCAACTCTACCTGCATGCCTAAATCATGTTGTACGGCCCATCTTAAAGTGCAAGGTGAACTGCGTACCTCAATCAGAAATGATGAACACGGGCACACCATGAAGACGCACGAGATCGTTAATGTAGATCTCAGTTAACCTCTTTGAAGAATAGGTAACTGGCACTAGAATAAAATGTGCCGACTTGGTCAACCTGTCCATAATGACCCATATCACATCGACCTTCTTCTGAGTCTGTGGGAGCCCAACAACAAAATCCATAGTAATACGCTCCCACTTCCACTCAGGAATCTCTAGCCTCTGAAGCAAACCACCAGGCCTCTGATGCTCGTACTTTACTTGCTAACAATTCAGACACCGAGCTACATATACAACTATATCTTTCTTCATTCTACTCCACCAATAATGCTACCGCAAATCTTGGTACATCTTGGCGGCACTCGGATGAATGGAATACCAGGAACTATGGGCCTCCTCAAGAATCAACTCATGAAGCCCATCCACATTTGGCACACAAATCATACCCTGTATTCGCAAAACCCCATCATCTTCAACAGTAACCTGCTTGGAACCACCGTGCTGCACCATGTCCTTAAGGACAAGAAAATGGAGGTTATCATACTGATGCTCTTTCATATGCTCATACAAGGAAGACCGAGAGACTGTGCAAGCTAGAACACGACTAGGCTCCAAAACATCTAACCTCACAAATTGATTGGCCAAAGCCTGAACATCTGATGCTTGGCCTCTCACCAACTGGAATGTATGCAAGGCTACCCATACTCACTACCTTTCTACTCAAGCATCGGTCACCACATTAGCCTTCCCGGGATGATACAAAATTATGATATCATAGTCTTTCAACAACTCTAACCACCTCATCTGCCTCAAGTTAAGATCCTTTTGCTTGAACAAATACTTTAGACTTCGATGATCCGTGAATACCTCACACGACACGCCGTAAATATAGTGCCTTCAAATCTTCAATGCATGAACAATGACTGCCAACTCTAAGTCAAGAACATTGTAATTCTTCTCATGAACCTTCAACTTTCGCGGCGCGTATGCAATCAACCTGCCATCCTGCATCAATATTGCACCGAGCCCAATACGAGATGCATCACAATACACCGTGTAGGATCCTGAACCTGTGGGCAACACCAACACTAGCGCCATAGTCAAAGCGGTCTTGAGCTTCTGAAAGCTCAACTCACACTCATCCGACCATCTGAATGGGGCACCCTTCTGGGTCAATCTAGTCAATGGGGCTGCTATGGATGAAACCCCCTCCACGAATCGGCGATAATAACCCGCCAAACGCAGGAAACTCCGGATCTCTATAGCCGAAGTAGGTCTAGGCCAGTTCTGAACTGCCTCAATCTTTTTAGGACCTACGTTTATGCCCTTTGCCGATACAACATGCCCCAAAAAGGCGACTGAGTCTAACCAAAACTCACTCTTTGAAAACTTGCCATATAACTGACTATCCCTCAGAGTCTGAAGTATAATCTGAAGATGTTTCTCATGCTCCCCTCAACTTTGGGAGTAGATCAAGATATCATCAATGAATACGATCACAAAAGAATACAAATATGGCTTGAATACGCGGTTCATCAAATCCATAAATGCTGCTGGAGTATTTGTCAACCCAAATGACATCACTAGAAACTCATAATGCCCATACCGAGTCCGAAAAGCTATCTTAGGGACATCCGATGCCTAATCTTCAACTGATGGTAGCCAGACCTCAAATCAATCTTCAAAAACACCTTGGCACCCTGAAGCTAATCAAATAAGTCATCAATCCTCGGCAATAGATACTTGTTCTTTATAGTGATTTTGTTCAACTGCTGATAGTCTATACGCATCCTCATCAACCCATCTTTCCTCTTCACGTACAACATGGGCGCACCCCAGGGTGAGACACTAGGTCTAGTGAATCCATTATGAAGCAAATCTTGCAACTGCTCCTTTAATTCCTTCAACTCCGGCGGGACCATATGGTATGGTGGAATGGAAATCGGCTGAGTGCCCGGAGCTAATTCAATACAAAATTCAATAACTCTGACGGGTGGCATCCCTGACAGATCTGCAGGAAATACCTCTGGAAACTCTCGCACAACTGGTACTGAATCCATAGGAGGATCCTCTGCACTCGAATCATGAATATAGGTAAAATACGCTAGACATCCCTTCTCGACCATACTATGAGCCTTGACATAAGAAATAACCCTGCTGGTAGAATAGCCAGGAGTCCCTCTCCACTCTAATCGAGGAAACCTCGGCAGGGCTAAGGTGACCATCTTGGCATGACAATCTAATATAGCATGATAAGGTGACAGCCAATCCATGCCCAAAATAACATCAAAGTCTACCATATCAAGAAGCATGAGATCTATACTAGTCTCAAGACTCTCAATAGTAATCACACATGAGCGATAGACATGATCTGCAATAATAAAATCTCCCACAGGAGTGGATACATACACATGAGCACTCAAAGAATCACAAGGCACAACCAGATATGAAGCAAAATAGGATGACACGTAGGAATAAGTAGAGCCTGAATCAAATTAAACTGAAGCATCTCTATGGAAAACTGGAACAATACATGTGATAACGACGTTAGATGATCGGCCTCAGGTCTAGATGGGAAATCATAAAATCGGGGCTGGGCTCCACCACTCTGACCTACGTTTCTAGGACGGCCACTACCTGGATGGCCTCCACTTCTAAAGGCCTGACCTCCACCTCTAACAGCCTGACCTCCAACTCTGGATGCCTGGCCCCTGCCTCTAGCTGGCTGAGTGAGCGGTAGAGCAACCGGTGCCAGGCATCCAGTATCTCCACACTCAAAACACCCATCCTTCGGTTGTGGCTACTAAAGCTGAAGCTGAAGCTGACTCGAACGGGCCAGATTACCACATCGATAACTCTATATCGGAGTTGATGGTGTACTGTAGGCTGGTTTCCTAGAATGAGGTACATAAAGACTATGAATCCCCTAAGCACTGTGAGATGCATGAAGCGCTAACTAAAATGGCCTGGGAGGATGGCCTTTACCAAAAGTACCCCTGCCTCCAGATGAGGCACCACTGAAACTACAAGAATGATGAGGCCTCTTATCAGACACCGATCTCCTCTCCTGAACACGAACCATCTCGACCCGTCTAGCAATATCTATGGCCCTCTGGAAAATAATATCATCTCCAGTCTCCTTGGCCATCTGTAGCATGATAGTGAAAGTCAGCCCATCAATGAATCTCTTCCTTCTCTCCCTCTCAGTAGGGAGCAAGATAATGGCATGGCGAGCTAGGTCCACAAAATGAGTCTCGTACTGGGTAACAGTCATACTATCCTACTAAAGACGCTCAAAATGCTTGCGGTAATCCTCTCTCAGAGTGACAGGGATGAACTTATTTAGAAATAACTGTGAAAACTGATCCCAGGTAAGTGCAGGCAAACCAGCTGGTCTAGTCAACATATAATATCTCCACCATCTCTTGGCGGAACCGGTCATCTGAAACACTGCAAAATCGACCCCATTGGTCTCAACTATACCCATGTTTTGTAACACATCGTGGCAGCGGTTTAGATAATCTTGTGGATCCTCAGAAGGTGCACCACTAAAATGAATAGGAAAGAGCTTGGTAAACTTATCCAACCTCAACAAGGCAATTGGTTGTCAACACTAGGTTGTTGGGCACAAATTTGGTTCAAGATTCCTTCGAGAAGGTGAAGTTGATTTAGGAGCAACTTCATACAACTTAGTCCAAGCAAAAGAGTTATGCCGATAGGAGGGCTTGTGATGTGGCATTCATGGTGGGTGAAAGGGTTCTATTCAGAGTTTCTTCCATGAAGAGTATGATGAGGTTCGGGAATAAGGGCAAGTTGAGCCCTCGGTATAATGGTCCTTTTGAGATTCTTGAGAGAGTGGGTGAGGTGGCCTATGAACTTGCATTGCCACCCAGCTTATCAAGAGTTCACACGGTGTTTCATATTTTCATGCTCCAAATGTATTACAATGATCCGTCACATGTATTACATTTCAGTTTACTGCAATTGGATAAGGATTTGACCTATGTTGAGGAATCGGTGGCTATTTTTAATAGGCAGGTCCGGAAATTAAGGTCGAAGAACGTTGCATCGGTGAAGGTTCAATAGATAGGTCAACTGGTCTAGGAGGAGACTTGAGAGACCGAGTATGATATGCGGAGCCGATATCCTCACCTTTTGGCACTTCAGGTATGTCTCTATACTCGTTCGAGAATGAACATTTGTTTAATAGGGAAAGAATGTAATGACTTGGCTGGTCATTTTGAGTATTTTAGCACCATTGTTCCTATTTGATGCTTTACATATGTGTATTTATGATTATGGGACTTTCCGAGGTATTGGTTTGGTTCAGGAGAGTTTTGGATTGATTTTGGACACTTAATACCTTTGTTAGACTTTTGTATAGACTTTTGTATAGAGTTTTGGATTGATTTTGGACACTTAATCCCTTTGTTAGACTTTTGTTACAAATGACACCAGAGTTGACCAGAGTTGGACTTTTGTATAGACGACTTTGGAATAGTATTTTGATGGTTCCAATAGCTTCGTATGGTGATTTTGGACTAAGGTGTATGTCCGGATTTGGATTTGGATTTGGAGGTTCCTAGGTTGTTTTGGCGTGAATTGGAGAAAAGTTGGAAAGTTGAAGGTTTGGAAGGTTGATAGGTTTGACCAAGAGTTGACTTTGTCGTTATTAGGTTCGGATTGCGGTTCCAGATGTTGGTATAGGACTGTTGTGTCATTTGGGACTTGCATGCAAAATATGAGGTCATTTAGAGTTGATTTGATATAGTTCGGCTTGCATTTTGGAGTTAAAAGTTCATTAGGCTTGAATTGAGGTGCAATTTATAGTTTTGATATTGTTTGGTGTGATCTGAGGCCTCGAGTTGTTCTATGTTATGTTTTAGAATTGGTTCGTATGATTGGACGGGGTCCCAAGGGCCTCGGTTGTGTTTCGAATGAGTTTCAGACCATTTCCCCTTGTTTTGGACAGCTGCTTGTCTGGTGTCTGGTTTCCTTCTACGATATCGCGACAAGGCAATAGCATTCGCGGTGGAATTTTTGGTGTCACACAGTTTTATTCTTCGTGTTTGCGAAGGACAGGTCGCGTTCGCGGAGCTTGTGAGGCAGTGGCCTTCACGTTCGCGCATGTTAGGTCGTGTTCGTGTAGAATGGAAGGTTGGTTGTGGGTGGCACGCGTTTGTTCTTCGCGATAGCGTGTATGAGGCCGTGTTCGGGTAGGCCCTAGAAGGTTGTGCATCGCATTCATGATGGTTGTCTCGCATTTGCGTGGGAGTGCCAGCAGTTGGGCGAAGATTTTGTACACCTGGGCAGACCACTTAAGTACACTATTTCGAGGGTTTTGGTTATTTTATCACATTTTGAGTTAGAAATTTTGGATTTGGGCAATTTTGGAGGGGATTTTCACGATTTGGAATGGGGTAAGTATTTTTTACTCGGATTTGTTTATTATTCATGATTCCAACATTGATTTTAGCGATTGATTGATGAATCTAATTGAAGAAATAAGGGATTTTAGTAAAATGTTTCTCAAGTAAAACATCGATGATTTGAAGGTTGATTGGAGGTCGGAATTGGATGAATCACATATATTTGGACTCGTATTGGAATGGGTCTTCGGAATTTGTGGGTTTTGTCGGATTTCGGGCTGCGAGCCTAGGGTTCACCTTTTGGGCTGACTTTGCATAATTGAACCAAGATCCTAGCTTTATCGTTTGGGCTTGTTTCCTATGGGTTTTATTGATACTATTAAGTTGTTTGGGCTAGATTCGAGCCGTCCGGTGGGTGATTTGCACAGGAAGGGCTTCTAAGATTATTGGCTTAGCTTATTTGATGTAAGTATCTTGCCTAACTTTGTGTGGTGGAATTTTCCCTTAGGATTTGGTCTAATTTGCATTATTTGTGCTCTCTAAAACCACGTGTACAAAAGGTGGCAAGTGCGTACACGGATGTATGTGTGGTAATTGACCGGATTAGACCTTAGGCTATTAATACGCCTTGAATTGGGGTTGTTTGTTATATGAAATATGTTTTATTGTTGTTCACTCCCCGCACCCTTATATTATTCGTTATAATTTTTTTACAAATTTTTGTTGATCCATGGGCTATATCTTGTTGTGACTTTGGTATTGCGGTTTTGGTGACATTTGTGGCATTTAGGCATGTGTTGTGTGGGTAATTGTTGTGTTGTTAATGAGATGCACGTGTGGAGGCATAAAGGTGGAATTCCATTGTTAATATCCATGCAACGAGATAATGGTGGCTATTTTTGTGTATGCGGCGACATAAGGATGGCATTCCATTGTTAATGTGCATGCGATGACATAAGATAGGCTTGTCCAGGATTGTTATGAGATATATCGTAGGTGATTCTTGCCCAGGTTGTTTTGACTAATGAGTGTCTTGACTTGAACCTCTTCACTACTCCACCGAGGTTAATCTTTAAACTTACTGGGTACCAATTGTGGTGTACTCATACTTTGCTTCTACTGGGTACTAATCTAGGTACCTCAGATCATGTTGGTCACTAGTGAGTCGGGCAACAGCTGTGGAGACTTCAAGGTATACCTGTTATTCTGCTCGCAAGCCTCGAAGTCACCTTCTATTGTTTCCTTACTACTGTTTATTTTATTCCAAACAATATTATATTTTGAGATTACTTGCGTACTCTCTATAGAGATTATGACTCAGTATTACCGGGTTTTGGAATGTACGACTGTTGCATTAATTTTATAGCTATGTTATGGCATTTTCCAGCTTTGAATTAATAGTTAAGTTACTTTATTCTGTTTGATCTCATCTTGTGTTAGGCTTACTTAGTCATAGAGGCTAGGTGATATCACGATCCTTAAGGTGGGATTTTAGGATCGTGACAGTTTCGTGGCAATACTTGAAACCTTGGCAGTCTGCGTGATTCCTTTGATTTAGAGGACTCAGTTCTGATGGCTCATTTATGTGCAGATGGGTCCTGAAGAGTTTATGATAGTTTCGAACATGACTTGAGATTGGTGTCTTCTACGGTTATGAGAAGTTGGTTGCACGTTGTGATTTGTCTCCTGAAATCAGTTAAGAGAAGGGTTTCTTGTTGATGGAGTGCTTATTCTACTTGTGATTCAAAATTTATGATAAAATTCTTATACTCGTGCATAATAGCATGATAGTTACAGTGAGGTGTGTGGAATTTGGATTGAAGGGTCAAGGTTATGGTTCATTTTTTGAAAAGAGTGTCATGAGTTTGAGGCAGTGGGAGAGATTTCATATGTTTAAGAATATTATGGCACTATTTTAGTGTCACCTAAGAATGGTGTGTTTATGGAAAAGACGTTGTGTATTGATTGTGGATGCTTGACTAGCACTACAGAAAAAACATGGTTGGTAGTCGTTGATGTTCAGGTTTTCTAATTGGTGAGAAGGGTTACAAGGGTATCTCCCACTGGGCGACTAGGTATGTGTGATGTGTCAGTCATTTAAGTAGGAGAGATTGCGATCAGGTATGGAGATTCTGGTACTCTCACAAACAGAGAGTTTGTTTCAGAGAAGAGAACTTTTCCTTTGGGTGCGGACCATGGAAGTGAGTTCGGGATTTGACAACTGATTGTATGTGACATTGATCAGGTCACTGTGGGCTTTTGGAAGGTTATCGATATATTTTGGTATGAGCCGAATTGGCTTGGAGGCCCATGGGTAGGCCTAATGTAAACGCGTACTCTACACTAGATAGGATATGTCTATTCAACGCAGAATTTGTCTATGGATGTGTCATCAAACATGATGGATGTTATCCATGCTCTGATCTATTTCATGTGTTACTCTCTTATGCCATGATGGGTTGTGAGTCTACTTGATTATTCACACGCATGTTGTTGTCCTATGTATGCCTTGTGGCAGTATATGAATGACATGGATCTTGGGATGTCAATTTGTTTATTTCACCTTAGTCTTGCTTGGCCTTTTCCGTAGTGCATTATGCTATCCGTCTCCCCGGGTTTATATTTATGCACTTGGTGTGATTTTTGTTGATATACATGTATCTAGTGAGTATGAGAATTTTGGCTCGATGGGATTCCCATGCAGATTATTATGTGTGAATCGGGTGGTATGTCGCGGGTATGATGTTTGGATCAGGTTTCAAGCCGCAACAGTATCATGTTTGGATTAGGTTGCACGCCGTAACAGTAAGAGGATGGATACAATTCCTTTTACTTATCTTTTTTTCTTCTCCTATATGGGATAGATTCATCACATTTTGTTTAGTTGTTTTATTCGTTACACGTGTTAGATAGTTCTAGTACTTGGGTTTTCTTTCCTTATTAGTCATATTTGAGTCGTGGCTTGCTTGGCATATGGAAGAATATTCAGTCAAAGTGCGTTAATGTGCATGTATGGATTAAGGTGGCACGAGTATATGCATGATGAGTATACAGTGACTTGGCAGCTTGGGAACCACTCTTGGCATGTTTCAGGATGAACGTATATTTAAGTGGAGGAGAATGTAACAACCCGACAGATTGTTTTGAGATTTAGTATGTCGTTCGCCGGTTTGAGACCTTGAGTAACTTCATATTATGCATTATGACTTGCGTGTATATTTGGTTTTGATTTTCGAGAGGTTCAAAGTTGATTTGGGAGAGTAATTCTCAATTCAAAAGATTTAAGTTAGATTAGTAGACCAAGGTTTGACTTTTGAGTAAACGACTTTGGAATTGGAATTTGAAGTTTCCTATAGGTTCGTAAGGTGATTTTGGACTTGGGCGTATATTCGGGTTGAGTATCGGGTGGTCCGGAAGCGATTTGGCGCTTATTGTCGTAAGTTTGTATTTTGAAAGTTTTTGAATTTGCTAATTTTATCTTGGAGTGGAATTTGGTGTTATCGGACTCTGGGTGGTATTCTAGGACATTGGATAGGTTCATTTAGTCGGTTGTATTTTTTTATGAAGTCTCGACTTAATCCAGAATGGCTAAGTGTGATTCAAACACGTTTGACGAAGTTTGAAGGCTTGAAAGTTAGGAGAAGGATTTTAATTGCTGATTCTTGATTTTGATGTTATTAGTTGATTTTGAGCCTTTTGATAAATTTGGACAAGGTATTGGGGCTGGTTTGTATGATTGGACGGGGTCCCAGGGACCTCGGGTGTGTTTCGGGGTGGTTTGGGACCATGTTGAAGTATTTTGCTGCTCCTGGTTGCTGGTTTTGGTTTTTTCTTCGCGAACATGGTGGGGAGTGCGAATGTGATGAAACATTTAGGCTGCTTGAGTTTTTGCTGTGCGAACGCGATAGGGGGTGTTGCGAACGCGTAGAAGGAACTAGGAGCCAGGGGATTTTATTACACGCTAACATGACTAAGGTGTCGCGAACATGAGGAGGAGGATAATGGGCAGGAACTAGCTACTGCAAATATGATGGCTTGCCCGCGAATGCAAAGCACCGGGGCATGGAGCCTTCACGAACGCGACCAGAGGCCCGCGAACACGATGAAGAGCCAACAGTAGATTTAGAATAGTGACCTCGGTGTTTGACTCATTTTATCCAACTTCTCTCTTGTTGAGGCGATTTGGGGTAATTTTGAAGAGCCTTTTTCATCATCTAATACATGGTAAGTGATTCCAACTTATTATGTGCCAAATACATGGATTATATATGGAATTTAACATGGAAATTAGTAGGAGTTTTGGGATTTTTATTGGAAACCTACAAACGGTATATATGAGTTTTAAACACGAAATTGGACATGAAATTTGGAATACGTTATATATTTAAGTTCGGGGTGATATGGGTAACATTTATCTTCAAGAACTTTTGGAATCCGGGCATGTGGACCCGGGTGTTGACTTTTTTGATGTTTCGTGTGGGGTTGATGATTGGTTTCAATTGTTAAATTTTGAGTTTTTGAGTATGATTTGATTGGTTTGCACGTTCTTTGGCTAGTTTCGGATCGTTTGGCATTGGTTTGAGGTGTTAAAGAGGTGCGGAGCCGATTATTGGATTTTGAAGCAAGGTAAGTTCCTTGTCTAACCTTGTAAGAGGGAATTTATCCCTAGTAGGTACTTTATTTGATACATGCTATGTATTAAGGGATGTCACGACCCAAAACTCCACTTAGTGTATTGGCACCTAACCCTACCCGCTAGGTAGGACAAACAATATAAGTTAGAACAAAACTAGGCAATCAACAATATATATATATATATATAATAGAAACTACAACCGAATTCAATACAACTACCCCAAGGATTGGTAGTACAAGTCATGAGCCACTATGATTTAGATTTACAAAATTGATATGAAGAATAAATACAATATTTGTTTGAAGTTTACATAAACAGAACTTTAATCCTAAACTACCATGAACAAGAGGTAGCTTGAATCTGAAATGCGGGTACGTTTTCAATGCACGACTTCGTCTTCTATAGCTACACAGCTACAAGATCTGCACGCAAGGTACATAAGTATAGTATGAGTACAGCTGACCACATGTACACAGTTAGTATCGTGACTAACCTCGGTGAAGTAGTTAAGAGATACTCACTAATATAACCTGTGCGGTTAAATTTGCAATAGAAACAACACTAGGAATAGCAAAGTAGATTACGATAACAAACATGAGAAGTAGTAAATGATTAGCTAAAGGAAATACGATCAAGTTTCTCATTATCACAGTCAATCCTTTTCTAGCAGCTCAAGTCATGTGGTTGAAGAAATAACCACTCAAAGAATATAGTAAACCCACAAATTTGCATAATAAGAGGAATATGTTCAAGATATCAAATCAAATGGCACAGCAACACCCTTGGTACATTTGTCTCATCCTCACCAAACACATGCATTTATGTCAAATCAAATGGCACGAAAATACCCTGCATGCATTTATCTCATCCTCACTACATATATATATAACGGTACCAACTAGGTAGAAGGAATGCCAATGTTAGTAACAACGGAGTAGAAAGTACAGAGATAGCAACAATAAACAAGTCAGAAGCATATGGATAATGGTAACAGACGAGGTAGGAGGAACAGAAGTAGTGATATCACGTAAGGTAGAAGAACATAGATTTCAACAGCTAGCGAGGTAGAAGGTTTAGATGAAACCATAACAAATGACAAAAAGGCTTAGATGTAAATATAGAAAACGAGAAGGCAGGCATGAACTTAACAATAATTAACAATAGAAAGCATGGATAGAACAATAACACATAAGGTAGAAGGCAAGGTGTGACAACCACAAGCAACATAAAAAGCATAGCCGTAACAGTAACTATAACGACCTGACCGGTCGTTTTGAGCATTTGCACTTCGTTCGGTAGTTTACGAGCATGAGTAGCTCCGTATGATGTATTTTGACTTGTGTGAATCATCGGTTTGGTTTTCAGATTATTGGGGACTGATTTGGAAGAATGATTCTCAACTAGGAAGCTTTAAATTTGAAAGAGTTGACCAAGTTTGACTTTTTAGCATATGACCTCGGATTGGAATTTTGATGGTTCCGTTAGCTCCGTTGGGTGATTTTGGACTTAGGAGCGCGAAAGTTGAAATTTTGGAAAGTTTAACCGGGAGTGGACTTTTTTATATCAGATTCGGATTGTGATTCCGGGTATTGGAATAGCTTCGTTATGTTATTTGGGACTTGTGCACAAAATTTGAAGTCATTCCGGATTGATTTTCTATGTTTTGGCACGAGTTATTGAATTTGAAAATTCAAAGTTCATAGATTTCGATTTGAGGTGTGATTCGTCATTTTGATGTTGTTATGCGTAATTTGAGTCCTCTAGTAGGTCCGTGTTATTTTATTGAACTTGTTGGTATATTCGGATAATTTTTGGACGAGGTTCGGATCATTTTACTTCATGTTGCTATTGTTGGTTCTGGTGTGACCGCACCTGCGGCTGGTTTGCACAGGTGCGATGGTCGCAGAAGTGATAAAAGGTTCGTAGGAGCGGAAATAGTGCTGGGTGCAGAAGACCATAGAAGCGGAGATTTTAGCGCATATGCGGATGCGCAGGTGCGAGGTGATGGAGCGTAGGAGAGAGGTATTTCGCAGGTGCGGATGGTGGCTCGCACATGCGATGTCGCAGAAGCGTCTATGTTGTTCGCAAGTGCAAGGGTCAAGTCCTAAGCTAATTCTGTAGAAGTGAAGGTTATGTCGCACAAGCAATGCCGCAGAAGCGGCTAATGTGCCGCAGGTGCGAAAATGCTGGCAGAAGCTATAAATCGAGGTTTTAGTTCTTTCTTCATATTTTGAGATGTGGGACTTGCATTGAGGCGATTGTTAGAGCAAGTTTCATCACAAGGATTGGGGTAAGTGTTCTCTACTTAGTTTTGGTTATATTTCATGAATCCACCTTCGTTTTTAGTAATTGGATTGTGAATTTTAAAGAGGAAATTGGGGGTTTTGGCCTAAAGTTTCATAATATGAATTTTTGAGTTTTGAACATCGATTTGGATTCAGATTTGAGTGAATCTAGTATGGTTAGACTCATAATTGAAAGGGTTGTTGAATTTCATAAATTTTGTCGGGTTCCGAGGTGCGGGCTCGGGTTGGGCTTTTGGCCGATTTTGGGCTTTTGATTCAAAATTTTATCTTTTTCGATCGGTATTGGTTCCTTTAGCATTGTTTGACGTATTTACATTGTTTATGGTTAGTTTCGAGCCGTTCGGAGGTCGGAATGTGCCGGATGGTATTTTGGAGCATCGCTTGGCTTGCTCAGTGTTAGAATTGGCTTGTTCAAGGTAAGTAACTCTTCTAATCTTAGTGTTGAGGGTATAAAACCCCGAAATACGTGTTATGTGATTGGTATTGAGGTGACGCACATGATAGGTGTCAAGTGTGTGGGCATGCACCATGTGAATTGAGAGTCTGTTGTTCCCATGACATTGTATCGTGGTCCTACTTTGTTGATATCCGTGTTTTTACCATGTGATAAAGTAGTTAAGCTGTCAATCATGCTAGATATCATGTTTAGGCATCATGCCGATACTGTTTGGACCCATAGTGGTCGTTTCTTACTGTTGTCTCACTGATTTCATTGATATTTCATACTCAGTCATATCCATGCATTCATACCATATCTCAGTCTCAAATATTATTTATTAATACATCATATCATTATTGTCAGATTAGTTTCATGAAATTATAAGCCCATGAGTGAGACTGGAGAGATTGATGACTGAGTGAGGCCGAGGGCCAGAGTGAGAGTGATATTTTGGGATCGGGCTGCATGCCGCAGCATATTATATTGATTATATTTTATATGAATCGGGTTGCACGCCGCAACCAGCCTTCGGGCTATATATATTAATGGATCGGGTTGCACGCCGCAACAATATTCGTTCGGGTTGCACGCCGCAACAATATTGGATCGGGTTGCACGCCGCAACAATATTGGATCAGGTTGCACGCCGCAACAATATTGGATTGGGCTGTACGCCGCAACAATTTAGCGCTTGGGCTGAAGGAGCCCCTCTGGAGTTTTCACACCCCTAGTGAGCACAATCGACTATATATATATGGATCGAGTTGCACGCCGCAACGGGCCTTATGATCATATATGGACTGGGCTGCACGCCGCAACAGGTATTGTACAACACTGAGTGATTGAGTGTGCTGAGCATTGAGCATAGTGATAGAGAATGCGAGACAGTGAGATTGCTTATCATTGAGATACATTGTATTTTACATGCGTACTTGAGATACATGCATAGAGATGCATTTCCTTCTACTACCCGGTTTTGGAGATATTTATGATTTTACGTGTATCTTGACATGTAGGCATAGAGAAGTACTTTCCTCATGCTATCTGAAAATGAAACATCTTACTATTTGTTGAAAGGAGTTTTAGGAAAAACCACAGTTTTCAAACTTACTCGTACTTTAACTTTTTTCGGTAAAAGATTTGAGTTTTCACTAAGATATTTGAAAAGAAATGCCTATTATTTTTTGGAACTGTCAACGAACTGAGTCTTTTATTTCTGGGATACTCTTTTGTTATTGTACTATGCTGTTATGAACTGTGGTGGAATATTGGTGGTGTACCCAACCTTCTTTTTGTTAGCTCGTTACTACTTTCAACCTAAGGTTAGGTTTGTTACTTATTGAGTACATGGGGTCGGTTGAACTCATACTACACTTCTACACCTTGCGTACAGATGTTGGATGCTGATGTTGTTGTGTTCGATGGGAGCTGAATTGAAGATGTACCTGCGTCCGGCTGTAGCTGCCTCTTGTTCGTAGTAGCTTTAGATCTATAAAACTCTGTTTATATACTATTTAAACAGACTATGTATTTATTTCCGCTTTGTAAACTCTATTCTTAGAAGCTCATGATTTGTACTACCAGTTCTTGGGGAATGTATAAGATTCGGATAATTTCTTTTGATTAATTGTCCTGTTAAATATTATTGAAATTGGATTGTTAGTTGGCTTACCTAGCGGGTTGGATTAGGTTCCATCATGGCTAGTGGATTTTGGTGTTGTGACAAGGTGGTATTATAGCTCTAGGTTCATAGGTTCTACAAGTCATGAGCAAGTGTCTAGTAGAGTCTTGCGGATCAGTATGATGACGTCCATACCTATCTTTGAGAGGCTACAAGACATTTAGGATATACTTCCTATTTTCCTTTCCTTATCGTGCGATATTGATTCGGCTTGAAGAGTAACTCTTTGAATTCCTTCCACGCATTCGTATGCGCATGTGAGTGCTCAGTATCGATTGTGTGCCGGCGGCTTGTGATTCTATGAATGAGGTTGGAGATGTGTATTCTATGTTTTGGTGATAGGCCAGTCTGGAGGACTTGAGGACATGGTTAGACCGCAGCTTGAGTTCGGTAGCTTCAGTGGTAACTTGTACATTTGGACTCATATGTCCGGTAATGTCTCTACGAGAGGAATATGTGGCTGGATGAGCGGTGAAATGGCTATGTGGTGAGTATGATGTGACTGCGAGATGTGTTCGGATTGTTCGAATGTGACGATAAGAGTTTACTTGAGATGTTGCAAGGACTATGGGGTGTTTGATTTCTGTCTTGATTTGGCGTGTGGTCTCGAGTTATGGGTGTGTTGAGGGATCTCTCATGTTGTTTAGTTGTGGAGTGAAGTAGATTCTCATGTCTTGTTGATGAGTTCAAAATCAAGAAGATTAAGTGATTGCGTAGTAGTCATGATTGTGGAAGGGTATAGAGAGATGTCGGTTTGAGGCAGAGCAGGCGGGTTATCTCTTGCGAGGTGTCCTGGGGTTGTGTGGTCCTTATGATGTTTTGTAGTGAGTTCTCTTTTACCAGTGAATGATATATGTTGCAATTTCAATTTGGATCGCTTGTGGAAGTTGGCTTGACTATTACAAGGGTGAATGCAAGATTTGCAGACGATTTGAGGTATTATATGGTTTGTGTTACATGGGCTTGCGAAGGATTTGGTTGAATTTCAGTGCGAAATTCTGGCAGTAATAGAGTATGGGTATCGTGATGTTGTCGACTGTTTAGTTCTATGGCTTTGAGCCAAGTGGGGGTGTCTGCTATCGACGAGTTGGTTGCACGATTATGTGTCGTATTGGTTTCGGTTTGGGGTATACTGATGAATCAATTATGACTTGCAGAGGTCAAGATCGAGGATGACTCGGGTAAAGGAATTTCTGGATACAGGTTGTATTACGCTCTATGGGTATATGGGAATCATAAAATAATTGAGTGGTTATTCGCGAAGGATGTAGGGTACATGGAGTAGGAATTTGCTCGATTGCTTAGGAGTGTGGACTACTCCCTTGGGTGTTGGTGTACTAATAGGGCACAGGTCGTTCGATCCGTTTGGTCAGTTCAATTGAGATTTGAGTAGAGTGGATGACTCTTGAGAATGGTTCTAATAGATTAAAGCATTATATGTAGAAATTGAGAATTTCGGATTGGTATGTGGCTAGGATCTAATATTTGCATGGGATGGTGTAGAGACTTGTGGCATTTTTATATCATTGTGGATTATGCATTTCAGTATCAAGAAGGTGAAGGAAACAGTTTTAGGTTCACATAAGGTCTCTTTAGAGTGTGTATCTCGGTTGTGGTGCTTTGGGGGGTGCTTACGAGGGAAGTCAGCGGCTTATGGGCCTTAGGGCGTGGTGGTTCTATACTAGGGCCTCTTGTATGGTGAATTTTGGTTAAGGATCGTGGTGCTCCAGCAAGGAGAAGTATCAACTTGAAGGCAATTTGAAAGGGACTTGGAGAAATAGGACAGCGTGGTAGTAGGTTAGGTTAGCACAGTAATGGGTATGATTGATTCTTTGAGTACTTATGACGTGGCTAGACTCTACAGTTGTTTCGTGGCAATGCTCTTGGGTTTTGGCAACCTACGTGGCTGGGTTGAGTTAGAGAGATTCAGTTCAGATATCTTGGTTGTGTGCAAATGGGTTTCGAAGAGTTCTCAATGGCTTTTACCATGGTTCGAGGGGTATATTTCCTACCGGCATGAGGAATATGTTGCGTATTGAAATTTTCTCCGGGATGAGATCAAATGGAAGGTTTCTGACTGATCAAGTATGTATTCTACTTCTGACTCAGAGTTGATAATGAGATTCTTGTACTCTTCGTAGGGTGGCATGGTAGACGCGGTGTATTGCGTGGAATTTAGATTTGCTTGTGCAAGGTCACTTTTCAGTTTTGAAGGGAAGGATATAAATTCGTAGGCAGCATGGATGGATTCAGATGACTAGGCAAATGATATTACTAATCGGTATGACATGATGAGAGTATACATTTTAGAAGGGCAAGGTGTTTTGATTTATGGGCACTTCATTGGTATTACAACACTTTCCTGGTTGATCTACTGCTGATATTTAAATTTTGCCAAGTGGCACGGAAGAATTTTAGAAGTATTCCTCGTGGGATGATCGTGTATGAGAGATGTGTTAGACATTCGGGCGGTGGAGATGGAATCCGAAATGGTGATTCGTGTGTTCTATGGATTTGGAGACTGGGAGTTCTCAGGAGCAGACTGTTTCATGGTTGTGGACTGTGAAGTCGTGGCTAAAGCTATCCAGATGATAGTATGTGTTATGATTCAGTCATTGTGGGTTTACGGAGGGTTATTTATCTATTTGTGGGTGACCGGATTTGATTTGGGGGTCCATTGGTAGGCCCAATTAGGATGTGTATTCTACACCGAGCCGGATTGATTGGCTCCATACTGCTATTATTGAGAAATGTACCATTCGGTTGTTGTTGAACTTATTCATGGTCGGAAATGATTTGTGAGTTACTCTTCTATGCTACGAGGAGTTGTGATCCGTTGGTTATAAGCACACCTAGTGCGGTTCTATTTGGGCTTTATAACGAAATTTGATCGAGATGAGTAATTGGGTATTGCATGGTTGATGGAGTATGGGTTATGTTCTTTTGGGTTTTGCACGCCGCAACAATATTGGATCGGGTTGCACACCGCAACAATATAGCGCTTGGGCTGAAGGAGCCCCTCCGGAGCCTGCACACCCCAGTGAACGCAGTCGACTATATATATGTGGATCAGGTTGCACGCTGCAACGGGCCTTATGGTCATATATGGATCGGGTTGCACGCCGCAGCAGGTATTGTACAACGCTGAGTGATTGAGTGTTATGAGCATTGAGCATAGTGAGAGAGAATGCGAGACAGTGAGATTGAGTACTCTGAGAGTGTGAGTACATGAGCTCATCATTGAGATGCATTGCATTATACATGCGTACTTGAGATACATGCATAGAGATGCATTTCCTTCTACTACCCGATTTTGGGGATATTTATGATTTTACCTCTATCTTGACATGTAGGCATAGAGAAGTATTTTTCTCATGCTATCTGAAAATGAAACATCTTACTATTTGTTGAAAGGAGTTTTGGGAAAAACCACAGTTTTCAAACTTAATCGTACTTTGGCTTTTTTTCCGGTAAAAGATTTGGGTTTTTACTGATATACTTGAAAAGAAATGCCTATTATTTTTTGGAACTGTGAACGAACTGAGCCTTTTATTTCTGAGATACTCTTTTGTTATTGTACTATGCTGTTATGAACTGTGGTGGAATATTGGTGTTGTACCCGACCTTTTTTTTGTTAGCTCGTCACTACTTTCAACCTAAGATTAGGTTTGTTACTTATTGAGTACATGGGGTCGGTTGTACTCATACTACACTTATGTATGGAACCCAAGTATCTCAAGAATAACAGACATAGTAATGTATTCGTGATTTAGGTATAGTTACGGCCGATTCTAGCACATCAACAATTTCACAAAGAGTCCCTCATATTTAATCAAGTTGAAGTAAGGTAAAGCATGGTTTCTATCATTGAAATAGTGCTCGTACCATTATAGAAGTCAAGTGAAACATAAGGCAAGAAAATCATAAAGTTCAACAAGGCACAAAGAATCATATAATCTAGCTCGAGCATGGATAACCATGGCACATGCATAAATGCCCGTCAGCTCGCATATACATCACCCCCGCATGTAGCAAACAATGTCGTTTTATTAGGAAAAATTCCCTCAACAAAGCTAGGCTTGACACATACCTCTTTCTGTAACAAAATCAATAATCCAACACGACTTTTCCTTTAAAATAAGCCTCCAACCAATCGAATCTAGTCAAATATCATTCAAACAATTCAAAACATGCTTTAGAAACTACCCACAAATGAAAAAGGTTCAACCTTTAACTGAATTGAAAAGGTCAACAAAAGTAAACCCGTGCCCACATAGTCTAAATTTGAGATTCGGACCAAATCCCGATTACCCATTCACCCCAAGCCCGGATATGTGATTTGTTTTGAAATCCGACTTCAATTTGAGGTCTAAATCTCAATTTTATTAAATACCTGGAATCTACTCAAAACCCCCAATTTCTACTTTGAAATTCATAGATTTGATGGAGAGATTCGTGAAAAGTAATGGGAATTGATTGAAAACAAATTAAAGTTTCTTACCAATGAAATTGGGAAGAAATTCCCCTTTAAAAATCAGCTCTATAGAGTTTAGGGTTGATAAATGGTGTAAAATGAGCTAAGACCCAAAATTTCCCACTTTTATCTAGCTACAAATGTCACAAAGGCGGCAATCGCAAAAGCGACATAAACTTCGTATTTGCGAACACCCCTTATCGCAAATGGGATTCCTCCTTCGCATTTGCAAAGGCTGCCCTGCCCAGGCCCCTAGTCGCATTTGCGACAAACCCATCGCAAAAGCGATGGCCACCAGCTCGCAATTGCGGCACGCACTTCGCATTTGCAAAGTTTACAGTCCCTCCCCAGTTTTCGCATTTGCGATCCCAACTTCGCAAAGACGGAACTAGCAATTGTGAATAGGTCATCGCAATTGCGATACCTATAGGCCTGAAGGACCAAATATTCCCTCAAAAGTCCAAGAACATACCAAAACACCTCTGAAACTCCTACGAGCCCCATCGGGATCCGATCCGAACATTCACACAAGTATAATAACATCATACAAACTCGCTCGCTACCTCAAATCATTAAAATAACATCTAAAATCACGAATCGATCATCAAAATTCAAGAATTCCAATTTTAGAGCCAAATTTCCAATCTTTCACATAATGCTCTGAAACGACCACCGGTCACCCGGGAACCCAACCAAATAAGCGTACAAGTACAACAACATCATATGAACCTACACGAGTCTTTAAATACTGATCCGAGGTTATTTATTAAAAATGTTGACTGTGGTCAACTCTAGTCATTCTTAAAGTCACAAAAATCACATTTTCTTTAAAAATTCACATTTAAAGTTTTTGAAACTCGGTACGGACCACGCACGCAAGTCATAAATTATCAAATAGAGCTATGAAAAGTCTCTGAACACATAAAGGAAATCTAGTACTCATAATGACCGGTCCAGTGGTTACATTCTCCCCACTTAAACATACGTTCATCCTCGAACGTACCAAGAGTCGCCTCAAAGCCATCAATTAGCTGAATAAACTCATCATACTCATACCCATGAGTGATACCCTCCCACCTTGGTCCATATACGTTCATGAACATGACTCCTACTGAAGATTCTTCTTCCTTTAACCTTAGCCCACAAGGCGCGGAACCCAAATTCCAACATCCGAAAATCCCTATAAGATTTGATCCTTGTATATATACGTTGTATCAATCTCAACAAGCTACATCAGGCCGTCAATAGACTTCCAAGTTCAAATAACATGATGTGCCACATAACTCATGTACTCACAGCAATAACTTTCGACCACAATAGTTGCTCATTACCAAACCCGGTACCGATAATATTCTTCATATCAAATGAAACCTCATTCTGGACCTTCACAATGCTGCTAATGATAAAAGAAACATGCAGAAACTCATAACCACCCATGAAATCAACAAGACGAGGAGCTCCCTCATCCGACAAGGACTATTGCATAAATTCTTAGCAGAAATATGGTATTATTCTTCCATATATTCCTTATCCCAATATGATAGTGAAAATCCCAGGTCTAGAAACCTCGTCTCACCCGATACAAGCAGCCCAACCAACAAGTCACACCAAAATCTACATGGAACCTCATACAACGGGGTCTATACACCAAACAAGCAATAACCTAGATATATCCATAAATGGAAAGAAAACATGATAAAAGGACTATTCAACAAATGCAACGGATATAACAACAAAGTCATAATTTCATGAACTCATCCCACAAAGGGAAAACAAACATGCAAAATAGCACAAAGAAGGGTATCCCACATAACTCCGCTGCGGCACGCAACACGATCCCAAATATATCAATCGACATAGGGATACCCATCGAGCCATAGTGCTCGTGCTCACTAAGCACATGTGCGTCAACATCAAGTACGATAGAGTGAACAAATATAATTGTGGGAGATGAATAGGCATAATACAATACGGAAAAGGAAAGCACAACTAAGGTGCATAAGCAAATCAACATCACGAGAGCCATCTCGCCCATATATCGCCACAAGGCCTAAGAGGGATTACAACATGCGTGCGAATAGTCAAGTAGCCTCACAACCCGTCATAGCATAAGAGAGAAACACATAACATAGACCAGGGCATGAATAACATCCATTATGCCTGATGATATACCGACGGTAATAGGTGCGTAAGAGTAAGCTAATCTTATTCGTTATAGCCCACATATAGCCCCCAAACTAAATTTCGATCACCACCAAACAGGTAAATATCATTCCCAAAAGTCCATATAACCTTTTCTATAACATATACCAGTAGCTATCAAATTCTTGGCATATCCTCACAGTCCGAAACCAAAGAATAGTCTGCCCACGGGAACATCTAGTCTCTAATCCTCAGGAATACTAGAATTTCCATATCCGACCCCAACTCCACTATTCAAATGACTGACACATCAATCATCTCATGGAAAATACTAATATAAATCTTCTATGCCATGTAGAAAAACCTGAACCTCAGCAATCCTAAAACCAAGAGATGACTGTAACACTAGTCAAGCACCCGCATGTCGAAATATAACGCATCTCCTAAAATGAACACCTTTCTTAGGTGATACCAAATAGTGCCAAAATTATATTAAACATCTGATATCGTCTATTCCTTCTAGAAATCATGATCCTCCCTTCGAAACTAAATCACAACCTTGTACTCGCAACTTTTAATCCCACACGGCGCACCACAACTAGCATGCTAACAAGTGAAAATATGAAAATCTCATAATCAACTCTAAACCACAAGCAAGATGAACACCTCATCCGCCGAGAACCTTCCATTTAACTCAATCCGGGAGGACATCACCACACGCAGCACACCTTCTACACCCGTAGAAGACATCAACCCCGAATTGTGGCCATAACCATCGTGAATTCTTCGAAACCATTAACACATAATCAAGTCATCAGAAATGATTTTCTCCTGACTCAACCGAGTCACGCAGACTGCCAAACCCAAAAGTAACTCAATCTAAAATGCCCGCTCTGAAGGGACCTTCTGCAAATCTGGAGCCATTTCTCGCAACTCTCTAATACTGTCATGTAGAGTCCATATTTATATAGAAGTACCGTATTTTTAGGCACCATCCACTATTGATCTCAAGCCCTAACCATCCAAAATTTGAAGAACCTTAAATACCATGTGTGAATCTTGAACTCATCAGAACCTTCTCGATAGTTATACACCATATCTAATCTGCATTATACAGCCAATACGCACCGAATAACCCACATCGAATAACCAGTACTTCACCAGCACATGAATAACCAAAAGAAGCAACCAAGCGATTCCTTTTTCTTGCATACTACATCAACAATGAATATCAAATCTGAATCATCCTAAGAACTCTTTATTCCAATTAAGGTGTAGTAAATCATACATCCAACCGATCTTCTCGCTCGAAATCATCCTTGATGAAATCTTTCTCAAGTCATAGCCAATCCACGAGCACATCTTAGTCCAAGACCAAATATACACATGACCATGAAATTCGATCATCGATAGCATACTTCCCCGCTTGGCTTGAATCCATAACACACATTACCTATAACCCACAATGCCCTTCGTTCATAGCTACCCCAATCCCACTGTCAGTCAGTTGAATGCTTCATAAACTTATGTAACTTTAGTCATAAAACACTTCAAAGACTCTGCCAAGTGCATACCCATCCTTGTGACAGTCAAGCCAACAAATGATCCAAAATGTTAAGAAAAGAACCCAACTAAATAGAAGCCTTATACGAGACACATGACCTCAAATCTTCACACAGGAGATAACCCACCAACTAGACTCAAATCAACACCTTCCCATGACCCGACCATGGTCACAACAGCTAGGCAGTCGATTAATCCTCCCGAGTCTACACTCGTCGACAAAATATAAGAATCAGCTTCACCCTACAAAATAAACAATTGGAATATCTACCAACATTAGAATCTAAGCCTGGACAACACATCGCGACGGTAATCAAGAATCCACAACTCTTCATAGGCCATCCGCAACATTACAAGACATCGGTGCACAATGATACTTGGTGCTCAATACCACATAAGAACAAATAAGAAGAATCAAAATTGCAAGTTTTAAGCTAAAAAAAGATCGCATGATAATTAAAGAAAGAAGGGAAATTTCCTAAATGCCCTATAGCCTCTCGAAGGTAGGTATAGATGGCATCACACCGATCTGCAGAACTCTACTAGATACTTGCTCATGATTCGTAGAACCTATGAACCTAGTGCTCTGATACCAATTTATCACGACCGAAAACACCACTAAGTCGTGATGGTACCTAACCCGGCCCTCTAGGTAAGACAAACAATATAAGTTACAACTAAATTGGGAAATCAACAATATATATAATATAAACTACAACTGAATTCAATACAACTACCCCAAGGACTGGTAGTACAAGTCATGAGCCACTATGATTTAGATTTATAAAACCGATATGTAGTATAAATACAATATCTGTTTGAAGTTTACATAAACAAAACTTTAATCCTAAACTACCATGAACAAGCAGTAGCTTGAATCCAGAACGCGGGTACGTCTTCAATGCAACACTTCGTGTTCCACATCTATGCAGCTCCAAGATCACCACGTAAGATGCAGAAATGTAGTATGAGTACAACTGACCACATGTACTCAGTAAATATCTTGACTTACCTCGGTGAAGTAGTGACAAGGTTTTAACTTAAAAGATACTCACCAATATAAATTGTTCATGTAAATTTGCAATAGAAATAACATTAGGAATAACAAAGTAGATTACAAGAACAAATATGAGAAGTAGCAAGTGATTAGCTAAAAGAAATACGATCAAGTTCATCATTATCACAACCAATCCTTTTCTAGCAGCTCAAGTCATTTGGTTGAAGAAATAACCACTAAAACAATATAGTAAACCCACAAATTTTCATAATAAGAGGAATGTGTTTAAGATATCAAATCAAATGGCATGGAAACACCCTTCTTACATTTATCCCATCCTCACCAAATACATGCATGTATGTCAAATCAAATTGCAAGAAAACATCCTTCGTGCATTTATCTCATCCTCACCAAGCACATATATAATGGTACGAACCAAGTAGAGGGAATGCCAATGACAGTAACAGCAGAGTAGAAAGTACGCAGATAGAAGCAATAAACAAGGTAGAAGCATATGGAAAACATTTCCAGGCGAGGTAGGAAGCACAAAAGTTATGATAGCAAGTAAGGTAGAAGAACATAGATTTCAACAGCTAGCGAGGTAGAAGGTTTAGATGAAACCACAACAAACAAGAAAAAGACATAGATGTAAATTTAGCAAACCAGAAGGTTGGCATGAACATAATAATAAATGACAATAGAAAGCATGGATAGAACAATAACACATAAGGTAGAAGGAAAAAGCGTGGCAACCACAAGCAACATAGAAAACATAGGTGCAACAGTAACAACTCAGGATAAAGACATGAATGTATACACAAGGAAAGATAACGTAATATAATACATGTCACTCGTCCTCGCCTGCACGGAAACACTATTTTTGCCATGAACAATAACACTTGCACGACATCACCATTCGTATTTTTACTCCCTTCCAAAAATGATAATATAAAACAATGGCACGACATCACCTTTCGTGCTTTTACTCGCCTCCTCACATGATAATATAAAATAATGGTATGACATCACCTTTCGTGCTTTACTCTTCCTCGCATGTAATTAGATACAATGCATGGAATCACCCTTCGTGCTTTACACTCTTCTCACCAAGCATATATGCATCAACAACAAACAAGCTAGGAAGTAGGGATAACATCAAGAAGAGTGGTTAAGCAAAATACACTACATGAATGGGAATCACAGTTTTTGCACCATTAAACAATTCAATAGACTTCAAGAACCCTATTGTTTAGGTATCTCGACAAAGCTCAAACATGATTTTCAGCATAAGCATGGAACCCAAGTATCTCAAGAATAACTGACATAGCAATGTATTCGTGATTTAGGTATAGTTACGCCCGGTTCAAGTGCATCAGTACTTTCACAAAGAGTCCATCATATTTAATCAAGTTAAATTAAGAGAAAGAATGGTCTCTAGCATTGCAATTATGCTCATACCATTATAGAAGTCAAGTGAAACATGAGGCAAGAAAATCACAAAGTTCAGCAAGGCACAAATAATCATATAATCTACCCCGAGCATGGACAACTATGGCACAGGCATATACAAAGTTCAAAAAAGCTAGGCAAGATACTTACCTCTTTCTGGAACACAATCAATAATCCAACATGGTTTTTTCTTTTAAAACAAGCCTCCAACCAATTTAATCTAGTCAAATACCATTCAAACAATTCAAACCAAGATTTAGAAACTACCCACAAATAAAAAAGGTTCAATCTTTAACTAAATTGAAAAAGTTAACAAAAGTCAACCGGGACCACGTGGTCTAAATTCAAGATTCCAACCAAATCTCGATTACCCATTCATCCTCGAACCCGGATGTGTGATTTGTTTTAAAATCCAACTTAAATTTGAGCTCTAAATATCAATTTTACAAAATCCCTAAATATTACCCAAAACCCCCAATTTCTACTTTTAAAATCATAGATTTAATGGAGTGATTCATGAAAAATTAATGGGAATTGATTGAAAACAAATTAGAGTTGTTTACCAATTAATTTGGGAAGAAAATCCTCTTCAAAAATCGCCTCTAGAGAGTTTAAGGTTGAAAATGGTGTAAAATGAGTTAAGTGCCAAAATTGCCCACTTTTACCCAACAACGATCAGTGTCCCAGCCCAAAAATGGTCGCAAAAGCGACATAAACTTTACATTTGTGGACAGGCCGTTGTAGCAAATGCGGTTCCTCCTTCGCATATGCGAAGGCTGCCCAGCCTAGGCCCACAGTCGCATTTGCGACCAATCCATCGCAAAAGTGATGGCCACCAGCTCGCAATTACGGCACGTGCTTTACATTTGTGAAACGCATATTCCCTCCCTAGTTTTTGAATTTTGTGAGCCCGACTTGGCAAAAGCGGGACTTACAATTGCGAACAAGTCATCGCAACCACGATACCTGCTGGCCTGAAGCACCAGATTTTCCCTCAACAGTCCAAGAACATTCCAAAGCATCTTCGGAACTCATCGCCCCTCGGGTTCTGATACGAATACTCACATAAGTTAAATAACATCATACAAACTCGCTCCCCACCTTAAATCATAAAAATAACATCTAAAATCACGAATCGGTCATCAAAACTCAAGAATTCCAAGTTTAAAACCAAATTTCCAATCTTTCTCATAATGCACCGAAATGATCTCGGGTCATCCGGGACCCCAACAAAGTGTGAATATTAGTGTAAAAATATCATACGAACCTACCAAAGTCGTCAAAACACCGATCCGAGGTCGTTTATCAAAATTACTAATCGTGGTCAACTCTAGTCATTCTTAAAGTCAAAAATCACATTTTCTTTAAAAATTCACATTTAATTTTTTTGAAAATAAAAACGCACCCCACACGCAAGTTATAAATCATTAAATAGAGCTATGAAAGTCTCGAATCATGGGAAGAAAAGCTATTACTCAAAACGAGCGGTCAAGTCGTTACATGGGAGCTGCGCACATATGAGGTGATGAGCTGCGCACATTTGGGTAGACTTAGACTTTCACCATGATTTAACTCTATTACTTAAGTATTCTTACCTTTTCAAATGCTTTAATTCATGTTTTAGCCTGAGACTAGACATGCGTAGAGAATCGAGCTTTGCTATTCTAGAAACTTGGAGCGCTACTTGATTAGCCAAAGAAAGTATACTCTCTTATAGATTGCTCCCGTGTTGTACATATTTGTCCGGAAGTTTCTTGATTTATTAACTCACATGTATATTCGCGAGTTGGGATAATGACCCATCGAAAGTTTAACTATTCATATGGGATCCGGTTGATCGCCTCAGCACTACTCTTATGGGAGCGGATCGTTCGCCTCGGTAGGATTATGAGATACACTTATGAATCGTGCTATTCATCGCTCAGTAGTATTATGAGATGCATCTATGGATCAGGTCGTACGATCACGGTGATATATTGTAGAAATCACTCTTATGGGATCAGGCCGTTCGCCTCGGTATTTATGTGAAACACTTTATAGGATCGAGCCCTTTTCCTCGACAAAATCATGCATAATATTTCGATAAGTAGTCAGTGCATATATGAGTATCACGACTCAAATTTGACACTTGCACCTGATACGGGTCATATATGTTCCTTTCGAGGTAGTATTCGGTATTTGAGAATTTCATATTTATTTTTTGTTGAGGATCATGTTATGCACATATATCTGCTTTCGTTACTACTTTATATGCTTCATACATTTCTAATTTTATTGTACTTTGATTACTTGACCACTATTAAGTGTCAATGTCGACCCCTTGCCACTACTTCTTTGAGGTTAGACTAGATACTTATTGGGTACGCGTTGATTTATGTACTCAAACTACACTTCAACACTAATTGTGCAGGTACTTGTAACTACCTGACCGGTCATTTTGAGTATTTGAGCCTCCTTCCCCTATTGGATTATTCCTGTATGTGTATTAGTGGTTGTGTAACTTGCGGGGATAGTTGGTTTTGTTTCAGGAAGGTTTTGGATTCAAGTGGAATACTTAGTTCCTAGTTCAGAAGCTTAAGTTATAAGTTTTGACCAACTTTGACTTTTGTGTATTTGACCTCGGATCGGAATTTTGATACTTACGTTAGGTTCGGATGGTGATTATGAACTTAGGCGTATGTCCGGATTTGGATTCGAAGGTTCCTAGGTCGATTTAGCTCTAATTGGCAAAAGTTGGCAATGTAAAGGTTTAAAAGTTCGTAGGTTTGACCCATGGTTGACTTTGTGGTTATCGGTGTTCGTTTAAGATTCGGAGCTTTGGAATAGGATTGTATGGTGATTTATGAATTGTGTGTAAAATTTGGGGTCATTCCAAGTTGTTTAGGCATGATCGGCGTAAGTTTGGAATTAGAAAATGTTGATTAGTTCATTAAGTTTCAATTGAGGCGTGATTCGTGTTTTTGATGTTATTATATGTTAATTGAGGCCTCAAGTAGATCCGTGTTATGTTTCACTATTGTTAGTGTGATTGGACGGGGTCCCAAGGGCCTCGGGTGTGTTTCGGACGGGGTTCGAACCATTTTTCCTTTTTTGGGAACAACTGGTTTATGGTGTTTCTGATGTTCTTCGCGATGGCGAAGGGTCTCAAGATCGCGGAGTGTGCGATGGTTGGCTAGTATTTTGCCTTTTGCGTCCGCGATGAGGCTGTCATATTCGTGGATCATGAAGGGCAGTGGTTGTAGACTCGCCCTCACAAACTCGCCGCGGTACGGACTTTTAGGGTTGCTCAGTGTGCCGAGGACTTTTGCGCCCAGACCTCGTGCATCAGGATATGGAGAAGTTTAAGTTCATTAAGGATCGGTTAGAAACTACTCAAAGTCGTCAAAAGTCCTATTCGGATGTGCGTCGTAGGGATTTGGAGTTCAAATAAAATGATTGGGTATTCTTGAAGGTTTCCCCCATGAACGGCATAATGCGGTTTAGTAAGAAAGGGAAGTTGAGTTCGAGGTATGTCGGACCATACAGAATCATTCAGATGATTGATTGGGTGGTGTACAGGCTTGAACTACCTCCAGAGATATCTTTAGTGAACCCGGTGTTCCACGTATCCATGTTGAAGAAGGTGATTGGAGATCCATCGCTCATTGTTCCGGTTGATACAATTAAGGTTAATGAAGAATTGACTTATGAAGAAATTTCAGTTGCAATTCTTGATAGGCAAGTGCGAAAGTTGAGGAATAAAGAGATTGCCTCCGTCAAAAGTGTTATGGCGAAACCAACAAGTCGAAGAGGCCACCTGGGAGGCCGAGGAAGAGATGATGAAGAAGTATCCTTATTTATTTGAATAGCTATGTAATTGTGTCCATGATGTTGAAAGCTAACTTTCTATAAATTATGTTTCCCCTGTACGGCTTATGTTCAGGTTGCTCCTCCTTAGTAATGTAATGTTTAATGGCATTGTGGCTGGTGTTGTTTCCATTTTGTTGTACATTGTTGTATTGTGGTTATGTTGTTAGGACTGGTTTTGGGATTCACTGGCAGGTGGATAGGCCCCAATTACAGGGGAGACTCTGGCGAAATTTTTGGAAATTTAGGGGGTTAGTTAAATATTTGGAATAGCTGGTGTGTATTATAGCAGCTGAGTCACATTGGGTGCTAATGGTGAATTTTGACCCTCATTCGAGAACGAATGATCCTAAGCGGGGGAGGATGTAATGCCCCATAAACTTTTACCTAAAACACGAGGTTTTGTGGTGCCGAGGTAAGCTAATGTGTTTGACTATGTGACTGCAGAACTGGTTGGCGGACTGCAGATCAGCCGCGGATTGAAGCAGATTAAATTTGCCAATTTTGAGGACCATTATGCGGCCCACTATGTGGCCGCAAAACCGTTTTGCGGGCCGCAGATCCAGCATGAGAAATTTTGGAAGGAGGTTCTGTGGTCTATTATGAGATCACATAATTGGTCTGCGGACCACAGACCTGTCGCAGAGTGAAGCAGAAACGCCCAGTTCTGGAGGCCATTATGCGGTCCATTTTGCGGACCGTAGAAATGTTATGCGACTGCAGATCTGCGTTGGGGCTCCATTTTTCCAATCTTGTAACCTGACCCCCATTTCATTTATCTAGCCTAAGGGTTCATTTTTTGGGGATTACCTAACATTTTAGAGAGAGGAGAGAGCTATTCTAGAGAGAGGAAAGGGAGGACTAAGGATTTAACTACTCTACTTTGATCAAACCTTGGAATTCCATCAAAATGAACTTGCTAGGGCTTCAAAAAGGTAAGCATTTCTTCCCCCAATTCTTCAATTTTGGATTTGGGTTGATTGTGGGTGATGAGGGTAGGTTTTATCACATGGATGAGATAATAGAGACTGCGGAGAACTTGTTGAACAATCTTGGGAGGTTTTGTTGTTGAATTAGTTAAGGGAAAGGTCGGGTCATAGTTGTAACAGCCCTTGCCATGCGAATTCCTCTAATCGTGCTTATAATTCTCTCCTCATTGATAGATTGGCATCGTTAGGAGTGTTGGGACATTATTGTGGCACTACGAAAAGCTCTTTCGAGGTTTGAAGGCTAAACTATATTTCTGGTATTGGAATTCTCCTGTTCTTACAAAACACCATCATGTGAAGTTTGAACATGGATCTCTATTGATGTGGGGTATTCAAACTTGTAAAATTGATTTCCAATTGGCATAGCGTGTAATGATTATGTATTTTTGAGTTAATTATGTTATACCCCTTTTGGGAAGAAGATCTTGTATGAAATCAATGTGATTAAACACTTAGGGTGTTGATTTGAAAGGGAACTCTTTTGTACAAACTATTATCGTTTTGGGAATCCGATGTGTGGCATTATGAATACATCCCCTCCCACATACATTGGGGTGAGGCGACGGGGCCACTTTGTGTAGAGTTGTGGTA
The DNA here is from genome assembly GCF_000390325.3 of Nicotiana tomentosiformis. NCBI lineage: Eukaryota > Viridiplantae > Streptophyta > Magnoliopsida > Solanales > Solanaceae > Nicotiana > Nicotiana tomentosiformis. The sequence continues at coordinate 119,952,018 of NC_090812.1, forward strand.
TTGTGAATACACCTCCACCTGCATACATTGGGGTAATATGGCAGGGCCGCTTTGTGTAGAGTTTGTGGTATTGTGAATACACTTTCACCCGCATACATTGGGGTGAGGTGGCAGGGCCACTTTATGTAGAGTTTCTGGTATTGTGATTGCACCTCCAGCCATATATATTGGGGTGAGGTGGTAGGGCCGCTTTGTGTAAAGGTAGTTGCAGAGGATCCCGACTTAGAAATTTATAAATGTTATTGAAAACTTTTAATAAACTTGCTATGGCTTTAATGGCTATCTAAGCCTTTTATTGTTACCATGATTCATCATATTCATGTTGTATTTCCATGTCCTTGCATGGATGTTTGGTTTTCATACTAGTACTATTCGACATGTACTAACGTGCCTTTTTCCGGGGGCACTGTATCTTTAATGGATGCAGGTGGTTCCACAGCAGAAGGCATTGACCAGTGATAGCAGTACACTCTCTTCCCAATTGACTTGGTTAGCCCCACTTCATTTCAGGGTCGTGCATCTTTTGTTCTGTGTGTATTATGTTTTGAGGTATTGCCGGAGCCTTGTTGCCGGCACTATCATTGTACTCTTTTGTATCTATTATAGGCTTCGTAGACATGGTGTGGGTTGTGTTTTGGTATTAGGAAAGTTAAGATAGTAATGTCGTATGTGTATTACATGTTCCACTACATACTATGAAAGTGTATGTATTTTGAGACTTTATAAATGAAGTAACTAATTGTGATGGAATTAGTGTTGTTCATGTTAATTAATGAAGTTTATCTTCTCTTTATTTATGGGTGAGTTGGTTAAAAGGTAATCTAGTAGGTTTGCTTAGTCGGGTTATCTCGGTTGAGCGTCGGTTGCGGACCCCCTAGGTCGGGGCGTGATAAGAAAATTGTGGATTTTGGAAAAACTTTTCTAAAATGAAAAATGGAGATTTGAACCCCGATTCGAACTTGTATTTGGATGAAACTAGTATATATGGACTCATATTGGTATGGGTGTTCGGAATATGTGAGTTTTGCTGGGGTGCGGGTCGCGTTAACGTTTTGGTTGACTTTTTGATTTTTGTTAAAGATTGGAACTTTATTTATTGGAATCAATACTTATAGCCGTGTTTGATATGTTTGAGTTATTATTTGCTAGATTTTACCCGTTCAGCGGTGGATTTGAGAGGCAATAGGCTTTTAAAGTATTCGTTTGGCTTATTTGACGTAAGTATCTTACCTAACCTTGTATAGGGGAATACCCCTTAGAAGTTGGCCTTAATTATTTATTTGTGTAATGTGGAAAGCGGCATGGTATCTTGATGAGACTTTGGTATTATTGCTTTGTGATATTATGGCACATGTGAACATGTTGAGCGGATTGATTAGGAGTGTTGCCACGAGGTTTCTACCGTGCAATCGTGATTGATATTGTTGTTATTGTGATGGGGATATTATAAAACCAGAGCGGCAAGGCGGGATATTATTAAACCAGAGCAGCGAGACAGGATATTATTAAATTGTCAGGCGGGAGCGACAAGGTGGGATATTGTTATTGTCAGGGAGGAGTGATACGGGTAGCCATTGTTATTGTGACTGAATTGTGGGAACGACGTGCCATATGTTTGTGCTTCTATTTGATGACTTGTCAACAAAGCTGAACTTTTACTTGTTTACTACTTCACCGAGGTTATTCTTGATACTTACTAGGTACCAAATTTGGTGTACTCATACTACGCTTCTGCACATTCTTTACATAGATCCAGGTACTTTGGATCAGGCGGGTCTCTAGGGAGGCGTGCTAATGCTTATTGAAGACTTCAAGGTATCCATGTTGTTCCGTTTGCAGGCCTCAGAGTCACCCTCTTTACTTTATTTCTACTATTTATGTATTCCAAACAGTATTGTACTCTTTGAGACTTGTTATGTATTCCATTTAGAACTTTTGACTCAGTATTACCGGGTTTTGGAAAGTTGGTTTATTGTACCCATGTTTGGCAGTATTATCATAATTCATTGTTTTTGTTAAATTTGAAGTTGTTATATTTTTATTGTAATCAATATGTGATAGTCTTACCTAGTCTTAGAGACTGCGTGCCATCACGACCCCTCTGGTGGGATTTGGGTCGTGACAAGTTGGTATCAGATCTCTAAGTTCATAGGTTCTATGAGTCATAAGAAAGTTTAGTAGAGTCTTGTGGAATGGTACGGAGACGTCTGTACTTATATTCGAGTAGGTGCAGAACTATTAGGAAATTCCACTTCTTTCATTACTTATCGTGCTAATTTATTGATTTCGGAGTTGAGCTTTTGTCTTTTTATTCTTTCAAAGATGGTGAGGACACGAGTTTCAGTTCCTGATGATACTGCCCCCATGGACAGTGTTGCAAAAGGTCGGGGGAGCTACCAAAAGCTCAAATTAGGGAGCAGGCACCTGAGGGGCCTTTTTATACCCTTGGGCTTCAGGAGACCTTGGCACACTTTCAGAACATGTTTGGGACTTTGGCTCAAGGGGTTGATTCCGGTTTCACTAGCTATTTCACAGGTTGGGGCATGAGTCCAGACTCCTACTACACATACTCTAGAGCAGCAGGCTCATATTGATCAGGCTCTAGGTGTTATATCGGTGTAGCCCATGATTGCAGTTCAGCCTGGGGACAGGCCAGCCGCATCGTTTAAGGAGCAAAAAAGATTAGAGAGGTTCCAGAAGTATCATCCTCCCCATTTTAGTGGCGGGGCTTCTGAGGATGCATGGGGTTTCTTGGATTAGTGTCGCTGCATTTTCCGTACTATGGGTTTGGTGGAGTCGAGAGGGGTCGACCTTACTACCTTTTAGCTGACGGGACCGGCATATAGATGATTACACACTTATGAGGCGAGTAGGCCAGTTGGCACAACACTACTTACATGATCACAGTTCTCTGATCGTTTCTTGAGAGAGTTTATTCCACATACCTATAGGGATAAGTTGTGCAGTGAGTTCGAGTATGCTATGAGGTTTACAGAGTTATCTCGTCATGCACCTGCCTTGGCTTCCACTGATAGAGAGAGAATCGGTAGATTTATTCAGGGATTCGCGTACAACCTCAGATTTGAGATGGCACGGGAGTTGGAGACTAAGACTGCATTCCATCAGGTTGTGGATATTGCTAGGAGGTTGGAGCATATCCGCATGTAGGAGAGGGAGGAAAAGGAGGCTAAGAAGCCTCGTGGTTCTAGAAGATTTACTGTTTTCTATTTTGCAGCCAAGACCTACCAGAGTAGAGATTTTGCTAGTCAATCAATTCAGTTTACATGTCATGTCTCGCATAATGCTCCAACTAGCCATAGATTTTAGAGTACTCGTACCGGGAAGCCATCATTCAGTGCACCTTCTGCACGAGGTTCTTATAGTGGTTACTCCATTCATCCTGGGCACACTCAGCTCTAGCAGCCACGTCAGCAGAGAGGCTATTTTGAGTGTGGGGATACTAGGCACCTAGTGAGAGATTGTCCCAGACTCTGGATGGGTGTACCTAAGCAGGGTACTCAGGATATGGATTTCGCTCCAGTTGCTACTCCATCTGCACAATCAACTAGAGATGGGGGACAGGCGGGTAGAGGACGTCCTAGAGGGGGAGGCAAGGCCTATTGTTATGCTTTCCCTGGTAGGACTGAGTCCGTTGCATTAGATGATGTAATTTCTTGTTTGGTTCCGGTCTGTCATTGCGATGCATCTGTTTTATTTTATCCGGGTTCTACTTATTCGTACGTGTCATCCTATTTTTCTTTATATTGGATATGTCTCGTAATTCTTTGAATACTCCTATCTTTGTGTCTACGTCTATTAGGGATTCTATTGTGGTGGATCGTGTCTATCATTCTTGTCGGTCACTATTGAGGGCTACGAGACTGTAATGACCCGGCTTGTCATTTTGAGTAATTACTCTCCTCTCTACTATTTGAAGTCTTAAATAGCTTCATATGATGTATTACGACTTGTATGCAAAATTTGAGGTCAATCGGACTTGATTTGCTATATTTTGACATTGATTCTTCAAGAATACGTGGTATCACATTAAGCAAATGAGATCCAAATTCAGTTTTGATTGAAGAATTAGATCCTTATTGAATTTTTGGAGCCATAGCAAAAAGAATCGTCGAATTCGGACACCGTATGAGAGAGTTATGCCCATTTCCGTGTCGGAAAAGATTTCCCGTCGCCGCGAGCGCCCAAGGTAGCATGGGGCGCTAGCCCTGGTGCTGGAATGTTTAAGGGTACTGGAAATAGTGCCACAGGCAGCGCCCCACGCTACATGTGACGCCTGAACCAGCTGAGACCCTATAAACGGGGATTTTCTACCATTTTTGACAAAAATAGAGTTGGGGAGCTCGGTTTGGGCGATGTTTGGGCGATTTTCTCGGGTAAACATTGGGGTACGTATTCCTTATCCTATATTGATTATATTTCATAATTCCATACTCATTTACATCATGACTCCGTGAATTTATGGAAGAAAAATCAGATTTTTGTAAAATCCTCAAAAAATGTAAAATGAAAATTTGAAGGTCAATCCGGTATTGGAATTTGACAAAATTGGTATGGGTGGACTCGTAATTGAATGGGTTGTCGGATTTTGTGAGTTTCGTTGGATTCCGAGACGTGGGCCCCATTGGCAATTTTTGAGTTAAATTTCGGATTTTATCGAAAAATTAGTATTTTCATATGGAATTAATTCCTATAATTAGTATTGACTGAAGTGAATTAATTTGGATAGATTTGAGCTATCCGGAGGTCAATTCAAGCAAGAAGGAAATTTTGGAATATCTGCCTAACTTCAAAAAAGTAAGTGTCTTGCTTAACCTCGAGTGGGGGAATTACCCCTTAGGCATCGAGTCTTATGTGCCATTTGTGAAATGTGAAAAGCTGTGTACGCGAGGTGATGAGTACGTACTCGGGATTATAAGTGCAAATTTTATTGGTTTAAATTCTTAGGCATTTTAATGTATTAAAGTGGATAATTGTTGGCATTTACTAAATCATCGAATTGTCACACCTAATTCCCTATTTGTCGAATTTGTTTTTATATGATAATTTGGTGTTATTGTCACTTGGATTTTATGTGAAATTCGTATGTTTTTGGATTTGATATTTTATTGTAATTAAATTCATGATGGGATCCTTATATGCAAATATTTATTAAATAAGTTTAAATTGAGGCGTTTATATATTTATCAAAAAGTTGGATTAAAGAAGGCGTTGTCCTGTGATGAGTTATTTTCCCATCCTTGTGGTTGTTTTTGAGATTTTATATACGCTGTGTGGAGCCTTGGGCTATTTGTTGAGAATTTTATAGATTCTGCTACATATTTGGAATTTGGTTGTGGTCAGTGGCAAATTATGATATGAATTATTGTATTGTGTTGTGGTTTAAACACTCTTCTTGATGTTATTTATGCTTCCTACCTTTCTTGTCAATGATATACATGTGCTTGGTAAGGAAGAGTGTAAAGCACGAAGGGTGATGCCGTGCCATTTGAATTATGTTATAATGTGAGGAAGAGTGTAAAGCATGAAGGGTGATGTCGTGCCATATTGTAAGTGTAAAGCACGAAGGGTGATGTCGTGCCAATGTGCGTGTAAAGCACGAAGGGTGATGTCGTGCATATTGTGAGTGTAAAAGCACGAAGGGTGATGCCGTGCCATTTCATTTATATTATCAGGTGAGGATGAGAGTAAAAATACGAAGGGTGATGTCGTGCCATTATTTTTATAGTATTATATGTTCATGGCACGAAGGGTGTTTCGGTGTAGGCGAGGATAAGAGACATACATTATATTGTGATATCTTTTCATTGTGTATTTATTCAGGCTTTTATTTTGAGATGTTATGGTGCACCTAGGTTTTCTATGTGACTTGTAGTCGTTGTTGCTTACTGTGTGCCTCCCACTTTATTTCCTTTATTGTTATTGGCTTTTCTCCCACCTAGTTGGTATTGCTATATGTATGCACGGTGAGAAAGAGATAAAAGCACGAAGAGTGTTGCCATGCTAATTGATTTGATCTATGTTGAAATTGGGAGCCTGTGGCTATTGCCAGTCGGATTATGTTATATGGGATCGAGTTGCATGCCACAACAATATGATTAATGTTATATGAGATCGGGTTGCATGCCGCAACAGATATGAAATGTGGACACGAGGTGCCGGGGAAAGTATAATGATAATATTGGCACGTGAGTTGTGCGTGCGGTTGTGATAGAGAAATTGGCATGAGGTGCCGTGGAAATATAAAAGTGGGATGAGACCCGTATTTTATGATTTTGAAATGTTGTGTCACAGGGTAACTTTTATTCGAAAGAGATTTAGTTGAAAGAATTTTATTTGAAAAATATTTATTTGAAAGAGTTATATTCGGAAGACATTTATTTGAAAGACTTTTATTCGAAAGATATTATTTGAAAGAATTATATTCAAAATATTTATTTGAAAGGATTTTTATTCAAAAAGTATTATATGAAAGAATTATATTTGAAAGAGATTTAGTGAAAGAATTATATTTGAGAAAATTATATTTGAAAGAGAGTTATTCAGAAGAATTATATGTAAAAGACATTTATTTGGAGGACTTGATTTAATTGGGTGTACTTGTATTTATTATTTGTAGAGTGATATTAATGGTGTTCTTGTTGTCCAGCTGTGCATATCACTGGTTGATTTATGTTGCCATTGGTTTCCTATTATTTCGTATATCATATTGCACATGTTATTAGACTAGTGAGTGTCTTAACTGTACCTCGTCTCTACTCCACTGAGGTTAGTCTTGATACTTACTGGGTACCGACAGTGGTGTACTCATACTAAACTTCTGCACATTTTTGTGCAGAGTCAGGTGTTGGAGCTATCGGATTCAGGCAGAGTTAAAGTGAGATTGCAAAGATTCAAGGTAGAGCTTCTCGGTTGTCGCAGTCCCTTGGAGTCTTTCCATTTTATTGTACTGTTAACTCTTATTCGAACATAATTGTATATTCGATCCTTGAGATCATTTCATGTATTCAGTAGAGTTCGTGACTCAGTATTATCAGTCTTGGGAGGTCATTTGTGAATATTTCCGCTATTGGTTTTAATTACCTATTTAATAAAAAACAATTGGCTTGAATTATAATTATAATCGGCTTACTTAGTCTTAGAGACTAAGTGCCATCACGACACCTGTGGTGGGATTTTGGGCCGTGACAAAGACTAGGGTTGATCTTCTGTTGCTTCATATGGTGGAGTTTGATGTGATTTTGGGTATGGATTGGCTATATCTGTATCATGCTATTCTTGATTATTACGCTAAGACCGTGACGTTGTCTATGTCAAGGTTATCGAGGTTGCAGTGGATGACTATCGAGAAGGTCCTAATGGGTTCAAGATTCATATGTGGTATTTTCAAATTTTTGGATTTGTGTGTGGCTAGGAATTGAGATCTATGCTAGATGGTATCTAGCCGTGCGATACTTCTATATCATTATTGACTCTACATGACAGTATTAAAGAGACACTAGAAACGACTTCAGATTCGCAAAAGGTCCATTTAGAGTGAGCATTTCGGAATGAGTTACCTTCGGGTTTAACAGTCGGCATGACTTGGTTAAGTTAGAAGTAAATCAGTTATGAGGGTTTGATTATATGCAAATGGGTTCCGAAGAGTCTGAGATGGTTTGTCCACGACTTGCGATTGAGGTGCCCTAGAGGCATGGGGAGTCCGTTATGTGTTATGATTTTATTCTACGGGATGGAGTTAGTGTAAGGTTTTCGGTTGATATGATGTCTATCCTACTTTTGATTCAGAGTTGAGAATGGGATCCTGGTGTTTTCATATGATAACATGATAGAGGTGGTGCGCCATGTGGAATTGAGATTTCATGGGCGAGGTTGCAATTTGGTTTTGAAAGGAAGGTCATGAGTTCTAGATGGTATAGGAGATTTCATATGTTTAGAGGATATTAGTACTACATTGTATCTCCTGAAAAGGGGTGTGCGTGTTATAGGAGACGCATTTTATTTTTGAATTGCGGATGCTTGACTAGTATTATGGTAATCGCCTAGATATTGGTTGTTGATGTTCAGGTTTTGTTGCTACGCGATGCAGAAGAGTTATGTGAGTATTTTCTGTGAAATAATTATTTATGAGTGATGTGTCTATTATTGAGTGGTGGAGTTGGGATTAGATATGGAGCTTCTTGTATTCTTGAGGTTCAGAGGCTAGATGTTCTCAGAGTAAGACTATTCCTTGGTTGTGGACTATGAAGATGCGTTAAGAGTTAGACAGATGATGATATGTGTTATGGATAGGTTACTATGGACTTTTGGAAGGTTATTTACCTATTTTAGGATGATCCGGATTGATTTGGGGGTCGATTGGTAGGCTTAATAAGAATGTGTATCCGACACTGGATCCGGTTTGGTCACTCTTGTGCATCATTTATTGTCGGTGTGTCACCGGCAGAAGGATGTTTTCCGTATCCTAATTTGTTTCATATGTTGCTTTCTTATCCTACGATGGGTTGTGAGACTGCTTGGCAATTCACACGTATGATATGGTTTTGTTCAGTCCTGGTGGCGAGATTTGGAGCGAGATGGCTCTTGGGATGTTGAGTTGCTTGTTGCCCCTTATTCATGCTTTTCCTATCGGTGGTATACTGTGCTATTTGTTTCTCTATGGTTACGGTCATGCGTTTTGCGTATATGTTGTTGATGCACATGTGGTTGTTGATTATGAGCATTATGGCTCGATTGGTGTTCCATATGGATCGGTATGTTTGGACCGAGCTACGTAATGCAGTGGGGTTATGTTAGGATGAGATTCTTTGTGGTTATTTCATGTAATTTGCTTCTCCCCTGTGGGATGGATTCATAGTATGGTACCGTTGGGAGTCGTCCCTATTGGACTTGTCAGATAGTTCTCTCATTTGGTTCTCTTTCCATCTTCAGTTACATTCACCTTGTTGCTTATTGGGTACAGATTGCGTCGTATGTTACTAGGTGATATTTGGTGTCCTTTGCCGGTCGAATAGCTTGTACTGGATGAGATGAGATCGTTGGACCCGAAATTAGTACAATCAGACTTGGATAAGGTATGTGTGGATAAGAATGTCATGAATAAGTTTAGAGTTTGGTATTGGTTCTTGTCAAGTGAGAGAACTCCATGACTTATTGGTTGGATGAGTGGTTATGAGTTTCCATATGTTTCTTACATTATTAGAAGTGTTGTGAAGGTTTAGAACAAGGTGTTATTTGATATGAGGTAGTTTACCGGTACCAGATTTAGTAATTAGCATATATTGTGGTTGGAAGATATTACTATGAGTACATTAGTTATATGGTATATCGTGTAATTATATCTTGGAAATATGGTTACGACTTGATGCTTCTTGGTTAGACTTATACAATTTACAGATGCGAGAATCGGGTTTATAAGAAATTTCGGATGTGGGAGATTGGGTTCCAAGGTTTATGGACTAAGGTTGAAGAAGGAATCTTCATTTAGGTTGTGTTGATGGTCTTATATGGATTAAGGTGATGTGGGATCACCCATGGGTATGTGTATGGTGAGTTTATACAGTGATTTGATGGCTTTGGAATGAATCTTAGCACGTTCGAGGACGAACGTTTGTTTAAGAGGGGAAAAATATAACGACCTGACCAGTTATTTTGAGTATTTGAGCTTTGTTCCCCTATTTTATGTTCCCTTTATGTGTATTAGTGGTTGTGTGACTTACGTGGATGGTTGGTTTTGTTTAGAGAAGGTTTTTGATTGAAGTGGAACACTTAGTTCCTAGTTCGGAAGCTTAAGTTGGAAGTGTTGTCCAAGCTTGACTTTTGTATTTTTGACCTCGGATTGGAGTTTTGATAGTTCTGGTAGGTCCGTATGCTGATTTTGAACTTAGGCGTATGTCCAGATTTGGATTCGAAGGTTCCTAGGTTGATTTGGCTCTAATTGACAAAAGTTAGCAATTTAAGGTTTAGAAGTTCATATGTTCACATGGTTGACTTTGTGGTTATTGATGTCCGTTTGAGATTTCGAGCCTTGGAATAGGTTCGTATGGTGATTTATAACTTGTGTGTAAAATTGGGGATCATTCCGAGTTGTTTAGGCATAACCGACGTAACTTTGGAATTCAGAAATTTGTATTAGTTCATTAAGTTTCAATTGAGGCGCGATTTGTGGTTTTTTTGTTATTTTGTGTGAATTGAGGCGTCGAGTAGGTTTTTATTATATTTTGGGATTGGTTGGTGTGATTAGATGGGGTTCAAGTGCCTCAAGTGTTTCGGAAGGCATACAGACCATTTTTCCTTGTTGGGGAACAACTGATTTCTGGTGTTTCTGATGATCATCGCAATCACGGAGAGAGCCTCGCGATCACGGAGTGTGTTATGGGTGGCTGGTATTTTTCCCTTCTCGTTAGCGATAAGATTGTCGCATTCACGGAGCATGGAGGGCAATGTTCATCGCATTCACGTCCAGGACATCACGTTCGCATAGAGGGAAGACTGGATGGGGTCGCTAAGCTTTTGGCCTACGCATTCGCGGGTGGGCGACCGCATGCATAGGCCAGTAAGGGTGTGCATCGCGTTCGTGGGTGCCAGACCGGGATACGTGTTTTTGCCTCGGAATTGGTCATTATTCATTATTAGATTTGGCTTATCTTAGGTAAGCATATTGCCTAACTTTATATGGGGGAATACCCCTTAGGAGTTGGCCTTAATAGTTTATTTGTGTTATGTGAAAAGCAATGTATATACGAGGTGAAGAGCGTGTACACCGGTGCTATGTGTGGTTTATAACTGGATTAGACCGTAGGTTATTAATATGCCTTAATTTGATAATGTACTTTAAATGAAACATGCTTGAATAACTTTAGAATTACATGATCATGATTGCTACATTTGGCTTAGCCATAATCATGCTTTAATTGTTGAATACCCTCCGTACTTTTATGTTATTGTCATGTCCTTGTGCACTTTGTTGATAAGTTATGAGCTTATATGTTGATGAGACTTTGATATTATTGCGTTGTGATATTATGTCACATGTAGACGTATTTAGCGGATTGATTGGGGGTGTTGGCATGAGGTTTCTGCCATGTAATTGTGATTGACGTTGTTGTTATTGTGATGGGGATATTATTAAACATGAGGGACAAGGCGGGATACTGTTATATTGTCAGGTGGGAGCGACAAGGCGGGATATTATTATATTGTCAGGCGGGACATTGTTAAACAAGAGCAACAAGGCGAGACATTGTTAAACAGGAGCAACAAGGCGGGACATTGTTATTTATCAGGCGGGAGCGACAAGGCATGATATTGTTATTGGGAGGGCGGAGTGATACATGTGACCATTGTTATTGTGACTGAATTGTGGGCATGACGTGCCATATATTTGTGTTTCTATTTGATGACTTGTTGCCAAAGCTGAACTTTTACTTGTTTGAGTTGTTATTCACGTGTTCGGAAGAAGTTGCTGATATTATCTCCGTTTTATATTCTGTTGTCATTTCTCTTTTGAGATATTGCACAAGTTATTTGACTAGTAAGTATCACAAGACTCGAACCTCGTCATTACTTCACTGAGGTTAGTCTTAATACTTATTGGGTACCGACTGTGGTATACTCATACTACGCTTCTGCACATTCTTTGTGCAGATCCAAGTACTTTGGATTAGGTGGATTGCTAGGGAGGCATTCTTGTGCTTATCGGAGACTTTAAGGTATTCATGTTGTTCCTTTTGCAAGCCTCGGAGTCACCTTCTTTATTTTACTTTTATATATTCTAAAGAGTATTGTACTCTTCTAGACTTGTTATGTATTCCATTATGAGCTTATGACTCAGTATTAGCAGGTTTTGAGAAATTGATTATTGTATCCATGTTTGGCAATATTATCATATTTTGCGGGTTTTGTTAAATTTGAAGTTGTTATATTTTTATTTTATTTAATATGTGATAGGCTTACCTAGTCTTAGAGACTAGGTTCCATCACGGCCCTTATGGTGGAATTTGGGTCATGACAATACTGAAACATGTACATTTGATGGACATACAGGCGCGTCGACGCAGCTGCTGGAGAAACTTTGTGGTGAGCTGCATTCCATGTTGCGATCCGCAGCACACAGAGTCCTCCTATTCATTTACTATATTCTGTCTATTTCCTATTTCAGATAGTTATTGTAGTAGTATTGTATATTCCAGTAGATGCTCATACACTTGTACCATCGGATTTTGGAAATTTTAGACCATTGTTCATGATTATATTTTTGTTACGATATTGAGTTTTATATTGTGATCATATTCTACCCTTGAAGATAATGTCAGCATTTTACTACAAAAACGGAACGATTTCACTTATTTATTTCATCACTTGTTTTAAAATGTGTCATGAACTATCGATTGGTGTGTGAATTTATTGTTGGCTTGCCTAACGGCAGCATTGGGCGCCATCACTGCCTATGATGTAATTGGGTCGTGACACTTACTCACTGATGTGCCACAATAAAGCATTGCTTACCAATAATTAGCCATTTTTATTATGCTACCAAAAATAGCCAAAATAATAACTAATGGTATAGAACATTCAAAAAATATAGGCAAAAATAGATTTTTTGTTTCCAATGGGTATTGTAAGTATTCATTAAAAATAAATAAATGAGGCAATATACAAAATTTGAGGAAGATTGAAGGTGAATTAGATTAGTTTGGAGTCAAAATTCATTACCAATGATATACAATATTTTTTAGAAAGGTACACCAGGATTGTTTTTCAATGGAGATGGTTAGAATTTGTTGAAACACTTAGATGAAGCAATATATAAAATTTGAGAAAAATTGGAGGTGAATTGGACTAGTTTGGTATCAAAAATCATAGTTAAATTCGAGTTTAAAAAATTCCTTTGCGATACATGTATCGCACGTGCAGACACATGTATACATAGATATACAACAGATACTTAGGGGGATACATATATGATATACAAGTGATTCACAACTGATAAACGAAAGATACACAGTGTGATACACATCTCATCTTCATCTATGTTCGTCTTTTACTTTGAATTTCGCTCAAATTTGAATTCAACCCACCTCAAATCTCCACCAATTCATCCCAAAATTGAGTTTCAAATTCTTTGAGATGTACCCAATCTATTTCAATAATATCCACTCGTAATAAATTTCATTTTGAAAACCCAAATTTTCAAACTCAAGCTTAAGCGAGCTACAATGGCTTTCAATAGAATTTTAGCTTATCTTTTTCAAATTTCAAATTATTTTACTAAATTACTGTAGCAAAATACTTGCATTTATGATTTTCATTTATCTCTTTTCTAATGTGTTTGTACTTGGATTTATGTCATTAGCTTGCAGATTGAAATGCTATTAGCCATATTCGAATTAAGGCTCTCTTCATGCTTGAGCAGATTGAAATAACCTACAAGTTGTAATCTACCAGTAAAGAGCATCCTAGAGTAAGAAAAGGGGAATGAAGAGAAAGTAATATTAATTGAATTTTTTTTTATTAAAATGACATTTGGGCCTTTTCGGGTAGATATTTTATTTTGGGCTAATTTTAACTGAAATTATTTATGGACTGACAATTTGGATAGTTTTCTCTTATTTTTCAACTACATGTATTAAAAAGTTACTATTTGTGTATTTTATTCAATATTTCCTTACTATAATTAATTATTCAGGATGCCAGGAAATTTGACGTCAATCCTCATTACCTCTTGTGTACCACAGGTTTTCTTTTGGAGCATATTATAAGTGGATCAATCGGGATTGGTGGATTAAATTTGAACATGTCAAAATAAGTTGAGACAGGACTATGAATCATAGACCCGAGCTACCAGTAACCAGATGATTGTGGTAGGCTGTTAGTTTATAACAAGTTGAGTACAGGATCGTAACCCCACACCCATTTAGCAACAACAAAAAAGAAAAAAAGAAGGGAAAGAAAAAAAAATCAACACCCCATCTATTTTCGTCTCTACTTTTCAATATTTTTGTAAACAACAACAACAATAATAATAATAATAATAAAACAATCTAGTGAAAGGTATCACTAGCATTACACACAACTAAATAAAAGAGAAAAACATTAAGCTAATATCATCATATAATCAACATTCTAATTTCAAATAATGGATTATTTCTATTTTTAGGACTCTTAGATAGTAAATTTAATACCCCTAAATCTAGTGATTATTATCTTTTTAATTTTCCTCAATTATTTATAATATTTATTTGCTTTCTAGATTATTTATCAAAATTGCCTACATGAAAACAGTTAATTGAATATCATATCAAACTAACATGGGTTTGGGAGGGGGTCTGTTTGATATTCTACGAGAACGCAAATCTTGGATCGCGAACGCGAAAGCTAGGGGGAAAGGACCATCGCGAACGTGAAGGCCACTGGGCCACTATGCTTCGTGATCGCATCAGGTTCTTCGCGAACGCGAAGAAGACCTAACGCCAGTGATTTAAAACTTTCAAAAATCAGGATTTATCCCATTTCTCACTATTTTCAAGTTTGAGCTCGGCCTAGAGGCGACTTTGAAGAGAAATTTTATCCCAACTTCATAGGTTAGTAGATTTTAACTTGTTTTCTTCTATTTTCATAAATACCCATTGATTTCTGACCTTTAATCTATGCTTTTTATGGTAAAAATTAGGGATTTAGTGAGATTTAGACCTCAAATTGAGGTCGGATTTCGAAACTAATCACATAATCGGGCTCGGAGGTGAATGAGTAATTGAGTTTGGGTCCGAATCTCGGGTTTTGACCAAGCGGGCCCGAGGTTGATTTTTGTTGACCTTTTTCAAAATCATTAAAGATTGAACATTTTTAACTCTTGGGTAGTTTCTAAAGCTTAGTTTGAATTATTTGAACTATATTTGGTTAGTTTTGATTGGTTTGGAGGCTAATTCTAGAGGAAAGGCCCCTGTTGAGCTTTGATTTGATTGTGGAGAGAGGTAAGTATTGGATCTAACCTTGACTTGAGAGAATTAGGAATTTTTGAACTATTTGTTATGTGGATTATGTGAGGAAACGACGTATATGCGAGGTGACGAGTGTATCTACGCCGTCAAGAAATTTGTTTTCATGTTTTCCCGTTATTTCATGAATTATCTTACTCCATGCCTTAATTGTTACATTCTTTATTGGACCTCTATGCCGTAATTGTTATTTGTCATTTAATTATTCTTGTATTAAATTGTTCCCTTCCATGACTCTGTGCTTATTTGCTACTTGCCTTAACTGTTTCACTTGCACACCTTAATTGTTACATGCTCTACTTTTCCTATTATTTTTGTATTAAGATGTAGTTTCATTTGCGTGAGCCGTTGAGTGTGTTAGACACTTATAAACTTGCAAAGTAGAAATTTCGAATTTTAAGGCTTCTTGATTATTACGTGGTCCTTTATTGCCTTGAACTTTTACTGTTTGATGTACAATAATTCTTGTAAATTGAGTTATTGGATTGTTTATGTTAATTGAAATTGTTTTGGGATCTGGTTGCATGCCGCAACGGAAATTGAAAGATAATGAATTGAAACGGTGGAATAAGGGCAGATACTTGATGTTGATAAATGATGATATGATGGGATTTGCGTGCCGTAACTGATTGGATATGGATACTTGATGTTGATAAATGATGATATGGTGGGATCGGGTTGCGCACCGTAATAGATTGTATATGTGGTACTTGATATTGATAAAGGATGATATGGTGGGATCAGGTTGCGCGCCGCAACGGATTGTGTGTGTTGCACTTGTTGTTGTTGTTGTGTTGGTTTCAACATTTTTATATGAGATTATAAGACTTGTTATTCTAAGCTTTCTGATAGTGACGTTAGAGTTCATTTTTCACAAATTAATTGCTTTACTTCCATTTCCTATTTTTTCCTTTCCCTTTATTATTATTATTATTATTATTATTATTATTATTATTATTATTATTATTATTATTATTATTATTATTATTATTATTACTGCGTACAGGTTAATATAAGTGGCCCTCTTTAGCCTCGTCACTACTTAGTTGAGGTTAGGCTCGGCACTTACAGAGTACATGGGGTCGGTAGTACTCATACTACACTCTGCACTTCTCGTGCAGATATCGAAGTTGGTCCTAGTAGCGTTCAGTAGATTTTGCTCGGATTCATTCGCTGACGGAGACTTCAGGTACAGTTGTACGGTGATCGCAGCCCTAAAGAACCCTTCCCTCCTATCTTTACTGTTTTATTGAGTTTCAAAACAGTGTATTTTGTTCATACCATGTTTGTAGCACTCTAGATGTTCATGTACTCATAACACCAGCTTCTGGATTATGTTTAGACTTTGTTGTTCGACATCATTTTACTCTACTTCAGACTTGTATCGTTTTCATTATTAATATCTTGTTCTAAATTGTACAAATCAATTAATTTTATGTTTCACGTCGGCTTGTCTAGTAAGTAGATGTTAGGTGCCATTACGACCCCGAGGTTGGGATTCCGGGTCGTGATAAGTTGGTATCAGAGCACTAGGTTTTCTAGGTCTCACGAGTCATGAGCAAGCTTAGTAGAGTCTGGAGGATCGGTACGGAGACGTCTGTACTTATCTTCCAAAGGCTATGGAGTTTTAGGAAAAAATTCACTTCTTTCTTTCCTAATCGTGAGATTTTGTTCTATCATTAATGTTTGAATCATTCCATTCTTGATCTCTCGTAGATGGTGAGAATACGCACAACATCTACAGTCGGGTAATAGCCGGAGCCCCTTCTTGCAGCTCTACCAGGGGCAGAGGCAGAGGCCGAGGTCGAGCCACAAGCCGAGGCAGAGGCAAAGCTCAGCCTAGAGCTCGAGCAGCAACACCCACACTAGAGCCTCATATTGATCATGAGGAGGAGATCCCAGCTCAGAACGTACCCGTCGGACCATCTCAGGTGCCGGAGGAATTCATAGACACTCTAGTGCTTCAGGACGCTTTAGTCCGCTTGATGGGCCTTATGGAGAGTGTGGCCCAAACCGGTGCATTTCCGATGGCACCAGTTGTCTCTCTAGCTGGGAGAGGAGCATAGACTCCCGCTACTCAAACTCCAGAGCAGATGACTTCCCTATATCATACTCCAACAACCCATCAAATTGGGGTAGTTAAACCGTTGTTGTGGCACAGGCCGAGGATAGGCCCGCTAAGTCTTCTGAGGCCTTGATGAGGCTGGATAAGTTTAAAAAACTCTTTCCTATTCATTTTAGTGGTGCACCTTCTGAGGACCCACAAGATTACTTGGACTGTTGCCACAAGGTATTGCGCAACATGGGTATTGTTGAGATCAATGGGGTTGACTTTGCAATATTCCAGATGACCGGTTCTGCCAAGAGATGGTGGAGAGATTATGTGTTGACCAGACCTACTGGTTCTCCTTCACTTACTTGGGATCAATCCTCACAGTAATTTTGAGAGAAGTTCATTCCTTTCACTCTGAGAGAGGAGTATCGCAGGCAGTTCGAGAGCCTTCAGTAGGGTGGCATGACCGTCACCCAGTAAGAGACTCGATTTGCGGACCTAGATCGCCATGCCATTATCTTGCTCCCTACTGAGAGGGAGAGAGTGGGGAGATTCATTGATGGGCTCACTTTCAGTATCAGGATACAGATGGCCAAAGAGACTGGAGATGATATTTCTTTTCAGATGGCCGTAGAGATTGCTAGATAGATCGAGACGGTTTGTGGTTAGGAGAGGGGGCCGGTATCAAATAAGTGGCCTCGTCATTTTGGAGGTTTCAGTGGCACCTCATCTGGAGGCAGGGAAACTTTGGGTAGAGGCCATCCTCCGAGGCTGTTTCAGTCAGCACTTCAGGCATCCCACGGTACTTCGGGTATATGTATCTCATCCTGGGCATCTAGCCAACAATGCACCATAAGCTCCTATTAGTGCGCCTCCGATCCAGAGCTACCACAATTGTTATCTGGCCCATTTGGGTAAGTCTAAGCTTCAGCATACACAACAGCCGGAAGGGTGTTTTGAGTATAGGAGTACGTCACATCAAGAGGTGCCGCCTAAGATTGTTAAGCAGCATTCCACAACAGAGTTCTCGTACCATAGTTCTGGCATCAGTTGCTTCACCGCCCGCTCAGCGAGCTTGAGGCAGGAGTCAAGCTGTTAGAGGTGGAGGTCAAGCCATTAGAGGTGGAGGTTAAGCTGTTAGAGGTGGAGGCCAGCCAGCTAGAGGTCATCCGAGAAGCGGAGGTCAGGGTGGTGGGGCCCAGCCCAGTTTTTATGCATTCAGCTAGACCTAAGGCCGAGTCATCTGATGCCGTTATCACAGATATTAATCCAATTTTCCATAGAGATGCTTCAATTCTATTTGATCCATGCTCTGCTTATTCATACGTATTATCCTATTTTGCTTCATATCTGGTGGTTCCTTGTGATTCTTTGAGTGCTCCTATGTATGTGTCCACGCCTGTAAGAGATTCTATTATTCTAGATCGTGTTTATCGTTCATGTGTAATTACTATTGGGAGTCTTGAGACTAGTGTAGATCTCCTACTAGTTGATATGGTAGACTTTGATGTTATTTTGGGCATGGATTGACTGTCACCTTATCATGCTATATTGGATTGTCACACGAAGACGGTGACCTTAGCCATGCCGGGGTTTCCTCGATTAGAGTAGAGATGGACTCCTAGCCATTCTACCATTAGGGTTATTTTGTAAGTTCGGGTTCGGCATATGGTCTCGAAGGGATGTCTATCTTATTTAGCCTATATTCGCAATTCTAGTGCGGAGGTTCCTTCCATGGATTCGGTATCAGTTGTGCATGAGTTTCCAGAGGTGTTTCCTGCAAATCTATCAGGGATGCCACCCGACAAAAATATTGTCTTCTGTATTAACTTGGCTCTAGGCACTCGGCCCTTTTCTATTCCACCATACTGTATGGCCCTGCCTGAGTTGAAAGAACTAAAGGAGCAGTTGCAAGATTTACTTGATAAGGGATTCATTAGACCTAGTGTCTTTCCTTGGGGTGTGCCCGTGTTGTTCGTGAAGAAGAAGGATGATTCGATGAGGATGTGTATAGACTATCGACAGTCTAACAAAGTCACCATCAAGAACAAGTATCTGTCGCCGAGAATTGATGACTTATTTGATCAGCTTCAGGGTGCCAAAGTATTTTCAAAGATTGATGTGAGGTCTGGCTACCATCAATTGAAGATTAGGGTATCAGATGTCCCTAAGACAGCTTTTCGGACTCGGTATGGGCATTATGAGTTACAAGTGATGTCATTTGGGTTGACAAATGCCCCAGCATCATATATGGATTTGATGAACTGAGTATTTAAGCCCTACTTGAGTTCTTTTGTGATCCTATTCATTAATGATATCTTGATCTACTCCCGCAGTCGAGAGGAGCATGAGCGGCATCTTTGGATTGTACTTCAGACTCTGAGAGATAGTCAGTTCTATCCTAAGTTTTCAAAGTGCGAGTTTTGTTGGATTCGACTGCCTTTTTGGGATATGTAATATCGGCCGAGGGCATTAAAGTGGATCCTAAGAAGATTGAGGCAGTTCAGAGCTGGCCTAGACCTACTTCAGCTATAGAGATTCGGAGTTTTCTGGGTTTGGCATTTTATTATCTCTGGTTCATAGAGGGGTTTTCATTCATAGCAGCCCCATTGACTAGATTGACCCAGAAGGGCGCTCCATTCAGGTGGTCCTATGAGTGTGAGTTGAGCTTTCAGAAGCTCAAGACTGCTTTGACTACAATGCCAGTGTTGGTGTTGCCCACAGGTTCAGGATCTTACATGTTGTATTGTGATGTATCGCTTATTAGGTTCGGTGCAGTATTGATACAGGATGGCAAGGTAATTGCATACGCGTCGCGGCAGTTGAATGTTAATGAGAAGAATTATATTGTTCATGAATTTGAGTTGGAAGCCATTGTTCATGCACTGAAGACTTGGAGACATTGCCACTATGGCATGTTGTGTAAGTTATTCATGGATCATCGGACTCTACAATATTTGTTCAAGAAAAAGGATCTCAACTTGAGGCAGCGGAGGTGGTTGGAGCAGTTGAAAGACTATGATATTACCATTTTGTATCATCCCGAGAAGGCCAATGTGGTGGTCGATGCCTTGAGTAGAAAGGTTGTGAGTATGGTTAGCCTTGCGTATATTCCAGTTGGTGAGAGGCCGCTAGCATCAGATGATCGGGATTTGGCCAATCAGTACATGAGGTTAGATATTTCGGAGCCTAGTTGGGTTCTAGCTTGCACGGTCTCTCGGTCTTCTTTGTATGAGCACAACAGAGAGCGTGAGTATGATGACCCCCATTTGCTTGTCCTTAAGGACATGGTGCGGCACAGTGGTGCCAAGCAGGTTACTATTGGAGATGATGGGGTGTTGCGGATGCAGGGCCGGATTTGTGTGCCCAATGTGGATGGGCTTCGTGAGTTGATTCTTGAAGAGGCCCACAGTTCGCGGTATTCCATTCATCCATGTGCCGCTAAGATGTATCAGGATTTGAGGCATCATTATTGGTGGAGAAGAATGGAGAAGTATATAGTTGCATATGTGGCTCGATGTTTGAATTGGCAGCAAGTAAAGTATGAGCATCAGATGCCTGACGGTTTGCTTCAGAAGCTTGAGATTCCCAAGTGGAATTGGGAGCGTATTACCATGGATTTTATTGCTGGGCTCCCATGGACATCGAAGAAATTCGACCCAGTATGGGTCATTGTGGACAGGTTGACCAAGTCAGCACATTTCATACAAGTAGCAGTTACCTATTCTTCAGAGCGGTTGGCTGATATCTATATCGACGAGATCATTCATCTTCATGGTGTGCCGATGTCCATCATTTCTGATCGGGGTACGCAGTTCACATCACACTTCTGGTGGGCCGTACAACATGAGTTAGGAACACGGGTTGAGTTGAGTATAATATTTCACCCTAGATGGACGGACAGTCCGAGTGCACCATTCAGATATTGGAGGATATGATTCGCGCTTGCATTATGGATTTCGGGGGTTCTTGGGATAAGTTCTTGTCACTTTCGGAGTTTGCCTAAAATAATAGCTACCAAGCGAGTATTCAGATGGTTCCTTATGAGGCATTATATGGGAGGCGGTTTCGTTCTCTAGTTGGTTGGTTTGAGCCAGGAGAGGCTTGGTTGTTGGGTACCGATTTGGTGAAGGATGCCTTGGAAAAGGTCAAGATTATTCAGGATCGACTTCGCACAGCTCAGACTAGGAAGAAGAGTTATGCCAATCGTAGAGTTCGTGATGTTGCATTCATGGTTGGAGAGAGGGTTTTGCTCCAGGTTTCACCCATGAAGTGTGTGATGATGTTCGTAAAGAAGGGCAAGTTGAGCCCTAGGTATATCACACCCTTTGAGATTCTTGAGAGAGTTGGTGAGGTGGCCTACAAGCTTGCACTGTCACCTAGCTTATCAGCAGTTCACCTGGTGTTCTATGTCTCCATGCTCCGGAAGTATCACGTCGATCCGTCCCATGTATTAGATTTTAGTTAAGTCCAATTGGACAAGGATTTGACTTACGAGAAGGAGTCGGTGGCCATTCTGGTACGACAGTTCCGGAAGTTGAGGTCAAATAGTTATCCTTCTGTTTAAGGGCAGTGGAGAGGTTAGCCGATTGAGGCATCCACATGGGAGTCCGAGTCCGACATGTGGTGTATATATCCACACCTTTTCACCAGTCCAGGTACCATGAAAATTTCATACATTTTGATCTATGATTCGTAGTTCTACGTGTTAGTTTGGTGTTTTGATCGCACGAGCGAGTTTGTATGATGTTATTACACTTATGTGCATGTTTGGTTTGGAGCCCGATGGGCTCGGTGATTTTGGATAGGCTACAGGTCATTTTTGGACATAGAGATTGCTGATTTTCAGTGGTTTCTAGTGCCTGGTGTGATGTGCTTCTTGATCACGAAGGAGAAGTTGGGCTTGGGGCGGATTTCTTCTACGCAAATATGAGGGTGCGGTCAGGAACGCGAAGGAGTGGTGGGATTACCCTTCGCAAACGCGACCCAAACCATGCAAATGCGATGGGTTAATAGGTCTGGGAGGGGGTCTGTTTGATGTTCTACGCGAACGAGAACCTTGGATCGCGAAGGCAAAGGCCAGGGGGAAAGGGCCATCGCGAACTCTTTCGGCATCTCGTGAATGTGAAGGCCACTGGGGTTCTATACTTCGCGATCGCGTCAGGTCCTTCACGAACGCGAAGAAGACCTAACACCAGTGATTTATAACTTCCAAAAATCGGTATTTATCCCATTTCTCACTATTTTCAAGTTTGAGCTCGGCCTAGAGGCGATTTTGAAGAGAAATTTCATCCCAACTTCATAGGTTAGTAGATTTTAACTTGTTTTCTTCAATTTTCATAAACACCCATTGATTTCTGACCTTTAATCTATGCTTTTTCATGGTAGAAATTAAGAATTTAGGTAGAAATTGGGAATTTTGAGATTTTGAGATTTAGACATGAAATTGAGGTCGGATCCGAAACTAATCACATAATCGGGCTCGGGGGTGAATGGGTAATTGGGTTTTGGTCAGAATCTCGGGTTTTGACCAAGCGAGCCCGGGGTTGACATTTGTTGACTTTTTTCCAAATCATTAAAAATTAAATCTTTTTCACCCGTGAGGTAGTTTCTAAAGCTTATTTGGAGTTGTTTGAACTATGTTTGGTTAGATTCGATTGGTTCAGAGGAGAATTTTAGAGGAAAGGCCCCGATTGAGCTTTGATTTGATTGTAGAGCGAGGTAAGTGTTGGATCTAACCTTGACTTGAGGGAATTAGGAGTTTGTGAACTATGTGTTGTGTGGATTATTTGAGAAAACGGCGTATATGCAAGGTGGCTAGTGTATATACGCCGTCAAAATATTTGTTCTCCATGTTTTCTCGTTATTTCGTGAATTATCTTATTCGATGCCTTAATTGTTACATGCTTTAATTACTTTCTATGCTATAATTTGTTATTCGTTATTTAATTATTATTGTATTGAATTGTTCGTCCCTTCCATGATTCTGTGCTTATTTGCTACTTGCCTTAACTGTTTTACTTGCACGCCTTAATTGTCACGACCCTTAATTGTCCTGTTGTATTTTGTAATATTTGTTGCACCCTTTGATTAATACGTGGTTCCTTTATTTCCTTGCACTCATACTCTTTGATTGTAGAAATCCTTATAAATTGTGTTATTAGATTATTTATGTTATCTGAAATTGATTAGGGATCAGGTTACACGCCGCAACGTAAATTGAAATATGATGAATTGAAATGGTGGAATAAGGGCGGATATTTGATATTGATAAATATTGATATGGTGGGATTGGATTGCGCGCCACAACGGAATATGTATGTGATACTTGATATTGATTATTGATACTATGGTGGAATAAAGGAGGATACTTGATATTGATAAATGATGATAAGGTGGGATCGGTTTGCGCACCGCAACTTATTGTAAATGTGATACTAGATATTGATAAAGAATGTTATGGTGGAAACGGGTTGCGTGCAGCAACAGATTGTGTGTGTTGTACTTGTTGTTGTTGTGTTAGTTTCAGTATTTTTATATGAGATTACGAGGTTGTTAATTTGGGCTTTATGATAGTGAGGTTTCAATTCATTTTCATAAACTACTTCGTCGAGGTTAGGCTCGGCACTTACAGAGTACATGGGGTCGGTTGTACTCATACTGCACTCTGCACTTCTTGTGCAGATACTGGAGTTGGTCCCGGCAGCGTTGAGTGAGGTCGCCCGGATCTAGCTACTGGCGGAGACTTGAGATATAGTTGCACGGTGTTCACAGCCCTGATGTCCCCTTTTATACCATCTTAGCTGTTTATTTTGATTCAGACAGTTATGTTTTTATTCAGACTATTATTTGTAATACTCTAGACACTCATGTATTCATGACACCAGTTCTAGGATTGTTTTTGGATTTCGTCGTTTATTAGTTTTTCACCTTATTTCAGACTATTCAGCTTTATTATGGTAAATTGATTCAGATTTTTAAAAATGGCTAATAATTATATCTAACATTGGTTTGCCTAGCAAGTGAAATATTAGGCGTCATCACGGTCCCGAGGGTGGAAATTTCGGGTCATCACAAAATCACAATACAAACCTACTAGAATCGTCAAAACACTGATCTTGGGTCGTTTACCCAAAATGTTTACCGTGGTCAACTCTAGCCTTATTTTTAGTTAAAAATTTTATTTTCTTCAAAATTTCACATAAAAGCTTTTCGAAAGGCTACACTGTCATGACTCCAAATTCCCACCTTAGGATGTCATGATGACACCTAGTCTCTAAGATTAGGTAAGCCTAACATACACGAGGATATGACGGAAATAATGACTAAAAAATACATGAAATAAAGCTCATAAGTTTCATAATAACTTCACTGCGGAACCACAATACATTATTCCCAAAACCCGGTGAGACTGAATCATAAGCTCCACAGAAATGTACTATAATCTATAATATAATACAATCTGATAATAGGATAAATAGAAATAAGGAAACGACGGAAGGTGACTTCGAGTCATGTGAGCATCGGGCAGGTATACCTTGAAGTCTCCGGAAATGACTGAATGATCACTAACGTCCGAAACGAGCAGATGTACCTGGATCTATACAAAAATATGCAAAAGCTTAGCATGAGAACACCACAATGGTACCCAGAAAGTATCAAGCCTAACCTCGGTAGGTCAACACACCTTCTAGGACTAGAAAACTAACCATATCAAATAATGAAAAGCGGGGAAATGAATGACAATAAAACAGTTCAATAATGTAAGCTAGCAACGGAGTTAAAAGCATTAAAGGCAACAAGAAATGAACACATGAAAAGAACAACAAGGAATCAATGCGGACAAATACAAGTATGACAAACGAAGAAGTAACAAAATTGTTCACCCAACAAGCCTTTTTAACATAAAAAAATACAACAAGCATGACAACCGAGGTGCCACGCCTCATATTCATATTTCACAATCTCAATCACAATATTTTCTTATATCGCCTCGTGAGCCTTATATTTAGATATATTTGAAAATATTTTTTTCCAAATAGCTACATACGCTTTAGCCCCCCTTATATAGTCGCGTGGCTTCAACTAATTCCCTTACTAGCAACATGCACATAAATCCCACCTTATGTCGCTTCATGCACATCAACCCCTATTATTATACCGCATGTGCATCAATATTATAATATAATAATAACTTGCACCACATGTGTGCATATGTTACAACTTGCCAAAAGCAACAATACCAATGTTACCAAAACTATAGCCCACGACTCAACCACAATGTGAATAAGAATCTCAATGATAGGAAAATGAATTAGAAATACTCAACAAGGAAAGATATCTCAAAAATTAACAACTTCAACCTCAATGTGATAATAGCTTTCACAACTTCAACATCAATAACTCGACAAGAAGATATTCCCACGAAATAACAACTTCAACTATGAGTAATTCAACCATAAGAGAGGTAACAAGACAATAAGAGAGGTAACAACATCAATTAAAGCATGTAAGAGCAAACATAACAATAAAAAATAGAACAAGTGCTAACAACGTCAAATAGAGCATGTGAGAGTAAATTTAACAATGAAAGATATAACATGTTATGACAAATATATTAAATGCATGGAAGAAGTCTAAAGGTCTAAACCGGTCAAAATATCACATATAGACCATGTACACACTCGTCACCTCTTGTACACGTCTTCCACATAATACAAATAACACAAATAACACAAATTCTAAGGGGTAGTTCTCCCACACACAGTTAGATAATATACTTACCTCAACTATGCCAAATAAATCCTCGAAAATAGCTTTCCCCCTAAAATTCGCCTCCATACAGCTCAAATCTAACCAAAAATGACTTAATATTATCAAATAATGCAACGGAAACCAATTACGATAGATAAATCTATGATCTTACACAATTATCCAAAGGTCAACAAAAGTCAACCCTGGGTCCATCCGGTCAAAACCCGGGTCCAAGGGTTGATTCCGACTACCCATAACGCCACGAGTCCATATATATATATATATATATATATATATATATATATATATATATATATATATTGTTTTCAAATGCGAGTCCAAATCGATTTTCAAAACTCACATCTTCATTTTTCGAAACATTGACAAAAATCCCCAAATTTACTCTTTCATTCTCATAAATTTGATGTTAAATGAAAGATATAATCATGAAATATAGTTGGAAATTGATTAGAATCACTTACCCAATGATTGTTGATAAACATCCCCTCTCCAAATCGCCTCCTACCGAGCTAGGATTCTAAAATATGAAAAATAAGACTTAATCCCGACTTTTTAGCTCTTATGTTCAGTTGCAGATGTCCCAATTACGACAATATGTTGCAATTGCGAACCCTCGCAATTGAGAAGAATGTATCGTAGTTGCAGCACTAACAATCTATGCGGGAGGTTGCAAATACGACATGTGCTTCGCAATTGCAAAGCCTGCTCCCCTCGCAAATGCAACAAGAACATCAAAAATGCGAACCTACCCAGCCTAGGTACCACTTCGCAATTGCGACACCTAAGAACCCCTACTAAGATTGCAATTGCGATGCTGGTGTTCGCAATTTCAACATTAGAGATACCAGCACACCATCAACTTGTTTCAGTTCAAAACGATTCTGAATCACGTCCAAAACTCATCTGAGCTCTCGGGTCTCCAAACGAAACATCCACACAAGTCTAAAATATCATACGAACTCGCTAGCGCGATCAAAATACAAAAGTAACATCTAGAACTACGAATTGGACATCCAAACGCATAACTTTCAAATGAAAACTCAAGAACCTCTAGAATTGCAACCAAGCGTCTCAATCCTATAAAATCAACTCCAAATGACACCAAATTTTGTAGGCAAGATCCAAATAGAAAAGCAGACCTATTTCATGTCCCAAAATCAAATTTTGAACCCGATTTCCAAAAGTTAACCTACGGTCAAACTTGGGAAAACTTCTAAACCTCAAATTGCTAACCTTCGGCAAAACAACACAAATCAACCTACGGACCTCCGAATTCAATTCCTGGTATACGCCCGAGTCCTAAATCATGATACAAATCTATCGGAGCCATCAAAATACCGTTTTGGGGTCGTTTTCAAAAAAGTCAAACTTTGGTCAACATTTCTAACTTAGGATTCTAAGCCAAGAACCAAACGGTCCAAATTTACCCGAAACCTTCCCGGAACGAAACCAACCAAACTCGCAAGTCATAAAACCATAAATACACATGTGTGAAGCATCAAAAGTGGAATCGAAGCTCATGTACACAAAATGACCGGTCGGGTCGTTACATTCTCCCCATCTTAAAACAAACATTCGTTCTCGAACGTGCATAGAGACATACCTGAAGTGACGAAAAGGTGAGGATAACGACTCTGCATGTCGTGCTCGGTCTCCCAATTCGCCTCCTAGACCGGATGACCCCTCCATTGAACCTTCACTGGATCAATGTTCTTTGACCTTAACTTTCGGACATTCCTGTCCAAGATAGCCACTGGCTCCACAACATAAGTCAAATCCTTGTCCAATTGGGCTGAGATTAAATCTAATACAAGGGACGAATCACCATAATACTTTCGGAGCATGGAGATATGGAACACTGGGTTAACTCTCGATAGGCTAAGTGGCAATGCAAGCTTGTAGGCCACCTCACCAACTCTCTCAAGGATCTCAAAAGGGCCCATATACCTAGAGCTCAACTTTCCCTTCTGCCCGAAACTTATCACACCCTTCATGGGTGTAACCCGTAGCAAAAGCCTCTCTCTCACCATAAATGCTACATCACAATCCATCCGATCAACGTAACTTATCTGTCTAGATTGTGTTGTATGAAGCCGATCCTGAATCAACTTGACTTTCTCTAAGGCATCCCAAACCAAATCAATTCCCAACAACCTTGTCTCTCCCGGCTCAAACCAACCAACCGGAGAACGACACCGCTTCCCATATAAGACTCTATAAGGAGCCATCTGGATACTCGATAGTAGTTGTTGTTGTAGGCAAACTCTGCAAGCAGTAGGAACTGATCCCTTGAACCCCCGAAATACATATCACAGGCACGTAGCATATCCTCCAAGATTTGAATAGTGCGCTCGGACTGCCCGTCCGTCTGGGGGTGAAATGATGTACTCAACTCAACCTGCATTCCTAACTCACGCTGTACGGCTCCCAGATAATATGATGTGAACTGCGTGCCTCAGTCGGAGATAATGGACACTGGTACCACCATGGAGACGAACAACCTCGCAGATATAGATCTGAGCCAGCTGCTCCGAAGATTAGGTAGTCACCTCCGAAATGAAATGTGCCGACTTGGTCATCCTATCCATAATAACCCACACTGCGTCAAATTTCTTCAAAGTATGCGGGAGCCCAAAAACGAAATCCATAGTAATACGCTCCCATTTCCACTTGGGAATCTCAAGTCTCAGAAGCAAACCGCCCGGCCTCTCATGCTCGTACTTCACTTGCTGACAGTTCAAGTACAAAGCCACATACTCCACTATATCTTTCTTTATTCTCCTCCATTAATAATGATGTCACAAATCCCGATACATCTTAGCGGCACCCCGGATCAATGGAGTACTGTGGGCCTCCTTAAGGATCAACTCACGCAACCCATCCACTTGGGCACACATATCCGTCCCTGCATCCGCAATACCCTATCATCTAAAATAGAAACCTTCTTGGCATCGCCGTGCTGCACAGTGTCCTCAAAAATAAGAAAATAGGGGTAGTCACATTGACGCTCTCTGATGCACTCATACAAAGAATACCGAGAAACCACGCAAGCAAGAACCCTTCTAGGCTCCGAAACATCATATCTCACGAACTGATTGGCCAAGACCGGAACATCCATGGCTAGTGGCCTCTCTGCTACTGCTAAGTATGCCAAACTACCCCTACTCCCCGCCTTTCTACTCAAGGCATCGGCCACCACATTTGCCTTCTCGAGATGATACAGAATAGTTATATCATAGTCCTTCAGCAACTCTAACAATCTCTGCTACCGCAAATTGAGGTCCTTCTGCTTAACAGATGTTGGAGACTTCAGTGGCCGGTATAGACCTCACATGGAACACCGTACATATAGTGTCTCCAAATAATCAATGCATGAACAATAGATACCAAGCCTAAGTCATGAACCGGGTAATTCTTTTTATGAAGCTTCAACTACTGAGACGTGTAGGCAATCACCCTACCGTCTTGCATCAACACCGCGCCAAGCCCACGCGATGCATCACAATACACAGTGTAAGACCCCGAACCCGTAGGCAACACCAACACTAGGGACGTAGTTTATGCAGTATCGAACTTCTAAAAGCTAGCCTCACACTCCTCAAACCATCTAAAAGGAACACCCTTCTGGGTTAATCTAGTCAAAGGTGCAACAATAGATGAGAAACAATCTACAAAATGGCAATAATATTCGGCCAACCCAAGGAAACTCCGAATCTCCGTAGCTGAAGACAGTCTAGGACAACTCTAAACCGCCTCAATCTTCTTCGGATCTACCTTGATCCCCACACTAGATAACACATGACACAAAAATGCCACCAAATCAAGCTAGAATTCACACTAGGAGAATTTTGCATACAACGTTTTCTCCCTCAAGGTCTGGAGCATAATCATCAAATGCTGCTCATGATCCTCCCGGCTGCGAGAATATACCAAGATGTCGTCAATAAACACAATGACAAATGAATCGCGATATGGCTAGAATACACGGTTCATTAGGTGTATAAATGTTGATGGGGCATTGGTCGTCCAAAATAATATCACTGAAAACTCGTAGTGACCATACTGAGTCCTAAAAGATA
Source organism: Nicotiana tomentosiformis (assembly GCF_000390325.3). Classification (NCBI taxonomy): domain Eukaryota; kingdom Viridiplantae; phylum Streptophyta; class Magnoliopsida; order Solanales; family Solanaceae; genus Nicotiana; species Nicotiana tomentosiformis. The sequence goes on from NC_090812.1 coordinate 119,981,939, forward strand.
TTTTCAGGATATTCGGGTTCTCGATCTTCAGTTGATGATGCCCTGATCGCAAATAAATCTTCGAGACCACTCTAGCACCCTGAAGCTGGTCAAACAAGTCATCAATGCTCGGTAATGGGTACTTGTTCTTCACTATAACCTTGTTCAGCTACCTATAATCAATACACATCCACATAGTACCATCCTTCTTCTTCACAAACAGAATTGGAGCACCCCAAGGTGAAACACTAAGCAGGATGAAACCCTTATCAAGCAACTCCTGTCGTTGTTCCTTTAATACCTTCAAATCCACTGGTTCCATACGATATGGTGGAATAGAAATGGGTTGAGTGTCCGACACTAGGTCAATTCCAAAATCGATATCCCTATGGGGTGGAATGCCCGGTAGGTTTGCTGGGAACATATCTGGGAAATTCCTCACTACCGAAACTGACTCAACGATAGGAGTATTTGCACTAACATCCCTCACAAAGGCTAGATATGCTTCACACCCCTTCTCAACCATTTGTTGTGCCTTAAGGGAGCACACAACCCTGCTAGGAATATAATCCAATATACCCCTCCACTCCAACCGCAACAAACCTACATATCTAATGTCACAGTCTTGGCGTGACAATCCAGAATACCATGATACGACGATACCCAATCTATGCCCAAGATCACATCAAAGTCTATCATACAAGCAGCAATAAATTAACTATGGTCTCATAACCATCAATAATGACTGAACACGACCGATAAACACGGTCTATAACAGTAGAATCTCCCACAAGCGTGAACACATATATAGGAGCACTCAAAGAATCATGAGATATATCCAAATACGGAGCAAAGTAAGATGACACATATGAATAAGTGGATCCCAGATCAAATAAGAGTGATGTATCCCTATGACAAATCAGAACAATACCTGTGATGGCAGCATCTGATGCAATTGCCTCCATCCTATCAGGAAAAACATAGAAACGAGCCTGGCCTACCCCTCTAGGGTGAACTCTACCCTCCTAACTTCCACCCCTAGCTAGCAGTGCAGGTGGAGCGGCAACTGGAGTAGTAACCATGGTCTGTGAACCTTGTGGACCATGTGGAATCCGTAGAGCCTGTGTAGTCTGAAGAGGTGCACCCCTCCTGAGTCTGGGACAGTTCCTCACCATATATTTGGTATCACCACACTCAAAACAAGCTCTCAGTGGGCGTGGCTACTGAAACTGACTCTGGCCTGGTCGTCTAGACTGATTGCTGAAAGCACCTCGTGCAGGAGGTGCACTGGACAGTGGCTGAGCGAAATGGGCAACCTGAGACCTCGGAGTAGTCGGAGCACTACTAGAAGCTGGAAGTGCTGAATGAACTGGCCAACTCACACATCCCCTACCATGTCGGACTAAAACTGTAGTGTTACCACCACTAAATCCTCCAGTACCTCGAGGCCGCTTGGCCTCCCTGCCCTCTCTCTCTCGGCCCCGCATACCCTCTAGCCTCCGAGCGATCTCTACCACCTACTGGAATGGGGTACCAGTCTCTAACTCTCGAGCCATGCTGAATCTAAGACCATAATTGAGCCCCTCGATGAATCTGCGGACTCTCTCTCTGATCGTAGAAACCAAGGTAGGTGCATGTTGGGACAACTCATTGAATCTGATAGCATACTATGACACTAACATAGTCCCCTGACGTAGCTGCTTGCCATGCATCACGAAGGGTTTGGGAAACAAAGTCTCTCAAAAATATCTCTGAAAACTGAGCCAAGTGAGTGGGGCTGCATCAACTAGCCCACCCTCCTTGTAAGCCTGCCACCACTAATATGCTGCTCCTGACAGCTCAAATGTAGTAAAAGCAACACCGCTCACCTCCACAATACCCATGGTACGGAGAATACAGTGGCACTTCTCTAGAAAACCATACGCATCCTCGGTAGCTCTGCCGCTGAAAGTATGAGGGTAGAACTTCTTGAACCCCTCAAGTCTCCTCTGCTCCTCCTCAGATGCCTCTGGCCTGGCCTCAGGCTGAATCGGTATAACGGGTTGTGCTGGCATGACACCCGGGACCGGATCAGTGTAGACCTGCTACTTTGGAGTCTGAGCTCCTCCCCCAGCCTGAGATGTAGCTGGTGTATGGGGATCCATCCTGCCTGATCTAGAGTGTCGAACATGCTCAAGAACTGTGCTAGGGTCTCCTGAAGACCAGGGGTAGCAACAAGCGCCTCGGGTGCCTGTCCCCCAACCGGAGCTACTGGAAGCTCAGTCACTGCTCGGGCAGGTGCTCTGGCTATAGTACGTGCCCCTCCTAGGCCTCTATCCCAGCCCCAGCCTCGCACGGCTCTAGCAAGAGGTGCGGTTGTATGATTATCTGATCTAATTGTGTGTGTTCTCACCATCTGTGAGATAATAGAAAGACAAATTCTCAGATTTTTAAATCAATAAATTTGCACGATAAGGAATAAAAAAAGTTTAATTTTTCTAATAGTTCCGTAGCCTCTCGAAGATAAGTACAGACGTCTCCATACCGATCCACAAGACTCTACTAAACTTGCCTATGACTCGTAACACCTATGAACCAAGAACTCTAATACCAACTTGTCACGATTCCAAATTTCGACCTTAGGATGTCATGATGGCACCTAGACTCTAAGACTAGGTAAGCCTAACATACACGAGGATTTGACAGAAATAATGACTAAAATAAATATGAAATAAAGCTGATAAGTTTCATAATAACTTCAATGCAGAATTACAATACAATAGTCCGAAAACCTAGTTAGACTGAGTCATAAGATCTACAGAAATGTACTAAAATATCTAATACAACACTGTCTAATAATAGGATAAATAAAAATAAGAAAACCGTGGAAGGTGACTCCGAGGCCTGCGAGCGTCGGACATATATACCTTGAAGTCTCCGGAAATGACTGAATGGTCACTAATATCCGGCACAAGCAGATGTATCAGCATTTGCACAAAAACGTGCAGAAGTGTAGCATGAGTACACCACAATGATACTCAATAAGTATCAAGCCTAACCTCAGTAGATTAGTTACGAGGCCAGGTCAAGACACCTACTAGGACTAGAAAACTGAACAGATTATAGTATATTCAAATAATGAAAAGAGGGGAAATGAATGACAATAAAATAGTTCAATAATGTAAGCTAATAGTAGAGTTAAAAGCAATAAAGGCAACAAGGAATGAACGCATGAAAAGAACGATAAAGATTGAATGCGGAAAAATACAAGTAAGACAAACTAAGAAGTAACAAAACTGTTCAGCCAACAAGCCTTTTTAATATAGAAAAATACAACATGAATCACAACCGAGGTGCCACACCTCATATTCACATTTCACAATCTCAATCACAATATTTCCTTTATCGCCGCATGAGCCTACATTTAGATATTTTTGAAAATATGTTTTTCCTAAATAGCTACACGCGCTTTAGCCCCTCTTATATCGCCGCATGGCTTCATGTAATTCCCTTACTAGCAACACGCACATAAATCTCACCTTATATCGTCGCATGCACATCAACCCCTATCCTTATACTGCCGCATGTGCATCAATATTACAACCCAATAAATACTCGCACCACATGTGCCCATATGCCACAACTTGTCAAAATCAACAATAATAATGTTATCACAACATATAGCCCATGGCTCAACCATAACGTGAACAAGAATCTCAATGATAGGAAAATGAATGAGAAATACTAAAGAAGGAAAGATATCTCAATAATCAACAACTTCAACCTCAATATGATAATAGCTTTCACAACTTCAACATCAATAACCCAACAAGAAGATATTTCCACGAAATAACAACTTCATGTAAAAGTAATTTAGCCATAAGAGAGGAAACAAGACAATAAGAGAGGTAACAACTTCAACTAAAGCATGTAAGAGTAAACATAACAAATAAAGATAGAACAAGTGATAACAACGTCAAATAGAGCATGTGAGAGTAAATTTAACAATAAAAGATATAACATGTTATGACAAATCAATTAAATGAAGTCTAAAGGTCTAAGCCGGTCAAAAAATTAAATATAGCCCATGTACACACTCGTCACCTCGTGTACACGTCTTCCACATAATACAAATAACAAAACAACCTAATTCCTAATGGGTAGTTCCATCACACAAAGTTAGACAAGATACTTACCTCAACTAGGCCAAATCAACCCTCGAAAATAGCTTTTACCCTAAAATTCGCCTCCACACGACTCGAATCTAACCAAAAATGACATATTGTCATCAAACAATGCAAGGGAAACCAATTACGATAGATAAATCTATGATTTTACACAATTTCTCAAAGGTCAACAAAACTCAACTCCGGGCTTGCCCAGTCAAAACCCGGATCCAAGGGTAGATTCCGACTATCCATAACCTCACGAGTCCATATATGTGTTTTATTTTCAAATCTGAGTCCAAATCGACTCTGAAATATAGTTGGAAATTGATTAGAATCACTTACCCAATGTTTGTAGATGAAAATCCTCTCTCCAAATTGCCTCCTACCGAGTCTATGATTCTAAAATATAAAAAATCAGACATAATCCCGACTTTTCAGCCCTTATGTTCAGTTGCAGATGTCGCAATTGCGACACTGGGTTCGCAATTGCAAACCCTCGAAATTGTGAAGAATGTATCCCAATTGCGGCAGTAACAGTTTATGCGGGAGGTCATAAATGCGATATAGGCTTCGCAATTGCGAAGCTTGCTTCCCTCGCAAATACGACAAAAACATCGCAAATGCGAACCTACCCAGCCCAGGAACCACTTTGTAATTGCGACACCTAAGATCCCCCTGCTGAGATCGCAATTGCGATGCTGGTGTTTGCAATTGCAACATCAGAGACATCAACACACCAACAACCTATTTCAGTTCAAAACCATTCTGAAACACGTCTGAAACTCACCCCAGCCCTCGGGGTTCCAAACCAAACATCCACACAAGTCTAAAAATATCATACGAACTCGATCGCGTGATCAAAATACAAAAATAATATCTAGAACTACGAATCGGACATCAAAATACATAAATTTCAAATGAAAACTCAAGAACCTCTAAAATTGCAACCAAGCGTCTGAATCTTATCAAATGAACTCCAAATGACACCAAATTTTGCAGGCAAGTTTCAAATAGCAAAATGGACCTATTCCAAATTCCAAAACTAAATTCCAAACCCAATAGTCAAAAGTCAACCTACGGTGAAACTTGAAAAAACTTCTAAACCTCAAAATTGCTTTTGGCAAAACATCACAAATCAACTTACGGACCTCCGAATTCAATTTCGAGCATACGCACAAGTCCCAAATCATGATACAAACCTGCCCGAGCCATTAAAATATCGTTCTGGGGGTCCATTTCACAAAAGTCAAATTTTGTTCAATATTTCTAACTTAGGCTTCTAAGCCAAGAAATAAATGGTCCAAATCAACCCGAAACTTTCCCGGAGCAAAACCAACCAACCCGCAAGTCATATAACCATAAATACACATGGGTTAAGCATCAAAAGGGGAATCAGAGCTCATATACACAAAATAATCCGTTGGGTCGTCACAGATACGGACCACACACGCAAATCAAGAAACGTCAAATGAAGCTATGGGAGGTCTCAGAATAGGAAAATTAAAGCTAATATTCAAAACGACCTACCAGGTCGTCACACTTTATGAATCGTATAAGGTAGTTTAAACGAATGTAGTTCATTTTATTATGTTACAATCAACTAAATTATTAAAAATCGTAGATGTACAAGGCTAATCAATTTTCAAATTTGTATTATATTTGTTGCACATTATTTCTCACATGAACAGCTATATGTCACACCATTAAAAATTGAGATTAATGTCAGATAAAAAAGTTAGTTCATGGCAAAACAACTAAAATAACAAAAAGGAATATACACTTAAGTCATTATTCATAAAGAAGTATAAGGTGAGATTTAATCATATGACGTCTTTGTACCTCTTAAAATCAAAATTGATGTAAATACGTAATCTAACTAACTAAATTTAATTGGTCAACTTCGCAATAAATGGTGCAAATCATTTAGAGCTCAACTCCTGTTTCACAAGTAATTCTCTTTCATGCGTACTTTCCTCCGACAAATATAGAGAATTGGATACGAAAGTATTGTTGTAAAGTTTCGTCGTTTGTCCATAAGTCTACTCTAGTAGATAACTATTGCGTGTAGTCAAAAAGAAAAAATAATTAAACTAAAAGTATGGTTAACTAATACTATCCATGACTACTAATTAAACAAAATAAGAGCAATTATTAGCATTTGTAGTATTTTATCATCATAAGACTGATGAGATCTGTCTATAAAGGACGCATGAGAACTTAGGTCTATTCCTCATGAAAATCCAAATAATCCAAATAATAACGCATCTGAGGACTTTCGTGGAGCAAAGTTTTTTCTTTTGTATAGTTGGATAAACGGGGTTAAATAATAATTTTTAGGAATGAAAGATCTTTTTAAATTTTTGTTTAATAATTTGGACATATAGGATTAATACTCATAATTTTCATGAACTTATACTTTTATTTTTTATAATTTAAACATAATTTATATATTTATGAAATTTTCTGAGAAAATTTACACTTATTGAGATAGGGTACTCATATCCTAAGAGTAGTTGACTGAAAATAAAACAAAATGATAGATCTCCATAGGCATTGGCTCCTCAGGCTTAATACCTTAATCCTGCTCATTTAGCACCACGACTGCTTTGGAAAGAGTTCTTTGCTTTCGCTATTTGGGGGTCTGGGTAGGATAATCAAAGATAGCTCTGACTCATGGGTTGCAGTTCATGCAGCTTCTCCCTCTTCACACTGAACTGCTGGCACTTGAAGAAAGTCTAAGGATTGCAGCAGAACATGGCACTTATTCACAAGAAATAGAGTCCGACTTGACTGAAGTCATCAAAGTGCTAACTCAAGGCAATGAAACTTTTAACTTTATTCATGCATGCAGATTGTTAATGTATCAGGAGAGGCAGATGGTGGTCAGGTATATATCTTTCGCCAAGGAAATGGGGTTGCACATATGAAATCCAATCTCAACGTATCTAGTATTTTGGTTGGTCCTCCCTTTTGTGTTTACAACCAGAGGTGGCTTAATAAAGTTGGTGGCCCTAAAGAAATTTTTTATCAAGAGGTCTTAAGTATCTTTTTTCTTTTTTTAGAAACAATTCTTATAGTATATTTTTATTTAAAGTTTATTTATCTAGCTTTTGAGATGCAAAGTTGTCAACAATCTTTTAAACAATTTTAAAAAAAAATTATTAATTGACAATATTGCTAACCAATCATACGGCTAAAAAGTTATCTTTTAATTATTTATAAATATCTTGTGATTTTTACCCTAAATAAATAGTTTTTGAAGAACATTAGCCATAGAACCTACAATTAATAAAGAAAAAAAGTGCCCCAAAAAATTTGGAGGCCTTAGTGGCATTGGCATTGAGCCGGCAATGTTTGCAACAGTTAGCTAAGGATATAAAAGAAAAACTAGTTTTTGTTAAGTATCTATTGTTGAGGTTTTTTTGTTTTTGAGATGAAATAGTCTTAAAATGAGGGTGAATGGGAAATGGAGGAAAAATAAAATTTTTTGAGTAAAATTTTAAGTTTTCCCCTCTTGACAATGAGACATTGTCCCATATTGGAAGAGGAAAAGATTTTTGGTGGGTATATATATAATTGCTCTTCTTGTAGCTCTTAAAGAGTTAAGAAGAAACCAAGCCTCGCGCCGTCGTCGTCGTCGCTCGCTCGGCTCGGCTTCGGCTTCGGCTTCGGCTACGGCTACGGCTTCGGCTTATTGATTGATTAATTTTTTGGACCAAATTTATTTGTTAATAGTAAATATTAACGTAAGATTATCCGCATTTGTAACGGATATTTTTCAATCCGTGTATTAACCACCAGGCAGCCGCCTAGTGCTCTTCCCACCATGAATGTGCTTGCTCCACAAACAAGTGCTTGCTCCACAAACAAGCTAATGCTTGCTCCACCATGGAGGGTGGACGATTGTTCTTCTTCAACACTGGCTGCTATATATATGTGCAGCAGCTGTTGAAGAAAGACACAACACACAATATACAAGACACAAGACTGAAATCGCTCAACAGATTTGGCTATACATTGCACTCCTTCCTCTCAGCATTTTCATACGATTTTTTGAGTTTCTACTCCTTCGTTCTGCATTGTTTTAACTTCAAACAAAGCAACTGTAAGTGTGATTTGCTACCGAACTTTGTGTTCGCTGAAACACTGGGGTTTGAAGTACCGCTACACCAGTGTGTGATTCGTTCTATCCTGGGAGGAAATAATCCATTACCTTGGGTACTAGGAGGGGATTAAATTCCTTAAGGAAACACTGTGAATTCAGTGGGCTCGAATTAATTACTGTTTCATTACGATAACTTATATTTTACAGAATTATTATTTACAAATACAGCAATATTGGCGGGACTAACAATCTTAAGGAATTTAATTATTTATTTCTGTATTTGTGTTATTCTTATTATTCTGCAAACTAAAACCTTTGTGGTTTTGTGTACTCCCATTTTGGAGAGTAAAGTCTTTGTGGCGTTTTGTTGGAGATTAAAATCTACGTGATTTTTACTCCAGTTTGAAAACGTGTATTAAACGTTTGTTTGTGTCATTCTTTTACAGAAAAAATGACGACTGAAAGCGAAAACCAAGCTATTTCGATGGTGACTGCCAACGCATCGACAAGCCGAACACCGGCGTTGGCACCGGCAAAAAAACCCGGAAAATTTTCCGGGATCGATTTCAAGCGCTGGCAGCAAAAGATGTTCTTCTACTTAACTACGTTATGTCTACAGAAGTTCATCAAGGAAGATGTTCCTAATCTGCCAGATAAAACTCCAGAGAATGAACGCTTTATCGTGATTGAAGCGTGGAAGCATTCTGATTTTTTGTGCAAGAATTATATTCTTAGCGGACTGGATGATAATCTGTATAATGTATACAGTGGCGTGGAAACGTCAAAAGAATTGTGGAATGCGCTTGAAAAGAAATATAAAGCTGAAGATGTCGGGATAAAGAAATTCGTTGCCACAAAATATTCGGACTACAAAATGGTAGATAGCAAGTCTGTTATTACCCAAGTCCAGGAATTGCAAGTGATTATTCATGATCTACTTGCTGAAGGTCTTGTCATCAATGAAGCATTCCAAGTAGCAGCAATGATTGAGAAGTTGCCTACGTTGTGGAAGGACTTCAAAAATTATTTGAAACACAAACGAAAGGAAATGTCCCTTGAAGATCTCATTGTTTGGTTGAGAATCGAAGAGGACAATAAAGTTGCTGAAAGGACAGGCTGTGGAAATTCAACAATAATGGGAGCAAATATTGTTGAAAATAACAAAAAGAGGAAGAAGGCTTCTGGTCCGAAGTACAACCCAAGCAAGAAGCGGTTTAGTGGAAACTGCTACAACTGTGGGAAAATGGGACACAAATCTATGGAGTGTCGTGCTCCGAAGAAAGACAAGAAAAGGGGTCAAGCAAACATGGTAGTAAACTATGATGATGTTGATAACTTGTGTGCCATGCTTTCTGAATGTAACTTGGTGGGAAATCCTAAACTGTGGTGGTTTGATTCAGGAGCCACTCGCATGTTTGTGCAGTTAGAGAAGCTTTTGCAACTTATGCTCTTGCTGGACCCGGAGAGACAGTCTATATGGGAAATGCTTCAACAGCTAAAGTTGAAGGATATGGGAAGATATTTCAGAAAATGACTTCTGGCAAGGTCATGACTTTGAACAATGTCCTTCATGTTCCCGAAATGAGAAAGAATTTAGTCTCTACTGGACTTCTTGTTAAGCACGGTTTTAAGTGCGTTTTTGTGTCCAACAAGGTTGTCATAAATAAGAATGAAATATTTGTAGAAAAAGGTTACCTCACCGAGGGCCTTTTCAATCTTAATGTAATGGTTGTGGAAAACAATAATAATATTTCAGCTTCTTCTTACTTACTTGAGTCAAATGATTTATGGCATGTACGTTTGGGTCATGTCAATTATAAAACCTTGCGGAAAATGATTAACTTGGAAGTACTGCCTAAGTTTGAATGCGAAAAATTAAAATGTCAAACATGTGTGGAATCTAAGTATGTTAAACATCCTTATAAGTCAGTTGAAAGGAATTCAAATCCTTTAGACTTAATTCACACAGATATTTGTGATATGAAGTCAATACCATCTCGCGGTGGAAAGAAGTATTTCATAACTTTTATTGACGATGGTACTCGATATTGCTATGTTTACTTATTGAATAGTAAAGATGAAGCAATAGACGCATTCAGAAAATACAAAAATAAAGTTGAAACGCAACTTAACAAGAAAGTAAAAATGATAAGAAGTGATAGGGGTGGTGAATATGAATCTCCTTTTGAAGAAATATGTTTAGAATATGGAATTATTCATCAGACAACAGCCCCTTACACGCCCCAATCTAATGGGATTGCGGAAAGAAAGAATCGCACCTTAAAGGAGATGATGAACGCGTTGTTGATAAGTTCTGGGTTGCCACAGAACTTATGGGGGGAATCCATTCTTACGGCTAATCGAATATTAAATCGAGTGCCCCATAGCAAAACACAATCCATTCCATATGAAAAATGGAAAGGAAGGAAACCCAACTTGAATTATTTTAAAGTGTGGGGGTGTTTGGCAAAAGTGCAAGTTCCTAAACCCAAAAGGGTAAAGATAGGACCGAAAACCGTTGATTGTGTTTTCATAGGATATGCGACAAATAGTAAAGCATATCGATTTCTGGTTCATAAATTAGAAAATCCCGACATTCATAATAATACGGTTATAGAATCAGATAATGCTGAGTTCTTTGAAAATATATATCCGTATAAAAAGGAATGTGAGTCGTTTGGTGAAGGATCTAAAAGACCTCGGGAAGAAACAAAAGAAAGTACATGCAATCAGGAGGATCCAAGACGTAGTAAACGTCAAAGAACGTCTACTTCATTTGGACCAGATTTTGTGACTTTCTTATTGGAGAATGAGCCTCAAACATTTAAAGAAGCTATGACTTCTTCGGAATCATTGTTTTGGAAAGAGGCAGTCAATAGTGAAATAGAATCCATATTGAACAACCATACATGGGAATTGGTTGATCTTCCTCCTGGAAATAAACCTTTGGGTTCTAAATGGATTTTTAAGAGAAAAATCAAAGATGATGGCACTATTGATAAATTCAAAGCAAGACTCGTAGTCAAAGGGTATAGACAACGAGAAGGTCTAGACTACTTTGATACATACTCTCCAGTTACAAGAATTACGTCCATACGGATGTTAGTAGCATTAGCCGCAGTGTATGGTCTTGAAATTCATCAAATGGATGTTAAGACGGCCTTCTTAAATGGAGAGTTGGAGGAAGAAATTTACATGGAACAACCTGAAGGGTTTGTGATTCCAGGTAAAGAAAAGAAGGTATGTAGACTTGTTAAGTCTCTTTACGGACTAAAACAAGCACCCAAACAATGGCATGCGAAATTTGACCAAACAATGTTGTCAAATGGTTTTAAGATAAATGAATGTGATAAATGTGTGTACATTAAAAATGTTCCAAATCACATAGTCATTGTTTGCCTATATGTGGATGATATGCTGATAATGAGTAATGACATTGCCAACATAAATGCTACTAAGCGTATGCTCAATAGCAAGTTTGATATGAAAGACTTGGGAGTTGCTGATTTAATTCTGGGAATTAAGATCCATAAGACTCCTCAAGGTCTGGCATTGTCACAATCTCATTATATTAAGACAGTACTTGAAAAATTCAAGCACTTGGGCTTTAAAGTTGCAAAGACTCCAATTGACGTGAATCTTGCATTAGCAAAGAATAAAGGCCAAAGCATATCACAATTGGATTATGCTCGTGTGTTGGGATGCTTAATGTATATCATGAATTGTACACGACCAGATATAGCTTGTGCTATAAGTAAACTGAGTCGATATACGAGCAATCCAGGCCAATCTCATTGGATGGCAATGAAACGAGTTTTGGGATATTTAGAACATACCCAGAACTTTGACTTGCACTACAGTAAATTCCCTGCGGTGATTGAGGGATACTGTGATGCAAATTGGATCACCGGTTCAACTGATTCTAAGTCCACGAGTGGATATGTATTCACTATTGGTGGAGGAGCGGTATCTTGGAAGTCGTCCAAACAAACATGTATTGCCCGCTCTACAATGGAGGCTGAATTCATAGCCTTAGATAAAGCCGGTGAAGAAGCTGAATGGCTCCGGAATTTCTTGGAAGACATTCCATTTTGGCCCAAACCGTTGGCACCAATATGCATACATTGTGATAGTCAAGCGGCAATTGGAAGGGCTGGGAGCGTTATGTATAATGGTAAATCTCGTCATATACGACGAAGACATAAAACCGTTAGGCAATTACTCTCTAGAGGAATTATCACGATTGACTATGTAAAGTCAAGTGATAATGTGTCGGATCCACCTACAAAAGGCCTAACTAGAGAGGTAGTTGAGAAATCATCAAGGGGAATGGGGCTATGGCCGAGAACAAGTCATTGTGGCGGTAACTCTACCTAGAAGACTGGAGATCCCAAGATCTAGGTTCAAGGAGATCAAACAAAGTCATTAATGACGGTTCAACATTGTCAAATAAAATTTTAGTCCGTTCTCGTGATGAGACAATGTTCAGTACCAAGGATAAAGCATTAAGGCTTTTTAATGATTTCTAAATTTGATACGGGGTATATCAAATAGTGTATCTACAGGATGACACGTTTAGGAATCACCTATGTAAGTGTGAAGTGTTAGCCGCTTCAAGGAGAACTTTGTAAGGCCAGTTCTCTACGCACTTATGAAACCAGGCGGTGTTCATGGCTGAAACGAACACAACAATGAGAACCAAAGACGGTTAAGGGTTGATTGTGTGACTTATGGTTGTCTAGGTATACACCAAAGATCGACGGTTCAAAGATATCAAATCTACCGATTGACCGAGTATATCCGACATAAGTTTACTACGGAAAGTTCAAAGGGAAACCTACTTATCCAGATGCAATTAATCCTTGCTTGTAAATCACACAGTTTTTTCATGCATACTTCCGTGATATAGCCATTCCCCATTCATGTGGGGGATTGTTGAGGTTTTATTTTTTAAGATGTAATATTCTTAAAATGAGGGTGAATGGGAAATGGAGGGAAAATGAAATTTTGAGTAAAATTTTAAGTTTCCCCCTCTTAACAATGAGACATTGTCCCATATTGGAAGTGGAAGACATTTTTGGTGGGTATATATATAATTGCTCTTCTTGTAGCTCTTAAAGAGTTAAGAAGAAAGCAAGCCTCACGCCGTCGTCATCGTCGCTCGCTCGGCTCGGCTTCGGCTACGGCTACGGCTTTGGCTTCGGCTTCGGCTTCGGATTCGGATTCGGATTCGGATTTGGATTTGGATTTGGTCAAATGACTGATTGATTAATTTTTTGGACAAAATTTATTTGTTAATAGTAAATATTAACGTAGGATTATCCGCATTTGTAACGGATATTTTCCAATCCGTGTATTGACCATCAGAGAACCGCTTAATGCTCTTCCCACCATGAATGTGCTTGCTCCACAAGCAAGTGCTTGCTCCACAAACAAGCTAATGCTTGTCCCACCATGGAGGGTGGACGATTGTTCTTCTTCAACACTGGCTGCTATATATATGTGCAGCAGCTGTTGAAGAAAGACACAACACACAATACACAAGACACAAGACTGAAATCGCTCAATAGATTTGGCTATACATTGCACTCCTTCCTCTCAGTATTTTCATACGATTTTCTGAGTTTCTACTCCTTCGTTCTGCATTGTTTTAACTTCAAACAAAACAACTGTAAGTGTGATTTGCTACCGAACTTTGTGTTCGCTGAAACACTGGGGTTTGAAGTATCGCTACACCAGTGTGTGATTCGTTCTATCCTGGGAGGAAATAATCCATTACCTTGGGTACTAGGAGGGGATTAAATTCCTTAAGGAAACACTGTGAATTCAGTGGGCTCGAATTAATTACTGTTTCATTACGATAACTTATATTTTGCAGAATTATTATTTACAAATACAGCAATATTGGCGGGACTCTCATCTATCAGATGAAGTTTGTAATATTCGAGCTAGTATGGGAAATCAAAGTGCCATATGCCACAACTATGACATGTAATAACTTTGAACTATATATCTTAGTATTAATGCAATTTTTCAACTTTTCAAAAAAAAAATGAAAACAAAAATGGTCTTGCCCATTGTTTTCACTATCCATCAATGATCAATCCAACGTGCAACTAGATAAATGGTGAAATATTGTTCAACCTCGACTTTCAGCACTTTTGATACCTGGGCGCCAGGTATTCTTCGCGTTCGCGAGGTCCTCTTAGCATTCGTGAAGGCTTAATTCCCCACTTGCCTTCGCGTTCGCAAACCCTGGTCTGCGTTCACGAAGAGAAGCCACAGCTAGCTCCCCCAGGTCACCCCAGTGAACCGCATTCGCGAGACATCTGTCGCGTTCATGAAGGGTAAGCCCCCTCTTCACTTCGCGTTCGCGACCCAGCCCCTGCGTTCATGATGAACAACCATCTCCAGCCCCAAACTTCCCCTTCGCGATCGCGAAGCACAATGCACTAGACACCAGAAACAACAGATTTGCATGTTCAAAATGATACGAAACCTATATGAAACTCACCCGAGCCCCGAGGGCTCCAAACCAAACATGCACATAAGTGTAATAATGTCATACAAACTCGCTCGCCCGATATCACCCAAGTAACATCTAAAACCATGAACCGGACATCAAAACACATGAAATTCAAAAGAAAAGTCAAGAACCTCTAAAATCAACCCTCATGGTTTATGATGCTCATACTTCACCTATTGACAATTCAAACACCAAGAGACATAAGCAACATTATCTTCCGTCATTCTTCGCCACCAATAGTCCTGTTTCAAGTCACGGTACATCTTCGTGAAACCTGAGTGAATGGAATAGCGCAAAATATGAGCCTCCTCAAGGATCAACTGTCTCAACCCATAAACATTTGGAACACAAATTCGACCCTGAAGCCGCATAATACCATCATCACCAATCAACCTCCTTAGCACCACCCCGTTGCACCGTGTCCTTTAACACTAACAAGCGAGGATCATTAAACTAGAGAGCCTTCATACACTCCAACAACGAGGATTGTGCCACAACACAAGTAAGAAACCGGCTCGGCTCCAAAACATCCAATCTCACAAATCGATTGGCCAAGGTCTGAACATCCATAACTAGTGGCCTCTCCGCTGTCGGTAAATATGCCAAACTGCCAATGCTCTAAGCCTTCCTACTCAATGCATCGGCCACTACATTGGCCTTCCCCAAATGATATATATGGTGATATCATAGTCTTTCAACAACTCTAACCATCTCCACTGACATGAATTAAGGTCTTTCTGCTTGAACAGGTGCTGGAGACTCCGATGGTCGGTATAGACCTCACATGGAATGCCATAAAGATAGTGCCTCCAAATCTTCAGCGCATGAACAATGGCTACCAACTCTAAGTCATGCACATGGTAATTCTTCTCATGAAGCTTCAACCGTCGAGACACATAGGCAATCACCCTACCGTCCTGCATCAATACCAAACATGTAGGAAACACATAGGCAATCACCCTACCGTCCTGAATCAATACCGAACATGTAGGCAACACCAACATTGGGGCTGTAGTCAATGTAGTCTTGAGCTTCTGAAAGCTCACCTCACACTTATCAGACCATCTGAAAAGAGTGCATTTCTAGGTAAACTTGGTCGATGGGGCTGAGATAGATGAAAACCCCTCCACAAACGGGCCTTAATAACCCATGAAACCCCGAATCTTTGTAGCTGAAGTAGGTCTAGTCCAGTTCTGAAATGCGTCAATCTTCTTTGGATCCACTTTAATGCCCTCAGAAGACACAACATGGCCCAAAAAGGCAACTGAGTCCAACCAAAGCTCAAACTTCAAAAATTAGGCATATAACTAATAATCCCTCAAAGTTTGAAGCACGATCTAGAGATGCTACTCATGCTCCTCTCTACTATAGGAGTAAACCAGAATATCATTAATGAAGACAATCACAAAGGAATTCAAATAAGGCTTGAATACCCGATTCATCATATATATAAAGGCTTTTGGGCATTAGTCAAGCCAAATGACATCACCAGAAACTCATAGTGACCATACCGAGTCTGAAAAGCTATCTTAGGGACATCCGATGCCCTAATCTTCAACTGATGGTACCCAGATCTCAAGTCAATCTTGAAAAACACCTTGGCACCCTGAAGCTGATCAAATAAGTCATCAATCCTCGGCAACAGATACTTGTTCTTGGTCGTGACCTTGTTCAATTTATGATAATCTATACACATCCTCATCATTCCATCCTTCTTCTTCACAAACAACATTGGTGCACCCCAAGGCGAGACACTAGGTCTAATAAATCCATTGTCAAGCAAATCCTGCAATTTATCCATCAATTCTTTCAACTCAAATGGGGCCATACAGTATGGTAGGGTAGAAATGGGATGAGTTCCCGGAGTAAAGTCAATGCAAAAGTCGATATTTCTATCGGGTGGCATCCCCAACAAATATGTAGGAAACACCTTTCGAAACTCGCGCACAACTAGTATCGAATCTATGGAAGGAACCTCCACACAAGGATCATGAATATAGGACAAATATGCCAGACATCCCTTCTCGACCATACGCCGAGCCTTCACATAAGAAATGACCCTACTAATGGAATGACAAGGAGTCCCTCTCCACTCCAATCGAGGCAACCCTAGCATAGCCAATGTCACACTCTTGGCATGACAATCCAAAATAGCATGATATGGTGACAACTATCCCATGTCCAAAATAACATCAAAGTCTACCATGCTGAGTAAAAAAAGATTTATCCCAATCTCATAACTCCCAATAGATACTACACACGAACTATAGACATGGTCTACAATAATAGAATCTCACACAAGCTTTGACACATAAACATGAGCACTCAAAGAATCACGAGAAACATCCAGATATGAAGAAAAATAGGATGACACATAGGAATAAGTAGAGCGCAGATAAAATATAATTGATGCATCTATATGGCAAATTGGAACAATACAGGTGATGACCGCATCAGATGACTCTACCTCAGGTCTAGCTGGAAATGCATAAAAACAGGATTGAGCCCCACCACTATGACCTCCACCTCTCGGAAGGCCTCTCCCTGGCTGGCCTCCACCTCTAATGGCCTGACCACCACCTCGGGTTGCCTGAAACTGCCTCTAGCTGGCTGAGTGGGTGGTGGAGTAACTAGTGCTGGAATCATGGCACGCGTACCTTGTTGTGGCATGCTGCTATGTGATCTAGGGCAAAACCTCACGACGTGTCTCGAATCTCCACAAGTATAACAAGTCCTCGGCACTAGTGACTGCGAACCATGGATCTAACCATGTCGACCTGAATAATCACCATGATAACTTTGTATCAGAGGTGTACTGACCGGAGCAGAAGGTGTAGTGTAGGCTGATGCTTCAGATGAGACCCATAAGAACCATGACTACCCGAAGCAGTGTGAGATAACTTAAGTGCTAACTAAATTGTCTTGTTGGGATGGACTCTACCAAATGAACCCCTGCCTTCAGACAAAGCACCACTGAAACCACCAAAATGACGAGTCCTCTTCTCTGATGTCGCCTTTCTACTCTGACCATGAATCTCTTGATGTGCCAAGCAATAACTACAACCCGAGTAAATTATATATCATCCTCAGTCTCTATGGCCATCTGTAGCCTGATACCATAAGTAAGGCCATCTGTGAATCTCCCCACCCTCTCCCTCTTAGTAGGGATCAAGATGCATGGCGAGCTTTTTATACCCTAACCTTGGGAGGTGCGACCGACACACGAAGCACGTGCGAACCAACATCTTTACATCTTGTGAACTAGGCCAATAAGGCCTCCAAATTGATATTCAAGTGAATACAGGTGACAATGGAAGAGACCTTAGCTGTAATTCATTTACACATACAAATACATATGTTGCCATCAGAATTACAACCATCATTTACACATATCTTAACACTAGTCTGCAAGCCTCTAAAAGTGCCAAAGGACATATGCAGACATATAACTTGGTAGGGACATGGCCCCACCATACCCAAAATAACCAGAACATACACTTCGGTACCTATTAACTTTTGAACAGCTACTCTGAAGGAGTGGAGTACAACGACCAATAGCTAGAACAAACAACCTAGTGGGGAGGGATGTCACCAGGTCTATCCGTACCTATGGGCATGAACACAACACCCAAAGAAAGGGGCGTCAGTACGAACGAATTATTGAGTATGTAAGATGATAACGTACGTAAATCAAGGGCGTAACATAAGAGATAGAAATACACATATATAACCCGAATACCGAAGACAAGCTACCGAGGTGCACACTATTATAACCATGAATCGTGAATGTATGCAAGATTTTGTAAAAGTCAAACCACTCATTGGGGCCATGCAATGATCATCATATATATATATATTCAGCCACTCTTTGGGACATATCATCACACATCGCTCCATACCTGGTCGCACAGAGGACTCGATCATACACGGCCTATGGAGGTCTCGACAGAACTCGGCCTCAACAGGGCTCGGTGTAGTCGGCCACAACAGGACTCGACAACCTCACATTATCGTACCCGGCCAAATAAGGGCTTGGTAATATCTCACATCATGCTTCATCATACCCAACTGATCTATGGTTTCACAATAGGTGACGTCCCAATCGACTATAGCATGGCTCGGTAAGGTAAAGTGTATATATATATATATATATATATATATATAAGTGTAATGCAAGGTTAACTTCAAGGAAATACCAAGATCAACGTAGAATGAATCATACTTTATTACTTCGAAATACTATCTAAAAACATTTCAACTGATAGAAACGTAACGTTAACGGTGAGAATATATTATATTAGAACAGAAGCAGCATTTCTGAGAAGATCCTAGAACAAACCAAGCTTACAACATAGAAATCCTTCAAAGATAAAGACGTTTACACCAAGTCATGCCAGAAAAGAAAGTTTTCCTACATACCTTATTGAAGAACTAGCTACACTCCTGTGGTGAATAACTTTGCCTCTAATGAGTCTCCAGAATCAACACATCAAGGCAATGAATATTATAGCGATGATTAAAGCTTCTTCACGCTAAATCATGCTAAATTTACCTTTGATTTAGCCTTAGGTTGTATGGAATTATAAAGGGGGGTTGGAGAGCATTTGAATGAATTTAGAGTGGGTGACACCTCCTAAAAATGAAAGAGAAAGAACTATTCTACCCTTTATACCATATCAAGCTTAGAAAATTCCGCCACCCCACATGCAAAATGGGTTACCCCGCACCGGTTGTTATGCCCGGTAGGACAATTGGAGAAATCTGGTTGCATGCAGTCGCCTTTTGCCCATTAACGTGTCACCATCAGGGTGGTTGTACTTAAACCTCGTAAATCATCGACTTCACACGTGGGGGAAAAATAGTGTGGGGGTGTAACATCTCCCCCCCCCCCCCGAACATTCATCCTTGAATGTTGAGTTATAGTTATTCCTTACAAACTTCTTTAGTCATTCTGAGTTATGCCTGTCATAGTAGTTTCATTGCTGCTTCCTGTAGCAGGGAACAAATGGGGGTACTTGAATTTCATGTCTTCTTTAGATTCCCAGGTCATTTCTTATTTATTATTGTTTCTCCAAAGTACTTTAACCGAATCTACGTCTTTGGTTTATAGCTTGCGAACTTGATGATCTAGGATAGCCACCGGAACTTCTTCGTAAGATAACAGGGATAATATGAGATGGATCGCTCAAGCACTTCCGAAGCATTGACATGTAGAATACCGGATGCACTACTTCCAATTCTGGGGGCAACTCAAGCTTATAAGTCACTTGACCAATTTTTTGGATAATTCGATATGGTCTAATATAACGGGGACTTAGTTTGCCTCTCTTGCAAAATCTCATCACGTCCTTCATAGGCGACACCTTTAAGAATACCCAATCTCCTACGACGAACTCTAAATCTCATCATCGATTATCCGAATAAGATTTTTTCTTACTTTGAGTGGCAATAATCGAATCCGAATCATTTTCACTTTTTCCACAGCCTGTTGTACCAAATCAAGACCCAATAACATTGCTTCACCAATTTCGAACCAGCCATAGGAGATCTCCACTCTCATCTGTATAGTGCTTTATATGGTGCCATCTAAATGCTAGCATGGTAGTTATTGTTGTAACCAAACTCAATGAATGGCAGATGATCCTCCCAATTTTCCTTGAAGTCCAAAACACATGATCGTAATTGTCCTCGAGCGTCTAAATGGTACGTTAAACTTGACCATCTATTTGTGGATGAAAAGTCGTGCTAAGTTTGAACCTCGAGCCCAATCCTCTTTGGAATGATCTCCAGAAATTAGCTATAAACTTGGCACCTTTGTTTGATACGATGAAAGTCGGAACCCCATGGAGTCAAACTATTTCTTTGATGTATAGCTTAGGATATTCTTCTATCGAGAAGGTAGTCTTAACTGGTAGAAATTGAGATGACTTAGTGAGTCTATCCATGATAACCCATATGGAATCAAATCTTTGGCGTGATCGTGGTAACCTGGTAACAAAATCAATATTGATCATCTCTCATTTCCTGGTTGGAATTTCCATACTCCGTAGTAATCCTCCCAGTTTCTGGTGTTCAATCTTAACTTGTTGCCAATTTGGACATTGAGCGACATATTCAACAACGTTCCTCTTCATGCCATTCCACCAGTACAGCTGTCGAAGATCATGATACATCTTGGTTGTTTCCGGATGAATAGAGTACCGATATTGGTGAACCTCCTCCATGATCTGCTCTCGGAGTCCCCCAACATCGGGTACACATAACCGGTCCTTATATCTAAGGACCCCGTCCTCGGATAGCTCGAACGCTGGCTTTTTCGGAAAGGGAATGCTTTCCCATAGATTTAACAAAACTAGATCATCATATTGTCGTGCTTTTACTTAGGCTATATGCGAGGATTCAACAATATTTCAAACTATGGCTCCTCCGTTACCGGTATCGAGAAATCGTACACTTAAGTTAGCCAACCGGTACAAATATTTAGTCATCTCTAACTTATAATCTTCCATACGTCGTAGGGTGCCCATGGGCTTCTAACTTAATGCACCAGCCACAACGTTTGCCTTCCTGTGGTGGTACAAAATATCAACATCGTAATCTTTTAACAATTCAAGCCATCTTCACCGCATTAATTTTAATTCTTTTTGCTTGAATATGTACTGCAAGCTCTTGTGATCTGTGAATATGTCAACATAGACACCATACATATGGTGACGCCATATCTTTAAGGAAAATATAATGGTTGCTAGCTCCAAGTCATGAGTGAGGTAATTCTTCTCATTCTTCCTTAGTTGTCTCAAAGCATAGGCAACCACTCTCCCATGCTGCATTAAAACACTGCCCAATCCCACTCTAGATGCATCACAATATATAACGTACCCCTCTGGTCCTTCGGGAAGAGTTAGCACTGACACCGAGATTAAATTGTCCTTTAACTCTTGGAAGCTCTTCTCACAATCATCAGTCCACCAAAATATTTATGCATTATGCGTCAACCTTGTTAACGGAGCCGCTATAGATGAGAAATGTTTCATAAACCTTTAGTAGTAACCGGCTAAGCCCAAGAAGTTGTGCACCTAGATAGGAGTTGTGGGCCTTGGCCGATTCTTAACTGCTTCAACCTTTTGACCATCAACTTTTATACCCTCGTCCGATACAATATGCCCAAAAAAAGCCACTGAGTTCAGCCAGAACTCGCACTTGGAAAACTTGGCGTACAACTTGTGATCCCAAAGTGTGCGTAGAACCTTTCGCAAATGCGTTGCATGCTCTACTTCAGATCGAGAATACACTAGAATATCATATATGAAAATGATCACAAAAATCACAAAATATGGCCTTAATACTCAATTCATCAGATCCATAAAAGTCAATGGTGCGTTGGTTAGGCCAAAAGACATAACGAGAAATTTGTAATGCCCATATCTGGTCCGAACGGCTGTCTTAGGAAGATCTTCTTCCTTAATTCTCAACAGATGATACCCAGATATCATATCAATCTTTGAAAAATATTTAGCCCCTTACAATTGATCAAACAAAAATATTTGTTCTTAATGATTACCTTGTTCAGCTGTCGATAATCGATATAGATCCTCAACGAACCGTCTTTCTTCTGAACAAATAGCACTGGAGCTCCCCACGGGGAAGTACTGGGTCAGATAAAGCTCTTTTCCAAAAGATCCTTTAGTTTAGCTTTCAATTCCTTCAACTCAACATGAGTCGTCCTATATGAAGAAATAGATATCGCTTGTGTATCGGGTGGCACATCGATATCAAACTCGATCTCTCTCTCATATGGGATACTTGGGAGCTCATAAGGGAACACCTAGGGAAATTCACTAACATCTGGGACCGATCGGAGGGTGGGAGGCTTTGCATCTGCATCCCACACTTGCACCAGGTGATAGATACACCCTTTCACAATCATCTTCCGAGCCTTAAAGTAAGAAATAAACTTCCCTCTTGGCGCTGCAACATCAACCTTCCATTCAATAACGGATTCTCTTAGAAAATTAAAGTGAACAACTTTCACCCAACAATCCACGTTGGCATAGCACGAAGCCAACCAGTCCATCCCCCTAATGACGTCAAATTCCATCATGTCTAATTCATTCAAATTAGCTAAAGGTATGACAATCATGAATCACCACATCGCACCCTCGATATACCTGTCTAACTATCTCAGTCTCACTTATGGGAATAGATACTTCAAATGGTTGATGTTACAATTCAGGCTCTTTACCACATTTACTAGCAACAAATAGAGAAATGTACGACATGGTAGAACTTGGGTCTATCAAAGCATATACATTACGAAGAAAATGGATAGTATACCTGTGACCACATTCGATGATTACTCTAGATTTTTTCTTCCCGATCATGCATAGATGCAGTTTTATTGTCTACCCGAGGTAGACGCTCTACCTCTACCTCTACCCCTACCTACCGGTGGCTACATGCCTTGTTCATGAGGGCATGTTGATGATGATGAAGTTGTTGCAGATCTCGTTGGCGGTTTCTTGTTACCCACATCTCTCATTGGGAAAAAACGCATTATGTGACCAGGCTACCCACAAGAATAACATAAATTTGAACCCTAACGTCACTGTCCAAAATGATTTTGACCATACCGTCCACAATGCGACACCTGGGGCCTCATCCTACTAGGGTCTCCACCATATTGCAAGCTCTACCCTCGGGGATTGTAACTCTATCCGGATTGAGTGGTTCGATTGCGACACTGACCCTGGGACAAAGTTGTTGCATTTGCTACTAGATAATATGGGTACTGAGTAAACGGAGGTCTGAACTCACCTCGAGACTCACCCATATCACCTTTAGATCGGGCCCTCTTATGTTGGCCCCGATCATGCTCTCGAGCAGCTCGATGTTGCCTTTTTTGATCCTCTAAACTCTGCGCATAAGCTTGAATGTGAGCAATGTCCATATTCGGACTCAGAGATGCAGTGGTACACTCGTTGATCAAATGTGGTCCCAAACCACCCACAAATCAATGTACTTTATCCCTCATCTCAGCCACAACCAAAGGAGTGTACTTGGACAAGGAGTTAAATTGCATGTTGTACTCCCAAACACTCATGTTCCATTGTTCCAAGCGTAAGAATCTATCTTGCTTAGCTCGGCGGAGCTCAATAGGCAAATACTGCTGCAAAAATGCCTCAGAAAATTTCCTCCATCCTACTGGTGGAGCAAGAGTTCCCCTAGATTGCTCCCATGTTTCATGCCAAATCACAGCAATATCCCACAATCTGTATGAGAAAAGCTCTATAGACTCTGCATCAGTGGCATGGGGATCTTCGTTCGGATCTGTTCCTGTGAATACCGGGGGGTCCAAATTTATGAAATTCCGAACCTACGTACTAACTACTCTATTTGATATGGTAGGTGCCTGACATTGGGCCTGAGAGGCTACTAATCAAGTCAACAACTGTACTGCACTCCTCATATCTAGATCCTATTCAGGAACAACCGGGGGAGGAATCAGAGGCACATTAGCTTCTCTTTGTCATTCCAGGGGTAATGGTACTGTCCCCGAAGCCTGAGTATCAGCCTCATCACAGAGTTCGTGATGATTCATAGGGGCAGGTGGCACCTGGCTGGTACCTTCTCCTGCTTCTTCATTCAATCCTTAAATAATTGTATGTCGTCTCGTGGTAGGCATCGCTATAAACATAAACAAAATAGAGATTAAAAACGAACACATTACGATCTCGTTCCAGTGTACATTCTCGATCAAAAGGAAAGGTACTTATCCTAGATATCTCATAGCCTTCTGTTTATAAGTATAGTGCACGACATACCCATAAACAAGACTCTACTAGATACGGCTTGCAAATTCCCTAGGACAAACCTGCTCTGATACTAAGTTTATCATACCCAAACCTTGGGAGGTGCGACCAGCACACAACACCCAAAGGCCCGTGAAAACCGACGTCTATACCAACATCTTTACATCATGCGAACTGGGCCAATAAGGCCTCCGAATTGATATTCAAGTGAACACAAGTAACAATGGAAGAGACCTTAGCAATGATTCACTTACACTTACAAATACATATGTTTCCATCAGAGTTATGACCATCATTTATACATATCTAAATACTAGTCTGCAAGCCTTTAAGAGTAACAAAGGATATATACACACACATAACTTAGTGGGGATAGGGCCCCACTGTACCCAAAATAATTGGAACATACACTATAGTACCTATTAACTTCTGAACAGCTACTCCGACGGAGTTGAGTGCAACGACCAACAGCTGGAACAAAAATCTAATTAGGGAGGGACGTCACCGAGTCTATATGTACTTTTGGGCATGAACCCAACGCCCAAAGAAAGGGGCGTCAGTATGAACGAAGTACTAAGTATGTAAGACGATAAAGTACGTAAATCAAGGGCATAGCATAAGAGATAGAAATACATACATATAACTTGAATACCGAAGACAAGCCACCAGGGGGTACACTGCTATAACCATGAATCATGAATATATGCAAGGTTTTGTAAAGGTCAAGCCACTCATTGGGTCATTGGGTCCATGTAATAATCATTCATATATATATATATATATATATATATATATATATATATATATATATATATATATTCAGCCACTCTTTGGGACATATCATCACACATCACTCCATACCCGGCCTCATAGAGGATTCGATCGTACCCGGTCTCAGGAGGTCTATATAGAACTCGGCCTCAATAAGAATCAGTGTAGTCGTCCCTCAAGAGGACTCGGTAGCCTAACATCATACAACACTCTATACCCAGCCTTAGGATGTCTCGATAGTACCCGACCTCAACAGGACTCGGTGTAGTCAGACTCAAGAGGACTTGGTAACCTTACATCATCGCACCCGGCCACACAAGGGCTCGACAATATATCACATCATGCTTTATCATACCCAACTAATCAGTGGTTGCATAATAGGTGTCGTACCCGGCTGACTATAGCGCGGCTCGCTAAGGTAATATATATATACATATATATCTAAGTGTAATGCAAGGTCAACTTCAAGGAAATACCAAGATCAACGCAGAATGAATCATACTTTCTGACTTCAGAATACTATCTAAAAACACTTAAACTGATAGAAACATAATGTTACCGGTAATTTTATATATATATATATATATATATATATATATATATATATATATATAAAAGAACTGAAGTAGCATTTCTGGGAAGAGCTTAGAAAAAACCACTCTGACAACATAGAGATCCTTCAAAGAGAAAGATATTAACACCAAGTCATGCCAAAAAAGAAAGTTGTCCTACCTTGTTGAAGAACTAGCTACACTCCTATGGTGGTTAACTTTGCCTCTAACGAATTTTCAGAATCAACACATCAAGGCAATGAATATTATAGCGATGATTAAAGCTTCTTCATGCTGAATCCTGCTAGATTCAGCTTTGATTTAGCCTTAGGTTGTTTGGAATTCTATAGTAGGGTTGGAGAGCGCTTGAGTGAATTTTGAGTGGGTGACACTTCCTAAAAATTAAAGAGAAAGATCTATTATGCCCTTTTATACCATATCAATCCTAGGAAATTTCTCCACCCCAGATGCAAAATGGGTCGCCCCGCACCGGCTGCTGCGCCCAGTGGGACAACTAGCAAAATATGGTTGCATGCATTCGTCTCTTGCCCGTTAACGTGTTGCTATCTGGTTGGTTGTACTTAAACCTCATAAATCTTCAACTTCACACGTGGGGAAAATAATGTGGGGTGTAATAGAGCTAATCCAGGAATTTGGTCTCATATTGGGTAACAGTCATGTATCCTACTGGAGGAGCTCAAACTGGCTACGGTAGTCCTCTCTCTGAGTAAAAAGGATAAACTTCTCCAAGAATAGCTCTGAGAACTGATCCCAAGTAAGTGGAGGTGAACCTATTGGTCTACCTCGAACATAGTCCGACCACCACCTCTTGGCAGAAACATACATCTGAAATATCGCGACGTCAACTCCATTGGACTCCATTATACCCATGTTGCACAGTACATCATGGCAACGGTCTATGAAATCATGTGGGTCCTCTGAAGGTGTACCACCAAATCGAATAGGAAATAGCTTGGTTAACTAATCCAACCTCTTCAGCCCCTCAGAAGACATCGCAGGTCTCTCCCCGGACTGTGTAGCAATGACCGGCTAAAGTACTCAGGCTGCTGGAACCACGTGAGTCTAATATCCATGAGCTTTCTGTACCAGTTTGGTGCCACATAAAATGCACATTTCTGGACCACGCTCTCCATAAGTCCCACTAAGCGGACTAGAGTGTCCTGAAGTACCGGGGTAGCAATAAACCCCTCTGGGACCTGAGCTGGTCCAACTGGAATGGTCTAAACAAGGACCTCCTCCTCCTGCTCAATCCGAGGCTCTGCAATAGGTGCTGCTGTACGTGCTCTAGGCTGAGCTCTGCCCCTACCTCTGCCTCAGCCCCGGCCTCTACCCCTGGTAGTGGCAGCAACCTAGGGCTGCGGCTCTTGTCCCGTTGTGGATATGGTGCGTGTCCTCACCATCTGTGAGAGAACAAGAATATAATGATTCAAATTTCAATGATAGAATAAAGTCTCACGACATAGTAAGAAAGAAGTAAAATTTTACCTACCTTATAGCCTCTAGAAGATAAGTTCAGACGTGTACCGATCCTCCAGACTCTAATAAGCTTGCTCATGACTCGTAAGACCTAGGCAACCTAGGGTTCTGATAACAACTTGTTATGACCCAAAATCCTGACCGTGGGGCTGTGATGGAGCCTAACATCCACTTGCTAGTCAAGCCAACATTATTACACAATTAATCGTTTTTAGACCAACATGAAAGCAATAAAATATGAATTAAAGTTGTAGAATTTCAAAGTAGATATAATAACTCCAACACCGACTAGCCGAAATCCGAAATCTGGTATCAAAAGTACATGAGCGTACTAAAATTTGCTACAACCAATGTCTTGAATAAAATACAATTGTTCGAAACAAAATAAATAGTAAAGCTAGATAAGGAAGGGGACTTCAGGGACTGCGATCCTTGTGCAGGTCTACCTCAAGTCTCCAGATATAGATATGATCCAAGCAGAACTCTGCTAGACACCACCGGACCAACACCAGGATCTGCACAAGAAATGCAAAAGTGTTGTATGAGTACAACCAACCCAATGTACTCCGTAAGTATCGAGCTTAACCTCGATGAGGTAGTGACTAGGTTATGACAAGACACCTTCTAAAATCTTGTGCAGATATATACATAAAGAAACTAAATAACAAGTATAGCATTTAAAATAATAACATGAAGGGAACATGTAAAAAGGGAGCAAGATCATAACAGTAGGTACAAAATCACCAATTAACCTCTTTTCAAAATAAATAACGATGCATTCAAGTAAATTCACAAATCCGAAAATCAAGTGAAAAAATGAATCCATCAAATGATACGGCATCACCTGTCGTGCTTTTACTCTCATCTTCATCATATAATATGATAAATGCAATGGTACGGCATTACCCTTCATGCTTTTACTCTCATCCTCGCCATATGATATGATAAATAAAATGGCAAGGCATCACCCTTCGTGCTTTTACCCTCTTCCTCACATGATATGATAAATGATATTAAGGTAATCAAGTGCACGACATCACTCTTCGTTCTTTAATCCTCACAATAACTCAATCAATGATAATAATGTGCAAAATAAGGCACGACACCACTCTTCGTGTTTTCACTCTTCCTCACCAAGTAACAACAATAATTCAAAGTATCAAGCAAGGTGGGAAACTAACTTCAGCTTTAAACGTGGTGTTATGATAAACAAATTCAACTTATGATATCCTAACAACTTTAAATTAATCAATAACTAAACACGAAGCGAACAACCAAAGCATAACAATATAACTAAAGCATAGGAGGCATGACAAAAGAAGCAACATGGTACAATATATCAATTTCCACCTGCATGTTTTAACCCATGAGATAGTTTCAAAAGGGAAAGTTTCAAGTATCTTGGGTCGATTATTCAAGGCAATGGGGAGATTGACGAGGATGTTACTCATCGTATTGGAGCTGGATGAGGTGGAGGCTCGCCTCGGGGGTTTTGTTTGATAAGAATGTGCCACCTGGACTTAAGGAAAAGTTCTACAGAGTGGTGGTTAGATCGGCTATGTTGTATGGGGCTGAGTGTTGGCCTGTCAAGAAGTCCCATGTCCAGAAGATAAAAGTAGCTGAAATAAGGATGTTGAGATGGATGTGTGATCATACCATAAAGGACAGGATCAGGAATGAAGTTATTAGGGACAAGGTAAGAGTAGCATATATGGAGGACAAGTTGCGAGGGTCGAGGTTGAGATAGTTCGGGCATATGAAGAGGAGAGACATAGGTGCTCCGGTCAGGAGGTGTGAAAGGTTGTCCATTACGGGTCTGAGAAAGGGAAGGGGCAGGCCTAAGAAGTATTGGGGAGAGGTAGTTAGGCAGGACGTGTCATTGCTCTAGCATACCGAGGATATGACCCACGATAGAAAGACGTGGAGGTCGATGATTAGGATTATAGGTTGATAGATAGTAGTGTGTTCCTCCTAGGCTTACCAGTAGTACTAGGACTATTTTTGTGTTATCTTATTCATGATTCTTTACTATTACATGATATGTCATTAGTGCTCGTTACCTTAATATATTGTTGTTACTATTGTTTGCTACTTTTGCCTTATTTCCTCTGTTCCTTGAGCCGAGAG
Organism: Nicotiana tomentosiformis; assembly: GCF_000390325.3. Classification (NCBI taxonomy): domain Eukaryota; kingdom Viridiplantae; phylum Streptophyta; class Magnoliopsida; order Solanales; family Solanaceae; genus Nicotiana; species Nicotiana tomentosiformis. The sequence continues at coordinate 120,011,452 of NC_090812.1, forward strand.
TCTATCGGAAATAACCTCTCTATCTTTATAAGGTAGGGGTAAGGTCTGCGTACACACTACTCTCCCCAGACCCCATTTATGGGATTACACTGGGTTCGTTATTGTTGTTGTTATTATGCTTTAACCCATGACGATACATATATAGTCGTCACCTTGAATGTACGTCCTCCCCACACATAGTTCACATAGCAAATAAATCAACAAGTCCTAATTCTCTCAAGTCAAAGTTAAAAATGACACTTACCTCACACTGCAACTAAATCAATCAACCACGACCTTGCATTTCGAATAAGCCTCCAAATAAACCGAATCTAACCACTTATTGATCAAACAATCCAAAATAAACTTTAGAAACTACCCACGAATGAAAAAGGTTCAATTTTGATCATTTTTAAAATAGTCAACAAAAATCAACCTTGGGCCCGCTTGGTCAAAATTCGATATTCGGACCAAAATCCGATCACTCATTCACCCCCGAGCCCGATTATGTAATTTGTCTCAAAATTCGACCTCAATTTGAGGTCTACATTTCAATTTTACAAAATCCCTAAGTTCTACCATGGAATTCATAGATTTGAAGTTAAAAAAACCTCATGAAAAGTAATGGGAATTGATAGAAAATTAATTAGAATTGCTTAACAATGAATTTGGGAAGAAAATATTCTTCAAAAATTGCCTCTAGAGTATTTGGGTTTGAGAAATGATTTAAAATGAGCTAACTCTCGGTTTTCTCCTCTTTTACCCAGCTACAGATGTCGCATTTGCGAACACTTGTTCGCAAATGCGATGCCCGCAAATGCGATACACTGATCGCAAATGCGATCATTGTATCAAATGCACAGAAGTCGCAAATGTGAATTGCCCACCTTCGCAAATGCGGATAAATTCTTCACATTTGTGAAGTTGACCTATATGCCCAATGGTCGCAACTGTGACCGAATAGTTCGCAAAAGCGACTCTCCCTCCTTCGCAAAAGAGAACTTTACCTCGCAAATGTGAGATCCCCCAGCCCCGCCCCTTTATCGCAAATGCGTTCATTTGACCGAAATACAAGCCAGATCTTGGAAATGCGAGATCTGTAGACCTGAGGCACCAACAGTTTTTGCCCAAGCAATCGTAAAACCAACCAAACTCATTCGATACTCACCCGAAACTCACTTGAAACATACCCGAGCCACTCGGTCTCCAAACCGAACATGCACACAAGTGTAATAATATTATACAAACTTGATCGCTACCTCAAGTCATCAAAATAATATCAAATAACAAGAATCGATCATCAAAACTTAAGAATTTTTATCTTAAACTCAATTTTCACAATTTTACACATAATGCACCGAACGCGTTCGGATCACACCGGACCCTAACCAAACGTGAGTACAAGTTCAAAAATATCATACGAACCTACCAGAATCGTCAAAACACCTATCCATGGTCGTTTACCCAAAATATTGACAGTGGTCAATCCTAACCTCATTTTAAGTCAAAAATTATATTTTTATAAAAATTTCGCATTAACACTTTCCGAAAAGTGACTCTGACCATGCACACAAATCAATAAATATTAAAAAACGTTATGAGAGGTCTGAGAACACAGAAATTAAGGTTAAAATGACCAATAGGGGTCACATGGACAAAACACAAACACCTCAAAGCGCAATATCATAATTTCTTTTCATCCCAAAAAATATGCACAGTAGTGGAAGTGCTTAAATGTTAGCATGGTACAGCCTTTCCGTTAGCCATGAGAGCACAAACTTGCTACTTGAAAGAAACATTTACATTTAAATTTTATTTAAAGGAATTATCTGGCAATTGTCACAAAGTAAAGACAAACACCTACTAACATTTTTCAGCGAAAACCTAATATAAAAATAACATAAGTGAACTAATTCTCCTAGCATGTAAATAAAGCAGAGGCATTTCAAGCATCCGTTAACTCTGCAACTACAACTTGATAGCTTAGAAGATACGTTCAACTACAACATACATAGTAATTTACTAAAGCTGAGGTACAAAAGAAGGCCAATCAGAATCAAAGAAAATCATGTACTTACCTTCTAGAGAGTAGCAACCCATTCACATTCCCATCCGAAAATATTCAAGAAATTCGTGCATAACTATATATGAGGAACACGTTGCCAATTGAAGAATAAACCACGGCATATGCCTTTTATAAATTTTAGCATAAAGAAGATCTCCTTCAGTTACCTCAAATGAAAGGATTCAAGTAACTTATAGGTTTCTGATAGATCACATACAACTACTACAAAGTACTCAAACTTTAGAATTTTGTCCCGTAAAATAAAGAAAAATATCACAGAACTGCAGGGGAAAGTACCACATGTATGAAAGTATTATCCTTGTCAACGTTTTTGAAATAACATTCTACCAAGATAAATACTCTTTATACTGATGTAATACCAACTAAAATGCACCGCATCCAAACAAAAGAAAGAAGCTAATGCAGTAATAAGAAGCAGCGCATTTTAAAACATGCTCGTCTATGATTATAAGATTTTCCATCAATCTTAGCAAAAAGAATTCTATAAATAAATCTTCAATGAAGAAAGAATTTTATCACAACTAAAGCATACAACTTTGAACTTTAAAGAGAAATAGTTTACATCTACCTTGTTAATTCAATTGCTGTAAAAAAGTAACAGAATGTGAAATAAATAACACAACAGAAAAGTACCTCGGTAGAGGAAAACCTCAATTTAAATTTGTCCTAAAAACTAATTGAAGTCGAAACAAGCTAAGTAAAACAAACCTCAATACAAGAAACCAGATTAAGACTTGTTAGCAGCTTTAAGTTCATGGGAATTGGGTCGAAGCGCTTCACGGATGATTGAGAGTAAAACTCTAAAGGAGGGGAACCCTAACGATGTGACGACCCGATAGATCATTTTGAGTAATAGCCTTAAATTTTGTGTTCTGAGGTCTCTCGTAGCTTCATTTGATATTATAAGACTTGCGTGTGGTCCGTGTCGCTTTTCAAAAAATTTGTAGAAAATGTAATTTTTGGCATTAAAAAGAACTAGAGTTGACCATGGTCAACGTTCTTAGTAAAAAACTTCGGATCGGTATTTTGACGATTCCGGTAGGTTCGCATGATTTTTTAGATTTGTACACAAGTTTAGTTGGGGTCCCAGAAGACCCGAGGGCATTGCGCGTTTCGTGGAACGTTGGAAAATAAGTTTTAAACTTTGAAAAATCATAAGTTTCAATGGTCGATTCATGATTTTTGATGTTATTTTTATGATTTGAGCGAGTGAGCAAGTTTATGTGATGTTATTACACTTCTGTGCATGTTCGGATTGGAGCGCGGGGGCTTGGTTGAATTTCAGATTGAATTCGGACCATTATTTGCCTTGTGAGATTGCTGTTTTTTCTGTTGGTGCATCAGTGTTTCGCGATCGCGGAACTACTACCGCAACCGCGAAGGGGAAAATGGGACTGGGGCTGGATTCACTATGCGAATGCGAGAGTCAGACCACGAACGCGAAGGCTTGGGGGGACTATCCTTCGCGAATGCGGCGGTTTGGGATGATTGGGAAGGCAGGAGGAGTTCTTCATTGTGAACGCAACCTACTCGTCGCGAACGCGGAGGCTTGGCTGGAAAAATGTTTTTGCGAACGCGATGTGGACTTCGCGAACGCGAAGTCCAATGGGCCTGTGTACTTCACGAACGCGACAGGTGGTCCTCCAATGTGAAGAGCACCTGATGCCCAATTGAATAAAAGCTGAAACACGAGATTTCATTCTTTTCCACTATTTTTGAAACCTAGAGCCCGTATTAGATAGATTTTCTAAGAGATTTTCATCCTAACTTCATTGGTCAGTACTTTTCGACTAGTTTTGATGTATTCTCAAAAACACCCATTGATTTTTAGCCTTAAATTTAGTAGTTAAAAGTTAGAAATTAGGAATTTTGGTAGAATTTAGTAATTTGGTAAAATTAAGAATTAGACGTCAAATTGAGGCCAAATTTAAAAATAAATCAAATAATTGAGCTCGGCGGTGAATGGGTAATCAGAATTTGGTCCGAATCTCGTATTTTGACCAAGAGGATCGGGGGTTGACTTTTGTTAAGTTTTTAAATTTCATTAAAGATTGAACCTTTTTCACCCGTGGGTAGTTTCTAAAGCTTGTTTTGAATTGTTTGAACGATATTTGGCTAGATTCAATTAGTTTGGAAGCTTATTCTAAAGAAATAGTCGGGGTTGATTATTGATTTGGTTGCGGAAGAGGTGACGTATATGTAAGGTGACGAGAATATATACGTTGTCGTGAGTTTAAGCATGCGGGTGAAATTTATCTTATTTGTACCATATTATTTCATTTACTACGCCTTCCACGCCTTAGTCAGATTGTCTATTCTTTAATTATTCGCTTGCGTATTTATTGCTTATGTTGAAATTATTGTGATATCAAAAGTTGAGTTTCATGATTCTAGCATTTTTGTTGAGGTTGAAATTGCTTCTCACCTTGTTTGATAATTTGAATTGTTATTGTTTCTTGGTGAAGAAGGGTGAAAAGAACGAAGGGCGTTGCCGTGCCATATTTTGCATATTGACATTATTGATTGAGTGAATGTAAGGATAAAAGCACGAAGGGCGATGCCGTATACATGCTTATTTATCATGAGAGGTTAAAGCACGAAAGGTGATGTTGTGCATATGCATTTCTATTGTGATCACGTGAGGATGAGAGTAAAAGAACGAAGGGTGATGTCATGCACTTGTATTTATTTGATATAGTGAAGTTGAGATTAAAAGCACGAAGGGTGATGCCGTGCGAGTTTATTTATTTCATTGTTTTACTCTATATTTGGTAATGTGAAACTTGACTTGGTGACTTCGTTGCCCATCTTGGAAAGAGGTTACTTCATGATTCTTTATTTATTATTTTTGTCTATTGTTCCCTATACATGCCCCAACTCAGTTGTTTCACTTGACTCTGTATTTGTTAATTTTTTATGCATATATATAACTGTACATGCTTATTATAGGTGTCTTGCCTTAGCCTCATCATTACCTCGTCGAGATTAGGCTCGACACTTACGGAGTACATTGGGTCAGTTGTACCCATACTATATTTCTGCACTTCTTGTGCAGATTCGAGTGTTGGTCCCAGCAGTATTTAGCAGAGGCTTTCTCAGATCATATCTATTCAGGAGACTTTAGGTAGAGCTACACGGCTTTCGTAGTCCCAGAAGTTCCCTTCCTTATTTTGTTTTACTATTTACCTTGTTTCAAACAATTGTACTTTGTTTCAGACTGTACTTATAGTATTCTAGTCTCTCATGTACTTGTGACTCCGGATTTCTAGGATTAATATAGACTGAATTATTTATAGAGGTGTTTTATGTATTTCAGATCATTTCAGTCGTTACTTACTAATATTCTATTTTTTTAAAATTGTTAACATTTGTTAATTCTTTAGCCAATGTTGGCTTGCCTAACAAGTGAATGTTAGGCTCCATCACGGTCCCGTGGTTGATATTTTGGGTTGTGACAAGTTGGTATCAGAGTACTAGGTTGCCTAGGTCTCACGAGTCATGAGTAGGCTTAGTAAAGTCTGGAGGATCGGTACAGAGACGTCTATACTTATATTCTAGAGGCTATAAGGCTTTAGGAAAACTTTCACTTATTTCTTTGTCTATCGTGCGACTTTATTTTATCATTGATTCTAAATCATTCTTTTATTTTCTCTCACAGATGATAAGGACACGTACCATATCAGTAGCTAATCAGGAGTCGGAGCCCCGGGTTGTAGCCATTACCAGGGGCGGAGGCCTGGGCCGAGGTAGCGCCAGAAGCAGAGCTCAACCTAGAGCACGCGTAACAACACATAATGCAGAGCCTCGGATTGAGCAGGATGAGGAGATCCCTATTCAGACTGCACCAGTTGGACCAGCTCACGTCCTAGAGGGGTTCATTGCTACATCGATACTTCAGGATGCTGTAGTCCGCCTGGTGGGCCTTATGGAGAGTGTGGCCCAGACTGGTGTGTTCCTTATGGCACCAACCATCTATCATGCTGGGGAAGGAGCCTAAACTCCTGCTACTCACACTCCATAGAAGATGGATCATGAGTATGAGACTCCAGCAGTTCCGCCAGTTGGAGCAGCTCAGCCTATTATTGCTACACATTTTAGGGAGGGACCCGCGATATCATCTAAGGGCTGAAGAGGTTGGACAAGTTCACCAAGTTGTTTCCTATTTGTTTTGGTGGTACACCTTTTGAGGACCCCCAGGATTTCTTAGACCGGTGCCATTAGGTATTGCAAAACATGGGTGTAATGGAGTCCAATGGAGCTAACTTCACACTGTTTTAGATGCATGGCTCCGCTAAGAGATGGTGGTAGGAGTATGTTCGGGGTAGACTAGCAGGTTCACCTCCTCTCATTTGGGCTCTGTTTTCATAGCTATTCTTGGAGAAGTTCATCCCCTTCACTCAAAGAGAGGAATTTCACAATTAGTTTAAGCATCTCCAGCAGGGTAGCATGACCGTTACCTAGTATGAGACCAGATTTGTGGACTTATCACGCCATGCAGTTATCTTGTTCCCTATAGAGAGGGAGAGGGTGCGGTGGTTCATTGATGGCCTTACTTATGGTATCAGTCTACAAATGGCTAAAGAGACTGCGAATGATATTTCTTTCACTCGAGTCGTAGAGATCGCTAGACGGATTAAGAAGATTCCTGGTCAGGGTAGAGACATGGCAAATGAGATACGGCCTTGTCCTTTCGGCATTTTAGTGGTGCCTCGTCTGGAGGTAGGTTTAAATTTGACAGAGGCCATCCCATCAAGACCGTTCAGTTAGCACTTCAGGTGTCTCATGGTTCTTCAGGTGGCTATGGTGTTTATGGACCTCATTCCGAGAAGCTAGCATATATTGCACCTTCAGCTCTGGTTAGTGCACTTTGAATTTAGAGTTATCAGGGTGGTTATTCAGGTCAACAGTCACATCAGCCAAGGGTTTGTTATACTTTGGGACCCAAGGCACGTCGCGAGGTTTTTCCCCAGGTCATAGAGCAGCATGCCACAACAGGGTACTCGTGCTATAGTTCTAGCACCGGTTGCTCCACCTCCTGCCTAGCTAATTAGGGGGAGGTGTCAGGCAGCTAGAGGTGGAGGCCAGCTAGTGAAAGGCCATCCGAGAGGTGGAGGTCAGATTGGTGGGGCTCAACCCCATTTCTATGCATTTCCAGCTAGACCTAGGCAGAGTTATCTGATGCGATCATCACATGTATTGTTCTTGTTTGCCATAGAGATGCATCGGTTTTATTTGATCCTGGTTCCACTTATTCTTATGTGTCATCCTATTTTGCTTCATATTTAGTTATGTCTCTTGATTCCTTGAGTGATCCTGATTATGTGTCTATGCCCGTTGGGGATTCTATTATGGTGGACCGGGTCTATCATTCATGTTTGGTCGCTCTCGGGAGCTATGAGACTAGGGTTGACCTTCTGTTACTTAATATGGTGGATTTTGACGTGATTTTAGGTATGGATTGGTTGTCACCTTATCACGCTATCTTGGATTGTCATGCCAAGACTATGACGTTATCGATGCTGGGGTTGCTTCGATTGGAGTGGAGAGGGACTCTCGGTCGCTCCACTAGCATGGTCATTTCATATGTGAAAGCTCGGCATATGGTTTAGAAAAGGTGCCAGGCGTATTTGGCTTATATCCATGATTTGAGTGCGGAGGTTCATCCCCTGGATTCGGTTCCGGTGAGGAGAGAGTTTCCAGAGGTGTTTCCAATAGACTTGTTAGGCATACCACCCAATAGAGATATCGACTTTTGCATTTTCTTGGTTCCGGGCACTCAGCCTATTTCTCTTGCACCATACTGTATGGCCCCAATTGAGTTGAAAGAAGGAACAGCTACAGGATTTGCTTGATAAAGGATTCATAGACCTAGTGTCTCGCCTTGGGGTGCACCGGTGTTGTATGTGAAGAAGAAGACGGATCTATGAGGATGTGCAAAGATTATCGGTAGTTGAACAAATTCACTATCAAGAATAAGTATCTGTTGCCAAGGATTGTGACTTATTTGACCAGCTTCAAGGTTTCAAGGTATTTTTAAAGATTGATTTGAGGTCGGGTGTCCCTAAGATTGCTTTTCGGACTCAGTATGGTCACTATGAGTTCTTGGTGGTGTCATTTGGCTTGACTAAAGCCCAGCAGCCTTTACGGATTGTATGAACCAGTGTTCAAGCCTTATCTGGATTTCTCTGTAATTCTCTTCATTGATGATATCTTGGTTTACTCCCGTAGACGAGTGGAGCATGAGCAGCATTTGCGGATCGTACTTCAAACTTTGAAGGATCGTTAATAATATCTCAAGTTTTCAAAGCGCGAGTTCTGGTTGGACTCGATTGCCCTTTTGGGGCATGTTGTACCATCCGAGGGCATCAAGGTGGATCTAAAGTAGATTTGGACAATTCAGAACTAGCCTAGACCTGCATCAACTATAGAGATTCAAAGCATCTTAGGTTTGTCGGGTTATTATCGCCGGTTCGTGAAGGGGTTTTCATCTATCTCAGCCCCACTGACCAGGTTGACCCAGAAGGGTGCTCTTTTCATATGGTCCGATCAGTGTGGGGTGAGTTTTCATAAGCTCTATACTGCATTGACTACGACCCCAATGTTGGTGTTGCCTACAGATTCGGGGTCCTATACCATTATGATGCAACACATATTGGTCTTGGCGCGATATTGATACAGGACGGTAGGGTGATTGTGTCACAACCCAAAATGCCAACTTGTCGTGATGGAGCCTAACACACTTGCTAGGCAAGCTGACAATCACATAACAACTAAACACTGGAATAAACATATTTTAATAAACTCAATAGCGAAAATCTCATAAATATCTAATAAAAATAACTGAAATACTACTACAACCATCCCCAAAAGAATCTGGGGTCAACGAGTACATGAGCACTACTAAGTATCAAAATAAACCAAAAACTCTAGTACAACTGTTCGAATAATATAACAATACTGAAGAAAATAAAAGGAAAGAGAGTCAAGGTCTCCCTACGTAATACCAGCTACCTTGAAGTCTCCAAGAAAGTAGTAGCACAGATCTAGAAATCACCACGTCCAGATGCATCTGGATCTGCACACGAAGTGTAGAGTGTAATATGAGTACAACTGACCTCTTGTACTCAATAAGTAACAAAACTAACCTTGGGCTGAAAGCAGTGACGAGATCAGAAGAAAACAGTTAGAGTCCAATATAATGACTACATAGGTTTAATGATGACATAAACAATCAACAACTAAGAGAAATTATCATAGTCAGCTCGTTCATGATACGGAAATTTAGACATGCTTTCAAGTTCAACAATTAAAGCTCAACACTGATAGGAACATGTCAATTACAGCTAACATGAGGAACGATTTCTACATGTCATATATGCATGTCAAGGAACGATTTCACGGTGATACCCCCAAGTACTCACACTTTCAGAAAATACTCAATATGTCTGCCAAATGCCCACACAACTCACACACAATCACTCAACACTATGCGGATGCTTGTCATCAATGCCCCTCACCAAAGCACGTGTATATATATCAATGTGCCTATGCCCCCTACTGGTATGTCAAACTTCGGAGGGGAGGATCCTTCCCAAGAGCTAATATTAAGCAAATAAGTCCTGCTACGGCGTGCAGCCCGATCCACGTAATAATAACGATAAAGCCAATATGGCCTGCTACGGGTGTAGCCCGATCCACAATAACACTCACAACTTGGCTCTCAGGACCACCTCAATCATCAATCTCTCAAGTCTCAAGAGCTCACAATCTCGTACCACTCAGCCCAAACAATGATAACATGTGATGTAACATTGAATGATAAACAGAGACTTAGATATGATATGCAAATAAAGAATCATGACTGAGTATATAATTAGAGTTAGAGAAGATAACTCAAAACAACAGAAATAACCTCGATAGCTCTCAACCGAATAAGCACATAGCCTAAGCATGATTTCTAGCATGAATCACAGATCATTTACTCTTCGTAAATGCATGAATGTGATATACCAATAAATCCGCGGTTTCCATATCGAATAGGCTATGAAAAATAACATAGGTTAGATTTTTTTACCTTCATTACATAAATTTATTGTAGAAGATGAAAATTGATTAATTGATAGGTTTAATTTGGAAATCCCATGATATTAGTGCATAGATAAATTCATATGCTTAAGACATTGTATATTGTCGAAATCGAGCTTGTCTATGACATGGTAGGTCAGGTTCGGAACATGGCAATAAAGGACTGAAGATTGATCCAAGTCTCACTAGGCTAGAACCCGGGGTGGGAACGCCCGCCTTCAAGAATATCGAGGTCGTGATCCCGGAATCGATTCTAGCCTGAACGAGCTCGAAGAAATACTATTAGCATAACAAAAGACCTAAATATCTGTGATCGGTCGAAAATTACGGTGGGAATCTCGGCACGTATTAATGAGGAACTGACAATCGGCAAATCAAGAGATGTTTTATCTTTTATATAATTGTAACTAAAGTAGGACTCCTCTACTATATAAAAGGGGTTTGATAATTTATTTAACACATTATAACACGTATTCCAAAGCAATACATTATTATTTTTCTATTTAAGCTCTTCTTCTTCTATCTCGTGATACCGATCAAAGTGCATCTGGCTCGAGGGTGGCTAACCTTCCAAGATTGAAACTGTCAAACTCGTGTGGTTTGAATTTACTTTATCATTGTTTATTTCAATTGCAACTTAATTTATCACTTTGTATCAAGTTAATCCACGTATCCTTAAAACCACTTACAAATTTAATTTTTATCCGATTTTGAGGGTAACCAGTTTGGCACCCACCGTGGGTTTAAGGATAATAGTGGTTATTTGATACAAATTTCCATAACACACACTACTTTACACTTGTTCTTTGAAGTGTCTCTAATTTCAGGTTAAAGCTCAAAATGTCAAACTCTCAATCAGCACCCCTACATGTTGACAATGAGTCCGGCCATCACGGTGAAAATAAAAACATAGTGCCCAGTAACGAGGTACCGCCCGTTGATCCCATCGAAATTCTGGCCGTGGACCCGATTGACGCTAATTCACATGTGGCTATCAATGCAAACCTGCCAACCGATCCCGAGAATAGCGTTTGTGGTGGAGCCCGATCGACAGCTCAAAATACACAAAACATTAGAGGAGACGGGATCAATTTACGGATGATCTTCAAAATCTTACAGGCTCAACAGGCACTGATAGCTCAGTTACAGAACCAAAACCATGCACCTTACAGAATTGAACCCGATCCGTCCGAGGAAGTAACCCGCAGGGATGAACCGGTCATAGAGAGGTCGAATGAAAATGAATCGGGGACTAACCCCGAGATCATAAAGATGCTTGAGGAACTAACAAAACGGGTAGAATCAGGGAAAAAGAAAATCGAAGCTAATGATAAAAAGGTAGAAACCTACAATTCCAGGGTTGACCAAATCCCAGGCGCACCGCCGATATTGAAAGGCCCGGATTCCAAGAAGTTTGTGCAAAAACTTTTTCCTCTAAGTGCGATTCCAAAGCCGATCCCTAAGAAGTTCCGCATGCCCGAGATTCCTAAGTACAACGGAACGACCGACCCAAACGAGCATGTTACCTCCTACACATGTGCTATCAAAGGGAATGACTTGGAGGATGATGAGATCGAGTCTGTCTTGTTGAAACGGTTCGGAGAGACCCCATCAAAAGGAGCTATGATATGCTATCACAACTTATCTCCTGATTCTATTGACTCATTTGCTATGCTTGCAGATTCTTTCGTAAAAGCACACGCCGAGGCTATCAAGGTCGAGACCAGGAAGTCGGACCTTTTCAAAGTAAAATGGAAGGATAATGAGATGTTCAGAGAGTTCATGTCCCGGTTTCAAATGGAACGAACGGACCTGCCACCGGTCGCTGATGATTGGGCCGTTTAGGCTTTCACCCAAGGACTCAACATTCGGAGCTCGTTGGCTTCACGACAGTTGAAACAAAACTTGGCGGAATATCCGACTGTCACTTGGGCCGATGTCTATAACCGGTATCAATCGAAAATCAGTGTCGAAGATGATCAGCTTGGGGCCCCTTCCGGGTCCATGTATCCCATCAGAACCATCGACAGAGATAAGATAGATCGATCGTGAACCGACATCAAACAGGGATCGGAATCAACCGTATAATGGGGACCGAAGAATTAGTGGGTCCGGACGAAACTCTATAAGAAATGAAAGGAGAAGTGATCGAGGTCAGAACAACCGGGGACTCATGAGCAAAAAGACTTTCGACAGGCCCGTCGGGCCTATAGAAACGCCAAGATTATCGGAGTACAACTTTAACATCGATGCCGTCGGTATCGTATCTGCCATCAGATGTATCAAAGATACCAAGTGGCCTAGACCTTTACAGTCCGATCCATCCCAAAGGTATCCCAACTAAATTGCAAATATCACAGCACTCATGGCCATAGAACAGAAGACTGCCGACAATTAAGGGAAGAGGTGGCCCGACTGTTCAACAAAGGGCATCTTCGAGAATTCCTGAGTGATCGGGCCAAGAACCACTTCAGGAACAAGGATTCTAATAAACAGACCAAGCAGGAAGAGCCTCAGCATGTCATTAACAAGATCATGGGTGGAGTCGACACTCCCCAGGGTCTGATGTTGAAGCGCACCAAAGTGTCCATCACAAGGGAAAAAAGGACTCGGGATTACATACCGGAAGGAACCTTGTCTTTCAACGACGAAGATGCTGAGGGGATTGAGCAGCCCCATGACAATGCACTGGTAATATTGGTACTCGTAAATAAATCTCGAATTAAGCGTGTGTTAATTGATCCAGGTAGCTCAGCCAACATCATCAGATCAAGGGTCGTAGAATAACTCGGCCTACAAGATTAGATCGTACCTGCGGTCCGAGTCCTAAACGGGTTCAACATGGCATGCGAGACCACTAAAGGGGAGATAACATTATCAGTGAACTTCGCCGGAACCGTACAGGAAGCCAAGTTATATGTAATTGAAGGGGATATGAGATACAACGCTCTGTTCGGAAGACTATGGATTCACAACATGAGGGAAATACCCTCGACGCTGCACCAGGTGCTGAAATTCCCAACACCCGGAGAAGTCAAAACGGTTTATGGGGAACAACTAGTGCCAAGGGGATGTTCGCGGTCAATGAGTGATCCCGACATCCACACTCTCAACATCGGAGGATCCGAATCGGAGGGTCAAAGACGGGGCCAAATAGCAATCGCCGACACCAGCCTCGATAGGATTGGAGGAATGAGGGGTAGACGAGGACGACGACTATGGAGTCCCCAGATCTTTCATAGTCCCTGACGATTCCGACGCCACAAAATCAACGGTCGAGGAACTGGAACAAGTCATACTAATCAAACACTTACTCGATCAAAAGGTATACCTGGGCACGAGGTTAAGCCTCGAGCTCAGGAAAACACTCATTCAATTTCTTATAGCTAACAAAGATTGCTTCGCTTGGTCTCACTTTGATATAACAAGGATCCCGTCGGAGATAACCACTAACAAGCTAAGCTTGGACCCGAAGTTCCACCCAGTCAAGTAGAAGAGGAGACCCCAGTCAGAGGTCAAAAATGCTTTCATCAAGAATGAGGTATCTAAACTCCTAAAACTAGGGTCCATTCGGGAGGTTAAATACCCAGATTGGTTAGCAAACGAAGTGGTAGTCACTAAAAAGGGGAATAAATTAAGAATATGTATAGACTATAAATATTTGAATAAGGCATGTTCCAAGAACTCCTTTCCTTTGCCTAACATCAATCGCATGATTGATGCCACGCCGACCACGAGATCTTCAGTTTTCTCGATGCCTACTCCGGGTACAACCAAATACGGATGAACCCGGACAATCAGGAAAAACCCTCCTTCAACACTAAGTACGGCACATACTGCTATAACGTGATGCCATTAGGATTAAAAAATGTCGGTGTCACTTACCAACGCCTAGTAAATTGGATGTTCAAGGAACAAATAGGAAAAACAATAGAGGTTTACATTGACGATATGTTGGTCAAGTCCTTGCGAGCAGAGGACCATTTGAAACATTTGCAGGAAACGTTCGGCATATTGAAGAAATATAATATGAAGTTGAACCTGAAGAAGTGTGCATTTGGAGTTGGATTAGGTAAATTCCTTGGATTCATAGTATCTAACTGGGGAATAGAGATCAACCCCGACAAGATCAAAGCGATCAAAGATATCACAGTTGTGGACAATGTGAAGGTCGTGCATAGATTAACCAGACGCATAGCTTCATCTCGAGCTCCTCCGGTAAGAGCCACTGATATTTCTCACTGTTGAAGAAGAAGAACAACTTCTCATGGACCTCAAAGTTCCAATGGGCCTTGGAGGAACTCAAGCGATACCTATCGAGCCCACCGCTACTTCACACACCGAAGACAGATGAACAACTGTACTTGTACTTGGTAGTATCGGAGATAGTGGTAAGTGGAGTCCTGGTCCGAGAAGAGAAAGGTACGTAATTTCCAATCTACTATATTAGTAGGACCCTTGGCGAGGCCAAAACTAGGTACCCTCACCTAGAAAAGCTGGCGTTCGCTTTGCTAAGTCCCTCTGGAAAGCTAAAACCATACTTCCAATGTCACCCCATATGTGTTATGACAACTTACCATTGAGGAATGTAATGCATAAGCCCGAGCTCTCGGGACGGTTGGCCAAATGGGCCGTGGAAATCAGTGGGTACGATATTGAATATCGGCCCAGGACCGCCATTAAATCTCAAATTTTGGTAGACTTTGTGGCCGACTTTAAGTCGGCCCTAATACCCGAGATCGAAAGAGAGTTGTTGAACTCCGGGACTTCTTCGGGGATTTGGACCCTCTTTACCGATGGTGCCTCGAATGCAAAGGGGTCCGGACTTGGCATCGTATTGAAGCTACAGATAGGCAATGTAGTTATACAATCTATTAGGACTATAAAATTGCCTAACAACGAGGCCGAATATGAGGCCATGATTGCAAGTCTTGAACTAGCCAAAAGCTAGGGGGCGGAGGTAATTGAAGCTAAGTGCGACTCCCTCCTTGTGGTGAACCAAGTTAATGGGACGTTCGAGGTCATAGAGGAACGAATGCAAAGGTACCTATATAAGTTTCAGGTAACATTACATCGATTCAAGGAGTGGACTCTATAACACGTACCTCGGGATCAAAACAGTGAGGCCGATGCCCTTGCTAACCTGGGGTCGACAGTCGAGGATGATGAGTTCAACTCGCGGGCGGTAGTACAACTCATGAGATCGGTAGTGGAAGAAGGCCACACCGAGATAAACTCAATGAGCCTGACTTGGGACTGGAGAAACAAATATATAGTATATCTGAAGACCGGAAAACTACCCCCGGATCCGAAAGAATCGAGGGCCCTACGTACAAAGGCAAACCGGTTTAGCTTGTCCGAGGACAGAACCCTATTCAGAATAACATTCGATGGCCCACTCACGATATGTCTAGGACCAGGAGATACCGAGTACGTTCTGAGGGAACGAAGGCACCTGCGAAAATCATTCAGGCGCCGAATCATTGGTTCGAAAGGTAATCAGAGCTGGCTACTACTGGATTGACATGGAAAAGGACGCGAAGGAGTTCGTATGAAAATGTGTTGAATGTAAAAGACATGCTCTGATGAATCATCAACCAGGGGAGCTGTTGTATTCGATTTTGTCACCATGGCCGTTCATGAAGTGGGAAATGGACATCGTTGGCCCCCTTCCATGGGCACCCGATAAGGCTCAATTTATATTGTTTATGACTGACTATTTTTCTAAGTGGGTGGAAGCCTAGGCATACGAGAAGGTCAGGGAAAATAAAGTCATCGATTTCATCTGGGACCACATTATATGCCGGTTAGGAATGCCGGCCGAGATCATGTGCGACAACGGGAAACAATTTATCAGCAGCAAAGTAAGCAAGTTTCTCGAAGACCATAAGATCAAAATGATCCTATCAACACCCTACCACCCTAGTGGGAACGAACAAGCAGAGTCGACCAATAAAACCATACTCCAAAACCTCAAAATGAGGTTAACTGACGCCAAAGGGAAATGGAAGGAAATCCTACCCGAAGTCCTATGGGCATACCGTATGACCTCGAAGTCCAGTACTGAGGCTACCCCATTCTTGCTGGTTTACAGCACCGAATCTCTAATACCGGTAGAAATTGGAGAACCAAGTCTCAAGTTCCGATATGAAATCAATAAATCGAACGACGAGGCCATGAATACAAGCCTGGAGCTATTAGATGAAAGATGCGAAGCCGCCCTTGTCCGATTGGCCGCCCAAAAGCAGCGAATCGAGAGATATTAAAATTTTAAGGTCCAACCTTCGACACATCAATGTTGCAGACTTAGTGTTAAGGAAGGTCACATTAAGTACCCGGAACCCGAACAAAGGGAAGTTGGGATCGAACTAGGAAGATCCTTATCAAATTATCGAGATCACCAGAATGGGATCGTACAAACTCAGAACAATGAACAATGAGCAACTACCGAACAACTAGAACATAACTCACTTGAAGCGATGTTACTGCTGAGGTACAACCCCATTCATTCCTCTTACTTATTTGCATTTTGAACTAACACTTGTAGGCGACCGTCAAAAGAACGACACAAGTTTTTGTCCTGAAAGCACGCGTTGCACTCTTTTTCCTTTGAACCGGTTTTGTCCCAAATAGGTTTTTTGACAAGGTTTTTAACGAGACAACAGTAAATCGTGCTAACTTAGAATTGAAGGTCGGTTACGAATCGGTATCAAAGATCACGACAACAACATTTGAGGCTTCTCTACGACTAGCCTCGAACACTAGGGGCATCACCCTGGGACAATGACTTTAGCAAGGAAAGAAAATTTGCGATCGAATAGTCTCGGCTCGATCAATATAATTTACTGTAAGGGACAAACAGTCGAATAAACCGTGACCACATAGACTACTCGAGCCCTAACATAAATCTTGTACATATGTGTAATCGTATATATTACGCACAAAAATAATAGGATGTTTCTACTTTGCAGATAAATATCTTGTCCCTTAAAAATCTTTTCTCTTAAGGAATTTCCTACATTTGATCCACTAAAGATCGAGCCCAAGGGCCACCTTTATACGGGTTCAAAGGATCGATCTCACTCAGGGACTGTCATCCAAAGACAAACTCGGACAGCCCGGGCTATTGAATCCCGGGGGATTAGGCAGCGCCCGAATCTGAAAGGCTACGGCCATCCCCACTCGGGGACTGTTATCTTAGGCAAGCCCGGATAACTCGGGATGACAAGCCCATTGGGCAATACCCGAACTAAAAAGGCTACGACCATATTAAAACGGCTCGGAGACATCCGAGACCCGTAACAAAAAACAAGGCCTTGAAAAATTTCTTAATCGGTTCTAAAGGCTACCCTCGGCAAACTATAATCTAAAAAATTATAAGTACTTTAGGGAAAAGTTCTGGTCATATCGAACCCCTACGATGCCTTAAACAAAATAATTTCGAAGGCAAGGCCTGTTCAAACCTCCGAACATGACCTAATTACTTCATGCTAAGGCATTTCGATCTTTGCAAACATAAAAAATAGAGCAAAGGAAAATAAAACTCAGAAATTATCGAAGGGAAAAGGAAGCCTTGTATTATATATACGTATAGTCTTTACAAGGGCCAAACGCCCTTGACAAAAAAGTTAAAAAGTACAAAAATACAAAAAACAAAGAAAAATGTACATGGCACTTAAATAGGCTGATCTTCACCGGAGCCTGCCTCATCGCCAGGGTCTTCGGAGTCTCCTCCACCCTCGGATCCGCTCTAACCCTCGGAGCTTTCTTCATCCTCGGGATCTGCCGACTTCTTGACCTCGGCTTCGAGCTCCTTAACACTCTCAATTTCGGCTGACAAGTCAAAACCCCGAGCATGAATCTCCTCGAAGGCCTCCCTTCGAGATCGCTGCTTCGCATCCTCGACGATATCCCTCGTTCGATCCTGGGCCGCCTCGGCATCAGCCTTATATTAGGCCACCATCTCGTCGGCATCTGCTTTAACCACCAAGACTACTGACTTGGCCATTTCAAGCTCCTTGGCAAGATTTTTCTGGATCAGAGACAGCCGCACTTAGTTGAGACTGGAGCTCCTCAAACTCTTTGGCCTGCACCTCGGCCTTTTCTTTTGCCGCACGAAGCTGGGTCTCAGTCGAAGTCAGTTGTGCCCAAGCAGTCTCCTTTTTCGAGGCCAGACGGTCCATCCTGCCTCTCCATTCGTTGGTCTCAATCTTGACAACATCCATCTCAGCTTGAAGTTGTTCGATCCGATCGATTTTCTACAAGACCTGCAGATTTTGACCATTAGTCACCGAGTCTAGCTTATCGTCACTAACCTCAAATATTTTTACCTGCTCGACCAAGTTGGTATGCTTATTCTGATCCACCTCCAACTCAGCTTGGAGGCTCTTAGCCTCCCCTTTACTCTGCTCGCTGAGAAGTTTGTAAGTAGCTGTCTTCTTAGTGAGCCCTCGGACCTCGGCTTCAAGTTGGTTCAACTCATCCTGATATAGAAGAAAAGTTTTGTGATAAAGCACCGAGGCCTACATACACAAAGAAAAACGTTAGGGTCATCTATAAATTAGTCTAAGTACAAACTATAGTCATTAAGAGATATTTGAAGTTACTCGGTTTAGCGCATGTTGTACTTCATTGAACAGGCAGGGCGCGTCTACCTCGTTCATCTTAGCTTGGTCTTCCTCGGTTACCAGACAACGAAGGTAGATGGCCAACCCTACGGGGGCAGAGATGACCCGGGCATCCTCCGTAACGGAGATGACGATTTACTACTTCCAGTCAGGATCCACACTCGGAGCTGGGAACCGGTTGATCAGCTTCGGTCTTGAGGAAGGCCCGCTTGTTCCCGAAGATGGACTTTTCTTCGCCACCTCCAAGTTACCCAATCCGGTGACGTCCTATGTGGCAGTAGAATCCATGTCATCAAAAAAGCCACGGAAGGGGTCGTCCGCTCCATGGGCCCCCTCGTTGGGATGTTCCTTCACCGTCCGAGCCTCGTTATACATGGACTCAGTGAACGAGGGCGACTTGGTGATGTCTATCACACCATGTGCTTCCTTTTGGGCATTGCCCACATCCCGGGAAACTTCGGCCACGACCTCCTAGTCGTCCTCCCTAACTTAAGGCAAATCGGCCTCGCCTCTCACCGTTTCGGAGGCCCCTTGCCCCTTGAGTTGCGATGATGCGTGGGCCATCATATCGAAGACTTCTCCTTCTTCTTCAGATTCATCCCTCAACCGACAAAGTGAATTCGAAGATGGTGCTCGAGTGCTTGTGCTTTCTTTGGATTTGCACACCAACCTTCTCTTTGGTTTCTTCTTCTCCGAGCTCGGAGAACTCGGAGCCCTCTTCCTTTTCTTCTCATCACCCTGTCTCGGAGCAGGGGACTCGGTGGGAAAGTTCTCACCACTGGATGGAAGCCTCGGTGTGATGTCCTTGGATAAACCTGCAAAAGGAAATGAAACAAGTGAGAACTTAATGACACGAGAGGAGCCCAAAAGTTCGCGCCATGATCGCTTGGAATATGGCCTTTGTAACACGATTCACTCGACCCTCTCCTTGAGTCGAGGGACTGCATTCGGGACCCGAGCGACAACTGTACCACCACAAAGCACCGATAAGAAGGTAGAAAAAAAGCGTAACATAAGATTTTGAAAATGAAATTTTACTTATGTGATATATTTCACTTCTCGGGGAACGACATGTTCTCAGTTGGGATCAAGTACGAGGTCCTCACTCGGACGAAACGGCCTAACTAGCCTCGATCCCGATCTTCATCAATACTCGAGAACGGGGCTTTACTGGCCCAATGCATGAGCTTGACCAGTCCCCCCCCGAAAGATTCGGGAACTGTAGGCACATTAGGTGGTCGACGATGAACGAGCATCCATCGATCTTGCTCACGAAGAACCGAAGAAGGATCACGATCCTCCAGAATGAGGGGTGAATTTGACCGAGGCATACCTCGTATCTTTTGCAGAAGTCGATGATGACTGGATCCAATAGGCCCAGTGTAAAGGGATAAGTGTAAACACTTAAGTATCCGTCGACATGGGTGGTGATGTCTTCATCGGGTCCGGGAACCACTACGTGCTTGTCAACCCAATTGCAATCCTTTTTGACCGTAGGAAGGACTTCTTTAGTGATCGAGCATATGTATCTCGAGACCTCCTCACACTGGACTTGTACGGGGGAAGGTTTTTCAACCTTGAAATCGGCTGTTACCGAGCATCCTCCGAGGACGAACATTTTCAATGGGGGTTCCGGTACTGGTTCCTCGACAACAATACACGAAACGGTCTCCTCGGTTAACATATGGCAAAACTTAATTAAAAGCTTCAATAAGACCTTTTTGTTTGTCAGACATAAAGGTCCAACCATTCTCATCTATATCTAAATCAACTTCCAAATGGTTCGAAAACCATACCCATGTCTCTCTACTTTCTTTCTCAACAATCGCGTAGGCAATGGGAAATATGTTATTATTACCATCAATTCTGACTGCAGATAACAATTGTGTCCCATACATTGGACCTTTCAACCAACAACCGTCCACACCTATTATCTTTCTACATCCAGCCTTGTAAGCTTGCTTACAAGCAGCAGAATATATGTATATTCTCTGAAATCTGTATTGCCTGTTTGGTACCTCATTATCAGTAAACTTCACGTGAATTGTACTGCCTGAATTTGTCATATTAATTTCAATGCAATAATCCCACATCATTTTGTACTGATCCTTAATATCACCATCAATCAACGCAATAGCTTTCATCTCAGCTCTTTTGGCTTGAGATAAAGTCACTTTAGCTCGTAGATCTACACTCACCCTATCTCTGAACTCAAGTAAGCTCTAACCCCTGCTTGATTTAATTTCTTTGAGATATTTTCTTGCAATGAAGGATGATGTTATTGTTCTATTTTCATAATTCCACTCCTTGCAAGTATGTTTAGGTTTGTACTTCCTAATCTGAAGCGCTGTGTCCCTTTGCATTTTATATGCCATGATTTTCCATTCGCACTCCGGATGTATACAAACAGCCCTCATTCATTCTTTATCATTTTTCTTCCACTTGATATACTTTTCATTGTTTATCTCATGAGTAGCTACTACGTTCTTAAAATCTTGCTTGATTGCAAAAGTAATTTCCAGAGCTAAAATTGACTTATCTATATCTGTATGTGTGTTAAAGTGAGGAAAATTGGATTCCTCAGTCTCGGAATCGCTATGCAAACTATTTGTGTCTGCAGAATCAATACAGTCAGATTCCCCTTTTGGAGCGGCCATCTTTCTCTTCACTTCGACACTAAGAATCTCGCTTTCATCTATAATACTTTCTGTAATTTTTTCATGTTTATCAACAAGTAGATCATCAGACATATTATCTTCGGAGTCACTAAAATCATCACTAGATAAATTTTTCTGCACAAATTGATGTTTGTCATTATCTCTAGCATTTGATTTATATACCAAATCCATATTTTCTATACTGAAATATGAGTCCAAGTGTTCGAAGTAAATCTCAATCACATTGTCATTCGGGATATTTCTGTCAACTGCATATGTTTCATTATCTGTAGATACCAACCTCCATCTATTACCGGATCTTCCATACCTATACCAAAAAGTTATTGAATCCTTTGAATATCCACAAATTGCTGCCATGTTCTTGAACTCATCAAGGTTCATTTTTTTCACGTTAACATAATCAATATAGTCGATGTTGCCCCCAACATAATATTTTTCTGGCATACATTTCATAATTCCTCCATGGTATATTTTGATACTGACAAATGATGCCTCGGTTATCGCTTCTGAAATCACAAAAAATATATTGTGATATTTAACAAAAATAATACATATTCAATAAGACTTTAACAATAGTACATATAGAAAACGTCCAGATTTTAGGCCGTGGATTCAAGTCATATTTTGTTTTTAAACAATAACAAAGTTGCAAAGGTATTTTTTCTGAACAAAGGGTTCTCTTTACATATTCAGAAACATGCTTATTGTATAGAATTTTTTTCTGGGAAGGGGTTCGATAAAAGTAAAAAAAAACTCACCATAAATTGGAGCCGATTCTCTGCCACTGTAACTCCTTAGAGATATTGTTGCTTCAATGGTGTTCTAGGGTTTTTTGGAAGATAAGAAACAAAGAAGAGAGAAACTTATTTGCAGTCTGATTGTTTCAAGAGGAGAAGCCCAAAGGATGTTTCAGCAACAAGAGTTTGAGTTTGGAGGAAAATATATAAGGCGCACGTGAGAACTTTTGTTTCGTTAGAAGACAAACGCACTACTAGAAATTCGGCAAAAACCGACCAAGGTCGACCGACCAACTTTGGTCGGTCAAAAAACCGACCAAAGTTGGTCGATTTTTCAACTTATTTTATTTTTTAATTTTTTTTACGAAACCGACCAACTTTGGTCGGTTTTCTTTGGCGCAAAAATGCGGGAAACTATTTTTGAGTCCCGCGAAATTTATTTTTCAAGAAACCGACCAACTTTGGTCGGTTTTTCAATTAAAATAAATAAAAATTAATATTAAAAAAACCGACCAATATTGGTCGGTTAATTCGGCCGGTCATTTAAAAAAATCGACCAACTTTGGTCGGTAATTTTATTTTTTAATAAAACCGACCAACTTTTGTCGGTTATTTTCGTGCGAAAATACAATTAAAAAGTATAAATCAAATAAAAAGACAGTCTTAACACAAAATGCACCAATGGTCTAGTAGTAGAATAGTATCCTGCCACAGTACAGACCCCGGTTCGATTCCCAGATGGTAAATCTTTTGATTACATAATTAAAATACCGACCAACTTTGGTCGGTTTTTTTTTGCAATATTTTTTTTTGAATTTAATTGACCGACCAAAGTTGGTTGGTAATTTCCAACCAACTTTGGTCGGTATTCCTTTCTGACCCCTAAAATACCGTCCACACGTAAATAGTCGCGTTTTAGTCGGTTATTGTCCATTACCGACCAACTTTGGTCGGTTTTTTTGGTCGGTTTTTACCGAATTTCTAGTAGTGACGGTGGTTAGGTTTAAGACCTAAAATGCACCACTTTCTCAAAATATGTGGACTATTAATGCTCCATCCGAAAGAAATATGATCACTTTGAGTCCAAGTCCAAAGGTACCGGACTATTTTGAGCTTTTTCTCTAACTATAGCAGAAGAAAAAAATAATGGGCCTTTGGTATGTGGTTCGTGGCACAGAAAGTACCTCGATCTTGCTAAGGATGATCA
The DNA here is from genome assembly GCF_000390325.3 of Nicotiana tomentosiformis. NCBI lineage: Eukaryota > Viridiplantae > Streptophyta > Magnoliopsida > Solanales > Solanaceae > Nicotiana > Nicotiana tomentosiformis. The sequence continues at coordinate 120,034,851 of NC_090812.1, forward strand.
GAAATCTGGAGGATCTTAGACTGAAATAGTGACTTGAAGAAAGAATATACACGTCTGTTGTTTTCACAAACTAAGCCACTAGAGAATAAAGATATTGAACTTAGTCATATGAAATTAGGAATACCTATTGATGACTTTTGGAGAATATTCTTCAAGAAAGCTTGAAAGAAAGAATTTCATCTAGCCTTTGTTTAATGTATGATGTGACACTCCATTAGTAGAGTTTTATTCATTATTCGGCTATCAGTTGGATATCTATGGTTTCCCTAATCTCAAATGGATGGTGATAATTAAAATAGATAAGAGCTTGAAAGATTTTGATACCTCACATATTTTTGGATACATGAATGGCCGAACCGACTCTCAGAAGTATCTACAGTTTCAAGGATAACCTGCTCAGCCTACTCGTTAATCATCTAGATTCTGAACATTAATCCTAGATCGTTGTGCAGATACATACATTGGAAACGTTTTTGTATTATCATAGCTGTGCTATTTCACTTTAGAAAAGACTTATATATAGCTGGTCTCCAGCATAGCTAATTGACTATCTTATGTAGCTCAGATCATTTGAGTGATAGAATACAATGTTGAGCAGTTGCATGTGTTTTCTACCAGGATTGTCATCGTGGTTGCTTCTTACTTAGCTGCTGCAGGAACATGGTGGAAAACTGAATTCATGGGCTGTCCTGCTTCAAACTCTTTTTTTCCAGAAACATCATTCCATGGGATGGGAGGGTTTTATAGTTGGGTGCTGTTAGCACCTCGAGCTTGTTGTGTAGAATGTGCTCTAATTTGTATAGTGGCAGGTTAAAGGAGTAATTAAAGATCACAAAACTTGAGGTTGTAACAAAACTTCTCTTTTCCGGCGTAAAGGATAAATTCCAAGTATTTTGATCTGTCATTATCTACTTTAAGATTAGCTTATAAAAGGGCAGCCCGGTGCACTAAGCTCCCGCTATGCGCAGGGTCCGGGAAGGGCCAGACCACAAAGGTCTATTGTACGCACCCTTACCCTACATTTCTGCAAGAGACTATTTCCACGGCTCGAACCCGTGACTTCTTGGTCACATGGCAGCAAATTTACTAGTTACGGCAAGGCTTAGCTTATAATGGTATTAAATTAGTTTGCTTTTCCTTTCCGCCTCTACTTCTCAAGATTCTGCTGTTATTTTTTCTCTTTCGAGATGACATATCTCCAGGACAATTTTTATTAGTACTATAAGAGCAAAGAAGGCCAAAAACCAAATGTTTGTACTTTACAATGGACAATTTGGGACATAAACTGTCTGGCATTATGTCTGATTTACATGCAACTTTGAGGTTTGCTCGGCTAAAACATTATCTGTTACAAAACCATATGCTATAGATACACAACTAGATTCATATTTTGGTGTCACTACTTGAGGGTGTTCATCTTTTTTCTTGTTGCAGGTGCTGAGGTTGTTGTTCTTTGTATAACTAATTCTGGGGAAGTTCTAAATTATCACGCATTCACAAACTCAAGGGGCATTTACAGAGTGGAAGAGACAATGCCAGAGAGTGGTCGTTGGGATGCATGCCTTGCGAGATCCATTAGCAGCTTCCATGACCACTGCAAACATATACTAGATGGAAAATCTGGTGTGAAGTTCAACTATAATCATCCTTCTGGGCATTCTCACACAGTCAGACCATTTGTGTATCGTCCAGCCAGTGTCTCAACATTCTGCATCTAGTAAAACTATACACATTCTAAGGGCTGTATGTTCTTGATCATGTTGTTGTGTAACTTCGTTGCAGTGATTTGATTGGAAACCTAGTTGCAGTCTGGCAATATCTATTGTAAGCTGTCTTATGTATGTATACTGAGCAATTAGGGAACCTCCTCACAAGTGCAAGTTCCTCATTTTGGAGTTTCCAATTGCTTGACTACATCTGTAGATGGCCATTGCTTGGCAAAAGGACGATTTTTGTAAATTCTTTAGTCAAAGTTCTTCTATTCTGAGTAGTAAAAAAAAGAAAACAAAAGAAAAAAAAGAAGTGTAATGTAATGGGAGGCTTTTTCCTTGAGAAGCTAATTCACCCTTCACTTTTTACTTTCTTAGAAGAAAAAAGAAAAGATGAACAAAAGAAATACTATAGTCATTATCTCTGCTCTACTATTACTTACTTCATTTATGCTTTCCTTTGTAGTGCTACTGAGAAACTATCGCAAAATATCCTCCCAACAAGACGTAGGTTGTGAAGTTATAGGATTATATCATAACGTGAGGCAATACAGTTTATATTTTTGGCGATTTCTTGTGAACCTACAAGGATTTGAATTTTGAAGGCCATTTTAAAATTTTATGGGATGTTAAAAAGGTGATTGGATTAAGAGATCTATTAAAATATAAAAGTCATAAAAGAGAAACTTTGATCTTTGTAGTTCTTTTCTTTTCTAGTTGACTATCATCTCCATATATAAAAGTAGAGGAAAATTATTTCTCAGATACAAAAATATAACTACTGACCTCCCTTCACAATGAAAGACAACTTGTGCTTCATTCGTCTGAAAAGAAAAAAAGGACTTGGACTCTTGGAGTGTGATAATGAAAATATTTAAGTTTTAGGGTGAAAGAAATAAAATTGATATTTTCTTAAACCTGCAATAAATTCATTAGCGAAATAAAAAAAAAGATTACTTTAAATTTCAGAGCCAGGTCTCGATACGATCCTTGTATTGATGTGCTCCGATATAATATTTTATTTCCATGATTGACCCTCGCTTACCTCTTGTAAAGTAACTATGCGTGGAGAATAACGGTTAACACATTTTTTATCGTTAAATTTTTTTGCTTTCTTTCTTTGGCCTTATTTCTGGCAGATACGTTTTTCTCGTCATTCTTTCTTTCTTTGGCTCTATTTTAGGCAGACACGCTTTTCTCATCCTTTCATTTTTTGTCTCTATTTTCGACATATACGTTTTTCTCCTCATCCTTTCATTCTTTGACTCTATTTTCGGTGGACACATTTTTCTCCTCATCATTTTTCGATAACGTTCCATGGAAATATTTTTAAGCTTTGTAAGCGCAAGGATGAATTTTTACCTCCACACATCTGATAGGAAATCATTCAGCAGGTTATATCAACAGAACAGAAGAAAGAATAGATTTTGAGTTTTTGTTGATTATTTGATTATGCCCTTCTACATAAAATATAAATTAGCAAATAAAAATAATAATCACATATCAAAGTAATAATCCAATTTCTTATTTGATTGTAGCTATTTTTCTAAGTATATACGCATGCTTCTTCTGTAGGATTTAAAACATGGTATCAAAGCATGTTTCTATTTATTTAATTGTCTCTTCAACACGTCACTTTATATGTATGCTTTATATTTTTATTATTTATGTAGGTGTAAATTTATTTTTTATAACGGGTGACAGTGAGACTCGAAACAGAACATCTGCCTACTCTGATACCATATTGAAGTCATACTTTATTCACTCAATTGTCTGTTCAGTACGTCCTATTGCGTGCAAGTTTCATTCATTTTTCTCTGTCCAAATACGTAAAATTTTTATTTTTTTACAATCGTGGCGGTGAGACTCGAACCCATGGTCTTTGCTTGCTCTGATATCATATTGAAAATAAGAGAATAAAATATTATATTGATATTCACTTTTGTATATAATATTATTACAACTGATATATAACACAATAAAACTAATAAAACTAGAAAATAAAATATTTTACAACTATACAACTAGTAAATAAGGAAATAAAATAAAATAAAATACAATAATATAAAAGATTTATGTAGAGATATAGGGAGAGAAAATCTCGTAAACTTCTCAGAAAATCTCTACAAAATAATCCTCAAAAGAAAAAAATCTAAGATTTTTATGTTTTGGCTTGAAATCCAGCATTTGCAAGAAGAAATAGAGAAAGTTAGTACATTTATGTTAGTATTGGTCAAAAGAAAAATTTGGCAAGAGGAAATGCAGAAAGCAGGGGTGGCTCAATAAAATCGGAGGCCTAACGCCAAAACTTAAGAAGAAGTGAGGAAATAACATTAGTTATGTGACAACGGTTGGACAAATAGACAAGACTAATTTAGATAACCAAGAAAAAATTGTATGGTCTTAACAAATTTTCTTTCAAGATTTTAAGTTCTCTTTTAAGTATTTCACAGTATAACATTGTCTAATATTTTAAAATTTTGAATTAAATTATACAAATATTCATATCTACTAATAACATATTTGATAACAAGAACCAATATAGTGTATTGAAACAAAATGTTAATGTTTTGTTAACTTAAAATTTTATTTACTAATATAAATAATTATAACTAATAGAAAATATTTTGGGAGGCCTTTGACTCTTGGTAGAATGTTAGTACCCTTATGTTAGTATTGCAAGTGAAGCATAAAGTTAGTACCTTTATGTTAGTATAGCATGAGTGAAGTTAAAAATTGCAAGAAGAAATTACCTCAAATATTTTTGTAACCATAAAGTTGGTATTTTTACATTAGTATTGCAAGAAAAATTACCTCAAATGTTTTGTAAGCATAAAGTTAGTACATTTATGTTATTGTAAGAAGAAATTACCTCAAATATTTTTGTAGCTCCCTTCTTAAAGAGATGATTCTTAAAAAGTGCAGACTCCACTAGTTTGAAACTGCATTAGCTATCTTCTTGACAAATACTTCACGCAAGTGATAAAACATTGTGTTTCCCAAACCCCATTTGCGTGCCCTCCCAATATAAATGTGATGGAGTATGAGTATTTTCTATTCTTTCTATTCTATTTAAATTGAGAGCCAAGACCAAGGGTAAAATTGATATTTCGCTAAGTCAATGCAGGGGTAAAATGGTAACTTCAATTCTGAGAGTTATTTTACAATCCTTTAACAAAAAATAAAATGCACTCTCTCATGGCTCTCAATTCCTGCTCTGTCAAAAGCCAAATTATTTAGGCTTAGGGGTGGATCTACCGTATGAGGTAGGTGTTCCATGCCACCTGCTTTCTTCGCTATATCTTGGCTATGTATAAAATATACATGTGCAAAAAATGTATATATTAATAAAGTGGCACCCATGAATCGCAAAGTAGATGCGGGTGGCGTTGGCTCAAGATCCGCTTTGAAGGCTCACATTGGCCTCGTGAATCAAAGTTTGATTCCCTGCTTGAGTATCTTTCTCTTTTGTTTTTTCTTTTTTCTTCTTATTAAGATTTTCTTTATCTAAATAGAAAGCCATTGACATGAGTTATTCATTATTCGTACAAAGTATGAAAGATAAGGAAACACTGATATTACTAGGAATTACTTAATTCTGATTGACCTCAAATTTTGCACCCGAGTAACGAAATCTCCCAGAAACCAATCCAACCACCCCTCAACTCACATAACCACAAATGACTATAGAAGAAGCGATAAATAGGGGGCCGGGGATAAAATACACAAAACGACCGGCTGAGTCATTACATTCTCCCCTTTTAAACAAATATTTGTCCTCGAACGGGTCTAGAATCATACCTGGAGAATAGGTTACAATGCGAGCTTGTAGGCCACCTCTCATATCCTTTCAAGCATCTCAAAAGGGCCAATATACCGAGGGATCAACTTGCCCTTATTCCCGAACCTCATCACACCCTTCATGGGTGAAACTCTGAGCAAAACCCTCTCAACCACCATATATGCAATATCACACACTTTCCTATCATCATAACTCTTCTGCCTAGACTGTGTTGTACGAATCGAATCCTAAATCAACTTAATGTTCTCCAAGGCACCCCGAGCCAGATCAGTGCCAAACAACCTAGCCTCCCCCGGCCCAAACCAATAACCTTGAGATCGATATCGCCTCCCATATAAAGCCTCATAAGGTGTCATCTGAATACTCGATTAGTAGTTGTTATTGTGGGCAAACTCTGCAAGCGGTAGAAAATTATCCCAGGAACCCCCAAAATCCATAACATAGGAGCGTAGCATATCCTCCAAGATCTGAGTCGTGCGCTCAGACTGTCTGTCCTTCTAGGGGTGGAATGTTGTACTCAACTCAACCCGTGTGCCCAACTCTCACTGGACTACTCTCCAAAACTGTGATTTGAATTGCGTGCCTCGATCAGAAACAATGGACACCGGCACACCATGAATACAAAATATCTCACAGATATAGATCTAAGCCAGCCGCTCTGAAGAATAGGTAGTCACAATCGGAATGAAATGTGCAGACTTGGTCAGTCTATCTACAATAACCTACACTGCATTGAATTTCTTCAAAGTCTGTGGGAGCCCAACAACGAAATCCATTGTAATACGCTCGCACTTCCACTTGGGAATTTCAAGTCTCTGAAGCAAACCGCTTGGCCTTTGGTGCTCGTACTTCACCTGCTAGCAGTTCAAACACAAAGCCACATACTCTACTATATATTTCTTCATTCGTCTACACCAATAGTGTTGCCTCAAGTCCTGAAACATCTGGCGGCACCCGGATGAATGGAATACCGCGAACTGTGGGCCTCCTCAAGAATCAAATCACGCAACCCATCCACTTTGGACACACAAATCCGACCCTGGATCCACAACACCCCATCATCTCCAATAGAAACCTCCTTAGCATCACTGTGTTGCACCGTGTCCTTAAGGACAAACAAATGGGGTCGTCATACTAACGCTCTCTGATGCACTCATACAAATAAGACCGAGAAACCACATAAGTAAGAACCAGGCTAGGCTCTGAAACATCTTACCTCACGAACTGATTGGCCGAAGCCTGAACATCTGATGCTACCGGTCTCTCACCAACTGGAATATATGCAAGGCTACCTATACTCACAACCTTTCTACTCAAGGCATCGACCACCACATTGGCCTTCCTAGGATACCCGTCAGGTCTAATGGAAACACATCCTGAAAGTCTCAAACTATCGGAACGAACTCAATGGTAGGAGTATCAGCACCAACATCGCTCACAAAGGCCAAATATGCCAGACATCCCTTCTCAACCATCCGTTAAGCCTTAGAATATGATATCATTTAACTGGGAACATAATCCAGAGAAACCTCTCTACTCAACTCTAGGCAATCTCGGCATTGCCAACGTCACAGTCTTAGCGTGACAATACAGAAGGGCGTGATATGGTGACAACTAATCCATGACTAAAATCACTTCAAAATCAACCATGCTAAGTAGTAAAATATCAACTCTCATCTCCAATCTCCCAATAGTCACCACACATGACTGATACACACGGTCCATAATAATAGAATTACCCATCGGCGTAGATACATAGACAAGCGTAACTAAAGAATCACGGGGCATATCCAAATAATGAGCAAAGTATGATGATACATATGAATAAGTGGAACCAGGGTCTAATAATACTGAAGCATCCCTGTGGCACACTGAAACAATATCTATGATCACTACGTCTGAAGCAATTACCTATGGCCAGGCGGGAAAAGCATAGATTCGAGCCTAACCACCATCTAATCGACCACCCCTCTAGGGCAACCTCGAACTACCTGAGTCCCCCCCCCCCCCCCCCGAGCTGGCTGAGCGGGTGGGGAAGTAACTGGTGCACAAGTTAGAGCCTAACCTCTCTACTAAACTAGACTTCCCATAATACGAGGGAAATACCTCCACATATGCCCCAACTCTCCACACTCGAAGCAACCTCGATCCAAATATTGCGGTGGGACCTGAACCGGACCTTGAGAACTAGAATAGCCACTGGAAGAACCTGGTACTAACGAACCCTGAACTGATGGAGCACGAGATGAACTCTAAGCTAGGAGGGCACTCAAGGATGACCGACTCGGACGAACACTGCGTAAACCATGACTAGCTGATGCAGTACGATTAACTGGATGAGCCATCTGAGCGGGACTATAAGGACGACCCCTACTGTGATGAGACTGACCTCTAAATGACGTACCACTAAAACTACCTGAATTATGGGGCCTCTTTCCCTCCCACTGCTCACGCTCAAGCCTGCGAGCCGACTCCAAGCGCCTAGCAATCTCAACCACCTGGTCAAGGCCTTTGAGCCAAACTGAAGCGTAAGCTATAGTTGAGGCCATCAATGAACCTCCTAATCCCCCCTTCTCTCTCTTTGTAGTAAACAACCATACTGCATGACAAGCCAGATCTGCAAACCTCATCTCATACTGAGTCACGGTCGCGTAGCTGCTCAAACTGCCTACGCAACTCCTCTCTCTGAGTCGGGGGAACAAATTTCTCTATGAAGAGAACTAAGAACTCATGCCACGTAAGTGGTGCACCGCCGGCTGGCCCGCTCACCTCATAAGCCTGCCACCATCTGTAGGCTACCTATGTCAGCTGAAATGTAGTGAATGCAACCTCATTAGTCTCCAAGATACCTGTTTTACAAAGGATCAACTAGCACATGTCTATAAAATCCTGAGTATCCTCTGACTTTGCCCCACTGAACTCTTGAGGCTTAAGCCTCCCAAGTCGCTCTAGTCTCTTATGCTCCTCATAACTCATAGGTGGGCTAACCTCGGCCTGAGCAGCAGCAATGGTTGGGCTGGTAGTACCCCCAGTGTCTTGAGTCCCTGAGCTATCTGTTTTGGAGTATGGGTAGCAGGGGTCTGGGCAACTCCCCCAAACTGTGAAGTGGATGGTGCAGCTGGAACTGAAACTGCCTAAGCAAGGCTCGTGCATACACTCAAAATCTGTGGTTTCGTAGGTGTGGCCAAATCCCGCATCTGCAATCCATCAATGGCCTTCGACCTTCCACTTCTGCGGTCAAACATCACACCTCTGCTTCTGCAAATACAGCTCCCCGTCCGAATCTTCGACAATGACTTTGCCCAGCTCAACTTCGCTTCTGCAAAAAACAAAACGCATCTGTAGGCTCACAGATGCGGCTTATTCCTTGCACCCGTGACCCATCAGCAGCCCAGCCAAACTTGCACCTGTGATCCCAGGGCCGCTTCTGTAGCGTCGCACCTACGGAATATCCCTTGCAGGTGTGATTGCACCAGAACTGAAGCTCCAACATTTTCCCTTAGTCCAAATCTCAATCCAATCCAAATCTCAATCCAAATCACACCCAAATCCCCCGGGATCCAAATCTAAACATACCAACATGTCCTAAAATATGATAAGAACTTAGTCGAAGCCTCAAATCGCATTAAACAACATCAAAAACACGAATCGCACAGCAATTAAAGCCTAGTGAAACTAATGAATTTCTAACTTTTATAACCAATGCCGAACTATATCAAACTAACTATGATTGATCTCAAATTTTACACACAAGTCGTAAATGACACAACGGACCTACTCCATCTCCCGAAACCAAAATCCAAATGCGATATAAAAAAAAATCAACTCTCGAGCAAACCCCTCAACCTCCCAAACCTTCAACTTTCCAACTTTCTCCAAAAGGCCACAAACCAACCTACGAACCTCCAAATCAATATCCGTACATACATCTAAGTCCAAAATAACCATATGAAGCTAGTAGAACCATCAACTTAAGCGTCGGTCAACTCTTTTAACTTAAGCTTCCAACCTTGGAAGTAAGTGTCCCAGTTCACTCTGAAACTTCCCCGAAACCAATCCAACCACCCTGGAAGGTCACATAACCACAAATGAATATAGAATATGTAATAAATAGGGGGAACGAGGCTAAAAAACAAAACCCAACTTATCGGGTCGTTAAAATTGCCTACGTATCTTAGTAGTTGAAGGTTTACGAGAAGGATTACCCTGTGCATGATTTAGAGTTAGCATCCATTTTTCACACACTGAATATTTGGAGGAACTATCTATACAGCATTTTATGTGAGGTTTATACCTACCATTACAGTCTCCAGCACTTGTTCAAGAAAAAAGAGCTTAATTTGCGGCAGCGAGGATGGTTAGAGTTTTTGAAAGACTATGATATAACCATATTATATCATCCGGGGAAGGCCAATGTAGTTTCCGATGCATTGAGTAGTAAAGCGGAAAGCATGGGTATTTTGGCATATTTACCGGCAGTGGAGAGGCCACAAGCCATGGATGATCAGGCTTTGGCCAATCGGTTCGTGAGGTTAGATATTTCAGAGCCTAGCCAGGTTCTTGCTTATGTTGTGGAAGAGTCCTCATTGTTGGAGCTTATAAAAGCTCTCCATTTTGATGATCCTCACTTGTTGGTGCTGAGATACACGGTGCAGCGGGGTGGTGCTAAGGAGGTTGTGTTGGGGATGATGGCGTTGAGCGGCTTCAGGGCCAGATTTGTGTTCCAAATGTTGATGGGTTGAGAGAGTTAATCCTTGAGAAGCCTCAAAGTTCGTGTTATTCCATTTACTCAGGTGTCACGAAGATGTACCGTAACTTGAAACAATAATATTGGTGGCGTAGGATGAAGAAAGATATTGTTAATTGTGTCTCTCGGTGTTTGAATTGTCAACAGGTGTAGTATGAGCTTCAGAAACCGGGTGAGTTGACTAAGATATTGGAGATAACTGAGTGGAAGTAGGAGCATATCACTATAGATTTTGTGGTAGGCTTACTACGGGCCTTGAGGAAATACGATGCAGTCTGGGTTCTTGTGGACCGGTTGACTAATTCTGCATACTTTATTCTGTTGATGACTTCGTATTCTTCAGAGCGGTTGGCTCAGATTTACATCCAGGAGATTATCCGCCTGCAAAGTGTGCCCATTTTTATTATTTCTGACCGAGGCACGCAATTCATATTGCATTGTTTGGAGAGCCGTGCAGCGTAAGTTGGACACATTGGTCGAGATGAATACCGCATTTCATACTAAGATAAACAGACAGTCCGAGCATACTATTCAGATATTAAAAGACATGTTATGGGCATGCTCTATAGATTTCGGGAGTTACTGGGACCAATTTTTATGTTTAGCATAGTTCGCCTACAACAACAATAACAAGTCGTGCATCCAGATGGATTTGTACGAGGCCTTGTATGGGAGGCTATGCCATTCTTCAATTGGTTGGTTTGAGCGCGGTGAGGCTAGAGTTTTGGGCACTAATTTTGTTCGTGATTCTTTGGAAAAGGTTAAGGTGATTAAGAAGTGACTTCATATTCCTCAGTCCAGGCAAAGAGTTATGTAGACCGGAAGGTTCGAGATGTGGCCTACATGGCGGGTGGGAAGGTTCTTCTCCGAGTATCGCCTATGAAGGGCGTGATGTGTTTTGGGAAGAAGGGTAAGTTGAGCCCGAGGTTTCTCGGCCCATTTGACATCTTGGAGAGAGTTGGGGAGGTTGCTCATAGGCTTGCATTACCTCCTAGTCTAGAAGGGGTATATACGATATTCCATGTTTCTATGCTTCGGAAGTATCATGAGTATAGGTCACATGTTTCAGACTTCAGCACGGTACGGCTCGATGAGAATTTGATCTATGAGGAAGAGCCGATGGCTATTCTAGACTAGCAGGTTTGAAAGTTGAGATCGAAGAGTTTTCCTTCTGTGAAGGTTGAGTGGAGAGATCAGCCGATTGAGGAGGCTATGTGGGTGTCAGAGTCCGATATGTGGAGTAGATACCCATACATTTTTACCAGTCCAGGTACTTTTCTATGTCTGTTCGAGGATAAATTTTCTTTTAGAGGTGGAGAATGTGGTTCGTGCTATGCCTGAGGATGAGCAGCGTAGATTGAAGAGGTTTGGGAGACTCCATCCTCCATCTTTCAATGGTGCAGAGGGAGATGATGCACAGGGTTTCTTGGAAAGGTGTCAGAGGAGACTCCGTAGAGCAGGTATTCTAGAGACCAATGGAGTCTTGTTCACTAACTTTCTGTTCTCTAGGGCTGCATTTAGTTGGTGAGAGGCTTACGAGCGGCGTAGGATGGTTGGTGCAGTGCCCCTTACATGGCAGCAGTTCTCCGTTATCTTTCTAGAGAAGTTCGTGCCTCAGTCCCGTAGAGAGGAGCTGCGCAGACAGCTTGAGCAGCTTCGTCAGGGTGATATGTCTGTGACACAGTATGAGATGCGATTCTCGGAGTTTGCCCGTCATGCTATCTGGTTGGTTCCCATTGATAGGGAGAGGATCAGGAGGTTTATAGATGGCCTCACTTATCAGATGCGATTGCTTATGACCAGAGAGAGAGTGTCTGGTGCTACTTTTGATGAGGTTGTCGACATTGCTTGTCAGATTGAGATGGTTCGTAGTTAGGAGAGGGTTGAGAGGGAGGCCAAGAGGCCTCATGGACAGGGAGGATTTAGCGGTGCTCCTTCTAGGGGTCAGTTCCAGCACGGTACAGGCCATCCTTTCAGACATGCTCAGACGGCTCGTCTAGTTCACCGTGGTGCATCATCTAGTCATGGTTCTCACATTTATTAGCAGGGATGTCCATCTCTCGGTGCCCTCCCAGCGCAGAGTTTGTCCCATGCTCCATCGGGTCAGGGTTCATCTATGCCAGGTCCTTCTGCCAGTTATCCCGGTGCTTGGGGCTCCCTTCAGTCCACTGCACCAGCACCGGGGAGTTGTTATGAGTGTGCGGAGTTCGGTCACTTGAGGAGAGAGTGTCCCCGTATAGTGGGAGGTCCAGTTCCATGGAGGAGACAGTCTATGTCATCAGCACCAGCCCCTCCACCACTCACTCAGCCAGCCTAGGATGGAGCCCACTCATCTAGGGGCCACCCTAGAGGAGGAGGCAGATCAGGGGGTGGCCAGGCCCGTTTCTATGCCCTCCCTGTCAGACCAGATGCCATTGCTTCAGATACTGTGATTACAGGTATTATCTTAGTTTGCCACAGAGATGCCTCTGCATTGTTTGACCCTAGTTCCATTTATTCATATGTTTTCTCGTATTTCGCTCATTTTTTGGATATGCCCCATGAGTCTTTAGTTTCATCTGTTAATGTATCTACTCCCGTGTGTGATACTATTATTGTGGACCGCGTATATCGGTCATGTGTGGTGACCATTGGGGGTTTGGAGACCAGAGTGGATCTTTTGCTGCTAAGTATGGTCGATTTTGATGTGATATTAGGTATGGATTGCTTGTCTCCATGTCATGTTGTTCTAGATTGTCACGCTAAGACTGTGACGTTGGCGATGCCGCGGCTGCCGAGGGTTGAGTGGAGTGGTTCTATACACTATGTTCCTAGTAGAGTGATTTAATACTTGAAGGCTCAGCGGATGGTTGAGAAGGGTTGGCTATCTTATTTGGCTTTTGTGAGGGATGTTAGTGCAAAGGTCCCTGCTATTGATTATGTTCCTGTGGTGCGTCATTTTCTGGATATGTTTCATGCAGACCTGCCGGGCATGCCACCTGACAGTGTTATTGACTTCGGTATTGATTTGGTGCCGGGCACTCATCCCATTTCTATTTCACTGTATCGTATGGCACCGGCAGAGTTGAAGGATTTGAAGGGACAACTTCAGGAACTCTTTGATAAGGGGTTTATTCGGCCTAGCATGTCATCTTGGGGTACACCAGTTCTATTTGTAAAGAAGAAAGATAGTTCTATGAGGATGTGCATTGACTACAGGCAGTTGAACAAGATCACGGTCAAGAACAAGTAGCCTTCGCCATGTATTGATGATCTATTTGACCAGCTTCAGGGGGCGAGGGTGTTCTCCAAGATTGATTTGAGATTAGGGTATCACCAACTGAAGTATCGGGATTCGGATATTCTTAAGATAGCTTTTAGGACCCGATATGGCCATTATGAGTTCCTTGTGATGTCTTTTGGGCTGAGTAACGCCCCAACAACGTTTATGCATTTGATGAACAGTGTGTTTCAGCCTTATTTGGACTCGTTTGTTATTGTATTCATTGATGATATCCTGGTGTACTCTTGTAGCCAGGAGGAGCATGCCCAGCACCTGAGGATTGTGTTACAGAGATTGAGGGAGAAGAAGCTTTATGCAAAGTTCTCCAAGTGTGAGTTTTGGCTCGGTTCAGTGGCGTTCTTGGGGCACGTAGTGTCTAGAAAGGGTATTCAGGTGGATCCGAAGAAGATAGAGGCAGTGCAGAGTTGGCCTAGACCATCCTCAGCCACGGAGATTAGGATCTTTCTTGGTTTGTAGGGCTATTACCGTCATTTTGTGGAGGGTTTTTCATTTATTGCATCACCCTTGACTAAATTAACCCAAAAGGGTGCTCCATTCAGGTGGTCAAATGAGTGCGAGGAGAGCTTTTAGAAGCTCAAAACGGCTTTGACCACGGCCCCAGTTCTAGTTCTACCATCAGATTCTGGTTCTTACATATTGTATTGTTATGCCTCGCGGATAGGTATTGGATGTGTTCTGATGCAGGAGGGTAGAGTGATTTCTTATGCTTCGCGCCAATTGAAGACCCATGAGAAGAACTACCCTGTCCATGATCTTGAGTTAGCAGCTATTATTCATTCCTTGAAGATGTGGCGGCTCTATCTGTACGGGGTTCATTGTGAGATTTACACTAATCATCGGCGTTTGCAGCATCTGTTCAAACAGAAGGATCTTAACTTGCATCAGCAGAGGTGGTTGGAGCTTCTTAAGGACTATGATATCACCATTTTGTACCATCCCGGGAAGGCCAATGTAGTGGCCGATGCCTTGAGTCGCCGAGCGGAGAATTTGGGGAGTTTAGCGTATCTTCCAGCAGAGAGACCCTTGGCATTGAATGTTCAGGCCTTAGCTAGCCATCTTGTCAGATTGGATATTTTGAAGCCGAGTCGGGTATTGGCTTGTGTGGTCTCTAGGTCTTCTCTTTATGATTGTATCAAGGAGCGTCAGTATGATGACCCCCATCTGCTCGTCCTCCAGGATAGGGTTCGGCGAGGTGATGCCAGAGATGTGACTATTGGTAATGATGGCGTATTGATGATGCATGGCCGAATATGTGTGCCTAATGTGGATGGCCTTCAGGAGTTGTTTCTTGAGGAGGCCCACAGCTCGCGGTATTCCATTCATCCAGGTGCCGCGAAGATGTACCAGGATTTAAGACAACACTATTGGTGGAGGAGGATGAAGAAGAATATAGTTGGGTTTGTGGCTCGGTGTCTCAACTATCAGAGGTTAGAGATCCCAGAGTGGAAGTGGGAGCAAATCACCATGGATTTCGTTGTTGGGCTCCCACGGACTTCGAGGAAGTTCGATGCTATTTGGGTGATTATGGATCGGCTGACCAAGTCCGTGCACTTTATTCCAGTTGGTACTATTTACTCTTCAAAGCGGTTGGCTAAGATTTACATCCGAGAGATTGTTCGCCTTTATGGTGTCCCAGTTTCCATCATTTCGGATAAAGGCACACAATTTACATCACAGTTTTGGAGGGCCGTGCAACGAGAGTTGGGTACTCAGGTTGAGTTGAGCACGGCCTTTCACCCTCAGACGGACGGACAGTCCGAGCGTGCTATCCAGATATTAGAGGACATGTTACGCGCTCGTGTCATTGATTTTTGGGGTTCAAGGGACCAGTATCTGCCACTCGCGGAGTTTGCATATAACAACAGTTATCAGTCAAGCATTCAGATGGCTCCGTACGAGGCTTTATATGGGAGGCGGTGTAGATCTCCGGTGGGATGATTTGAGCCAGTTGAGGCTAGGATCTTGGGTACAAACTTGTTCCAAGATGCATTAGACAAGGTGAAATTGATTCAGGAGCGGCTTCGCATGGCGCAGTCTAGGCAGAAGAGCTATGCTGACAGGAAGGTCCGTGATGTGTCTTTCATGGTTGGGGAGAAAATTCTGCTGAAAGTATAACCCATGAAGGGTGTTATGAGGTTTGGGAAGAGGGGCAAGTTGAGCCCTCGGTTCATTGGGCATTTTGAGGTACTTCAGAGGATCGGGGAGGTGTTACAAGCTTGCCTTGCCACCTAGCTTGTCGAGTGTGCATCCAGTATTTCATGTTTCTATATTACAAAAGTATATCCGCGATCCGTCCCATATTTTGGATTACAGCACGGTTCAGTTGGATAGTGATATGACTTATGATGTAGAGCCGATGGACATTTTGGAGCAGTAGGTTTGGAAGTTGAGGTCAAAGGATATAGCTTCAGTGAAGGTGCAGTGGAGAGGTCAGCCTGTGGAGGAGGCCACTTGGGAGACCGAGCGGGAGATGCGGAGCGGATATGCACACTTATTTGAGACTCCAAGTATGTTTCTAGATCCTCTCGAGGACGAACATTTGTTTAAGAGGGGGAGGATATAATAACTCGGCCGGTCATTTCGAGTGTTATAGCCCTATTTCCCCCATTTTTTCTTCTTTTGTGCTTTACAACTGTATTATGTCTTACTGGGTTGGTTGGTTTGGATCCGGAGCGGTTTTGGAGTGAATTGAGACACTTAGTCTCTTATTTGGAAGCTAAGTTGGAAAAGTCGACCGGATGTCAACTTGTGGGAAAATGACCTCAGATTTAAAATTTGATGGTTCTTTTATCTCCGTTAGGTGATTTTGGATTTAGGAGCGCGTCTGGAATATGATTTGGAGATCCGTAGTAGAATTAGGATTGAATTGACGTAAGTTGGAATTTTGACGATTTTGGCTGGCAGTGAAAATTTTGATATCGTGGTCGGATTGGATTTTTGGAAGTTGGAATAGGTTCGTGTTGCCATTTTTGACTTGTGTGTAAAATTTGAGGTCAATCGGACGTGGTTTGGTAGGTTTCGGCGTCATTTGTGGAAGTTAAAAGTTTAGAAGTTTTTTAGGCTTGAATCCGGGTGTAATTGGTGCTTTGTTGTTGTCTTGAGTGATTCGAAGGTTTGACTAAGTTCGCATGGGGTTTCATGACTTGTTAGTATGATCGGTTGAGGTTCCAGAGGCCTCGGGGTGATTTCGTGTGGTTAACGGCTTGATGAGAGTTGAGGAATTACAGCTGAAGTTGCTGCTACTGGTGTAACCGCACCTGCGGAGTGGGAACCGCAGGTGCAAGTTCGCAGAAGCGAAGAAGGAGCCACAGATGCGGCCAAGAAGGAGCTGGGCAGGAGCCGCAGGTGCAAAGATTTTCTCGCACTTGCGAGGGTCGTAGATGCGGGCAACTGGGCGTAGGTGCGAAGGATGGCCGCATGTGTGATGGATTCCCGAACCTGCGATAAGTGCAGATGCGGTCTTGGAGCCGCAGGAGCGAGGTCAGGATTTTTAAGTGAAATCCGCACCTGCGATGGAATTTTCGCAGGTGTGGCATCGCAGAAGCGACAAGAGGACCGCATGTGCGGTATTTCTGGGCAGAAAAACACCACCTCGAGGGTTGGACTTTCATTTTTGATTTTGGACTTGAGAAGCTCGGGAGAGAGGCGATTTTTCGAGGATTTTTAAGGAAAACATTGGGGTAAGTAATTCTAACCCGGATTGGTCTAAATTTCGTGAATCTATGGTTTTCTTCATCACCTAATTAGGGATTTGAGTTGTGAATTTGGGGGAAAATGGTAGAAACTTCATAGGCTAAAATTTTGATTTTGGAAGGTGATTCGAGGTTGGATTCGAGTAATTCTTGTATGGTTGGACTCGTGAGTTGATGGGTGTTCATATTTTGTGACTTTTATCGAATTTCGAGACGTGGGCCCGGGGGCTGATTTGAGCTTATTTCGGATTTTTACTTATAATTTCGTGTTTCTCTTGTGTAATTGATTCTTTTAGCCTACATTAATTATATCATACTTCTTGTGGCTAGATTCGGGGTGTTTGGAGATTTATTCGAGAGGCAAGGACATTTCAGAGTAGGATTTCTAGGCTGTTAAGGTAAGTAGCAGTCTTAAATCTTGTTTTGAGGGTATGAAACCCCGAGAATTGGTATGATGTGAATATTTGGAGGTGACGCACACGCTAGGTGACGGGCGTGCGAGCGTGCACCGTGAGCGATTGTGACTTGGTCCGTCCCGTGAGACTGTAAAGTCGAATCGCCATTGTTATTACTTGTTTTTCCTTGTCTTTGAGCAATTGACTTCCTTTCATGCTAGAAACCATGCTTAGGCCATATGATATCACTGATGGGACCCGCAACGGTCGTATATTTGTTGAATTGACTGCCAATTGCTATCTTGTACTCAATCACAGTCTTACTTGTGTGTTTTATCTATGTTCCGTCTCATTTCTTGTTGATATTTGTTTTATTCTCTGTTTGGGCTAATTATTATGATATTCTGTGAGCCCGAGGGGATGGAGAGGTTAGTGACTGAGATAGGGCCTGAGTGCCGAGCTACGAGCTGTGAGGTATATTGGATCGGGTTGCACATCGCAACAAGCCTTTGGGATATATATATATATATATATATATATATATATATATATATATATATATATATTGGATCGGGTTGCACACCGCAATAATATTGGATCGGGTTGCACACCGCAATAATATTGGATTGGGTTGCACGCCGCAACAATATTGGATCGGGCTGCGCACCGCAGCAATATAACGCTTGGGCTGAAGGAGCCCCTCCGGAGTATGTAGACCCCCAGTGAGCGCAGGTACCTATTGAGAGTGTGTATTGAGGGCTGAGAGCCGAGAGTATGAGCTGTTGAGATGAGTTGAGTGACTGTTGCCTCGAGAGGCTGTACTTGCTTTTATTTATTATTGCACTTAGTTGTTATCTGTTGGTGTTGTGAAATTTCTGGAAGATTCATATCTGTTTACTTGAGCTCGAACTGATTTGACTTATACCACCGGATTTGATATCAT
The DNA here is from genome assembly GCF_000390325.3 of Nicotiana tomentosiformis. NCBI lineage: Eukaryota > Viridiplantae > Streptophyta > Magnoliopsida > Solanales > Solanaceae > Nicotiana > Nicotiana tomentosiformis. Next base: position 120,053,422 of record NC_090812.1, read on the forward strand.
GTTCACTATTTACTGAAAACTTTTAAAATGGTCTGTATTTTTATAGTTCGTCACTGCTTCTCAGCTTCTTATTTAATTCTGTTACTTGTTGAGTTGGTTGTACTCATGCTACACCCTGTACTTCATGTGCAGATCCAGGTGTGTACGGTTCTGGCGGTCGCTGAGTTCATGCGCGGGCTGATTATAGGAGACTTACGAGGTAGCTGCCGGCGTCCGCAGTCCTTGTTTCTCCTTTCTTATTATCTTTTCTCTCTTGTGTTGACATTTGGCACAGACTATAGTAGACTCTATTTCTAGATTGGTTATTAGATGCTCATGGCTTAGTGACACCCCGATGTCGGGCCATTTTTCCGTACTTATGTTTTGTTTGGATTTTACCCCCGTTTTTATGAAAAACTCTGGTTATTTTAAATTTCTTATTCATTTCTGTTAAATTTTGAATTTTTTTTGGAAAGGTCGGCTTGCCTAGTATCACGATAGGCACCATCACAACGGGTTAGGTTTTGGGTCGTGACAATGAGATTCGAATGTGTAGATTCAGCTTACTTTGTACTTCCTGTTGTGAGGGAACATGGTTTCCAAGGGATAGGTAACATTATTAGACTTCTTTGCGATGTGGGTGTTCAAGCCATGAGTGCATTGTGATATTGAGTCGGTTTTTGAGGCTAGGATTGTTATGGGCATGCTGTCATTGTTGTTATCTTTTGAAGAATGCCATAAGAAAAAGGGGAAGTATTTGTGATTGCATATGCTCTAGCTTAATTGTTGCTATCAACCGTGGTCATTGGTGTAGTGTGCTTCGATTGTGTAATTGCAAAGTGTTCAAGAATAGTGTAATCTGTTGGTTGACTCGAGGACGAGCAACGTTTAAGTGTGGAGTTGTGATGTTTGGCTATAAATGTGTATTTTTAGTGCATTGTTTACCCTACATTTTTAATGTTTTAGTAACTAAATGTGTGATGTTTGAGCCTAATTGTGTCGTTTTATGTGTAGGACTGTTGAAGGATGAAAAAACATAAAGGTTGCACACATGGACATCAACGATACACAAAACGAGCACCAAAAGGCAGAAAAATTGGACCAGGCGCCAGAGACCCACATCAGTCCTCGCGAGCTCTGAGGCCTGGTCTTTTCCTAGTCCGTGCATTAAACGTTTTCTACATGGATTTGGGCTTGGGGATTTCGACCCTAACCTATAAATACCCCCTAAACGTGATGAGTTTGTGGTGGTCAATTTTAGAGTCAAGTAAAGGCAAAGAAATACGAACGGAGCACGGAATTTATCCATCTTCCATCTTTCATCTAGTATTCATAGCTTTTATGTTTAAAAATCATATTTTGATTTTTGTGATGAACATGAGTGGCTAAAACCTTTAAGTTCTGGGGTTGTGATTTAGCTATGAATATTGTTGTTTGAAGTTGACTTGACCTTGATTATAATTCATTAATATATGGTTGTTTCTTCCATTTTGTGATTAATTGCTTAATTATCTGGCCAATAATTAGGTTCTATTTACTATCTATGCTATGCTTGGGAAAGCTACGTCTAGATTAGAGAAGAATTGAAGAGGGCATGATCTTAACTTTGAGTGAGGGGCGGATTTGTGGTTAGAATAGGAATATACCAAGTCACCATGCTCAATTGAATGTCGTAATCTTAGTGTGTTCATAATAGATTAATTCCATTGGAATATAGGCGTTAATCTATTTTGAATAGGCGAGTAGTAATTCGGGAGAATACTATGAGAGCAATTATTCGATTAATTAGAAAACATGAGTGAATTGTATGAAAAGAGAGTGTTAATTAAAACGCAATAAGATTTGTGAATCGGTCATAACCGTGGATTATCTATCTCTACTGAATACACAACTACCATTTTCTGCTTGAGTAATTAGTTACTCGTTATAATTATTGCTTAGTATAATCATACTCTTGTACTCTGATTGACTCGACTGGATAACAATCTAGATGAAATTAGTAGGTAGTTAACACAAGTCTCTGTGGGTTCGACACTCAACTTATCATTTTATTACTTGTACGAAAACATATACATGCGTATGCATTTGAGAGAAACAATGGACATCAAGAATTATACTCCTGGACTAATATAGGTGACAGATTACGGTGTATGCTTGTGCCCGTGTACTATCACAACTCGAGTCAACAAGTATGATCAAAGATACTGAATAGCACATTGGAAAGAACACAACAAAACCCGCAATATGCATGACTCACACAAGATAGTCACACTACTGCATAAATATCATCAATGACAATGCCCCTAGGCCATCACAAATCATCCCCAACATAGACCACCTTATCTCGCCGCGTGTGCAATAACAAAGTAAATGCCCGCCTTTTCTCGCCATATGCACATAATAACAATCCCACCTTGTCTCGCCACATACGCATACCCAACATATATAGCCCTCCTTGTCACTCCGCATGTGCAAATATCAATAATAACAATAGCACGGACAACTCACGTGCAAACACCCGACAATTCTCTCAACAATTCCACATGTGCCAAAAATATAACAACACAATATAACAACTCGCACCACATGTGCCCATATGCCACAACATTTCCATAATAACAATTCCAATACCATAATCACACATAGACCACAACTCAATAATACTGAGTTCAACAACAACAACAATAATAACACGAGAGTACGGTAAGTAACTCAACACAAGAATTATAACAACACAATAAAAGGGAAGAATAAGCTCAACAATGAAAGACATAACAAGTAATAATGACTTCAAATAAGAATAACTCAACAACGAGAGAGATAACATGTAGCAATGACTTTAAATAAGAATAGCTCAACCATGGAAGAGATAACATGTAACAATGACTTCGAATAAGAATAAATCAACTATGAAAGAGATAACATGACAATAAAAGGGAAATAATTTTTAATAAAGCATGTAAGAGTGCATTTGAGAATAAAAGATAGAACACGAACTAACAACTTCAAATAAAGCATGTAAGGGTAAATTTGACAATAGAAGATATAACATGATAGGGCAACTTAAATTAAATATACATAAGAAGCCTAAGGGTCTAAACCGGTCAAGTTTCAACATATAAGGCCGTGTACACACTCGTCATCTCATGTACACATCTTTCACGTAATTCAAATAGTGCAATAAAACCAATCCTTACGGGGTAGTTTTCCCCACACAAGGTTAGGCAAGATACTTACCTCACTACGCCAAATCAACACTCGACAATAGATTTTCCTTTATAATTCACCTCCGCTCGGCTCAAATCTAACCAAAATTGAATTGATAACTTCAAACAATGCAATAGAAACCAATTCCAATATGCAAAGCTAAGATCTTTATACAATTCCCAAAAAGTCAACAAAAATCAATTCCTGACCCGTCCGGTCAAAACCAGAGTCCAAGGGGAGGCCTTGAATACACATAACCCCACAAGTCCATATATGTATTTTGATTTCAAATTCGGTCCAAATCTGTCACGCCCCGAAATCGAGGAGCGCGACCGGCGCTCAACCGAGTAATCCCAGTCGAGCAAGCCTAATTTACATTAACCTCTCATCATTACTCATGCATGATTTACCATAACATAATAAGATCTTGACTTTCATATTAAATACACTTGGCTCAATGGCCCATATTTTCTTTCTCGTTGTAGTTACACAACTCTATAAATAGTTGTAAATACTGTGAATATAAATACATGACAAAACTCAAATCTTTAATTACATGACAAACAGTGTACATGGATCTTCTATGACAATGGATACCCATATACATAAAACGAAATAGACCCAAAAACCCACTAGAACTGTAGCGGGCTCACCATAAGCTGAGTAGTGAAGAAGATCCCTATGAAAGATCCATATCATCCTGTAGAAGTATACCTGCATCTATTAAAATATGCAGCGCCCCCAGCAAAAGGGACGTGAGTACATGTGGAATAGTACTCGTATGTAAGGCAGTCAAAACAACATATGAACATACGATAACTCAAATAACAGGCAAATAAAGTACATCAAGAAAGTACGAAACATCCAATAAAATCACATTTCAAGTCTTATTATACTTGCATCCTTCTAACCTTCTTTTAGGATCAACTGCGCCATATGAACTATACGTGGAATACATAATATAATGTAATTGTTTCAACATGTACAAACAATGCCAACGAATGTGGCACCTTCCACCCTTATTTTACACATACACATTTCGTAGATCGTCCTTAGTGTTCACGTATCATATTATACACCTATGCGTCTCATAGACCGTTCACAACGTTCACTTACACAATACAAATACACCTATTCAAGGGCCTGGAAATACAACATGAATATGATGAATCATGGTAACAATACATGGCCTTAGATAGCCATTAACGTCAAGCAATTTTTTTAAGAGCTTCCATTCAAATTTATCGATATTAATTCGGGGATCCTTTATAACCACCCTCACACAAAGTGGCCCTGCCGCCTTACCCCAACATACACGGGTGAAGGTGTATCATGATACCACAACCTCTACACAAAGTGACCATGCCGCCTCACCCCAATATATGCAGGTGGAGATGTATCACCGTACCATAATCCCAACACAAAGCGGCCCTGCCGCCTCACCCCAATATATGTGGATGGAGGTGTATTACAATACCACAATCCCAACACAAAGCGGTCATGCCACCTCACCCCAACATATGCGGGTGGGGGTGTATTCCACAATACCACAATCCCTACACAAAGCGGTCCTACCGCCACACCCCAATATATGCGGGTGGCGATGTATTCCACAATACCAAAATCCCTACACAAAGCGGCCCTACTGCCTCACTCCAATATATGTGGATGGAGGTGTATCACAATAACACAATCCCAATAGAAAGCGTCCCTGCCGCCTCAGCCCAATATATGTGGATGGAGGTATATCACAATACCACAATCCCAACATAAAGTGTCCATGCCGCCTCACCCCAATATATGCGGATGGAGGTGTATCACAATACCAAAATCCCAACACAAAGCGGTCATGCCGCCTCACCCCAATATATGCGGGTGGAGGTGTATCACAATACCATAATCCCAACACAAAACTCATACCGCCTCACCCCAATATATGCGGGTGGAGGTGTATTCCACAATACCACAATTCCTACACAAAGCGGTCCTACCGCCTCACCCCAATATATGCGGGTGGAGATGTATTCCACAATATCACAATCCCTACACAAAAAGGTCCTACTGCCTCGTCCCAATATACGCAGGTGGAGGTGTATCACAATACCACAATCCCTATACAAAGCGGTCTTACCACCTCACCCCAATATATACGGGTGGAGGTGTATTCCCAATCACAATACCATATATAAACTCAAAGCAATATAGTTTGTCATTACATTTAACGTCGTAATTACTCTTATCATTGGAATACTTCATGTTCATGCTCATCATGGATAAAAACACAACTCATTACATTAGTGCATGCATGGTAAATCAATAAGTCGATTTCAATGGCGCATGGGTCCAATTCCTTTTCTTTAGGTTCATCATCATTTAACATAGGACATCTCATTATTCACTCCCTTGACCTATTGAGGTCATTATCTAGGTGCATGACTCTTGGGGACTTAAAAATCGATGTCATTTACATACATTATTTCAGAAGCATACAACTATAGTTGAAACCATTGGGACATACAACACTTTGAAATTCTCATTTAGGCAACGATCACATTTCATGTTCATACTATCACTTACTTGTACTTGCCATGGGTGATCATAGAATATTAAGAGCATTTAGAATATTTAGGAACATCATAGTCTTTACTCGCAAGAACGTAGGGGCTTCTAACACATTGGAAACAAAAGTACAAATACGTACATCTCATAACTTTTCACACCCTATATCACTTTATCCGTACTTTCAACCATTTACAATATTATTATTTCATTGGCTCTCTTGGCCATACATATGATTCTTCTTTCATGGCACAATGGCCATATTTCATATTCCACACTTTCATATCTTTCTTTTTCAAAGATCATCATCAAATATCAACATATAGAATATTCCAAAAATCATAACTTTAAGTTCATTAGAAATGAACAATTTAAGCACAATAGATATCTTTCTGAGAAATGGAGTAAAATAATTGGCAATTGATGCGCAAGTTAAAATCATCAACAAGTAACACACCATTTATTCTTGAAATACTTTTCCCCAAAATGGGCAATATACAATTTCCACTCACGAATACGTAAGAATGCAAAATACATTGAAAATACTCACAAAGCATAGTATTTGTTAAACCAACCACATATGGAATGACTTGAGTACAAAAGCTTTTAGGAAATTCTATTTTTGAAGTCATTTTAAAACCGTTGAGTCGAGGCTCATTTCATAATCTTTACCACATATTCTCATTTCATTGGCACCACTAGCCACAACTATAACTTATATTCTTGGCATGTTGGCCACACTCTATATCCCCAATTCACTTATTTCACTTCCAACCATCTTTATAAATTATTAATAATAAGACATTTTCAATCAAGACTTTAGGTACACATATGACAAATTAAGATTCTTAAGAATATTGAGATTTTCTCACCCAATTTGGCATCATAACCTTCATTTGGAACACAACTCAAAGACATAGCATTTTAATACACATGTCATTCTTGAACACATTCCCAAATGATAACATAATGTGATAGGAACATTCAAAACAAGTTTTGATTACACAATTCTTATCACTTTGCTTATTCGGGACAACCAAATTTATGGGGAACAACTCGGAATATAGAATAAAGAACTTGAGACAACAATACTTTGAACTTACGGGAACGTTATGGAATTCAATTCTAAGAGAGAGAGTTTAGCCAACATATCTTGCTTTGAGCTCTTCTTAAATTACTATAACATTTCGGAAATTCTAGCAATTCCAATCTATTTTCAGACATAACAAAATTGAACACAAATTAGGAAGGTATTCATGATTTCAGCTCATTGAGCATTTTATCAAACACTAGGTGTGCAAATTTGGCTATAAGGTTCTTCTATAAGATTTCCTTCATTCTACAACCCAATCTTTACTTATTTGAGCTCAACATTCTTCCCACAAACCTTATTGGTACATACATGTATAAATAATGCTCTCATACCCAACAATCATACTCTAACCAACCATCTTCAACCAATTTCCAAAATTGAAAACTAGGGTATGGAACCTTACCTCTTAGATGAAGAACTTGTGAGATTTTCTTGTTGGATTTCATAGCTTGGACTAGATCTTGATGAATAACACACTTCATCTACTTCCTCTCTCTAGAACACTCTCACTTCTCTCTAAAAAACCTCAGATAATTGCCCTAAAATTAACCCCAAAGCCTATTTATCAAAATGCGGTCGCAGAAGCACTTTCGCGATCTTATAATTATTCTGCGATCGCAGAATTGGTCGCAGAATCTCATTTTTCCAGCCTTTGATAATTTGGTCATAACTTCTTGTATGGGTGTCCAAATGACGAACGGTTTGAAGCGTTGGAAACTAGGCTCAAAGGGATTTAATTTGACAGGTAGATTATCTCCTAAGTAGTTATATTTTGGTAGCAGAATGTGTTTGAAGTAGGATCTTGTGCGAACTCACTTGAAACTTTATCCCATCATAATCAAGGTTCGTCTGTGTATGTTATGGGATATACAGAGGAAGAGGAGAGTAGTCAGGCCAAGAGAAGGAAGGTAACTGATAAGGATATGAAGATTTCGATTCGAAGTATGTCTGATCGAGGCTCTCATATAGGACGAGGCGAGGACCCTCCATTGTATGCTGCCTCCAGATATCAGCTTTTGGTTGGTGAGCTCTACTTCTTCCTGGAGTATTGAAAAGTCAGGTTTCTATATATGTTATGTTGTTTTATGAGGACGTCGGGAGCCATGTCCCGACTTATATATATTATGGTCTTGTTTTCTTAGAGGTTTTGCAGACACTATCCTGTGTATAGAATTGGGTATGACATGTCGACGGCCTTGTCGGCCCCTATATATTTATATAAATCTTTTTTTTTGAATTAGTTATGCGAGTTAAGTTCTAATATTGTTACTTATATATATAGATGTGGCCTGTAATGGCCCGTGATAAGTTTGATAATAAACAAGATAAGGTACGTGGCACTCGGTTGAGTAGACCCTGGGTGCAAGTCGTGGCCCTTCGGTTTGGGTCATGACAAACTTGGTAATGTTTCATCTATACACATCCCAATCCAATGCCCGAAGTGTCACAATAGATAGCATAACCATCGGTTCCCTCTGGGAGTGTCAAAACAGGTGCTGAAGCCAATCTGTCCTTCAATACCTAGGAACTCCGCACACAAGCATCAGTCCACTGAAACATAGCTCCCTTCTGAGTCAACTTTGTCAATGGTGATGAAAGAGAAGAAAATCCCTCTACAAATCTCCTGTAATAAACTACCGAACTCAGGAAGCTACGAACCTCCATCAGTGTTGTGGGTCTAGGGCAACTCTCCACTACCTCAATCTTCTGTGTATCAACCCGAATACCTTCACCTAAAATAATATGCCCAAGGAAAGCTACAGAATTCAACCAACCACGATTTACAATTAACTGCGGTAATTCAAGCACTAAAGATGTGGATGCACTCTTTGTATGGTATTCATGTTGATATCTATACGGATCATAAGAGATTTCAGTATATCTTCAAGCAAAAGGAATTAAATTTACATTAGAGGAGATGGTTAGAGCTAGACGTTGATATTTTATACCATCAGGGTAAGACGAATGTAGTAGCTGACGCCCTCAACCGTATATCTATGGGTAGCCTGTCATAGTTAGAGTTAGAGAAGAGTGGAATAGCCCATGAGATTCACCATCTAGCTAGTCTTGGAGTTCGATTACTGCACTCAGGTGACACCGGAGTTACTATTCATCAAACGGCAACATCTTTTTTAGTAACTGAAGTAAAGGAACGCCAGTACAAGGATGATGTGTTAGTTCATTACAAAGATGCAGCACCTTAGAAGGAGAAGACACCATTTGAGATTTTCGGAGATGGAGTCCTCATATATCAAGGACGATTATGTGTCCCTAATGTTACAGGGTTGTGCCAGCAGGTCATGGGAGAAACTCACTATTCTCGTTATTCTATTCACCCATGAGCGACGAAGGTATTAGTTGGACTAAATGAAGAAGGATATAGCATCGTTTGTTGCTCAATTCCCTAATTGTCAGTAGGTTAAGATTGAGCATCAGAAACCCGGTAGAGTATTGCATGCTATAGAGATTCCAACTTGGAAATGGGAAGTAATTAATATGGATTTCATCATAGGCTTACCTCGTATACATCGTAAGTTCGATTCTATATGGGTGATTGTTGATAGACTTACAATATCATCCCATTTTATTTGCCGCCAGGACTACGTATTCAGCAGAGGATTATGCAAGGCTCTACATTAAGGAGATGGTGCAACTTCATGGTGTCCCTATATCTATTATCTGAGATAGAGGTGCTTAGTTTACCGTTAATTTCTGGAGGTCCTTCCAAAAAGGATTGGGGACTCAGGTAAGTCTTAGTACATCATTTCATCCCTAGAGAGACTGTCAGGTTGAGCGTACTATTCAGACACTGGAAGATGTTACAGGCTTGTGTGATAGACTTCAGGGGTAGTTTGGATGATCATCTTCCTCTTATTGAGTTCGCATATAATAATAACTATCATTCCAGCATTCAGATGGCTCCATACGAAGCTCTCTATGGACAGAAGTGTAGGTCACCTATTGAATGGTTTTAGGTTGGGGAAACTAAATTAGTAGGACAAGAGTTGGTACAACAGGCAATCGAGAAGACTAAGTTTATATAGGAAAGGTTATTAGAAGCTCAAAGTCGTGAGAAGTCTTATGTGGATAATCAATGACGAGACTTGGAGTTTCAAGTTGATGACTAGGTATTCCTAAAGGTATCACCGATGAGAGGCATTATGAGGTTTGGTAAGAAAATGAAAACTTAGCCTCGATACAATGGACCATATGAGATCATACGTAGAGTAGGCCAGGTAGCGTATGAGTTAGACTTGCCTTGTAACATAGAGTCCGTAAATACAGTATTTCATGTGTCTATGCTCCGTAAGTGTATCAGATATCCTTCTAGAGTCATGCCAGTTGATGATGTTCAGGTCACAAAGCAGTTATCATATGAGGATACTACCATTGCTATACTAGATAGACAAGTTCAGAGATTGAGAACTAAGGATGTAATTTCGGTTAAAGCACTTTGGAGAAACAATAATGTGGAAGAGATGACTTGGAAAGCAGAAGAAGGCATGAAGTCTAGGTATTCTCACTTATTTCCGCTTCCAGAGGAGGAGCAGACTGAGACATCACAGCCTTTAGGTGCGTGTATGGATTCTTGTGTTAGTTACCGTCATTGGTCGTGTGAGGCCATTGTTATGATTGATGATTGTGGCCCTATGTGGCATTGTATTATTTGGTTTTTTATGTGAAAGGTTAGTAGTAGTACTATTACAGAGGAGACTCTACCAAAATTTAGGAGTTGAACATTCGAGGACTAAGGGATGAGAGAGGAGTGACCTAGGATATTAAGAAATTAGAACTCCGATGGCTCTAAAACCACGGATAGTACGTGATATTTTGGGGAAGTTAGTATAGTGGAATAGAAAGTTAAGAATCTGGTTAATAAGTTTACAACCAGAAGGTGCTAGTGCCTAAAAGATTGATTAACAGACTCGTAGGTGACGAATGGAATAGGAAGTAGTTTTAAGGAGGGAGGGTGTCTTAACCCCGTGAGAGCCCGATGGTTTTTTATTGGAGTATAGCCGGGAAGGTATATTCATTTAGAATTTTTGAGTATTTCATGCAGATCTTGCAAGTTTAAACATTCGAGGACGAATGTTTCTAAGGGGGGAAGGATGTTATATCCCGTATTTTCGTACGTTAAAGTTTCGTCGTAAGTTAATCGATGTAAGCTCGGGAATGAGATTATTTTTGAGTATATAAGTATTTATGTTATTATAACAGTTGTTAAGTAAGTGCCGTGAAGGTTAGAGGTTAAACAAATCGAAGAAAAATGAGTTTCGTTGAAGTTTGACAATTTGGGATAAAATATGGTCCAAGCTATAATACCCCGTATTTATGGACTAGTGCCATATAATATACCACATGTCCGTGATAGTAAGGTATATAAAGTATGTTAAAAATGATTAGTATTTTAAGTAATTTGAGATAATTTTTAATTATGTTGGTAATGAACCAATTATTTCTTTTAGTGGAAAGTTAACTAATTAATTAGAAATTGGAGGATAAGTATTTGGTGGAAACATCCTCCCAACGTGGCAGCAAGTGAGATTCTTAATCAAGCCTAATAGTGACTAGGTAATCTATGTAGCTAGGTGGCATATTTAGGTGATTCTTTGGCAAAGTAATCACATAAAGTGGGGCCCACACCCATTATGATAAAGACATCTCCCTACATCATTAAAGTGAGATGTATTTACTTGCAAGTAACGGATGGAAAGCCTCAAAAAACATACATATGACCCACAAAATGCTATAAGCAGCAAGATTTGGAATTCTAAGGGAGCACGGTACAACTTTTCTCAAGTAAATCTTATAGATTTTTCCCTACTTCGATCCCGCCGTTACGTGTTTTGTCGCAATTGACGTGTGTTAGAGGGATTGTCAAGAGAATCGGCTCAGGTATGTTAAGGCTATCTCTTTTTTCCATATGGCATGATCCATATGACACAAACTAAATGAGCAAACACACAACTTTCATAAATGCCTCTATTTATAGAAGCACTAGGGGTGCCTATGTTGTTGATTCCCAATGTGTCTTATTATTATATCATCTATTCATGGGTTTTTGAAAATACGTAAGTTGATAAAGTTATTTCGTGATATTACCCGAAGGCATATTGATCGTGTGACATCCCGAGAGATCTTATTGACTTACTTCATTATGCATTGCATTCATTTATACATGTACATTGACCCATGACTAGATGGCATTATATACGCGTATATATATATATATATATATATATATATATATATATATATATATATATATATATATATATATATGGGGTATGGGGAAAGGTTACGACGTTATATACGCACCACCACCTAATCAGTTGGTGTACGTTGATGATTTCGCCCACTGAGGCCGAGATAATATGATGGGATGCCCACAGAAGCTTGATGACGTTATGTACGCATATACTTATACTTGATATGACATTTGTACGCATGTGCATGACATTATAAATGTTTCATGATTCACACAACTATTTAGACTTACAGGTAGAGTCCTTTATTCCATATTTTATTCACGTCTTTTATATACTATTTTTCATACTTTACATTCTCGGTACATTATTCGTACTGACGCCCCTATTGTCTGGGGCCTGCATTTCATGCCCACAGGTGCAAGTAGACATGCTGACGGTCCCTCTTCTTAGGATCCTAACTCAGTGAGAGTTGGTGTGCTCCACTTGATCCGTAGCTGCTATTGATTTTGGTACGCTATTTTTGTATGTAGATATGGGTACGACGGGCCCCAATCCCATCCTTTATACAGTTTTACACTCTATTAGAGGTCTATAGATAGTCATGTATAGTCAGATAGTATGTGGCATTTTTAGCTCGCCCTACCGTATTCCGTATATATATGTACATATATCTTTTGGGCACGTTTTCTCGTGTATGTTATTCACACAATTCAGTAGTTTACTGCTAGACGTTATGCATTTCCTACACTTATTTCATGTTTTATCTTAGATGTATGCTTAGAAGTGTTCGACAGGTAGGCTCGGGCACTCGTCATGGCCCATCGATTTGGGTCGTGACACCGATAGTACATACATATTCAAAGTGACCCATATTTCTTCCTTACAAAGAAAACCGGTGCACCCCAAGGTGACACACTCGGTCGGATGAAACCCTTCTTTAGCAAATCCTTCAAATGCTCCTTTAGTTCCTTTAATTCTATCGGTGCCATACTGTTGGGTGGAATAGAAATAGGTTGTGTGCCTGGCATTACGTTGGTCCCAAAGTCGATCTCCCTGTCTGGTGGGATCCCAGGGAGCTCATCAAGAAAGACCTCTGGAAATTCATTCACAACTGGCACTGACTCAAGTGTAGGTACCCCATCATCAGTGTCCATGACTCAGACCAAATGGTAAATACCCCTCTTGTTCATCATCTTCGCGGCCTTAAGGTAAGAAATAAACCTACCCTTTGGCATAACATCATCCCCCTTCCACTCAATTACTGGCTCATTAGGAAATTCAAACATAACGGTTCTAGTTCGGCAATCAAGCTTGGCATAACATGAGTGAAGCTAGTCCATCCCCATTATCACATCAAAATCTATTAACACCAACTCAATGAGATCGTCTGTGGTGTCTCGACCATGAACTGTGACAATACAATCCCTATAAACCCGCATAGCCACAATAGACTCACCAAAAAGAGTAGATACAGAGAACGGCTCATGAAGTTGATCCGGTTCTATCACGAATTCCATATCAACATAAGGAGTGATATATGACAAAGTGGAACCAATATCTATAAGGGCATATACATCATGAGGTTGAACAGTCAATATCGCTGTAAAAACATTTGGAGAACTAAACTTTGGCGACCCCTCATAGCATAGAACCTGCTAGGTCTTCCCAAATTTTATGCACCACGCCCTATGGGTGCTGGAGTACCTAAAGCCGGAGGAGGTGATCTGCAAGAGGTGGCTACTGAACTGGCTGGCTGCGCCATACCCCTTCCAGTGCTCTAACGGAATGAAGGGCAATGCATCTGAATATGACCCCTAAGACCACACCCGAAGCATACAAGATGGTCCATGTAGCAGACTCCTGAGTATATCTTTCCACACCTAGGGCATGTGGGCCTCTGCTGTGGTTGAAATCTCCCCCCCTCACTCACCCTGCTGGTAAGATCCCCTGTTACCCTAACTAGGCCTGAAGCGACACCACTGCTACTAAGTTGGCCATGCTGGCGACGCTCGAAATAAGGACTGAGCAAATGACTGGGTCGGTCCAGATGACCCTCCCCTGAATACTGCCCTTCCACCACTACCCCCAATGTATGAACCACCAAAGTTGCCTGGGACTGGGCCTTCATGCTACCTTCTCGCTACATTCTAGCCTTTAATCTCCGGGCCTTTGTGGCTTGAGAAAATGCCGCCATCATCCCATAATCCATGTCAGAATTTAAGGAAGCTATAGAAGCCTCATTGATAACAAAAGGGCTAAGGCCTTGCACAAACCGATGCACCCTAGCCTCCATAGTGGGAAACATATAAACAACGTACTTGGACAGACATGTGAATCTCATATGGTAATCCCACACAGTCGTACAACATTGCTTCAAGTTCTCAAACTCTACGGCACGGGCCGCCCTAATCTTGGCAGGTAGGAAATGATCAATGAAAGAAACTGAAAACTCCATCCACTTTGCCAGAGGGCTACCCTCCTCACGGGACTCCTCCCACAACTCAAACCATGAATAAGCAACCTCCTTAAGCCGATAGGAGGCCAACTCCACATCTTCTATTTCTGTGGCTCGCATAACACAGAGAGTCTTGTGCATCTTATCAATGAAGTCCTGGGGATCCTCCTTAGTCTTAGTACCCATGAATACCAGAGGATCGAACTAAAGAAATCGATTCACTCTGGAACTAGATGAATCTCCTTGCTGGCCTGATGAAGTAGATGTGGCATTCAATCTCTTAGCTTGGGAAGCCACTATCTGAGTCAACATATGTATGGCACCCTTAAGGTCCCCATCCGAAATACTAGGACCAGAAGTTGAGGCTGGAGGTTGAACCGGAGTATACGTTGGAGAAGGAATCGTTGCATTTTCAGCAGGAGCAGCAATTGGTGCATTCTCAGCAGGAATAGTAGAATCAGGAGGCGTTGTTATTGGGGGATTGCCTTCACCCCTCGGGTGCTGACCCGTAACATCAGCTATAGTATCATCTTCCACTCTTGGGGTGGCATTGGCCCTTTAGCCACTTCTTTTCTTCTTCTTAGGCATCATATTCTCAAAATTAGAACAATGCACTAGTTAAAGGAGGAACAGTCTTAGAATCAGTTCTATCGCACGATCTAGAACATCAAAGAAGGGTGACATTCCTACATGCCCAAGTAGCCTCCTAATTATAGATGTGGTCAACCACACACCGATAAGAAGGACTCTACTAGACACGACTCCGAGACATCCTTGGACACTTTAAAGCCTTAGGCTCTGATACCAAACTTGTCACGCCTCGACCGTGGGGAGCACGACCGGCGCTCAATCGAGATATCCCAATCAAGCAAGCCTACTTGATGCCTTATACCCAACCTTACCCAAGAATTGTTTGTAAATCAATAACAAGAGATAGACAGGTGAAGAGGACAAAGTATAAAACATCATCTTTCATTACTTAAAGAGGGTTCATTTACAATTTCCAAAAGATTGTACATTTATATTAAAAAGTGTAACATCTGGTAACTACAACATTCGGAGTCATTTTCCCCAAATCAAAACACCACCCACACTATGCCTACGAAGCCTCTTAATGGAATAGAACATCAATACAAAAGTGTCGCTGACAAGGCCCCGGCTATACCTCAAAATACTGAGAGGAAGTATGGCTTACCAAGTGAGCTGAGAAGAGGGCGTACCGCTAGCAATGATCGATGCCGCTTACTGTGGAACCACCTGCATCTATTAATGATGCAGGGTCCCCGGCAAAAGGGAAGTTAGTACATATGCAATAGTACTAGTATGTAGAGCTAAACACCCTCCCCTCCCTAATGAATAGAGTAACAACAAAGTATGAGGTTTGACATAGAAACACAACACAACCATGTGCACGACATGGGGTCTGATCTCTGCCTGATCGGCTAAGCCGTCTCACCATAATATCGTGTGGGTTGACATGATCTTTGCTAGCTATAAACTTATCACAATTAAGGGGAATAACCTCAATGTAACATAACCAGGATTTATCCCTCAATCAATCCCTACATCGGCACGTGTAATTTCAGGCTTGGGTATTTATGATCTAGCCTTCTTTAGTGGCTTAACAATACTCCCAAAAAACGTTTATCATAAAAGGATCATGTACTTTTCATAGCGTTTCATACCTTCTTTTATTTTCAGTGGTACACTTGGCCTCATATGTAAATCATCATTCTTGGCACGATGGCCGCATTTTACAATTCATACTTTCATTCTTTCATTTTCTTTCAAGGATAATCTTAAAACATTTACGGATATTTGAAACACTGAGAAAAATCATATCTTCAGTTCATAGGCATTTAAGAAATTTAAACACATTGGGGGGAAAGCATAAAAGAGGAGCATAGCATTATACAATCGGAACGTGAACTAAATTACAGGCGTTTGGACCAGCTAACCATAGAAGCAGACAGTAATGACGGAAATAGGAACTTGATCAAACAATAATCGAAGTTTATGAGAATTTTGAGGAATCCGATTCTAAAGGGTTTAGCCAACATACCTTGTTTGATATTTTCCTTAGAATTACTATAACGCTCCAAATACTCCTAGCAATTTCATTCTATAGGAAGATGATAAAATTGAAACATAATTTGAAAGATTCTCATGGTATAAGGCTCTTGGGAATTTCGTCAAACACCTATTATGCAAAATTGACTACAAAGATCTACAATGGCCTCTCTCACATAATTTCAACAAGAATCTACTAGTATTAGTTCAACAACCCCACATACCACCTCCTATTGTCACATGCATGGCCCATTCTCCCCATTCACAATAAAAACCATAACAATTGCATGAAAGCTTAGGACAAAGACTTACCTGGATAGTTGATGGCCTAGTGAGTGGCTTCCTTGAATCTTCAAAAAGGGGCAAGAATTGATGAGAAAAATTATAAGGGCTTCTTCCTCCCTATTTAAAATACTCCTCTCTCTCTAATACAAGCGTTGGAACCAGCCAAAATAACCCCCAAAGACTTTTTATAAAAATGGAGTCGGGTAAATATTTCCCAAAACTTAACCTTTCGAACCGGGTCTATGATCACAGAATAGACCACAATACGGATATGCAGTTCGCGAAGTGGACCGCAAAATGCTTCCAAAAAATCGGGCTGGCCTGCTCAAGTCTGTGGCCGATCTACGGTCCACATAGCAGTTATGCAGTCCTATAATGGACAGCAATATAGAATATCTTCATGCTGATTCTACGATGGAAGTGTGACCCACAAAATGGTTATGCGGTCACATACTGGACCGCGAAATAGCCTCCAAAACTGAGCTTCTCCTGTTTCACTCTGCGGCACATCTGCGGCCAGCATAACAGATCTGCGGTAGCGAAGCCGACCGCAAAAGTACCTTTTCTGCAAATATTTTCCCACCAACTCCTCGATGCACTGCAAGTCCAAAAATATTCATACACATTAGCCCACCTCACTACCACAGAACCCCGAGTTCTTGGTAAAATTGTATGGGGCCTTACTACCTCGAACCATTGAATGGACCGCTAATGCTCAAATCAACCGGTAGGGTCGTTACACTTGCCTTAACCTCGTCACTACCTCGTCGAGGTTAGGCTCGACACTTATGAAGTACATTCTATCGGTTATACTCATACTATACTTCTTATACAGATTCCGGTGTTGGTCCCAGCAGTGTTTAGCAGAGGCTTGCTCGGATCATATCTGTTCAGGAGACTTGAGGTAGAGTTGCACGACGTTCGCAGTCCCTGAAGTCCTCTTCCTTATTTTGTTTTACTGTTTACCTTGTTTTGAAAAACTGTACTTTGTTTCAGATTGTATTTGTTGTATTCTAGTCACTAATGTACTTGTAACTCCAAATTTCTGGGATTAGTAAAGACTGCGTTATTTATGGAGGTGTTTTATGTATTTCAGAGTATTTCAGTCGTTAATTATTAATATGTTTTTTTTTAAATTGTTAAAATTGGTTAATTCTTTAGCTAATGTTGGCTTGCTTAACAAGTGAATGTTAGGCGTCGTCGCGGCCCCGTGGCACAGACCAATGAACAAAGACATAAAACTTCAAAACGAGTGAAACAAAACTGTTGCAGTAAGAGATTGTATGCTACTCCAACATAAATCAAAAACTTAAAAAGTACAAAAATAATTAAAAGCGACGTAAAAGGCTTTTGTAACAATTTTCTAAATAGCCTAATTGATTCTATAACTTTGAAAACGATACTCCCTTTGTCCCATTTATGTGACACTCTTTCCTTTTTAGTCTGTTGCAATAAAGAATGACATCTTTGTATAAATAGAAATAATTTAACTTTTAAACTTTCTATTTACCCTTAATGAGATGATTTATAATCGAATAAATTTATATAAATTATTTTAGATCGCAAGTTTCAAAAGTGATTTTCTTAAATTCTGTGCTCAGTCAAGCATTATCTCATATATTGTAAGGGGAGTAGCATTTTTGTATATATCAACAGTTATTTGCAGGTAAAGGTAGTCTGATAGAATATAAGGGTCAACCAAACTCTATACAGAACTAGGTTCTCTATCAATTCCACTAGAACACACGCACACTGTAGTAAGTAAATGACAAGAGGAGTTTTACGTGGAAAATTTCCAGCTCAACGAGATTAAAAACCACGACCTACCCTTGTACGATTTCAACTTCACTACTGAGCAACTTTTAGATTACAACGTCTGCAACCTAGGAATTAACCTCTTAATCCCTCACTAACTTTTAACACTCTATTAGAAGCCACTTTGTAATAACTCTATTACAAAGACTTTACAACTCGACTAAGTCTAGCCAAGACACAAACACAAGGGTTTATGATTTACAAAGGGTTTCCTACGCAATGCTTCTAAACAAGCTAAGTAGGAATAACAATTGAAGAACTATTACAAAGTTACAACTCAACTAAGGACATACAATAACTTGATATGGGGAATTGGTCCGTAGTAGGGTTGTTCTTTGTTCTTGATGCACTTGAGAATAATTTTCTTGATGATCAGTCACAGTGAGTGTGCTTGAGTAAATTCTCCAAGTGTTCAAGTGATGTTTGCCTTTGGTTTAATGTTAATATAACATTGATGAAATCACTTGAATGATGTAAGCAACTTTGGTACAAGGTCCTACCCAATGTAGGTGACTGCTGCACTGTGTTATACTGTTGCATGTGCAGTCAGTCACTTTCCAGCTGTGGAGAGTTGACTTGGCACAATCACCAGGGAACTGAAGATCATCTGTTCCCCTTGTTGATTCTTTAACTTCTTAGGCACTGACGAACATCTCCAGCTTATGTCTGGTTGTTTTCATGCGCTTGGGAATGTGAACCAATGTGGATCGGGTTCATTATCTAGTTCTTGATATTAAGTTTATTAGATCATTTAAACATAACAGAGATATACATATAGCCTATCAATTTTCCCCTTTTTGATGATGACAAACTTATAATTCAAGTCCCCCCCCTAAGAACCAGCATTTCCTGAATTCCCCCTGAATCTGTTTCCCATCATGTCCCCCCCGAATCTGAAACTGTTTCCCATCTTGTCCCCCCGAATTAGTTTTCCCCCTTTTGGCATCATAAAAAGATTAGTAACAGGCTTATAGCAAAAAGAAGTCTAGCTTGAGTTAACTCATGCCACTTGTGTGCACACAACATGGCTAAAAATAGAGCATAAAGACAAGGCATATACAACAAAAAGGGAAAAGCTTCCATTAAATAATTTGGATTTGAAAACAAGGAGCAGAGACAATGTTACTGACGACCATCCACAATTCAGAACAACAAAAACAAATACCACAAACATCAAAAGAAAAACTAATCATAGGAAACCAATACTTAAGACTTGATACTGAGGGGACACTGTTTAGGGAGCACTGGAAGGAGAGGGCTTAGAGGCAGAGGTAAGGGTTTGGAGGACGAGATCCATTCGAGAATTCGCCGACATTTGCTCGTTGATCAGTCTCTCTTTCAGGTCCTCCACTTGTTTCCTGAACTCGATATTCTCTTTAGTTAGACGAGCAACCTCTTCTTCTTGAGAACTACTGGAACCAGGTGCCTCCTGCAGCTGACTTAACTGGGTCTCAAGTATAGCATTCCTTGCTTTCAATTTCCTTATCTCTGAGGTAGCATTGTTCTGAGCATTGATCAGCTGAGATATGATAGAAGTGCTTGCAACCCCTCCAATTTTCTCGATACACTCACATTCTTCAAGAGTAGCTTTGGAGAAAGTTTACTTCTTTGTGCCCACTTTAGCTTGTCCTAGAGGAACCTTGAAGTGCTTAAAGACCTTGGTGAGAAGGAACCCATACGGCAGCCCATGATTATCATCTTTAAAGTTTGCCACTTTGTTCATGTGCTCTATCATAATCCCAGGTAGATTGATGGTAGTGAAGTTGTCCAGTGCTTCCATTAGGAATAGGTCTGCACGAGAGTTGATAGATCTTCTCTCAGCTCGAGGCAGCAGTATCTTGTTGACCATCTCAAACAGCAGTTGGTAGATAGGAAGGAGGGCCTTCTTCTAAACCCGTTCCCCCTGCTGAATTGCTCTATCCTATAATATGGCATTTCTGAAGTTTTGAGAACAGGATCCATGAATACTAGACAACCCTTCAGCAGGCACACCAAGAATGGACCCCAACAAGGTAGAATCCATCACCATATCAACTTCATTCACCAACACATAGATGTGATCATCTTCAATTTTTAAAAAATCAGCATAGAAACTTTGAACTTCCTCTTCATACACCATTGGAGCATCATTTGTGAACAAATGTGTCCACTGTTGGAACTCACAGATCTTAGACTGCTGTCTCATACCAGCCTCCTCCAAGATATCATGGGCAAATGTGCGGGCCCATAGCACCTTTTGACTTCTTAACCTTTCTTTCCCAGCACTCCTTGGATCACCCACTCTGGCCTTCTTTGAGGAACCAGGTTCCTCATCCGTATCAGCGTTTCTCTTAGCAGACTTGCAAACATTCTTTCCTTTTTCATCAGACTTCACAGACTTTTCACCAAATTCTTCCATCACCCTGGCAGCAGACTCTTCTACCCACTTAATACCAGATTCTTTCACCACATTTTTAGTAGCAACAATATCATCAGACTTGTTCAGACTTTCTGCAGACACAGAAGATCCCTTTTTGGCTTGGGTAGACCATGCATTTGTGAGCGCTTTCTAGTCAAGGAACCAAGTTCTTCTTCTACTTCATCATCCACATTCACAACTGGCATTATCTTCTCGCTCACAACTTTCCCATCTTTCACTAATTTTCTTCTCCTTGACATATCTTGGCTGTTCTTAAGCACAGACTCAAGAGCCTCATTCCTTTGCAACCTTGTAGTAGGTCACTTGGGAGTAGACTCTTAAGAAACCATTGGTTTATGCCTAGTCAAGCTAGCAATTGGCATATAATTAGAATCCTCTTCACAATCACCTTTTTCTTCTCTGGACACAGATCTTTCCTCAGGCATCACCACACACAAATGCTCGACATCAAAATGAGGAGAGAGAGCAGGGTCAACACTGACTTGGGGCTCTTGAGAGGACCCTTGAGTTAGATTCTCCTGGGAGGAATCAGGTCCCTCATTTGGTATCCCAGTAGTATTATCCTGTGCTGATTGTTCAACAGGCACAAGCTCTCTACCCCCTTTCATAGTCTTAGACTCTCCCCCCTGAGTCCCAAAGCCATCATCACCTCCTTCCATAACAACCCCTTTATGAACTATGGAAAGCATGTTCTCTATTGCCTCTTTTTTCTTGTACATCCATTGAAAACTCAGTAGAGGAAAGAGCGTTACCTGTGGACATAAGATCAGGAGCAGTCTTTGTTGAGTCAAACTTCTCGGAACTATCAGTTGGAACTACCTTTGACCCTTTTTTGATAGGAGAATTTGAAATTTTTTGATTTTCGTCTTTGTCAGCAGTACTTTGTTCATCTCCTTTTTCCGGTGAAGTAGGAGAGTGGCTCTGGGCTACAAATCTATTGGGAGTCGAGATTTTGCGACTCCTATGAGAACCAGAACTCGAGTGGGTAGGAAATAAGACGGAATGTGGGGGTGACTCTGTCCTAGAGTTTTGGTTAGTAGTGGTGTGGGGTGAGGAGTCTAATATCAGTATTTCAACAGGTGAGGATTCAATGGGGATGTCACTTGGAACACTCGAGGTTGTTTGATTTTCAGCCACGGTGAGAAGAAGAGAAGGGATTAGACTGTTTGAAGAGAGGCAGAAGAATGGGGTTTTGAAATTTTAATAGAGGAGTTGTGACAGTAATAGACATATTTATGATAGATGAGGGACTGGTTAAGAAAGGGCGGCAGTTTTGGGAGTTGGGTCGGTTCTCAATGGGTGAGGCGTTTGGGTTCAAATGACACAAGGAAAAAGTAACTGACATACTGATGATGTGGCACTTGTTTTAACTGTTCAAAATTATGCATGAGAGAACAGAGAAACTACTAACCTATGTCAGGAGAACCAGGTTCCCTGACTAATCTTGCATCTGTAAGCTTTGCCCTTTTTACCAGCGCGTACTGCACCAACTGCCTATTTACTTTGTAATCATCATGTGTGTCTACCTGTAACGGTATAGAGGTGAGTTAGACTTTTCCAGAAAACACTTTTTAGCTAAATTTACTTGAACATTTATTTTATAGACAATCATTGAGGGACCAGGTTCTCAATTGGGTTTTATCAACCCCAGTGCCAGGCGATTTTTCTCAAAGTGTTCTCTACTCAGGGCTTTAGTGAATATATCTGCAATTTGATCTTCAGTATTGTAGAACTTCATGCATATAAGCCCTTAGAAAATGATGATGTACATTAATATGCTTGGTCCTCTAATGTTGGACTAGATTTTTGGCCATGTTGAGTGCACTTGTATTGTCATACAAGAGAGGCACACAATCAGAGAATACTCTAAAGTCTTCCAACTGATGTTTGATCCATAGCAATTGAGCACAACAAGAGGCAGTTGCTACATATTTTGCCTCTGCAGTTGAGATTGCCATCGAGTTTTGGTTCCTTGTACCTCATGAGATTAGGCAAGAACCCAGGAAATGTGACATTCCAGACGTGCTTTTCCCATCCACCAGATATCCTGCATAATCAGTATCAGCATACCCAATAAGATCACAGTTGTCACCTGAGGGATAGTAGAGAACCAAGTCCTGCATTTCTTTGAGATATCTCAATATTCTCTTGGCAGCCTTCAGATGAGATTCCTTTGGATTGGATTGAAACCTTGCACAAAGGCCCATGCTGAACACAATATCTAGTCTGCTTGAAGAGAGATACAAGAGTGACCATATGATCCCTTTGTACATGGTCTGAATTACAGGAGAACCATGTTCACCCATATCTAGACGAGTAGCTGTGGCAATAGGAGTGTCAATAACTTTTGATGTTTCCATGTCAAACCTTTTTAGCAGCTCCTTTATGTACTTCCGCTGACTTATCATTCTTCCCTTTTGAGATTGTTTTGCTTGAAGTCCCAGGAAGAAATTTAATTCTCCCATCATATTCATCTTAAACTCACTCCCCATGAGTTTTGCAAACTCTTCACAAAGAGAGTCAGTTGTGGCTCCAAAAATGATATCATCAACATATACCTGAACAATGAGCAGGTTCCTCCCTCGTTTCTTCAGAAAACCAGTGTTGTCAATTTTCCCTCTTATAAAGCCATTTTCTAGAAGAAACGTTGATAACCTTTCATACCAAGCCCGGGGAGCCTGCTTTAGCCCATACAATGCCTTGTCCAGCTTGAATACATGCTCGGGATGCTCGTGATACTCAAATCCAGGAGGCTGCTTGACATAAACTTCTTCTTTCAGGTAGCCATTTAGAAATGCACTTTTGACATCCATTTGGAACAATGTGAACTCCATATGAGATGCAAAGGCAATAAGAATTCTAATAGCTTCCATTCGAGTAACTGGAGCAAATGTTTCATCATAATCAATCCCTTCTTCCTGATTGTAGCCTTGAACTACAAGCCTTGCCTTGTTTCTTCTTGTATTTCCAAACTCATCAAGTTTATTCCTAAATACCCACCTGGTCCATATGATAGTTCGATCTGTAGGTTGAGGAACCGGGTGCCATACCTTGTTTCTTTCAAATTGATACAGCTCCTCTTGCATGGCTATGATCCAGTCTGCATCTTTCAATGCTTCTTTGATATTTTTGGGCTTTATTTGGGAAAGAAAGACTGAATAGGCAAGTGAGTTTCTAGCTTTTGATCTGGTTTGAATTCTTGAGTCAAGAGGGGTGATTATGTTGTCAAGAGGATGTGAGCTTTTGTGCTTCTACTTTGGTGCCTGAATCTCATTGGCAGAGGACCCATGTATGTCTGACTGAGGTTCTTGGGCTCTTCTTAGTTCAGCAAGTGGAGTACCTTGGACTGCATTAGAAACTCTATTTTTAGCTTTAGTTGTTGTGATCGTGGGACCAGGTTCCTCTCCAATGGATAGAGATGTATTTGTATCATCTTCACTGGATTCCTTGACATGACTCATCATGTCTGCCTTTCCATTTGCCATGTCAATAAATTCACCTACAACAGATAAAGGTTCTCCATCTTTGTCAACACGCCTGTCCTTCTCATAGGAGAGGTGAGATTCATCAAAGATCACATGTATACTCTCTTCAACACATTGAGTCCTTTTATTGTATACTTTGTAAGCTTTGCTTTGGGATGAGTATCCCAAAAAGATTCCTTCATCACTTTTGGCATCGAATTTTCCAAGTGCTTCCTTTCCATTGTTGAGGACAAAACATTTACACCCAAAAGTCCTTAGATGTGTCAGCTTCTGCTTCCTTCCATTCAGCAGTTCATATGGAGTCTTGTTCAGAAGGGACCTGATCATGCACCTGTTCACCAAGTAGCAAGCAGTATTGACAGCTTCTGCCTAGAAATTCTTTGCGATCCCACTGTCAATCAACATTGTCCTTGCCATGTCATCAAGAGTTCTATTCCTCCTCTCCACAACACCATTTTGTTGAGCTGTTCTTGGAGCTGAAAAATTATGAGTGATATCATTTTTAGTACAGAACTCATCAAATTTGTCATTGTCGAACACTATCCCATGATCACACCTGATGCAAGCTACATTATTACCCATCTTCACTTGAATCCTTTTGACGAAGGCAACATCCATGGTTCTGAGAAATAGAGTCCAGGTGAATCGGGAGTAATCGTCAACTATAACAAACATATATTTCTTTTCTCCTCTTCTTGCTACTCTTATGGGTCCACATAGATCCATGTGAAGAAGATCAAGTGGCCTTAAGGCACTGACTTTCTTTTTGGGCTTGAATGAGGATCTGACTTGCTTGCCTTTTACACATGCATCACACACTTTGTGATCCTTGAAACTTGACCTGGGCAAACCATGAACCAGGTCCTTCCTGACCAATTTGTTTAGCAACGTGAAGCTTGCATGACCCAGCCTCCTATGCCATAATTCAGCATCATCTATAGCACTTAGACAGTTGAGATCACCATTCTGCAGAGACTCAAAATTAGCAACATAGATATTTTTATATCCTTTTGCTACTAGCACAACCTTACCAGTCACTAGGTTTGTGACTGTACATATTTTTGACACAAATTCCACCTTGTTTCCCTTGTCACAGATCTAGAAAACACTTAGCAAGTTGTACTTCAACCCATTCACGTAGTACACATTTTTGATTGAGTGTGAGAGAGACCTCCCAATCCTTCCAACTCCCAGAATGTATTCTTTCTTGCCATTTCCAAAGGATACACTCCCTCCTTGTAGGGCTTTAAGTGAAAGGAAATCATTTGTACTTCCATTCATGTACTTTGAGCAGCCACTATCCATGTACTATTGTAGGCTGCTTCCTTTCACTGTTCCCAGCACAAGAAAATCAGGAGTTAGACTTAGGAACCCAAACGAGTTTAGGTCCCTTGTAATGAGGAAAATGGTGAATGAGGGATCTTCTGGTCCAAGAAGGCATCATGCATTTTTTCTATGAGAGACCAGGTTCTCTACCAGTAGTTACGTTTTTAGTGAAAACTTTGTTTTTCTGCTGTGACTGAAATGTGGCCTTACAGTTTTCTTTAAAGTGCCCAGTGTTGCCGCAGTGAGTGCAAAGCCATTTATCAGGTACAGTAACGTACTTGCTATGAGGGTTGTAGAGAATATTTTCCCTTTAGAACCCAATCCCTTGCCTGTTTCCCCCATTGTTGGTGTACATGGCAGTGATAGCATCAGAGGACCAGGTCCACTTGAGTGATTTTTCAAGATCACTCTTCACTGTACCAAGTTCTTCATGAAGTTGTTTGTTTTTCTCAAGCTCAGCACACAGACTAAACTTCACTGAATTTAACTCACTTTCAAACTTAATGTGTGTCTCACTTGCAACTTCCTTTCCCTTTTGAGAATTTTCAGGCCTACTCTTCATTTTAAGCTCCCCAATTGTTTCCTTCAAGTCCACTACCACCACTAATAGGTCATCTCTCTCATGCTCAATGTTAGCAACTCTCTTAGGTAAGACTTCTTTTTCCTTTCTTACGCACTCAAGGTTCTCTATTAGGTCTACCACAACGACTATTAGATCATCTCTTTCATGTTCTATATGTGCAATTTTTTCATCTAAGGCATCCTTCTCTTTCTTCAGGTTCTCAATTGTTTCCTTTAAATTAACAACAACGATTACTAAGTCATGTCTGGTTTGTTTTGCTTCTCCTAACTCCACAGTTAAAGCATCTTTATCATTTATAAGACTGTGATAAGCACCAGTTAACACATTTTCCAAAGACATGAGTTTTTTAGGAGAATAAGATTTTAGATTTCTCTGAACATCTAGAAAATTTACCTCATCATCGTTGTCATCTTCATCATCATCAGACTGAGACATCAAGGAAAAGATTGAGTCATATTCAGTTGCTTCACTTTCCACTGCCATCATTGAACTATCACCATGATCATTTTCTTCTTCAAATTCACTGGAAGAGCCTCCCCATGCAGCAAGAGCTTTCTTTACAACATTGTCAACGACATTCTTTCTCTTGAAGTGTTTATCAGGAACCGGGTTCCTTTTGGCTACTTTGTCAAAGTTGTTTTTGTACTAATCTTGCTTTAAGAGAGGGCACTCCTTGATGAAGTGTCTTGTCTTGCCACATTTATGACAGAGGTCATAATATTTTGGCTTGCTAGAACTTCCCCTTTTTGGAATGCCTCTATTCCTGCGAACCATCTTCTGGAAACTTCTTGTCAAGTAAGCCATATCACCATCCTCACCACTTGAATTATTGATGTCTGTCTTGAGGACCATGTTCTTCTTCTTTTTGGGTTCTATTCTTTCATTGTCCTTCTTCTTCTTCTTCATTTCATATGTTTTCAGATTGCCAACAAGTTCAACTATGGTCAGTGCCTACAAGTCCTTCGCCTCTGTAATGGCGTTCACTTTGCTTTCCCAAGAACTGGGCAGAACACTAAGGATTTTCCCGACAAGCTTGTTTCTTGGAATAGTTTTACCAAGAGAGTGAAGCTCATTAATGATGGAGGTGAAGCGAGTGCGCATATCTTGGATGGATTCATCATCTTTCATCCTGAAGAGCTCGTATTCAGTTGTGAGCATATCAATCTTGGATTGCTGAACCTGTGTTGTTCTTTTGTGAGCTATCTGAAGAGTCTCCCAGATTTATTTTGCTGATTGGCATGCCGTTATCTTGTTATATACATCAGGACCAATGCCATAAACAAGAATTTTCTTTGCACGAAAGTTCTTTTCTATGGCCTTTCGATCGGCGTCATTGAATTCCTTCCTCGTCTTGGGAATGGCTACAGTTGGTCGCCAAGATTCTTGGTGGGAACAAAGGGTCCGTCACAGATAACATCCCATAGCTCTGAATCTTCAGCCATGATGAAATCGTGCATCCTAGTCTTCCACCATCCATAGTACTGGCCATTGAACCTTGGCGGTCTGTAAGTAGGCTGGCCTTCTTCAAAGTTTGGAGGAGCAGCCATGAGGATCCTTTCTAGGTGTTAACCTGATAGAAAAAACTTGCTCTGATACCAATTGATAGAATATAAGGGTCCACCAAACTCTATAGAGAACTAGGTTCTCTATCAGTTTCACTAGAACACACGCACACTACATTAAGTAAATGACAAGAGGATTTTTACGTGGAAAATTTCCAGCTCAACGGGATTAAAAACCACGATCTACCCTTGTAGGATTTCAACTTCACTACTAAGCAACTTTTAGATTACAACCTCTGCAACCTAGGAATTAACCTCTTAATCCCTTAGTAACTTGTAACACTCCATTACAAGCCACTTTGTAATAACTCTATTACAAAGACTTTACAACTCGACTAACTCTAGCCAAGATTCAAACACAAGGGTTTATGATTTACAAAGGGTTTACTACGCAATGCTTCTAAACAAGCTAAGTAGGAATTACAATTGAAGAATTATTACAAAGTTGCAACTCAATTAAGGACATACAATAACTTGATATGGGGAACTGGCCCGTAGTAGTGTTGTTCTTTATTCTTGATGCACTTGAGAATCATTTTCTTGATGATCAATCACAGTGAGTGTGCTTGAGTAAATTCTCCAAGTGTTCAAGTGATGTTTTGCCTTTGGTTTAATGTTAATATAACATTGATGACATCACTTGAATGATGTAAGCAACTTTGGTACAAGGTCCTTCCCAATGGAGGTGACTGCTGCACTGTGATATACTGTTGCGTGTGCAGTCAGTCACTTTCCAGTTGTGGAGAGTTGACTTGGTACAATCACCAAGTGATCTGAAGACCATATGTTCCCCTTGTTGATTCTTTAACTTCTGAGGCACTGACGAACATCTCCAGCTTAAGTCTGTTTGTTTTCATGCGCTTGGGAATGTGAACCAATGTGGATTAGGTTCCTTATTTGGTTCTTGACATAAAGTTTGTTAGATCATCAAAACATAACAGAGATATACATATAGCCTATCATAGTCCCTACTGCAATTCCCTTTTGATATTTTTGTCATGTATATACATGTTCTAGTGACCGCTATACTCATGGAATAAAGGTACTAATTATAAAGGGAATAATCGATGTTGTCGACAAAATCCTGAAGAGATCGAGCTGCATAATCAGTGTAAATGTTCTAAGGTGAATTAAAGTTTAGGCCAATAGTTTCCACATAGTAAAGCGTTTTAGTGCTCCATGTACCAACCTCACAAAACCTAAATTCCTCATTAGTGCTAATACACTCATTGTCGCAGTACAGTGTAGATACAGAAATGAATCAGTTATTTTAGATCAGTGTAAAATATACAGAAAATACAAAACTTGCTTGTATTATCAATCAAGTGTCTTATCTTGAGACATACATAGTTAGATACCTATAATATCCCATAGATACCATGTATATAAACATATCTACCAAGCCATTGATCCTAATACATGGTACCTTCATGAATATAGTTATATCTTTCTTGTTTTAGAGAAAGACAGCCCCTTGTATGTGAGATAAATACAGAGAACAAATGTGTCCTTTTGGTAACGACCCGACAGGTCATTTTATGTATTTGAGCACCATTTTTCCTTTGGAAGCTTTCTGTGTGTGTAATTTTGATTATGCGACTTGCGAGGATGGTTGGTTTATTCTCGGGGAAGTTTTGGATTGATTTGGAACATTTGGTTCTTGGTTTGGAAGCTTGGGTTGGAAATGTTGACCGAAGTTTGACTTTTGTGTAAAATACCTTGGAACGGTGTTTTGATGGTTACAATAGGTTCATAAGGTGATTTTGGACTTAGGCGTACGTCCGGAAGTGGATTTGGAGGCTCCTAGGTTGATTTGGCTCATTTTGCCAAAAGTTAACAATTTGAAGATTTAGAAATTTCCTAAGTTTGATCATAGGTTAACCTTGTAGCTATCGATTCTGGATTTTGATTTCGAGACTTGGTATAGGTCTGTTTTATTATTTGTGACTTGTGTACAAATTTTGGTATGATTCCAAGTTGGTTTGGTAGGAATCGGACATTTGGTTGTAATTCTAACGATTCTGGAATTTCATTGTGGATTTTATGTGTTTTGGTGTTCGATTTATGGTTCCGGATGTTATTTTTGTGTTTCTAGCTCACAGCAAGTTCGTATGATGTTTTCAGATCTGTGTGGGTGCTTGGTGTGAAGACCCAGGGGCTCGGGTGAAATTCAGATGCGTTTCAGATTATTTTCATAGAGTTTCAATTTTGCTGGTGCTTGGCTGATGTTGCATGTCTCACAAATGAGAGATGCTTGATCGCATTTACGTGGGCATCTGGGAAGGGGGTGACCTTGATTGCGATCAGTCGGTCGCTTTTGCAAAGGAGTCCTTATTCGCATTTGCGAAGAGTTTTTCCCAATTGCGACATTCTCATGGCTGCTTAAGCGTCGCTTTTGCAATGCCTTTTCCGCATTTGCGAGGGGTCGCATTTGCAAACCTCAGGTCACATTTGCGACATCCGCATCTGAAAATATGGATGGGATTTCGGGACTTAATCTCGTTTTATCATATTTTGAACCCTAGACTCGGTGGGAGGCTATTTTCATACAAAGTTATTGGGTAAATGATTTTGACTCAATTTTGATATTCTAGCATAGTTATTTATGAATTTTAACATCTAATACATGAGATTTGAAGAGAAATTTTGGGAATTTTAGACTATGTTTTGAAAAATAAAAATTTGAAACTTGATTGTTGATTTGGACTCGAATTTAAAAATCAAGCACATATTATGGGTAGTCGAGATCTACCTTTTGACTCGGGTTTTGACCGGACGAGCCCGAGGTTGTCTTTTGTTGGCTTTTGGTGAAATGTATAAAGATTTTAACTTTATCAATTGAAATTGAATTCTCTTGCATTGTTTGATGTTATTAAGTTTGTTTTTTGGCTTGATTTTGGCCGATCGGAGGTGAATTTTAAGGAAAAGCATTTTTAGAGTGTTGATTGAGGGTTTTTGAGGAAAGTATCTTGAATAACTTTGTGTGGGGGAATACCCCTAGGATATGGCTTAATTTCTATTTGTGATATGTGTGAACGACTTGTACACGAGGTGACGAGTGTGTAACCCGTCATATGTGTTATTTATGAATGAATTTGACCCGAGGTTACTCTTATTGCCTTGATTCATTTGAGAGATCTCTGCACTACGTGTTGTCACTCTGGTTGTTACTTGATTTTATGTTCCAAGGTAGAGATCGTGTTTTTATTTTAATTTCTTTATTTGGCCAAGTTGGGCGTTTGTGAGATTGTTGTTAATTTGAGTTAGCTTTTGTGCTTATATGTTGAATACCCATCTGTATTTCCTTATTGAATTGTTCTTGTGCATTGCATTGGCAGATTGTGAATTTCTGTCTTGGTGACAATTATTGGCATGTTGTATCGTAATGATTATGGCATATGTGGATTTGTTGGGCGGATTGTTTGGGTGTTGCCATGAGGTTTCTATCGTGCTATTGTTATTATTGATATTGCACATGTAGCGAGACAAGATGAGATATATATCGGGTTTTCATATGTAGAAAAACAAGGTGGGATGAATTGCTAATATAAATGTGGCGATACAAGGCGAGCATTTACTTTGCTATTGCGCACGCGGTAAGATAAGGGTGGCTATCTGGGGATGATATGTTATGGCATGGGGGTGTTTATTGATGATGTTTGTGTGGTGGTGAAAAAGAGGCATTCTTGTCTGTGTTTATGTCTTGTTTGTATGTGTCATTCATTTATACATGATTTGTGTGTGATTTCTAACATGCCGATCTATGCCTTTGTTATTACTTGATATTTCGATTGTCAAGATGGATTCACCTTGGTGGAGTTGTTATCTCATATTCTGTTGAGATGTTGGTAGCATAAGGGATTGAAATAAAAAGAAAGTTCTTATCATGTATTACTCTATTTGATTCTTGAATATGTTATTGGGCAATTGATATGGAATCGGATTATTATATAGCACGAGGTCTTTCCCGTACAAGTATGACTTATATTGTGGCACGAGGTCTTTCCCGTATAAGTGTGACTTATATTGTGGCACGAGGTCTTTGTCGTGCAAGTGTATCTTACATTGTGGCACGAGGTCTTTGTGGTGCGAGGGTGATTGGTAAGGTGGGCACGATGTTCCATATATGTGCGATTCTATTTGACAACTTGTTGTTGGAACTAAGCCTTTACTTGCATTATATCATTATCACTCATTCTGATAAGATTACAATTGTTGCCTTCCGTTATTCTTCCTGTTTCCTGCCTTTGATATTTTTGTACGGCTTATTTGACTAGTGAGTGTCTTAACTTGAACCTCATCACTACTCTATTAAGGATAGTCTTGATACTTATTGCGTACCGATTGTGGTGTACTCATACTACACTTCTGCATATTCTTTGTGCAGATCCAGGTACCTCAGATCGTGCTGGTCGTTAGAGAGTGGAGCCGAGCTATTAGAGACTTCATGGTATACATCTTGTTCCATTCGCAATCCTCGGAGTCCCCATTCTATTTCCTTTTCTACTATTAATGTCTTTCGAACAATGATGTATATTTGAGACTTCATGTACACTGTATGTAAAGCTTATGATCAGTATTATCATAAAGTTGCTTATTTTATTCATGCTTGCCAGTTTTATAATATTTTGCAGCTTTTATTGAATTCTAAATTTGTTACTTTCTGATTGGCATCATGATGTGACAGTCTTACCTAATCTTAGGAACTAGGTGGAATTTTGGGTCGTGACAAGTTTGTATCAGAGCTCTAGGTTCATAGGTTCTACGAGTCATAAGCAAGCTTGGTAGAGTCTTGTAGATCGGTACAGATATGTATGTACTTATCTTCAAGAGGCTACAAAACTATTAGTAAACCTCGCTTCTTTCATTCCTTATCGTCCTGACTTATATCGGAGTTTGAGCATTTGTCTTTCTATTCCCTCATAGATAGTGAGCACACGAGTTGTAGTTACTGATGATGCTGCCCCCAGGGCTGGTATTGCAAGGGGTCGGGGTAGAGACAGAGGACGAGGAGGGGCACGTGCTACTGCTAGAGCACCTGCCAGAGCAGAAGCTATACCACCAATAGCTTCGGTTGGGGGTAGGCATCCAAGAGGCTTGTTGCTACCCCTAGATTTCAGGAGACTTTAGAGCACTTCCTGAGCATGTTCGGTACCTTGGCTCATGTGAGATTGATTCTAATTGTACCAGCTACTTCTCAGGCTGGGAGAGGAGCTCAGACTTTTATCGCATGTACTCCAGAGCAGTAGGCTCATGTTGATCGGGCTCCGGGTGTTATGTCGGTGCAACCTGTGATTGCGGTTCAGCCTGAGGTCGGGCAAGTTGCGTTAGAGGAGGAGCAAAAGAGATTAGATAAGTTGAACAATTATCATCCTCCTACTTTCAGGGGTGCATCTTCTGAAGATGCAAATTTTTTCAAGACTAGTGTCACAGTATTCTGCACACTAGGGGCATAATGGAGTTGAGCGGGGTCGCCCTCACTACTTTACAGCTGATGGAACCAGCATATTGGTGGAAGACTTATAAGGAGAGTAGGCCGGTTGGCGCAGCAACACTCACTTGGACCCAGTTCACTAATCTCTTTTTCAGGGAGTTCAATCCATAGACCGGGATGCATTGCGCATCGAGTTCGAGTAGTTGCGCTAGTGGACTATGCCTGTGTATGACTATGCTATGAGGTTTGCAAGTTATCTCATCATGCACCTGCTTTGGTTTCCACTGTTAGAGAGAGAGTCCGCATATTTATTGAGGGACTCGGTTATGGTCTCAAATTAGGGATGGCATGGGAGTTGGAGATCGATACTCCATTTCATCAGGTTCTGGGGATTTCTAGGAGGTTAGAGCGTATACGCGGTCTAGAGAGGGATGATATGGAGGCTAAGAAGCCTCGTGGATCTGGAGGATCTACTTATCCCTATTTTGGGGGCATGACGCATAATGGTAGAGGTTTTGTTGGTCAGCCAGTTCATTCCGCACTTCAGGATTCATGTGGTGCTCTAGTTATCCATGGTTCCCAGAGCAGTCATTCCGGACAGTTCCTACAACCACGTCAGCAGAGAGGTTGCTTTGAGTGTGGGGATATTATGCACATGGTGAGAGATGGTCCTAGACTCCGGGCGGGTGTACCTCAGCTGAGTACTCAAGCTGTGGTTTCCGTTCCAGTTGCTACTATACCTGCACAGCCATCTAAAGATGAGGGACAGGAGGGTAAAGGGCATCCT
This sequence comes from Nicotiana tomentosiformis, assembly GCF_000390325.3. Taxonomy (NCBI): domain Eukaryota; kingdom Viridiplantae; phylum Streptophyta; class Magnoliopsida; order Solanales; family Solanaceae; genus Nicotiana; species Nicotiana tomentosiformis. Next base: position 120,087,691 of record NC_090812.1, read on the forward strand.
AGATGGGGAGACCAAGCCCGTTGCTATGCTTTCCCTGGTAAGAATAAGGCCACTGCACCAAATGATGTCATTACAAGTCTTGTTCCGATTTGTCATATAGATGCATCAATTTTGTTTGATCCGGGTCCTACTTATTTGTATGTGTCATCCTATTCTACTTCATGTTTGGATATGCCTCGTGATTCATGAGTACTCCTATTTATGTATTTACACCTGTTGGGGGTTTTATTGTGGTGGACCGTGTCTATTGTTCTTTTTTGGTCACTATTGGGAGTCATGAGACTAGGGTTGACCTTCTGTTACTTAATATGGTGGATTGTGATATGATGTTGGTATGGATTGGGTATCTACGTACCATGCTATTCTTGAGTGTCGTATTAAGACCGTGATATTGGCTATGCTGAGGTTGTTGAGGTTGGAGTAGATGACTATCGAGAAAGTCCTAATAGGTTCTGAAGATTTTGGGATGGGTTGGCTACGACTTGCGGTTGTGGTGCCTTACAGGCATGGGGAGTCTGTTGTGTGTTGTGATTTTTGTTCTACGGTATAGAGTTAGTGGAAGGTTTTTAATTGATGAGATGTCTATCCTACTTGTGGTCTAGAGTTAATGATGGGATCCTCGAGTTTCTATGTGGATCGGTATGTTTGGGCTAGACTACGTGCCGCGGTGGGGTTATATTAGGATGAGATTCTTTGTGGTTATTTCGTTTGGTTTGCTTCTTCCTTGTGGGGTGGATTCATGGTATGGTGCCGATGGGGAGTTTTACATGTTGGACTTGTCGGTTAGTACTCTCATGTGTTGTTTCTCCATCATCAGTTATTTTTGAGTTGTGCTTGTTGGGCACGGATTGCGACATATGTGACTAGGTGAGTTTGATGTGGTTTGTCGGTCGAATAGCTTGCACTGGATGAGATGAGATAATTGGACCTGGAATTAGTGCGATCGGATTTGGATAAAGTATATCTGGATAAGAATGTCGTTGATCAGTTTAGAGCTTGGCGTTGGTTCTTGTCGGGCGAGAGAAGACCACGAATTGTTGGTGAGGCAAGTGGTTATGAGTTTTCAAATGTTTCTTACATCATTTTCAGTGTTGTGAAGGTTTGGAACAAAGTTCTAGCTGATATGAGGTTATTTAACAGTATCAGGTTTGGTAATGGGCAGTTATTGTGGTCAAAGGTGTTGCTATGGGCATATGAGTGGTGAGTTACGTCGTGTGGTTATATCTTGTGCATGTATTGGGATTTGTTGAAGCTGTTTGGGGGTCGATATAATTTGTATATGAGAGAATCCAGTCTTTGAAGGAGGCTTGGATGTTGAAATTTGGTTCTAAGGCTTATCGGTAAGGGTGGAAGGAATAATCTTCAGTCGCGATGGTGTTGATGGGGTTATATGGATTGAGGAAATGTGGGATCACTCATGGGTATGGTGAGTTTATTTAGTGATTTTATGACTTTGGACTGACTCTTGGCACGTTCGAGGATGAACGTTTGTTTAAGAGGGGAAGAATGTAACGACCCGACCGGTAGTTTTGTGTATTTGAGCCTTGTTTTCCTTTTGAAAGCTTTTTCGTGTGTGTATTTGTGATTATGCGACTTAAGGGGATGGTTGGTTTGGTCCCGCGGAGGTATTGGATTGATTCAGAACATTTGGTTCTTGGTTTGGAAGCTTAGGTTGTAAGTGTTGACCGAAGATTGACTTTTATGAAAAAGAATCTGGAATGGTGTTATGATAGTTCCAATAGATTCGTAAGGTGATTTTGGACTCAGGCGTATGTCCGGAAGTGGATTTGGAGGCTCCTATGTTGATTTGGCTTATTTTGCCGAAAGTTGGCAATTTAAAGGTTTAGAAATTTCCTAAGTTTGACTATAGGTTAATCTTGTGGCTATCGGGTTCAGATTTTGGTTTCAAGACTTTGTATAGGTCCGTTTTATGATTTGTGGCTTGTATGAAAATTTTGGTGTCATTACGAATTGGTTTGGTAAGAATCAAATGCTTGGTTGTGATTCTTGCGATTCTTGAATTTCATTGTGGATTCTATTTGTTTTCGTGTTCGATTCGTGGTTCTAGATATTATTTCAGTGTTTTGAGCTTGTGAGTGAGTTCTTTGATGTTTCTAGACTTGTGTAGATGTTTGGCGTAGAGCCCTGGGGGCTCAGGTGAGTTTCGGACGCGTTTCAGAGTGTTTTGAGTGAGTTTCAGTTTAGCTTGTGCTGGGCTGATGTTGCAGGTCTTGCAAGTGCGAGATCATGTTCGCATTTGCGAGGAGGGTATCGAATTTACTAGGTGGGCTGGGAGTTGGAGAGTTCGCAAAAGCGAACTCCTTGATCGCATTTGCTATGGGCATTTGGGCAGGGGGTGACCGCAATTGCGATTAGGGAGTCGCTTATGCGAATGGTTCCTTGTTCGCATTTACGAAGAGTTTGTTGCTTTTGCGATATTCTCAGGGATGCTCAGGCGTCGCTTTTGTGGTGCCTTTTCCGTATTTGCGAGGGGTCGCGTTCGCGACATCTAAGCTGAATAAAAGGATGGAATTTCGAGACTCGGTCTCATTTTATCACATTTTGAACCCTAGACTCGGTATGAGGCAATTTGTGGAGGGGATTTTCATATAAAGCTATTGGATAAGTGATTTTGACTCAATTTTGATATAATAACATGATTATTTATGAATATTAACACTAGTATAGATGAGATTTGAAGAGAAATTTTGGAAATTTTTTACTATGTTTTGAAGAATAAAAATTTGCGATTTGAGAGTCGATTTAGACTAGGATTTAAAAACCAAACACACATTTGGACTCATGTGGTTATGGGTAGTCGAGATCTACCCTTTGACTCGGGTTTGACCGAGTGAGCCCGTGGTTGACTTTTGTTAACCTTTTGTGAAATGTGTAAAGATCTTAGCTTTATCAATTGAAATTGAATTGTTTGATGTTATCAAGTCATTTTTTTTTATTTGGGCCGAACGGAGGTGAATTTTAAGGAAAAGCATTTTTAGAGTATTGGTTGAGGGCTTTTGAGGTAAGTATCTTGCCTAATTTTATATGGGAAAATTACCCCTTAGGATTTGGCTTAGTTGCTATTTGTGATACATATGAAACATGAGTACACGAGAGACAAGCGTATACCCGGTCGTATGTATGATTTACAACTGGATTTGACCAAAGGTTTCTCTTATTACCTTGTTTGATCTAATCGATCTTTGTACTACATGTTTTCACTTTGGTTGTCACTTGAGTTTATGTTCCATGCTAGATATCATGTTTTAGGGTTATAATACCTTAATTTTGCCAAGTTGGGCATTTGTGAGATTATTGCTAATTTGATTTAGCTTTCATGCATATATGTTGAACACCCATCCAAATTTCCTTATTGATTTGTTCTTGTGCACTGCGTTGGCAGATTGTGAATTTATGTCTTGGTGACAATTATTGGCATGTTGTGTTGTTATGATTATAGCACATGTGGACTTGTTCGCAAATTATTTGGGTGTTGGCACGAGGTTTCTGCCACGCAATTGTTATTATTGATATTGCATATGTGCCGAGACAAGGCGGGCTGTATATCAGGTTTGCACATGTGGTGAGACAAGATGGGATGATTTGATACTACGTGTGTGGCAAGACGAGGCGAGTATTTACTTTACTATAGCGCATGCGGTGAGATAAGGGTGGCCATGTGGGGATGATATGTGATGGCCTAGGGCGTTGGTGATGTCTATGTGGTGGAGAAAAATGGGGCATTCTTGTCAATGTTTATGGCTTCTCTATGTGTGTCGTGCATTTATATATGATAGTGTATGATTTCAAACATGCCAGTATATGCCTCTGTTATTAGTTGATGTTTCGGTTGTCAAGATAGATTCACCTGCGTGGAGTTGTTATCTCATATTCTGTTGAGTTCTTGATAGCGTAAGGGATTGAAATAAAAAGAAAGTTACTATACTGCATTGCTTTATTTGATTCTTGAAAGTTCGCTTGAACGTGTTATTTGGCAATTGATACAGAATCGGATTATTACGTGGCACGAGGTCTTTGCCATACAAGTGTGACTTATATTGTGGTATGAGGTCTTTGCCGTGCAGGGTATGACTTATGTTGTGGCATGAGGTCTTTGTCGTGCGAGGGTGTTTGGTAAGGTGGGCACGAGGTGCCATATGTGTGTGATTCTATTTGACGACTCGTTGTTGGAACTGAGTCTTTACTTGCACTATATTATTATTACTCATTCTGATGAGATTACAATTGTTGCCTTCTGTTATTCTTCATGTTGCCTACCTTTGATATTTTTGTATAGGTTATTTGACTAGTGAATGTCTTGACTTGAACCTCTTCACTATTCCACTGAGGTTAGTCTTGATACTTAATGGGTACCGACTATGGTGTACTCATAATACGCTTCAGCACATTCTTTGTGCAGATCCAGGTGCCTCATATCGTGTTGATTGTTAGAGAGTGGAGACGAGCTGTTGGAGACTTCAAGGTATATATATTGTTCCGTTCGCAGGCCTCGGAGTCCCCATTCTATTTCCTTTTCTACTGTTTATGCCTTCCAAATTGTGATGTATATTTGAGACTTCATGTACACTCGATGTAAAGCGTATGACTCAGTATTACTGGGTTTTGGAAAGTTGCTTAGTGTATTCATGTTTGACAGTTTTATTATATTTTGCAGCTTTTATTAAATTGTAAAATGGTTACTTTTTGATTGACATCATGATGTGATAGGCTTACCTAGTCTTAAAAACTAGGTATCATCACGACACCTACGGTGAAATTTTGGGTCATACACCTTTCATACTTAGCATCATCCTACAAAATGAGATGACATCTTATTAGTTTCAAGAAGATTTCATCAAGTATCAACTATAAGAGGTTTCACATAATATTCAGATCTTTTACAGAACATACCTTATAGTTATTGTCCATCTCAGTAATTCTATTGAAACTATGCCAATGAATGTCATATTCATACTCACGGAGAAAAATATGATCTCCTTTATGTCTTTTCTTTGCAAAATCTTTTGGATACATAACATAGTGATGCTTGATGATAGATCCTATAAGCATATGTGTTCGTAGCATTCATTCACAGATGTATCAGTCCTCACTCATAACATATCTACTTATGAAGAAAAAGTCATATCTTACCAACGTGCATAACAGCATGCACTTAATACCAACCACCGTCAGTTCAAAAGATAAAAAGGATAAACCTTTCGAAGTGAAGTCATACACTTAGCATGTATAGCCTTGAATCTAACAGAAAAGAAATCAATTGAACAAAATATAAATTTAAAACTTATTTGAAGTTACATGAATGAACTGAGAAGTCAGATAACCCATTCCCATCGCACCCAATAATCCTGAGAAGAAAAATATAGACTGATACTGACCAACGGTAACATATGCAAGCCTCACAAATCTGTAATATACAGCATGAAGTTACACAAAAACTTAAAGATTCTATTTCAGTTGCAGCATATGCTATAATAGCCACAGACCAGTGTCTTTAGGGTAGTTTCCTACACTAGAAATTAAATAAATTTTGAAGACAAAGTGTAAGCAAAACTTGGTGCAAGAAATCACACAACAAATTTGACCAAAAAAGATGAGATATCCATCACTTACAAACAGAGAAACTTCAGATGTAAATATCTATTCGGCAGCTATTAAGTAGAGCTATTCATTAGCTTGTCACTTAAGTAGTGAACAGTAATGGTTCTGAGACAAATTATTGCACTAATTATTAGTCTTCGAAAGGAAACTCAATTAGTACAAAGAACAACCTTCAGCACTTCGAGTTCCAGTTTAATTATCTCTTGGCCATTGATATAGACGTGTGTGGTTCCATTGCTTGCATGATTTCTCAGTAAAATTTAGGGTTGAACTCAGAATTTTGTTACGTCTTCTCCTTTCTGTTAATAGAAGCCAAAGTTACATTAACAGTTTACTTGCCAATAGGGATAACAAGGAATAATTAGTTAAACTTCAACAAATGAAGTAACTTTTTGTAACGACCCGACCGGTCGTTTTGAAATTAGCATTTCGTTAGATGGTTTAAGGTCTCAGGTAGTTTTGTATTGTGTATTATGACTTGTATGTGTGGTCGGGTTCGATTTTCGGATGATTCAGAATTGATTTGGAAGAATGATTCTTGTTTTAGAAGCTTAAGTGGTAAGAGTTAATCAAAATTTGACTTTTGTGTAGACACCTCCGGAATAATGTTTTGATAATTTCAATAGCTTCTTATGGTGATTTTGGACCTAGGCGTATGTCCGAATTTGAATTTGGAGTTCCGAAGGTTAAAATGATATTTTTTGGCTAAAGTTGGAAAGTTAAGGTTTGGAAGGTTGAGAGGTTTGACTGGGAGTTGACTTTGTTGATATCGGGTTCGGATTGTGATTTCGGGAGTTGGTATAGCTCTGTTGTGTCATTTGGGACTTGGATGCAAAATTTGAGGTCATTCCGGGTTTGTTTGATATGATTCGGCGCGAGTTGTAGAAGTTGAAAGTTTATTAGTTCATTAGGCTTGAATTGCGGTGCGATTCGTAGTTTTGATGTTGTTTGATATGATTTGGGGCCTCGAGCAGGTCTGCGTTATGTTATAAAATTTATTGGTATATTCGGACGGGGTCCCAGAGGCCTCGGGTATGTTTCGGATGGGCTACGGGCCATTTCTCTTTGTTTTGGAGTTGTTGATAGCTGGTGTCTGATAACCTTCTTCGCGATCGCGAAGAGTAAGTCGCGATCACGTAGTATGTTTGGTGACTGGCCACTATTACTTCTTCGCATTCGCATAGTAATGTTTGTGATCGTGGTTCTGTTGGTTGCTGACTCAACGCGTTCGTGTTAGTGCATCCGCGGTCGCGTTGTGGGAGACCATGCTGGGAAGGCCAAGTTTCTTGTTCTTCGCGTTCGCGTTGTTCATTTCGCGATCGCGTAAGGTGGGGGTTTAGGTACATTGCATTCGCACCCCTGGTATCGCGTTCGCATAGTTCTTTTGTGGGGCAGAGTAGTTTCTTCTTCGCGATCGCCTGGGAATTTCCACAATCGCGATGTGTAGATCCCTGGGCATAATTATAGGTACTCTATTTCGAGGGATTTTATTATTTTATCACTAATTGGGTTAGAGAGCTCGGTTTTGGGCGATTTTGGAGGAAATTTTTATGTTTTGGATTGGGGTAAGTGTTCTTGACCCGGATTTGATTATATTTCATGATTTCATCTTTGTTTTTATCATTAAATTAGTGATTTGAATTGGAGAAATTGGAGATTTTTGTAAAACCTTCAAAAAAAAAAGTAAAATGATGATTTGAAGGCCGATTTGATGTCGGAATTGGATAATTTTTGTATGGTTGGACTCGTATCAGAATAGGTGTTTGAATTTTGATAGATTTGTGAGGTTCCAAGATGTGGGCCTAGGGTTGACTTTTTGGTTTCATTAAAGATAGAAGCTTTATTATTCTGAATTGTTTCCTATGGCTATTATTTATGATATTAAGTTATTTTGGCTAGTTTCGAGCCGTTCGAAGGTTGTTTCACACGAGAAGGTCATTTTAGAGTATTGATTTAGCTTCTTTGAGGTAAGTATATTGCCTAACTTTGTGTGGGGGAACTACCCCTTAAGATTTGGGTTGACTGTGTTATTTGAATTATGTGAAAGAGGTGTATGCGAGGTGAAGAATGCGTACTCGGGCTTATATATAGAAATTAATCGGTTTAGACTCTTAAGCTTCCTTCATGTATTTATTTGAAATTATTAGCACATGTTATATCTTTTATTTGTCATGTGTACTCTCACATGCCTTATCTAAAATTGTTAGGACATGTCATATCTTTTATTTGTCATGTTTACTCTCACATGCTTTATTTGAAGATATTAGCACATGTCATATCCTTTACTTGTCAAGTTTACTTTATATGCTTTATTTGAAGTTGTTACCTCTTTTATTGGAATGTGACCTCCTTTATTATTGAGTTTATTCTTAAGCAATTAATTAAAGTTGAAGTTATTGAAAGCCATTAATCTGTTTTAGTTGAAGTTGTTGTTTAATGGGGTGTTGTTCATTGTTAAGTTACTTTTCCCGTTCATTTTGTTGTTATTGAGATTTTGTACACATCATATTTGAGCTGCGGGCTATGTGATGTGGTGATATGGGTATTGTTGTTGTTAAGAGGTTGTGGCCTATGGGAACTTGTGGTACGAGTAGATATGTCATGTTGTTGTGATATTAGTACATGTAATTTTGTTGTGTAGATTGATTGTCATTATGCGAAGCATAAGGGTGGCATCTCATTATTGATGATTGTGCGGAGTGATACAGGTGGCTATTGTATTATTGTCAGGGCAGAGTGATACGGGTGGCTATTATGTTAACTGTCTGAGCGGAGCGATAAGGGCGGCAATTATGATATTATCAATACGAAGATATAAGGGCTGCTATGTCAGTGATGATAGGTGATGGCCCGGGGGCATTATGTTGATGGTATTCATGTGATGGTGTGATTTTCCTCGTGCATGTCATCCACCTTGCATGACTTGTGTTTTGCTTTTAATGATCTACTCGGTGTCTTTGGTATTACTTATTGACTTGGACTGTGATAGTAATCTCGTACAAGCATACACCATAGCATGCCACTTATACCAGCTCAGGAGTATGAAACTTGACATCCATTGATCATGCTTATGTATTCTTATATTTTCTTCTTCCATTTTGATAGCGAGCATGTGACCATGTCAGGCAGATTGTGATAGTGAGCATGTGATCATGCCGGCGGATTTTGGTATTGAACCCTTGATCATGCCGGGTGGATTGAGATGTTGGCACGTGAGTTATCCGTATGGTTGTGATTCATATTATGGGCACAAGGTGCCGTGAGCATATGAATTGTAGTTTGGGACTCGTGACTTGTATTTATGAGATGGGGTATCTCAGATCAATTCTGTTGTGAAACTTGTTTTAGAACGGGTTGAGTATTCGGTTGTCATTCTTTTTCCTTAATTGGTTTCATTGGTATCTAACGGTGTTCAAATTACTTTACAGTTATATCGCATGGGTATTCCTTATTGTCATTTACTGCTTATTGTTGCCATTATTAGCTTTATACTTATTTACTCCATAGGTTATTATGACTACTAGGTGTCTTGACTTGTACCTCGTCACTACTCCATCGAGGTTAGTCTTGATACTTATTGGGTACCGACTGTGGTGTACTCATACTACACTTTTTTATATTTTTATGCAGATCCAGGTATTGGAGATATCAGACACAGGCAGAGTTAGCTTCTTCATCACGAGGATTCAAGGTAGAGCTACTTGGTCGTCGCAGTCCCTTGGAGTCCTTTCCCTTCTTATTGTACTGCCACTTTGTTTTCCGAACAGTATTGTATTTCAATTTTTGAAATCTTTCTATGTAGTCAGCTAAAATTTGTGGCTTTGTATTACCTAGTATTGGAAGGTTGCTGTGATTATTTTCGCGTAGGCTTGATTCACATTTATTTCAGTTTTTATATTAAACTCTGTTTTAAAATATCATTGTTAGACTGACTTAATTATTGTTAGTAATCGGCTTACCTAATCTTAGAGACTATGTGCCATCACAATGGCTAAAGTGGTATTTTGGGTCATGACACTTTTCCCCAAAGTCTAGATTCCTTGTCATGCCAACAACTTCCAGGATTCAACATCTAAAGGAGTGAAGGGTACCCAAATAGTTCTGCCATCGCATCAGGCTTCAAAGAGAATCTATGCATGCAATTCTTTCACATGCATGTACACATTCCAGCACAAAACATGGAGAAAATCAACAAAAAATGTGTGTCCATAAAAGATCCAAAATTACACAAATTAAATGCAAAAGGCAGAGCACAAATAATAGATAACTTCAGACATAGAATGAAGGTTTAAGGTCAATAATTTTGAAGAAAAACATCGAAGACTACTATTAAGATATTAAACCAACAAATTATGATAATAATAATAATAATAATAATAATAATAATAATAATAATAATAAGAATAATAAGAATAAGAATAAGAAGACAGAATTTAATATAAAAGCGGAAATAGAATTAACACGAGGTTAAATCGCAATGCCCAAAATAACTTCCCAGAACTAGGTAGTACAGAGTTATGAGCTCTAACTGAATACATAAGGATGTGGCAAAATACAATAATATTCAGATATGAAAAATAACAATATCAATGCAAGGATGTGGCTCCAAAGAACTGCGATGATCATGCATCTCTACCTTGAATCCTCACGATAAGTGTAAGCACTCACTCCCTAAGTCCACTGCCTCTAACACCTAGATTTGCACAAAATGTGCAGAAGTGTAGTAGGCGTACACCACAATCGATACCAAGTAAGTATCAAGATTAACCTTGGTGAAGTAGTGACGAGGTTCAGGTCATATGATACTCACTAGTCACATAACCTATGGAATATATCAATAATTAGCAACGGAATATATACGGAAACTAATATCAACAATCACATTAGAACATATGATAATAACTCAACATAGAAAAATTTATCTTTGGCAACAAATCATCAAATAAAAGTGGAGGCATATAATAGCATGTCAAATTCAACAACAACTTATTAAAATACATGACGGAGTTTTAAGAAAACATGTGTAAGATCAAAATATCCTCCACGTCTCGTCACATGAACATCATAAAGAGAATCACCCCTAAATCATCACATAACATCATCAACTATGTCGCTCTTATTTCGCCGAATGTGCAAATAACCATAAATGCCATCCTTATTTCGCCACATGCGCATATCAGCATCCTTATTTTGCCAAATAGGAAACCCAAGAAAATGCCACCCTTATTTCTCCCCATGCGCACAACAATAATCACAGTCACACGGCAAAGACCTCGTGCCAACACCCAATCAATCCGCCTAACATATCCACATGTGCCATAATTATCATAAAACAATAATATCAGATTTTCGTCAAAGATATAAGCTCATAATTTAAAAACAAGGTACACAAGGACATGACAATAATAAAAGGCGAATGGGTGTTCAACATATTAATCATGACTACTGCAAAGTCACTTGTAATAATCATTGTCATGACCCGAAATCCCAACCATGGGGTGGTAATAGCGCCTAACATCCGTTTGCTAGGAAAGCCAATATTCGCTAAGGAATTAACCGGTTTAACAATTTTAAAAGCAGAATATTAATAATTTAAGGATGAAAATACTGTGAAATATATGAAATAATTACATAAGTAACTATCTTTATGCTAATCCCAGAAATCTGGAGTGATAACTACATAAGCGACTAGAATGCTACAAATATAATATTAAATGAAATATAACTATTCAAAACAAGATAAACAACAAAATAGGATAAGTAGGGGACTGTAGGGACTGCGAAAGTTGTGCAACTCTATCTCAAGTCTCATGGGCGGATCTGATCCGGAACAATCTCCTCTATATGGTGCTAGGACCAACACCGAAATCTGCACAAGAAGTGCAGAAGTGTAGAATGAGTACAACTGACCCATGTACTCCGTAAGTGCTGAGCCTAACCTTGACAAAGTAGTGACGAGACTATGACAAGATACTCACTATAAACCTATGCGAATAATAAATAGAAGACAAAAAAAATATAGAGAAAATGAATAAAACCCATAAGAATAGGACCAGAAGGCCATAACAGAGGACTCCATAATAATATCATCGCATAACCTCGTATCACAATACAAAAAAAATAGAACACTAGAGCTACAAACTGTTACAACACATCATTTTCCGTTGCGGAGTGCAACCCATCCCAAATATAAATTAACATTTGTTGTGGCGAGCAACCCAATCCCAATATCATTTCAATATTTATTGCGGCGTGCAACCCGATTTAATATTATATCAATATATATTGCAGTGAGAGACCCGATCCCAATATCATTTTATTTCTATTTTGTTACAGCACGCAACCCGTTTCCAATATCACTTCATTATCATCAATAACTTAATACAATAAATTGCGAAATATCAACATAAAAAGGAAGCCAAAGCGTATAAATCACCAAGGAACTATGAGTACAAATAGAGAACAACCAAAAACTCAAATTCATAATGTATCCTCACATTGTAAACCAATACAAACCTCGACAAGTCATTAACGTAAGAATAGCCAAGGGCTCACACATTCGGATATAACTAAATAAAGTGAAACAACTAAGGTAAAGGAATGAAACAGTGAAGATATTTAATTAATATAGGTGAGAGCATATAACAGGTAAGCAAATATTGATCACGGGATGAATAAACAGAAATAGGTAATAAATAAAAGACAGATAACAAGTAAGGCATAAATAACAAGTAATGACACGTAGCAATAAAAGCATGTAACGAGATATAACACGGAATAAAGGATGAGATAAAGATAAATAGCCCACCTCGCATGCTTTAACCCGTGACAGCACATATACACTCGTCACATTGCTTATATGATATTCCCACGCATAATTCACGTAGAAAATAGACCGAACAAGTCCTAATTCTTTCAAGTCAAAGTTAAACACGTCACTTACCTCTTTCCAGAATCAAATCAATAATAAACCACGGCTTTTCCTTTGCCACAGGCCTCCAAACCAACCGAATTTAGCCAACTATTATTAAAACAATTCAAATTAAGCTTTAGAAACTACCCACAAATGAAAAAGGTTCAATCTTTAATCAAATTTAAAAAGTCAATAAAAGTTAACCACGGGCCCACATGGTCAAAATCTGAGATTCCGACCAAATTCCGTTTATCCATTCACCCCCAACCCGGTTATGTGATTTATTTCAAAAACCTCAATTCCTAGTCTAAATCTCAATATTATAAAATTCCTAATTTCTACCTTGAAATTCATGCATTTCATGTTACAGTTCATGGAAAAGTAATTGAAATTGATTGAAAACTAGTTAAAGTTGCTTACTAATGAATTTGGGAAGCTAATCCTCTTAAACAATCGCCTCTAAAGAGTTTAGGGGTTGAAAATGGTGTAAAATGAGCAAAGTCCCAATTTTTCCAACTTTTACCCAGCTACAGGTCAAAAGCGAAGCACTGATCGCAAATGCGATCAGTGTCCCAGCCATACTGTTGTCGCAAATGCGATATTACATTTGCATTTGCGAAGACCCCCCCCCCCTATTCGCAAATGCGAACAGGGCTTTGCAAAAGCAAAGCAACACTCAGTCTTTCTAGTGTTGCAAATGCGGCACATATATCACAAATGCGACAGCCATCCAAATCGCAAATGCGATCGTTTCTTCACAAAAGCAAAGTCCCAGCCCCCAGCTCCCCTTTGCATTTGCGAGCATGACATCGCAAATGCGAGGCTCGCAATTGTGACCAGGTCTTCGCAATCGTGCAAGTTCACACCAACAACAACTGAGCATCAGTAGTTCCAAAACACACCAAAACTCACCCAGAACTCACCTGAGCCCCTCCAGCTCCAATCCGAACATTCACAAAAGTGTAATAACAACATATAAACTCTATCGCTCACTCAAATCATCAAAACAACATCAAATATCATGAATAGATCATCACAACTCAAGGATTTCAAGTTTAAAACCAAAATTTCCAATCTTTCACATAATGCGTTGAAACGGCCTCGGGTCACCTCAACCAAACATGCGCACAAGTCCAAAAATATCATATGAACCTATCGGAATCGTCAAAATACTGATCCGAGATCATTTACCTCAAATCTTATTTTAAGTCAAAAATCACATTTTCTTTGAATTTTCACACATAACCTATCCGAAAATCAACACGGACTATGCACGCAAGTCATAAATCATCAAATTAAGCTACTGGAGGTCTTGAAACATAGAAAAAGGATCTAGTACTCTAAACGACTTATCAGGTAGTCACATTCTCCACCTCTAAAAGAAATATTCATCCTCGAATGGATATAGAAATTTACCTGGACTGGTAAAAAGGTGTGGGTATCTACTCCTCATATGGACTCGCACTCCCACGTAGTCTCTTTAATCGGCTGACCTCTCTAATGCACTTTCACAAAAGGAAAACTCTTAGACCTCAACTTTCAAATCTGACGGTCTAGAATAGCCATCGGCTCTTCCTCATAGGTCAAATTCTTATTAAGTTGCACCGTGCTAAAATCTAAAACATTTGACCTATCTTCATGGTACTTCCAAAGCATTTACCCCTACTGGGATAGAATGCAATGCAAGACTATAAGAAACCTCCCAAACTCTCTCCAAAAATCTCAAATGGGCCAATAAACTTCGAGCTCAACTTGCCCTTCTTCCCAAACCGCATCACGCCCTTCCTAGGCGAAACTCAGAGAAGAACCTTCTCACCCACCATATAAGTCACATCTCGAACCTTCCGATCCAAATAACTCTTTTGTCTGGACTGAGCTGTACGAATCGTTCCTGAATCACCTTATCCATTTCCAAATCATCATGGACCGAATCAGTGCCCAACAATTTAGCCTCACCGGGCAAACGACATCACCTTCTATATTAGGCCTCGTACGAATCCATCTGGATGCCCGACTGATAGTTGTTGTTGTAGGCGAACTCTGCTAGAGGTAAATACTGGTCCCACTAACCCCCGAAATCCATAGAGCATGCTCACAACATGTCCTCCAAAATTTGAAAAGTGCACTCGGATTGTCCATCCGTCTGAGGATGAAATGCGGTACTCAACTCGACCCGCGTGCCAACTCATGCTGCATGGCTCTCCAAAAATGCTATGTGAAGTGCGTGTCCCGGTCAGAGATAATGGAAATGAGCACGCCGTGCAAGAGGATAATCTCCCGTATGTAAATCTGAGCCTGCCGCTTTGAAGAATAGGACGTTATCACCGAATAAACTGCGCAAACTTAATCAACCGGTCCACAAGAACCCAAATAGCCTCATATTTCCTCAAGGTCCGTGTTAAGCCTACCACAAATACATAGTGATAGGCTCCACTCCGGTATCTCCAATCTTTGAGTCAACCCACCTGGTTTCTGATGCTCATAGTATTTTAAAAGTTATTTTTTAGGCGACCCCGAGGCTCGCTCCGGGGCGAGGCGCACCAAAAATGCCCCGAGGTGATGGTGAGAGCGAAAGTCTCAAGAGGTGTGCGCCCAGACATTCGGGGTGTACGCCTGGGTATTGAGGCGCGTTTTTATAGTGAGGCGTAAGCCCAAGAGGCTTTTTCAAATTAAAACAAATTTTGCTAAATAAGTCCTTAATATAATCTCCATAATTTGCAAAAGTAAGCTTGTAATTACTCAAAAGTTTTAAAAAGGGACTGAAACATTAAATTTAAAAGTCAAGACTTTTTTTTATTGCTAGAAGCCTTAATTAATGGTCATTCCAAATTCTTCATTTTGTCCGCTAGTTTGCTAGTATCTCCCAATAGCGAACAGTCAATTGTTTCTACAAATACAAAGAAAACTTCATTTTCCTCCATAGCAGCAAATTCAAAGTGTAAATTGCAGATTAGTCATCCTTTTTGTTCCTCCGTGTAGAAAACTTTATTCTTTTCAACTTAAGTTACTTGTGCTTGTAAGTAGCATATAATGAATTGTTTTGACTAGTTTTTTGTGGGGACGGAGCACATCTATATATATTTTTCACTTATTTATAGTTTCTTCAATTTTTATGTAATTTTACCTATTTAAGAATATTTGCTATTATTATATAAATGAAATATCCATAGGCTTGCGCCCCGTGCCTCGGGGCTTACGCCTCGTTGAGGAATATGTAAAACGCCTCTCCTTACACCCACGCCTTTTAAACCACTGGATGCTCGTACTTCACCTGTTGATAATTCAAACACTAAGAGACATAATCAATAAAATCTTTCATTATTCTCACCCACCAATAGTGTTGTTTCAAGTCACGGTACATTTTTGTGACACCTAGGTTAATGAAATAGCGCGAACGGTGAACCTCTTCAAGGATCAGCTCTCTTAACCCATCACATTTGAACACAAATCTGGCCCTGAAGCTGAAAAACACCATCATCTCCAATCATAACCTCATTGGTACATCCCCGTTGCACTATGTCTGTCAATACCAACAAGTGAGGATCATCAAATGGGCGAGCCTTGTGCGCTGTAAAAATGATGATTTTACCATGACATAAGTAAGAACCCGGCAACCGATAGGCCAAAGCCTGAACATCCATGGCTGCCTCTTCACTGCCGTTACATATGCCAAACTGCCCATGCTCTCAACCTTCCTACTCAATGCATTGGCCACTATACTAGCTTTCCTAGGATGATATAATATGGTGATATCATAGTCATTCAATAACTTTAACCATCTCCATTACCGCAAATTAAGATCCTTCTTCTTGAACAGGTGTTAGAGACTCTGATGGTCGATATAGACCTCACAAAGAACACCGTAAAGATTGTGCCTCCATATCTTGAGCGCGTGAACAATGGTTTCCAACTCTAAATCATACGCAGGGTAATATTTCTCATGAACCTTTAACTATCAAAATGCGTAGGCAATCACCCTACTATGCTGCATCAATACTACATCACCAAATCCAATACGCGATGCATCACAATACACAGTGCAAGATCCTGAACTTGTAGGCAACACCAACATTGGGGTTTTAGTCAAGGCAGTATTGAGCTTCTGAAATCTCGCCTCATACTCGTAAGACCATGTGAAAAAAGCACTCTTCTGAGTCAGCTTGGTCAATGGGGTTGAGATAGATGAAAACCCCTCCACAAACTCGCAATAATAACCTGCCAAACCCACGAAGCTCAAAATCTCTGTAGTTGATGTAGGTCTAGGCCAGTTTTGAACTACCTCAATATTCTTAGGATCCACCTTGATACCCTCGGAAAATACAATATGGCCCAAAAAGGCAACTGAGACTAACCAGAACTCACACTTCAAAAAATTAGCATATAGCTGACTATCCTTCAAAGTCTGAAATACGATACGCAGGTGCTTCTCATGCTCCCCTCCTGTTGGTGCATTAGTCGAGCTAAATGACATCACCAAGAACTCGTAGTGACCATACCGAGTCTGAAAAGCTGTGTTAGCGACATACGATGCCCTAATATTCACCTTATGGTAGCCTGACCTCAAATCAGTATTGGAAAACACCTTGGCACCCTGAAGCTGGTCAAATAAGTCATCATTCCTCGGCAACAGATACTTGTTCTTGATAGTGACCTTGTTCAACTTCCGATTATCTATACATGTCCTCATCATTTTGTTTTACTTCTTTACAAATAACATCGGTGCACCCCAAGGCGAGACACTAGGTCTAATGATTCCCTTGTTAAGCAAAACTTGCAACTGCTCCTTCAACTCTTTCAACTCAATTGGAGCCATATAATATGGTGGAATGGAAATGGGCTGAGTGCCCGGAAACAAGTCAATGCAAAAGTAGATATCCCTATCGTGTGGCATATCCGGCAAATCCATAGGAAATACCTTTG
The DNA here is from genome assembly GCF_000390325.3 of Nicotiana tomentosiformis. Taxonomy (NCBI): domain Eukaryota; kingdom Viridiplantae; phylum Streptophyta; class Magnoliopsida; order Solanales; family Solanaceae; genus Nicotiana; species Nicotiana tomentosiformis. Next base: position 120,105,143 of record NC_090812.1, read on the forward strand.
GGAGCTCACACACAACCAGAACCGAATCTATGGAAGGAACCTCCGCACTATAATCACGCATATAAGCCAAATACGTCGAGCCTTTACATACAAAATGACCCTGCTATTAGGGTGACTAAGAGTGCTTATCCACTCCACCCTAAGCAACCCCGGCATGGCTAACATCACAGTCTTGGCATGACAATCCAAGATAGTTCGATACGTGACACCCAATCCATGCAAAAATTATATCAAACTCCACCATATTAAGTAACAGAAGGTCAACCATAGTCTCATAGCTCCCAATAGCAACAAAATAAGAATTATAGACCTGGTCCACCATAATAGAATCCCTAACGGGCATAAACACATAAACAGGAGTACTCAAATAATTACGAGACATATCCAAATATGAAATAAAATAAGATGACACATACGAATAAGTGGAACTCGGATCAAATAAAACTAATGCATCTCTATGGCAAATCCTAACAATACCTATGATGACTGCATCAGACGACTTTGCCTCAGGTCTAGTTGGAAATGCATAGCAATGTGGCTGAGCCCCACCAATATGACCTCTACATCTCGGACGACCTCTAACTGACTGGCTTCCAGCTCTAGTTATCTGACCTCGACCTCGGATCGTCTGACCCTATCGCTAGCTGGCTGCGCGGCTGGTGGAGCAATTGGTACCAAAATCATGGCACGAGTACCCTATTGTGGCATGTTGTTCCTCAATCTAGGGAGTGTTACGTGATATGACCTACTTCACCGCACTCAAATCAACCCCAGATCTAATGTAACCGCTAAGTCTAAGACTGTCACGACCCAACTGGAGGGTCATGACTAGCACCCGGGCCATACTTGCCGAGCACCAACGTACATTTTATCTAACCTTCCTTATTATCTTTAAGGGCCGACAAGATCAATATAAATAGTAGACATGGATCATGAACATCCAACAATGAAAGATAATGTCATGAACATACATAACATGGGACGACAAGACTGTCAAGAAACTATATATAAGGTACGAGCTATCATGATGCCATGAAAGACTATACAACAAAAATCAGCCGAAAAGGCATTCTAAACCATACATAAGTCGACACCTGTCTATGAGCCTCTAAAGGAACATAAGTGCTACAACATTGCCGGAACAGGGCCCCGACATACCCATAATGTCTATAACAAAAATGCATACCAAGACCACGGCAAGTCCGGAGAAGGGATCTCGCCAATAACCGCTGAACTGGACAGCCTACTGTGGTGGGGGAGCTACGTCTACCTGTCTATCAGGACCTGCAGCACGACATGCAGCGTCCACAAATAAAAAGGACGTCAGTACGAATAAAGTACTGAGTATGTGAGGCAAGAAAGCATAAGTAAGAACAGTAATGTAAACAGGGATAGAGAATATACAACCTGTGACATCTGGGTACCTCTGAGGGCTACTGACATGAAATACATGATACATACATATATATACATAAACTTTTAAAACATACGCCTTTGTGGGCATCACCATCATCATATCGTACCCGGCCATAATAGGCTCGGTAAAACGTACCCGGCCATCATAGGGCTCGGTAGAATCGTACCCGGCCACGTGGAGCTCGGTAAAACCCAACTGATCAGTGGTTGCACAATAGGTGCCATACCCGGCCGACTATAGCGCGGCTCGGTAGAATAAAATAGATACATATATATATGATGCATGCTGGACTCATTGGAATCACATTTTGAACCTTTCGGAGTGACATAAGGTTGGTATCCTTCGTACACGTTATTAGGATTAACTTTTCATCAAGAATCTTATAAGAATCAAGAACTACCAACAACATTGATAATATAAGAATAAGAGAAGTAACATCAATATCAATCGTTTCATAAGAAGGGCAGCAATGTAAGTACTGCTAGCTTCTAAGAGTAGAGTATCTTTGGGAGCTCATTCATTACATTATGTACAATCGGAGTCGTGCAAAAGAATGAAGGGGATAGCCTCACATACCTTGTATATACTTCCCAACCTCAAGCTATGCAAATGTCACGACTCCTTAGTCTACAATAAGACAAATGACACTATCATTATCGTTTAAGCATCGTAACTATTATGTATCGACCACAACCTATTTTACGATGAAACGGACAGCACCTCCCCTATTTATATGACTTCCCACAAGTCAATACAATCACCAAACAGCCCAAACAAAATCATTAATAATCATATTGAGCCTCCAAAATAGTCCACCAACCAACAACATTACTACCAAGCCTTTCGATATATATTTCACAAGTTCTAGCTTCAACGACTTAGCTGCAACTTGGATAATCTTAAATATATATAGAGTAAGAGGTTCCTTACCTTTAAACAGAAAGAACAACTCCAATTTAACCTTAATTTTCCACGAAATATCCCTTCAATTCTGCCACAAGAACAAGGAAGCGAAACTAGCAATTAATTCGGGTTTTTCGGCACTAGAATTACTTTAGAAGACTTGAAATCACCTAGGGTTGATATTAAAAACTTGAAGGTGTATTTACAGGACATAAAACACTTAAAAAAACCTCCCCACATGAGCTGGAACAACACAAAAATCAGCAACAACAAGAAGAACAAGAAACTTACTAGCGCCACGGGATTCCCGACATTTGATTTGTGTTGTTTGCCCTTTGTTTGGGTCTTGGATCATGAGAGAACCTTGAGAGACTGTTTTTAGGGTTATAAGGTCTGAATATACTGAAAAATAATGACTTAAAACGGGGTTGAGGTATCTTATATATGTCCATATGTCTTAAACCGCCTTTGTGGGCCCCATAGAGAGCAGCTTGGCGCACTCTCGCGAAAACGCGAATATCTCTCTATTCCGAGATCGTATCGACGAACGGTTTAATGCGTTGGAAACTAGACTCATAGATCTTCAATTTGATAGGTAGATCACCCCATAATTCCAAGCACATTGGGAGACAAATGCAGTAACATTTGACCTAAAGTTTAAGTAAAATTATAAACCTAAGTTGCGACAACTTTTATCGACTTTTGTTTCATAACTCGCTTGACTTCAAGACATATGATGTGGATATTATATGATTCAAATACATTAAAACAAGACCTCTTGGGACAATTAATCACCTCTAGTATTACCCGAAAATACGGGTTACAACATCCTTGATTCGTTTAACTTCAAATACTTGTTAACCACTCTTATACACCCTTGTATCGTTTAAGACCAATAGGATTAACTTCTTATCATCTCAAAGATAATCTCTTCTTGGATTTACGTCGACTAACTTACGGCGTGATCTATGGTATGCGAATTTGGGTTGTAACACCCTCTCCCCCTTAGGAACATTTGTCCTCGAATGTAAGGGTTTATGGGGTGTCTAACTCATTGTGGATTCCGACGGAGATTTCCGGCTGAGTTTCCCCTATAAAATGGACACTAGCCAAACTTGCAAGCAGTTAAACCTAACCTATGGCCTTACAAGACTATACAAAGCATTATGGATATGTACATTATCTGCATATTACCATTTTGTATTAAAAAAAAGAGTATTCACAAGCTATTGCTTACCTCATAGAGCCGTTTCACCTTATAATGCATCCTTCTTTCCCCCGGCATCCTCGTTATCTTCACTCTGGAATAGGTAAGGGTATTTAGACTTCATCTCCTCTTCTGCTTCCCATGTCATTTCTTCTATATTCTTGTTCCTCCATAATACTTTCACGGAAGCTACATCCTTTGTTCTCAGCTTGCAGACTTGTCGATCTAATATAGCCACTAGCACTTCATCATATGATAGATCCTTTGTAACTTGTACATCTTTGATAGGGACGACCCGAGAAGGGTCTCCAATACATTTCCTCAACATAGATACATGGAATACCGGGTGGACAAATTCCAATTCAGATGGCAATTCTAACTCGTAAGCAACCTGTCCAATTCGTCGAAGAATTTTGTACGGCCCAATATACCGCGGACTCAACTTACCCTTCTTCCCAAAATGCATAACACCCTTCATCGGCGAGATCTTCAGGAAAACCCAATCACCAACCTTAAATTCCAGATCACGACGTCGGACGTCGGAATAAGACTTTTGCCTGCTTTGTGCCGTCCTCAGTCGCTCTTGTATCACTTTCACCTTCTCAATGGCTTGGTGAATCAAATCTGGCCCATATAATTCTGTCTCACCGACTTCGAACCATCCAACTGGTGATCTACATCTCCTCCCGTACAGTGCCTCATACGGGGCCATTTTAATACTGGAATGATAGCTATTATTGTAGGCAAATTCTATAAGTGCCAGATGGTCATCCCAATTCCCCTTGAAATCTAGAACACATGCTCGTAGCATATCTTCAAGCATCTGGATGGTACGTTCAGCCTGTCCGTCAGTCTGCGGATGGAATGCAGTGCTGAGATTTACTTGTGTGCCTAAACCCTTCTGAAAAGACCTCCAAAAGTTAGCCGTAAATTGAGCTCCTCGGTCTGATATAATAGATACCGGCACACCATGAAGCCTAACAATCTCCTTATATACAACTTCGCATAATCTTCAGCCGTGTAAGTTGTCTTAACTGGCAGAAAATGGGCAGATTTTGTAAGTCGATCAATTATCACCCAGATGGAGTCAAACTTATGATAAGAGCGAGGTAATCCAATAATGAAGTCCATATTAATCACCTCCCATTTCCAGGTCGGAATCTCTATATTCTGAATCAATCCACTAGGTTTCTGATGCTCGATCTTTACTTGTTGACAATTAGGACACTGGGCTACAAATTCTGCAATAGACTTCTTCATGTTATCCCACCAATACTGCTCCTTAACATCATGATACATCTTTGTCGAGCCAGGATGGATAGAATATCGGGACTGGTGAATCTCAATCATAATCTTCTCTCGCAACCCTGCCACACTAGGTACATATAATCGGCCCTGGTATCTCAGTGTCCCATCTCCTCCGATCTTGAAAGCTGTAATCTTACACTGCTGAATTCCCTCTCTCAATCTTACTAAGGTAGGATCTTCATATTGCCGTGCTTTTACCTCGGCTACCAAAGATGATTCTGCTGTATTCTGTACAGTAACACCTCCGTCATCAGAGTCCAACAATCTGATTCTCATATTGGCCAGCTGGTGAAGCTCTTTGGTCAACCCTTGTCTACCTGCCTCAATATGTATTAAGCTTCCCATTGACTTACGGCTGAGAGCGTCTGCCACAACATTAGCTTTACCGGGATGGTACAATATCTCGACATCGTAGTCTTTCAGTAATTCAAGCCACCTACGCTGCCTCAAATTCAACTCCTTCTGCTTGAAGATGTATTGTAAACTCTTGTGATCTGTGTAGATGTCAACATGGACGCCGTATAAGTAGTGTCGCCATATCTTCAAAGCATATATTACTGCAGCCAATTCCAAATCATGAGTCGGGTAATTCTTTTCATGCTTCTTCAATTGTCTTGATGCATAAGCAATCACCTTCCCACGTTGCATCAATACGCACCCCAAACCTATACCTGAGGCATCACAATATACCACATAACCTTCTGTTCCTTCTGGGAGAGTGAGCACTGGCGCGGATGTCAATCGATTCTTTAGCTCCTGAAAACTATATTCACAAGCATCAGACCACTGGAACTTGGTAGCTTTCTGTGTTAACTTAGTCAATGGTGCTGATATAGAGGAAAACCCTTCTACAAACCGCCTATAATATCCTGCTAGCCCCAGGAAGCTGCGGACTTCTGACGGTGTTGTAGGTCTCGGCCAATTCTTCACTGCATCGATCTTCTGAGTGTCGACACTAATACCCTCATCAGATATCACATGGCCAAGGAATGCTACTGAGTTCAGCCAGAATTCACATTTAGAGAGCTTAGCATATAACTTATGATCCTGAAGGGTCTGTAATACTATCCGCAAGTGGCCCGCATGTTCCGCCTCCGAACGAGAATACACCAGAATGTCATCAATGAATACGATCACGAACACATCAAGATAGGGCCTGAATACACTATTCATGAGATCCATAAAAGCTGCTGGGGCATTTGTTAGCCCGAACGACATCACCAAGAACTCAAAATGCCCATATCTTGTCCGGAAAGCCGTCTTTGGAATATCCTTCTCCTTAACCCTCACCTGATGATACCCTGAACGCAAGTCAATCTTGGAGAAATACTTGGCACCCTGGAGTTGGTCAAACAGGTCATCAATTCTTGGAAGTGGATACTTGTTCTTTATTGTAAACTTATTCAACTGTCGATAATCGATACACATCCTTAATGACCCATCTTTCTTCCGCACGAACAAGACTGGCGCACCCCAAGGTGAAGTGCTAGGCCTAATGAAACCCTTATCCAGCAAGTCCTTCAACTGTGCCTTCAACTCTCGCAACTCTGTCGGGGCCATCCTGTATGGAGGGATAGAGATCGGTTGAGTGTCAGGCAATGCATCAATGCTAAACTCAATCTCCCTTTCAGGAGGAAAGCCTGGGAGTTCATCTAGGAAAACATCTGGAAATTCATTGACCACGGGGATTAATTGTAGAGTAGGCGGCTTCGCCTCCGCATCCCTAACGCGAACAAGATGATAAATGTAACCTTTTGAGATCATCTTCCTTGCCTTAAGATAGGAAATAAACCTACCTTTCGGCGTAGCAATGTTCCCCTTCCATTCAATGGCGGGTTCACAAGGAAACTGAAACCTAACCATCTTCGTACGACAGTCAACATTTGCATAGCATGAGGCCAACCAGTCCATTCCCATTATCACATCGAAATCAACCATTTCTAACTCAAATAAATTTGCCGAGGTTTGACGACTACAAATCATCACAGTGCAACCTTTATATACCCTTCTAGCAATCACAGAATCTCCTATCGGAGTGGATACCGCAAGTGGTTTACTTATCAATTCAGGTTCAATGCCAAACTTATTAGCCACAAAGGGTGTAACATATGATAAGGTAGATCCTGGATCAATTAGCGCATATACATCATAAGAAAACACAGACAATATACCTGTAACAACATCCGGAGATGACTCGAGATCTTGTCGACCTATTAGAGCATAGGTTCGATTTTGAGCACCACTCGAACTCGACACTGAACCTCTACCTCTACCACGACCTGTCGACTGTTGAAAACCTTGTGCTGGAGGTCTAACTGATGAGGAAGAACCAGACACAGATCCAGTCGGTTGAGCCATACCACCACCTCCTCTGTTAGGACAATCCCGCATCATATGGCCATGCTGTCCGCAAGAATAGCACGCATCGGAACCTCGACGGCACAGTCCAAAGTGGGCCTTGCCGCACTGATCACAACGAGGTGTTGGGGGTCTCGTCTGACTAGTATCTCTATGAAATTGTGAGCCTGATGCCCTCAAACTCTGACCTGAACCAGAATAGGTAAATCGATCATACCGAGGCCTCTGAAACTTTGGAGGAGCACTAGCTATAGGTGGCGCCGAACTCCTCGAAGATTGGGGCCTGATACTGCCTCTGAACTCATTAGAATACCCTTCAAATCTCGCCCTCTTATGCTGGCCCCTATCCTGCTCCCTATCTGCCCTTTGCTGGCGCTTACGATCCTCTAGGGTCTGGGCATAAGCCTGAATACAGGAAATATCCATGCCCTCTACCCAGGAGGCTGTTGTGCACTCATTTATCAGATGTGGTCCCAACCCGTTTACGAACAGATGCACCCTATCACTCATCTCGGCCACCATATGGGGAGCATACCTTGCTAAAGAATCAAACTGTATACTATACTCTCGTACACTCATATTACCCTGTCGAAGGTTCAAGAACTTATCAGCTCTAGCTCGTCGTATCTCAACTGGCAAGTAGTGACGAAGAAAAGCCTCAGAAAATTCCTTCTGCACGGCTGGAGGAGCGTTCGGACCCCTAGATCTCTCCCAACTATCATACCAGAAAACCGATAAATCCTGTAACCGATAAGAAGCCAACTCTACTGCCTCCGTATCACTAGCATGCATAACCCGCAATGTACGATGAATCTGATCAATAAATGTTTGTGGGTCCTCCTTGGGGTCTGATCCGGTAAACACTGGAGAGTCTAGATTAATAAAATCACGAACTCTCGCACTAACCGATTTATTAGCAGCACCGGTATTCTGCCTCTGAGCCTGAGCAGCTACCAAGCTAGTCAACAATTGCACCGCACTGCGCATATCATGGTCTGTAGTTCTAGATGGAGGAACTGGATGTACTGGGTGCCTCCTAATATCCTCTGGAGGAGACGGAGAGGTATGAGACGGCATCTCACTCTGAGCCTCACTTTGGCCTGCTCTGGCTGGAGGCACCTGAATGTTACCCTCTCCCACAGCTGTATCAAGCCGTTTACTAATTGCTTGCTTCCTAGTCGAAGGCATCGCTGAAAGAAAACAAGGTGAATATTAGATATGAACACTTACTACTCAACTCTACGCACGATCTAGATTCAGGAAGAAGGTAACAACCCTAGATGTCACGTAGCCTCCTGATTATAAATGTGGCGCGCTACACATCCATAATCAAAACTCTACTAGACATGGCTCATAGACATCCCCTAGGACAGACTTGCTCTGATACCAAGTTTGTCACGACCCAACTGGAGGGTCATGACTAGCACCCGGGCCATACTTGCCGAGCACCAACGTACATTTTATCTAACCTTCCTTATTATCTTTAAGGGCCGACAAGATCAATATAAATAGTAGACATGGATCATGAACATCCAACAATGAAAGATAATGTCATGAACATACATAACATGGGACGACAAAACTGTCAAGAAACTATATATAAGGTACGAGCTATCATGATGCCATGAAAGACTATACAACAAAAATCAGCCGAAAAGGCATTCTAAACCATACATAAGTCGACACCTGTCTATGAGCCTCTAAAGGAACATAAGTGCTACAACATTGCCGGAACAGGGCCCCGACATACCCATAATGTCTATAACAAAAATGCATACCAAGACCACGGCAAGTCCGGAGAAGGGATCTCGCCAATAACCGCTGAACTGGACAGCCTACTGTGGTGGGGGAGCTACGTCTACCTGTCTATCAGGACCTGCAGCACGACATGCAGCATCCACAAATAAAAAGGACGTCAGTACGAATAAAGTACTGAGTATGTGAGGCAAGAAAGCATAAGTAAGAACAGTAATGTAAACAGGGATAGAGAATATACAACCTGTGACATCTGGGTACCTCTGAGGGCTACTGACATGAAATACATGATACATACATATATATACATAAACTTTTAAAACATACGCCTTTGTGGGCATCACCATCATCATATCGTACCCGGCCATAATAGGCTCGGTAAAATGTACCCGGCCATCATAGGGCTCGGTAGAATCGTACCCGGCCACGTGGAGCTCGGTAAAACCCAACTGATCAGTGGTTGCACAATAGGTGCCGTACCCGGCCGACTATAGCGCGGCTCGGTAGAGTAAAATAGATACATATATATGATGCATGCTGGACTCATTGGAATCACATTTTGAACCTTTCGGAGTGACATAAGGTTGGTATCCTTCGTACATGTTATTAGGATTAACTCTTCATCAAGAATCTTATAAGAATCAGGAACTACCAACAACATTGATAATATAAGAATAAGAGAAGTAACATCAATATCAATCGTTTCATAAGAAGGGCAGCAATGTAAGTACTGCTAGCTTCTAAGAGTAGAGTATCTTTGGGAGCTCGTTCATTACATTATGTACAATCGGAGTCGTGCAAAAGAATGAAGGGGATAGCCTCACATACCTTGTATATACTGCCCAACCTCAAGTTATGCAAATGTCACGACTCCTTAGTCTACAATAAGACAAATGACACTATCATTATCGTTTAAGCGTCGTAACTATTATGTATCGACCACAACCTATTTTACGATGAAACGGACAGCACCTCCCCTATTTATATGACTTCCCACAAGTCAATAAAATCACCAAACAGCCCAAACAACATCATTAATAATCATATTGAGCCTCCAAAACAGTCCACCAACCAACAACATTACTACCAAGCTTTTCGATATATATTTCACAAGTTCTAGCTTCAACGACTTAGCTGCAACTTGGATAATCTTAAATATATATAGAGTAAGAGGTTCCTTACCTTTAAATAGAAAGAACAACTCCAATTTAACCTTAATTTTCCACGAAATATCCCTTCAATTCTGCCACAAGAACAAGGAAGCGAAACTAGCAATTAATTCGGGTTTTTCGGCACTAGAATTACTTTAGAAGACTTGAAATCACCTAGGGTTGATATTAAAAACTTGAAGGTGTATTTACAGGACATAAAACACTTAAAAAAACCTCCCACACGAGCTGGAACAACACAAAAATCAGCAACAACAAGAAGAACAAGAAACTTACTAGCGCCACGGGATTCCCGACATTTGATTTGTGTTGTTTGCCCTTTGTTTGGGTCTTGGATCATGAGAGAACCTTGAGAGACTGTTTTTAGGGTTATAAGGTCTGAATATACTAAAAAATAATGACTTAAAACGGGGTTGAGGTATCTTATATATGTCCATATGTCTTAAACCGCCTTTGTGGGCCCCATAGAGAGCAGCTTGGCGCACTCTTGCGAAAATACGAATATCTCTCTATTCCGAGATTGTATCGATGAACGGTTTAATGAGTTGGAAACTAGACTCATAGATCTTCAATTTGATAGGTAGATCACCCCATAATTCCAAGCACATTGGGAGAAAAATGCAGTAACATTTGACCTAAAGTTTAAGTAAAATTATAAACCTAAGTTGCGACAACTTTTATCGACTTTTGTTTCATAACTCGCTTGACTTCAAGACTTATGATGCGGATATTATATGATTCAAATACATTAAAACAAGACCTCTTGGGACAATTAATCACCTCTAGTGTTACCCGAAAATACGGGTTACAACATCCTTGATTCGTTTAACTTCAAATACTTGTTAACCACTCTTATACACCCTTGTATCGTTTAAGACCAATAGGATTAACTTCTTATCATCTCAAAGATAATCTCTTCTTGGATTTACGTCGACTAACTTACGGCGTGATCTATGGTATGCGAATTTGGGTTGTAACACCCTCTCCCCCTTAGGAACATTCGTCCTCGAATGTAAGGGTTTATGGGGTGTCTAACTCATTGTGGATTCCGACGGAGATTTCCGGCTGAGTTTCCCCTATAAAATGGACACTAGCCAAACTTGCAAGCAGTTAAACCTAACCTATGGCCTTACAAGACTATACAAAGCATTATGGATATGTACATTATCTGCATATTACCATTTTGTATTAAAAAAAGAGTATTCACAAGCTATTTCTTACCTCATAGAGCCGTTTCACCTTATAATGCGTCCTTCTTTCCCCCGGCATCCTTGTTATCTTCACTCTGGAATAGGTAAGGGTATTTAGACTTCATCTCCTCTTCTGCTTCCCATGCCATTTCTTCTATATTCTTGTTCCTCCATAATACTTTCACGGAAGCTACATCCTTTTTTCTCAGCTTGCGGACTTGTCGATCTAATATAGCCACTGGCACTTCATCATATGATAGATCCTTTGTAACTTGTACATCTTTGATAGGGACGACCCGAGAAGGGTCTCCAATACATTTTCTCAACATAGATACATGGAATACCGGGTGGACAAATTCCAATTCACTTGTTATAGTTGATGTTACATGCTATTCTTTCCATTGCTGAGTGGTTCATATGCATTTAGACGTAGTTTCTATTCCATGCTATCTCTTTCATAGTTAAGCTTATGTTATTCACATGTAGTGAAAGTTGCTATTTCTTTGAAATACCTTCTTTGTGAGTTATTGAATTTGTGGTTGTGAAAGCTAATAATCCATTTAGATTGAAATTGTTATTTATCAAGATATATTTCCTTTTGGAGTTGTTTCTCATTCATTTTATTATTATTGAGATTCTTGTACGCATTGTGGTTGAGTCGTGGGCTATATGTTGTGGTAACATTTCATTGTTGTTTTGGAAATATGGTGACATATGGGCACATGTGATGCGAGTTGATTATTGAATTCAGATATTGATACGCAGGAGGTGGTATAAGGGTGGGTATTGAAATGCATGCAGTGAGATAAGGTGGATTTATACGTGTGTTGTAAGTAAAGGAATTACTTGAAGACACGCAGTGAGAAAAGGGGGCTAAAACGCGTGTAGCCATTTCAAAAAATATATTTTTAAAATAAATGCAAGGCTCATGCGGTGATATAAGGAAGATTGTGATTATGGTTTCTAAAATCTGAAGGAAAATGAGGTGTGGTGCCTCGGTTGTGATTCTTGTTGTACATTCTACATGAAAGAACTTGTTGATTTGAACGATTATTGTTTTCCCTTAATTTGTTTTTACTTGTATTTCTACGGTACTTGATCACTTGTTGTTCTTATCATATGTTCACTTTGTGTTGTCCTTTATTTGCTCTAATTTCTGTTGTTTGTCTTATATCATCGTACTGTTTTGTTGTCATCTATTTCTTTATCTTCCCTCATCAGATTATATTAACCACTGTTCAGTTTTTCTTTGTCCAGTAGGTGTCTTGACCAGGCCTAGTCACTACTCTATCGAGGTTAGGCTTGATACTTACTGGGTACCGTTTGTGGTATACTCATTCTATGCTTCTGCACATTTTTGTGCAGATCCATGTACTTCTGCTCTTGCCGGACGCTAGTGATTTACCAGTTATTCCGAAGATTTCAAGGTATACCTGCTTGATACTCACAGGCCTCGGAGTCACCTTCTTCTGTTGCTTTACTATTGTTTATCTTTATTCCAAACAGATTTGTATTTAGAGATTATTAGTACATTCTCTGTAGAGCTTATGACTCAATTCCACTGGATTTTGGGTTATTTGACAGTTCTACTATTAGGGTTTATTTATGATAGTTTAACAGCTTAATTTCATATTGAAGTTGTTATTCCTGCTAATTATCAATGTATGTTAGCCTTACCTAGTCTTAGAGACTATGACATCACGACATCCTAAGGTAAAAAATTGAGTCGTGACACCGAATTTTATGTGGGAATATTGAGTTATTAATTAATTATCATAAATGAGCATGCAGATTAATCCACTATTAAACTAAGAGAATAAGCGGTCGAAGCAAGTGAATAATTATTCTAGGTGGGTACGGAGAGATCAGATATAATCCAACTACTAGTAATTCACTAATTTGAAGTAGTGGGGGAATAATGTAAGAGAATAGTTTGAAAGAACATACTTCATTTAATTGGTACAAGTTGTAGTTACAAAGATGTCCAACTTAAACAAATCTAAATACTACAATATGTAGAAACAATTAGGCACAGTGGGGGGGGGGGGGGAGGTCCTAATTATTTTAGCCTAAAGGATCACCCAGTGAGACATAAATAATACTTCACAATCTTTAAGTGCAATGGTTGCTCATATTATCCAGCGAGCACAGACTTTCATCTCCAGCTATCCGATTACTATCTTTGAGTTGTTTATCTAAAGAACACTAATTCAATTCTAAGTGGTACCCTATGGGTACCTACCCATCCCATGCCTATTGTCCAGGAGGTGGTGGACAATTATAGGGGTAGTTCTAGACTGGTCCTAGGATGCTCAAAATGAAAAGACTAGGCGCCAAATAATTTAAACAATTAGGACTTCACAAAAGGCACGATTAGCACAAAGGGCTCACATTTACCTCCACAAGTAGGCTCACATGAATGTCAAGCAATTACTAATTAACGGGTTGGCAGACTCAAAGGTGGATCATGCTATAGGAATGCTTTCTAATTGTGAGATTAAGCTGGACAATTGTGAACTAGTTCGCACTATTGAATTAATTAATTTGGACCTAAAACATGAATTTTAGGTGGAAAATATAGTTTGCCGGTTAAGAACTAATTAATCCTATAGATTGACGTATACATGGATAATCTAACAAAAGTAGATCTTGTCGTTGAGTCTTATGGGCATGATCTCTAGGTGATTCCAGGTTTAGACTACTTTTACGTGATACAACTATTGAATGATACGAGTTATTGCTTACAGATCCTATAGTCATGGCTTCTAGGTGTAAGGCATTAGGAGCATAATTGGTGGTGCGAGCAGTTGAATTGATTAATAAAAATCCTATAGGCATGATGCTACGTGTGAAATCCTAATACATAATTTCTAAGTGTAGTTGCAGATAGTCAAATGAATTAAGACATAATAGGTAAGGCATGCTTTCTAAACGATATTGTAAGTCACATAGGTAGCGTTTGGTTACCAATGTTTAAGATACTAAACTCATGATTTCTAAGCGAGACATGCAAAATTGAAAGTCCTAAGGACATGGTATCTATTGGCAGGTAATACGCATAAGCAAGGCGTGATCGACAAGTAGCATGCAAGGCCTGTTTGATTCTATAGGCATGTTATCTAGTCGTTCATGCAAAAAGTAAAATACGCTAGGCCCCTTTTTAACTATTTTGCCCATTATCAATTCTACAAATTATTACAGACCAAAAATAAATAGTTACAGGTCCAATACAAGTACACAAATATCCTAATAGCATATTTGGGCCTTCAATAGCTCAAGCTTCATGCAAACAAACAGGCCCAAGCACCAGGACCATAAGATCAGGAGGGCAAAGCACGTTGGAACTCAGTACCCAAATCAGGCCTAAATTCTCAAACAAACCCATTCATCCAACTCGATACCAAAAATGCAAATGGGCGACTATGCAAACGAGTTATCCATGCAACTCAGTACTCAGGAAAAACATAAGTATTTTAGTCCTTGAGGTTACAGACTACCCAAGAAGCAGGATTCCCTAAGTGAAATTTAGGATACTTTAGGGCACATAAACAAAACAAGAACAATTGTCAGCTTTACAAATCACATGAAAGGCTAACATGCATATACTCTGAGTATAATGCTAAAGGGGTACACATAAAATAATGTGTTCTGGGAAGACATCACCTATTTGAATTCATTCAAATACCCCAAAGACATACGGTCAAGACTTAATCCCAAGGCTACAACCAAATAGAAACTTCTACAATGAAGGTTTAACATGAAAGTTTAAGGCAAAACATCATGTATGCATGGTCAAACCTTAATCCTAAAAACATAGCTAAATAGAAGTGCCTACAGGGAAGGTCTAGCATGAAAATTGAAGGCCAAAACATCTTGTATACATAGTTTCTAAGTAAGATAATTAGCAAATAAAACATGATACATTCACCCAATTCTTAAAGAGAATAGAGAGGTTATACAGATCCATTATTACATACACATAGATGCGTATAGTTACATGTGAGAAAGATTCACATTAGAGATGATTAAGCCTAAGTGAACTCTCAATATCAAACAAGTATTCTCAGGATACCACATTAACAATGAAGTCGCAGCAAAATTAGAACAGAAGGTAACATGATACATCACTACAATTCATAGGTTTCAAAGAATCAAGACCCTAAGTCATGTTTTTCTAGAGGTTCTCACATAGCAATGGTATATAGGCATTGATAAGTAAATGCTAATCTAAACATGCTTGCGTTAACGAATTAAGCTGCAAAATTAAGAACATTAACCAGTCAGTTAAGTTAAATGAGCAAAAGTATGAGAAAATTATAGTTTCAGTAATAGTTCAGTAGCAATAAGTAAAGGAGAGCAGTGAGAACCTCAAGGCCTCGGGTACTTTAGAGTTCACAGAAGCCTCAAAGGGCTCCGAGTAGTGCTTGTATCGGAGGAGGTCTTGAACAGTACAAAGTGGCCTTGGCTTTTAGCCGGCCAAGAACACAATCAAAAAATAATAGTATTCAAAGAACCAGAACAAAATAGAACTAATACGAGTGAGAGAGATGATGACTAAAGTCTGCCTCAAGGGGAATTGGGTAGGGGTTTATGTAGTGTTCCATTAGGCAAATAAACAAGGAAAGAAATCAATCATACACAAACAAGGGAAAAAAAAATCACATAGTAAAACAACAGGCAAAGGAAAGAAATAGACATTCAAACCGCAACTAGAGCTCAAAGATTGTAAATCGGCCTGTGAGTGCAAGAGTCATCTCTCTTCACATGTATATAGACAAAATATCATCTGAATACCAAAGATTTAAGTTGTTCAGGCCTGATTTTCAAAGATAGAACTTGCCAAAATTGGGCAAGTACCACGCAATACCATGAACGTGTGAGTAGTGACGAGATAACACAAATACGGCAAGTAAATCATGGCCTGGTCGGATTTGGAGAAGATTTGAGAGTGAGGCGGCTAGGGTATTATAGAGGAGGAAGGGAGTAGAGAGGATTAGAGCCAACTATGGGGTGAGAATGAAGATTAGCGTTTGGGTGACGGGATATAAGGAAGATGAGGGAGAGGGATCAACAACTGAGATTTTAAGGGCGAAGCGGGCATACAACGGGTCATAGATGGGTTAAAGGGTATTGGGTAGCAAGTGTTGGGTTCAGGTTGTTGGGTCAAGTGCCTTTTGGGCCTGTTTAGTCTGAAAATTGGCTTAATTAATACACGAAAATTAATTAAAATAAATTCAAAAAAATGGCTATAAAATGATTAAAATGCTATTTTCGAAATTAATACTTTTAAAATAGTAGATTATAATTGTAAAAATATAAAAATACCATTTTGATCTAAATAGCATGATAAATATAATTATTGTAAAATATATTCTATTACTGCAAATAATATGTAAATGATATAAAATGCAAATGCAATTGTATAAAGTGATGTAAAATATTATAAAATATGTATGTCATATTATAAAAAAATAAATTTCTCATAAATACTTTAAAAAAATAATAAATACATTATTTATCACTTATAAATGCTAGAATCAATTTTAAAAAAATACTTATAATATAGGTAAAAAATTACTTTCTTTGTAAATTTTCATGATAATATTTTAAAATTGCCATGAAGGTGATAAATTAATGCTTAAATAATACATAATATATATATAAAATATATTATAAATTATACCAACCCACAAAGGCTAAACGGAGAATCATGAGGGCAAAATTGAGTATCAATATACTCCTGCCACCACCTCTTGGCAGAACCAGCCATCTTAAACACTGTGAAATCAACCCCATTGGTCTCCACTATACCTATATTATGCGATATCTTATGGAAACGGTCTAAGAAATCCTGGGGGTCCTTAGAAGGTGAACCACTAAACTGTGGAGGAAATAACTTAGTAAACTTGTCCAACCTATACAGCCCCTCGGCTAACATTGCGGGCCTCTCCCTGGGCTGTGTGGCAACAACGGGGTGAGCTGCCCCAACTGGTAGAACTGCTGGGTATGATACCTGTGAGCCATTTGCTCTAGAGTGTTGGTGTCGGGACTCTGGGCTCCTGCCCCAGCCTAAGATACGGTTGGTGCCATAGGGAACACACTGGCCTGGGCCACACTCTACATAAGGCCCATCCTGTGGACTATGGCATCCTGAAGCACGTGGGTAGCAGTGAACCCCTCTGGGACCTGAGCTGGTCCAGCTGGTACGGTCAGAATAGGGATCTCCCACTCTTGCTTGATCTGAGGCTCAAAAACAGGTATTGTTGCGCGTTCTCTAGGCTGAGCTCTGCCTCTAGCTCTACCTCAGCCCCGACCTCTCGTAATGGATGCAACTTGGGGCTCTAGCTCTTGAACATCTATGGATGTCGTACGTGTCTTCATCATCTGCAAGAGATTAAGAGAAGATGGTTCAAACTTCAATGATAGAATAAAGTCCCACGATAGAGAAAGAAAGAAAGTGAAATTTCCTAAAGCCTTCTAGCCTCTAGAAGATAAATATAGACTTCTTCGTACCGATCCTCAAGACTCTACCAAGCTTGCTCATGACTGTACCGATAATTTCACTTCTGTTCTATTGCAGCGCGCAACCCGTTCTCAATATCACTTCATTATCATCAACAACTCAATACAACAAATTCTGAAATCTCAACATAAAAAGGAAGCCAAAGCGTATAAATCACCAAGGAACTATGAGTACAAACAGAGAACAACTAACAACTCAAATTCATAATGTATCTTCACATCATAAGCCAACATGAATCTCGACAAGTCATTAATGCAAGAATAGCCAAGGGCTCACACATTCGGATATAACTCAATAAAGTGAAACAAGGTAAAGGCAATAAAAGTAAAGGCATGAAATATAGAAGATGTTCAACTAATACAGGTGAGAGCATATAGCAGGTAAGCAGATATTGATCAAATGATGAATAAACAGAAACATGTAACAAATAAATGACAGATAACAAGTAATGCATAAATAACAAGTAATGACACATAGCAATCAAAGCATCTAATGAGATATAACATGGAATAAATGATGACATAAAGAAAGAGAAATAGCCCACCCCGCATGCTTTAACCCATGACAACGCATATACACTCGTCACCGTGCATATACATCATTCATACACATAATTCAAGTAGCAAATAGATCAAACAACTCCTAATTCCCTCAAGTCAAAGTTAAATGTGGCACTTACCTCTTTCCAGAATCAAATCAACAATCAGTCACGGCATTTTAAAACAAGCCTCCAAACCAACCGAATCTAGCCTATTATCATTCAAACAATCCAAATTAAACTTTAGAAACTACCCACAAATGAAAAAATGTTCAATCCTTAATCAAATTGAAAAGGTCAACAAAAGTCAAGTCCATGCCCACGTGGTCGAAATCTGAGATTCTGACTAAATCCCTTTTACCCACTCACCCCCGAGCCCGGTTATGTAATTTATTTAAAATCCGACCTTAATTCGAGGTATAAATTTAGGAATTTTATAAAATTCCTAAATTCTACCCAAAACCCTAATTTCTTCAGTGAAATTCATAGATTTGATGTTAAAATTCATCAAATAGCAATTGAAATTGATTGAAAACTAGTTAAAGTTGCTTACCAATGAATTTGCGGTGAAAATCCTCTTCAAAAATCGTCTCTAGGGAGTTTAGGGTTGAAAAATAGTGTAAGATGAGCTAAGTCCCGATTTTTTCAATTTTTGCGAAGACCCCCCAGTTCGCAAATGCGTACAGGGCTTCGCAAAAGCGAAGCAACACTCAGTCCTTCCAGTATCACAAATGTGACACATATATCGCAAATGCCGCAGACACATAGACTGCAAATGTGATTTTTTCTACGCAAAAGCAAAATCCTAGCCCCCAGCTCCCCTTCGTATTTGCGATCCTGACATCGTAATTGCGAGGCTCGTAATTTGCGAGACCTGCAAGTTCACACTAGCAACAGCTGAGCATCAGCAGTTCCAAAACACCCCAAAACTCACCTGAAACTCACCCGAGCCCCTCGGGTTCTAATCCGACCATTCACACAAGTGTAATAACATCATATAAATTCGCTCACTCACTCAAATCATCACAACAATATACAATATCATGAATTGATCATCACAGTTCAAGGATTTTAAGTTTAAAACCAATTATCTAATATTTCACATAATGCGCCAAAATGCCCTTGGGTCACTAGGGACCCCAACCAAACATACATACAAGTCCAAAAATATCATACAAACCTATCGGTATCGTCAAAATACTGATCTGAGGTCATTTACCAAAAATGTGAACCGTGGTCAACTCAAATCTCGTTTTTAAGTCAAAAGCACATTTTCTTTAGCTTTTCACACACAAACTATTCGCAAATCGACACGGACTATGCACGCAAATCATAAATCATCCAATTAAGCTATGGGGGGGAGGGACTCGGAACATATATAAAGTAGCTAGAACTAAAAATGACCTATCGGGTCATCATAATCATGTTCAGGTAGTCACAAAGTGATTAAACATGTTTCATATAAAGCACGTCCTCAAATTAAGGCATATTAATAACGTAACGTCTGATACGGTCATAAGCCACACGTAGCACCCGTGTACATGCTCGTCACCCCATGTACACGTTACTTCTTACATAACACGAATAAATAATTAAGGCCAAATCATAAGGGGCATTTCCCCCACACAAGGATAGGTAAGATACTTACCTGAAATAAGCCAAATCAATATTGCAGAAATGCCTTCCCACGCGAATCTACCTTCGAACGACTCGAATCTAGCCAAAAAGAACTCATTAACATCAAACAAGGCTATAGGAATCGATTCCAAGTAATAAAGCTCCAATCTTTATCAATTAGCGAAAAGTCAACCCGGTCCCGCTTCTCGAAATCTGACAAAAGTCACAAATCCCGACTACCCATTTGAATACGTGTTCAAATATTCAAGTTTCATCCAAAACCAACTCCAAATCGGGGTTAAAATCTCTATTTTTCACTTTAGAAAAGTTTTGCCAAAACCCCCAATTTTTCTCTCTTAGATTCATCAATAAAATGCCAAAACCAAGGATAGAATCATGAATAATAATCAAATCCTAGTCAAGAACACTTAGCCAATCCAAGTGGGCGAAAAATTGCCTCAATCCGAGTTCTCAATCTCTAAAGATGATAAAATGAGCTCTAAGTCCCAAAAATAACAACTTATTATTCTGTCTAGTTATACATGTTGGTTCCAAATGCACACGCAAGTATACGTGGTCGACAATTAATAAAGTAGTGAGAAAGTATCGTCTGATGGGATTTATGATTAACTGTCGTCCAATTTAAACTACTTATAGTTTGTTGCTCAAACGGTTATGACGAAGATGATTGTGGTTTTTACTGCTAAAGTTTACTATGCTATTACTAAACACTCAAGAATGCAAGGATGCACAGCAAATAAGCAAACACTTAGAAAGAGTACAATGAGATGGGCATATTCCGGGGTTATGATATTAATGTCTCTCCTATTGCGTTCTTATGGTTTATTTATTTACCTGATTTATCTAATTTTTTGGTTAAAATGGTTTATTTTGCTCGCGAATTTCTTTCGACGCTTTGCTCGCCTATCCAAACCAACCTAAGACTATATGTCTATAGAAATAGAATTAACAAGAATGCATGTATATTTCCTACGAAAATAACCAAGTAAGGCAACTAGAATATGTCTATCCTAATTGCGAATCTATTTTCCGATGTCCGGATTCAAGAACTTACTCTATTCAATCTTATATCCAATCTATGGTTCCCACGTTCGAGTACAACTATAAATTCATAGATAGTATTCTATTGCTAGCTACACAATAGAATAACTAAGTGCAAGATTGAATAAGCAAACTAATATGATAACTCAAGGAAAATAATCAACCGTCAAACAACAACAATCAAATACAACCCATTACCCTAGAATAATGAGGTTCTTAGCCACTCATGTTCATAACAACAATCAAATTAATGTTCTTAAAGAGAGAAACTATGAATACTAGATGAAAGATGCAAGAATCAATGAATTCCATGCTCCGTTTGTATTTCTAAGCCTTTGCCGCCTTCAAAATTGACCAACGCCTCACTAATCACATTTAGGGAGTATTTATAGGCTAGGGTCAGAGTCCCCAAGTCCAAAACTGAGTGGGAAGCGTTTAATGAATGGAATGGAAAAGGAACCAAGCCTCAGAGCTCGCGAGGCCTGGCTTGTATTGCGCCCCAGAGCTCGCGCGCCCACTCTAACGCGAGATGGACCTCCCTTGGAGCCAGGCATCGCCTGGCCTAGTGCCTGGTTCTAGGTCTTGTCCGATTTTTGCTTTTTGTGCTCTTTTGTGTCTTCAACATCTTTTTGTGCAACGTTTATTCCTTTATTCATTCTAATGATCCTACACATAAAAATAACTCAATTAAGCTCAAATATCTCACAATTAATCATTAAAACATCCAAAATATAAGGTAAGTAATATACTAAAAGTATACATTTATAGCCAAACATCAATACCCTTCGCGAACGTTGTTTTAGCCTTGCAGTCACAAAGCACAAAATCCTACTGCAATAAATTAAACCTTCACGAACGCGGCGCCCAGCCCGCGAACACAATGAAAAAACGCCAACTGACCTATGCGAACGTGGTGCCCATAAAGTTCATTGCTCGCAAAGCTTCGCGAATGCGACCCTACGACCGTGAACATGAAGAGAAACATTACACGCCCCAAAAAAATTGTCTTCGTGATCGCGAGACTTGCTCCACGATCGCGAAGCACACCAGACACCAACAAATCTTCAATAGTCCAACCAAGCTCAAATGATCCGAAATTCATCTGAAATACTCCCGAGCCCCTCAAGACTCCGTCCAAATATACAAACCAGTAACAAAACACAACACCAATCTACTCGAGGTCTCAAATCACACAAAGTGACACCAAACTTCAAATTGTACCCAATTCAAGCCTAATGAACTAATCAACTTTCCAACTTCAAAAAGTCATGTCGAACCACGTCTAACCAACTATGAATGACCCAAACTTTTGTACTCAAGTCCCAAATGATATAAAGAACTTATCCAATTCCCGGAACAGCAATCTAAACCCAATAACATCAAAGTCAACACCCAGTCAAACCTATGAACCTTCCAAACTTTCAAATTTTTAACTTTCGCCAAAAGAACCAAATCAACCTAGGAACCTCCAAATCTAAATCCGGACATACTCCTAAGTCCAAAATCACCATATGAACCTCTTAGAACCATCAAAATGCCATTCTAGTATCGTTTACATAAAAGGCATACCTTGCTCAACTCTTATAACTTCAGCTTCCAGCCTTGGAACTAAGGGTTCCAAATTCACTCCAAAACCTTCCTGAAACCAAACCAATAATCCCCGCAAGACACATAATAATAAATACACATACGGGGAGAATCAAATAGGAAAACAGGCTCAAATACAAAATGACCGGCCAAGTCGTTGCATTCACCCCCTCTTAAACAAAAGATCGTCCTCGAACTAGTTTTGAATCATACTTGGGATAACAAAAAGGTGAGAATATATGCCCTGCATATAATGCTCAGTCTCCCAAGTCGCCTCCTCGGCTGGTTGACCTCTCCACTGAACCTTTACTGATGCAATATCCTTCTACCTCAACTGCCAAACCTGCCCATCCAAAATGGCCACAAGCTCCTCAACATAAGTTAAATCTTTGTCAAACTACACAAAGCTGAAATCCAACACAAAAGATGGATCCTCATAGTACTTCTTACATAAAAACTTGAAACACTGGATGAACTTCTAATAAGTTGAATGGAAAAGAAAGTTTATAAGCCATCTCACCAACTCTCTCCAAGACCTTGAATGGACCAATTTACTGAGGGCATAACTTGCCCTCCTTCCTAAATCTCATCACACCCTTCATGGTTAAAACTCTAAGTAGAAACTTCTCACCCACTATCAATTTGTCACGACCCAAAACTAGTCTGTCGTGATGGCGCCTAACGTGGTACTAGGAAAGTCGACATTTGAAAATACTTCCAACACTTTTAAATGAAACATAAGAATAACATAGGTTTAAATCATCAAACTCTCAAAACCTGGATAAAAGGCCAAAACCCAATACAGTAATTCCCAACATCAAGGTGTCACAACGTACATGAGCGTCTAGGCAACACAAGTTTGGAAATACTGTCTATAAGAGACTAAAACTAAGTACATAAAGCGTAAAGATAGGGAGGGAGAGACAAGGTATGCGAACACCGGGCAACTATCATGGAATCTCCAACGATCAATCTACGTAGAGAAATCAACACCCACCATGACCGGAAGCACCTGGATCTGCACACGAAGTGCAGGGTGTAGCGTGAGTACAACCAACTTAGTAAGTAACAAGACTAAATAATGGACTGAAAGTAGTGACGAGCTTCACGGATATAATTCAATTATAGAAATTACAACATGGGAAAATAGGCAAGCTTTCAATTTCGACAATTAAGGTCAAGAAAGTTAATTCATGTCAAGTTCAATAGCAACAGGATATAATATCTTTCAGAAATTTCATGACAGTGATATATGCCAGCTGAAGTACAACAGTAATGGAATCAAATGCAAAATCTCAGAGCAACAGTCACTCAGTCCTCCCATACACTCCAACCTCATAATCACGCATTCCTCTCAGTCGCTCGGCACTCTCACTCAGTACTCGACACTCGCACTCAGTAGGTACCTGCGCTCACTGGGGGTGTGTACAGACTTCGGAATCCTTCATCCCAAGTGCTATAATAAGCCAATCATGGCATAAATTAATGAAACATGATGCGGTGTGCAGCCCGATCCCATAAGTATCCTCACAATCATCAACCTCTCCAGTGTCTCGGGCTCTCAATAATCATGAAAATCAGCCCAAACAAAAATGATATAATGTATCAACGAAGAATAATAGAGACAGAGATATGATATGCAAGTAAATTTGTGACTGAGTACAAAACAGCAATTTAGCAAATAATTCAACATGTAACACAACCTCCGAGGGCCACCACAGTATCAACGCATGGCCTAAACATGATTTGCATCTCAATTTCTATATCACATGAAGAATATACGAATAACAACAGATTACTCAACTATACAGTTCCTTGGAATGGACCAAGTCACAATTCCTATGGTGCACTCCCACACGCCCGTCACCTAGCATGTGTGTCACCTCCAAGACCAAACACATGACACATATTACGGGGTTTTATACCCTCATAACTAAATTTAGAACTGTTACTTACCTCAAGCTATGCAAATCCCTACTCCAACACACCCTTGCCTCGCGAACAAGCCTCCAAATACCTCGAATCTAGCCACAAATAGTTCGATACAATCAACACGAGCTAAAGAAATTAATTCCATAAGAAAATACTAAGTTATTAATCAAAAGTCAAAAATCGGCTCAAAAGCTGGCCCCGGGCCCACATCTAGATATACGATAAAAGTCACAAAACCCGAAAGCCCATTCAACCACGTGTCCAACCATACCAAATTTGCCTAAATTCGATACAAATCGCCACCCAAATTCCCAAATTCAACTCTCCAAACACCTAGACTCAAACTCCCAAATTCCACCTTAAATATACACAAACTAGGTGGGAAATTCAATGGGGAAATAAGATTATTGAACAAAAATGAGTACAAGTGACTTACCTCAAGAAAACCCTCGAAACGCCTCTCAAACATCGCCTTGGACCGAGTTGAAATGTCCAAAATGAAGAAAAATCTCGAATCCTTGAATTTAAGTGTTCTGTCCAGGGGTCTCGCACCTGCGCTCCTCTTGACCGCATCTGTTGTCCCGCTTATGCAAATAATCCTCTACTTCTGTGAAAATCACTAAAGTCCCCAGGGCCCGCACCTGCGCTCCAGGTTCCGCACCTGCGGAAGCGCTTCTGCGGCCTACGATCCGCTTCTGCAAAAATAGCCTACGCCACTCCACTCCACATATACAGAGCCTTGCTCGCACCTGCGGGCTCGCAGATACGGATTATCCTTCGCACATGCGTCCTTCCCCAAGCCAGCCCTAACTCTGCACATGTGTAACCCCATCCGCACCTGCGGCCAACTCCTCGCAGGTGCGATCACACCGGAAGAGTCCCAGCTTTAACAATGCACTAAGTCCCATTTTCGATCCGTTAACCATTTGAAATCAACCCGAGGCCCCTGGACCTCAACCAAACATACCAAAAAGTCCTAAAACACGATATGAACATAGTCGAACCTTCAAATCACCTCAAATAACATCAAAAACACTTATTGCACCCCACTTCAAGCCTATTGAAACTAAGGAAATTCCAACTTCTACAAATGACGCCGAAACCTATCAAATCACGTTCGATTGACCTCAAATTTTGTACACAATTCACAAATGACACAACGGACCTTCTTCAACTCCTGGAACCCCAATCCGAGCACGGTAACCACAAAGTCCACTCTCGGTCAAACTTCTAAATTTCCAACTTTCGCCATTTCAAGCATAATTCAACTACAGACCTCCAAATCACAATCCAGACATGCTTCTAAGTCCAAAATCACCCAACTGAGCTAAGAAATCCATCAAAACTCCATTCCGGAGTCGTTTACACATAAATCAATATCCGATTAACACTTTCAACTTAAGCTTCCAACCTTGAGACTAAGTGCCTCAACTCATTCCGAAATATTTCCAGACCCGAACCAACTACCCCTGGAAAGTCACATAGCAGTTATAAAATACAAAATGAGCAGTAAATGGGGGAACGGGGCTATAACTCTCAAAATGACCGGCCAGGTCGTTACATCCTCCCACTCTTAAACAAACGTTTGTCCTCGAACGGTTCTAGAAATATACCTGAAGTCTCAAATAGGCATGGATATTTGCTCTGCATCTCCCGCTTGGTCTCCCAAGTAGCCTCCTCAACTAGCTGACCTCTCCACTGCACCTTCACTGAAGCTGTCCTTTGACCTCAACTTTCGAACCTGCCAATCAAAAATAGCCACTGGCTCCACATCATAAGTCATATCACTATCCAACTGAACCGTGCTGAAATCCAAAACATGAGACGGATCACCGACATACTTTCGGAGAAAAGAAACATGAAGTACTGGATGCACACTCGACAAACTAGGTGGTAAGACAAGCTTGTAAGCCACCTCTCCAATCCTCTGAAGTACCTCAAACGGCCCAATATACCGAGGTCGCAACTTGTCGTTCTTCTCAAACGTCATAACACCCTTCATGGGTGATACCTTGAGCAGTACCTTCTACCCAACCATGAAAGCAACATCCCGAACATTCCTATCGGCGTAACTCTTTTATGTGGACTGCGTCATGCGAAGCTGATCCTGAATCAATTTAACCTTGTCCAAAGCATCCTGAACCAAAGTAGTACCCAATAGCCTAGCCTTCCCCGGCTCGAACTAACTCACTGGAGATCGACATTGTCTCCCATATAGAGCCTCATATGGAGCCATCTAAATGCTCGACTGGTAGTTGTTGTTGTAAGAAAACTTTGCGAGCAGCAGAAACTGTTCCCAAGAACCCAAAAAATCAATGACACAAGCGCGTAGCATGTCCTCTAATATCTGAATAGTGTGCTCGGACTGTCCGTCCGTCTGAGGGTAAAATGTTGAACTCAACTCAACCTAGGTGCCCAACTCTCGCTGCACGGCTCTCCAAAACAGCGATGTAAATTACGTGTCCCGGTCTGAAATTATGGACACTGGCACACCATGAAGGGGAAAAATCTTGCAGATGTATATCTCAGCCAACCACTCCGAAGAATAAGTAGTCCCAACTGGAATGAAGTGCGCGGACTTGGTCAGCCAATCCACAATCACCCAAATAGCATCGAACTTCCTCGAAGCCCGTGGGAGCCCAACTACAAAATCCAAGGTGATCCGCTTCCATTTCCACTCTGGAATCTCTAGCCTCCGAAGCAATCCACCCGGTCTCTGATGCTCATACTTCACTTGCTGACAGTTAAGGCATCAAGCTACAAATCCCACTATCTCCTTCTTCATTCTCCTCCACCAATAATGTTGTCTCAAGTCCTGATACATCTTCGCGACACCTGGATGAATGGAATACCGCGAACTGTGGGCCTCTTCAAGAATCAACTCACGTAGCCCATCTACATTGGGCACACAAATCCGACCCTGCATCCTCAACTCCCCATCATCCCCAATAGTAATATCTGTTGTATCACTGTGCTGAACTATGTCCTTAAGGACAAGCAAATGAGGATCATCATACTGAAGCTCTCTGATGTGATCATATAAGGAAGACCGATAAACTACACAAGCTAGAACTCGACTGGGCTCCGAAACATCTAATTTCATGAACTGGTTGGCCAAGGCCTGAACATCAACTGCAAGAGGTCTCTCACCGATAGAAATGAATGCAAGGCTACCCATACTCACCGCCTTTCTACTCAAGGCATCGGCCACCACGTTGGCCTTCCCGGGATGATACAAAATAGTAATATCATAGTCCTTTAGTAGCTCCAACCATCTCCGCTGCCTCAAATTTAGATCCTTTTGTTTGAACAAGTGTTGGAGTCTCCGATGATCTATAAATACCTCACAAGACACACCATAGAGATAGTTCCTCCAAATCTTCATTGTATGAACGATGGCAGCCAACTCCAAATCATGAACAGGGTAGTTCTTCTCATGGGGATTCATTTGGTACAAAGCATAAGCAATTACTCTACCCTCCTACATCAAGACACACCCAATTCCAATCCGAGAAGCATCACAATACATTGTATAAGAGCCTGAAGTTGAAGGCAAAACTAGAATTAGAGTTATGGTCAAGGCAGACTTGAGCTTCTGAAAGCTCTCCTCATACTCATCCAACCACCTAAACATAGCACCCTTTTGGGTCAATTTGGTCAAGGGCGAGGCAATAGAAGAGAAACCTTCCACGAAGCGATGATAATAACTGGCCAAGTCGAGAAAGCTCTGAATCTCTGTAGCTGAGGACGGTCTGGGCCAATTTTGAACCGCCTCAATCCTCTTCGGATCCACCTGAATCCCCTCAATGGACACTGCATGCCCCAAGAACGCCACCAAACTAAGCCAAAACTCAAACTTGGAGAACTTGGCATAATGTTTCTCCTCCCTCAAGTGTTGCAACACAACTCTCAAATGCTGGGCATGCTCCTCTTGGCTACGAGAGTACATCAGGATATCATCAATGAACACTATGACAAATGAATTGAGATAAGGCTGAAATACACTGTTCATCGGATGCATGAATGCTGTTGGGGCGTTGGTCAGCCCAAAAGACATCACAAGGAACTCATAATGACCATAACGGGTCCTGAATGCTGTCTTTAGAATATCCGAGTCCCGAATTTTAAACTGGTGATACCCAGACCTCAAGTCAATCTTAGAGAACACCCTCCCTCCATGAAGCTGGTCAAATAGATCATCAATGTGCGGCAAAGGATACTTGTTCTTGATCGTAACTTTGTTCAATTGCCTATAATCGATGCACATCCGTATAGTACTATCCTTCTTCTTCACAAACAGGACCGGTGCACCCCAAGGCGACATACTTGGTCTAATAAACCCCTTATCAAGAAGTTCCTGAAGCTGCTCCTTTAATTCCTTCAACTCAGCTGGTGCCATACGATACGGTGGAATAGAAATGGGCCGAGTGTCCGGCACCAAGTCAATATCCCTGTCGGGCGGCATGCCCGGCAGGTCTGCAAGAAACACCTCCAGAAAATATCGCACCAACTGAACAGAATCAATAGTAGGAGTATCAACACCAATATCCCTCACAAAGGCCAATTAAAATAAGTAACCCTACCTAACCTTCCGCTGGGCCTTCAAATATGAAATCACTCTGCTAGGGACATAGTCTAGATAACCTCTCTACTCAATCCTTGGAAACCCCGGCATCGCCAACGTCACGGTCTTAGTATGACAATCCAGAATAGCATGACAAGGAAACAACTAATCCATACCCAAAATCACGTCAAAATCAACCATACTAAGCAATAAGAAATCAACTCTAGTCTCCAATCCCCCAATAGTCACTACACATGACCGATATACACGGTCCACAAATATAGTATCACCCACTGGCGTAGATACATGAACAGATGAAACTAAGGATTCACGGGGCATATCCATTCGATGAGCAAAATACGATGATACATACAAATAATTGGAACCAGGGTCAAATAATACAGAGGCATCTATGTGGCATACTGAGACAATACATGTAAACACTGTATCTGAAGCAACAACGTCTGGTCTGGTAGGAATAGCATATAATTGGGCCTGACCGCCACCTGATCAGCCTCCCCCTCTAGGGTGACCTCTAGATACCTGGGGCCCACCCCAAGCTGGCTGGACGGGTAGTGAAGTAACTGGTGTAAAAGTCGAAGCCTGAATCATCTTCTGCACTGGACCTCCCGGGCAATGAGGACACTGTCTCCACATATGCCCAAACTCCCCGCACTCGAAGCAACTCCCCGGAAGTGGTGGTGGTGGGGACTGAATCGGGCCCCGAGCACCCCGGGTAACAGCTAGAATGGCCTGACATAGATGAACCTAGAACTGATGGAGCACAGGACGAACTCTGAGCTGGAAGGCCACTAAGAGATGACTAACTCTGATGAGCACTATATGAACCATGGCTGGATGATGCACCATGGTGAGCTGGACGAGCCATTTGAGCGGGCATATAAGGATGACCCCTACTGTGGTAGGACTGTCCCCCAAAAGGAACACCACCAAAACCACCAAAACCACCCGAACCTCGAGGACTCTTGGCTTCCCTCTCCTCACGATCTTGACTACGGACCATCTCTATCTGCCAAGCAATATCAACCACATAGTCGAAAGTAGCACTAGATACCCTCTCCCGAGTCATTATCAACCGCAGCTGATATGCGAGGCCATCAATGAACCTCTTAATCCTCTACCTGTCTGTGGGAACCAACCAAACTGCTTGATGGTCCAACTCCTAAAACCTCATCTTGTACTAGGTCACAGACATACCATCCTGACGAAGCTGCTCAAACTGTCTACACAGCTCCTCCTTCCAAGACTGCGGCACGAACTTCTCCAAGAAGAGAACGGAGAACGCATTCCATATAAGTGGTGTTGCACCGACTAGCCTGCACCTCTCAGAGGCCTCCCACCATCTGAAGGCAGCCCCGGTAAACTAAAAAGTAGTGAATGAGACCCCACTGGTCTCTAGAATACCTGTCGTGCGAAGAATTCGCTGGCACCTGTGCAAATCTTCTGGGGCATCCTTAGATTCAGCCCCACTGAATGATGGAGGCTGGAGCCTCCCAAGCCTCTCAAGTTTCTTCTACTCATCATCAGTCATAACGGGACCCACCAAGGCCTGAGAAACTGCAACCGACTGGGCTGGTAGTACCCCCAGTGTATGAAGTCCCTGCATCACCTACTCTGGAGTACGAGCGGCGAGGGTATGAGTACCTCTCCCGGCTTGAGAAGTAGCTGGTGCGGCCTGAGTCAAAACTACCTGAACAAGGCCAGTGAAAACAACCAATATCTGGGCCAAAGTCTCCTGAAGGCCTGGAAGCACAATAGACACAGTAGGTGCCTGAGTTGGCCCCGCTAGCTTGATCATATTTGGAACCTTCTCTAGAGATGGAGCAACTAGTAGATCTGCAGGTGTTGATCTAGCTGTTGTACGAATTACACCTCTACCCCTAGCGTGACCCCTACCGCGACCTCGGCCTCTCGGAGCCCAAGTTGGTGGTACTGGTGGTTGGCCGTCTTGTCCGGTAGCATGTGTCCTCACCATCTATAAGAGAATAGAACAACAAAGATTTAGTGACCGGAATCAACAAATTCGCAAGACAAGAATACAAGAATGTGAAGTTTCCTAACGGTTTGGCAGCCTCTCGAAAATAAGTACAGACGTGTCTATACCGATCTGCAATTCTCTACTAAACCTGCTCATGACTCTTGAGACCTATGTAACCTAAGATTTGATACCAACTTGTAATGACCCAAAACTAGCATGTCGTGATGGCACCTAACATGGTACTAGGCAAGCCGACATTTCAAAATACTTCCAACACTTTTAAATGAAAAATAAGAATAACACAGGTTTATATCATCAAACTCTCAAAAATTGGATAGAAGGCCAAAACCCAATACAGTAATTCCCAACATCGGGGTGTCACGGAGTACATGAGCATCTATACAACACAAGTCTAGAAATATTGTCTATAAAAGACAAAAACTAAGTACATAAAGCGGAAGGATAAGAAAGGAGAGATAAGGTCTGTGAAAGCCGGGCAGCTACCTTGGAATCTCCAATGATCAACCTACGTAGAGAAATCAATACCCACCGTGACCAGAAGTACCTGGATTTGCACATGAAGTGTAGGGTGTAGCGTGAGTACAACTAACTCAGTAAGTAACAACACTGCATAATGGACTAAAAGTAGTGACGAGCTTCACGAATATAATTCAATTATAGAAATTACAACATGGGAAAATAGGCAAGCTTTCAATTTTGACAATTAAGGCCAAGACAATTAATTCATGTCAAGTTCAATTGTAACAGGATATAATATCTTTCAGAAGTTTCATGATAGTGATATATGCCAGCTGAAGTACAATAGTAATGGAATCATATGCATAATCTCACAACAACACTCACTCAGTCCTCCCATACACTTAAACCTCACAGTCACTCATTTCTCTCAGTTACTCGACACTCGCACTCAGTAGGTACCTGCGCTCACTGGGGGTGTGTACAGACTCCGGAGGGGCTCCTTTAGCCTAAGCGCTATAACAATCCAATCATAGCATAAATCAATGAAACATACTGTGGTGTGCTACCCGATCCCATGAGTATCCTTACAATCAGGCCTCGGCCTTACTCAATCATCAACCTTTCCAGTCTCTCAGGCTCTAAGTAATTATGAAAATTAGCCCAAAAAGAATGATATAATGTATCAACAAATAACAATAGAGACTGAGATATGATATACAAGTAAAACTGTGACTGAGTACAAAACGGCAATTTAGCAGATAATTCAACATGTTACACGACCTCCGAGGGTCCCCCAGTACCAACACATGGCCTAAACATTATTTGCATCTCAATTTATATATCACATGAAGAATATATGAATTACAACAGATTATTCAATTATACAGTTCTATGGAATGGACCAAGTCACAATTCCTACGGTGCACGCTCACACGCCCGTCACCAAGCATGTGCATCACCTCCAAGACCAAACACATGACACATAATACGGGGTTTCATACCCTCAGAACCAAATTTAGAACTGCTACTGATAAGTAGGGATTTTAGCCTATTATTTGCTCTCTTTTACTTAGATTTTGGGCCAAAATTGTGTGAAGGTATTCCCGGAAACTAACTTAATGTGCTTGCTTGCAGGGTTTTGTTCAAAATGAGCCAAAGAAGCCATAACCAACTCATAAAGAAGTCAAACTTGAAAAAAAACAAAGTCTGGACCAATATTGTGGAACGCGGACCGCGATAGAAAAGGGCGGCCGCGAAATTATCATCGCTGAGGCGGCCATTATTCGGAGGACCGCGAAATAGAGATTCAAAGAGGTTGTTTTGAGCACTAAAATTGAGTGCGGAGAGCGGCAGAAAGACGCGACCGTAAAGTGACTGGCACGGCCACGGTTGGAATTTAGCGGACAACGTTTGTCGAGGTTCAGAGACTTTGCAAGATGGGCATATATAAAGAAGGCGGTCTGCGTCCAAATTACGCGGACGCAGTAAACATTATACGGTCCGCAAAACGAAGATCTACCCAAGACCAGATATGAAGAAACGCGGACCGCGCTCACTATTACGCGACCGCGAAAGCCCAAGCGCGGACGCGGTCATAATTACGCGTCCGCGAAACCTCTGCAAGGGTATTTTTGTCCAAAATTTTCAGCCTAGTATAAATAGTTCCTTTTTATCAATTTTAGGTTAAGTTTTGTTTAGCAGAGCACGTGAACGGCTGGTTTTTCCCTTTTTGGGCAATTTTAGAGTAGATTTACCTTCAAACTTTAAAATTGCATCTTGTACTTTAATATTATGGCTTATATTTCATCTTTATATTTGATTTCTGATATTATTATGAGTAGCTAGATCCCAAAGCTAGGGTTGTGACCCAACCCTAGTGTGGGTATTTAATGGGTCTTGAATTTTAGGGCTTAATTGGGTTAGTGTATTTAGCCTAGTTCATGCTAAAATTGTAGAATTGGTGGTTACAAACACTGACTCATGCATTTATGACTTAGGCTCTTCTTGAGAAAGAGGGACTAAGTCTAGGAAAATTAGGCTAACAAGGAATTGGGGTGAACTCAATGATTGATAGCCCCAAATAAAGGCTTAAACCTAGAGATAGTAATACCCAATTTGAGCTAATTTTACTTGTATTGTATGAACACCCATTTGGGCTTGAGAAAGCCAAATCGGGCAAAGTCACTCAAACTACCGAGAGGTATAGGGTGAGCACTTATGTGTGATGGTTATATCACGACCCCAATCATAACAAGCTTGTCCTAGATTCTTGATACCCATTAGATACTCACCTAGGTGGAAGTCACTTCCCTAGTGCCTTTTAACACTTGAAAACGTTCACCAAAAATATTGTACTTAGCTTACACTTAGCATAAAATAGTATAAAATTAGAATAGAATCAATTGCAACAATGTTTGGAAGTGAAATTAGGAACAATACGCACATCTAGATTAGTTAGATACCCAACTCCAAGCCAAATAAACTCCCTATGGAAATCGATCCCGACCTCGTTGGGTAAAACTGCATCGACCATCCTTGCTACTCTATAGTGGTGTAGGTTTGGCCTCAATCACTTTTTGGCATCGTTGCCCTGGAGTTAGATGGTGTTGGCTATCTATGTAACTATTTGTGTGTCTTATTTTTCTTTCCTTCTGTTTTTCTAACTTTTGTGTATCAATCGCTTTAGGTACCAAATGGCTCATAGTGATGCTCTCGGACATGTACTTCCGGGGGAGGAGGTAGATGACAATGATGGGGATGAGGTTAATCTAGAACCTCAAGTCCAAAGAAGAGGCCGCTAGGCTAATGACAACATTCCAAACCCTCCCCCACCTCCTCCAAGGGAAGCACATCGGGTGCTACCCAATGAAAGTTACGCAAGTGCAATTGTCCCGCCCCGGATTCGGGCAGGCAATTTTCAAATTACAAATGTCATGCTGACCCTATTGGAGCAAAGGGGCTTCTTCACGGGAGCTCCTCATCTGAATGCATACAAGCATCTAAAGGGTTTTGTAGACACATGTTGGGGAAGCAAGCAGACGAACAATTCAGAGGACGCTCTGAGATTGAGACTTTTCCCATTTTCACTTAGAGGGAAAGCTTTGGACTGGCTCAAGAGGCTACCCAACCACTCCATACACACGTGGGATGAGTTGGCAGAAACGTTTATAGCCAAGTTTTTCTCACCGGGTCATATGGCAGCATTGAGGGATGAGATCTTATCCTTTAAACAAGAACCTAATGAACCCCTACATGAAATCTGGGAGCGATACCGGAAAATGGTCAAGGAATGCCCAAATAATGATATGACTGAAGCAATGATTCACCAGACATTCTATAGGGGCATCAACATGACCAACCAGTGTGTGCTGAATCAGCTATCTAGGGGAAACTTTATGAAAATACCTTATGCCGATGCTTGTGACATACTTGATGAGATGGCTGACACATCCTCAGCTTGGCAGAGTCGGGCAAATGTTCCTCAGGGTGACCATAATGTCATCCATCTTCACAAGAAACTTCATGATCACGGACAAGCCATAGCTGAGTTGACAACTACTATGAATCAGTTAGCAAAGGCCCAGCTTCAGCAAGTTCAAGGGACAAAGCAAGTAAATGCCATGGAAGGGGTAAATGTCATGGTCAACAAGAAGAGACAGCGTGGTTAACAAGTGCAAAACAATCAAGATCAATATGAGCAAAGTGGTAGTGGTTACAATCAAGACGATTCTTATGATGATCAAAGTGAGGAAGTGTTATATACCAATGACTACCAAGGTCAACGGAGCAATGCTCCAAATCAACAATGGAGATCGCAAGGGAACAATAAAAATTGGGGTAACCAAGGCCAAGGGAATTGGAACAATGACAATAACAACAACTCGAACAATTGGGGGAACAACAATCAGAATTGGGGGAACAACAATAACAATTGGGGCGGCAATGGAAACCAAGGGGGTTGGAATAATAATAATCAAGGCAACTAGGAGTCGAGCTTTCAAATTTCCCCGATGTATCAACAAACCAACAATCTGCCTCCATATTCGTCTCAAGGGCAAAGTTCTTCAAACAATGAGATAGGGCGGATAGAGAGTATGTTCAAACAAATGATGGAAATGAATGCTGACTCAGATGCCCAAATAGCCTCCCATACTACCTCTATTAACAACTTGGAAGTACAAATGGGTCAAATTTCTCAAGCATTGAATACTCGCCCTAATGGGGTACTACCAAGTGATACGGTAGTAAACCCGAAGGGTGGGAACAATACAGGCCATGCTATGGTGGTGACCACAAGAAGCGGTAGACGTGGAGATGCAAGTAATTTTAATCCAAAGAAGATTGTGAGTGATGATGTTGTGTTGCAAGAAGATGGTGAGATTCAAGCCAATGATGAGAATGTGAATGATGAAGTGAGTATTGATATTGATGACAACATGGAGGAGACTCAAAGTGACGTGAACCCGTCTAGGGAACACGTGATAGACATACCAAAAACAGTAGTGCCTAAAGCCAAGGCCCCTTTGCCAAGGCCTCCTCCACCGTATCCTCAAAGGCTTGCAAAGCAAAATAATGAAAACCAATTCAATAAGTTTATTGAGATGATGAAAATTTTGTCAATCAATGTGCCCTTGGAGGAAGCTCTCGAACAAATGTCGGGATATGCCATGTTCATGAAGGACTTGGTAACTAAGAAGAGATCTATGAATTGTGAGACCATCAAAATGACTCATCAAGTGAGTGCCATTGTGCACTCGATGGCTCCAAAACTTGATGATCCCGGTGCCTTTACAATTCCATGCACCATTGGTAGTGCCGATTTTGCAAAAGCCTTGTGTGATTTGGGGGAAAGTATTAATTTGATGCCATATTCCGTGTTCAAGACACTAGGTATTGGGCAACCAAGAGCTACTTCCATGAGATTACAAATGGCGGATCGGACAATGCAAAGGCCGCTTGGTATTATTGATGATGTTCTAGTCTGGGTCGACAAGTTTAGTTTGCCTGCTGATTTTGTGATTCTCGATTACGAAGTCGACTATGAGGTGCCTATAATATTGGGGAGACCTTTCCTAGCAATAGGGAAGGCATTGGTTGATATGGAAGCATAGGAGCTCACCTTCCGAGTTGGTGATGAAAAAGTTATATTCCACGTGTGCAAATCAATGAGGCAACCAAATAGCAATGAAGTTTGCTCTTTTGTGGATCTTGTGACGGAGGTGATAGTTGATGACACGAGTGCCATGATCAATATGGAAGACCTTTTGGAAGCTGTGTTATTAAACCATGAGGATGATGAAAAGGAAGGCTTGGTTGAATATGCAAATGCATTGCAAGGAACGAGATCCTACTCATATGGGCCCCGTAAACTTTCCTTGGACTTGGAAAACCGGAAGACTCCACCAACAAAACCCTTAATCAAGGAGCCACCAACATTGGAGTTGAAGCCTTTGCCTTCACACCTCAGGTATGAATTCTTAGGCCTTTCCTCCACATTACTTGTTATTCTTTCTGCTTGCCTAACTAACATGCAGGTAGACTCCATCCTTGCGGTGCTTCAAATAAGGAAAAAGGCAATTGGACGGACTTTGGCTGACATTCGGGGTATAAGCCCCGCCTTTTGCATGCACAAAATTATACTAGAGGATGATGCCAAACCATCTGTGGAACATCAAAGGAGGTTGAACGAGGCTATGCAAAAGGTTGTCAAGAAGGAAATTATCAAGTGGCTTGATGCAGGGGTTGTGTACCCTATGTCGGATAGTTCATGGACTTCACCGGTACAATGCGTGCCAAAGAAGGGGGTATGTGCATGTGGTAACAAATGAGAAAAATGAGTTGATCCCCACTCGTACTGTCACCAGATGGAGGGTATGTATGGACTACAGAAAGCTGAACAAAGTGACCTGCAAAGATCACTTTCCATTGCCCTTTCTTGATCAAATGTTGGACAGACTTGACGGGTGTGCCTACTATTGCTTTTTGGATGGGTACTTAGGGTACAACCAGATTCTCATTGCACCGGAAGACCAAGAAAAAACCACCTTCACATATCCGTATGGCACATTTGCATTCTCACGGATGCCGTTTGGTTTGTGTAATGCACCGGCTACCTTTCAACGGTGTATAATGGCAATATTTATGGATATGGTGGAGGACTTCCTCAAAGTGTTCATGGATGATTTTAGTGTTGTGGGGGACTCATTTGAAGAATGCTTGGATAATCTTGACAAAGTGTTGGCCCGATGTGAAGAGACCAACGTACTGCTTAATTGGGAAAAATGCCACTTTATGGCCGAGGAGGGCATTGTCCTCGGCCATAAGATCTCAAAGAACGGTATTGAAGTGGACAAAGCGAAGATTGAAGTTATTTCAAAACTCCCTCCTCCGACTTCCATCAAGGGAGTTAGGAGCTTTCTTGGGCATGCGGGATTCTACTGAAGGTTCATCAAGGATTTCTAAAAAGTGGTGAACCCACCCTTGTGCAAGCTGCTAAAAAAGGATGCAAAGTTTGTGTTCAATGAAGATTGCATGAAAGCTTTTGAGCTTATCAAGTATAAATTGACAACCACTCCCATCATTACGCCACCCAGTTAGATCTTACCATTTGATCTCGTGTGCGATGCTAGTGACGTTGCGGTAGGAGCAGTTTTGGGGCAAAGGGTCAACAAGATATTTCATCCGGTCTATTATGCAAGCAAAACGATGAATGACGCCTAAGTCAATTATACGGTGACCGAGAAAGAGTTATTAGCCATTTTATTCACCATGAAAAAGTTCAGGCCATATCTCATGGGTGCCAAAGTGATTGTTCACACCGATCACGCGACACTCCGTTAGTTGATGACCCAAAAGGAAACGAAGGCTAGGTTGATGAGATGGGTTCTTCAGCTTCAATAGTTTGACCTTGAAATCATTGATGGAAAAGAAACTGATAATCAAGTGGCAGACCACTTGTCCCTCTTAGAAGAGGAGGAGAGGCTCCACGATGGCCTCGAAATTAATGATTCATTCCCGGATGAACAACTCCACTCTGTGTCTTTTAATGGTATGCCTTGGTTCGCCGATGTGGCTAACTTTATTGTGACCGGCATTGTCCCGAGTGAGCTCTCTTCTAACCAAAGAAAGAAACTCAAACGGGACATTTGGATTATTATTGGGACGAGCCCTATCTTTTCAATATTTTCAATGATGGTGTGATCCGGAGATGTGTCCCGGAAGAGGAGCAAATGAATATTCTTGATGCTTGACATTCCTCGCCCTACGGTGGTCATCATGGTGAGGCGAGAACTATTTCAAAGGTTCTTAGCTATGGATTTTATTGGCATACCCTGTATAAAGATGCAAGTGAGCTTGTTAAGAGGTGTGATGAATGCCAAAGATCTGGTGGAATTTCCAAGAAGGATGAAATGCATCTCACCACTATTCTTGAGATCGATATTTTTGACGTGTGGGGCATAGACTTTATGGGGCCATTTATGAGTTCCTGTCGTAACACTTACATTCTGGTTGTTGTTGATTACGTTTCCAAGTGGGTTGAAGCTGTAGCTTTGCCCAACAATGAGGCACGGAGTGTGGTGGCGTTCTTAAAGAAAAATATCTTCACAAGGTTTGGCACTCCTAGGGCGATCATCAGTGATGGGGGTTCTCATTTCTACAACAAGGCCTTCGACACTTTACTTTCCAAGTATGGTGTCAATCATAAGGTGTCAACCCCTTATCATCCCCAGGCTAGTGGACAAGTTGGGGTCTCCAATAGGGAGATAAAGAGCATACTATCAAAAACTGTCAATGCAAACCAGACGGATTGGTCAAGGAAACTTGACGATGCTTTGTGGGCTTATAGAACTGCGTACATATCACGCTCCAAAACTGAGGAGCGCGACCGGAACTCAACCAAGTGAACCAGACCGAGTAAGCCTGTTAGATTTCATTCTACCCAAACTCATCCATGAATAGAGATAATACATATTATCATTAATTAGACGAAAATGTATTCATGTCTACAATACCAATTCATCTCCAATAGTTTCATCATGTTTAAAGTCTCAAATGGACAAGTAATACATCCACAACATAACCCACACTATGTCTATGGAGCCTCTATAGATAAAGAAGAGTACAATGATAATGCCGGCAACAAGGCCCCGACTATACCTCAAACCGAATACACAAAGTACAAAAGATACATGACCCTGGGATGAAGTGGGGCTCACCAAGTCAGCTGGGAAGAAAGTGCATTGCTATCACTGATCAATATCTCCTGCTGTGGAACCACCTGCATCTATTAAAAGATGCAGCGCCCCCGGCAAAAGGGACGTTAGTACCGTCGAATAACACTAGTATGTATAACTAAAC
Organism: Nicotiana tomentosiformis; assembly: GCF_000390325.3. NCBI lineage: Eukaryota > Viridiplantae > Streptophyta > Magnoliopsida > Solanales > Solanaceae > Nicotiana > Nicotiana tomentosiformis. Next base: position 120,145,110 of record NC_090812.1, read on the forward strand.
ATCCTCTCAATTGAATGACAAATAATACAAACAAGATTATCATAATATCAATGAAAGCCTTAATCAACATCAAACCTCAATTTAGGATCAAGACAGTATTCAAATTAATTTCCATATCTCACATTGGGAGATTTTTAGTATCGATATACCATTGTCCACAAAATTAGTACCATTATTCACCATACCAATACCACTATTCACAATACAATTATTCACAAAACCAGTACCACCGTACTCTTAGCACGGAGTCCGATCACGACCCGATCGGCTAGGCTATCTCAGTAGAGACATCAACCACAATTTCTCTCAATATCAATACCACTGTCTTTAACACGGAGTCCGATCATGACCTGATCGGCTAGGCTATCCATTAGGGACATCGACCACAATCACAATTTCAATTATAATTTCCAGCACAATCACCATCATGTGTGCGGCATGGTGTCTGATCACGACCCGACCGGCTAAGTTGTCTTATTTGAGACATCAACCTTTTTATATCAATCATTACATTTCATAATACTTTCACATCTTTTTATTTCATTGGCACTAATGGCCATAATTATAAGATCATTCTTGGCACGTTGGCCATATTCAGTATTTCATGCTAACCTTATCAATTTTGAATATCATTATCATCATCAACAACAAATACAACTCAAATCAAGGTGTGTAGTACACATGTGAGCATAGGGTCTAAGGCACATAGAGATATTTCACAAAATTTGGCATAATAGACTTTATTTGAACTTGACTTAAAGTCAAAATATTATTAATGCACAGCCCGTATTTTAACACATCCTCAATTGGTAACATATCATGAATAAAGCATTTAGGATGCTTGTTGAATATATATCTTTCAACCCAATCTTACTCGGAATGGCCAGTCTCATAATGAATCACTCGGGACATACATAATTTATATAAATATCATGGGATTCAATTCTAAGAGAAGAGTTTAGCCAACATACCTCACTTGAGCTTCCTTATACTCTAAATGTTTCGGAATTCTTAGCAACTTCAATCTATTGTAAAAATATAACAAATTGAATCAAAATTAGGAAGGTGATCATGGTTCGATCTCATTTGAGCATTTTATTAAACATTAAGTGTGCATTAAGGTTCCAAGGTCCTTTTATGGAGAACTCCATCATCCCACAACCCAATCTTTACAATTTTTAGCTCAATCTTCCTACACCTTTTGATAACATATGCATGTAAAATAAACAACTCCCATGCCCAAAACTTATCTTGTTAGTTACCCATATTCAGAAAATTTTGAAATTAGGGTTTAGGGTGTAGAATCTTACCTCTAGGATGAAGACATAGTGAGCTTCCCTTCTTAATCTTCCAAAACTTGAGCAATAATTGAAAAACAATTATTGAAGAACACCTTCTCACTCTAGGGCACTCTCTCTCACTCTAAAATATCAGATTATGTCTCAAACATGGCCCAAAGAGTGTATTTAACGAAATAGGGTCGGATTTTAAGAACCCAAAAATGGAGCTCAGAACAAGGTATGCGATCGCATAACCGTTATGCGGACCGCATATCGGTCGCATAATTGGTTACAAAATAGCCAAAGAACTGTCTGTGTATGCGGTCACTATGCGGTCGCATAATGCACCGCATAACAGTTATGCGGTCGCATAGTCGACCGCATAGTTGCTTCCAACTGACCCAATTAACTGCTTCACTCTGCGGCCATTATGCAGAATTTCTGCAATCCTCAAACTCGTAAGCCTAGTCCGGCACCATGAAATATTATTTTCTTTACAAACTTTACCGGGCTTTACACTTAAATACTTCAAAAATTTTTGGGGTGTTACAGCACAAGATTCCAATTGGTATGTCTTTATACTGGTTGGTATTTGGGAAATCATGCCATCTTCCGGTTGAGTTAGAGCACAAGGCTATGTGGGCGCTCAAGAAGTTAAACCTTGAATGGGATGTAGCAGCCAATCTCCGGGTAGAGCAACTCAATGAACTTGATGAATTCTGGTTTAATGCCTATTCCAGCTCGTCCTTGTATAAGGACAAGATAAAGTACTTACATGACAAATATGCCCGGAACAAAGAATTCAAGGAGGGTGACTCGGTTCTTCTATTCAACTCTCGGTTACGACTATTTCCGGGAAAGCTCAAGTCAAAATGGAGTGGCCCTTTTGAAGTGGTGCATGTAACTCCGTTTGGTGCTCTTGATTTGAAAAACAAAAATAGTGAAATCTTCAGAATTAATGGGCACCGAATGAAGCACTACCTCAGAATGTTTGATGACAGCCACGTGGTGTCCTTGATCAATTTCACATGATGATGGCAACATACGTCGTGCCGCGATGTTAAATCAGGCGCTTCTTGGGAGGCAACCCATGTGTTGGACTAACTAGTTATGAAGTTTGTGTAGGAATTGGTTGTGCAGTGCAGGACTTTGACAGGGAAAAATCTGACTAAGTGTGGGAATTTCACGGACCACGCTCAAAATTTTGCGGTCCGCATTAGCATTTCGCGGTGGCACATTTTATCCGCAAACGCCTACTTGAAGACCCCAAAATATCAACTCTCTGAGGTTGAGTTCGCGTCTGCATTCATAATTTGGCGGACCGTGGTGACATTCGCGGCCGCACCCAGTTTTCCGCGGACCACGCCCAGGATTTTGCAGCAGCTCTTCGAAAGGTAAAAAAGCGCGGACCGCGGTAGAATTTTGCGGACCGCGCTAAGGTAAGTCGGTGGGTCCCCATCAGTTTGGTATAAATAGAAAGTCCTTAGGACTTTTACACTTTTCGAACCTCAAACTTTCACCGCATTAGAGCACTGTTCATCTTCCTCTTCTTTGACTGTCAATCTCATTTCATATCAATCAAGAATACATTTTCCTCTACAATTTCACAACTGGTATGCTCAAATCTTTGCATTGATTTTATCTCTTTCATTTCTTTTCTTCTAGTTTTAAATTTTCTTTTTAGTTAGGGTTTAATACATGCCACAATCTCAAAATTATGCTTAATTGATGCTTAAATTCATGTAGGTAATTGTTTTACATGCCTAATGGGGGATATGGTTATTAAATATGCATGTTAATTGCATTAACTTTTGCACTTAGTGAAAACCCTAAGTTTCAAATGTGCCAGTGCCCATTTTGTTTGAACTCTGCGGACCGCGGTCCATTTTACGCGGTCCGCATTCTTTAATTTTTAAGAGCTGAGTATAGTTGCATGTTCACGGACGCGGTGATTTTTCCGCAGTCCGCGTTTGAACTGACACGGCCGCATCCAAAATTCGCGGTCCGCACTCATGAGTTTCAGAGAGTTTGGCAATTGCTTCTGCTGCCGTGTCCATTGTTACAGGGTCCGTGTTTGATCTTTTGCGGCCGCGTCCCAAATTTCGCGGTCCGCGGAAGACCATGATCAGAAAGTTGGTAGTCTTAGTCCAACCTCCTCGCAGACGCGCCCATTTTTCCACGATCCGCGGTGCACTGTTTTGGGAAGCACTGTTTCATTTCATCTGCATTTCTTTAAGGATTCATTGAACCACAATACTAATGATCTTTCACTAATTGTGTGTACAGATAATGGTTCGATCTCGTGGTGGTCCCGACAAATCAAAAGGGAGGGGAGAATCCTCCCGAGGCTGAGATAAAGGTAAGCAGACTGCACCCTTAGCACCTCAAAAGATTATTAGCAAAAAGGCCCCACCTATGAGACCTCAGGCTGACTCCTCGGACACTAGTGAATACCTCCCTTCCCGGGAGATTTCCGAGGGAGAATCTGCACAAGAACCCGAGGCTCAATCGCAACCTTTCCATCTCGTCAATCAACCCACCTCCTCATCTCAGTCGTGTGATGGCTCAGAAGGAGGTAGTGAGACTTCAGCACCATCTCCCCCACCTGCTGCAACTCCAGCCTCAACAGCTGCTCCTATTGATATTGATGATGAAGAAGAGGATCCGGATGATGAGAGAGGAGGTGATACCCATGAGGGGGGATTGATTAGATCAAGGAAGCCAGCAGTGTGGCAAGATAGGTTCATGGGTAAGAAGGCCTACCACAAATTCCGGGAATGGTGGCCACAAAGGTCGCTCACCCTTGAGCGACATTTCATAGAAAGAGACCTTCTCCCTCACAACCCGAATGTGAAGAGACAATTTGATGAAAGAGTAGGGTGGAAATTCTTCACCAGCAAGTTGCCGGAAGCAAATGAGTACTTAGTCAAGGAATTCTATGCCAATGTTGCCCACATCAAAAAGGGTACCTATATGACTAAGGTACGAAATACGAATATCCGGTTCAATGGCAAAACTTTGAATACATATGACGGGTTTGATGATATAGACATTGCTCTATACATACAGAAGTTGGCATTAGATGAAGCAGCCCGTCCATGGGTAGCAGAGGTGATAGCCATACCAGGGACAACACCGGCCTGGCTTACACCGGGAGTCTCAATTGCCAGAAACACCCTTAGCTTTGAAGCCAAAGGGTGGTGCACCTTCGTCTGCAGCCGCCTTGATCCGTGCCAACATGATAGTGACATTCCACACTCCCGGGCGATCCTCATAACGTACATCATGGCGGGGTACCCAATAAATGTGGGGAACCTCATGGCCCAGAACATATCTAAGGCAACCGGGAAGGAAGAAAGGTCCTACCCTTACCCCAATTTCATCACTATGTACCTAGAGGACCAGGGGGTTGAGGGGAGACACTTTAACATGAAGGTGAAGCCGAAAGGGCCCTTCTCTTGGTACAGCCTTCAGGGAGCAGACAACTCGAAGTCCAAAGGCAAAGCCACTACATCCACTGGCTAGTCTGAAGAGCCAAGGGTAATGGCCACTGGTTCCGAGCCTTCCACAGTGAAGGATTCTTCGGCTGCTATGCCACCTCCCTCATCTGGGCCATATGTCATAGCCCCATTATATGTTCCCTCATATTCCGCATATCCTCAGACTTCACTGCGGGTCTCTCAGATGCTATCCAGCGTCAACAACTGGTTGCAGGTAGCTACATCAAAGTTGTTTGTCTTATCCAATGCAGTTGCAACACAGGCAGCCCCAGCACAGCTTCAGGTACCTCCATCAGTGGAGGATTCATTGAAGGAGCTTCTGGACAACCAGAAGAAGCTCCTGGACAACCAAAATAAAATCTTGGAGACATTAGATACTCATGGGAAGGTGATCAAGGAGCTGGGCAAGCAGGTCAAAAGATGAAGAAGACTCAAGCTTCAAAAGAGTCAGTGGAGATGCTGAATAAGGAGGTAGAGAAGTTCACTTCTACCGGAGATATTCCACTGGACCTGCTTATGGAATAGACTACCCCTGCAGCACAGACAACACAGGTATCAGAGCAGGAGGCTGACATAGAGTCGGTGAGAGGATTTGTGGTGCCCCAGTCAGAGGACCTGGAGATACAGTTGGAGGACCCGGAGGGAGTAGATGATCCTATGCAGTCCGAGGTCTCCACTAGTGAGCCTTACCCCATGTATATAGAGACCACATAGGGAGTTTTCTTTACTCTTTATCCCTTCCCTAATCTTATTTTTGCTTTTAGCATTGAGGACAATGCTATCTTTTATTTGGGGGGGTGGTCTTATTTTGATTTGATGACTGGCATGTAATAATTATGATACTATTTTCCTTTATTTTTACTTATTGTTATTTTCACTTTCGGTATTTTTCACTTTTGGTATGTATATAACTTTACCATTCCATGTATATATTCATCTCCATTTTGTATATATTCGGTTCACTCCATTATTGTACATATTCATTTTACTTTCCGTAGTTTACTTTATAACTTCTTTTGTATTTTTCCTTAATAGCTTAGCTTCTTATTTCCTTTAGTAGCTTCTTTTTGAGTTTTTAGCTTCTTTTCATATTTTTGCGTAATCAATAAGCCTTTGGTTTTCTTAATGCCACAGTTCTTTCCAAAGGTGGATATTGTGTGAACCGGGTGGCTCTTCCCAATGATGGATGGCGTGACAACCGTCTTAAGGGATTGAGTCTGTTTTTCTTTTTGCTCTGATATGTAGTAGTAATGAATAAAAGTATCTCAAGCAGGCTTCACTTGGTACTAACACATTTACCTTGGACCTTGTAGTTAGAAACAAGTTGATTGACAAAGAATAGCTCTAGTTGTGACCTTTAGACTTTTGAGTTGACTAAAACTATCATCAAGTGGTTTCTTTGAACCATATGTGATCTTCAATCTTAGCTAGGGTTGTTGTGGGGCCTCGACTCTGTTCTCTTTAACAATCCATTAGCTTGAGAGAGAGGTGAGGTATTGAATTACAAGTCCAAGTCTCGTGCCAATAAGTCTAGAACTTGCCCTGAATGTTTGTCTAGGCGAAATTCTACGTGTAGCATGACTTGATAAGTGATTGTAGGCTCTCCTTGGTCCCATTGGAACTATGAAAGCTTCCGTAGCCTACCAATATGATATCCCTAGTCAACCCCTTTGAGCCTAAGCCTTTTTCATTCAATAGCCATATTACAAGCCTTCATCCGTTTTATAATGACCCTCTCTTGGCACCCAATCTTTCCTTAGCATTCATGATGAGCAATTAGCAAAAACATAAGTTTGGGGGAGAGACGAGGAATTTCAAAGTGATGAAAGGTACAAAGAACAAAAAGAATTGATGAAAAGGAAAGTCAAAGAAAAGGATGAAGAGTTAAAAAGAAATATGTCAAAAAGAAAGAAAAGGTTGAAGGGATTCAAAGAAAACAATGTTGAAAGGCATGGAATGATGAGAAAAGGAGACAAATGATTGTCATTAACAAGAAAGAGTGACAATGTGTCTCTCTAGTTCCCCTGAGGAAGAAGAAAATGATTCAAAGAGTGAAGAAAGTATGAAGCTTAAGGAAAGATAAAACCATCATAGTTCATTATGTCCTACCTTGATCCAAAAAGATATCATTACATCCCGCTAAAGCCCTATATGATTTCAAGTTGAGTGAGCTTACATTAGTGGTGATTTATATAAGGGGAAAGCTTATGGTACTTACAGCCGGACTTGTGGCATTCTTTTGAGAGTGATGAGCGCACTTCTTTACAATTCTTGTTTTGAGTGTCACATTCTATAAAGTGAGATTTTCTCATGGAGAGTAGAGGAGGAGGATTTTGGGATCCACAATGACCTACGTGAGAGAGCGGGCTTCCTTGATGAATTGAGTCAACTCTTGGTGCTTTTGTATCACATTAGAACTATGGAACTCAAAAAGTCATAGCATGATGTTGTTGATAATGCATTTGTGTTGAGGGCAATTGTTAGTCCTAATTGATGCTTGATGAAGTCACATTAGGACAGCTGAAATTTTCATTTATTTTTCTTGTGGAGGTGGGAATTACCTTGTTTGCTAGAGGACAAGCAAAAGCTTAAGTTTGGGGGAGTTGATAAGTAGGGATTTTAGCCTATTATTTGCTCTCTTTTACTTAGGTTTTGGGCCAAAAATGCATGAATGTATTCCCGGAAACTAACTTAATGTGCTTGCTTCGAAATGAGCCAAAGAAGCCATAACCAACTCATAAAGGAGTCAAACTTGAACAAAAACCAAGTCTGGACCAATACTGTGGAACGCTGACCGCAATAGAAAAGGGCGGCCGCGAAATTATCTTCGCTGAGGCGGCCATTATTCCGCGGACCACGAAATAGAGATTCAGAGAGGCTGTTTTGAGCACTAAAATTGAGCGTTGAGAGTGGCAGAAAGACGCGATCGCGAAGTGACTGGCACGCCCGCAGTTGGAATTTAGCGGACAATGTTTATCGAGGTTCAGAGACTTTGCAAGATAAGCATAAATGAAGAAGGCGGTCTGAGTCCCAATTACACGGTCGCGATGAACATTATGCGATCCGCAAAACGAAGATCTACCCAGGCCCAAATATGAAGAAACACAGACTGCGCTTACTATTACACGGCCACGAAAGCCCAAGCGCGGACGCAGTCAGAATTATGCGTCCGCGAAACCTCCGCAAGGGCATTTTTGTCCGGAATTTTTAGCCTAGTATAAATAGATCCTTTTATCAATTTTAGTTTAAGTTTTGTTTAGAAGAGCACGTGAATGACTATTTTTTTCCCTTTTGGGCAATTTTAGAGTAGATTTACGTTCAGCCTTTAGATTTTCATCTTGTACTTTAATATTATGGCTTATATTTTATCTTTATCTTTGATTTTTGCTGGTATTATGAGTAGCTAGACCCCATAGCTAGGGTTGTGATCCAACCCTAGTGTGGGTATTTAATGGGTCTTGAATTTTAGGGCTTAATGTTTTATGGGTTAGTGATATTTAGCCTAGTTCATGCTAAAATTGTAGAATTAGTGGTTGCAAACTCTGACTCATGCCTTTATGACTTAGGCTCTTCTTGATAAAGAGCGACTAAATCTAGGAAAATTAGGCTAACAAGGAATTGGGGTGAACTCAAGAGATTGATTGCCCCAATTAAAGGGTTAAACCTAGAGATAGTAATACCCGACTTGAGCCAATTTCACTTGTATTGTATGAAAACCCATTTGGGCTTGATAAAGCCAAATCGGGCAAAGTCACTCAAACTAACGAGAGGTATAGAGTGAGCACTTATGTGTGATGGTTATATCATGACCCCAATCATAACAAGCTTGTCCTAGATTCTTGATACCCATTAGATACTCACCTAGGCGGAAGTCACTTCCCTAGTGCCTTTTAACACTTGAAAACTTTCACCAAAAATATTGTACTTAGCATACACTTAGCATACAATAGTATAAAATTAGAATAGAATCAATCGCAACAATGTTTGGAAGTGCAATTAGGAACAACACGCACATCTAGATTAGTTAAATACCAAACTCCAAGCCAAATTAACTCCCTATGGAAATCAATCCCGACCTCGTTGGGTAAACCTGCATCGACCATCCTCGCTACTCTATAGTGGTGTAGGTTTGGCCTCGATCAGCTACTTACCTCAAGCTGTGTAAATCCCTACTCCAACACACCCTTGCCTTGCGAATCGACCTCCAAATGCCTCGAATCTAGCTACAAACAGTTTGATACATTCAACACGAGCTAAATGAATTAATTCCATAAGAAAATACTAAGTTATTAATCAAAAGTTAAAAATCGGCTCAAAAGCCGGCCCCTGGGCCCACGTCTCAAAATCCGATATAAGTTACAAACCTGGAAAGCTCATTCATCCACGAGTCCAACCATACCAAATTTGTCAAAATCTGACACCAAATCGCCACACAAAGTAGGTGGGAAATTCAATGGGAAAACAAGATTATTGAACAAAAATGAACACAAGTGACTTACCTCACGAAACCCCTCGAAAATCCTCTCAAAAATAGCCTTAGACCGAGTTGAAATATCCAAAATGAAGAAAAATCGCGAACCCTTGAATTTAAGTGTTCTGCCCAGGGGTTTCGCACCTGTGCTCCTCTTGACCGCATCTGCAGTCCTGCTTTTGCGGATAATCCTCTGCTTCTGCATAAATCACTAAAGTCCCCAGGGCCCGTACCTGCACTCCAGGTTCTGCACCATATGAAGCGTTTATGCGGCCCACGATCCGCTTCTGCGGAAACAACCTACGCCTCTCTACTCCGCATATGCAGAGCCTTGCTCGCACCTATGAGCTCGTAGATGCAGATTACCCTTCGCACCTGCGCCCTTCCCCAGGCCAGCCCCAAATTCGCACCTGTGCAACCGCTGCTGCACATGCAGCAAACCCCCCACAGGTGTGATTGAAAACTGAATAGGGCATCAAGTTGATACTCTCCCCAAGATCACAAAGAGCTTTTACAAACTCGGTACTTCTAATGGTACAAGGAATTGTAAAAGCACCGGGATCTTCCAATTTATGAGCCATCGAATGCACAATTTCACTCACTTGGTGAGTGAGTTTGATAGTTTCAAAATTCATCGATCTCTTCTCTGTTACCAAGTCCTTCATAAACATTGCATATCCGGGCATTTTCTCCAAGGCTTCAACTAAAGGAACATTTATAGAGAGACTCTTCATAATATTAATGAACTTCTTGAATTGATTCTTGCCATTTGTCTTGGCAAGCCTTTGAGGATATGGAGGAGGAGGCCTAGGCATTGGTGCCTTAGCCTTTTGCACTACCGGTTCCGGTATGTTAACAATGTGATCCCTAGACGGGTTCACATCATCTTGAGTCTTTACCATTGTGTCATCAATATCAATCCGCACTTTATCATTTGCTTGTACGACATTATTCGGGGTCTCCTCTTCTTCTACCACTTGCTCGTCATCCACAAGTTTCCTTTGACTTGAGGTAGGTGCATCCCCACCTATTCCACTTCTTGTAGTAACGGCCATGGCATGCCCCGTATTATTCCCACCCTTTAGGTTCACCAACGTATCACTTGGTAGTGCCCCCTTAGGACGAGAATTTAAAGCTTGAGTGATTTGACTCATTTGCACTTCAAAGTTTCGGATTGATGTGTTGTGTGAAGCAAGTTGGGCATCGGAATCGGCATTCTTCTCCATCATTTGCTTGAACATGCTCTTAATACGACCCATTTCATTGTTGTAGGAAGTAGGACCATGAGAAGGATAAGGAGGTGGGTTGCTTGGTTGTTGAGACATCGGGGGCCTTTGAAAACCCGACCCCCGATTCCCTTGGTTGTTGTTCCACCCGCCTTGGTTGTTGCCTCCCCAATTGCCTTGGTTATTATTGTTTTGCCAATTCCCTTGGTTATTGCTTCCACTCCAATTGCCTTGATTGTTCCCGCTATTCCAAATACCTTGGTTGTTAGAATTCCAATTGCCTTGATTATTCGAAGGTCTCCATTGTTGTTGACTAGGTCCTTGGAAGTTATTTCTTTGCCCTTGAAAGTTGTTCACATATTGGACCTCATCTTTTTGATCATTGTACGAATCTCCTTGATCAAATCCACTATCATCTTACACAAAATTGTTTACTCTTTGTTGCACTTGTGGACTTCTTGTTCTTCTTTTGTTTACCATCATATTGACTCCCTGCAAAGCATTGACTTGCTTAGGACTTTGCACTTGTTGAAGTTGAGCCTTGGCAAATTGATTCATTGTGGTGGTCAACTCAGCAATGGCTTGCTCATGATCATGCAATTCTTTATGTAGGTGAATCACGTTCGGATCACCTTGAGGAACATTTTCCCTACTTTGCCATGCCGATGAAGTGTCCGCCATTTCATCTAAAATCTCACAAGCTTCCGCATATGGCGTTGTCATGAAATTTCCACCGGCAAGTTGATTTACCACACACTGATTGATCGTATTGATCCTCCGGTAGAAAGTTTGTTGAATCATGGCCTCCGTCATGTCATTATTGGTGTACTCTTTGACCATAGTTTGGTACCTCTCCCATATTTCATGCAAGGCTCATTGGGCTCTTGTTTGAATGCTAGAATCTCGTCTCTAAGAGTAGCCATATGTCCAGGAGAAAAGAACTTGGAAATAAATTTCTCCGCCAACTCATCCCATGTATGGATGGAATGGTTTGGCAATCTCTCTAACTAATCGAAGGCTTTATCCCATAGAGAGAAAGGAAATAGTCTCAACCTTAAAGCATCCTCGGAGACGTTTGTCTGTTTACTCCCCCAACAAGTGTCCACAAACCCCTTCAAGTATCTGTATGCATTTTGACTAGGAGCCCCAGTGAAGAATCCACGTTGCTCTAGCATTGTGAGCATTACATTCGTGATTTGAAAGTTTCTCTCCCTAATGAGGGGCGGGATTATAGCACTTGCATACCCTTCATTCGGCAACATCCGGTGTGGAGCTGCTCGTGGTGGAAGTGGGGGTGGAACGTGTACATTGTCTTGAGGCGGTTGGCCTTGTTTATTGGCATGAGGTTCAAGAGGGATCTCATCAATTGCATCATCATCAACATCCACATCTCCCACGGCTATGTTTTCGAGCTCATTGTTCTACTTTACCGGTTATTCTTTCCTCTTGTTTGACTAACGTGCAGGTTGACTCTACATTGACGGTTCTCCACAAGAGGAAGAAAGTTATTGGGTGGACTTTGGCAGATATTCGGGGAATAAACCCCGCATTTTGCATGCACAAGATTAACTTGGAGGAAGATGCCAAACCCTCTATTGAACATCAAAGGAGACCCAATGAAGCCATGCAAGACGTTGTCAAAAAGGAGATCATAAAGTGGTTAGATGCTGGGGTGGTCTACCCCATTTCTGACAGTTCATGGACTTCTCCAGTGCAATGTATTCCGAAGAAGGGGGCATAACTATGGTCACCAATGATAAGAACGAGTTGATTCCAACAATAACGGCGACCGGGTGGAGAGTGTGTATGGACTATCAGAAGTTAAACAAAGTCACAAGGAAAGACAATTTCCCACTACCCTTTCTTGACCAAATGCTTGATAGACTGGCTGGTCGGGCGTTCTATTGCTTTCTAGATGGATATTCGGGCTAAAATCAAATCCTTATTACCCCAGAATATCAAGAGAAAACAACTTTAACTTGTCCCTATGGCACTTTCGCTTTCAAGCGGATGCTATTCGGCTTATGCAATGCACCGGCAACTTTTCAACGGTGTATGATGGCGATCTTTACGGATATGGTAGAGGACTACCTTGAAGTCTTCATGGATGACTTTTCGGTATTCGGGGATTCCTTTGATAATTGCTTGGCAAACTTGGATAAAGTGTTGGCATGATGTGAAGAAATAAACTTGGTGCTCAATTGGGAGAAATGTCATTTCATGGTCAAGGAAGGCATTGTCCTTGGCCACAAGATCTCAAAGAATGGCATTGAAGTCGACAAAGCAAAGATTGAGGTGATTTCTAAACTTCCACCTCCAACTTTGGTGAAAGGCGTGTGGAGTTTCTTAGGCCAGCGGGATTTTACCAGTGTTTCATAAAGGATTTCTCTAAAGTGGTGAACCCGTTGTGCAAGCTTTTGGAGAAAGATGCTAAGTTCCATTTCAATGATGATTGCATGAGAGCCTTTGAATTGCTAAAGTTCAAGTTGACTACTACTCCCATTATCATCACTCCAAATTGAAGTGTCCTTTTTGAGCTCATGCGTGATGCAAGCGATGTAGAGGTAAGGGTTGTCTTGGGGCAATGCATCAATAATATTTTTCACCCGGTCTACTATGCTAGTAAGACTATGAATAGTGCCCAAGTCAACTACACCGTTACAGAGAAAGAGCTCCTTGCCATTGTATTTGCTATTGAGAAGTTCCGCCCATACTTGATGGGTGCAAAAGTGATTATCCACACGGATCATGCGGCACTTCGTTATCTTATGAGCAAGAATAATTCCAAAGCCCGGTTGATGAGATGGGTGCTTTTGTTGCAAGACTTTAATATAGACATCCAAGATCTAAAAGGAAGTGAAAACCAAGTGGCGAACCACTTGTCTCATTTGGAGGAGGACGGGAGGCCGCATGATGGCCTTGAAATCAATGACTCCTTCCCCGCTGAGAAACTCTTGGATACATCAATGAAAGAGGTGCCATGGTTCGTGGATCTAGAAAATGTTCTTATAGGTGGTATCATCCCGGATGAGTTCTCTTCAAACCAAAGGAAGAAGCTCAAACGGGACTGTCAAGACTATTATTGGGATGAACCGTACCTTTTCCGACTTTGTACGGATGGAGTGATTAGAAGATGTGTACCGGAGGAGGAATAATGTGAAATCCTTGGAGCTTGTCATTCTTCACCGTATGGTGGCCACCATGGTGGAGTAAGAACGGCGGCTAAAGTGCTAAGTTGCGGTTTCTATTGGCCCACTCTCTACAAAGATGCAAGTGATATGGTGAAAAGATATAATGAATGCCAACGAGCCGGTGGAATCTCGAAGAAGAATGAAATTCCTCTCACTACCATTTTGGAGATTGATATCTTTGATGAGCGTGGTATTGACTTCATGGGTCCCTTTGTGAGTTCTTGTGGAAACACCTACATCTCTGTCGCAATTGATTATGTGTCTAAATGGGTTGAGGCCGTTGATCTACCCAACAATGAAGCAAGAAGTGTGGTGGCATTTTCTAAGAAGAATATTTTCACAAGATTTGGTACTCTGCGGGCTATCATAAGCGATGGGGGGGCGCATTTTTGCAATAAAGCTTTCAACACCTTACTCACCAAGTATGGTGTCACTCACAAAGTCACGACTCCCTATCATCCACAAGCAAGCGGTCAAGTGGAAGTCTCCAACCGGAAGATAACGAGTATCTTGTCCAAAACAGTGAATGCTAACCAGACGGATTGGTCAAAGAAGCTTGATATTGCAGTATGGGCTTCTCGGACTGCTTTCAAAACTCCTATCGGTATGTCTCCATACCGGTTGGTGTTTGTCAAAGCTTGTCATCTTCCGGTGGAACTCGAGCACAAAGCCATGTGGGCTTTAAAGAAGGCAAATCTAGATTGGGATGCAGCCACTAACTCGTCCTTTTTGTATAAATAGTAATGCTAAGGCTACTATACAAACTTTTCATTCTCTGAGCACTCAAAAGAAAAGGGGCTAAAACTTCGCATACATCTGTTCACACATCTACCACCTAGATACGCATTTGTGATCAGTCCTTAGCACTGCTTCATCACTGGTATGTTCAAATCATTTCTAGGATTCTTTAATTTTCTTAGTTTAGTTTACAATTTATTAGTTATTTTAGACCATTTGTTATTAGAAGTCAATTTTCTATCCATGTGGGGTTTAAATTGTGTGGGTCAACTCCTAATTGCTATTTGGGAAATGGGCATCCTGATTATCATGTTTAATTGCTATTACCATGTCCAATTTGTGCATAAATCGAAACCCTTAAAGAATCTGCCCGACCTAATTTTAAAATCTGCGGCAGCACAAGAAATTATGCGATCCGCAGAAGTGTTGACTATGGCAGTTGGTAAGTCAAAAATGTGTGGACCACACTTGCAATTATGTGGACTGCAGTAATCTTATTGCAGCCACAAAAATGTGTGTGCGGCCATAGATCAGGCCAATCCCTATCTTCAGAGAGTTGCTATTAGAGGTACTCATATGCGGCCGCAATGACAATTGTATGAACCGCACTTCAGATGTGCGGTCGCACTCAAAATTGTGCGGACCGCAATTTCATCTCTGCGGTGCGGTCTGTACAACCTAGGCTACGGCCGCACTTGCAATTGTGCGTACCACACTTCCCTTCACTACAAACATATTTTGTTCTGTGAATGTATGTTTATCTTCACTTGAACTAGAACTGACTCATACTGTTATTTGTTACAGAAAATGGTTAGATCACGAGGTCGTAGTGATACATCAAAGGGGAGGGGTGAATCTTCTAGAGGCAGAGGCAAAAGCAATTTACCCCTCGCCCTCCAAAGGGTAATCAGTAAGAAAGCCACAACAGGCCGAGGACGACAGGCCGAGGACGACAGGCCGAGCCTTCCGAGTCTAGTTCATATGTCCTATCTCGGGAAGCGTCGGAGGGTGACTCATTGTAAGAGCAACCTGTTGTTCAATCACTACCACAGGGCAGATACCAACTTAGAGACGAGCCTTCCTCCTCTGAGAGCACTTCTGAGGGTTCGGAAGATGACAGTCAGGCTTCAGAGCCATTATCCATACATGCCCCCGACGTAGCTGTTACTATAGTGGATGTTGATGATATTTCGGATGATGGCTGAGGGGGTGATACCAGAGTTACCGGCCTTTAGAGGTCGAAGAAGAAAGAGATTTGGGAAGATAGGTTTTTTATTCTAGATGCTTTCACACACTTTCGAGGGTAGTGGCCAGTGAGATCGCTCACTCTTGAGCATCAGTTCATGATAAAAGACCTTGAAAAATACAAACCGGGAGTGTTCAGACAGTTCCGGGAGCGGAAGAGGTGGATGTGGTTCACCAAAAGTGTGGTAGATGTCAAGGATTCATCTGGTCTGGGAATTTTACGCCAATGTGGCGCATATAAAGAAAGAAACCAAGGTAACAAAAGTGAGAAATCTAAAGGTGAGATTTGATCAGAGCACCCTGAACATGTATTTAAGGTTTGAGGATGTGGAGCCTGTGCAATACCTGTAAAAGTTAGCATTGGGCGATGCAGTTCGACCATGGCTAGCTGAGATTCTTGCAGCTCCGGGGTCGCCTCCATCATGGATCACAGTATGGGTTCCCATTCAGCGGAACACCCTAAATTTGGAGGCAAAGGGATGGAAAACATTCATGTGTAGTAGACTAGACCCATGCCAAAATGAAACAAATCTTCCGATTCAGCGGGCAGTGCTAGTCGCTTCTATCATGGTCGGGTACCCAATCAATGTGGGTGTCGTGATATCGACCAACATGTCTGTGGTCGCCAGGCAAGGTGACACCTCCTACCCATATCCCAACACTATCACTGAGTACCTTACGGATGCGGGGGTGGAGCCAAGGGATTTTGATACCAAGGTGCGGGCGAGAAGCCCTTCTCATAGTATTCTTTGATGGGTGGTGGAAACAAAAAGAAAAAGGATCAACCCTCTACTACTGCAAGCCAGTCTGATAAGCCTGCTGACGTAGTTGCTGTGACAGTTGACATGCCATCTACTTCAGCAGAGCCTTCTGATGGTGCAGCAGTTATGCCTCCACCTCCTTCTTCAGGTCCTTCAGCATCAGTGTCCTCCACATCGGCTTTGAAGTCGGTGCCCATGCCCACTCATCCACTATCTGCGCTGTGATTCTCCTAAATACTGGCGAGCCTCAACAACTAGATGCAGACAGACACTGCAAAGCTGTCTGACATACCCAGTGTTGTTGCAGCACAGTCATCCACCCCGGCACCCCAGATTCCTTCAACAGTGGAGGATACATTGAAGAAGATCTTGGAGAACCAGACCACCATCATGGACACCTTGGTAGCACATGGAGCAGTTATTGAGGAGCTGGGGAAGCAAGTAAAGAAAATGAAGAAATCCCAAGTGTCCAGGAAATCAGTTGACGGGCTGAGGAGAGAGGTTATCAGGATAGCAGCAGCTAGTGATCTTTCATTTGATATGCTCATAGGGTCAGACCCACCAGCACCAGCAGATCCAGTAGCACCATCAGCTCCAATGGCACCAGCTGGCCAGTCTGAGGAGCTAGACCTGGCTGTCGACACTGCTAAGGCAGTGAACCAGATATTCACCAACCCAGTTACTCCCAGAGCCGATGATGATGAGATCCAGTTAGAAGAGACTGAGGGCGGTGACACTGCTATGGACACGGAGGTGTCCAAAACCACATAGGGAGTCTTTTCCACTCTTACCCTTCTTTATTCTTGTTTTGATTAAGCATTGGGGACAATGCTTATTTTTATTCGGGGGGTAGAGTTATTTTCTATTTGGATGACTTTTAGACATTTTGTTTGTAATAACTGATAATATTTTCTTCTTTCTCTTTATTTTTTATATATATTCTCTTCGTTCTCTCTTGATGTATATATTCTCTCTTTTCCTCTCTTATTATGTATATTCATTATGCTTTTAGTAGTTTGCTTGTTAGCTACTTTATTTTGTTTTCTTATTAGTCTACGTTTAATCGAGTAGCTTCTTTTTAATTTTGTAGCTTCTTTTTATGTTTTAGTGAACAATACGCCTTTGGTTTTCTTAATGCCACGGTTCTTTCCAAAGGTAATTTTTGTGTGAACCGGGATTAAGTTTGTTTTTGGTGTTTAGGTAATAATAGTAGTAATAATGAATAAAAAAACCTAATTGAGTCAGGCTCGAAGAGTCAAACATGCTTCACTTAGTACCAACACACTTAACTACGTGCTTGTGGTTAAAAATAAGGTTTTTGGAAAGAAATAGCTCTAGTTAGTGACCTTGTGACTCTTGTATTGACTTAGGCAATCATCGAGTGGTTTAGTCGAACCATAGTGATTTTCAATCTTGAATATGGTCATTGTGGGTCCTCGACTCTATCCGCTTTAACAATCCAGCTGTGTGAGGGGTGAGATGTTGTTAGTGCAAGTCCAAGTACCCGTGCAAATAGTCTAGAACTTGTTCCGAATATGTTTCTAGGCGAAATTTTAAGTTTTCCTTGGCTTGAGAAGTGATTGTAGGCTCTCCTTGACCCGTTTGAAATTTTTCATGGCCCACCAAAGTTGTTATCCCTAGTCAACCCAATTGAGCCTAAAACCGTTCTCATTTGATCACCACGTTACAAGCCTTTACTCGTTTTCTTGTGACCCTCTATTGGCACCCGAGCTTTCCTTAACACTCTTGTGAAACAATTAGCTAAAAACGTAAGTTTGGGGGAGATATGAGGAGTTTGAAAAAAAAAAGTATCAATGCAAAAGAGAAAAGAAATGAAGATAAGGAAAGGCAAAAAAAGAAAGAACAAAAAGAAAAATGCAAAAAGAAAGTGAATAAGTTGAAAACTTGAAGGGATTCAAAGAAACGCAATGATGCAAAACATGGAAAAAGCAAAGAAGGAAAAAAATAAATAACATGGACAAGAAAGAGTGTTGTTAAGTCTCTCTAGTTCCCCTAAGGAAAAGAAAATGCTTCAAAGAGTTGGCAAAAGTATGAGCCGATAAAAGAAAATGGAGTGCTTAAGGAAAGATGAACATGTTCTATCATAGCTTATCCAACCTTATTCCAAAAGCCTTCATTGCATCCCGAAAAATCCCTACGTGATTTCAAGCCGAGTAAGCTTACACTTGTGGTAATTCACATGAGGGGCAAGCCTATATTACTTAAAGCCATACTTGCGACATTCATTTGAGAGAGATGAGTGAACCTTTCACAAACCTGTGAATTGATTGATATATTCTTAAGTAAGATAGGCAAAAGGAGAGTAGAGGAGGAGGAGTTTGGGATCCACAATGACCTACATGAAAGAGCGAGCTTCCTTGATAAATAAAGTCAACTCTTGATGCTCAAGTGTCACATTAGAACTATTCGTGCTTAAAAGTTTAACTTGTTGCCTTGTTGATAATTCATAAGTGTCGTGGGTAATTGTTGGTCCTAATTGATGTGTAATTGATTCACCTTTGATTAGCTAGAATGGCTCTTAACTTGTGGAGGTGGGAATTCCCTTATTTGCTTGAGGACAAGCAAAAGCTTAAGTTTGGGGGAGTTGATAAGTGGGGATTTTGACTATTTATTAGCGCATTTTTGCTTTCGTTTTAGTCCAAAAGTGCTTAATTGTGTTCCCAAAAACTGATAAAATATGCTTAATTGCAGAAATATTGGAAGATGAGCTCCAAAGATGAAATCCACTTCAAGAAGGAGTAATCCGAACTTAAGTACAAAAACAGCACAAAAGCTCAAATTGTGCGGCCGCAGAAACTAGGTAAAAGCCAAAGTTCAGAGAACCTACATCTCAAGTTCAACAAGAGTGCGGACCGCACAATTATTGTGCAGCCGCAGTAAGAGCATGATGCGGCCGTAGAAGAGCATGATGTGGCCGCAACCACATTTGTGTGGACCGCAGAAGAGCATGGTGCGGCCGCAGATATATTTGTGTTATCCGCAGAAAGAGAGAAGTGCGGCCACAGTTCAATTGTGCGGCCACAGGTTTCCAATTTGTCAGGCTGAAGCAAAGTGCGGACCGCATATGGAATTGTGCGGCCGCAGAACCTCCGAAAGGGCATTTGTGTCCGAAAATTTCAGCACTATATAAATAGAAGAGTTTCACTTTGTTAGGTTAAGTTTTGACATCAGCTGCTACAGTAGACGGTTTCTTTTACTCTTTTTAGTAGTTTTTGCTATTTTGGGGTTTTTGAATATTGATTTCATCATTTTAATTATCAATATGGGTATAATTATCAATACGGCGCCAATAATTGATCTCGTCCACTTTCACTCCTCTATTTGAGGATATGAAAACGGTCGATGCAACAGTAATACCCAACAAGAGTCGGGGTCGAATTCCGCAGGGAGCTATGTGAATGGGTGTTAGTAGTATATATCTTAGCGCGTGAGTTTGTATATCTAAATTTGCACTTCTCCAATAATTGGTTTTGTTTGAAAATCTAAATTAAACTACGGTTGCGATTTAAAAAATGAAACTAGGAAATTGTTTTTGGTTGTTTTCAAATGATATAAAAGGCCTAGGGCTATGACCTTCACCTAGGTGTTTGCCTAATAGGTTATAGAATTTAAAGCTTGTTTTATTGGTCGGGGTATATTATAGCTATCAATACTCAAGTACCCACTCACTACCTCTCGGTCAGAGAGTGGTTTTGCCCAGTTTGGATTTATCAAGTCCAAATGGATATTGAACAAAACAGTTAATAATAAGCTCAAGTCGGGTTTTACTATCTCTAGGTTCAACCATTTAATTGGGCTTATCAATCTCTCGATTGACCCAATTTCTTGATAGCCAAGTTTTCCTAGACTAAGTCTTTGTTTCTCAAGTAGAGACCTGATGAAATAGGCATGAAATAATGTTTGCAACCATTAATTCTTCACATAAAAACAAGAACTAGGCTAGATAATCCACACCCAACCATAAACAAGCAATAAATCAAACACCCATTAAGTTTACACACTAGGGTTGGGTCACAACCGTAGAGAAAATATAGCTACTCATGCTTAAGATAGAAGAAATAGAAGAAGAATGATAATTAAACCCATATTGATAATTAAAATGATGAAATCAATATTCAAAATGCTCAAAATAGCAAAAACTACTAAAAAGAGTAAAAGAAACCGTTTACTGTAAAAGCGCTTTTTGACTAAAACAAAAGGAAAAAGGCGCTAATAAGTAGTCAAAATCCCCACTTATCAGCGATCACACCAGAAGAGTCCAAGCTTCAGCAATCCACTAAATCCCATTTTCGATCCGTTAACCATCCGAAATCAACCCCAGGTCCCCCGAGACCTTAACCAAACATACCAACAAGTCCTAAAATACGATACGAACTTAGTCAAACTTTCAAATAACATAAAATAATATCAAAAACACGAATCGCACTCTAATTCATGCCTATTGAAACTAAGGAAATTCCAACTTCTACAAACGACGTCGAAACCTATCAAATCACATCCGATTGACCTCAAATTTTGCACACAAGTCATAAATGACACCATGGACCTATTCCAACTCCCGGAACCCAAATTCGATCCCGATAACCACAAAGTCCACTCTCGGTCAAACTTCTAAATTTCCAACTTTTATTATTTCAAGCCTAATTCAACTATAGACTTCCAATCCTAAGTCCAAATTTACCCAACGGAGCTAACGAAGCTATCAAAACTCCATTCCGAAGTCGTTTAAACATAAGTCAGCATCCGGTCAACCTTTTCAACTTACGCTTCCAACCTTGAGACTAAGTGCCCTAACTCATTCTGAAACCTTTCCGGACCCGAACCAACTACCCTGGCAAGTCACATAGCAGTTATAAATTACAAAATGAGTAGTAAATAGGGGAACAGGGCTATAACTCTCAAAACGACTGGCCGGATCATTACATAATCCCACATCATGAGCCTTCCTATCAGTATAACTCCTTTGTCTGGACTGCGCTATACGTAGCCGCTCCTGAATCAATTCCACATTCTCCAAAGCATCACGAACTAAATTTGTGCCCAATAATCTAGCCTCACCCAGCTCAAATCAGCCAACCAGGGAACACAATGCCTCTCATATAATGCTTTATACGGAGCCATCTGGATGCTAGACTGATAGTTGTTGTTATAGGAAAACTCCGCTAACGGAAGAAACTGATCCCGCTGGCCTTTGAAATCTAACATATTCCCTCAATATATATGCTTCAAAATCTAAATAGTCTGCTCGGATTGCCTGCCCGTCTGAGCGTGAAATGTGGTGCTCAGCTCAACCTGTGTGCCCAATTCACTCTAAAGTGCCCTCCAAAAGTGCGAAGTAAACTGAGTACCGCGATCTAAGATGATAGAAATAGGTACACCATGTAGGGGATAATCATCTGGATGTAGATCTTAGCCAACTGCTCCGAAGTGTGGAAAGCCATGACTCGAATGAAATGTGAAGACTTTGTTAGTCTGTCCATGTTGCACCCTATTTTGCACTAGTGAAAACACAATACAACTAATGATTCTTTTGAATTTGATAAAAGAGAATCTCCACCTAATATTTAAGGTATATTAGGGTACCTATAAGTATGTAAAATTATTATCCTAATGGTCTGCTAACCGGTAAGATTTGGGTAAGGATTCTATTTATTCTAAGGGGAAGATATTAGGTATCTCTTAAATCTTCCTGAGAGAGCTCCTTAAACTTAGGCTAAGTTTGGTGAAAGAAAGGGCTATATTCTGTTTAGTTAGTGGTTAAAGTTGCTAAGTGAAATTTAAGAAAATTGTTTAAGTCTATTTGAAAACTGTTTGTTTAGAAAGGATTGTGTATTTCTTCTTGAAAAGAATGAAATTTTTTGTAAGACTTTATAACTTGTAAAGCAAGGATTACTTCAAAAATGTGTATTAAGTTGAGGATGGGTATCCTTGTCTTTGAAAACCATTTCAGCAAGAAATCTTGTGTTTCTCAAATTTGCTTGTTGTTTCTTATGAACCTGACTGACTTTATTTCTTCGAAAATCGTTCTTGTATTTTACATGATCTGTTTGATGATTTTCCAAAGAGAATTGGTTTTCATTTTGAATCTATCAAAAGCTTGAAATCACTGAAGTTGTTAGTAATATCAGTAAAACTATTTATTTATTAGTTAGATTAGCCTCAAATTTCTAATGTTCAAATGTTAAAGTAACGAAAGCAAGTGAATCTTATAATTCAAGTATTTTCTTTTACCTATAAGTCTTGGTTTGCCTATGTTTCCTAAACAACCAAAATATCAAAACAATATCCAATAGTAATGTCAGTTTCAAAGACATATACACAGAGGCAACAAATAGTAATAGCTATCGTTAAAATTGAGAGAATAGGGGAAAGAGCTGGACTCTTGATATTGGGCCAGCGGATGGTAAGGCCCAGCAGGGTTCACATAAGCAGCGGATTCAATAGGTGGAGAGGAAGTGACCCAGATCTGGAACTTGGGCCTGAGTTCCAAAGGAACTCAATAGGCCCAAATCGAACATGCATAAAAGGAAAAGGGAAATAATTACTGAAAATCAATATGAGCTAAAAATTATAACAGGTAACAATAATAATAAGGGCTGAGGGATACAATGAAACTAGTTTTACTTGTATTAATCTTATGAGGATTAATAAGAGTTAATAACCAAAGGCTTAGAGTAAAATCCTATTCATGGATAAAAATTCCCATGTGGACCCCTGACACTTTAGAGTTCACAAGGGTCTCATGGACCCCGAGCAGTACTTGTGTCGGGGAGGGGTACCTTAACCACAAACCAAGTTCACACCCAAATACCCTTAGTCATCCATTCGTAATCTTCCTCAAAAATTTAGACACAAGTAAAGTGTCAACTTAGCAATTTTCCTATTGTCAGAAATAAGCATAAAGTTCATGATAAACTTCTCAACGGTTCAGATGCACATAAGTTCAATACATTAAAATAAATAGCTATAGAAGATATTGCACTATCATCAAAGTGCCAAAACATGAACAGTTCAGAACCAATTATAAAATTGACCTCAGAATCCCTTATCAGAACACTAAGTACAAAGATAAATCATAGCAAGTGGACTGATATAGCCTAGTAACGTCAGTGACCTTAAGGTTGATCTTAAGATACATCAGAACACTTAAGAGGATCATTATTAAGATGCAGAAAGCTAATTGCATATTATCAGAAGGTAAGTGCTATCTCTAATCAATTAAAGTTTAGAGAGGCTTAGTTAAGTGATCCAAGTATTAGTAAGTGACACAGAAAGATATATACATTAGTTTTTAATTCTACTGAGGGTTTAATATTTCAGGATCCTCAAATAGGTTCATAACACTTAGAACAGGTCAACAGGCATTTCAATAATCTTCAAAACAATCCAAATAAACATATATATATATATATATATATATATATATATATATATATATATATATATAAAATAAAAAAAACCTGAGAACCCACAACCCTGTTCAGGCTTCCCAAAGACAACCTCAACCAATAAACAAATCAATGTAAATAGAAGGGTTAGTTTTAGTCTAATTTAAACCTGATAGCATAATTTATAGTCTGTCAGGCTTCCAAACAGCTCCAGGTTCATGATTAAATTCTTTATAGTCAATGACGTCAACCAGACATAAGACAGTGGGTAGAGATCTTCATTCTTAGTGGGTGAGAACACGGCAAACAGGTCTTAGAAGATTTACTTAAGCATGTGAGTGACCTTACTAATCAGGTTACACCAATAGACTTCCCATTTTAGATCCTATGTTCAACATCATTCACTCAAGTTGCTAGGTTATTAAGGCCGACAGTATTCAATCTGACAAGAGAAGTTTTCAATAGGGGACATAGTAGTTTAAACATGAAGCTTTCTCAACTAAAGGGCCTGTAAAGATTCATAAACATCACTGGAGAAGCAGCATGATGAATATAGGCACAAGCATAGAGCTAAATGAGAGTCACTCAGCTAACACAACAGTAAGGTTTAAGGTAGCCAGAGTTTATAGTCACAACATAACATGACAGATCAAGACATAGTAAGTGAGCAAGTTGTGTGATGGTTATGCTGACAGGTTTATCACATGAGTTCAAAACTAAAATGATAGGCTTGCATGAATTATTAAGTGTACAGAACAGATATGGTTTCAACAACAAAAAATGTCAACTAAGATCATCAAGCAGACATATCAAATGAGCTGCAATGGGAATCATTTTTATTGAACTAAATAGGGCGGCATAACATCACAAACATAAGAATCGATATAGCACAATGCAGCAAATGTAAAGTCTTAATAGGTCATCAGGAGAAGCTTAAGCGCATAATTCAATCGAGTTAATTAACATAGTAGTATAGCTATCATTTAACTGACAGAGATGGAACACACATAGTATTAACTTAAGATTTAGCTCAACTACTCATAAGAAGTTTAACAGGATTTGTTCATAAGAATACCAATAGCATAGAAATATTTATCCAATTAAGATATGAGGAATGAAATTCATTAACAACATAGATAGGATAACAATATCATAACAACATAACTTATCAGGAACTATCAGCCCAACAGTGAAAATGACATGCAAAACAGAACATAATAAGTATGGCCATATACCACTGATGTATATCACAAATAAAAGGTGATTAACAAAACAAATCACAAAACTACACAATTAAGAGATATGGAGAGGGTCAGTATACACTGATATTCTTAGAGACCCAAACCATATAGGAGTTGATTGTTATCTGTTTAGGAATCCAAACCAACAACGATCAACTCACAGAGATTAAACTTGAGCAGAAATGAAAAGAGAAAAGGGAAATTAGAGGGGAACTACTGGACTTAGCAGAAAGCCTTAAATTTAATGCTCTTCTTTGTATCTTGTAGTGTTTCTGATTGTATTAGGTATCTCTGGTGAAAACATTGAATGCCTTATTTATAGTGGCATTCAATCCACTTAGGGTTTCGATTGAATTCAAAAAGGTAGTGGAGAGTGACGACTGATGGATGAGTATAACAATAGAGGGTGAAAATCGGAAGAAACGATGGGAAAACAGTGAAGATCTTTACCTGGGCACTAGAAGGGGAAGAGTCGACCGTTGAATCCATCGGACCGTTGGTCAAACCCTAATGTCCAGAGGTCATTGCGTTTGACCTCTAGACAACAAATAATAATGATGAAACTGGAGATAATATTCATACATGCTCCAATTTGAAAGAACGGAGCCAAGACAGATGAAATCCCAGGTCACTCTTTTAGGTCTAGGATTCTGATTTGGGATTTGAATTGTAACGATGAAAGGGGAAAGTTCCAGGCGAGATTCGGGGCTTACAAGGACAAGATGGTTGTTTCAGGCTTGAATCGAGTGACCTTGCACAAATTTATATAAGGTTTTTGATTGATAGTGTTTGATGGGGATGAGAGAAAAGAGAGAGAAAAGGGAAACTAGGGCGGCCGAGTGGTGTTAGAATGATTAGGGTTAGTTTCTTCCTTAGGATTAAAGTGCACGAATGAAGGGGAGCCGTTAGATAAATGTAATCAATGGCTTCGATATTTTGGAGATAAAGGGAAGGAAAAATATTTAAAATGGATAAAATGTGAACCGTTGAATCACTTGGATCCAACGATTGAGATGGGGCGCTGGGAATTCAAAAAATAAAAGAGAAATTGAAGTTAATTATGGACCGTTGATGATTTGAATCAACGGTCCAGATGCATTGTGTTTCTTTTGTGAGTGTAGAAGAGAGGCGACATGTCGCAACGCCATTGGTTTAGAAGAGAAGGCACGGATTGGCAACTTGGATGAAGAGGGGGGTTCTGGACCGGGTCAAGGTGTATTGGGCCTGAATATTTTGGGCCAAATCAACTGAAACAGAATTTAAAATGTAGCCACATTGAATTTAATTAGACAATTGCAATTACAATATTTTTGAGTTTTTAACTCATTTTAAAATTAAATTAATTAGAATCAATTAATCTTAATTAATGTAATAAAACATAATCATCAAATATATTATTTATTACTGTAATTAGTTATTATAATACTTCATCTGTGAAACTAATTTTTGCTAATTAAAGTAATAAAGGTAGTATAGTTATAAATTAAAGACTAATTTATTAATTGATTCTAAAACTCATTTATTAAGATATGATTGTTTTAATAATTTAAAACAGTAGGAGTAATATAATCTATAAATGTTTAATACTAAATTACTATTAATATAACATTACTAATTATTATTAAGTATTATATCATTTATATTTTTAAAAAATAGGTATTATTGATTTAAAAATATTTTACTACATTTATTGTTGATTAATAAGTGAAAATAATTTCATTTGAAAGGGGAGAGTCATAATTGGTCGTCAATAGTCCACAATGACCAAAACTACGTCAAATCTCCTCAATGTATGTGGCAACCCTACCACGAAGTCCATAGTGATGTGTCCCGACTTCCACTCTGGTATCTCAATCTTCTGAAGCAAACCAACAGGATCCTGATGCTCATACTTGACCTGCTGATAATTCAAATACCGAGCAACATATCTAACAATATCTTTCTTCATCCTCTGCCACCAATATAATGCTGTTTCAAATTACAGTACATCTTTGCAGCACCTAGATTAACAGAATACCACAAACCATGAGCCTCCTATAGAATCAATTCTCTCAACCCATCCACATTAGGAACACAAATCCGGCTCTGAAGACGTAACACGCCATCATCACCAATAGTTTCACCTCATTGAAATGTGTCCTTAAGAACAAGCAAATGGGGATCATCGTACTAATAAGCCTTAATGTACTCAAATAAGGATGATTGTGATAGAACACAACCAAGGACTCTACGAGGCTCCGAAATATCCAATCTCACGAACCTGTTGGCTAAAGCCTGAACATCCATAGCCAAAGGCTTCTGCCCAGCTGGAATAAAAACAAGACTCTCCATACTCTTCGCCTTCCTACTCATGGCATTTACAACTACATTATCCTTCACCGGATGATAAAGAATAGTGATTTCATTGTCCGTCAATAACTCCAACCACCTCTGATTCCTCAAGTTCAGGTCCTTTTTCTTGAATAAATGTTGAAGACTCTGATGATCTGTATACACCTTACAAGACATGTCATATAAGTGATGCCTCCAAATCTTGAGCGCGTGAACAATAGCTGCCAACTCCAAATCAAGCACTGGATAGTTCTTCTCATAGGGCTTCAACTAATGCGATGCGTAGGCAATCACCTGACCATCCTGCACCAACACACACCAAATGCCAACCCACGAATCATCATAATAAACCATACATGACCCCAATCCTGACGGCAAAATCAAAATTGGAGCTATATTCAAAGCTGTATTGATCTTCTAAAAGCTCTCCTCATAATCATCAGACCATCTGAACGGAGCACCCTTCTAAGTCAACTTGTTCAATGGAGATGCAATAGACAAGAACCCCTCTGCGAAATAGCGATATTAACCAGCCAAACTTAGGAAACTATTGATCTCAGTAGTGGTAGAAGGTCTAGGCCAACTCTAAATTGTCTCAATCTTCTCAGATCCACATTGATCCCATCACTAGACACCACGTGGCCCAAAAATGCAAGAGTCCAACCAAAGCTCGCACTTGGAGAACTTAGCATACAGCTTCTTCTCCCTTAGAGTCTGAAGCACATTCTTCAAATGTTGCTCACGCTCCTCCCTACTACGGGAATACGCCAATATATCATCAATGAACAAAATGACGAAGGAATCCAGATAAGGCTAAAATATGTTGTTCATCAAGTGCATGAAAGTTGTTGGGGCATTGGTCATCCTAAAAGACATCACCAAGAATTGATAATGCCCATAATGGGTCTTGAAGGTTGTCATAGGAATGTCCGAAGTCCTAATCTTAAACTGATGGTACCCCGAAGTCAAGTCAATCTTCGAGAACACCCTAGCATCCTGAAGCTGATCAAATAAATCATCAATACACGGAAATGGATACTTGTTCTTGATGGTAACCTTGTTCAATTGCCTATAGTCAATGCACATTCTCATGGAACCGTCTTTCTTCTTCACAAATAAAACCGGAGCACCCCAAGGTGACACATTTGGCCTGATAAAACCTTTATCTAGCAATTCCTTCAAGTGCTCCTTCAATTCCTTCAACTCTGCTGGAGCCATGCAGTATGGTGGAATAGATATGGGCTAAGTGACCGGTGCCAAGTCAATACCAAAATCAATATCCCTATCGGGTGGCATGCCTGGTAGGTCTGCAAGGAAAACATTTAGAAACTACCTCACCACGGTTACTGAATCAACTGTGGGGGTATCAGCACATACATCCTTAATGAAGGCTAAGTACGCTAAACACTCCTTCTCAACCATCCGTTGAGCCTTCAAAAAGGAAACCACTCTACTAGGAATATGCCCCCAAAGAACCTCTCCATTCCAACCTCGACAACCCCAACATAGCCAACTTCATGGTCTTAGCGTGACAATCAAGAATAGCGTGGTACAGATATAACCAATCTATACCTAAAATCACATCAAAATCAACCATATTAAGCAGCAAAAGACCAACCCTCATCTTATAGCCCTCAACAGTCACCACACAAGAATGATAGATACAATCTACCATAATAGAATCCCCAACAGGTGTGGACACATAAATAGGAGTATCCAGAGAATCACGAGACATATCCAAATATGAAGCAAAGTAGGATGACACATACGAATAAGTAGAACCTAGATCAAATAAAATTGAAGCATCTCTGTGACAAAATAGAGCAATGCATGTAATGATTGCATCTGATGCGACTGCCTCAGTCCTACCAGGGAAATCACAAAAATGGCATGGCATCTCCCTCTAGGACAACCACTACCCGCATATCCTTCACCTCTAGATGGCAATACAGGTGGGGTAGCATCTGGGGCGGGAATGATATCCTGAGTGCCTTGTTGAGGTCTACCCATCCAAAATCTAGGACAATCTCTCACAATGTGCCTATTATCACAAAACTCGAAACAACCTCTCAGCGGGCGTGGCTGCTGGTATTGAGTCTGCCCCGGACGACTGGAATAACCACCATAGGAACCTCGTGCAGAAGGTGCAATGAAAGATGGTTGTCTGGTACGAGTGATCTGCAATCTATGGCTAGCTATAGCACTACGTGAAACTTGAAGTACGGATTTAATTGGTCAACTAAAATGACCTCTGCCATGATAGACCTTGCCCCCGGAGTAGGATCCACAAAATCCTCCAGAACCACGAGGCTTCTTATCCTCCCTCTCTTGCCTGCAGACATGCTCTAACCTCCTAGCAATCTCGAGAACCTGATGAAATGCAGTTTTAGTCTCCAAATACCGTGTCATCCCAAATTTGAGGATGTAGGTGAGTCCCTCAATAAACCTATGGACTCTTTCTCTATTAGTGGAAACCAACAAAGTTGCATGGCGGGATAACTCTGTAAACCTCATAGCATACTCGGACACATTCATACCCCCTCGCGCAAATGCTCAAACTCATTGCGCAACTCGTCCCTGCAGGTCTGTAGAATAAACTCCCTCAAGAAAAGATCGGAGAATTGAACCATGTAAGTGGTATTGCGCATGCTAGCCTGCTCGCCTCATAAGTCTGCCACCATCTATATGCCAGCCCCGTCAACTGAAAAGTAGTAAGGTCGACCCCGCTCGACTCCACTAAAACCAAGGTACATAGAATATGATGACACTAATCCAAGAAATTGTGTGCATCCTCAGAAGCTCCTACACTGAACTGGGAGGATGAAATTTCTGAAATCTCTCCAAACTCTTCTACCCCTCAGCCGACACAACTGGTCCTACCACAGGCTGAACTGCAACTACTGGCTGCACTAGCACAATACCTGGTGTCTGATAAGTATGAGCCAGTTGCTCTGGTGTATGGGCGGTGGGAGTCTGAGCTCCTCCCCTACCCTATGGAGTAGCTGGTGCAACCAAAATCAAATCGGCTGGGCCAAACTCTCAAACATACTCATGAAGTGTGCCAAGGTCTCTTGGAGCCCCGGTGTAGCAATAGGCCCCTCAGGTGCCCGAGCGGGTCCCAACTGCTCAACATGATCAGGCTTCTGCTCCTCAATTAGAGCTACTAGTAGCTCTAGCATTGTTTCTCTAGCAGGTGCTCTAGCTGCGGCATATGCCTTACCTCGGACCTAAATCTTAGGGGGTGTTGGTGCTGCTCAACTTATCTGGCAGAACGTATCCTCACCATCTGTGAGAGAATAGAATAGTACAGATTCAAACTTTGGAATAACAAATAAGCACAATAAAGAATGAACGAAGGTGATGTTTCCTAACAGTTCGGTAGCCTCTCATATATAAGTACAAATGTCTCTGTACCGATCCGCAAGACTCTACTAAACTTGCTCATGACTCGTAGACCCTATGAACCTAGGGCTCTGATACCAACTTGTCACGACCAAATCCCACCATAGGGGTCGTGATGGCACCTAATCTCTAAAACATGGTAAGCCAATTAGTTAACAACATTAAATCAACAAAACATGAAAATAATAAGACAGAATTTAATTTAAAAGCGAAAATAGAGTTAATACAAGGTTAAAAGGCAATGCTTAAATAACTTTCCGGGACTAGGTAGTATAGAGTCATGAACTCTAACTGGATACATAAGGATGTATCAAAATACAATATTGTTTAGATATGAAAAATAATAGTATGAATGTAAGGATGGGACTCCAAGGGAGTGCGACGGACATGCTACTCTACCTTGAATCTTCGTGACAAGTGTAAGCACTCACTCCCGATGTTAGATGCCTCTAACATCTGGATCTGCACAAAATATGCAGAAGTGTAGTATAAGTACACCACTATAACAACCTGACCGGTCGTGTTGAGCATTTGCCATTCGCTCGGTAGTTTATGGGCATGAGTAGCTCTGTATCATGTATTTTGACTTGTGTGAATCATTGGTTTTGGTTTTCAGGTTATTCGAGACTGATTTGAAAATATGATTCTCAACTACGGAGCTTTAAATTCGAAAGAGTTGTCCAAGTTTGACTTTTTCGCATTTGAACTCAGATTGGAATTTCGATGGTTCCATTAGGTCCGTTGGGTGATTTTGGACTTAGGAGCGCGTCCGGATTGTGATTTGGAGGTCCGTAGTGGAATTTGGCTTGAAATGGCAAAAGTTGGATTTTTGAAAAGTTTGACCGGGAGTGGACTTTTTTATATCGGATTCGTATTAGGATTCTGGGAATTGGAATATCTTCGTTATGTCATTTGAGACTTATGTGCAAAGTTTGACGTCAATCGGACGTGATTTGATAGGTTTCGGCATCGATTATGGAAGTTTGAAGTTCAAAGTTCATAGATTTTGATTTGAGATCTGATTCTTCGTTTTTATATTTTTATGTGTGGTTTGAGGTCTCGAGTAGGTCCATATTATGTTATGGAACATGTTGGTATATTTGGACGGGGTCCCGAGGGGCTCGGGCATGTTTCGGATTGATTTTGAATCATTTTCTTCAATGTTGCTATTGCTGGTTCTAGTGTGACCACACCTGCGGCTGGTTTGCGCAGGTAGGATAGTCGCAGAAGCGATGAAGGGGTCGCATGAGCGGAAATATTGCTGGGAGCAGGGTTCCGCAGAAGCAGAGATTGTTTTGCATCTGCGAAGGCGCAGATGCGGTGAGTTGAGCGCAGAAGCGATTGGCAGCGCAGAAGCGATATTTGGGCGTGCACCTGCGAGTGTGAATTTAAAGAGGAAATTGGGAGTTTTGGCCTAAAGTTTCACAATATAAATTTTTGAGTTTTGAACATCAAATTGGAGTCAGATTTGAGTGAAACTAGTATGGTTGGACTCGTAATTAAATGGGTTGTTGGATTTTGTATATTTTGTCGGGTTCCGAGGTGTGGGCCCAGGTTGGGCTTTTGACCGATTTTGGGCTTTTGATTCAAGATTTGATCTTTTTCGATCGGGATTGGTTCCTTTAGCATTGTTTCATGTACTTGAGTTGTTTTTTGTTAGTTTCGGGTCATTCGAAGTTGAAACACGCGAGATGGAATCTTTGGAGCATCGCTTGGCTTGTTCGGCATTGATATTGGCTTATTCGAGGTAAGTAACTCTTTTAAACTTAGTGTTGAGGGTACGAAACCACGAATTACGTGTTATGTGATTGGTATTGAGGTGACGCACATGCTAGGTGATGGGCGTGTGGGCGTGCACCCGGTAAATTGTGACTCCGTTGTTTCCATGGCACTATATAGTGGCCCTATTTTGTTGATATTTGTGTTATCACCATGTGATAAAGTAATTAAGTTGTCAATCATGATAAATATCATGTTTAGGCTTTATGTTGATATTGTTAGGACCCATAGTGGTCGTTTCTTGCTGTCATCTCACTGATTTCATTGATATATCGTACTCAGTCATATTCATGCATTCATATCATATCTCAATCTCAGTTGTTGTTTATTGATACATCATATCATTGTTGTCGGGCTAGTTTCATGACATTGTGAGCCTGTAAGTGAGACTGGAGAGATTGATGACTGAGTGAGGCCGGGGGCCTATTTGTGAATATATTAATAATGTAGCACGTGAGTTGTCCGTGCGGATCCAGATACTGATACTATAGAACGTGAGTTGTTCGTGCCGATCCAGATATTGATATTATGGCACGTGAGTTGTCCGTGCAGCACATGAGTTGTCCATGCGGATTATAGTGCTTGTGCTGAAAGGAGCCCCTCCGGAGTCTACACACCCCCAGTGAGCGCAGTCGGCTATAAATATGTGGATCGGGTTGCACGCCGCAGCGGGTATTGTACATCGACGAGTGATTGAGTGTGCTGAGCATGAGCATAGTGAGAGAGGATGCGAGACAGTGAGATTGAGTACTATGAGAGTGAGAGTATACGAGCTCATCATTGAGATGCATTGCATTTGATATGCGTACTTGAGATAGATGCATAAAGATGCATTTCCTTCTGCTACCCAGTTTTGGGACATTTATGATTTTACTTGTATCTTGACATGTAGGCATAGAGACGTACTTTCCTCATGCTATCTGAAAATGAAACATCTTACTTATTGTTGAAATGATTTTTGGGAAAAATCACAATTTTCCAACTTACTCGTATTTTGGCATATTCGGTAAAAGATTTGAGTTTCATTGAGATACCTCTTTTATTACCTGTGTTATGTTGTTATGAACTGTTGTGGAATATTGGTAATATCCTAGTTTTGGGATATTAGGTTTATTACTTACTAAGTGCATGGGGTCGGTTGTACTCATACTACACTTCTGCACCTTGTGTGCAGATGTTGGCTGCTATCTTGCTATGTTTGATGGGAGTTGGATTGAAGATGTACATGCGTCCCGGTTGTAGCTGCCTCTTGTTCGTGGTAGCCTTAGATCTATTAAATCTTGTTTATGTACTTTTCAAACAGACTATGTATTTATTTCATTTCAGCTTTGTAAACTCTATTCTTAGAAGCTCATGATTTGTACTACCAGTCCTTGGGAAATGTATAAAATTTAGTAAATTACTATCATTTATTTGTCCTATTAATATCATCGGAATTGGATAGTTACTAGTTGGCTTACCTAGTGGGTTGGGTTAGGTGCCATCACGACTAGTGGATTTTGGGTCTTGACAAGTTAGTATCAGAGCTCTAGGTTCATAGGTTCTACGAGTCATGAGCAATTGTCTAGTAGAATCTTGTGGGTCGGTATGATGACGTCCATACCTATCTTCGAGAGGCTACAGGATATTTAGGATATACTTCCCATCTCTATTTCCTTATCGTGTGGCATTAATTCAGCTTGAAGCGTAACCCTTTGAATTCCTTCCACGCATTCGTATGCGCACATGAGCGCTCGGTATCAGCTGTGCAATGACGACTTGTGATTCCATGGATGAGGTGCGAGATGTGATTTTGGCATGTTGACGATGGGCCAGTCTAGAGGACTTGAGGTCGAGTTTTGACGGTAGCCTGAGCACGGAGATTTTGATTGAGTGAGCACGTGCTTTTGGGACATATATGTTTATTGGTGTCCCTATTAGTGGAATTTGTGATTGGATGACTACGTGGTGAGTATGATGTGACTGCGAGATGTGTTCAGATTGTTCGAATGTGATGAGAAGAGTTTACTTGAGAGGTAGCAAGCACTATTGGGTGTTTGATTTCTGTCTTGATATGGCATATGGTCTTGAGTTATAGGTATGTTGAGGGATCTCTCTCGTTGTTTAGTTGTGGAGTGAAGTAGATTCTCATGTCTTGTTGATGAGTTCAGAATCAAAAAGATTAAGTGATTGTGTAGTAGTCATGATTGTGGAGGGTATAGAGAGATGTCAGTTTGAGGCAGAGCAGGTGGGGTATCTCCTGCGAGGTGTCCTTAGGTTGTGTGGTCCTTATGATATTTTGTAGAGAACTCTCTTTTACCAGTGAATGATATATGTTGCAATTTGAGTTTAGATCGCTTGTGGAAGTTGGCTTGACTATTACAAGGGTAAATGCGAGATTTGCAGATAATGTGAAGTATTAGATGGTTTGCGTTACAGGAGCTCAAGAAGGATTTGGTTGAATCTCACTGCGGTATTATAGCAGTAATAGAGCATGGGCATTGTGAGTTATGTGTTTTGATCTATGGCTTTGAGCCAAGTGGGGGAGTCTGCTATCGACGAGTTGATTGCATGATTATGTTATATTGGTTTCGGTTTGAGGTATACTGGTGAATCAGCTATGACTCCAGGGGTTGAGATTGAGAATGACTCGAGTAAGGGTATTTCTGGATACGGGTTGTATTACACTCTATGGGTATATGGGAATCATGGAATGATTGAGTGGTTATTCGTGAAAGATGCAGTGTGCATGGAGTAGGAATTTTCTTGGTCGTGTTAAGGTGAGGTTACTCCTTTAGGTGTCGTCGTGCCAATAAGGCACCAGTCATTTGGCCCGTTTGGGGCGGTGCAATTGAGATTTGAGTAGAGTGGATGACTCTCGAGAATGGTTCTAATGGATCCAGGAATTATATGTAGCAATTGGAAATTTCAGATTGGTATATGGCTAGGATCTGATATTTGCATTGGACGGTGTCGAGACTTGTGGCATTTTTATATCATTGTGGATTATGAATTTCAGTATCAAAAAGGTGAAGGAAATAGTTTTAGGTTCACATAAGGTCTCTTTAGAGTGGCTGTCACAGTTGTGGTGCTTTAGGGTGCTTAAGAGAGAAGTCAGCGGCTTATGGGCCTTAGGGCGTTGTGGTTTTATACTAGGGTCTCTTGTGTGGTGAATTTTGGTTATGGATCGTGGTGTTCAACCAAGAAGAAGTATCAATTTGAAGTAAATTTGGAAGGGACTTGGAGAAATAAGATAGTGTGGTAGTAGGTTGGATCAGCACAGTAATGGATATAATCGGTTCTTTGGGTACTTATGATGTGGCTAGTCTCTACAGGTGTTTCGTGGCAATGCTCTTGGGTTTTGGCGACCTGCGTGGCTGGGTTGAGTTAGAGAAATTCGGTTCTGATAGCTTGGTTATGTGCAAATGGGTTCGAAGAGTTCTCAATGGTTTTTACCAAGGTTCGAGGGGTATTTTTCCTGCTGGTGTGAGGAGTATGTGGTGTATAGTGAATTTCTCCTGGATGAAATCAAATGGAAGGTCCTTGGCTAATTGAGTATGTAGTTGATTGTGACTCGGAGTGGACTATGAAGTTCTCATAGTTT
Source organism: Nicotiana tomentosiformis (assembly GCF_000390325.3). Lineage (NCBI taxonomy): Eukaryota > Viridiplantae > Streptophyta > Magnoliopsida > Solanales > Solanaceae > Nicotiana > Nicotiana tomentosiformis. Next base: position 120,181,267 of record NC_090812.1, read on the forward strand.
TCTTATGATGGCATGGTATATGCGGTATGTTGTGTGGGATTGAGATTTACGTGAGCGGGGTCACAGTTCTGTTTTGGAAGGGAAGGTCATAAAATCCCGTAGGCAGCATGGATGGATTCAGATGACTAGCTAAATGATATTACTGTTTGGTATGGCTTGATGAAAGTATACATTTCACAAGGGGCAATGTGTTTTGATTTATGGATACTTCACTAGTACTGTGGCACTCTTCTGGTTGATCGACTGCTGATATTCAAATTTTGCTATGTGGAACGGAAGAATTTCAGAAGTATTCCTCATAGGATAATCGTGTATGAGGGATGTGTTAGACATTCTGGCGGTGGAGTTGGGATCAGATGTGGTGATTCGTGTGTTCTATGAATTTGGAAATAGGGAGTTCTCAGGAGTAGACTGTTTCATGGTTGTAGACTGCGAAGTCATGGCCGAAGCTAGCCAGTATGTGTTATGATTCAGTCAATTGTAGGCTTTCAGAGGTTCATTTATCTATTTGTGGGTGCCCGGAGTTGATTTGGGAGTCCATTGGTAGTCCCAATTAGGATGTGTATTCTACACCGAGTTGGATTGGTTGGCTCCATAATGCTATTGTTGAGGGATGTGTCATTCAGTTGTTGCTGAGCTTATTCGTGTTCTGGAATTTTCTGTGAGTTACTCTTATATGCTAAGAGGAGTTGTGATTCGTTGGTTTTAGGCACACATGGTGCGGTTCTATTGTGGTCTTATAGTGAAATTTAAGCCAGTTGAGCAGTTGGGTATTGCATGATTGAGGGCGTATTGGTTATGTTCTTTCAATTTTTGTGTGGCATTGTGTCATCTGCTTCTCCATGGTTATGGTAATGCACTTTGGGTACTTGATATCTAATTTCGCATGGCTATTGATTTTGAGTAGGGTGGCTCGAGGTATATGATATGGATCAGTGTTTGGATGGAGTCGCGCATTGCAGTGGAGTTATGTTGAGGTATGATCCCTTGTGTTAGATTTGTGTATTTTGGTCCTACGATGTGTGATGGGTTCTTAGCATTGCGTTGTGGTGGTACCCATTGAGCTTGTGGGACGGTTCTCTTGATGAGTCATTTTCGTGATTGGATATATTTGGATTGTTGTTTATTGGTGCATAGATTGCACGGTTTGTGGCTCTGAGTAGTATGGGTGTTGCGTGTCAGTAGAGTTGTTGGTATCCGATAAGATGGAGTCGTTGGATCTAGGATGGGTGCTATCGGATTTGATTGCAGTATATTTGGAAAGATAATATCGGAAGTTGGCTTAGGAATTGGCTATAGTTCTTGTTGAAGGAGAGGGAGCTCCAGGCTTGTTGATTTGATGAATGATTATGAGTTTCTGTATGTTCTTTCATTATCGGCGGTGTACGAAGGTTTTAGAATGAGGTTTTGTTAGGTATGAGGTTTATTACCGGGATTGGGTTGTTCTGAGCAGTTACTGTGACCAGAGATTTTGCTATGGGTATTTGAGTTAGATGGTATATCCTGTGATTATAGCTTGGGTGATGGTTGCGGTTTGGTACAGTTTGTTCAGACTTATGCAGCGTGTAGGTTGCGAGATTCAGATCTTATAAGAAATTTCGGATGCTGGAAAATTGAATTCTAAGGCTTATGGACTAGGTTGAATTGAAAATTTTCAGTTATGTTGTGTTATCGGACCTATATGGGATAGGGTGACATGGGATCACCCCCGGGTACGTGCATGGTAAGGTTATACGACGGTTTGATGCTTTCGGGAACAACTCTTGGCACGTTCGTCCTCGAACGTACGTTTAAGTGGGGAGAATGTAACGACCCGACCGGTCGTTTTGAGCATTTGCACTTTGCTCGGTAGTTTACGGGCATGAGTAGCTCCTTATGTTATAATTTGACTTGTGTGAATCATCGATTTTGGTTTTCAGGTTATTCGGGACTGATTTGGAAGAATGATTCCCAACTAGGGAGCTTTAAATTCGAAAGAGTTGACCAAGTTTGACTTTTTAGCATTTGACCTCGGATTGAAATTTTGATGGTTCCGTTAGGTCCGTTGAGTGATTTTGGACTTAGGAGCGCGTCTGAATTGTGATTTGGAGGTCCGTAGTGGAATTAGGCTTGAAATGGCGAAAGTTGAATTTTTGGAAAGTTTGACCGGGAGTGGACTTTTTGATATCGGATTCGGATTGTGATTCCGGGAATTGGAATACCTTTGTTACGTCATTTGGGAGTTGAGTGCAAAGTTTGACATCAATCGGCCATGATTTGATAGGTTATGGCATCGGTTGTGGAAGTTTGAAGTTCAAAGTTCATAGATTTCGATTTGAGGTGTAATTCGTCGTTTTGATGTTGTTATGTGTGTTTTGATGCCTCGAGTAGGTCCGTATTGTGTTATGGAACTTGTTGGTATGTTTGGACGGGGTCCCGAGGGGCTCGGGTATGTTTCGGATTGATTTCGGATCATTTTCTTCAATGTTGCTATTGTCAGTTCTGGTATGACCGCACCTGCGGCTGGTTTGCGCAGGTGCGATGGTCACAGAAGTAACGAAGGGGTCGCAGGAGCGGAAATATTGCTGGGAGTAGGGTTCCGCAGAAGCAGAGATTGCTTCGCATCTACGAAGGCGCAGATGCGGTGAGTTGAGCGCAGAAGCGATTGGCAGCGCAGAAGCGATATTTGGGCGTGCACCTGTGAGTGTGCAGATGTGGGTATTTTACCGCAGGTGCGAAGGCAGGCTCCAGTGCTTCTCCGCAGAAGCGTGATTTTTTGTCGCAAAAGCGATGTCACAGAAGCGGCTAATGTGTGCGACAGTGCTAGGCAGAATAATAAATACAAGGGTTTGCGATTTTGGCTTCATTTTAACATTTCCAAGCTCGGATTAAAGCGATGTTTGAAGCAACTGTCACCATATGAATTGGGGTAAGTGTTCTCTACTTGGTTTTGGTTATATTTCATGAATCTACCTTCATTTTGGTAATTGGATTGTGAATGTAAAGAGGAAATTGGGGGTTTTGGCCTAAAGTTTCATTATATGAATGTTTGAGTTTTGAACATCGAACTAGAGTCGGATTTGAGTGAAACTAATATGGTTGGACTCGTAATTGAATGGGTTGTTGGATTTTGTAAATTTTGTCAGGTTTCGAGGTGCGGGCCTGGGTTGAGCTTTTGATTCAAGATTTGATCTTTTTCAATCGAGATTGGTTCCTTTAGCATTGTTTGGTGTACTTGAGTTGTTTTTGGTTAGTTTCGGGCCGTTCGGAGTCGGAACGCGCGGGGTGGCATCTTTGGAGCATCGTTTGGCTTGTTCGGCATTGATATTGGCTTGTTCGAGGTAAGTAACTCTTCTAAACTTAGTGCTGAGGGTACGAAACCCCGAATTACGTGTTATGTGATTGGTATTGAGGTGACGCACATGCTAGGTGACGGGCATGTGGGCGTGCACCCTGTGAATTGAGACTTCTTGTTTCCATGGCACTGTATAGTGGCCTTATTTTGTTGATATCTATGTTATCACCATATGATAAAGTAACTGAGCTGTCAATCATGCTAAATATCATGTTTAGGCTTTATGTTGACATTGTTAGGACCCATAGTGGTCGTTTCTTGCTGTCATCTCACTGAATTCAGTGATATATCGTACTCAGTCATATTCATGCATTCATATCATATCTCAGTCTCAGTTGTTATTTATTGATACATCATATCATTGTTCTCGGGCTAGTTTCATGACATTGCGAGCCCGTGAGTGAGACTGGAGAGATTGATGATTGAGTGAGGCCGGGGGCACGTGAGTTGTCCATGCAACACGTGAGTTGTCCGTGCAACACGTGAGTTGTCCATGAGGATCCAGATATTGATACTATAGCACGTGAGTTATCCGTGCGGATCCAGATATAGATATTATTTCACGTGAGTTATCCATGCAGCACGTGAGCTGTCCGTGCGGATTATAGCGCTTGTGTTGAAAGGAGCCCCTCCGGAGTCTGCACACCCCCAGTGAGCGCAATCGACTATAAATATGTGGATCGGGCTGCACGCCGCAGCGGGTATTGTATAGCGCTGAGTGATTTAGTGTGCTGAGCATGAGCATAGTGAGAGAGGATGCGAGACAGTGAGATTGAGTACTATGAGAGTGTGAGTATACGAGCTCATCATCGAGATGCATTGCATTTGATATGCGTACTTGAGATACTTGCATAGAGATGCATTTTCTTCTGCTACCTAGTTTTGGGACATTTATGATTTTACATGTATCTTGACATGTAGGCATAGAGATGTACTTTCCTCATGCTATCTGAAAATGAAACATCTTACTTATTGTTGAAAGGACTTTTGGGAAAAATCACAGTTTTCCAACTTACTCGTATTTTGGCATATTCGGTAAAAGATTTGAGTTTCATTGAGATACCTCTTTTATTACCTGTGTTATGCTGTTATGAACTGTTGTGGAATATTGGTATTGTACCCGACCTTGTGTTAGCTCGTCACTACTTTCAATCTAAGGTTAGGTTTGTTACTTACTGAGTACATGGGGTCGGTTGTACTCATACTACACTTCTGCACCTTGTGTGCAGATGTTGGCTGCTGATATTGCTGTGTTCGATGGGAGCTGGATTGAAGATGTACCTGCGTCCCGGTTGTAGCTGCCTCTTGTTTGTGATAACCTTAGATCTATAAAACCTCATTTATGTACTTTTCAAACAGACTTTGTATTTATTTCATTTCAGCTTTGTAAACTCTATTCTTAGAAACTCATGATTTGTATTACCCGTCTTTGGAAAATGTATAAAATTCAGTAAATTACTACAGTTTATTTGTCATGTTAATATCATTGGAATTGGATAGTTACTAGTTGGCTTACCTAGCGGGTTGGGTTAGGTAGCACCACGACTAGTGGATTTGGGATCGTGACAACCACAATAGGTATCCAGTAAGTATCAAGACTAACTTCGATAAATTAGTGACGAGTTTCAAGTTATATGATACTCACTAGTCACATAACTTATGCAATATATCAATAACTAGCAACAAAATATATATGAAAAACAATATCAACAATCTCGTTAAAATATGTGATAACAACTCAACATAGAAAAATCCATCTTTGACAACAAATCATTAAATAGAAGTGGAGGCATATGATAGGATGTCAAATTCAACTAACAGCTTAATAAAGGGAAAAGGTCCACATTTACCCCTCTACTTTTGAACATTGTCTACATCTAACCTCTATTATACTATTCGGCCAAATGAATCCCTACCGTTATACTATCCGGCAAAATTTACCCCTACCATCAGCAAACTTTAATAATTTACCTCTCAATCCGTTAGGTAACTCAAAATTTTCCAAATCCTTTTTATTTAAATCACTTGTTCATCTTCCTAATCCACTATTTTCAGAAATTACTATTAATGTGAATGCTAAAGGTACTAAATTATACAAATGATTCATGGATATTTTTAATTGCCATCGCACCCACTTCTCTTCTTGTGATAATGGGTTTGGAATTGGTTTAAATTTTTTATAATTTTTCAACCATATACACACCGCAGAATTCAGTGGGTCTATTAGTTATGTATTATATCCGGTTGCTCATAATGTATGCACATGTATATTCGAATATATTTTGTAATATTTTAGTTAGTATAGAGTTTGGTCGACTAACTTAAGAGTGCTCAATGCGTAGGTATTTGATTAAAGCAAAGTTGAATTCGACAATGCAAAGTCTCCAAGGAACTTCAACTTCTATTACTAATACTTGTAAAGTTTCCATATTTTTGGTACAACAAATTCATTAAAGTTGTAGTGTTATAAATACTTTTAGAATTTAGACAAGCTACCTAATTTAGATTCTTTAATTTACTATATTTTGTTTACTAATCTCTGCATTATTTTAATATTTCTTTGTCATGTGTCTTTTTTCCAATTAAATAAGCAGGTAAATGTCAACTATTTTAAAAATAGTAAATCAAAAAAAAAGAATAAATGACTTAACTAAAATGATTTGGAAGATTTTGGGTCACCTGACACATTAGGGGGTAATTTTTAAACGTTTACCCATGGTAGAGGTAAATTTTGGCCGGATAGTATAACGGTAAGGTTAAATTTGGACGAATAGAATAATGGAGGTTAGATTTGAACAATATTCAAAAAATATAGGGTTAAATAGACGGAGTTTTAAGAAAACATGTGTAAGATTAAAATATCATCCCCGTCTCGTCAGATGAATATCATTAAGAGAATCACCCCAAAATCATCACATAACATCATCAACAATACCGCCCTTATTTTGCTGCATGTGCAAATAACAATAAATGTCATCCTTATTTCGCCACATTCATATATCGCCATCCTTATTTCGCCACATGGCAACCCAAGAAAGTAGCACCCTGACGAGTGCAAAACACAACATAAAATTATTGCTCACTAGTCAAAGATAGTATAGATTAATTATCGTCTCCACATGGATTGGATTTAAACAGTGTTCGAATAATCTTCAGTTAATTACTATCCAGGAAAATTAATACTTGATTTGATGACTGTTACTACGATTAACTAGTAAAAATTAAGCAAATAATAATTGATCACAAAAGACAGCAGATTAGCAACAAATAAATATCAATGAGAGGGATAAGGATATTTGACTAGATAGGTGAAAGATAATTGACTCGGGATCCAATTCTTGAGTTAATTCACTCTATAATACGGTTGATTCTCACGAATTCAACCGATAATCAAACTGCACTTGAAGTTAATGTTCCTTTTTCGATTAAATGTTAATTCAATAATTAATCCAATTGAAGCACGGTAAACAATTGTAACAATCAAATGATGGTTATGATCTAAAGGGTAACGTCTCACAAATATTTCCCTATTTTCTAGTTCAATTAACAAGTCATGAAGCTCTTTCGATTACCTATTTGAATCACGAATTTAAACTAGAACATAAGATGTGAAAAAATTCAATATCAAACTCCTCTTCCGATTAAGCAAAATAATAAATAACTCACAGTACAAATTAAAGCTCCGTCAATTAATTCTAACAATTATCAAGAATCGAATCCCTAATCAAGTTATCAAAACACCGTACATGTCAACACCCTAATGGAAATTACTCCATAATAATGGAGTAATACGTCTCAAATAAGTTTAAGAATAGAGAAAAAATTAATTCTAATGATTTGATACAAACTCTCGTATTGCACCAATTGCAAGTTGTAATATTGATGAATTCTTGAATCTTCTTGCCTTGGTTGGTTTTTCAATCTCTCGTAGGTCAAAAGTCCCTTCAAAATCGTATTTTTGGTGTATTTATACCATGTAAAAACAAGCCCGGATGAAACTACCCTTTCCTAGCCGAACTTGGAAATCACTCTGACGATTTTGCACAACCGCGCCGCACGCCGCGCCGCGCCGCCCCATGCGGCGTGCTAGTGAGGAAATCCAGAGAGCTTGCACTTTGCTTGTCAGACCACTTTTGCACTGTCGCGCCGCGCCTCGCGGCGCCCCATGTAGCGCGGTAGTGGCTTTTTCTCAGAGTAAATTTGTTTGTTCACTTTTTGATATCCGGACTTGGTCCTCGACCCCCAAACATAATCCCGGCTTAATTTCTTGGGCTTCTACTCATACTTCAAAGCTCCAACTTGTTCGATTTCTCTCCAAATTACCTAAATAGCTCATAATCATTTCCTATAAGGCATAAAATACGTAATAAGAATAATTCACTCTCATTTAAGCTCAAACACACATAAAATGTAGTAATTAGAGTACAATACTACGGCTAAAACACGGGTTTCTAGCCTACCATCAACACCCCACACTTAAACCATTGCTCGTCCTCGAGCAATCAAACTGCACTTCACCTAGGGACGACCTTTTCATTAAACAACATCCCTAACACATCATGCCAAGAATATTTAAAATCGACTAAGCACCTTATCATAACATCCTGACCTCAAGACTCGACTCAAAAGCACCACGCATTTTTCACAACCTGTTCACTTACTCTAACACAGAGGTCAAAGACTTTACCTTAACAAGTCATGTGCCCTCACACAAACAATAGAGAGTAGTTCAACACATAATAAAATTCAAGAACAAATAGGAACTCGAGATAGACAGGATTCACTCACTCTCAGAAATAAAATTCATGTGCCACAGAGAATGTACCATAAGCTTTCTCGTAGTGTAATACTCTACTAACTGAGCTCATTTAGTCAAGGATAAAGTTGAACTTTATTTGGTTGTAATGTAGGCTGCGGGACGGGTAGCATACATTTGAATATAGTGACTACACCTCCCTAAGTACTTTAATACATATACATTAACAGTTCAAACCCCATACTTGTGTTGAACCAAACCCTAACCTTCACACATAATAACATCAAGCTCCCAATTTCTTTAAGCACAAATAAGATGAGAACTACCACTAGCAAGGAATTAATATTTTCTTCTTCTAAGTTCTGATTTTTTTTTTTCTTTTCGAGCAAACTCATTTTTTTCCAATTTCCTACAAGTGGATTTCTCAATTTTTCAAACAATTCACCTTTCTCCTTTTTCAATAGTTCCACTCAAAAACATGACCATACCTTTACTTAGCTTTTATAAGCTCATAACAAATTCAAGTAATCAAGAGAGGTAAAAGGTTCAAATAGATAGTCAATTCAAACAATAGGGGTCAGGCTTGTAATGTGGTTGCCAAAGAAATAGGATTACAGGCTCAAAGGGGCTAACTAAGATATACATTAATTAGGTGAGTAAAAGCATATAATTGGCTCAACAAAGAAATGCCTATATTACTTCCTAGACTGAACAAGACTGCTATTTCGCTTTGCAGACACACAGGGCAAGTTCTAGACATCACTGAAATGCACATAATATCAACAAAAACCTCACTCACACATTGGCACATAACTCACTTAGGATCGGATCTTTCCCAACTCTCTAGTCAAAGCAGTTAAGCAGAGTTACGATCAAGCAATTTAAGGCACTTATCTAAGAGTCAAGAATTGGGCCTAGGCGTCACGACTAAGGCACTCACCACTCTCAAGGCATATGCAGTAAAGGAAAATTGCTTCAAATTAGCACTATGACTCAAGATTCTTTATTCCTATAAAACAAAAAAGTAACTACACCCGGTTCAAGTAAAACCCTTGGAAACAAACCATGGCACAAAGAAAAACCAAGGGAGAATTACTACACTACCAAAGAAAGTAAAATAAAATAGAATAACATAAAACAAAAGACAAATTTTTGGATTTTCAAATTGTTTTAATTTTTTTGTATTTTTCTCGTTCGACTTCAAATCCCTCAAGAAGCCAGTCGACGAAATCCATCACCGGAAAGAGTCGAAACTAAACAATTAATTACTAACTATTACAGACCGATAGAATTCAGAGTTATGATTACAGACCATATTGTCTAAGAAAGCAAGACACAAATCAAACAAAACCAACTAGCAAATAGAAAACAAGTACAAATATAATCAAATAGGAGCATCCCACACTTAAGAAATTGCATTGTCCCCAATGCAAAATAGTAAAACAAGAGTGAAAAGGTAACTCCCTAAGGCCCGTGGACTACTCCTCATCAACACCCTCAAAGGTGTGCAGGTACTCTTTATCATCAGAGGGAACACAGTTGGAGTCCTCATCTGGTGACATCTGTACTCCAGCAGCTAAGCCCAACCACTGCTGCATGACCACGGAGAGTGGATGGTCCTCCTGCAGCTCTGCCAAGTCAACCTCCCCCCGAGCAGCGCGAAGGCGCATATTAGCAAATAGCAGCTGCAGTGTCTCCTCAACACAAACAAATCTCTGATCGACAGGAACAACAGCAGTGGGTAGGTCTGTCATAGCTATGACATCAAAAGGCTTAAGAGGCCGCAAAACCGGAATCTCCCGATCATAATGGAACTCCTCCTCCACATGGTTGGTCCTTAGAAGCCGCGTGATCATACTCGGGAGATATAGGAGGCAGGCCCCAAGTGGTCGTACTCGATACATGTGCTCAAGCATAATCTTACCTAGATCAAGCTTTATCCGAATCAAGATAGCATAAATGAGACATACCTTCAACCGGGAGACATCAATGTCGTTCTTGGTAGGCATGATCTTTGCATTAATCAAACGGAGAACGACTCTGGCGGGACGCTAGAAATGGAACTTCTTCATGTCCTTGTGGAACTCATTAGCATTTAGCGTCCATGTGGCAAGAGACCCAGTGCCCTACAGTTGGCGTCTAATATCAGGATAGGGGGTCCGACACAACAATCTCAAGAACAACTTATGTGAATGCTCCGTGAATCCCATGATCTGATTTATTACCCGGGAAAAAATTGAAATCATCTTGCCTCGCACCTACACTTCATACACTACATATAAACTGGCCTCAGGTTGTCAGTTAGCATAAAACTCCTTAACCATGTTCACGTTCACAGACTCACCGGGACGGAACAAGCTTTTAAAACCCATGTATCTAATGTTGTTGTAAATCCAAAAGTATTTCCTAGCTAGCTTACCATCATCAATGCCAACTTCCGGGTCGGGACTCACCGCCAGAACAAAGGTCTGGTACCACATCCTAGCATGAGGTGGCACAGCCCGAATGCCATACTTGCAGCCTGGTACTACATCCGCATCAGGATCAATGCGCTCCTCTTCTTCCACCACTAGGGTGGGGGGAGGTGCCCGCCTACCTCCTCGATGGCTACTAGAGGCAACCTCTGAGGTACCTTTGTTAGAACATTTGCTAGGACGGCGAGACATTGTACCTGCACAAGACGAACAACATTAGCCACAACACTTAAAACAAAAATAAGAGCAAACGGGGTAACCACCCTACACTTATGTTATTGGCATGTTCACAAGTACAATGTATATCGGGGACTCAGACTACCCATTGAAAGCACACCACGAGTAATCAACAACCCACCCGACCACCAACATAACATTACAATAACATAACCACGGACTACACTAGTGTAAAAGACAAAATTAAGAAGCTAAACTAGTAATTAAGAAAAGAAGAAAAAGAAGTTAGTCTAATTCACTACTAACAAAATTAAGATACAATACAACACTACACAAGCACATAGCATAAATCGGACACCCCATTTAGTACCTAGCAACACATTAGTATGGGGTGGTCAATCAATTAGCACTCGGGGCTAACAAATTAAAGTTTCACAACATACGAACATGACCTCCCACCCCATACTTATCATCTAGCATCACATCCCACAAAGCACTTCCCTTCAAAATTAGCAACACTACACAATTTTATGTCACTAAGGCATTTCAACAAACACATTGTGGGCATACCTTTCACCTTCTTGTTTCATCAAAGTGGGTTAGAATCCTCATACAACCACATCAAAAACACCACTCACCACAACCACAACATTACCACATCTTCACAATAGCACCAAGTGCACAAAGTTTACACAAACTTTACTAACTTTTGGCCACTTGGGCACGCCCACAAAGCTTCAATACAAATTAATTCTAACACCATCAAAACACACCAAAAATCACCCATAATTATAAGAACAATGAAAACTCCACAAGTTTATGCAAGAATTTCGGCCAAAATAGAAGACAAATAGCTAAAATATTAGCAAAAAATAAAATACTTAGGGTTAGAAAACTTAAAATAAAGATAACTAAAATCTGGTATTAAATACTAAAAGAAGGAGAAGAAAAACTTACCTTGATGAGGGGTGAAGGCGAAGAGTTGGAGTGGAAGAAATTTGAAGAAGAAGAAAAATGGGGGATTTGGGGTTGAGTTAGAGAGGAAAGACTTGAGAGAGATATTGAGAGATTGAGAGATATGGGAAAGGGGGAAGGGAAAATGGGTCTGTTTGTTTTAGTTTTCCAAACAAACATCAATTCTTGAGTTTTCTTGCCTTGGTTGGTTCTTCAATCTGCCCTAGGTTAAAAGTCCCTTCAAAATCGTATTTTTGGTTTATTTATACCGTGTAGAAATAACCCCGGATAAAACTACCATTTCCTAGCCGAACTTGGAAATCGCTCTGACGATTTTGCACAGTCGCGCCGCATGCCGCGCCACCCCATGCGGCACGCTAGTGAGGAAATCCGGAGAGCTTGCACTTTGCTTGTCAGACCACTTTTGCACTGCCGCGCCGGGGGGCCGCGGTAGTGGATTTTTCTCGGAGTAAATTCGTTTGTTCACTTTTTGATATACGAACTTGGTCCTCACCCCTCGAACGTAATCCCGGCTCAATTACTTGGGTTCTACTCAGACTTCAAAGCTCCAACTTGTTCGATTTCGCTCCAAATTACCTAATTAGCTCAGAATCATTTTCTACAAGGCATAAAATACGTAATAAATATAATTTACTATTATTTAAGCTCAAACATACATAAAATGCAGTAATTAGAGTGCAATACTACGACTAAAATATGGGTTTCTTGCCTATCATCATACCCTTATTCCGCCCCATGCGCACAACAATAATCACAATCGCATGGCAAAGAGCTCGTGCCAATACCCAATCAATCTGCCTAATATGTCCACATGTGCCATAATTATTTCAAAAAAATAATTTTAGATTTTCATGAAAGATATAAGCTCTTAATTTAATAACAAGATGTACAAGGACATGACAATAATAAAATACGGATGGGTGTTCAACATATAAAGCATGACTACGGCTAAATCAATTGTAATGATCAGATTTATGTAGTCACAAAGTGATTAAGCATGTTTCATATAAAGCACATCCTCAAATTAAGGCTTATTAATAGCCTAAGATCTAATCCGGTCATGAGCCACACATAGCACCTATGTACAAAGCTCGTCACCTCGTGTACAAGTCGTTTTTCACATAACACGAATAAACAGTTAAGGACAAATCCTAAGGGGTATTTTCCCCATACAAGGTTAGGCAAGATACTTACCTCAAACAAGCCAAATCAATACTCTAAAAATGCCTTCCCACATGAATCGACCTCTGAACGGCTTGAATCTAGCCAAAAATAACTCAATAACATCAAACAAAGCTATACGAATTGATTCCAAGTAATAAAGCGTTAATCTTTATCAATTAGCAAAAAATCAACCAAAATTTAACTCAAGTCTGCTTCTTAAAACCCGACAAAAGTCACAAATTCCAACTGTCTATTTGAATACGAGTTCATATATACAAGTTTCTTCCAAAACCAACTCCAAATCAGGGTTCAAATCTCCATTTTTCACTTTAGAAAAGTTTTGCGAAACCCCCCATTTTTTATCTCTTAGATTTATCAATCAAATGCCAAAATCAAGGATAGAATCATGAATAATATTCAAATGGGAAAATGGCCAAATATACTTTTCTACTTTCGGATATACTCTATATTTAACCTCCGTTATACTATCCGGCCGAATTTATCCCTACCGTTATACTATACGGCCGAATTTATTCCTACCATCAATAAACTTTTAAAAATTATCCCCCAGTCCGTCAGGTGACCCAGAATCTTCCAAACTATTTTAATTAAGTCACTTATTCTTTTTCTTGATCTACTATTTTCGAAATAATTGGCATTTACATGTTTTCTTAATGGGAGAAAAATTAAAAATAAAAATAAATATTAAAATAATAAGACTATTGGGAAGCTCACTCTCGGCCGGGCTCGAAGCAGAAGGTAGAACGTAATATCTCTTGTTGGTTCAGCTCATCAAGCTATTACAAAAGAGTCCAGCGGAAAGGGTTAGTAAACAAAGTATAGTAAATTGAAGATTCTAAATTATATAGCTTGTCTAAATTCCAAAAGTATTTACAACATCCCAACTTTAAAAATTGCACCAAAGGTATGGAGACTTTGTAAGTATTAGTGATAGAAGTTGAAGTTTTTAGAGACTTTACATTATCGAATTCAACTTTGCTTTAAGCAAATGCCTACGCATTGTACACTCTTAAGTTAGTCGATCGAACTTTATACTAACCAGACAATAACAAAATATATTCGAATATACATGTACATACATGGTGATCAACTGCATATAATACACAATAAATAGATCCACTGAATTCTACAGTGTGTATATAGTTAAAAAAATAATAAAATTTTAAACTACTTCCAAATTTATTATCACAAGAAGAGAAATGGGTGCATTGGTAATTAAAAATATTCATGAATAATTTGTATAGTCTAGTACCTTTAGTACTCACATCAATAGTAATTTCTAAAAATATTGGAGCAAAAAGAACAACAAGTGATTTAAATAAATGAAAATTGGGAGATTTTGGATTACTTAACAAATCAAGGGGTAATTTTAAAAAGTTTGGTGATGGTAGGGATAAATTTGGCCGGATAGTATAACGGTAGGGATAAAACTATCCGAATAGTATAATGAAGGTTAAGTGTAGACAATATCCAAAAGTAGAAGGATATATTTGGCTCTTTTCCTTAATCAAATCCGAGTCAAGAACACTTACCCAATCCAAGTGGCTGAATTACCTCAAGCATCGCCTCAATCTGAGCTCCCAGTCTCAAAATATGATAAAATGAGCTCAAATTCCCGAAAATAACAACTTATAACTCTACCTAGTTATACCCTTCGCGAACGGGGTCCAAGCCTCGCATTCGCGAAGCACAAAATTTCACTGCCAAAATTAAACCTTCGCAAATGCAGCACCCAGCCCGCGAACGCGATGAACAAAATCCAACTGGCCTATACGAATGCGGTAGCTTTCCCTCGAACGTGAAGACCACTGCTCACAAAGCTTCGCGAATGCGTCCTTCCGATCGCGAATGCGAAGAGCAAAATTACACTGCCCCAAAAAATAGCTTCGCGATCGCAAGCACACTAGACACCAGCAAATCTTCGGCAGTCCAACAAAGCTCAAATGATCCGAAATCCATTCAAAATACTCCCGAGCCCCTCATAATATCGTCCAAACATACAAACCAATCTCAAACATAACATGGACCTACTCGAGGTCTCAAATCACACACTACAAATTGTACTCAATTCAAGCTTAATGAACTAATCAACTTTCCAACTTCCAAAATTCATACCGAACCACGTCTAACCAACTCAGAATGACCCAAAATTTTGCACACAAGTTTCAAATAACATAACGAACTTATTTCAACTCTTGAAACAACAATCCAAACCTGATAACATCAAATTCAACTCCCGGACAAACCTATGAACCTTCCAAACCTTCAAATTTTTAACTTTTGCCAAAAGAACCAAATCAACCTAGAAACCTCCAAATCCAAATCCGGACATATATCTAAGTTCAAAATCACCATACGAACCTATTAGACCCATCAAAATATCATTTCGGGGTCGTTTATATAAAAAGTCAAACATCTGTCAATTCTTATAACTTAACCTTCCAACCTTGGAACTAAAGTTTCAATTCGCTCTAAAATCTTTCCGAAACCAAACCAATCATTTCTGTAAGTCACATAACAACAAATACACATACGGAGAGCATCAAATAAGGAGAATGGGGCTCAAATATATAAAACAACCGGCTGAGTCATTACATATATGTAACGATAACAAATCGGCCAAGCAAGATAATTAATTGAATGAAACTCACCAGAATAGCAAACCAACCGAAGCTCCATCAGAGAAAATATCACACCCCCACCAACATACGATATTAGCACAGTCAAAAGGGAGTGGACAAAATGATCGCTGAAGGAAAGCGACAGCGAAAGCAAAGAAATAGTGATTTCTTACTCTAGGTGTCATTTAGAGCGCCAGAAACAAATGTTGCCTTTGTTAAGTGAACAAGAGATCACAAATAAAGCTCTACCAGTGGCAGATCATAAAGATTAACACTGATGGTTCTTGGAGGCGGATGTAGAACTAGAATGAATTTAATAATGAGTTCAATTTTGAATTTTCTTAAAATACGAGTCCATAAATTTAACATTTATACTACTACTTTTCAAGATTAATTCTCACATACAAGGGCGAAGCATATAGGGGATGAACCAACATCATTGTGTATATTAGGTTCATTTTTTTTAATGTAAATATGTTAAATGTTGAATCTCCTTATTTTTTCGTGTGTTTCTTTTTTTATTTAATTTTTTAAATTTCCTTAATAAAAATCTTGCCACCGTCTATATATCCATATGGTTGTAAAAATAATGAACCCAATTGAATTCACTCTGAACGCTCCAGGTCTGCCTCTACCTAGATGAAACAAGTGACACCCTGATTTTGAAAATCTTAGAAGCCGATAAATGGGGAAGTGTTGCAAGCGAGTTTCAAACATAAAAGGAGTCGAGATAGGATAAGTGTTGGCTGCAAGTACGGTTCCAGCTACAGAGAAATTTGTCAATGGTTCACTTATAGGAAGAGGACACCAGGCCCTCTGCTAGTACGACGTGATGGAAGACATATTTTGTCATACAAATTTCTTTGAGAATTAGCTTTACTCATATACTTATAACGTGAACCTCGTGAAAGGTATTGGATGGAATCAACTGCATTAATATGCTTTGTTAGGAGACGGTATTATTGAGTATGTAAGCCAATTGTCCTTTCATGTTGTCATGGAATCATCCCATTAATCAAGTGGCAACAATTTCAACCGTTGTCTCATGATTTCGGTAGTATTTGATAACTGCAATAATTTAATTAGATATTTTTTACTCTCTTGTTTATAAGGTACACTCTATCATCAGTTAATTGGGATGGTATATATGAATCTTATGTCACCCCATCTAGCCACCTAGACCTGTTTCATTTCAGTATTCAATAATGTGGAGTTCTTTAACTAAATATTTTCTGCATTTTCTAATATATATATATATGTATCTTTTGTCACCCCATCTAGCCACCAAGACCTGTATCATTTCAGTATTCAATAATGTGGAGTTCTTTAACTAAATATTTTCTGCATTTTCTAATATATATATATATGTATCTTTTGTCACCCCATCTAGCCATATATATATATATATACTCCATCCGTTTCAATTTATGTGAACTCATTTGACTGGGCACGGAGTTTAAGAAAAGAGAGAAGACTTTTGAACTTGTAGTGTAAAATGAGGCACATATATTTTGTGTGGCTATAAATCATTGCATAAAGGTAAGTTGTTTCCAAATAAGGAAAGTGGTCATTCTTTTTGGTACGGACTAAAAAGGAAATAGAATTATATCTTAAATTTAATTAAGATGGAATATATATATATATATATATATATATATATATATATATATATATATATATACTCTATGAAGATTAAAAGACTACTAAAAGACATTGAACTAATGTAATTGTACCAACATATTGAGCTTTAATCTCAAATAGCTACTATGAACTATATAGATCTTTTATTTTCAATATACACATGTTTAATTTTCAGGAGGTGATCATACACGGATTCAAGGCCGGTTCAATAGCGTTCGAGGCCTAAAGCAAAGCCTTAATAAGATACCCTATATATATATATATATATATATATATATATATATATATTTATTTATTTATTTATTTAATGTAATGAGGATCAAGTGAGTATGAGGAATGAAAAAAGAACTTGGTTAGATAAGCTACAAAATAATTGAATGAATTTAACGTCGATTACATCAAAACATTTATTTATTTATTTATTTAATGTAAGAGGATCAAGTGAGTATGAGGAATGAAAAAAGAACTTGGTTAGATAAACTACAAAAAAATTGAATGAATTTAATATTGATTGCATCATAACTGAAATGAGAAAACCTAGAAAATATACTCTTTCCGTTTCAATTTATATGATACTATTTTTTTTTCAGTTAATCCAAAAAAGAATGATACTTTTCTAAATTTTTCTTGCTGCCATGTGACCAGAAACTCTTGGGGCCTAAATAAGAAATTATTATATAAATTATATATGATATATAAAAAATAGTAATTTTGGGGCCCTTAAATTCTTGGGGCCTAAAGCAAGTGCTTAGGGTCTAGCCGGCCCTGCATGGATTGCAAGAGATTAAAGGATAAATTTCACAAATGGTCATATAACTATGACTTTTTTTCACCAAAGTTATAAAACTATATTTTCTCACACAAAAATCATAAAATTTTCACTAACTCATACAAAATTCACAGTGACGAAAAATAAAATTTTCCGGTAGTATTTTCTTATTTCATAATTTTTTGTTTTTTATTATCAATTTAATAAATAATAACCCAATTAAAATAAAAATGGCCTTACCCCACCTCACCCAATACCCTGCATACAAATTAGAATAATACTAAAAGTGAATCCCCAAAACACGATACCTCTATATTTTATTTTTCTTTTCAAGATTTTCATTTGAATGGATATCATTATTGTTTCAAGAGCTCTCTAATTATTCATATATTTTATTTTTTTCTTTTCTTTTTTTTTCCTTTTTTCTTTTCTAGCAGAATCACATGCATTCCAAACTAATTTTTTTCCGGGAAGTATTCACTTTTGGTATTATTCCATTTATATTTATGGGTATTCGGTCGTGTTGGGTCATTCCTATTTTACGAAAAAAAATATTGATCGGTAGATAAAAACTAATTGGTTTCCTTAAACAATATATATATATATATATATATATATATATATATATATATATAGAGAGAGAGAGAGAGAGAGAGATGTTATTATCCGTTATTATTTTTCAGAATGGTTAATAATATATATTTCTCCTATTTTAATTGGGTTATTATTTATTAGACTGAAAATAAATAATGAAACAATATGGAACAAGAAATACTATTGCAAAGTTGACTTTCTTGGTCAATTTGAATTTTACGTGAGTTAGTAAAAAATTTATGATTTTTGTGTGAGGAAACATAGTTATATGACTTTAGTGAAAAAAATCATAGTTATATGACCATTTGTGGAATTTAATCTGAGATTAAAGATTCTTGAAATAACTTCTTTTCATGTTAGGTCGATCATGTTTAAGTTTAATTTCAACATTTTATATCATCACGGATCTATGGTATATTTGGATGTTTAGATAGGACCTGATCAAACATCTAGCCTTCTTCCATTTTATCCTATGTGCTACTTGCACCTTCAATTGAATGTGATCATTGCCATATAATGTTATCTAAATTTGTATCAATATATATTCATCTTAACATCTGCATTTACAATACTCGTTTTGTTAATATGTTGTGTCTTAGAGACCAACATTCACCCATATAACATTGTTGATTTTATAAATGCATTATAAAAATTATTTTTCACTTTGTTAGATATGCTTTTCACGCACAATATTGTCCTAAAATGCATCCCGTTCTAGCTATTTTTATTGTTAAACCATCATCTATTAATATACCATTCTTTCATTACATTGAGCATGTATATCTGAATTTTTTTATTTAGGTACTTCAATCCGTCAAGTTGTTATACTGTCTAAACATGTCGTTCATCTTATCATGTCTTACTTCCAGTTGTCATAAACTTATTACTCTGTATAGCACTTTATAAAAATTCAGATTTTTCGTCGCGCTCTTCTAATTGTCACAAGTTCATAACATTCTATAACATTAATTTATCATATACGACAGAGAATATCATTATATATGTTTTCCCTCAAAATCGGATAACAATTAAATTTATAAGTGATTTTAAGGATACGTGATTTAATTTGATACTAAATGACAAATTAGATTGCAATTGAAATAAGTAATGGAAAAGTGAATGCAAACTGCTTAAGTTGAACAGTCTTAGCCTTTGAAAGTTAGCCACCCTCGAGCCAAAAATGCTTTTATTGATAACAGAACAACAAGAGAATAATAAGAACTTGAAGAGAATATTAATATACTACTTTGGATGCGTGTTATAATGTGTTTTACAAGTAATCAGACCCCCCTTTATATAGTAGGGGAGTCCTATTTTAGGTATGGCCGTAGCCTTTTTAGTTCGGGTGTTGCCCAGTGGGCTTTACTCCGAGTTATTCGGGCTTTGCCTAAGATAACAGTCCCCGAATGGGGGTGGCTGTAGCATTTAAGGTTCGGGCGTTGCCTAATAGGTCTTCTGCCCTTGGGCTCCGATAGCCCGAGCTGTCCGAGTTTGATTTTGGGCGGGAGTCCCCGATTGGGGTAGTCGTTTGAATCCGGGTAAAGGCGGCCCTTGGGCTATGTACCTTTAGGGGATCGGATGTACTCCTTAAGAAAAAGGAAAAAAGAGAAATTCTTAAAGGATAAGATTTTTATCCGTAATGTAGAAACTCCTTTTACTCTTGTGCGTGATAGTTACACATGTGTATAGGTTTTATGCCAGGGCTCGAGTAGTCTATGTGGGCACGGTTCATGTGACCGTTTGGCCCTTACAGTAAATCCTACCGATCGAGTTGAGATCATTGAATCATAAAGTTTCCTTCCTTGCTAAAGTTGTTATCCGAGGGTGATGCCCCCAGTGTTCGAGGTCGAGCATAGAGAGGCCTTGAATACTGTTTTTGTAACCTTCGATACCGGTTCGTAACCGACCTTCAATTCTAACTTAGCACAATTTACCGTTGCCTCGTTAAAAACCTTGCCGAAAAATTTATTTGGGACAAAATCGGTTCAAGGGAAAAAGAGTGTAACGCGCGCTTTCAGACCTAAAAATCATATCGCTTCTCGATGATTCCCTGCAATTGTTAGTTCGGAATGTAAATAAATAAAATTAAATGAATGGGATCGTACCTTAGAAATAGTATCGCTTCAAGTGAGCTATGTTCCAGTTGTTTGGTAGTTGCTCACCATTCATCATTCCGAGTTTGTACGATCCTTTACCGGTGATCTCGATAATTTGGTAAGGGCCTTCCTAGTTCGGCCCCAACTTTCCTTCGTTCGGGTTTCGGTTATTTAGTGTAACCTTCCTTAGTTCCAAGTCCCCGACGCTAAAGTGTTGAAGGTTGATCCTTCGATTATAATATCTCTCGATACGCTGCTTTTGGGCGGCCAACCGGACAAGGGCTGCTTCGCGCCTTTCATCTAATAAATCGAGGCTCGCGTTCATAGCTTCACCGTTTGACTCCTCAGCTGTATATCGGAACCTAAGACTCGGCTCTCCGACTTCGACCGGTATTAGAGTTTTGGCGCCGCAGACTAGTGAGAGCAGGGTGGCCCCGTTACTGGACTTTGAAGTAGTTCGGTATGCCCATAAGACTTCAGGTAGGATTTCCTTCCACCTTCCTCTGGCGTCGGTTAACCTCTTTTTAAGATTTTGGAGTATGGTTTTGTTGGTTGACTCTGTTTGTCCGTTCCCACTAGGGTGGTAGGGTGTTGATAAGACCCTTTTAATCTTATGATCTTCGAGAAATTTGCTTACTTTGTTGCCGATGAATTGCTTCCCGTTGTCGCACACGATCTCGGCCGGCATTCCGAATCAGCATATGATATGATCCCAAATAAAGTTGATGACTTCTTTCTCCCTCACTTTTTTGTATGCCTGGGCTTCCACCCACTTAAAAAAATAGTCAGTCATAAACAATATGAATTGAGCCTTACCGGGTGCCCATGGAAGGGGACCGACAATATCCATTCCCCACTTCATGAACGGCCATAGTGATAAGACCGAATGCAGTAGTTCCCCAGGTTGATGAATCATCGGAGCGTGTCTTTGATATTTATTACATTTTTGTACGATCTCCTTTGCGTCCTTTTCCATATCGATCCAGTAATAGCCGACTCTAATAACTTTTCGAACCAGTGATTCGGCGCCTGAATGATTTCCACAGGTGCCTTCGTGGATTTCTCTCAAAACGTATTTGGTGTCCCCTGGTCCTAGACATATCGCAAGCGGGCCATCGAACGCCCTTCTGAACAGGGTTCCATCTTTGGATAGGCTAAACCGGGCTGCCTTTGTACGTAGGGCCCTCAATTCCTTTGGATCCAATGGCAGTTTTTCGATCTTCAGTTATTCTATATATTTGTTTCTCCAGTCCTAAGTTAGGCTTGTTGAGTTAATCTCGGCATGGCATTCCTCCACTACCGATCTCATAAGTTATACGACTGACCCCGAGTTGAATTCATCGTCCTCGACTGATGACCCTAGGTTAGCGAGGGCATCGCTATTTTGATCCCGAGGTATGTGTTGCAAAGTCCATTCTTTGAATCGTTGTAATGTTACCTGCAATTTATCCAGGTACCTTTGCATCCGTTCTTCTCTTACCTCGAACGTCCCATTAACTTGGTTTACCACAAGGAGGGAGTCACACTTAGCTTCAATTATCTATGCCCCCAAGCTTTTGGCTAGTTCGAGACCTGCAATCATGGCCTCATATTCGGCCTAATTGTTAGTCAATTTCACAGTCCTGATAGATTGTCTAACTACATTGCATGTTGGTGGCTTCAATACGATGCCAAGTTCGGACCCTTTTGCATTCGAGGCGCCGTCTATAAAGAGGATCCAGATTCCCGAGGAGGTCCCTGAGTTGATTAATAACTCTCTTTCGACCTCGGGTATAAGGGCCGGCGTAAAGTCGGCTATAAAGTCCTCCAAACTTTAAGACTTAATGGCGGTCCGGGGTCGATATTCAATATCGTACCCACTGATTTTCACGATCTATTTGGCCAACCATCCTGAGAGCTCGGGCTTATGCATAACGCTTCTCAATGGGTAAGTAGTTACGACACATATGGGGTGACACTGGAAGTATGGTTTTAGTTTCCTAGAGGCGCTTAGCAAAGCGAGCGCCAGTTTTTCTAGGTGAGGATACCTAGTTTTGGCCTCACCTAGGGTCCTGCTAACATAGTAAATTGGAAATTGCATACCTTGCTCTTCCCGGACCAGGACTCTAATACCGCTATCTCTGAAACTGCCAAGTACAAGTATAGTTGTTCGTCTGCCTTCGGTGTGTGAAGCAGTGGTGGGCTCGATAAGTACCGTTTGAGTTCCTCCAAAGCTCGTTGGCATTCCGGGGTCCATGAGAAGTTATTCTTCTTCTTCAATAGTGCAAAGAATCGATAGCTCTTGTCGGATGACCTCGAAATGAATTGCCCCAGGGCGGCTATGCGCCCGGTTAATCTTTGCACGGCCCTCACATTGTCCATAACCGTGATGTCTTTGATGGCTTTGATTTTGTCAGGGTTGATCTCGATTCCTCGGTTGGATACAATGAACTCGAGAAATTTACCTGATCCAACTCCAAATATGCATTTCTTCAGGTTCAGCTTCATATTGTATTTCTTTAATATGCTGAAGGTTTTTCGCAAATGTTTTAAATGGTCCTTTGCTCGCAGGGACTTAACCAACATGTCATCAATGTAAACCTCCATTGATTTTTCTATATGTTCCTCGAACATCCTGTTTACTAGGCGTTGGCAAGTGGCACCGGCATTCTTTAAAACAAATGGCATCACGTTGTAGCAGTATGTGTTGTATTTAGTGATGAAGAAGGGTTTTTCCTGATCACCCGGGTCCATCCGTATTTAGTTGTACCCGGAGTAGGCATTGAGAAAAATGAGGATCTCGTGGCCGGCCGTGGCATCGATCATTCGATCGATGTTGGACAAAGGGAAAGAATCCTCGGGACATGCCTTATTCAAATCCTTATAGTGTACACACATTCTTAATTTGTTCCCTTTTTTAGGGAATACTACTACATTTGCTAACCAATTCGGGTATTTAACCTCCCGAATGGACCCTATTTTAAGGAGTTTAGATACCTCGTCCTTGATGAAAGCATGTTTGACCTCGGACTGGAGTCTCCTCTTTTGCTTGACCGGATGGAACTTCGGGTCCAGGCTCAGCTTGTGAATGGTTATCTCTGGTGGGATCCCTGTCATATCAAGGTGGGACCAAGCGAAACAATCTATGTTAGCCATAAGAAAATGAATGAGTTTTTTCCTGAGCTCGGGATTTAGCCTCGTGCCTAGGTATACCTGTCGGTCGAGTAAATGCTCGGCCAATATGACCTGTTCTAGCTTCTCGACCATCAATTTGGTGGCGTCGGACACATAGGGGGCTATAAAAGACCTGGGTACCCCGTAATCATCGTCTTCATCAGTCCCCTATATTTCCGATTGGGTCGGAGCTAGTGTTGGTAATTGCTATTTGGTCTCTGGATTTGTAATTGAACTTGACCCCTTTGTCGTTGTAAGTGCAGATACCGAAATCGCCTCTTCGACTGCAAACATCTCCTTTGCGACTGACTGTTATCCGTAGACAGTTTTAATTCCATCTTGTGTTGGGAATTTTAACACTTGGTGCAGAGTTGAGGGTACTGCCCTCTTGTTGTGGATCCATGGCCTTTCGAACAAAGCGTTATGCCTCATTTCCCCTTTGATTACATAAAACATAGCTTCCTGTATGGTCCCGGCGGTGTTTACCGGTAATATTATCTCATCCTTAGTGGTTTCACATGCTATATTGAATCTATTTAGAACTCGAACTGCAGGCATGATTTGGTCTTGTAGACCGAGCTGCTCCACGACCGTCGATCGAATGATACTGGCTGAGCTACCTGGATCAATTAACACACGTTTAACTCGAATTTTATTTACGAGTACAGATATTACCAGTGCATCATTATGAGGTTGTACAATCCCTTCTGCGTCCTCGTTGTTGAAATATAATGTTCCTTTCGGTAGGTAGTCTCGAATTCATTTTTCCCTAGTGATGGATACTTTGGTGTGTTTTAACATCGGTCCCTGAGAGATATCGACCCCACCAATGATCATGTTAATAACGTATTGAGGTTCTTCTCGTTCTGTTTGTTTGTTAGAATCCCTGTTCCTGAAATGATTCTTGGCTCGGTCGCTCAAGAATTCTCAAAGATGCCCGTTATTGAATAGTCGGGCCACTTCCACTCTCAACTGTCGATAATCTTTCGTTCTGTGGCCGTGAGTGCCATGATATTTGCACATCTGGTTAGGATCCCTTTGGGTTGGATCGGATTGTAGAGGTCGATGCCATTTGGTATCTTTGATGTGCCCGATAGCTGATACAATGGCGGCAACATCTACATTAAAGTTACATTCCGATAGCCTCAATGCTTCTTTAGGCCCGATAGACCTGTCAAAGCTGTTTTTGGTCAGGAGTCCTCGGTTGCTCTGACTTCGGTCATTTCTCCTTTCGTTTCTCATGGAGTTCCGCCCGGACCCACTACTTCTTCAATCTCCATTATATGGTTGATACCGATCCTTGTTTGGCATCGGTTCATGATCGATATCTCTCTTGACTCTGTCTAAGGTTCTTACGGGATAAATAGACCCCGAGGGGGCTCCGAGTTGATCATCTTCCACTCTGATCTTCGATTGGTACCGGTTTTGCACGTCCACCCAAGTAACGGCCGAATATTCTATCAGGTTTTGTTTCAACTGCTACGAAGCTACCGAGCTACAAACATTGAGCCCTTGAGTGAAAGCCTGAACAGCCCAATCATCAGCGATCGGTGGCAGATCTATTCTTTCCATTTGAAAATGGGACATGAACTCTCTCAGCATCTCGTTATCCTTTTGTTTTACTTTGAAGAGGTCTGATTTCCTGGTCTCGACCTTGATGACCCCGGCGTGTGCTTTCACAAAAGAATCAGCAAGCATAGCAAATGAATCAATAGAATTAGGAGGTAAGTTATGATACCATATCATAGCCCCTTTTGATAGGGTTTCTCCGAACTTCTTCAATAGGACAAACTCGATCTCATCACCCTTCAAGTCATTCCCTTTGATGGCACATGTGTAAGAGGTTTCATGCTCATTTGGGTCGGTCGTTCCGTTATACTTAGCAATCTCGGGCATGCGAAATTTCTTAGGGATTGGTTTCGGAGCCGCGCTCGGAGGAAAAGATTTTTGCACGAACTTCCTGGAATCCAAGCCTTTTAATATTGGCGGCGCTCCTGGGATTTGATCTACTATGGAATTGTAGGTTTCCACCTTTTTGTCATTAGCTTCAATTTTCTTCTCCCTTGATTCTATCCGTTTTGTCAGCTCCTCGAGTATCTTTATGATCTGGGGGTTAGCCCCCGATTCATGTTCATTTGACCTTTCTATGACGAGTTCATCCCTGCGGGTGACTTCCCGTGGCGGATCGGGCTCGAATCTACTCGGTGCACAGCTTTGATTTTGTAACTGAGCGATCGCCGCCTGTTGAGCCTGCAGCATTTTGAAGATCACCCATAGACTGACCCCGTCTCCTTCAATGTTTTATGTGTTTTGAGTTGCCGATCGGGCTCCACCACGGACGCTATTTTCGGGGTCGGTAGGCAAGTTTGCGTCAATAGCCACATGTGAATTAGCGTCAATCGGATCTGCGATAGGATTTTCGATGGGATCCACGGGCGGTACTCCTTCACCGGGCGCTATGTTGTTATTTTCACCGTGATGACCGGACTCGTTGTCAACGTGTAGGGGTGCTGATTGAGAGTTTGACATTTTGTGTTTTAACCTGAAATCAGAGACACTTCAACGAGAAAGTGCAAAAGTAGTGTGTGTTATGGAGATTTGTACCAAATAACCACTATTATCCTTAGCCCCATGGTGGACGCCAAACTGTTTTTCCTCAAAATCGGATAACAATTGAATTTATAAGTGGTTTTAAGGATACATGATTTAATTTGATACTAAACGACAAATCAGATTGCAATTGAAATAAGTAATGAAAAAGTGAATACAAACCGCTTAAGTTGAACAGACTTAGCCTTTGAAGGTTAGCCACCCTCGAGCCAAAAATGCTTTTATTGATAACAGAACAACGAGAATAATAAGAACTTGAAGAGAATAATAATATATTATTTTGGGATGCGTGTTACAATGTGTTTTACAAGTAATCAGACCCCCTTTATATAGTAGGGGAGTCCTATTTTAGGTACAATTTTATAAAAGGTAAAAATCTCCTGATTTGTTGATTTAACGGTTCTTTATTGATACGTGCCGAGATTCCCGCCGAAATATCTGACCGGTTATGGATATTTCGGCCTTCCGTTATTTCGGTCTTCTGTTGGTTATACCGGCAATGCTTCCTCGAGCTTATTTGGGGTCAAGGTCGATCCTGGTATCATGGGCTTAATGTTCTCGAGGACGGACATTCTGACCTCGTGTTCCGATTCGATGAGACTCGGAGACGATCTTCAACCCCTCGCGTTCCGAGCTCGATCTATCATGCAATAGTCGAGCCCGATTTCGACCGTATATAATATACATTAGGATAAACAAGCAGGGACACAGACAAACCAGAGATGTTCCATGGCTATATCAATGGAAAGTATTACCGCTTAAAAATAAAAAGAGAAAATGCATCTAACGGCCACACAAAATTGTGAACTCTTATAATTTGTTTCATTTATTTATTTATTTCGCTTATCCAACCCTGTCCAAATTCATTAATTCAAAATGACAGGTGAGAGGGAATTCGACATAATTCAAAATTGATTGAATATGGCAAGGGTGAAAAATCCAATCTGGCTGTGTTTTGTACACGTTCGAAAACGACAAGGTAGATGTTGGAGAAAGCGAGAGAGAATGACACGTCAAGTCTCAGGTGGAGCCTAGTTGGTGCTAGTACGGACATCAATCCAAGTTGGCAGCAACAACATCGTGGACCCCAGTGCCACCTCATTTTTCCCAGGATGGAACGTGAGGGATCCAAGATCCGACCCTCCAATTTTCAAGCTAATTATGGGATCTTTGTAAGAAATTCCGACAGGCAACATGCCACCCTGCGCTTCCTCTTCCCGCCAAAACCACCAGCACTAAAATTACGTATTACGTATATTTTAATTTAATTTAAGAGCTGTACGATGATTAATAATGAATGTACCGTAATACATGTTCTAAAATAACATTTGTTTTTGTTATAATAGATTAATCCGTAAATTACTAATACACGTATTTATATTTTATGTTTTATCGCGCATAAAATATTACAGTACTATTGTGTGTGGTCAAAACCGATTCTCAGTCATAAAGACCGGTCGAGACAATGACGTTTCAATCGAAGGATATCCACATGACAAGCTCGGACGAATTCCGAAGTAGGGACGTCGAGCTTCGAGCTATAAGACCAATCAACGACAAAACTCGATATCATTATCGAGCCCGTATCTGAATCGGACTACGGGGCAACACCGATCGACACAGGCCCCGAATATCGATGTCCCAAGGCAGAACCGAGCTCGAACCAAGACTGGGGGTTCGATCTAACACCGAGATCGAGCTAGTGCCAAGCTCGCAGGCAAGAGCCGTTACAACCGCACCGAGGGAGAGAATCTTGGCGAGAATCAAGGAAGAGACAAACCATCATGGGTCCTCCACTATATGTATTATTTTATTATGTTGTTATAGATAAAGCAGTGACCATCTACTATAAAAAGGGGGATAGACTGCAATAGACTCGAGTCCTCCAAGAGACATTAAAATTTCATTGTGCTTGTTTTTCTAACTCATTTCAGTATTCCCGTCCATCATTCCCATTTTATAGCAAAAATACCTGTATTGTCATTTTGTATCAAAGGAATTTGCATACCCTTAGAACCATATCTAAATTTAACGTTATCCGATTTTTTGGGTAAACAGTTTGGCGCCCACCGTAGGGCTAAGGGTAACAGTGATTGTTTGATATAAATCTACAGTACACTCCAGCTTACAACTTCAAATTAGCAATGGCTCTACCTATCGACCTCGAAGCCGGCCTTCAAGATGAAACCAACAACTTGGCGCCCGGGGCCGGAAGGCTACCTGACGACGGCAACGAGACTCGAATAGAAGAACCCGAAATTCGAGCCGAAGTACCATTGGATATCAATTCACAAATAGCTCTAGAAGCGAATCAGCATTCTGAACCGGAAAGAAACGTTCAGGGCGGTGCTCGACCCATAGCCTGAGACACCTACAGCACGGGGGAAATCGGGGTCAGTTTGCGTATAATTTTCGAAATGTTACAAGCCCAACAAGCAGTGATAGCTCAGTTGCAGAGCCGAACTCATATGTAAAGCGGGCCGAACTCCAATCCGCTTCTTCGAGAAGTCACCCCCAGAACAGAGCCCGTTGTAGTGAAATCAAACGAACAGGAATTGGGGATCGCTCCTGAAATTGCTAAATTGCTCGAGGAAATCACAAAACGAGTCGAAGCCAACGATAAAAAAGTGGAAACGTATAACACTAGGGTCGATCAAATTCTGGGGGCTCCGCCAATGATAAAAGGGCTCGATTCGAAAAAATTCATACAAAAGCCTTTTCCCTCGAGCGCGGCCCCAAAACCAATCCCCAAAAAATTCCGAATACCCGAAATTCCCAAATATAACGGTACGACCAATCCTAACGAACACGTCACCTCCTACACATGTGCCATCAAAGGCAACGATTTGGAGGATGATGAGATCGAATCCGTGTTGTTGAAAAAGTTCTGAGAGACCCTCGCAAAGGGAGCAATGATCTGGTATCACAACTTACCACCAAATTCCATTGATTCTTTTGCCATGTTAGCAGATTCGTTCGTAAAAGCACATGCTGGTGTCATAAAGGTTGCAACAAGGAAATCAGACCTCTTCAAAGTAAAACAAAGGGGTAACGAAATGCTGAGAGAATTCGTATCCCGATTTCAAATGGAATGTATAGACTTGCCACCGGTTACAGACGATTGGGCCGTACAAGCTTTCACCCAAGGACTGAACGGGCTAAGTTTGACAGCATCACGTCTGCTGAAATAAAATTTGATCGAGTACCCAACAATAACTTGGGCAGATGTACACAACCGGTACCAATCAAAAATCAGGATCGAAGATGATCAATTGGGAGCTCCGTATGGGCCCGTACGTCAGAACCACACAACCACTAAAAATAAGAGGGAAATCAACAGAGAACAAAGGTCGAACAGAGACCGATACCAACCGTACGACACAGATCGGATGAACAACAGTTTAGCATGTGATACGGTTCGGAACAACCGAAGTCCCTAGATTATCGCAGTATAACTTCAACATTGATACATCCGCCATCGTATCGGCCATCGGACGCATCAAAGACACCAGATGGCCTCGACTCATGCAGACTGATCCTGCCCAAAGGAATCCCAATCAAATGTACGAATATCATGGCACCCATGGCCACAGAACGGAAGATTGTAGGCAACTAAGAGAGGAAGTGGCCCGCTTATTTAACAAAGGACACTTTCGGGAATTTCTGAGTGATAGGGCGAAGAACCATTTTAGGAACAAGGAATTCGGCAAGCAAAACGAGCCAGAAGAACCGCAACACGTCATTCACATGATCATCGAGGGCGGCGATGCCCCTCAGGTACTGATGCCTAAATGCACTAAAAAATCGATTGTGAGGGAAAAGCGATCTCGAACTTAAGATTATACACCCATAGGGACTTTGTCCTTCAGTTATGAGGATACAGAGGGAATCATCCAACCTTATAACGATGCACGGGTAATATCTGTACTCATGAATAAAACTAAGATTAAGTGTGTGTTAATTGATCCAGGTAGCTCGGCCAATATCATCAGATCGAGGGTCGTAGAACAGCTCGGCCTGCAAGATTAGGTCGTACCCGCAACTCTGGTTCTAAACGAATTCAATATGGCATGTGAAACCACCAAAGGCGAGATTACCCTACCGATAAACGTGGACGGAACCATCCAGGAAATAAAGTTTCACGTGATCAAAGGTGATATGAGATATAACACCCTTTTCGGAAGGCCGTGGATCCATAGCATGAGAGCCGTACCCTCGACCCTACACCAGGTCCTCAAATTCCCAACATCGGGAGGTGTCAAAATAGTGTACGGAGAACAACCGGCCACAAAGGAAATGTTCTCCGTTGAAGAAGCAAAATCAATATCCTCGTCTTCGCCTATAAAAGGATCAGGTTCAGAAGGAGACACAATCGGAGAGCAGAGCACCAAATAGCAATCACAGACATCGGCTTCGACCCAGCCAGGTAAGCAGAACATTGAAGAAGATGATGATGATCGATGGATCCCTCGATCCTTCGTAACCCCCGATGATTTCGATGCCACCAAATCAACAATTAAGGAACTGGAGCAAATCATACTGATCGAACACTGGCCCGAACGAAAGGTATACCGGGGAACGGGTTTGAGCCCCAAACTCAGGAAGAAACTCATTCAATTTCTTATCAATAACATCGACTGTTTTGCCTGATCCCATCTAGATATAATAGGG
This sequence comes from Nicotiana tomentosiformis, assembly GCF_000390325.3. Lineage (NCBI taxonomy): Eukaryota > Viridiplantae > Streptophyta > Magnoliopsida > Solanales > Solanaceae > Nicotiana > Nicotiana tomentosiformis. Next base: position 120,212,323 of record NC_090812.1, read on the forward strand.
ATCCCGCCGGACATAACGGCGCACCAGGTAAGCTTGAACCCTAGGTTCAGACCGGTGAAGCAAAAAAAAAGGCCCCAGTCCGAGGAAAAGCACGCATTCATAAAGGACGATGTAACCAAACTTCTCAAGATAGGGTCCATTCGGGAGGTAAAATACCCTGAATGGTTAGCCAATATGGTTGTAGTACCTAAAAAAGGAAACAAACTTAGAATGTGTGTGGACTATAAGGATTTGAACAAAGCATGCCCCAAAGATTCCTTTCCACTGCCCAACATCGATCGCATGATCGATGCCACGGCTGGCCACAAGAAACTCACCTTTCTCGACGCCTATTCCGGGTATAATCAAATTCAGATGAACCCGGACGACCGGGAAAAGACTTTATTTGTGACCGGATATGGAACATATTGTTATAACGTAATGCCCTTCGGGCTAAAAGATGCTGGAGCTACTTATCAACGCCTAGTAAACAGAATGTTCGAAGAACAAATAGGTAAAACAATGAAAGTCTATATTGATGACATGCTAGTTAAGTCCCTGCGCGCAGAGGACCATTTGGCCCATTTGCAGGAAATGTTCGAGATTCTGAGGAAATACAACATGAAGCTCAACCCCGAAAATTGTGCTTTCGGGGTCGGTTCGGGCAAGTTCCTCGGCTTCATAGTGTCAAATCGGGGAATTGAGATCAACCCCGACAAAATCAAGGCCATCGAAGACACCACCATCGTAGACAGCGTGAAAGTTGTACAAAGGTTAACGGGAAGAATTGCAGCCTTAGGCCGGTTCATTTCAAGATCATCAGATCGAAGTTACAAATTTTTCTCCCTACTCAAAAAGAAGAACGACTTCGCCTGGACACCGGAATGTCAACAAGCGTTACAGGAATTGAAATGATATCTATCGAGCCCACCACTGCTTCACACTCCAAAAACCGACGAAAAACTATACTTGTACTTGGCGGTATCGGAAGTCGCCATAAGCAGTGTCCTAGTTCAAGAAGAGCAAGGTATGCAATTTCCCGTTTATTAGGTAAGTCGGACCTTAGGAGAAGCGGAAACTAGGTATCCGCACTTAGAAAAATTGGCATTTGTGCTGGTAAGCGCATCTAGAAAGTTAAGGCCGTACTTTCAATGTCACCCCATAAGCGTATTAACCACCTGCCCACTCCGTAATATTTTACATAGGCCCGAACTATCAGGCCGATTGGCCAAATGGGCCATCAAACTCAGTGGGTACGATATCGAATATCAACCCCGTATGGCCATCAAGTCTCAAATTTTAGCAGACTTCGTGGCCGACTTCACGCCAACCCTCATACCCGAAGTCGAAAAGGAACTCCTTTTGAAATCAAGTATATCGTCCGGGGTATGGATCCTTTTTACGGACGGTGCTTCGAATATAAAGGGGTCCGGGTTAGGCATAGTTTTGAAACCCCCCACGGGTAACATTATTAGGCAAGCTATTAAAACTATCAGGTTAACTAACAACGAGGCTGAGTATGAAGCCATGATTGTAGGTCTCGAACTAGCTAGAAACTTGGGAGCAGAAGTCATTGAGGCGCATTGTGACTCTTTGCTGGTGGTGAGTCAAGTAAACAAAACCTTCGAAGTCCGAGAAGGTAGGATGCAAAGGTATTTGGACAAACTGCTTATCACTTTACACCATTTCAAACAATGGATGCTACGGCATGTTCCACGAGAACAGAATTATTAGATCGATATGGCCAAAGATGCGAAAGAATTTGTTCGTAAATGTGATAAATGTCAAAGGTTTGCGCCAATGATCCATCAACCCGGAGAGCAACTTCACTCGGTCCTATCCCCATGGCCATTCACGAAATGGGGAATGGACATCGTCGGCCCTCTGTCATCGACCCCAGGTAAAGTTAAATTTATTTTATTTATGACTGACTATTTTTCTAAATGGGTTGAAGCGCAGGCATTCGAGAAAATAAGAGAGAAAGAAGTTATAGACTTTATTTGGGATCATATCATATGCCGATTCGGGATACCCGCCGAAATAGTATGTGACAATGGAAAGCAATTCGTTGGCAGCAAAATCACAAAATTCTTCGAAGATCACAAAATAAGAAGGATATTATCAACACCATACCACCCCAGTGGGAACGGTCAGGCCGAATCAACAAACAAGACTATTCTTCAAAACCTGAAGAAGAGATTGAACGACGCGAAGGGAAAATGGAGAGAAATCATGCCCGAAGTCCTTTGGGCATACCGAACAACGTCAAAATCCAGTACGGGGGCGACCCCATTCTCCTTAGTATATGGTTCCGAAGCATTGATACCAGTCGAAGTCGGTGAACCTAGTCCCAGATTTTGATTCATGACGGAAGAATTAAATAACGAGGCTATGAACACCAGCCTTGAATTATCGGACGAAGGACGAGAAACTGCCCTCATCTGATTGGCCGCCCAAAAGCAACGAATCGAAAGGTATTATAATCGAAGAACTAAACTTTGCCATTTCAAGCCCGGGGAATTAGTGTTGAGAAAAGTCACCATCAATACTCGGAATCCAAACGAAGAAAAATTAGGACCAAATTGGGAAGGACCATACTAGGTGCTCGAGAACGTTGGAAAAGGATCATATAGGCTCGGCATCATAAATGGCAAACAACTATCAAGCAGTTGGAATGTATCACATCTAAAACGGTACTACTGCTAAGGTACAACCTTTCCATATTCATCTAACTGGCCCATGCAGAAGTCCAAACAAGAGCTGAAGAAGATCTTTCGCTTAAAAGCACGCGTTGCACTCTTTTTTCCTTAGATCGGTTTTCTCCCAAATGGGTTTTTCGGCAAGGTTTTTAATGAGGCAACCATCGATCGTGCTGCACTTTTAACAATATCCGAGGCCTCTTTCCAATCGACCTCGAATACCGGGGGGCATCAGGGCCCTCAAATACATCGAGTTCAGATGCAAGAAAGTCATCTCACAACAATAGGGTTCCAACAGGAAAAATTGTAAGAGCCAAATGGTCAAAATGAACCATGCTCATATAGATTAGCCGAAACATAAACACATGTGTAATGACTTGAGATTTATTGTGCAACCAGAATTAAGATTCACTCAACTATTAAGCCTACGGGCTACTTTCATTCCGAGTTCGAAATGATCACTCGAATATTAAGCCTATGGGCTACTGTTATTCCGAGTTTGAGCAAGCACTCACTCGACCATTAAGCCTACGGGCTACTTACATTCCGAGTTCGAAATAATCACTCGAATATTAAGCCTACGAGCTACTGTTATTCCGAGTTCGAGCAAGAACTCACTCGACCATTAAGCCTACAGGCTACTTTCATTCCGAGTTCGAAATAATCATTCGACTATTAAGCCTACGGGCCACCTTTATCTCGAGTTCGAAATACTCACTCGACCATTGCGCCTACGGGCCACATTACCTCGAGTTCTTCACTCGACTATTAAGCCTACGGGCCACATTATCTCGAGTTCGAAACATTCACTCGACTATTAAGCCTACGAGCTACTGTTATTCCGAGTTTGAGCAAGCACTCACTCGACCATTACGCCTACGGGCTATGATATTTCAAGTTTGGAACAATCATTCGACTATTAAGCCTACGGGCTACCTTTATCTCGAGTTCGAAACACTCACTCAACCATTGCGCCTACGGGCCACATTATCTCGAGTTTGAAACATTCACTCGACTATTAAGCCTACGAGCCACATTATCTCGAGTTCGAAATATTCACTCGACTATTAAGCCTACGGGCTACTGTTCTTCCGAGTTCGAGCAAGCACTCACCCGACTATTACGCCTACGGGCTACAATATTTCAAGTTCAAAACATTCACTCGACGGCTAATAAGCTACTTTTACTCTGAGTTTACATTAACTCAACCATTACATTACACCTACGGATTATGTTCCTTCAAAGTTTGAATCATCGACTCAACAAAGCAAACCCAGGGGCTAAAAATCTGATCAATCAGAGAGACTATAAGGTCAACATTTGATTAAAAGTCTTCATAAAACAAAAACAAGTCGACCTCGTTATACATATATATACGAAAATTGCCTACGTGATTAATTTTCAAACATGAAGAATTAGAAACTAAGCTTCCTGGTCGAGCTCTTTCCCGTCCTCGGATCCGCTTTTGCTACCATCATCATCATCATCATCAGAAGCCAAGGCTTCAGCTTCCGCTTCGAGCTCTTTTGCCTTTTTTACCTCTTCGGTAAGGTCGAAACCTCGAGCGTGTATCTCCTCGAGGGCCTCCCTCCGAGACCTACACTTAGCAAGTTCGGCAACCCAATGAGCTCAAGTATCGGCGGTCTTCGCCGCTTCCCGGGCCTCCATCTGAGCAGCCTCAGCATCAGCCCGATATACAGCAATGGACTTATCCGCCAAGACTTTTGACGACTCAACCTCCGCCTTAGCCTCAGCAAGTCGTGTTTCAAGCTCCTCGATCTTCTTAGCTTGAACCGACCCATTTTGCTTAACACTTCGAAGTTGAACGTCGGTCGATAATAATTTTGTTAAGATGGTTTCTTTTTCCGCTGCCAGGCGGTCGAGGGTCTCCTTCCACCGATTGCATTCAGCTCGGATTTGATCGACTTCTTCTCGAAGTAACCCGATCTTTTCAATCTTTTGCTACAACTGAGACAACGAAGGGTTAAATTCCACGGTTGAGTCAGACCCATACTTTAACAGAACGAGGCTCACCTGTTTTTCGAGCTCGACCCCTTCTTCATGGACCTTAGCCAAATCCGCTTGGAGGTCCTTTATAGCCTCGTTCTTTTGGCTGCAAAGAAGCCGCAGGGCATCTCTCTCACCTGAGACCTTCCGGAGCTCGGCCTCACACTGGCTAGGATCGACTCGAAACCTACTAATGGCCTGCACAGTAAGAAACACGAGTCAAGTATGGAAGAGAACAAAGAAACCAAGTATGGAAGAATCATTACCCGAGTAATGAAACGCTGAGCCTCCTCTAATAAAAGAGAAGCATCACCGATATCGGAACCATCGTCGACTCCAGTAAAACAATCCCTAAAAGGATCCCCTGCACCAGAGCCTGCACCGATATCGGGAGTCTTCAACTCTCGAGCTTCCTTCAATGCCTCCTCGGAAAAAGATGGAAGAGAAGGTGAATGACCCATTGTCATAGTCCCGAGCAAATCACTCGGAGTACTCCAGTCGAGACTCAGGTCTTCGGAAACAACCCCGACAGGCATAGCCGCCATCGGCTCGGGAGCTCGGGAAACCTCGATGGCCTCCGTAGATCGGATTACCAAAGCCGAGGAGCTATTTTCTTCTTCTTCTTCTTCTCTCAGTCGTTGGACCGATTCAATCGAAAGGGCAATTGCTTTTCTCCTCACCCTTCGAGTTTTGGGATTGGGGTCCTCTGACTGAGAGGAAGCTCTTCGCTTCTTATCTTCCCCCTGTTTAGGGACTAGGGACTTGTTTCCTTCTTCACCGCTCGAAGGCCTCAAAGCGGCATCCTTGGTTACGCCTGCACAAAAGGAAATCGGTAACGAATAGAACGCAAAGAATACTTCGAAGGAAATAAGAAGCAAACCTCACCATGGTTCTTGGCCTCCCATCTGCCTTTTGCCAAATCACGCCAAGCGCGCTCGGTGTAAGAGGAGGTCGAGGCTAACTTCCGAACCCAGTCCTCGAGGTCAGGCACCGCTTGTGGTATCCAAGGGGTAGCTGAACATCAGGGAAGGACATCAGAAAAAATCGAAAAAGGACATGAAAAGTGAACAAAAATCACTTACGGTCAAAATTCCATTCTTCAGGGAATGACATCGTCTCCTCCGGAATGAGATCACGGGTCCTCACTCGAATATAACGACTCATCCAACCCCGATCCTTGTCTTCATCGATGCTTGATATCAAAGCCTTCGATGCCTGACGATGAAGTCTGATTAGTCCTCGAAAGATCTGAGGCCGATACAGTCGTACGAGGTAGTTCAGAGAAAAATCCAACCCCCCGGCTTTGATAGAGAAGAAGCGCAATAAGATCACTATATGCCATAAAGAGGGATGAATTTGGCCAAGGGTGACTTGATACCTTTTTCAAAAATCAATAATCACCGAGTTGACGGGTCCGAGTGTGAAGGGATAAGTATAAACACTTAAAAACCCCTCCACGTAAGTGGTAACACTCTCATCGGAAGATGGAATTCGCAACACGACCTCGGAACCCCAGTTGCAGTCTTTTCTGACGGCCTCGAGGTGATCCTCCGTTATAGAGCACGTATACATCGATACGTGTTCACATCGACCCGGAACGGAGGAAGGATTCTCCACCTTAAAATCGGTTTTCAAAGTGCACGGGCCAAGAACATATTCATGAACTGACGGCTCCACCGGCGCCTTATCATCAGACGGCCGTGAGGAAGAAGCTTTCTCCTTCTGAGGTACGGTTTTGAAAGTTTTCGCCATTGATAAGAAAGGAAAGAGTGCAAAGGAAGGTAAAGAAATAGACAGCACCAAAATTCTGGTATGGGCGGCCCCGTAGCAGCAAAATAGAGAGGATAAATAAGAAAGTTTGGAAGAAGAGAAGGCGCAAAAGTGGTAAAGGTTGTATGGAAAGACTATTTATAGACTAAGGCATGACAGTTCGGTATCAGCGGTGGCCGACCACCGTCTGACACACATTAAATGCTTCGGTAAAACCGAGTCGATGGGACAACTATCACATACGTCAAGATCGGGTTTGATAGAAACATCAGCATAAATTCGATCGAGCCGCAGGAAAATTATATCGTTCCTCGCCACATCCTTTCCGAGAAACGAGGGGACTATCTGTGTACGGTCAAAACCGATTCTCAGTCATAAAGACCGATCGAGACAATGACGTTTCAATTGAAGGATATTCACATGACAAGCTCGGACGAATTCCGAAGTAGGGACGTCGAGCTTCGAGCTATAAGACCAATCAACGACAAAACTCGATATCATTATCGAGCCCGTGTCCGAATCGGACTACGGGGCAACATCGATCGACACAGGCCCCGAATATCGATGTCCCAAGGCAGAACCGAGCTCGAACCAAGACTGGGGGTTCGATCTAACACCGAGCTCGAGCAAGTGCCAAGCTCGCAGGCAAGAGCCGTTACAACCGCACCGAGGGAGAGAATCTTGGCGAGAATCAAGGAAGAGACAAATCATCATGGGTTCTCCACTATATGTATTATTTTATTATGATGTAATAGATAAAGCAGTGACCCTCTACTATAAAAGGGGGATAGACTGCAATAGACTCGGGTCCTCCAAGAGACATTAAGATTTCATTGTGCTTGTTTTTCTAACTCATTTCAGTATTCCCGTCTATCATTCCCATTTTATAGCAAAAATACCTGTATTGTCATTTTGTATCAAAGGAATTTGCATACCCTTAGAATCATATCTAAACTTAACGTTATTCGATTTTTCAAATAAACAACTATATAAAAATAATTAAATGCATATATTGTTTAGGCAACCAAATATTTCTTTAGTGATGCAGCAATTATTTTTTCTTTTACGTCCAATCAACTACTATAATAGTATTATTTTCTTGTCGAATTTTATGTTTAAATTAATTATTTCTATATCATCAACCAAAATGGAAGCAAACCGAAAATGACCGACACCAGCAGGCAGCAGTCCAGCACCTATACAGGAAAGATTCTTTTCTTTGTAAAAGGTGGTGTCTCCATTACAAAATGCAGTTAAAAGACTATAAAACAAGGAGGAAACCAATAAGATATTTAAATAAAATTTCCCAATCCTATTACCCACTGAATTAATGTTTGTTCAGGGATCACACTCATTGCCAATCTTGCCAACCCTTCTATCATGATTACAGCAAGTATCCTATTTTCCAATGCATGCATGAGGCTAATCTTTTACATATCGAAATATCAAATCTGATTGCTAAAAAGAGTTTTGAATTTTACTACTAAGTCCATAGACAGTCATCCACCAATTTGCTAAAAATTGTATCTTGATTTGATTACAACATATGCAACTATATATGTTAATGTGGTCTAGTGAGCTTTTATTGCCTTACTGTTTAACCAAAAATAAGATTCTCGGTCAAAGCCTATTTTTAGAAAAACTCGGTTATTGATAACCAAGAAATTCCGTATTTTCTCAATTATATGAAAGAAAATAAACGTGACAAGAAATATGGAAATAATTAATTGAAAACAAAAGAAAGTAATTGCATTTCAGTAAGAATCAGAACGTGCCTTTACAAGTAAAATTCTCTTCCCTTATATAGGGGTTTACAAATATAACGTTTCATTCCTTTTATGTCTGAGTCATTATGAGCATTAATGACATTAAATGAACGGTTATAATTGGCGATCGTAACTGTCCATGAAGATTCTGTAACGGTTCCGATTCTTCTTCCTCATTAATTGGAGGTTCGTGAATGTTCCCTTTTTATTGTCTTGATTCATTTCATCTGTGTCTCTTCACTGAACAATTTAGACTTGAGCAACTGCGTACTTTCATCTCGTGAGTGATTTGTTCGTACCTCTTGTAACTCGTGCATCTTTTAATTATTACACTCAAGTTGTCATCTTCTTAGTAACCCACGTATCATGCCCTGTCAGCCACATATAATTGCACGTGTATTATTTATTTTCTACCAATACAGATAGTCTCCCCACTTGCCGAATATTCTGCAATTGAATATTTGGGGAGTGGTACGTATTTATGGCGGGAATATTTTGCCGCCGTTTCTCATGTATCATTGCGTCTTCTTTAGAACCAACGCGTCGCATGTCACTTCCATTTAATGTATGTACCACGTGTCCTTCGTCGATTGGGTCTGCGACTCTTTAGCGGTTTTTAGGGCTTTCTTGCCATTGCGTCAGTCACGAAGTGACTGTTTCATCATGACGTTTCCATCATGACTTACTTTACATGACGGTTGCTTTTTCTTATAAATACCTCATGTGCTTTTAGTTTCATAAAACCTTCAATCTACAGTGTTCTTCTTTTTTAATCGTTCTTGTTCTTCAGCACGCATTATTTTTTTGTATAACCATGTCTTCATCAAATGCCAATCCTCGTAGAGTAGTAATTGTAGATGAACTTCCCCCTTCAACTACTCCTGTTAGGAGTAGAAGAGGTGGTAGATTACGTAGTTTAGGATCTGTATCTATTCGTGGTTCTACTTTCCAAACCAATATTGTTACTCCTTCTTTTTCTAGAACTAGGGCTTCTTCAACCCATAGATCTTCTGCCAGAAATAGGGAATCAAGTAAACACATTCGAGAACCAACGGTTGATGAAATCATTCCTCAAGAATTTTTCTTTCTCTACTGATCGTGAATCGATTAGGAACCAAGTTACTTCTATAACTTCCCATGATCGTGACGGTGTTTATCCTTCCCAGATTACTAATGACTTGATTTCTCTTGTGCGAAGAGAATGCCACTGGAAATCTGATTTTTCAGTTTTAGTTCCTGGATCAAACCAAAGGATAACTTCGTACGAGGCTGATTATTCTTTTGTTTACACATATCCTTTTACCTTAGGTTTCAGACCACCTATTGACCCAGCGATCATAGAATTTTGTCATTTTTTTAACGTTTGCTTAGGACATATTGGTCCTATTGTATGAAAAGTTGTTGCATGTCTACGATACCTATCTAATTTGGCTTCCTTACCCTTTACCTTTCAACACTTGCTTCATCTTTATTCCCCTAATTTGTTTCATTCAGGGGTCTTTACTCTCGTGGCCAGAAGAAAAAGGGTTTTGGTTAGCCCTGAAGATGATAGAGATCGTGGTTGGTACGCTCGTTTCTTTGCTTCTCCCACAAGTGGTTTGGTGGGTGAGGAGAACATGCCTTTTCCAGAAAAGTAAAATTTTGCACGTAAGTTTTTTTTTAAGTATCTCTCTTCTTCTTTTATGAGGGAAGAAGAAACTTACGATCTCGTGACTTTTTTTTCATTTCTTTTTAGCAACCATTGAAGTTTTTGAAGAAATATCAAACTTCCGTGCTTGGGTAGATAAATTGTTGTCAGTTGCTCCTATGGAAGGAAGATCTTGGAAACACCTTTCTCATAGGTTTGGTTGGAAAGTCAAGACTCATGGTATCCTTCTCTTTAATTTTTCTCCTTTCTTTTGTATTTAGTTGGAGGTTACTAACTTTTTCCTCTGCTAGGGTTTCCCATTCGAGGTGTCAGTGCCGCATCTTTTACTTCATCAAGACTCTCTTTATCCCTTGCTCAAGAGATGATTTTAAATTCTTTATCAAAGAGAAAAGCGGAGGGAGCTCGTGGCTCGGAGGGTGAAGAGGAACAAGAAGAGGGTCCTTTAGTGCGTAGGCCTCGGGCTATGAGGCGCATTATTTTGGAGGATGAAACCACCCCTACTCCAAGTTCAGTTCCTGTGAATGAGCCTGAAAGTGCTACTTTAATGAGTTCTGATGAAGAGATGAATGTTTCCCTTCGTGACTCTACCGATCAATTGTTTTCCCGTGGTTTTGATAGTGGAGATTTTAGTCATGTTTCCGAAGAAGTACCCCTTGCCTCTTTTCCAGTGTCAGTTCCTATTGATTCTCAGATTTCCGCTCCTGTTGTTGCTGCTACTGCTCCTCCCGTAGCTGTTCTCACTTCCTCAACTGTCCCTATTGCTACCATTTCTCACGTTGAAGTTGGTATTTCCAGTAGCAATAAGATGATGAAAAAGGTTACCATATAAGTCCCCGAGGATGGTAATCTTTCGAAAAAATCTGGTCAAGCCGACGTATGGCTAAAACCTCTACTTGGCCCAATTAAGAAGTCGAAGTTGGAAAGCCACAGTTCCTTGACGTGGATGAATACTATTGTTCATTCATCTTTGAAGGTACAAGTCTTAGCTCTTTCCTGTATTTTCCTCGTGATTTTTTATCTTTGTTTGATAATCACTTCTTCTTTTTCTTTTGTAGATCAACTTGATAGGCACGGAGTTTATGAAGAGAATTGCCCACACTGAATAGCTAGTCAATGATTATCGTACGGAGGCGGACAACCGGAAGGAAAAATACGAGGGTCGTCAGTTGGAGAAAGAAGTTTTAGATGAGGAGAAGTATGCTTTAGAATAGCAAGTAAGAGTGATGGCGGCAGAATTGGCAATTGAAAAAGCCTCTTCCAGTCAAGTTGGCAAAGATAAAGACATCCTTGAGTCTTCATTTGCAGAGCAACTTTCCAAATCTACCGAAGAGATTAGGGGTTTGAAAGAACTCCTTAATCAGAAGGAGACATATGACGGGGAGCTTGTTCAAACACTCACTCGGGCTCAAGAAGACATATGTGCCTCTACTGATAAGGTCCAGTTCTTGGAGAGATCCCTCACCCCTTTGAAGTCTTCTTATGATGCCTCTTTGACTGAAAGAGAAGAGTTGAAGGATGAAATTGAGCATTGGGAGAAAGACTACGAGGCTCTCAAAGATAAATCAACTCTTGACGTAAGCTGGGCTTTTCTGAACACGCGCCTCGAGACTTTGATGGAGGCTAGCCAAGAAGGCTTTGACTTGAATGCTGAGATTGCAAAGGCTAAGGAAACTATTGAAAAAACTCAACAAAATCAGAACTTTTCCTCACTTGAGGTGGGAGTTCCCGAAGGTGATGAACTTACTCCTAGTGAAGTTGGTGTTCAAGCCTCTTCTGCTCAAGTCGAATCTTCTCCCGCTGCTGATGATGCCATATTGGATTCTTCCCCATAGTGTTCTTAGTTTGTTTCTTAAACTTTTGATGGAAAGTTTGTTTTGTTTGTTTTTGTTTTTTATATTTGAAATGATTGGCTAGTTTTACCCCTGGACCGTTTTAGGGTTTGTAATCAAACTAATACCTTGGTTTTAACTAAGTTTATACTTAGTTTTAGCCAGGTTTATTATATAATATTTCGTTTGAGTTTATGTTTTACTCTTTGACTTGTATTTTAAAAATGCTTTAGTATTTCGTCCCACGTGTATTTCAGGTCTAATATCATCATTTGGTATGGGCTAGCTTTTTGCCTATCATCTAAAATTGTTAGTATAATTTAACTGAACAAAATAAAATTGTAGTTAAGTGATACCTGACCGTGGGTATTTCTCTTGCTTAGAAATAATATTTCTTCAAATAAACAGCATTCCAATTCGAAGGTAACACCTTGTCGTCCATGGTTTCTAATTCATAAGAACCTTTCCCAGCGATACCTCGAACTTTATAAGGACCTTCTCAATTTGGGTTCAACTTTCCTGCTCCAGATATTTTTGTTGATTGAAAAACCTTTTTGAGAACGAAGTCCCCAATCTTAAAGTATCTGAGATAAGCCTTCCTGTTGTAGTATTGTTTAATGGTTTGCTTCTGTGCTGTCATCCTTATTAGAGTTGCTTCTCTTCTTTGCTTGAGTAAATCCAAGTTCGTTCTTAACTCTTCATCATTTAATTCTTCTATTGCTTGTGTGAATCTCGTACTTGGCTCACCTATTTCAACTAGGATTAAGGCTTCTGAACCATAAACAAGTGAAAATGGTGTTTCTCCCGTGCCTGTCTTTGTTGTTGTTCGATAAGCCCATAATACTCCTAGTAACACCTCGGGCCAATTACCTTTTGATTCTTCTAATCTTTTCTTCAAATTATTAATAATAATCTTGTTTGTTGACTCCGTTTGTCCATTTGCAACGGGATGATAAGGTGAAGAAGTTATTTGTTTGATTTGCCAACTTTGAAAAACTTCTGTGACTTTCGAGCCTATAAACTGTGGGACATTATCACATACGATTTCTTTTGGCACTCTGAATTGGCATATAACATTCCGCCAAATAAAATCCATTACTTCCTTTTCTCGCACCTGTTTGAAAGCTCCTGCCTCTACCCATTTGGAGAAATAATCCGTTAATACTAACAAAAATCGTACCTTTCCTTTAGCTTGTGGCAAAGAACCCACTATATCCATTTCCCACTTCATGAATGGCCACGGGGAATTAACCGTGTGTAATAATTCTGCTGGGCGGTGCATATTATTGCCATATTGTTGGCATCTATCACACTTTGCTACAAAACTTTCTGCATCTTCCTCCATTTTAGGCCAGTAGTATCCTGCTCTAATTAGAGTTTTTACCAAAGATCTACCTCCTGCGTGATTTCCACAATGCCCCTCATGCACTTCATTCATCACATATTCTGTTTGAACAGGTCCAAGGCATCTTACTAAAGGTCCATCGAACATTTTTCGATATAGATTTCCTCGAATTAAATAGTAATGAGCAGCTTTTCGTCGAAGCGACTGAGACTCTTTTTTGCCTTCAGGTACGGTTCCATACTGCAAAAAATTAACAAGCTCGTTTCTCCAATCCCAAGTCAGATTATTAAAACTTACCTCATTTTTATCCAGGTCCAGTGTTGAATGAAATAAATGTATTACGATAGCATTTTCTGTACTTGTTATTTCCGCAACTGATGCAAGATTAGCTAGTGCATCTGCTTCTGCATTTTCTTCCCTGGGTATTTACATAATCTTCCATGATTGGAATTGCCTTATCAATTCTCGTGCCTTTTCCAAATATTGTTGCATTTGTGCCTCTCTAGCTATGTAAGTCCCCTACATCTGATTGACTACCAGGTGAGAATCACTTTTAATCACGATTTGCTCTTTGGAGAGTTCTTGTGCCAGTTCTAACCCTGCAATTACAGCTTCGTACTCTGCTTCATTGTTAGTAATAGGGTAATGTTTAATTGCTTGTCTTATACTTTCTTCCAGAGGTGGAATTAAAACAATACCCAAATATGCTTCTTTAATATTTGAGGAGCCATCAGTAAATAGAGTCCACATACCTGGATTAGATCCGATAAATATTTGTAATTCCTTTTCTACTTCAGGAACTATTTTTGTGCTAAAATCTGCTACAAAATCTGCTAAAACTTGTGATTTTATTGTAGTTCTAGGTTGATACATGATATCATACTCACTGAGTTCTATTGCCCACTTGGCTAATCTACCTCACAATTCTTGTTTATGTAAAATATTCCTTAAAGGATAAGCAGTTATTACGGAAATAGAGTGACATTGAAAGTAAGGTCTCAACTTTCTAGATGCTATAACTAATGCTAAAGCAAATTTTTCTAAATGAGGATATCTAGTCTCAGCATCCAACAGAGATTTATTGACATAATAAATTGGAGATTGTTTACCTTTGTCTTCTCGTATCAAAACTGCACTTATAGCCATTTCTGAAACTGCGAGATAAACGAACAGCCTCTCACCATCTTTTGGTTTAGCCAGCAAATGAGGATTTGATAAGTATGCCTTCAAACTTTTGAGGGCTTGTTGGCATTCTTCAGTCCACTCGAACTGATTTTGCTTTTTTAGCACTGAAAAGAATTTGAAACTTTTCTCTAAAGACTTAGAAATAAATCTTCCCAGAGCTGCTATCCTTCCTGTCAATCTTTGTACCTCTTTTTTGCTCGTGAGTATATCAGAAATTTCTTCAATAGCTTTGATCTTTGCAGGGTTTACTTCAATACCTCTATTAGATACAAGAAAACCTAAGAACTTACCTAAAGCTACGCCAAAGGCACACTTTTCTGGGTTCAATTTCATATTATAGTTGCGGAGAATCTCGAAGGTATTTGAAAGATTTTGAAAATGATCTTCCGCTCGTGCAGATTTGACTAGCATATCATCAATATATACTTCCATAGTCTTTCCCAGGTGTTCTTGAAACATCTTGGTCACTAACCTTTGATATGTGACTCCAGCATTTTTCAAACCAAAAGGCAGGACTTTATAACAATAAGTCCCCCAGTCCGTAATAAATAAAGTTTTTTCTTCATCCAAAGGGTCCATTTTTATTTGATTATAACCTGAATACGTATCTAAAAAACTCAATAAATCATGACCTGTGGTAGAATCAATCAATTGATCTATATGCGGTAAATAAAATAAATCTTTTGGACAAGCTTTATTTAGATCAGTATAATCTACGCAAACTCGCCATTTACCTCAAAACTACCACAGTATTAGCTAACCAATTAGGATATTTGACCTCACGTATTGAGCCGATCTTTAAGAGTTTTTGCACCTCATCATGAATCACTTGATTTTTGAATGAACCTTGCTTCCTCTTCTTTTGCTTGACAGGTACATATGATGGATCTTCATTCAATTTAAGTCATCACCTCCGGAGATATACCTGTCATATCCGAATGCGACCAAGCAAAACAATCTGCGTTAGCTTTAAAAAATTCAACTAACTTACCTCTCATTCCTAGGCTCAGCTTTGCTCCAATATAAACTTTTCGATCTGGCCATTGTTCGAATAGCACAACAGCTTCGAGCTCCTCAATTGTTGTTTTGATGTTTTCATTCTTCTCTGGTTCTTGAATTACATCCGGTCTCGAATCCATATCAGTTTGCTTTGATACATTTTCAGATGAGATTTGATTTACCACGTCTTCCACGAAATCCTCATTTGTATCAATTCTTTTCTTGTGTGACTGCACCACTGAATTGATATTCTTAGAAGTTTGTTGATCTCCTCGAATTTGTTGAATTCCCCATTTTGAAGGAAACTTAATAACTTGATGTAACATAGACGGCACATCATTCATGTCATGAATCCATGGCCTCCCAAGAATCACATTATAGGCCATGTCCGTGTCTATTACTTGAAATTTCGTCTCTTTGATGACTCATTCCGCGAATGTAGTTAACATTATCTCACCCTTCGTAATAACGGTTGAATTATTGAATCCAGATAAGGAATGTGCTTTTGGTATCATCTGGTCGTCAATTTGCATTTCGTTCACCACTCGCAATAAGATAATATTCACGGAGCTACCTGGATCAATCAAAACTCGTTTTACATTAGTATCATGTATAAGTAAAGATATTACCAGTGCATCATTATGAGGAATCATTAAGCAATCCACATCTACATCATCAAATGTTATGCTATCTTCTTCCAAGGTTTGTCGAACTCGCTTTCCATGAGTTACTGTGAATTTCGCCGTCTTTTTTGCAGCTGTGTATGTTACACCGTTGACTTCTTCTCCCCCGCTTATCACGTTCACTGTTCTCTTTGGAGATAGAGGTTTTGGAGGTTCTTGTCTATTTTTCAGTAAGACTGTTTACCTTTCTCGCTGAACAGGTCTATCAAGTATCCCTGCTTCAACAAATGTTCTACCTCACCTTGTAACAGTCTGCAATCTGATGTTCTATGGTTGTGGTCATTATGAAACTCGCACCAGAAATCTGGATTTCTTCTGTTTGGGTTTGATATCATTTCCTTTGGCCATCGCACCTTATCTCCCATACTCCTTAAAACAGCTACCAACTCAGAAGTACTGATATTGAAACTATAGTCTCCAATCCTTGCATTTGCGTTGGTATCCCCATCACGCACATCTCAATCTTTTCTGAACCTAGATGATGATGAATCTGAATCTCTGTTCCTCAATCTATGGTCAGATCGTACATTTTTTGGCTTGGAACGTGCGTCTTGCCCTGAGGGTCCCATATAAGGCTCATACCTATTTTTACCGGACCTCTTTTCAGATTCCGACCGCCTCGATCCTGTTCTCTCATCAACCTTTGACTGAGCAACGATGTCTTCTTCAATCCGCAGCTTGGTACTATACCTGTTATATACGTCATTCCATATTGTGGCAGGGAATTCTCGTAAGCTTTATTTGAGCCTCCTCGTGGCCTGAACTTTTTTCGTTTAGATTACTAGCGAACGCCATGGCTGCCCAATTATCAGGTACTCTTGGTAGCATCATTCTTTCACGCTGGAATCTATCTATAAATTCTCTGAGCAATTCTGTATCTCCTTGCTTCACTTTGAAGATATCTTCCATTCTTTTTTTAACTTTTTGAGCCCACGAGTGTGCTTTTATAAATAAATTTGTAAGGTCAGCAAAAGAGTTAATAGAATTTTCAGGTAAAAGAGAATACCATGTTAACGCCCCTTTCGTGAGTGTTTCTCCAAACTTTTTGACCAACACTGACTCAATTTCCTGCTTGGTTAAATCATTGCCTTTTACTCCTGTGGTGAATGCAGTAACATGGTCACGCGGATCGGTTATTCCATCATATTTTGGGATGTCAGGCATTTTGAACTTCTTGGAAATGTGCAATGGAGCCGCGCTTGGTTTCCAGGGTTATTGCGAATATTTGTCGATATCCACCCCCTAATCACATGTGGTACGCCAGGTATTTGCTCGATGCGGTCGTTTTGTTATTTTACCTATTTCTACAAAGTTAGTAGTAAAGTTTATAAATCAGAATTATTTGGTGTACCTGGTTTCCCATCACGTGACTCATTAGGAGTTTCCCCGCTTCCTGAATTAGCAAGCCCTGAGCGTGAAATTTTCACAGTTGCAGTATTATTTGGGGGAGGAGTTGGTGGTACAGTTGACAGTCCCCTCACGAAAGCTTGGAGAGCATTATTCACGTGTTCAGCGATCAACTGTTTCACAGCATCCTGCTCAATAGTATGCTCATCTCCATGTTGTTCATTTGTGTGCGTAGCAAATCTTTGAGGTGTTCCTTCTCGAGAAGTGCGTGGAGATCCCTGAGATGATGGAACTGGAGTTCCTTCTACCTGTTGGTTGTTGTCATTGACAGTTGACATGATTTGGTTGTGAGAGAAAAAGATTTGGAAAGTAAAAAGATTATCAGATTTCCGGTAACGGAACCAATTTGTTTAACCAAAAAATAAGATTCTCGGTCAAAGCCTATTTTTAGAAGAACTCGGGTTACTGATAATCAAAAAATTCCGTACTTTCTCAATTATATGAAAGGAAATAAACGTGACAAGAAATATGGAAATAATTGATTGAAAACAAAAGAAAGTAATTGTATTCCAGTAAGAATCAGAGCGTGCATTTACAAGTGAAATTCTCTTCCCTTGTATAGGGGTTTACAAATATAACATTTCATTCTTTTTATGTTTGAGTCATTATGAGCATTAATGACATTAAATGAACGGTTATAATTGGCGATCGTAATTGTCCATGAAGATTCTGTAACGGTTCCGATTCTTCTTCCTCATTAATTGAAGGTTCGTGAATGTTCCCTTTTTATTGTCTTAATTCATTTCATCTGTATCTCTTCATTGAACAATTTAAGCTTGAGCAACTGCGTCATTTCATCTCGTGAGTGATTTGTTCGTATCTCTTGTAACTCGTGCATCTTTTAATTATTACACTCCAGTTGTCATCTTCTTAATGACCCGCGTATCATGCCCTGTCAGCCACATATAATTTCACGTGTATTATTTATTTTCTACCAATACACTTACCATGCGTAAAATTCAAACTTCGAATTCTTCTCTCACCAATTATGACATGCTTTTATATTTTGAAGAGATCAGCATCAAAATATTTTTATTTTCACTGTTTGATAATTTTGACCATGTCAAAATATTAGATCGTCCATGTAAGCCGATCCAACACGGTTAAAAAAGACCCCCTAATATTTTTTACACTATTATAGCAAATAATATGCCTTATTTTTAAGAGTATATACAGTAACTTTTATCTATTATGAAGGCTTAACTGAAACATATCCTTTGAGTAAGTTGATGGAGAGAACAAATGGAATTTGTGGCAACTTTTTTGGTGATAATCTTTCCGCTTCGGAAAGGGGCATAAAATCCTTGTTTCTAACTGTACTAACCAGATCACCTCTATGATGAAACTCAAAGTAGAGTTTAATTCGAAGAGCTCATTACTGGCCGGGTCTCCGTTGATAGTAATTATTTTTCCCAGTGAAAAGAAAATGAACTTTCATTAATTTCCTCGTTTCTAGCACATGCAATGCTAACAATATAGTTATAAATAGTTTAAAGTAAATATAGGATAAAGTCAAAAGCATATCACGTAATAGGAATGGCAGGCCAGTTGGTCGTGACTATTGTATCAAGGCATGTCTAGACCTAAAGTTTGGTGAACAGCCTATTGAGTATTGACTATTGATCGATAATATATGACGGTGCAGCTAATAGCCTACAAGCAGGGCGGATTCATCGTTACAGTATCGAGTTTATCTAAATCTATTTTTTTTTGTATAAAATATAAATTTATGTGTATTAATCTATTAAAGTTATAATAAATAATAAATATAAAATCGTAACTTTAAAAATAGAATAGATTTTAACTTAGTGAATAAACTATTCATGAGTATTGACTATTAATCGAGCAGTGCCCACAAAAAGTTCTAATATATATTTTATGGTAACAATATTGACAACAAAGCGGACCTAGCTTTTCATATGAATTCAATATTTTGATGCGGAGCATAAATTTATGTGTAAAAATTTACTATTTAAAATTACAATAAATAATAGATAAAATCTTATAATTTTTAAAATAAAATGAGTTCAATGATAAAAATCTTAAAAGTAAAATAATAGAGATTAAATTCTAATTTACCTCCAATAGCTAGGTCCCTAATAGCTTACAAGAGGAGTACTCCTTGCAAGAGCTTTTATGGACAACCTCTCCTTTTGATTAGTAAAAAGTTACACTTGAAATTGTCCCGAAATTCTGCATATAATAATCCTTTATCGTTCTTTTTTTGCTTCTTTAACTTTCTTTTATGGGGACAAAGAACTTACAAAATTAATCAAAGAGAAAAAGGAAAATTCTGTTAAGTATAAACTAATGTAAAGCAATGAATACTTTACTCCGTCCCTTCGCAAGTGAAATAATCTAGCTACCCACATAATTAAGAAACAAAAAGACATGAAAAGGGTTTTTTTTTTTCCTACTCCTATTTCTTAATACTGAAGATATCTGCATAAAAACAAGAAGTGATTCTGACAACGATTAGTACTAGGAATTGTTTCATTTAACTTTGCAAATAAACCCGGTTATCCATTTGAAAGGACCGAAAGCGACAAGCACTATCATATTGAACTACTTAAAAATAATAAAAATTAATTATTAATAGTAGTAATATATACTAGATGGAAGTAATAAACTGATATATAAGACATGCAACTTGTTATAACATGTCAAGTACAGTGCTACTAAAAATGTTTTTACATTAGTATATAATATAATAAATTAAGTCTTAATAGTAATAAAAGTAATTAAAGAAAACTGACCCCAGATAAGAGTAAAGAAAAATGAATAGGAATAGTGGGGCGGAGAATAAATGATATTCGACCAAAAGCACAAAGAAATAATATGCTAATCGAAAGAAAATCAGTTGAAGATAATGGGAGACCCGCCTTTTTCCGATCTTGAGTATCGTAATGTATTCATCATACAGGAATTTCTTTCCAAAGACTATAATATTTGTTAATTAATCCTATAGACCCAATCATCTAATACAGGGGAATATAAGGGAATTCGTTTCTTACACCTTATGAGTTATGATCCTATTATATGAAAATAGAAAGCAATCCCTTTCATGTGCTCTATCGTCTTTAATTCTAGGTAAAACTTAGAATGTTTCTTGAGTACTTATAATTATTATCATCGGAGATGGAATTAACCTTTTTGCATGTACACAACAACATTATATTATTATTATTATTATTATATATTTTATAGAAGCAGAAGCATTGTCTTCACTCTTTTATGTCACATTAATTAACCCATTAAAAACATTAGGATTTTCATTTATCATGAGATATCTTATTTCTCCACTTGCATGCAAACATTTATGGTAAACATCACGAGTATCTTATGGATTCAAAATATAACATTGGTGAACCACCAAACTTTGTGTACGAGTATCTTATGGCTTCAAAGTATTACATTGTTGCAACCACTAGACCCGAAAAACCAAAAAAAACATAGGTACGTTATAATTTTTTTTTTTTTTTTTGGGTAATATAGGTACGTTATACTCATTATTCAAGAGACTCATTTAATACATTAATTTCAATATACCGTGTTAGTTTCCCTTATCAATGCAAAATTTCTTCAAGGACTGAGAAATCTAGCCTTGACGAGTTGTATCCCTTATTGGTAGTTACTAGGCGCATATCGGGTTCATACTTTCTTCGTGAAACATAAATTTATGTGTAAAAATTTATTAAAATTACAATAAATAGTAGATATAAAGTCATAACTTTAAGTATATTATAGATTCAATGTTAAAAATCTTAAAAGTTGAACTCATAAAATTTAAATTATGAATTCACTTCTGTTGGTTACCATTGACAAGGGAGACTTGATTTTATACTTCATTATACGATCCTATTTATATGAGATCAATAAAAAAAAATGCAAAAAAATCTGTAATAATAACACAAGAATCTTTATAGGATTATTTTTGTATACGGTCGAAATAGATTTCGGCCTTAGCACGTCCGATCGAGTTCGAACGATAATTTATCGAAGAAAGATCCCGAAGGCGGAACGAACTAACCTCGAACCCGGGAGGCCGATCCGTGTCGAGTTCGATATCATTATCGAGCTCGAATCAAAATCGAACCATGACGCATAGTAGATCTATCGTTCTGATAATCCACAGACCAACCAACATCGATCTCGAATCAATTCGAGGGCTCGAGCCAGGATCTGGCTCGAACTAAGGTCACGAGTTCGAGCCGAAATCAAGCTCAAATCAAAATCGAGGGTTCTAAGCAAGATCGAGCTCGCGGACAAAAGCCGTTGCAATCCCACTAGAGAGAATCTTGACAGAAATTATGGAAAAGCTGGCTAATCATGGGTCTCCCACTGAATGTTTATTTTATTATGCTTAGAGCCAAATCCCTCCACTATAAAAGGGCTTGGTTACCATTTCTTTAGGACAAGTTTTTCTCAGGCTTACATTGTAATAAAAGTGCTATATTCTTCTACAGTAAAGAATCGTTTCTTTTAGATTTCTTAGATTGATTCTATTTGTTGAATCCTAAGATTCATTGTTCCTGATAACCTTATCTATTTTGCATTTTTCCCAATCTATATTTACATTTTTATTTATCCTTGCATTTTGTGTTAAGCTACGCCACATATCCTCGGAACTGCGTATAAATTCAACTCTATCCATTTTTCGGGTAAACAATTTAGCGCCCATCGTGGGGCCGAGGATAACAGTGGTCATTTGATACAAATCCGAAAAACATGCCATTGTGCTTTGCACTTATTTCCGAAAATATCTTGGATTTCGGATCAGCTACGAATAACCACCAACCAAATAGCTTCACCGATCGATTACGAAGTCGGCCTTCAAGATGAAACCAACAACTTGGCACCCGGGGCCGGAAGGCCAATTAACGATAGCTTGGCACCCGAGGCCCGAATCGAAGTACCCGAAATTCGAGCCGGAATACCATTGGATGTCAATTCACAAAATAGCTTTGGAGGCGAACCAGCGTTCCGAACCGGAAAGAAGCATTCAGGGCGGTACTCGATTCGTAGCCCGAGACACCTAAAACGCGGGGGAAATTGGGGCCAGCTTACGTATGATCTTCGAGATGCTACTAGCCCAACAAGTAGCGATAGCTCAGCTACAGAGCCAAACTCGCGCACAAAGCAGGTCGGATTCCAATCCATTTCGAGAAGTCACCCCCAGAACAGAGCCTGCCATAGTGAAATCTAACGAGCAAGAATCGGGGACTACTCCCGAAATTACTAAATTGCTCGAGGAACTCACAAAATGAGTCGAAGCCAACGACAAGAGGGTGGAAATGTACAATGCCAGGGTCGATCAAATCCCGAGGGCTCCATCAATGATAAAGGGGCTTGATTCGAAAAAATTCATACAAAAGCCTTTTCCGTCGAGTGCGGCACCGAAGCCAATCCCTAAAAAATTCCGTATGCCCGAAATTCCCAAATATAACGGTACGACCGATCCTAACGAACATGTCACCTCTTGCATATATGCTATAAAAGGCAACGACTTGGAGGACGATGAGATCGAATCCGTGTTGTTGAAAAAGTTCGGGGAGACCCTCTCGAAGGGAGCGATGATCTGGTACCACAATTTACAGCCGAATTCCATCGATTCTTTTACCATGTTAGCAGATTCATTCGTAAAGGTACATGCTGGTGCCATAAAGGTTGCAACAAGGAAATCAGACCTCTTCAAAGTAAAGCAAAGGTAGGATAAAATGCTGAGGGAATTCGTATCCCGATTTCAAATGGAACGCATGGAATTACCCCCTGTCACGGACGATTTGGCCGTACAAGCTTTCACCCAAGGGTTGAACGAGCTAAGTTCGACAGCATCACATCGGCTAAAACAAAATTTGATTGAGTATCCAGCGTTAACTTGGGCAGATGTACACAACCGATATCAATCGAAAATTAGGGTCGAAGATGATCACTTGGGAGCTCCGTACAGACCCGTTCATCAGAACAGGACAGTTACTAAAAACCAAAAGGAGATCGACAGAGAACAAAGGTCGAACAGAGACCGATATTGACCGTACGTCGCAGATCGGGTGAACAACGGTTCAGCACGCAATGCAGTTCATAACAATCGAAGGATTGATCGAGGACAAAATTCTCGGGGGCTTATGAATAAGAACGACTTCGATAAATATGCTGATCCTATAGAAGCACCTCGATTATCGGAATATAACTTCAGCGTTGGTGCATCCACTCTCGTGTCAGCCATCGGACGCATCAAAGACACTAAATGGCCTCGACCCATGCAGACCGATTTTGCCCGAAGAAATCCCAATCAAACGTGTGAATATCATGGTACCCATGGCCACAAAACGGAAGATTGCAAGCAACTAAGAGAGGAAATAGCTCGCTTGTTTAACAAAGGGCACCTTCGGGAATTTCTGAGCGATAGGGCAAAGAACCATTTTAAAAGCAGGGATTTCAGCAAGCAAAACGAGCAAGAAGAATCGCAGCACGTCATCCACATGATCATCGGCAGCATCGATACCCCTCAGGGACCAGTACTTAAATGCACTAAAACATTGATGGTGAGGGAAAAGCGATCTCAGACTCAAGATTACGCGCCCATGGGGACTTTGTCCTTTGATGATGAAGATGCAGAGGGGGTCATCCAACCTCATAATGACGCACTGGTAATATCTGTACTCATGAATAAAACTAAAATTAAGCGTGTGTTAATCGATCCAGGTAGCTCGGCCAACATCATCTGATGAAGGTAGTAAAGCAGCTCGGCCTACAGGATCAGATCGTACCAACAACTCTGGTCCTGAACGGGTTCAATATGGCATGCGAAACCACCAAGGGTGAGATAATCCTACCAATAAACGTGGCCGGGACCATCTAGGAAACAAAGTTTCACGTGATCGAAGGTGATATGAGATATAACGCCCTTTTCGAAGGCCATGGATCCACAACATGAGAGTTTTGCCTTCAACCCTACACCAGGCCCTCAAATTCCCGACATCGGGAGGTGTCAAAACGGTGTACGGAGAACAGCCAGCCGCAAAGGAAATGTTCGCCGTCGACGAAGCTAAACCAATATCCTCACTTTCGCCGATTAAAGGATCGGGCCCAGAAAGAGAACGGGACACCAAATAGCAATCACAGACATCGGCTTCGACCCAGCCAGACAACCAAAAAAATCGAAGAGGATGATGATCAAAGGGTCCCTCGATCTTTCGTGATTCCCGATTACTCCGACGCCACAAAATCAACAATCGAGGAGCTAGAGCAAGTCATATTGATCGAGCACTGGCCCGAGCGAAAGGTATACTTGGGAACAGGGTTGAGCCCCGAACTCAGGAAGAAACTCGTCCAATTTCTTATCGATAACATCGATTGTTTTGCATGGTCCCATTTAGATATAACAGGGATCCCGCCGGACATAACGACGCATCGGCTAAGTTTTTGGACCAGTGAAGCAAAAGAGAAGACCCCAGTCCGGGAGAAAGCATGCATTCATAAAGGACGAGGTAGCCAAGCTTCTCAAAGTAGGGTCCATTCGGGAGGTGAAATATCTCGAATGGCTAGCCAACGTAGTTGTAGTCCCTAAAAAGGGAACAAACTTAGAATGTGTGTGGACTATAAGGATTTGAACAAAGCATGCCCCAAAGATTCCTTTCCGCTGCCTAACATTGATCGCATGATCGATGCCATGACCGGCCACAAGATCCTCACTTTTCTCGATGCCTATTCTGGGTATAATCAAATCCAGATGAACTCGGAGGACCAGGAAAAGACTTCATTTGTCACCAAATATGGAACGTATTGTTATAATGTGATGCCCTTCGGGCTAAAAACGCAGGGGCTACTTACCAACGCCTAGTAAATAAAATATTCAAAGAACAAATAGGAAAATCAATGGAATTTTATATTGATGACATGTTAGTTAAGTCTCCGTGCGCAGAGGACCATTTGACCCATTTGCAGGAAACGTTCGAGATTTTAAGGAAAGACAACATGAAACTCAACCCCGAGAAATGTGCTTTCGGGGTCAGGTCGGGCAAGTTCCTCGGCTTCATAGTATCACATTGGGGAATAGAGATTAACCCCGATAAAATCAAGGCCATCGAAGACATCGTCGTTGTGGACAGCGTGAAGGCCGTACAAAGGCTAACAGGTTGGATTGCAGCCTTAAGCCGGTTCATCTCAAGATCATCTGACCGAAGTCACAAATTTTTCTCTCTACTCAAAAAGAAGAACAATTTTGCTTGGACCCCGGAGTGCCAACAAGTATTAGAGGAACTAAAGCGATATCTATCAAGCCCACCACTACTTCGCACTCCAAAAACAGACGAAAAATTTTGTTTGTACTTGGCAGTATCGGAAGTCACCGTAAGCGGTGTACTAGTTCGAGAAGAGCAAGGTACGCAATTCCCCGTTTATTATACGAGTCAAACCTTAGGAGAAGCGGAAACTAAATATCCACTCCTGAAAGAATTAGCACTTGCACCGATAAGCGCCTCAAGAAAGTTAAGGTCGTACTTTCAATGTCATCCCATATGTGTGTTAACCACTTACCCGCTTCGTAATATTTTGCACAAACTCGAGTTATCAGGCCGACTGGCCAAATGGGCCGTCGAACTCAGTGGGTACGATATCGAATATCAACTCCAAACGGCCATTAAGTCTCAAATTTTAGCAGACTTCATGGCCGATTTCACGCCAACCCTCGTACCCGAAGTCAAAAAAGAACTGTTGAAATCAGGTACATCATCGGGGGTATGGATCCTTTTTACGAACGGGGCTTCGAACGTAAAAGGGTCCCGGCTGGGCATAGTTTTGAAACCACCCACGGGTAGTACTATTAGGCAATCTATTAAAACTATCAGGTTGACTAACAATGAGGCCGAGTATGAAGCCATGATTGCAGGTCTCGAGCTAGCTAGAAACTTGGGAGCAGAAGTCATTGAAGCCAATTGCGACTCCTTGCTGGTGGTGAGTCAAGTAAACAAAACCTTCGAAGTTCGAGAAGGTAGAATGCAAAGGTATTTAGATAAACTGCTTGTCACTTTGCACCATTTCAAACAATGGACTTTACGGCATGTACCACGGGAACAGAATAATGAGGCTGATGCGCTTGCGAATTTGGGATCGTCGGTCGAGGTAGATGATTCGGGGAATGTTGTTCAGCTTTTGAGATCGGTAATCGAAGAAGGTCACGCCAAAATATATTCTACAAGCTTAACCATGGATTGGAGAAACAAGTATATTGAATACTTGAAGAGCGAAAAACTCCCATCGGACCCTAAGGATTCCAGAACCCTACGGACTAAAGCTGCTCGATTCACGTTGGCTTCGG
This sequence comes from Nicotiana tomentosiformis, assembly GCF_000390325.3. NCBI lineage: Eukaryota > Viridiplantae > Streptophyta > Magnoliopsida > Solanales > Solanaceae > Nicotiana > Nicotiana tomentosiformis. The sequence goes on from NC_090812.1 coordinate 120,238,959, forward strand.
GCGGAACGCTGTACCGAAGAATGTTCGATGGACCGTTGGCCGTATGCTTGGGTCCGGTAGATACCGATTATATCCTACGGGAAGTGCACGAGGGTACTTATGGGAATTACTTTGGAGCCAATATGTTAGTTCGAAAAATAATCAAAGCAGGGTATTATTGGATCGATATGGGCAAAGATGCGAAGGAATTTGTTTGTAAATGTGACAAATGTCAAAGGTTCGCACCGATGATCCACCAACCCGAAGAACAACTCCACTCGGTCTTATCCCCAAGGCCATTCATGAAATGGGGAATGGATATCGTCGGACCTCTGCCATCGACCCCAGGTAAAGTCAAATTCATTTTATTTATGACTGACTATTTTTCTAAATGAGTTGAAGCGCAGCCGTTCGAGAAAATAAGAGAGAAAGAAGTTATAGACTTTATTTGGGATCATATCATATGCCGATTCGAGATTCCTGCCGAAATAGTATGATGGAAAACAATTCGTTGGCAGTAAAGTAACAAGATTCCTCGAAGACCACAAGAAAAGAAGGATACTATCGACGCCATACCACCCCAGTGGGAATGGGCAGGCCGAATCAACAAACAAAACTGTCATTCAAAACTTAAAGAAGAGGTTGAACGATGCTAAAGGGAGATGGAGAGAAATCCTGCCCGAAGTCCTTTGGGCATATCGGACAACGTCAAAATCCAGCACGGGGGCGACCCCATTCTCCTTAGTATATGGGTCTGAAGCATTGATACCAGTCGAAGTTGGTGAACCCAGTGCCAGATTTCGATTCGCGATGGAAGAATCAAATAATGAGGCTATGAATACAAGCCTCGAACTATCGGACGAAAGACGAGAAGCTGCTCTCGTCCAATTGGCCGCCCAAAAGCAGCGAATCGAAAGATATTATAATTGAAGAACCAAGCTCTGCCATTTCAAGCCTGAGACTTAGTGTTGAGAAAAATTACCATCAATACCCGAAATCCGAACGAAGGGAAACTAGGACCGAATTGGGAAGGACCATATCAGGTGCTCGAGAACATCGAAAAGGGATCGTACAGGCTCGGCATTATAAACGGCAAACAGCTATCAAGCAGCTGGAATGTATCACATCTAAAACGATACCACTTCTAATGTACAACCTTTCCATATTCGTTTATATCTCAAAACTGACCCCTGCAGAAGTCCGAACAAGGGCTAAGACGGATCTCTCGCTTGAAAGCATGCGTTGCACTCTTTTTCCCTTAGACCGGTTTTATCCCAAATGGGTTTTTCGGCAAGGTTTTTAATGAGGCAACCATTGATCGTGCAGCATTTACAACAATATTCGAGGTCTCGCAAGAAAGTTATTTCACAACAACAGGGTTCCAATAGGAAAAATTGTACGAGCCAAATGGTCGAAGCGAACCATGCTCATATAGATTGGCCCGAACCCAGGCGTGTAATAACGTGCGAAGAAAGTTATCTTCTTTATCGGCATCTTATATCCAAGGAAAATTCCTCTATTTTGAGATTTATTATGCAATCAGAATTAAGATAAACTCGACGACTAAGCCTACGGGCTAGTTTTATTTCGAGTTCGAGCAAACACTCACTAGACCATTACGCCTACGGGCTACACTACTTCGAGTTCGAATCATTCACTCGACTATGCCTACGGGCTACATTACTTCGAGTTCGAATTATTCACTCGACTAAGCCTACGTGTTATTTTTATTTCAAGTTCGAGCAAACACTCACTCGACCATTACGCCTACGGGCTATACTACTTTGAGTTCGAATCACTCACTCGACCATTATGCCTACAGGCTACACTACTTCGAGTTCGAATCATTCACTTGACTAAGCCTACGGGCTATTTTTATTTCGAGTTCGAGCAAACACTCACTCGACCATTACGCCTACGGGCTATATTACTTCGAGTTCGAGCTAACACTCATTCGACCATTACGCCTACGGGCTACACTACTTCGAGTTCGAATCACTCACTCGACCATTATGCCTACGGGCTATACTACTTCGAGGTCGAATCATTCACTCGACTAAGCCTACGGGCTATTTTTTATTTCGAGTTCGAGCAAACACTCATTCGACCATTACGCCTATGGGCTACATTACTTCGAGTTAGATCTAACACTCACTCGACCATTACGCCTACGGGCTACATTACTTCGAGTTAGAGCTAACACTCACTCGACCATTACGCCTACGGGCTACATTACTTTGAGTTCGAATTATTCACTCGACTAAGCCTACAGGCTATATTTCTTCAAGATCGAATCATTGACAACTAATAAGTCTAAAGGGCTACATTGCCCCAAGTTTGAGTAAGCGCTTGCTTGGTTACAGAGGCTACGAAGTCCAAATTTGATTAAGTTGTTTAAATCATTGTGAAAACATTCATAAGGCGTGAATAAAGTCCTCACAAGACGAGAAACAAAAACAGAAGCAAGTCAGCAAAAAGGGAGATATGTCTATATACAAATTTATCTGCATGGGTAATTACAATGTAAAAACTAAGATCTAAACTTCTCGACCAGGAGCGGTCTCTTCTTTATCAGCCCCCCCCCCCCTTTTTCAGATCCGCTCTTGCTCCCATCGTTATCATCGCCATCAGAAACCAGAGCTTCAGCATCGACTTCGAGTTCTTTGGCCCTTTTTATCTCTTCAGTGAGATCGAAGCCACGAGCATAGATCTCCTCGAGAGTTTCCCTTCTGGATCGGCACTTAGCAAGTTCGGCGACCCAATGCGCTCGAATATCGGCGGACTCGGCTGCCTCTCTTACCTGGACTTGGGCAGCTTCAGCATCGGCTCGATAGACAGCCACGAGCACATCCGCATCGGCCTTTGCTTTTTTGGCATCGGATTCGGCCTTGGCAAGTACAGAGGCCAACCGAGCCTCAAGCTCCTCAATTCTTCTTGCTTGAACCAGGCCTTTTTCCTTCATTTTCTGAAGTTGGGTTTCGGACGATGATAACTGGGCTCGAGCAGTCTCTTTTTCTGCAGCAAAGCGGTCCATACCTTCTTTCCACCGCAAGGACTCCGTTCTTATCACGTCGACCTCCTCACGAAGCTTCCCGATCATCTCGATTTTTTGTTGCAGCTGTGAGACCGAAATGTTAGCTATCGTTCCGGTATCAAGCCCATAGGCTTTCAAAAGCATCATTACCTACTTAGACAAATCGGTTTGATCTCGATAAGCCTTGGCCAACTCAACTCGGAGGTCTTTTATTTCCTCTTCTCTCTGCCCTAAGAAAAGTCTGAGGGAGTTCCTCTCGTCAATAGCCCGTTGTAGGTCTGCCGCGTATCGATGCAGCTCATTCTGTATTATTATTATTATTATTATTATTATTATTATTATTATTATTATTATTATTATTATTATTATTATTATTATTATTATTATTAGGACTGAGAACATTGTTCTCGATGAACTGTCGTTGCCTACAAAGAAACAAGAAGCGAAGTTAACGAAAAACGAACATAAAGATAGTACCGACAAAATAATTTTAAAAGCTCACATGATTCAAAGCCTGCCGCAATCCGTGAAAAAGATCTGATTCATCACCAGCACCGGCAACATCCTCAATGCCGGTAAACAGGTCACGAAAGGGATCTTCTTCATCGTGAGGCATGTCTAGATCGAGGGCTCCCAGAACTTGAGCTTCCCGAATCACCCCTGCCGAAAAAGCGGGAAAGGTAGGCAAATCCTCGATCGCTGCAGCCCCAAATGACTCGCTTGGAGCGTTCCCCTCGGTTCGAAGGGGTTCGAGGAGCTCTTCGATCATATCCCCTGCCGGTTGACTCCGATGAGATGCGTCTTCGATATCCGATAGTTCGGAGACTCTACCTGAATCTTTCTCCGGTATATCTTCAGTTCGAGGCGGAGTCATCGATCCAACCGGCAATGAGGCATCGGTGGTTCTTTTCGTTCGGACCGCCAGCGCGGACTCATCATTCTCTTCTTCTTCTTCTTCGTCTTCTTTTTCTTTTTCTTCTTCTTCATCCCTTAGACGCAGAACGAATTCCACGGTCAAAAGAATGACATTCTTGTTCGGCTTACGAGCCGTCCTCTTCTTCGGTTTTGGATATACGGGAACCGAGGCTCTCTTCCTTTTATTTTCCTTCACCGGCTTTGGGACAGAGGCCGAAATTTCCTCCTCATTGGACAAGGGCCTCAAGACCGCGCCTTTACCCAAACCTGCATATGGGAAAACTTATAAAAAATATTTTGAAAACCGCCTCGTTCGGATCATCAGAGTCCGAGAAATGAGCTTACAGTGATTTTTGGCCTCTCACCGACCCTTTGACAAATCACGCCATGAGTGCTCGGCGTATGTGGAGGTCGAAACAAGGGCTCGTACCCAGTTCTTGAGATCGGGAACTGCTCTGGGTATCCAGGGAACCGCTACATCACCAAAAAAAAATGGAGTGTCGATAAGAGAATAAATGAAAGAACAAAATAGAAGCAACATCAAGATCACACTTATGTTTCATATTCCACTCCTCGGGAAAGGGCATATTTTCAGTCGGAATCAGGTCCGAAGTCCTTACTCGAACGAACCTGCCCATCTAACCCCAGTCCCTGTCCTCGTCAATACTCGAGAACAAAGCCTTGGTAGCCCGACGCTGGAGTTTTATTAACCCTCCTCGATAAAGTCGAGGACGGTACAATCGGATAAGATGATCGAGGGTGAACGGCATTCCCTCGATTTTGCTCACAAAATATCGGATCAGGATAACGATCCGCCACAAAGAAGGATGGACATGGACTAGGGTTACCTGATATTGTCGACAGAAGTCAATAATTACGGAATTGAGGGGACCCAAAGTGAAAGGGTAAGTATACACATTCAAAAACCCTTTCACGTAAGAAGTGATATCTTCGTCAGGGGTAGGAATTATTATTTCTTTTTCATCCCAATTGCAATCTTTCTTTAGCTGATCGAGGTACTTCTCGGTTATCGAACACATGTACCTCGATACCGGCTCACACCGGTCAGGGACCGATGAACCTTTATCGACCTTAAAATCTGAAGTAAGGACACATGCCCCGGGAACATACTCCTCAGACCGTGGTTCTGCCGGTGTCTCGTCGGCGGCACACTGTGAAGATGAAGCCTTCTCTTTCTGAGGAATGGTTTGGGATGTTTTCGCCATTTTCGAATTCAAAGGTGAGGAATAGAAGAAAGTGACAAAGATTTGGTAGAATTAAAGAGGGGTTTTTTGCGGAAAGAAATCACAGATTTATTGGTAAGTTGGAGAGTACGAAGAAGAACTTGAGAAATTTGGAAGATAGAAGATGTAAAAGTGGTAAAAGATAAAAGAAAGGGTTATTTATAGGTTCAAGCGATGGCAGTTCAGTATCAGCAGTGGCCGACCACTACCTGATATGCATTAAATGCCTTGAAAGACTAAACCGACGGGACAACTACCAGATGCATCATGGTCGAACCCGATGGAAACGACAGGATATAATCCGATCGAGCTGTTAAAAAAATCATATCGTTTCTCGCAACATTCTTTCCGAGAAACGAGGGGATTATCTGTATACGGTCAAAAAAGATTTCGGCCTTAGCACGTCCGATCTATTTCGAACGATGATTTATCGAAGTAAGATCCCGAAGGCGGAACGAACTAACCTCGAACCCGGGAGGCCGATCCGTGTCGAGTTCGATATCATTATCGAGCTCGAATCAAAATCGAACCATGATACAGAGTAGATCTATCGTTCTGATAATCCACAATTCAACCAACATCTACCTCGAATCAATTCGAGGGCTCGAGCCAGGATCGGGCTCGAACCAAGGTCACGAGTTCGAGCCGAAATCAAGCTCAAACCAAAATCGAGGGTTCTAAGCAAGATCGAGCTCGCAGACAAAAGCCGTTGCAATCCCACTAGAGAGAATCTTGGCAGAAATTATGAAAAAGCTGACTTATCATGGGTCTCCCACTGAATATTTATTTTATTATGCTTTGAGCCAAATCCCTCCACTATAAAAGGGCTTGGTTACCATTTCTGTAGGACAAGTTTTTCTCAGGCTTACATTGTAATAAAAGTGTTATATTCTTCTACAGTAAAGAATCGTTTCTTTCAGATTTCTTAGATTGATTCTATTTGTTGAATCCTAAGATTCATTGTTCCTGATAACCTTATCTATTTTGCATTCTCCCCAATCTATATTTATATTTTTATTTATCCTTCCATTTTGTGTTAAGTTACGCCACATATCCTCGGAACTGCGTATAAATTCAACTCTATTCATTTTTTGGGTAAACAATTTTCTTCCTCGTTATTTCTAGTTTTTAATGCCTGCCCTAGTTTTTAATGCCTGCCTCTCCTTCCTTCAGCCTACTACCTGTAGTGCAGCCAATCCCTAATATTGGTGTCATATAAATACCACAGACCATACCAACCCCATTCTGACCTTCAAAGGTCCATCCTTGCCTCTTCTTCTTCTCTAGTTTATTACTACCAGCTAGCATTGATATGAAAGTCGTATTGGTTATAAATCATTTATTTATCCAATAAACATCACATTGGTTATCTCATTTTATATGATGCTTATTATTTTTTCTGTTTTATTTTATGTAACAACTTATTAGTTCATTAAAAAAAAATACGTATAGAATTTGGAAATAATTCATTTTAAACTTCTCAATTTATTCTAATGAACAGTTTTTACAACGGCACAATATTATAACATGTTTGAGAACAAGTCTAAAATTATTATACTAATATATTTAAGATGACAAGTTTCAAAAGTTTCTGTTGGAATAGAGGTGTACTATTAAGAACTTGATTTCTTTTTTACAAAATGTTGTAACGTATTTTCAAACTTTTAACTACAAAATTGCGATACATTCTGTTTTTTTATGAAATTATAAATTAAGTGCGTAATTTATATTCATTTAGAAGTGTGGAATCGCTGTCCTACAAAACGAATGAAAGACCTCTGTAATTGGAATAACAGAGTGCTTGCCTTATACCTTAGTCAGAATTCTCATTTAAAACTAAATGGTTTGACTCTTAATATTATTTTTGAGATTGAAGTACTAATAGTATATACCTATCTATCGTTTCCCAAAACATATTATATTCTAATATAATGTTCGTTGGTTCGGTTTGGATTGATTTTTCTCTAAACGGAAACCAAATCAAGTAAGTTAGTTTTTCAAATATTTGAACCAAACCAAATCAATTAAGTCGGTTTTTTATCGATTCAGTGTATGTCGGTTTTTGTCGGTTTTCCGATTTTGTCAGTTATTTATTGGTTTTTTACTTAAATATGAGACATACACTACCAAACACATATTCCGGCGATTACATTTTCAATATAATACTATCAAACCAATTGCTTTTTGAGAAATTTATCATTTACCAAGATATATTGATGATGATTGAACCAAATAGTGACGAATAATTTTAGGACTCAATTAAAAATAGATTATTTTAATATAAAATAAATTCTTGTATTTAGCAAAAGAAAACTATCAATCAAACTAGAATGTAAAGGCAAAGAACTAGATTATTATAATAGCAAATAACTAGAAAAGTGCAAACTATTAAAATGTAACATAAAGTTTTAGAAACTTTGTATAATATATATATATATATATATATATATATATATATATATATATATATATATATATATATATATATATATATATATATATATAGGTATACTAATAAATTTTAAACAGTTACTTCTATATTCGGTTTGGTTCGATTTTTTCCGATTATTTTTTGATTAAAACCAAAACCAAACCAAATTTGATCGATTTTTTAAAATTCAATACTAAAATCAAATCAAACCGAAAATGTATCGGATATTTTAATCGATTTGATTCAATTTGCGGTTTGTTTCGATTTTTCTAATTTTTATGAATATTCCGCTTCAACGTACGTAGTAAAAAGACAGAGACGTTGGAGACGTTAAAATTTGGAATTCGAAAATCGAAATATTAATCGTGCCGCATTCATTAGTTGCCACTGAGGCACGTCTTGTTTAGTTTAAAAGTTTCACCATTATTTTTTTGTTTTTAAAATAAATTGGTAACTTTTTTTCGCTGCAAAAATCAGATGTTATATCTTTTAAGGTCGAAGCAATTTACTCTGAAAAAAAGTATTTTACAAAAAATATTTTTGACCAAAAAGAAACATAGTCAAACAGCCAATAAATATAGGTAATTCCAAACTCCATACGTATGGTCTTCACACAAAATTATCTCGAAAATTAATGCGTAATCAACTTTTAATAAGATTCTTTCTTTCTTTTTTTAATTTACCATCCGAATCAATTTTTCACATAGCTAAATTAATATTAGTTAATTAATACATGTATCTTTCTATTAATTAAATATTACCTTACTATGAATATCAGTAAGTATTCGAAAAATTTATAAGTTAAAAATTGTTTAAATTTGGAAAAGATTAGCCAAAATAGATGTGGGTGAAAGAGAGAGCACCGAAACCAGAGAGAGAGAGAGTGCATGATGACGAGTCACTCCTAAGACTCATACGCGTAGCTGTCCAGCTGTCCGGCCACGGATTCCCCTGATTGCGTACACACCGGACCACCCCCTGGACCCTACCTTACTCGCTCTCTCTCTCTCTCTCTCTCTCTCACACACACACACACACACACTAAAGAATGACAACATAACTCACCCCCAAAATATATCCCCAATATTTTCTACTCCCATCATTCTTACTCTATACTCCTTTCTTTGTGTGGACTGCCTGTATGTAGTGAGAGAAAGTAAGAGAGAGAGAGAGAGAGAGAGAGGGTATGAGGGCGGGAAATTGCACTCTCACACTCTGTTTCGCCGCTCATTGTAGACAAACCCACAAAGAATAATAGCCCATTGTGAAAAGAAAAAATTGCTCTTTATACTTCTAAGAGATCTCACATATTCGCAAGTCATTTAAAGGACAAAATTTCCAATGGCGAAGACAGGTGTAGTTGAAGGCGATCCAATTTCAGTGGCGACTGCAAAGGCAGCAACAGAGTTGAAAAGGGAGTTACAGAGACTCGTTAAGGCTATTTTATCTGAAGATGAAATCAATGTGGACGCCATTGATAAAACCCATCAAACCCTTTTCGCCTTAAAAGACCTAAAGCTTAAACGACAGTCCTCGTTCAGGACTCCACCTGATTCTGCTCGTGTTTTGCCTGATGAATTTCGCTGCCCACTTTCTAAAGAACTTATGAGGGATCCTGTTATCGTTTCCACCGGTCAGGTTAGTACTAACATTCACTGTCATAATTCGCTTTTGAAGATTATAATTTTTTTTTCTCGGTTCATCACCATAATTGTGAGAGTTTTTTTAATTAAGATTCATTTTTATGGGAATACGCTAGGTATGCTGTTATTGTTGTTGTTGGGTGTGTTTGATGGATTTTATGAGGTTGTGGAATTGTGGGGAAGTGGCAGTTCTTTAATTGTTTTTATTTTTTATTTTCCAATTTAGCCATCTTTTTTATGAAGTGCGGGTGTTTGCTCATGTGGGCTATTTTTTAATTAGGTTAAAAAGTTAATAATGATCTCTGATTAATTAGTTCTTATGAATGTCAATATTAGGGTATAACAGTGTGTACTAATCTTTCTTCCGTGGTACATTTCTTTTTATTTTTCTTGTTATAATGTTTTAAGTAAAAATAAAGTCTTTGATGTCATTGGAGTTTTGTTTTCATGTAATTACATGTAAATCCAATTATGCTGTCTCATCGATCATCCTTTTGATGATTGGGTCAATTTTTTTTCTGAACTCTCCCACTGCAATTAGGGGATTGTTAAGCATTTCTGTAATTTTCAAGATTCGTCTATTAGTCTTTGTTTTTTCATTAGTTTTCTATAAGAGCTTGTTGATTTGTAGGTTGTTAGTTTTAGTGATAAGGCATATTGCTTATATTTTGTTGGAATTTTGCAGACTTATGATAGACCCTTCATTCAGAAATGGTTAAATGCTGGAAATAGGACGTGCCCTCGAACACAACAAGTGCTTTCACATACAATTCTTACACCTAATCACTTGATTCGCGAGATGATCTCACAATGGTGTAAAAATAATGGGATTCAAATGCCAGACCCTGTTCAGTATCTGAATGATGAAGGGTTGACTGAAGCTGATCGAGATTTATTCTTCTCTTTGCTTGAAAAGATGTCTTCAATATTATCTGATCAAAAAGTTGCTGCAAGAGAATTACGTTTGTTAACGAAGAAAATGCCTTCTTTTCGGGCACTATTTGGAGAATCTGCAGATGCTATTCCTCAACTAATGCGCCCCCTCTCTCGAAGCAATAGTGGTGTTCATCCGAATCTCCAAGAAGACATAATCACGACACTTTTGAATCTTTCCATCCATGACAATAACAAGAAGCTCGTCGCAGAGACTCCAATGGTTGTTCCACTTCTTATGGACGCATTAAGATCAGGAACGATTGAAACAAGGAGCAATGCAGCTGCTGCCCTTTTCACACTGTCTGCCCTCGACTCTAATAAAGAGCTTATCGGAAAATCTGGTGCTCTGAAACCGCTGGTTGAACTCTTAGATGAAGGGAATCCGGTAGCGATGAAGGATGTTGCTTCAGCTATTTTTAGTCTGTGCATTATCCATGATAATAAGGCAAGAGCGGTTAGAGATGGTGCCGTGAGGGTTATCCTGAAAAAGATAATGAATAACGTGCATGTCGACGAATTGCTAGCCATACTAGCAATGCTATCAACTAATCAAAAGGCAATTGAGGAAATGGGAGACCTTGGAGCAGTTCCATGTTTGGTTAATATAATAAGGGAGACCTCTTGTGCTCGCAGCAAGGAGAATTGTATTGCAATCCTTTACACAATCTGTTATACCGACAGAACCAAGTGGAAGATAATAAGGGATGAGGAGAAAACCTACGGGACAATCTCTCAACTTGCTCAAAATGGTACAGCAAGGGCCAAGAGAAAGGCCAATGGTATTCTCGACAGACTGAACAGGGCTGTGAATCTTACCCATACTGCATAAAGAGAAGCAGTTGAAGCACAAAATCTGTAAATTCTGCTCCAACCTTATTAGCCCTTTTCCTTTCATCAATATATTGAGGCATGTTGTGGTTCGTTTGCAACCTTCCATTTTGTACATTCTATCTGAGTTTTTACAAGTAATAGTCATTGTGAATAATTACTATGAGGGAGTTTTTTGTATAAATAAAATCATTGTCTTTTAGTTTGATTGATTGTTTGCATATCTAGCGGAAGAATTGTGAAACATTGTGGGCTTTTCTCCTCAATATGCTACCAATAAGATTGTGATTGGTTGCATTGAATTTTCTTTATTTGTATTTGTGAAATAATTGATCCACATGGCTCTCCTGTCGTGGTGGGATATTAGCTTAAACTTCAATGGAAGTATCAGCAAGCAAGTGGGGTTGCTTTGATTTGTCTGCAAGCAAAAATGTTATATTTCTACTTTGAATCTTACTGTGGAAGGGCAGATAATGTTCCTTTCTTTTCTCCACAGTAATGGTAACAAGGTCCACTGTCCACATGGCTGGCTCGAGTGGGGTTGTGTTACTGATGGCAAAAAACAAAAGGGCGATTCCTTCCTACCCCTTTGGCGATGGTAGTGTTACTCTCACTTTACTTGGTTCTGGCTTTGAGTGGAAAAGCCAAAAACTCAAAACCAATTAGTTGAGGTGATTTTTCTAGGTATTGATAGTGAAGTTATTCCGTATATGTGTTAAGAGTTGATTTCTTTTCATTTGGGTGAAGTTATTCAGTCTATTTATTCGGTGAAATAGTTAAGGGTGTATTTGTTAATAGGTGGTAGCAGGTATTCGGTGAAATAGTTAAGGGTGTAATACAGATATAACCGGGCAAAACGAAAGCCAAAAATTTTTTACCCTATGGCACTAGGTTATCCAAATTCTATTATCTTCTACCATATCAAGGTTATGGATAAATGAATGAATGGTTCTAGAATGTGGATGGAAGAATACCGAACGGGAAGAATATGCCCATATTCAATGGTCTTGTGATATTTGTTGACATGGTCCATCCATCGTGCAATAAAAACCACCTTTTTTTCGTTTTTGGTTATCAAGTCTTCATTCCAACAGTAAACCACCAGCCTTTTTATCCTATCTGTTCACTGCCGTGGTAACCTTTTTTATTTTACCCCTTTCTGTTTGAAGTGGTCCGTGGTTGTGGCAACATGACGAGACTAAGCTAGTGTTTGGCCATAAATTCTTAAATTTGTTTTAAAAAATTTGTTTTGGCTGAAGTTTGACTTGAAGATGAAAATATGTTTGGACATACGTTTTCAAAACATATTTCCCAAATTTATTTTGGAAAAACATGTGTATTATTAGGGATTTGGCCCAAAACCGGCTATTGAGCTGGTTTTGGGATTTGAGATTTGGGATTTGGGATTTTACCAAAATATAGGCAAAATCTATGGCCAAACTTGTATTTGCCAAATAAAATCCAAGTTTATTTTGACAAAATCTATGACCAAACGGGTCCTAAATTTTTCTTATACGGTCCCGGTACTAGTAAGATGTATAAATTTTACTGAATAAATTTTATGGGTGGTCTTCAACTTTGTGTTCATTATTCAAAAGTCACTTTTCTTTCTTTTGTTACGTAAAAGTCATTCAACTTTGTGTTCATTACCCAAAAGTCATTTTTCTTTCTTTTGTTACACAAAAATTATTTTACTATGCTCTAGTTATCACAATAATCATTGACCAGATTTTACAAACCATTCACCTGAAAAGTCTATTATGCCCTTGTCAATATAAATCCTCCCATTTATGTAATACCTTCTATATTATATTCTACATATTATACTTTTACCCAGGTATTTTACTTATAATTAAAATAACTTAATATTATTTTATTTATTATTTTTATACTCGTATATTTATTTTTTTCTTAGTATTACTTTTCAAGATATATAAGTAGGATTATTATATTTATCAATAACATTACCGCGAACAAATCTCAAGTCCACATTCTTAATCATACTTAATGAAATATGTTTAATAAAAATTAAAAAATCAAAGCTCATTGATTTATCAGCCAAGCCATACCCATTAATTTAATAAATAAACTACCCGCATTTAGCAAAATGATACATCAGATTAATACTTTCAAATAAATAATATTAACAGATAAAGCTTTAAAAAATTAATATTAAACACAAATATCTTTAAAACTTTTTTTAAAATTTTTATTGACTATAAAAAACTATCATTTGTTAAAAAAATCTATTTTTATTATTTTAAATAAATATTAAAAAATAAATATTTTTTATCATTTTTATATTTAAAATATGTTCATGTTTGAATATGTTTAAACAAATTGAGTGCCCGGAAAAATTAAATGTACGGATATTTTATAAAAATAATAAATAAAATAATTTAAAGTTATTTTAATTATAAGTAAAATACCTAGGTAAAAATATATTATATAATATATAATATAGAAGATATTACATAAATGAGAGGATTAATGTCAATGACATAATAGACTTTTCAAGTAAAAGTATTATAAAATATGGCCAAGGTGACTTTTGCAATAAATAGAGTAAAGTAAAATAATTTTTGTATAATAAAAAAAAGAAAAATAACTTTTGAGTAATGAATACAAAGTTGCTTTTGAATAATAAACACAATTGAATGATCACCCGTAAAATTTTGTGCGGAAGGTTTTGTTCAGCTGTAAGAGCATATCATGTTATCATGTTATGTATAAGTGCATATGAGGCGATCGAACACTGTCACCAACACGATATTAATATTTAAATGGAGAGGAATAGGGATATACGAATTCATTATTCACTGAGTTTGAACCGTACATCACTTTATAAGATGTTAAGACTATTCAGATAGTGTACTGTTTTCACAATGGCGGTGTAGATAACTTAATACTAGTATTATTTAGTTTGGACGTATATGCAAAATGACAGAGAAGTAAAGTGTTTTGGTGTCCAGCCATCTAAGTAACTGTTATTCATCATGTCACGCTATGGTTTAACTTTTTTATCAATATAATAAAAGAAGCGAGTAGGTAATCATGTGATGCTTTTCATTATGTATAAAGAATATGGAATACAAGGTAGGTGGTCAACAGCTTTAATAGGAAATATGCCCCCTCCTCTTTTTAAAGATTTCTGATTCCCCATATCCATTTTCTTCTTAGATGGAGGAATAAAGAAAAATATAAAGGACAAAACAAAGAGTATAAGAGAAGTATTAAGTTCTTGATGATTTTTAAACTCTGCAGCCTAGGGATCTGGCTTAGAAGCGGATCTAAGATTTTAAAAGGAGGCGCACCACTGAAGATGGAATTACAAGTCATGGATGCAAGATGTTGAACCTCCAATTCCAACAATTTCTAAGCTAAGATTTTATCGGTACAGGAAGTTAGACGAGAGATATGGGAGTTTAGTGATTAATTATACATCAAACGTGAACACAATTTTTCCCTATCTACCTAGTCAATTACCCTTAATTTTATGTAGCATAACGAGCGCTTGTTAGGGGTGGACGTTCGGATAGTTCGGATTGAAAAAATTTCGGTTTGAATCATCGGTTATCGGATTGAAGAAATGACAATCCAAATCCAATTCAAATAAGCTCGGATTAGATCAGATTTTTTAAGTTCAGTTTCGGATTAATCGGTTTGGATATTTCAGATTCCCGGTTTTGCGCCTATAAGTTGAGATATTTCTTCTTCTTACAAAAAATGAACATTCAAATGAAGTATTTATGTTAAATTGCCTAAAAAGTTTCTCATTCACACCACAATCATTCAAATAAAGCAGTCAAGTAATGAAACCATCATCAAACAAATGCAACAGAAACATTAATAAGGCCAATAAGAATTAGCAATAGTAAAATCATGTCCGAATAGAACATATTCTAACAATAACTTAGTAATAAATATTGAATATATGAGATAATTTCTGATGGTAAGCTACTGAACTTGTTATTATTTGCATATGGATTAAATATATAGTATAAAAAAATTAAATTTTCGGATATCCAAAAAATTTGATGTACCAAATCAATATCCAATCCAAAATCCAAAAATGGTAAAAATTAAATTCGAAATTCGATCCCCCAAAAAATCGGATTTCGGTTTGGATTTAGGATATTGCCAAACTATGCCCACCCCCAGCGACTTATTTAAAAGACTATATATATATATATATATATATATATATATATATATATATATATATATATATATATATATAGTCTTTTACACTTAATATGTTAGAACGTATAAAATCTAAATTTTCAATAAAAGGGAATACCAAACTTGAAAATTTGAAAAAGGAAAACAGAAAATTAAGAAACAAGAGGGAATAACATACGAAATTTGGAAGATGACAAAAAGGAAAGAAAGAAAAAAGATCAAATGGTTTTGTGGCCCATTACAAACTTATTTTTAGTTTTATGATCCCATCTTTTTTTTAACACATGAAAAATCTATCTTTTATACGTAAAATATCTAAAAGATACTTTCTTAATTTCAACATTGTAATAAGACATAAAGGCCTATTTTTCTTATGGGTTCCCAAGTAGACATTAAAGTCAAATATTCAACATATATGCACTACAATGTATAGTTTGGGGAGAGAGCATGGGTCCTGTGCACCATAGTTATAAGCATAGATCCGTACTGAGTTCTGTATGACCTAAAAATTAGATCTAGATTTTTATACAATTCGATTTATAATAAAAGGGAGGATCAATCAAAGTCGATATTAAAATTCAATAGTACTAGTGCTTTTATGACGGGTATTTAATGCATGGTATCAGATGAGATTATCTTAGAACAATGATGGAGCAATAAAGGCTTGAAAACATAAAAGATAGCAATCAATGATAATAAATGACTTTTAGGTTATAAATGGAACGAGGTTCGCCTGACAAGAATGAGATTTTCCACTAAGTTTCCTGACAATGATAGATGGCGATAAACAGTTGAATATTCTGATTCTTCATGGATCGCGAGAGAAAGGTCAAAGAAAAATGAGTGTCATGCTTTGTATGTATTCAACAAAGAGAGAATCTTCCACAGAGAATGTCCATGATGTTCTTTACAAAAATATCTGATCCCCTTCTGGAACTACATTTCTTCCTATTTATAAGAGTATATGGGTCATAAAACCTTAGATAGTACAACAGAAAGGAATATTCACTAGAATATTCTTTAGGGAATCTAAATCCCAAAACTAGTCGTTACTGCGTGCCGAAGACGGAAGCTCGTTCTCGTCTTCCATCAAACCACCTCGATCTCAGCGACAATTTGTCTTCTTCACATGACCTCGACCTTTTAGGCTCAAGTTGATACGTCATATCGTTGACACATCACAGTCTTCAAAGGCTTTATCACCGTTGACCAGGTCAAATGTGTGAAACGAAGCTTTTCGCCCATATAGTTAGTCCCTCCGCTTATCGAGGTTGTCCTCAGGGATGATCTTGATAAATGGATAATAATGATCGTGGTCGTCGTCAGAGACGGATGACGTGGCGTTACAGGGGTCGCATGTTTCAAACTCTTGTTGTCTTGATTTTCCTGGGTGACCTTTGGAGAGAACCTGACGTGGATGGGACGTGACGTCATTCGTCATAATGACGTCGGTTTCCGATGCGTCGCGTCAGGACACGTGCAACTCGTGGGTTGGTTCTGCTATTTTGCCTGCAGCTGTAATCATGACGAGTTGCCTCGATTCTGAGGGATCCTTCATTATAAAAGTGGGATGATTACTTATTTTGAATCTTTCTTTCACTTTTATTGCTAAGATTTCTTGCATCTTCTTCTTAGACTCTCTTTCTTTGTTCACTGTTTCTTAAGCTTTCTTTCATTTTCTCAACCCTTTCGCTTCTTTAAATTTCCCGAGCTTTCCAACCTTGTCTAACTTGCCTTCTCATGCTAATGAGGAGATTCAAGCTATCCCTCTAGTTGTTGTGACCTCCGTTCACGGAGGAGACGCCATCTATGTCGTTGAAGCGGAGGCTATTCCCTTAGTGGAAGAGATTGTTCCTCGCAACCCTGAGGTGAAACCGAACTTGTAACGGCAGCTGGAGGCGGTGGCGGAGGTTTTTCGATCCTCTTTAACGGCCAAGCATTTAGTGGAGTTCAAGGCTAAGTATGGCATCCCTGACCAAGTAGAGCTCGTACCCGTAGGCAAGGACGGAGTGTATACCCACAGTCCATGATATTGCGCTCTCTACGCCTACACTTTCACTATCGGCTACTCTCTTCCTTTTCCGCCATTGGTGGGGGAATTCTGCCGCTACTACCAGGTCTGCCCGGTCCAATTTGCGCCCTTGGTCTACAAGGTGGTCAAGATGCTGTCAAAATTCGCCGAATTGGCCAATGTCGAGGTCACTCTTCGACATATTATGCACTTGTTTATGTCAACCTTCTATCAAGGTACAATGTTAAATATCCGCCACCGTGGAAGCAAATCCCTCATCGTTAAGACGGATGAAAAGGGCAGTCGATAATTTTTGCTCGACTTCTTTTACGTCAAGACCGAGTTTGTCGTGGCTGACGTTGTAGAATTTCCTAAGGCTTGGAACCACGCCCGTAATTGCTTTTCTTTGTCTGCATTTCTTCATGCAATTATGCGCTTTACTTTTTGAATTAGCTTTTCTCGTTTTTGCAGCTACTGCTCGGAGCCTCCAGTTGGTGACGCATCTCGCCGACTGGGTTAGGAAAGTCTTTTCTTGCACAGTGGGGAACCACGATTGGTCGAGCTTTTGGCATAAATACAAACCGACTCCTCCTCCGAAAGGTAACATCGTTCTTTGGATGGTGTTGTATTTGTACTCGTACGGTTTATTGTGCTCATCTGTATGTCTCTTTTTAGGCCCCGCCAAGGAGGTTTCTAAAAGGAACCTGGTGTCGACGCCCTCTTTTAGGAGGAGGAGGGGCGCTGCTTCCTCTACTCCTGCTCCTATTTTGATTGCTACGTCCATTCTTCTTTTGGCTCCTCCATGTATTGAAGATGAGAAAGTTTCTCTGCGCGACGCGAACCTGAGGCCCAGGAAGAGTAAAGTCGTAGACGGGGAAGATAGTGTACCGGTGGTGGTTAACTTGTCGGAAGTCTTCCTCGAGGTCGTGGTGCAAGACATCGGGGCGACATTGGCCGAGGGAGGTATACGGGAAGCCTCAGAGGTGCCTACCTTGGTAGGATTTGATGTTGCTACTTACTTTCGACCTGAATAGGATGAAGTCACCGTGAATGGTGTTGATGATGGTTCCGCATGTCCCGGGTGTGGGGAGGCTTCATCTTCTAACCCAGCCCAGGAAGCTTCCCATGCTGACAAGGGGAAGGGGAAGGTGCCCGTCGAGAAGGACAATGAGTGGGCTGAGTTTATTGGCAATGAATCTGACTCCGAACTCGACCTGGAAGATCACGAGATGATTGACAACGGGAAGAACTAGATTGAGTTTAGAGTAGAGGGGGGTCAAGTATCATCACCAATCCCAGTGAATTATAATTCACTTAAGCATATTGAGGATGTGATTTAGGCCTTTGGCCCCTTCTGCACTGATGCCGAGCATAGGACTCTTGGGCAGCTGAGTGAGAATACCCTTTCCAAGAGCATCGCCGGCCTCGCTCTCAGGGTAAATCATTTCCTTCCTCTTTATCTTTCTCTTTTAGCTCTAATTTGTTTCTAATCCTTTGTTTGCGCAAACGATCATCCTGGAAATTGAGAGTGTGTGGAGAGAGAAGAGGCGGATAGAGATCTACCAAAAAATGCGATCAAAGTATAAGGAGTTCCGAGGGAGTTATTAGGAGGCTAAGAGGCGGCTCCGTGAGGGGGGCAACGTGCTGGCCCTAAAAGAGGAGATGAGAAAGAAAGATGAAGAGTTGTTCGCGTCTGTGGAGAGGCTCAGTGCTCTTGAAAGAGTGTTGAAGAGAAAAGAAGAGGATCTCGATCCGAGGAAGGGCGTAGAAGCCCAGTGCCGTGACCTCCAGAGCCGGGTTGATCAACTCCAAGGTCAGTTGAATGATTTCCAATTCGAAATGGACGGGCTCAGGGGAGAGGTACCTGGTAAGTAGCAGCGGCTCGAGAGGGCATCAGATGGAAACTCGAAAAAGAGCTACTCTTTTAGAGTTGGTGAACAAAAGCCTTCATGCCGGTCGAGACAATGTTAGGTCGACGGCCGAAGCTAACGAAGCCAAGCTCGAGGAGAGGATTGGTGAATTGGAGAAAGAGAACGCTAAGCTACATGAGCGGGTTTCTGTTGTGGAGGGCGATAATGCCAAACTGCTTGAACGGCCCTCAACTTCTCATGCCCCTGAATTTCTGGCCATTCCTCGAGAGAAGTACAAGGAGTGGATCCTTGCCAAAGCTCTAGTAGAGGTAATCCGATAGTTGGGCCAGACGGGCTTCGTCTTCAATACAGCCATGGAGAGATCCCGAGCCAAAGCTCGTGAAGCTCGGTTGGCCTATGGCTATGACCCTAACACACCTCAGCCTGATGCCGAGGATGATGATGATGAATGAGGCTTTGACCAGCTTGAAGACAGTGCCTAGTGTGACTCTGCTTATGACCGAGGCGAGGATGGAGAGGGTGGCAGAGACCAAGGTGGTGACGGCCACTAGATATTTTGCCTTTGTTTTTGTTTAAATTCTTGTATTTTTCTCTTCTTTTCGTTGGCGGAATGCGCCTTTGTAAAGACTCTTTGTCTAAATATAAAAGTTAGTTTTTGTTTTATACGCACCTTTCTTATCTTTGCATGTTTCGTTTCTGTACTTATATGTTTTGCTTCTGTAATTCCTTCCTTCATTGTCGTCCTCTGGGTTGCGATAGTCGTGGGGTTGAGTGGTCATAGGCCGAAGAGTTTTGTTCGAGCTATTCGAATGTGATTCTTAGTTAAGATGTGGCCAAGGTTCGAAGGGTTTTGTTCGAGCTGGTCGAGCATACTTTTTAGTTGAATTGTGGCCAAGAGCCGATAGGTGTTGTTCGAGCTGATCGAATATACCTTTTAGTTAAGTCGTGGCCAAGGGACGATAGGTGTTGTTCGATTTGGTCGAACGTACCTTTCTGTTAAGTCGTGGCCAAGGGCCGATGGGTCTTGTTCGAGCTGGTCGAACATACCTCTAAGTTGAGATGTGGCCGGGGGCCGAGAAGCGTTGTTTGTGCTGGTCGAATGTATCTATAAGTTGAGAGACTTAGGAGGACAATGTCAGTGAACGGGTATCTCATTTTTTTCAACATCATTGTATCAATTACATCAATTTGCCTTGAGGCTTTTTTTGGAGAAAATTACAAGTTTTGGGTGCTAGATAGAGTTCCAATCCCAGTCCCAGTACCAGTATATCTAGTCCCTTCATTGTTCGACTTGAAGATTCTTGAGGAGTCGGGCAATGAAATATGTCTATTCTCGCGTACTCCAACTCAAAATTTCCCGTCCGTCGCCTTCTTAAAACACTCCTTGAGAAAACCCTGTTGGTTAAACTCAAGTGAGGTAAAAAGAGTACGACTTACGGGGCACTCCTTATTTCTCAAAAATTAAAGTACTTGAGGTGGCTGATGTTCCATTTGTTTGGTAAGAGCTTTCCTTCCAATGTCTCTAGTTGGAATGAACCCTTGTCTGCCTTGCCTATGATTTTGTACGGTCTGTCCCAATTGGCTCCTAATTTGCCTTCTCGGGGATCTCTTCCTGCTTGGGTCTTGGCTTTGAGCACGTAGTCCCCGATCTTGAGTAACCTTACCTTGGCCTTTCTGTTGTAGTAGCTCTCTGCTTATTGTTTTTGTGCGACCATTATTATATACGCCATGTCTCTTTGCTCCTCAATTGCGTCGAGGTCTTGTCTTATGTTCTCGTCATTATCGTTGCCCCTCTAATTGGTGTACCTTAGGCTGGGTTCTCCCATTTCAACCGGTATGACTGCTTCAATCCCGTAGACTAAGGAGTAAGGTGTTTCTCCTGTGCTTATTTTTGGGGTCGTCCTATGTGCCCACAATACTCCTGGGAGTGTCTCCGGCGACAAACTCTTAGCGCCTTCGAGTCTTTTCTTCATGTTGTTCAAGATCGACTTGTTGGAGGATTCTGCTTGACCGTTGCCGGCTGGGTGGTAAGAGGTTAAGGGTATCCTATTAATGTGCCATTTTTCGAAAAACTCGATCCGATGAACTGGGGTACGTTGTCGCAACTTATTTCTTTAGGCAGGCCAAATCGGCAAATGATGTTCTTCCATATGAAAGTTATTACCTCTCGTTCGCGAATTGGGCGAATGCGCCTTCCTCCACCCATTTAGAGAAGTAGTCAGTCAAAACTAAAAGGAATTTAACATTACCTCGTCCCAGCGGAAGCCGTCCCACGATATCCATTCCCCACTTATTGAACGGCCATGAGAGGTGATGGAATGGAAGTGTTCGCCTGCTTGGTGGATTATTAGGGAATACATCTGGCACTATTCACATTTCTTTATGAATTCCAGGGCGTCTTTCTTCATGGTAGGCCAATAGTATCCTGCATGTATGAGGCATCTGACCACTGCTCGGTCACCGGAATGACTGCCGTAATGGCCTTCGTGGACTTTCTCCAGGACGCACTAAGATTGATTCTGGCCCAAACATTTTGCCAATGGGCCACCATACGTCCTTTTATACAATTCGTTGTGGAGGAGGTTGTACCTTGCCGCTTGCATTCTAAACTTCCTGGCTTCTTTTTTGTCGTTTAGAAGAACACCGTCCTACAAGTAGATTATAATACAATTGTGCCAGTCTCAGGTTAAATTTATAAATTTTACCTCAACGTGATCTAAGGTTGAGTCGAGGAGATGCACAATATATTTTACTCCAGGAGTTATGCTTTTGGTTGCGACGACCAATTTTGTGAGGCCGTCCACCTCGACGTTCTGAGTTCGTAGAATTTGGTCATGCTTACATTCATCAAATTTGGGCAACATTTTGCATAGCTCAGTCTGGTACTTCTGCAACCTTTGTTCTTTGATCTGGAAAATCCCAGTTACTTGGTTGATGACGAAATGGGAGTCGTAGTGCAGCCCCCCATATTCGAGTGCTAGCCTCAGCCCTGCAATCATGGCCTCATACTCGACCTCGTTGTTAGTCATATCTGGGCACCTTATATATTTGCGAACAACTTCGCCAGTGGGGACTTCGAGCACAAGTCCCAGTCCGGACCCGTATGCATTGGACGTGCCGTTAGTGTGCAAGACCCAGAGGTCCTGCGTCGGGTAAGAAGTTTGAGTGGCTTCCTTCTCAGCCTCGGGCATCACCTTAGCACTAAAGTCGGTGACAAATTAGGCGAGCACTTGTGATTTTATTGTTGTACGAGGCTGGTAAGTAATGCCATGCTCGCTTAGCTAGATTTCCCATTTGGCCAGCCTCCCCGACAACTCGGGTTTGTGTAGTATGCTTCTTAAAAGGAATGTGGTGATGACCAAAATTGGATGCCACTGGAAGTATGGCCTGAGCTTTCTCGAAGCTACGACAAGGGCCAGAGCCAGTTTCTTACGGTGATGATAACTCGTCTCGGTGTCGATAAGTGTTTTATTAATATAATATATTGGAGATTGCGTACCTTCGTCTTCTCGAACTAGGACAACACTTACCACTACTTCTGAAACAACAAGGTAGACGAGGAGACGTTCCCCAGGCTCGGGCTTTGAGAGCAAGGGTGGCGATGACAAGTATTCCTTGAGTTCCTTTAGTGCTTGTATACATTCAGGCATCCATTCGAGCATGCTATCCTTTTTGAGTACGTTGAAGAACTTGTGGCACTTGTCGGACGATATTGAGATGAATCTGGACAGGGCGGCAATTCAATCCGTCAGTCTTCAGACTATTTTCTTGGTGGTTAGATGTTCCAATATCCCATTGATAACTTTGATCTAATCTTGGTTGACTTCGATTCCGCGTTGTGATACCAGGAAACCCAAAAACCTACCCTAAGTTACGCCAAATGCGTATTTCTCGGGTTTCAATTTCATCCCGTATTTCCTCAATATCTCGAATGCTTCTTTCAGATGGTCGATGTGATCCTCGACCCTCAAGGATTTAACCAACATGTCATCGATGTATACCTCCATGGTTTTACCGAGCTGGTCTGTGAACATTTTCGTGACTAGCCTTTGATAAGTAGCCCCCACATTCTTCAACCCGAGTGGCATGACCTTGTAGCAGTACGTTCCCCGGTAAGTGATGAATGTAGTTTTCTCCTGGTCTCTTCTTCCATGAGTATCTGGTTATAGCCTGAGTAGGAATCAAAGAAGCTCAATAGCTCATGTCCCGCTATGGCGTCAATGAGCTGATCGATGTGTGGTAATAGGAATAAATACTTTGGACATGCTTTGTTCAGATCGGTGAAGTTCATGCACATCCTCCATTTCCTGTTTTTTCTTTTTTAACCATTACCACGTTAGAAATCCACTTGGGATACTTCGACTCCCTAATAGAGCCATTGGCCAACAACTTTTCCTCTTCTTCGTGGATGACCTCGTTGATGGTGGAGTTGAACTTTCATCGAACCTGCTTTACTGGGGGTATTAGGGGTCAACATTTAACCTATGTGTGGCTATCTCTTTGGGGATGCCTGGCATATCTGCATGGCTAAAGGCAAACAAATCTGCATTAGCTATTAAGAATTGACTAAATTTACTTGGGTCTTTGAGTTTGCAACCGATGTAGGCCTTTTTACTAGGATCTCTCTGATATAGGTGAACGGGATTGTGGTCCTCTATGGCCTATCCTGCATCTTTGACCGCTTCTGGGTCAATAATGGTGTCTTTGGCTTCAACCTGTAGTGACCTCGTCCATGTTAATTGCTATGCTTATTTTTATTTTTCTTTCTTTTGTTGGGTAGTCGTGTTGTCCAGGGCGATCCGATAATATTCCCGGGATGTGTGTTGCTCTCCTCGTATGCTGAATATTTCCCAGGGGGTCGGGAACTTGATCACTTGGTACATGCTGGAGGGGACTGCCCTCATGGGTTGTATCCATGGTCAACCTATGACGACATTGTATGTCGTGTCCTGATCCATGATGTGGAACGTGGTCTCCATCGTCACCCCACCGACGAGGAGAGGGAGTGTGATCTCGCCTGAAGTTTGTTCAACTGCATTGTTAAAACCAGTTAGCGTGATGCAACGCGATATCATCATATCCTCGAGTCACATCTGTGCGAGGACTCGAAGATGGATGATGCACGCTCCGCTTCTATCGTGCACCAATATTCTCCTAACATCAGTATCAAGAATACGTAAAGTAATGACAAGTGCATCATTGTGAGAGAAAGTCAAACCATTGGCATCTAACTCATCGAAGATGATACCCTCTTCAAGGCCATCATACCGTTCGCGGGTCATCGATCTCTTGATTTTGTGAGTGGCGGTGAACTTGATGCCGTTGATGGAGGCGTCATCACTGCCCCCCAATAATCATATTGATGGTGTGAGCAGGAGAGAGAGGCTTTGGCGGGCCTGGGCGTTCTCGACCTTTTTCTAAGGTGCTCCTACCTTTTTCGCCGAGCAACTCTTTGAGGTGTCCTTATAGCAGCAGGTTCGCCACTTCTAACTTTAGAGCATGGAAGTCTTCCGTCTTGTGCCCACGGACTTGGTAGAACTCACAGAAGGCGTCCGACTTCCTAGTGCTTGGGTCGTACCTCATCCTTGGGGGCCACTTTACCTTTGTTCCGAGCTTCTCGAGTGCATAGACCACCTCTGTAGGTGACGCACAAAAGTTATGAGCAGATAGTAAGGGGGCCATACCTCGATCGTTTCTGTGGATGTCTGATCGGCCTAGAAAGAACTTCTTCGCGGCGGAAGCTGGTGGGGGGTGTCTTGATATAAAGTTAATGCAGATCTCTGTTTTATTGTGGCAATGGTGGGTCTCTCCTTGTGTTGTCCCTATGTTCCCTCTTAGGTTTAGATTGCACTGAGGTGAGTCGTCGGATTGGCCCATTGAGGTCTTCGTCATATGCCCTAACCTCGACATAGTAGGCATTGTGGATCTCATCCCAGGTAGCTGGTGGGCACTTCATCAATTGGCATAGTAGATTTCTAGTCGCCTTTGAACCTTCTCCGGTCATCCCATTTTGGAAGGCTACCATGGTCATTCCCTCAGAGACATTTGGTAAGGTCATCATCACCCTGTTGAATCGGGCTAAGAAGTCCCTCAGTCCTTCCCCTGGGATTGTCTGATGGTGAAGATATCATTTACCCTTGTTTCAACTTTCTTGGCTCCAACATGCAGTGCAATTGTCCGCCATCTCTTCGAATGTTTCTATGGAATAGGCTGGCAGCTGCGAATACCATGTAAACGTCCCTCCTGTGAGGGTTTCGCCAATTTTTTCAACAAGATGGAGGACACTTGTTCTTTGGTGAGGTCGTTGCCTTTCATGGTGGTGACATAGTGGGTCACGTGGTCCTCGGGATCAGTAGTTCCGTCGTAGATTCTAAGGTACGGGGGCATTTTGAAAGTTTTTGGTATGGCATGAGGAGCTACTTCTTCCCTGTATGGTTGTTCCACGAACCTGCTGGCATCTCTTTTTGGTAACAATTTAGGGGCACCAGGTATCTTATCTACCCGTTCTTGGTGCTCCTTCATCTGTTCCTTGAGCGCCATGTTCTCGTTCT
Organism: Nicotiana tomentosiformis; assembly: GCF_000390325.3. Lineage (NCBI taxonomy): Eukaryota > Viridiplantae > Streptophyta > Magnoliopsida > Solanales > Solanaceae > Nicotiana > Nicotiana tomentosiformis. Next base: position 120,264,584 of record NC_090812.1, read on the forward strand.
CTATTTCTTCCATTCTCTTTAACATGATGGCGAGGTTGATGTCAGCTACACTGCCAGCAATTGTAGGGGTATTACCTGAAGTAGGAGGGTACAGTTGGTCGCCTCACTTGTTCCTACGCTGTGCTGCATGGATCCTCGAGGTTTTCACGGTCGTGCACGGGGCCTGCTTGCTCATCACGCTGACTAAAGTGTCATTTAACCAAGCCTCGAGGAGTTTCTTCATGGCGGGGGGTGCACCTTCTTCCGCAGACGTGGAAGCCTCATTTCCGTTTGGTTTGGTTGTGCTACAGAAGGGTGTCGGCGACTTCCCTAACCTGGGGGATGCCGTGGGGGTTACTTCTTCATCTTGAGTTTCATACCCTTCATCGATGGCACTCATTAGGTTGAGAGGGACGTTGTCTGCTGCTCTTGTTCCCTTTCCTTAGTTACCTACCATGAAATCCTTGTATGCAAAGAGAAAAAGGATAACTCTACAGTAGGGCTGCTTATCGGACGGATTGGGCGGTTAATTACTCTTAACGGTTTGGCTTAACGGTTATCGACTTTTAAATGTATTAATTCGCTAGCCACCCGATAAGATATCGGGCGGACTGGTATCGGTTTAGCTCTTATCGGGCGGTTTATCGGCCTAATTCAATCTATATTGCGTGCATTAATTGTTTGTTGACCGCCTAGCATACAAATTCAGAATAGAAAATTATACATTGAGTCCAGAATACAAATTTTGTTAACGCCTACATAAGAATGATGTAGTGTGTCATGTGGTGTAGAGTGAAAAAAGTAGAACACATTGTAGTCTACATTACATCCCAAAGCAGACTATGATATGATGTAATTAAGGAAAAAGTAGTTCTAATGGATATGTCACTGTAACTTTTGCTAGCTATAACATGGATCATACAAGGATATCAAATTTCATTGAGATAACTATCTGATTGCCTGGGTTTAGATGCAAAGGAACAATTTCAGTAGTTTAGCTCATTAAATATAATGGTATCTAAGCTTTTATTAATTTATTCATAGCACAAACGAAGCAAAATTACAATAAACGTGCGGTCCTTCCCTTTGTTTCTTGTTCATTAACAATATATTAATAATTAACACAAAGGCTGTGATGGATCCATATTTATAATTTTAAAAAGCAAAAATATGAGCTTGCTCTTCATACTAGGGCACTAAGATAGAGTGCTGGAAGCCTGGAAGTCGACGAGATAGAGTACTGCGGGTGGCTGTTGGAGTGCTGGTTGAATTTCTACTGAAGCTAGTTGAATTATGGTCGAATAAAGAGAACCATAATTCTGCTGGCGGCTGCTGGTTGAAGTTTAGGCATTAGGGTTCTGATTATTTAGGAATTAGGCGTTAGAACTTAGAGATAAAGTACTGGAAGAAGTGAAAGGTTTTTGATATTTTATATATATATATATATATATATATATATATATATATATATATATATATATATATATATATATATATTCTTAACGGGTTAACGGATTATCCGTTAAGAAAATTGAATAATTCACCCCCAAACCGATAAGCCGTTAATAAAAAAACTTCAATCTGTTCCCTGTCCGTTAAACCGTTAACCCGATACCAATAAGCCATTAAGCTTTGGTTTCGGTTCGGTTTTCGGTTTCGGTTCGGTTTTGAACACCCCTACTCTACAGTATGTTAGTTAACAAGTCACAAAAGTTGTAGATCCAAATGAAAACTAATAGTTTGACTAATAAATCTCCACAGACGGCGCCAAATTGTATGACCCAAAATTTAAATCTAGGTTTTTATAAAATTATATTTATAAAAAAAAAGGGAGGGTTAATCAAAGTCGATAATAAAATTCAATAGTAGATCTAGTGCTTTTATGGCGAGTATTTAATGCATGGTATCACATGAGATTATCTTAGAACAATGATGTAGCAATGAAGGCATGAAAACGTAAAAGAAAGCAATTAATGATATTAAATGACTTTTAGGTAATAAATGGAATGAGGTTCGCCCGACAAGGGTGAGATTTTTCACTAAATTTCCTGACAATAATAGATGGTGATAAACAGTTGAATATTCCGATTCTTTTTAGATCGGGAGAGAAAGGTCAAAGAAAAAGGAGTGTAAAGTATGCAATGTATGTATTCAATAAAGAGAGAATCTTTCCCAGAGAATGTCAATGATGTTCTTTACAAAAATGTTTGATCTCCTTCTGGAACTTGCATCTCTTCCTATTTATAAGAGTACAAGGCCACAAAATCCTAGATAGTACAATAGAAAGGAATATTCACTAGAATATTCTCTAGGGAATCTAAATCCCAAAACTAGCTGTTACTGCGTGCCGAAGACGGAGGCTCGTCCTCGTCCTCGTCTTCCATCAAACCACCTTGACCTCAACGACAATTTGTGCTCTTCATACGACCTCGGCCTTTTGGGCTCAGGTTGATACGTCATAGCATTTACACGTCACAGTCTTCAAATGATTTATCACTGTTGACCAGGTCAAATGCGTGAAACAAAGCTTTTCGCCCATACAAGTTCCATCAATTATTTTAGAAAAATTTATATGTATCAACTTTTCCATTAATTTATATCGTATATAGATTCTTTTCTATATCTCATTTTATATGACCCATTTTTTTGTATTAATTTTTTCATCCTTGTCTCGTGAAAAAGTTTTCATGTCGTAGGGAAATATATGATTTTGGACCACAAACATGCAAATGTAAGCATGGAACAAAAATGAGTAAATAGCAAAATGATAACGTGGAATAAACTTTTACTTATTTATTGCAAGTTCTAAGTTGTAACTATTTTATACTCTCAATGTCTGCTCACTCAGAAAAGAAGAAAAAGGTAAAGAATGGTAGTAGAGGGGAAAACCACTCCGTGGTTAAATTTGGTGGATTTATATAGTCAAACGAATGACATTGGTATAGTTGGTTGATTCATACTAATCGATTTTGTATCAACTTGATTGATTTATTGGTAAAGGTTTAGTTACCTGATTAATGATAACCCAGCTATCATGTTTATTTTGGCATATACTGTTCAGCTGTTGGACTGTTATCTGGACGCGATTATTGCAGTTCACCACTGATTTTGGGATGATTTAGGCTTGATTTTAGCAACACCAAGTGCAGTAGCCTAATTTTTGGAATTGATTATCATGTTAGGCAATGATAAGACTAATTATATTTTATTAGCTGATTGTTGTCCACTTGATTTAGCATTGGGACTGAAAAAGGTAGAACTTTTCTTTTTTGTTCCAAGTTTCCTAAGTTGTCTGTTTCTCGTCGAGGGTAAGTACATAAGCCACATTCAAATGCTGCCAAAAAAAGAAGAAGAAATTCAACGAGGATGAAATTGCAACCTAATGTGCTTGTAACTTTATCTTCCATTATTTCAGTCTCAAGAAAAGCCCTTCTATTTCGGCTTTTCCCTCATTCTACTGTTCAGAGACCGCCCATACCTAAAGTTATTAATTTAACATATAATTCTAGATTTATTTTTGTTGTTCCCTATGATGGAAGAGAACAAAAAAGACTTAAATGAGCATAATTGCAGACCTATATTATCATCATACTTTCTTGCATTATCAACCACTCAGATCGAAGCGCGGGAATTAATAGGAAAAAATCACAAATAGTCAGATTTATAACGGATAACTGAGAAATAGCCACGATTTCAAAAGTAATCAAAATTTAGCCATTTTTCATGTGAAAATAAAATTTGAACAAAAATATTTTTAAAATGCAGAGAATTTCAGCTTAATATGCCAGAGTTCGAATTTTTTACATATGAGATTCCAGCATAATGTGATGGAGTTCCAACATAATATGCCTTAAGTTTATACGCATGAACTCCAATGTCCAGCATATACTGGAACTTTCTGTGTCCTGGAATTCCAACATAATATGCTGGAATTTTCCATGTTCAGCATAGTGACTATTTTTTAATGACTTTAGAAACGCTAATTATTTTTCAATTACCAATTCAAAAACTGACTAGTCCGTGCTATTTTCACAAATTAATATTGCATATGGTGTATTTCGGTTGGCACAGCTGAATTACAAAGCCTTATGCAAATTGTGCTTGGTCCAGTTATTTCTTGAGAGACGAAATTATATCAATAGGGGAGTGACTCCAAGAAAGAAATATTAATGATTCATATAAAAGAGGAATGTCACAAAGAAATTCAACGACTAACTAATAATTTTGTTATAGAGAAAAAAATAATTGTTACGACTTTCCTGATGAATCATATATTTTAGAATCAGTGGCGGAGCTACATAGCTCCAAGAGATGTCAACTGATACCCTTTTTTCAGAAAAATAAATTGTTTAAATAGGTAACAATTATTTTTGTAATGTATATATACTATGTATTGAATCCCCTTGACTTATTCAAGTGTTTACTTCTTTAAATTTTGCTGCGGTTTAAAATCTCACCAAGTAAAGGGGTTATCAGATGTTCTATTCGTATTTGTTTTTTGGTTATTGGTTCCGTTGTAGTAAAATGAAAAACTTAAAGCGCAGGTAGCCTCACAAAACTGTCGGCACAAGGCAAAAAGCCTTTTGGGCAGACAAATCAAGGAAGATAACAAACTGTACAACTTATTATTTAAGTGGTTTTGGACCACTTTTTGTATTACTATTTTATTTCAAGTGATTGGGATTACACTAATACAAACCAGGGCATGAGGAATCTTGAATGCAAGAGCAAAGATCTCATATTCCCATTATCTTAAGGCCATGGCTAACTTTGAAAATCTTAGACGTCTTGAACTATGCAATTCTCTTCATAAGGGGATAACATTGTTTTTAGAAAGGAACTTAAGTTATATATATTAGATTATTAAGTCCTTTTTATTGTTGTAGTAGGCAATTCATCATATTTTTAAAATTAAAAATCTCACATTTTAAGGATGCTTGTCTATAGATATTATTTGGTTGACTTAATAGTAAAAATAAAATTCATACATTAACGACGTATATAACTTAAACTCCTAAAAACAATATATATCTGAATTGATTTGAACAATTCAATTTAGAAGGTGGGTTTGAAGACGAATTAGTTTAAAGTTGATGCATTTAGTTTCCTCGAAGTAACAGACAAGCTTCCAAATCACTCTTTTGCACTTGCAAAAGTAGTTCATATAAAAGTATGAATGAGCTATGGAATCCAGCTATTTCGATTAGAGTTAATTATTTGTAAAGCTAATAATGAAGAAAATGTTAGTGCTCCGACTCCTTTCACTTTCACGTATTGGAAGGTAATTAGACGCGTTATTACTGTGGAATTACTTTCCAAATCTAATCAACGACCATGCTAAAACACATCAGCGCCTCCCAAATGAAAGCAACTAGCCAAGCGCGTAACTCCAGTTGGCAAGTTTAAAATTCACTTAAAATCAATGGTGATGTCCCTTTCTCCAGTTACTACTTTAGGACAATAAATATAACATCAAACTATTTTAGACATTTAATTGGTTCCTCTGTTATTATACAAAATTTATACAGAAAGTTGTTCGCTGTTCCTTTTCCAATTTTTTAATTTGCCGACAGGCACCAAAAAAATCAGATTTAGCTACCACTTAAGAGATGAAGCTAGTGGACCTGCGGCTTTTGGGATAACACATTTGACTTACTGTTGCGGACGAGGCTGAAACCAACCTCCCAATGGGGCTTGTTAATGTGTAGCTTTAGGCCATAGATAATAAGTATTTCAGTATTTGCAAATACTGATTTTTTTTCATCCGTATTTACTAATAATGAAAAGTTTTACTGATACCCCGAAGCTTCATAACAAGTGGGGTGATCAAATGAGGAAAAAGGGGGTCTTCAACATCCGAAGTAAGTATTTCAAGTGAAATAATATATTCAATTCACAAATCTTCAACTTGAAACTCATGTCCAAATACAATTTCAATACTTATTAATGAAATTTAACTTCAAATTCAAATACTTACTACAAACTCATTGAGTTACTAGTTTTTTACTAGAAGGATAACACTGCAATAAGTAAGAAAAAGCTAGTCAAAGATGGGGGTCTCACCACAGCCTGACTTTACAAGCGAGAAACTAGGACTACAAATCTCTTAGGGACTCTGTTGCTTTACACCCTACACTTTTCCGCCCGTACTAATAGGGAACATATTACCCGTTTGATGGTTTGATATGATGACAATACTAGACCACGTTCTTTCAAGCTTCGCGACAAAAATGCAGCCAAGGATAAAGTAGAATTCTGTTTCCCTGTCTCTGGGCATATTTAATATAATGGAGATGAAGATTCCATGGGAAAATCATGGCCACTAATATTACTATACACTTAAATTGACAGACAAAAGCTGCATAATATAACTCGTAAATCAATTATTAACTGGCACCAATCAAAGAAGAAATACAAGATGATCAACAATGACTAATCATTCTTCTGATTGTAATAAAATCAATATCTACTCTTGTAGACTGGATTCGGTACCCAACTAGCCAGAGATTTCTAAATGGTCACTGACCATTGGTCAGGTCCAATATCAGAAACAGCACATAAACGCAAGGTGAAACCAAGATTCAAGACTTTGTATATGCTCCATTTAAGAGAAGTAATTCAGTTCGTCTTTCCCCACATGGAAACAAATTGTCTATCAATTAATGCTTAAGAATATCCTTTCATGTAATAAACAAGATCACTATAACATCATGGACAAAAAAAAGACCACTAAACACTGGCTACGAGTACTGTACAATTGATGAACACCAATAAGCCATCACAAAAGAACTCCTGTACAACTGTAAGAACAATCATTAGATGGTAAACCAGGGTTACTGATAAATAAGGCTGGATATGGCATCCAACAATGAGACCCAGTCGACATAAATCAACCAATATCAACCATACCAAGAAAAGGTTCAACCCATCCTGTATGCCCAGCCATGCTTATCCAGAAATGCATGCACTGCTTCTTTTATAGCCAAATTTGGCACCAGCTGAAATGGTTTAAGGGGTTCTCGTGTGACCGGGTCAAACTTTCCCACCTAATTTGCCACATACAGGAAATATTAATAGAACATACAACGAAAACTTCGAGCCAAAGCAGTGGATGAACCAATTTTACCTTCTCCAGATGGTCAAGGATCACTGCCCTTTCATATGTAACCCCATTGGGCGTGATGACAGGGTCACGAAAAATGTCAAGTGTGATCTTGCAACATAAGTAATCGGGTACCTGTTAATTCTCAGCAGGTATCAGAGGACAACACAACACACACACACACTATAGAGAAATCAGTTAAGGAAATAAAGCCCAAAGACTGACCTCGGTGGGAGTATCATCTTCTGCAGCTTTCCTGAAAACCCTGCCTAAAGCGTCCAGTTGCTTCAACAGGGATGTCGATCTATCTATGAACCCTTCTATCTGAGAGCTATCACGCTCATGTCTCTCCTTGAGAGCTGACTCACAGGTTTCTCTGATGTACATATACAAGAGAACAATGGGTAATTGCTGTGACAACCAGGAAAGTAAAGCAAATTTAGAAGTTTTAAAGCAAGGGTCATTACTTCAGTTTCTTAAGTTCCCATGTGCGTCTTGAAGATTCATGCTCCCACTCCAAGTATTTTGCTTTTGCAAGCTCCTGCCAGATCTCTTCAACCATGTAACTCTTTGGATTAGCACCTCTTCCAAGATCCAATGCCTACCATTGATACATTAAACAGTTATACCAAAAGATAATTAAGCAAGATGAATATCCTAGAATCATCTTTTGAACATACTCATGATAACTACAGCAGAAAATATATTCATACAAACTTCTTTACAAAAGTCGTGCTATACCCACAAAAATAAATCAATAAATCATTTGTGCCAGAACCTTAATGGACAGAAGTTCTGAATTTCAATGGTGATGGATTAGAAATTGGCTTCCTGTGCCAAGAACTGACTCAAGATTTAAGACACTGATAGTTCGCATGATGATTAACAAACCAGGACAACATATGCTCAAAGTGACTCGAGCATGCTTTTTACTTTTCGACTCAAAATGAAGTAGTTTTATTTCCTTTGTAACAGACTATCCTGCTCATATTATGAGATGTTATCTGTAATCAGCAATGACAACTGCTAAGATAATATGACCTAAAGTATCAGAGGGTAATTTTTCTTAGAAAAAAAATTGCAGCTTCACTCGAGTAGTCGAGCCATCCTTGGTTCAACACTTGTTATTGCACTAGAGTACCAGATCACCTCAAGATGGACCTAAGCTAAAGGGGAAGATGACAAGGGGCTTTCTTATGCACTAAGCGCACCAAAGTTTTGCAAGGCAGATAATAAAATTCTGAAGCATTCCTCACACCCCTTAATCCACAATGTTAGTAAAAAAAACTCTGCACTGATCCATATAGATCTTTAGGAATAGCTTAAGCCTTAATTGACCGAGGGAGTACTTTTCGAGTACTTTTTACTCCGTCAGACAATAAAGAAAAATACTCCCTCACAAAATAAAAGCTTATATTCTAAAATAACTTATACAACAGTTTGGTAGCTCGCAAGGGTCATAACCTTGAGGTCACGGGTTCAAATTTTGTAGCACAATCCTGTTCATACAAAACCCAACCGTATCATCAGCTATGCCTCGGTGTCCAATTAGTTGGGGTCAACCATATATATTCTCTGCATCTACTCCAATCTACTTGAAGCTGTATCATTCCACGGCTCCGTAATTTGTTTCTTCAAATTAGCTATTCTTTTTTTTGATGAAGGCATTTCATTAGAAAGGAATCAAGTAGATGCATAGTTACAAAATCAGAAGACAAAAATACATAAAAACAAGAGTTTGTAAGCCCCTTTAGAATGCGTTAAGCTATAACTAGGGAGCTAACAAAGTCCAAAAAGTGGTCAGTGCTAATTACAGGAGTTAACCCAGCTAAAAAGGATAAGCAAACAATTAGCTTTAAGATTGTGCTTTGGAGTTGAGATTCCATCAAAACATCTTTGGTTCCTTTCATTCCAAACTCCAAAAAAATAACTGCAGGAATCATCAACCAGATCTTCTTAATGGCCTTATCAACTCTCCAAAGACTCCAGCTTGTGTATGCCTCTTTTATATGCAATGGCATGACCCAGTTCAAGCCAAAAAGACAAAAAAACATGTTCCACATATCAGTGGCAACTGGGCAATGCAAAAGTACGTGACTGACGTTCTTTGAGCTTTCCTTACACATGTAACATCTGTTTACTGGTTGGAAGCCTCTTCTATTGAGATTATCTTGTGTTAAGCAGGCTTCCTATAGAGCAATCCAACTGAAACAAATAACCTTGGTAGGTAGGTTAGTCTTCTATATTAGTCTCCATGGCCAAGGGTCTGGGTCAAATACCTGATTCTGAGTATAAATCTGCTTATAGCATTCTTTCACTGTAAAGATGCTCTTGTTCCCCCACTTCATATTAGCTATTCTTTAAAACTAGAGATTTTCTAAATTCACACGTGATGTAAGATAACCACAACTAAAACTTCAGTTCTAACTAATTAGTATTGTCCATGTGGATTCTTTACTTCCATCGGGTGCCATTACTAGCTATGTTCACATAGAAATGTAAGTCTACCTTCCCCCTTGGGCAATCAGCACCTTCCATTATCATAGTAGGTCTGTCTAAGACATCACCAGATCATCTTTGGAGATCTCTTGTTTTGTCTACTATGTTGTTCAACCCTCAAACAAAAGATACCACTTTTAATCTAATCTACCTGTGACACTAAATTTATCTTTAACATCTGTATTTCCATGATACTCATCTTGTGAATATATCATTCATTCTAGTTTAATAATTGTTCTCTAGAAATTGAATTTCGGCTTGGTAGGTATCCTCCAATTGCATAACACCCTCTGTTTCACCCATCCATTTTTGATTTTATGTGTTAAAACTTCATAAATCATACCTTTTTCTTGGAAAATTGAGCCTAAATATCTCAATTGTCTACATCGAAATACCATAATTGCGCATGCTTTACTTCAACTTCATTTTTCCTGTGACAGCTAAATGCAGAGTACATTCCATCTTACTTCCACTTATCCAAAGCTTCTATTCTCTAGAGTGCTTCCTCACACGTCCAACTTTTGGTTGACTCTTGCTCTGGTTTCGTCAATCAATATAGCATCAACTTGCAAATAGGATGCACCATTACTAGAGCAGGGAAGTATGAGCTCAAGACAAATTCTTGATTTAAACCCATAGTTATAGAAACTCCTATGTATATCCTTCTACTGTCCTCACACTTGATCTTCGTACACATCCTTTAGGCATTTATATATTTGATATAAATTAATTTTTTCTCAAGCAACTTTATCTAGGCCAATGAGTATTATGTAGATCCTTTTTTCTATTCCTTTAAATTTAAATCAATTGTCTTCACATACATAAACATATGTTCTATATGAACAAGGCATAAGTTCAAACTAATCTTCTGTTCCCTATTAATACTTCAATTTGTGTTGTCACTTTTTTGACAAGTAAAAGGTAACTTTGTGCTATCACTATTTCATAAAGTTCCACTGTATAACTTGTAAGTTTAGTACCACGATAGTACCTCTTTTTTTCTTGTATGTCTTAACCGTGTGTACAATTCTCCGCTCATTTGGCATCAGTATTGTCAAAGGCTCATTTAAGGCGCGCTTAAGCCCTGAAGCTAAAAAAGCTCAGGGTATGCACTTCGCGTCACTTAGGTTGCGCTTCAGTATAGGCAAGGCACTAAGGCGTGTGCCTCATTGCCTATAAGTTCTATCTTGAATAAACCGGTACAAAACAATACATATGATTGGCAAAAAGATATATTAATTGTTGACGAAATCATTATGAATGAAATTCACTTCTTTCTTGCATTACATATACAAATATACATACATACATATATATATATATATATATATATATATATATATATATATATATAAAAGTGATAAAAAACGGTCCAAGTCTACGGGAGCTTTAAGCGCAAAAGCACAATTATTGTGTGGTCTTTAGCTAAAGAAGGCACAACGAGGAAATATATATATATATATATATTAGTCTCTATGTCACGTGCCTCGCAAGTGTAGCCCATACTACTGTTATTAAATTTATATGCAAAGATAATAGACTTTTACCCAAGACATTATTTAAAAAAAAAAAATTTACTTATAAATAAAAATCAAAGTATATTGATAGTGGAAGTTCTGGATTTTGATAATTATATTTGGTTTGATCAGATACAGTTTAAGGTTACTATATTAAATTAAATTAGTAGGAAGACATCAGCTTGACAACAATATTATCTATTGTCTCCGACAAATATCGTGATAATTTAGTTCCATTCTCTAAAAAAAAAAAAATTTAGAAGGTAGTTCCATAATGAATAATCCAATGACCAGACAGCTTCTAGGAGAATTAAGAATAATTATTCATGAGCATCAAAAGTTGAATATAAATGTAAAAAAAATCTTAATCAGCCCAAGCACTATGATGCCTAAGAAGATTCATTAGACTTCCAATAATAGAATACACAAAAAGATAGAAACAAACAGTTGAGTAATATCTACTGAAGAAAATAAATTACTCATCCAAACTAGTAAATATACAAATACGAGAAGATGTCTATAGCCAATTTTTATCCATGAAAGAGTGCACAAATTGATGGAACAATTTCTACTTTCTCTAGTAATTATTGGGAACAAAAATAAGAGCAACTGAAATGTCACTACAAGTTGGCTGTTATTTGACAAAACATTAAAATAAGATATGCCAGACTCTTTACTTGTTTTCTAGAAGTAGAGATGTTTTTTCCTACTCAAGTCAGAACATACTTGTAGTCATTTGGATGACAAGAGTATAGTTCTTTAACTTGTTTCCCAAGCTCTCCTTCAACCAATTAGCAACTTTAGTTTCTTGGTCTAATTTTATATTTATTGGACTAAATAAATGAAGTTTCCCCCTGGCAGAGTGATAGTTTGTTATTAATTTTTTTTTTCTTATGACCAAGAAATTCATCTGGAGCCGAGGCCAACCACAGCCTTCTAAAATCGGGATGATGGGCCCGCCACTCTACTCTTCTCCGCTTAAGTATCAGAGTTAGTTCGCTTGGTGCAGAGCTTGAACATGTGACCTAAGACACAAGTCCCTCAACCTTTGCCAATTGAGCTAACCCCTGGAGCAGTATTTTGTAATTCTCCTGGAATTAGATACACTCTTTCGATTTAACTATCAGCTACTTAGCTTCACATAAAAAATTTGTTGATCTTTCTCATGGAAATTTTCAATGCCGTAGTGGGATCAATAAGTTTATCATTAGTTTCAGCTTTCATCATCTAGGTGATCACAACCTACTCTAATACTGACTTTATTCAAGCTGCAACAACCTCTCCTTTGAAAGCCAACTTAGTCAATTACTTAATTTGGTATTCTCACCTTTTCCCAGTTTCACATCTCAGGTTTCTTAAATTGCATTCCAGCAACAGATTCGTATTATGTGCATTTGAAATGTAAAACTGAGCAAATACAATCCACCTTCCAGAAAGAAAAAAAAAACAAATCTTCAAACACATAAATTAGTATAATCCTTGCAAAAGATTTCTCCATCTATTCCTTGTTCTTTGTCTAATACTCCCTCCGTTTCAAATAGAATGAATCTTTTACTATTTGGGAGTCAAACAAGGTTTTCTTTTACCATGTTTTTTGCAAATAGTATTTAAATATTTTGAATTTATCTATTGTGACATATAGTACTTTTTATGTAAAAATATGTAAATTTTATTTCAAAAAACTTAAAGAATCTATGCCCGAATTCAGACCGAAAATTAGTTAATTTGACCCATGTACTTCGAAAACGTTCCAACAAATTGAAACAAAGGGAGTAGCTATTTCTAGGAAAGCTTAAAAAAGGCACTCCTGAAATATATTACCGCTGATGATCAACCAGTAGTAACAAGAAAGATGCTACGTTTGGTTTCTAATAGAATAATTAGTGTGGCACTATACTTTAGGTGAAAGGTTAAAGGATCTATGCAAAGCACTATAATCCTAAATTCTATATACGCCTCTGTTTCAAGTTATGTGATGTACTTTGATTGGACACGGAGTTTAAGAAAGAAAACAAGACTTTTCGAGCTTGCGGTCTTAAACCTGCAATGAGATTTTGTTGCTATAAAAGCATGCCATTAAGGATAAAATGGAAAGTTAAAAATTACTTTCTTTTCAAATACAGAAAGGTGTCATTCTTTTTGAAAAGGATTAATAAAGAAATGGTGCTACATAAAATGTACTGGCTGGAGTAATTACTTAAATCAAAGCATAAAGGTAAAACTGCCATTCATGAAATTGAGTTAAATAAGTCAGAAAGAATCATTCTTCCAGGGACATCCAATAAAATTTGAAAAAGAAAAAGAGGATTGGATTTGCCCTTGCGCAAAGATGGCACGCACAACTCAGTTTCAGAAAGAGTCTGAAATTTGAGAAGGTAACATAGAAAGAGTCTGAAACTAATACATTGGAAACCATAAACGGTTCAGAAATCTAGTCTTCCACCAAATAAGCCTACTAACTTTCATTATGTAAAAAGTCTAACACACAAGAAATGAGCAATAATATAGAAATTTACTATAAATCTGAATACAAATTAAATGCATGAAGATTGATTAAGTAAAAACAAGAAAGACAAGTAATAATGCCAGGAGGAAGAGAAGCACAAGAAAAGCCTGCTTGAAAAAATGAATGCCAAGTCAATTGATTCTATAAGCAGTTAAAACCTGCTGCTTAAACTAAGAAATACATCGAACATATAACAGGTAATGCATGATTGCTATGTAATACATGACTGGTCCAAAAGAAAACATACAACAACTATTACTATTACGCCTCAGTTCCAAAAACATTGGGGTCCATAAACAAATATGCAAAATAAATGTTCAGAGAGACACGTGTCCTTACCTTTGCTAATTCTCTTACTCCTTCAGCATATTGTTCTTTCTGAAGCAATGCAAGACCTAGCATGTAGTGTGCCTGTCAAATCATTATTATCTTTAGAGAGCTCAGAATTTCTAGCTCCACAAGTTTAGAAAGGCTAAAAGTTTCAGAGAATTAACAAGAGATTTGAAACAATGTAAGCATGATTCCATTTAGGGTTCTATCGACACTCTAAAAAGCTAAATTTATTTTCTAAAATTTTGAACTTGCAGATGCCTCAATTTGTACACTTAATTTACAAATGAACAATTCTCAGAAATAATAATAATTAAAAATTAATAATAGTTCCCGTGAATATCTTCTCAGTATTTTTTTGACAAATGGCAAGAAATGCTCATTACAAGCAACTAATGCTCAAACTAATAGCATGTTTGGCCAAGCTTCTCAAGAGGCCAAAAGTGCTTTTTTTTCTCAAAAACACTTTTTTTTCCTAACTTAGAGGTGTTTGGCCAAGCTTTTTTGGGGAAAAAAAGTGCTTTTGGGAAGAAGCAGAAGTAGTTTCTGAGAAGCAGAAAAAAATAGCTTCTTCCCAAAAGCAGAAGCAAAAACAGTTTTGACTTTTCTTCTTACCAAAAATACCCTTAATAAAATATATACCAAAATAACCATTAAACCTAATACTTAGGATATTAATGTATAAATATTTCTTATTATTTTTAGGATAGCTTTCTAATATATAGTGACTTTAGGGGTGAATGCTTTTATATTTGTTGAATGATTTTTAATATATTTAACTTATATTAAAAGAATTAAGTACTTTTAAATTTTATTTTCATATTTTACTTAAATAAAATGAAAAGATTTAATTATTGCCTGTAATAACAAATTTTAAGATTATTTATTTACTTATAATATTAACTATTAAGTAAATCTATTCATGTCCTTATTCGTAATTTGATACTTAAAAGCACTTTCTGAAAAGCTTGGCCAAACACAAATTATTGCTTAAAAGTGTTTTTCAAAGTGATTTGCGAAACACAAACTGCTCTCTCCAAAAGTAATTTTTTCAAAAGCACTTTTGAAAAAAGCATTTCTGAAAATAAGTTGATTTCTCCAGCTTGGCCAAACAGGCTATAAGACTTCTTGCAAACAACCTCTTTCCCTCTCCTTTCCTATTTCAGCAAATTTGCAGCATGATTCAAGCTAGTTATTATAATCATCACACATTAGAAAAAATGGCAAAAGGAAATATGAATGTTGATTGAGCGATTAGATAAAAACATTGTCGGCTGAAGGCCAAAGCCTTAGGCAATGGCTTTAGGGCCCCAAATTTTGGGGCTCCTTTTTTTTTTATTAGTAGTAGGTTCTTTAGTTAATTTTCTTCAAAATTTACTTAATATTTTAAGGTGAAGAAACAAGATTTTCATAAAAATGAAAAGAGAACTTTTTAGCCATGTAATTGATTAGCTATGTTGTCAAATTGATAAAAAAAAATATTAGAAAAAATTGATTAAAAATTTGTTAACAACTTTTCATCTCAAAAAGCTAGAAAAATAGACTTTAAATAAAATATACCCCATATCTATATTGCTCGGACTGTCCGAATATGTCTATGAGTACGTATCAGATCTTCCAAAAATAGTATATTTTTGGAGGATTCGACACGGGTGCGGCGGCTGTTTTGGAGAGTCCCCGCAACATAGTTACACATGAATTCATATATAAAAGCTAGAACTTTTTACTATTTCACTTTTTTTTCAAAAAAAAAAAAAAAAAAACTCTCGACAAAATTTTGCTTTAGGCCACTAACATTGTTAAGCCACCCCTGGATGAAAACACCAATGTGAAATTCATAAATAGTACAAGTAGACAGACCTTAACAGAAGTGTGATCGAGCTGAATAGCCTCCCTACAATCTTCCTCTACTCTGGTCCACTCACTATAAACCAAAAATGACGATGACAAATGAATATTCATAAGATATCACTAAAAATCAAAAAGATTGTGAGCACCTACTTGCGTTTCCGATGGCACAAAGCACGATTGGTCCAATATATGGGAACATTAGGGCACAATGTAATAGCCTATAAAATCCGTTCAGAAATTAAGAAAATAAATGGATGAAAAGCAAGATTAAAAAGCTAAAAAGAGCTCTCTCACCTCGGTGTAGGCATCGATGGCAGCTCCAAATCGATTTTTCTGGAAGTAATTATTGCCATCTAGCTTCAGTTGTTCCGCTTGTTTGGCCGCCGCAGAGGGAGCCACTATTGGTGACATTTCTCCCCTTTTTTCGTTTCGATTCGCACTCCAAAACCTATCTTTCTTTTCTAGGACAAAATTCTCTGAAGATATTGACTACTTTTTGTAAATATAATCACGAATGGATTATAGATATGATACTGAAATTGAAATGAGAAGAAGGAAACATTGTTTTTGGGAGGGAAAATAAGCGAGGGCTTTTTGGTGAAAACGAAATGCGAATGCGTTCCCTCGTGAAGTTTCAGGAACATTCCATGATTAATTTGACCATTTTGGGAGCATTTTGATAACCTCACCTAATGGTAGAGCAGTCATTTGATAGTTCCAGGCTATTCTACTGGTTAATCCAATTTTGAAACTGCCCATATTGGTTGCTTAACTATTTTCTTAATTAGATTAAATTTAGAGTGAATACTAAAATCCCCTCAACTATCATGTTTTTGCTCTTATCTACTTAACTATATGAAGTCTCCAAAATTCCCGTACTATATTTCCCAATATATATATATATGATATATCTATATCCGGTTCGAGAACCTTCTCATATAGATTTCCTTAGAAGTATGTTTATATAACTATATTAACTTATGATTTGTACCAAGTTATCGATGTAGTTATTCGTGGTGTATTACTCTCTGATGGCTATTTTGACCAAAGTAGGATCTAATACAATATGTTATTTTTAGCTTTAATTGTGATTGTACTTTATGCTAAATTCCAATTAAACATGTCCTTGTTTACATTCACTTTACAAGAAAGGAAAAACAAATGAAGACATATAGTGTTGCATTTCTGAAAACAAACCATCTCATATTACACAAATAAGATAATTGTAACGACTCAACCGGTCGTTTTGAGAGTTGTAGCCCCGTTCCCCCATTTACTACTCATTTTGTATTTTATAACTGCTATGTGACTTACTGGGGTAGTTGGTTCGAGTCCGGTGAGGTTTCGGAATGAATTGAGACACTTATAGCCTGTTTGGCCAAGGTTCTCCAAGTTCGAATGCTTTTTTTCCAAATTTGAAGTGTTTGGCCAAGCTTTTAGGAGAAAAAAAGTGCTTCTGAGGAGAAGCAGAAGTGGTTTTGGAGAAGCAGAAAAAAGTAGCTTCTTTCCATAAGCACTTTTTTTAGAAGCACTTTTGAGAAAAATACACTTAGAAGCACTTTTTAAATGCTTGACCAAACACTAATTGCTGCTTAGAAGTACTTTCTAAATTAATTAGCCAAACACAAACTGCTTCTCACCAAAAGTATTTTTGAAAAAAGCACTTCTCAAAATAAGCTTATTTTTCCAGCTTGGCCAAACGGGTTATGTGTAAACGACTCCAGAATGGAGTTTTGATGGTTCTATTAGCTCTGTTGGGTGATTTTGGACTTAAGAGCGTGTCCGGGTTGTGATTTGGAGGTCTATAGTTGAATTAGGTTTGAAATGACAAAAGTTGAAAATTTAAAAGTTTGACAGAGAGTGGACTTTGTGGTTACCGGGGTCGGATTAGAGTTCCGGGAGTTGGAGTAGGTCTGTGGTGTCATTTGTGACTTGTGTGCAAAATGTGGGGTCAATCAGACGTGATTTGATAGGTTTCGACGTCTTTTGTAGAAATTTGATTTCCTTGGTTCTATTAGGCTTGAATAGGGGATGTGATTCGTATTTTTGATATTGTTTGGTATGATTTGAAGGCTCGACTAAGTTCGTATCGTGTTTTAGGACTTGATGGTATGTTTGGTTGAGGTCCCGGGGGCCTCGGGTGGAGTTCGGATAGTTTTTGGATCAAAATTTGAGTTTAAAAGACTGCTATAGCTGAAGCCTTTTGGTGCAATCGCACATGCGAAACATTGGTCGCATGTGCGAGCTGTGTTGCGCAAATGCGATTTTGGAGGGGAGTGTGCAGTGGTCGCAGGTGCGAGGGAATTACCGCACCTGTTTGGCCGCAGATGCGGCGATTGGAGCGCAGAAGCGGAAATGGGAGTAGGAGTTGGGTCCGCATAAGCGGCTTTATGGCTCGCAAAAGTGAGTCCGCAGGAGCGGAATCATGGACCGCGGGAGCGGAGGAAACCGCAGAAGTGGGAAAAGGGTCGCTTCTGCGACACCGTAGAAGCGGGTAAGTGGCTGCAGGTGCGAGAAGGCCTGGGCAGTGTATTAAAAATGAGGGTTTCGTGCTTTTCACCATTTCAAGCTCGGGATTGGGCGATTTTTTAGAAGATTTTCGAGAGGTTTCTTGAGGTAAGTCACTTGTGCTCATTTTTGTTCGATAATCTTATTTCCCCATTGATTTTCCCACATATATTGTGTGGTTTTAAGGTGTAATTTGGGGTTTGAGGCTAGGGATTTGGAGAGTTTT
Organism: Nicotiana tomentosiformis; assembly: GCF_000390325.3. Taxonomy (NCBI): domain Eukaryota; kingdom Viridiplantae; phylum Streptophyta; class Magnoliopsida; order Solanales; family Solanaceae; genus Nicotiana; species Nicotiana tomentosiformis. Next base: position 120,283,102 of record NC_090812.1, read on the forward strand.
AATTGGGGATTTGGGTGTCGATTTGGTATTGAATTTTGGTGAATTTGGTATGGTTGGACTCGTGGTTGAATGGGCTTCGGGATTTAGTAACTTTTACCAGATTCCGAGACGTGGTCCCGGGGGCCGATTTTTGAATTGACTTTTTGAATTTGATTCGGAACCTAGTATTTTCTTATGGAATTGATTCCTTTAGCTCGTGTTGATTGTATCGAATTGCTTATAGTTAGATTCGGGACATTCGGAGGCCGATTCGTGAGGCAAGGGCTTGCTAGCGGAGTGATTCGAGTTACTTGAGGTAAGTATCGTATTTAAACTCGATTGAGGCACCAGTTGCCTGAATTGTTGTGGTAGCCACATACTTTTGGGTGCGCACATGCATGGGGATGATCCCAAGTGCGGGCACCAGAATTTTATATTCATATTTGGGTTGTGCTCAGGGCTCCTATAAGCCCAGAAATGACTGTTAAGTTTCGAGCTTCGATATCTAATATGTGGTAACATTTTATGTGATCTAATTGAGTCATGATGAGCCCACATAGAGGTTTAATCCCTAAGCGAACTTGATAAATGTCTTTCATTGAAGAAATTGCCAAAATTGAGCTATAATAGCACACTTTGCACATGCCTACACTTTAGCATGCTATTTACACTAGTCCAAGGATATGAGAATATTATATATATATATATATATATATATATATATATACACACACACACACACACACACACACACACACACACACACACACACACACACACACTTGCTTTATGGATTATGTATGATATTTTGGACTGGAGCCTGCGGATATGCCGAGCGGATTATGTTATTGGCACATGAGTTGTCTGTGCAACACGTGAGTTGTCCGTGCGGATCCATGTATTGATATTATTGGCACGTGAGTAGTCCATGGATATTCATATTATTGACACGTGAGTTGTCCGTGTCGCACTGAGTTGTCCGTTCAGATTCTATTGTTAGCACGTGAGTCATCCGTGCAGTGTGTGAAAGTCTTATCTTCTTGATTATTTATCTGATTTACTTGTTTCTTTCCTCTACATGCCATAATACTGCTGAGTAGGGTATTTGAAAAACCAGTTCACATGTACACATAGATATCCGTACCACGAAGCCTTATGAGCTACTTTAAAACTTATACTATGTTAATCAAAAATGGCAGAATTGTACTAATTTACCTAGTGACCTCAACAAATTAAGCTTCTCTTACCTTGCCTTATTTATTTGCGATACTTATTGAGTTGGTTGTACTCATACTACACCTTGCACCTCGTATGCAGATCCAGGCGTATCCGGGCACGGCAGTTGTTGATTGTAGAGTCTATCTGTTCGGAGATCATCGAGGTAGCTGCTTGGCGTCCGCAGACCTTGATCCTCCTTTCCCTATCTTTCAGTTTATGTATTTAGTTTTACTTTCCAGACCGTGTATCAGTCTCTTTTGTTGCTATGTATAGATGCTCATGTACTCGGTGACACTCCGATCTTGGGAGAGATTATGTATTGAGTTGTGACTTCCTATCCTGTTTTAAAAGATTTTATTTTAATTAAACTATTTTCGTATCTTTCAAAGATTTAAAGTGTTGGGAATGCTTGAGAAATTGGCTTTCCTAGTACTACGATAAGCGCCATCACGACGGGTTGGTTTTGGGTCGTGATAAGTTGGTATCATATCCTAGGTTACATAGATCTCACGAGTCATGAGCAGGTTTAGTAGACGTCTGTACTTATCTTTGAGAGACTGTCGAACCCTTAGGAAACTTCACATTCTTGTATTCTTGTCGTGCGAATTTGTTGATTCCGGTCACTAAATTTCTTTTGTTCTATTCTCTCACAGATGGTGAGGACACGTGCTATCTGACAGGACAGCCAACCACCAGTACCACCAGCTAGGGCCATGAGAGGCCGAGGTCGCGGTAGGGGCCGCTGTAGGGGCAGAGGTACAACTTGTACATCAGCTAGAGCAGCACTTGCAGATCCACCAGTTGCTCCAACTCAGGAGCAGGTTCCGAATGTGGTTGAGCCAGCGGGGCCAACTCAGGCACCATCTGTGCCCATTGTGATTCCAGGTCTTCAGGATTCTTTGGCCCAAATATTGACTGTTTGCACTGGCCTTGCTCAGGTAGTTTTGGCTCATGGCGCACCAGTCACTTCTCAGACCGGGAGAGGTACTCATACCCCCACCGCCCGTACTCCAGAGCACGTGATGCAAGGACTTCAGACACCGGGGCTACTACTAGCCCAATTGGTTGCAGTTGCTCTGGCTCAGATGGGTCCCGTTATGACTGATGATGAGCAGAGGAGACTAGAGAGATTTGGGAGGCTCTAGCCTCCATCATTTAGTGGGGTTGAGTCTGAGGATGCCCAGGACTTTTTGGACAAGTTCCAGCGGATTCTTCGCACAACGGGTATTCTGGAGACTAATAGGGTCTCATTCACTACTTTTCAGTTTACTGGGGCTGCCTTCAGATGGTGGGAGGCCTATGAGAGGCGCAAGCCAGTCAGTGCAACACCACTTTCATGACATGAGTTCTCCGTTCTCTTCTTGGAGAAGTTCGTGCCACAGTCTCGCAGGGAGGAGCTGTGCAAATAGTTTGAGCAACTTCGTCAGGATGGCATGTTTGTGACCCAATACGAGATAAGATTTTTGGAGTTGGCTCGTCACGCAGTTTGGTTGGTTCCCACTGATAGGGAGAGGATTATGAGGTTCATTGATGGCCTCACATATCAGCTGCGATTACTTATGACTCGAAATAAGATATCTGGTGCTACTTTTGACGAGGTGGTTGATATTGCTCGACAGCTAGAGATGGTTTGTAATCAGAAGCGTGAGGAGAGGGAGGCCAAGAGGCCTCGAAGTTCGGGTGGTTCCAGTGGTGTTCATTCTGGGGAACAGTCTTACCACAGTAAGGGTCGTCCTTATAGGACCGCTCAGACGACTCGTCCAGCTCATTGTGGTACATCAGTTAGCCACGGTTCTTACAGTGCTCGCTCAGGCCAATCTTTATTCTGCACACTACCAGCATAGATTTCTCACCATGCCTCGTCTGCTCAGGTTTCTACAGGCAGTTCCTCAGGTTATCAGGAGCAGCAGTTCCGTCAGAGGAGAGGTTGTTTCGAGTGCGGGGATATGGGTCATATCAAGAGAGATTGCCCTAGATTATTGAGTAGGGCTCCACAGTAGAGTTCTCGGCCTATGGTACCAGCACCAGCAGTTCCACCACCCATACAACCAGCTCGGGGTAGGGCCCGGGCAGCTAGAGGTCGCCCAAGAGGGGAGGCCGATCAGGTGGCGGTCAGTCCCGATTCTATGTTATTCCTACCATGCCTTATGCAGTTGCTTCAGATGCAGTGATCACATGTATTGTCTCAGTATGCCACAGGGGTGCTTCTGTATTATTTGACCCTGGTTCCACTTACTCGTATGTATCATCATATTTTGCTCATTATTTGGATATGCCCCGTGAGTCCTTAGTTTCATCTGTTCATATATCTACACCAGTGGGTGACACCATTATTGTGGACCGTGTATATCAATCGTGTGTAGTGACTATTAGGGGATTGGATACTGGAGTTGATCTTTTATTGCTTAGTATGGTTTATTTCGACGTGATCTTGGGTATGGATTGGTTGTCTCCGTGTCATACTATTCTGGATTGTCATGCTAAGACCGTGACATTGGCGATGTCGGGGTTGCCAAGGATTGAGTGGAGAGGTTTTTTAGACTATGTTCCCTGTAGAGTGATTTCATATTTGAAAGCCCAACGGATGGTTGGGAAGGGTTGTTTTTCTTATTTGGCCTTTGTGAGGGATGTTGTTGCTGATACTTCTTCTATTGATTCTGTTCCGGTGGTACGAGATTTTTCGGATGTGTTTCCTACAGACCTGCCGGGCATGCCACCCGACAAGGATATTGACTTGGTGCTGGGCACTCAGTCTATTTCTATTCCTCTGTATCGTATGGCACCAGCTGAGTTGAAGGAATTGAAAGAACAACTTTAGGAACTTCTTGATAAGGGTTTCATTAGGCCTAGTATGTCACCTTGGGGTGCACCGATTCTGTTTGTGAAGAAGAAGGATGGTACTATGCGGATGTGCATCGACTATAGGCAATTGAACAAAGTTACAATTAAGAACAAGTATCCCTTACCGTGCATTGATGATCTATTTGACCAGCTTCAGGGAGCGAGGGTGTTCTCTAAAATTGATTTGAGGTCTGGGTACAACCAGTTGAAGATTCGGGACTCAGATATTCTAAAGACGGCATTCAGGACCCGTTATGGTTATTATGAGTTCCTTGTGATGTCTTTTGGGCTGACCAACTCCCCAGCAACATCCATGCATCTGATGAATAGTGTATTTCAGCCTTATCTCGACTCGTTTGTCATTGTATTTATTGATGATATCCCGGTGTACTCTCGTAGCTAGAATGAGCATGCCCATCATTTGAGGATTGTGTTGCAGTGGTTGAGGGAGGAGAATCTTTACGCCAAGTTCTCCAAGTATGAGTTTTGGCTTAGTTCAGTGGCGTTCTTGGGGCACGTGGTGTCCAGTGAGGGGATTCAGGTGGATCCGAAGAAGATTGAGGCGGTTCAGAGTTAGCCTAGACTGTCCTCAGCTACGGAGATTCAGAGCTTTCTCGGTTTGGCCGGTTATTATCGTCACTTCGTGGAGGGTTTCTCGTTTATTGTATCGCCCTTGACCAAATTGACCCAAAATGGTGCTACTTTCAGGTGGTCGGATGAGTGTGAGGAGAGCTTTCAGAAGCTCAAGACTGCCTTGACCATAACTCCAGTTCTAGTTTTGCCTTCAGCTTCAGACTCTTATACAGTGTATTATGATGCTTCTCAGATTGGTATTGGGTGTGTCTTGATGCAGGAAGGTAGAATGATTGCTTATGCTTCGCGTCCGTTGAAGCCCCATGAGAAGAACTACCATGTTCATGACTTGGAGTTAGCTGCCATCATTCAGGCATTGAAGATTTGGAGGCACTATCTTTATGGTGTGTCTTGTGAGGTATTTACAGATCATCGGAGTCTCCAGCACTTGTTCAAACAAAAGGGGATCTAAACTTGAGGCAACGGAGATGGTTGGAGCAGCTAAAAGATTATTACATCACCATTCTATATCATCCCAGGAAAGCCGATGCCTTGAGTAGAAAGACGATGAGTATTGGTAGCCTTGCATTCATTCCTGTTGGTGAGAGACCTCTTGCACTTGATGTTCAGGCCTTGGCCAACCGGTTCGTGAGATTAGATATTTCGGAGCCTAGTCGGTTTCTAGTATGTGTGGTTTCTCGGTCTTCCTTATATGATCGCATCAGAGAGCGCCAGTATGATGATCCTCATTTGCTTGTCCTTAAGTACACGGTTCAACACGGTGATGCCAGAGACATTACTATTGGGGATGATGGGGTGTTGAGGATGCAGGGTCATATTTGTGTGCCTAATGTAGATGGGCTACATGAGTTGATTCTTGAGGAGGCCCGCAGTTCATGGTATTCCATTTATCCAGGTGTCGCGAAGATGTATCAGGACTTGAGACAACATTATTTGTGGAGGAGAATGAAGAAGGATATAGTGAGATTTGTAGCTCGGTGCCTTAACTGTCAGCAGGTGAAGTATGAGCATCAGAGACCGAGTGGATTGCTTCAGAGGCTAGAGATTCCAGAGTGAAAATGGGAGCGGATCACCATGGATTTTGTAGTTGGGCTCCCACAGACTTTGAGGAAGTTCGATGCTATTTGGGTGATTGTGGATCGGATGACCAAGTCCGCGTACTTTATTCCAGTTGGTACTACTTATTCTTAAGAACGGTTGGCTGAGATTTACATCCGCAAGATTGTTCGCCTTCACGGTGTGCCAGTGTCCATCATTTCTGATCGGGACACATAGTTTACATCGCAATTTTGGAGAGCCATGCAGTGAGAGTTGGGCACCCAGGTTGAGTTGAGTACAACATTTCACCCTCAAACGGATGGGCAATCCGAGCGCACTTTTAAGATATTGGAGGACATGATACGCGCTTGTGTCATTAATTTCGGGGGTTCTTGGGATCGGTTTCTGTCGCTTGCGGAGTTTGCCTACAACAACAACTACCAGTCGAGCATTCAGATGGCTCCGTATAAGGCTCTATATGGGAGACAGTGTCGATCTCCGGTGGGTTGGTTCGAGCCGGGGGAGGCTAGGCTATTGGGTACTGACTTGGTTCAAGATGCTTTGGACAAGGTTAAATTGATTTAGGATCGGCTTCGCACGGCACAGTCCAGATAGAAGATTTACGTCGATAGGAAGGTTCATGACGTTTCTTTCATGGTTGGGGAGAAGGTACTGCTCAAGGTGTCACCTATGAAGGGTGTTATGAGGTTCGGGAAGAAGGGCAAGTCGAGCCTTCGGTATATTGGATCGTTTGAGGTACTTCAGAGGATTGGAGGGGTGGCTTACAAGCTTGCCTTGCCACCTAGTTTGTCAGTTGTGCATCTAGTGTTTCATGTTTCTATGCTCCAGAAGTATGTCAGTGATCCGTGTCATGTTTTGGATTTCAGCACGGTTCAGTTGGATGGTGATTTGACTTATGATGTGGAGCCGGTGGCCATTTTGGATTGGCAGGTTCGAAAGTTAAGGTCAAAGGACATAGCTTCAGTGAAGGTGCAGTGGAGAGGTCAGCCAGTTGATGAAGCTACTTGGGAGACCGAGCGGGAGATGCGAAGCAGTTATCCATGCCTATTTGAGACTATAGGTATGTTTCTTGACCCATTCGAGAACTAACTTTGTTTAAGAGGGGAAGGATGTAACGATCCGACCGATCATTTTGAGAGTTTTAGCCACATTCCCCTACTTACTGCTCATTTGGTACTTTATAACCGTTATATGACTTACCGGGGTAGTTGGTTCGGGTCCGGTGAGATTACGGAATGAATTGACACTTAGTCTCAAGGATGAAAACTTAAGTTGTAAAGGTTGACCGGATGTGGACTTATGTGTAGACGACTCTGGAATGGAGTTTTGAAGGTTCTGTTAGCTCCGTTGGGTGATTTTGTACTTAGGAGCGTGTCCGGATTGTGATTTGGAGGTCTATAGTTTAATTAGGCTTAAAATGGCAAAAGTTGGAAATTTAAAAGTTTGACCAAGAGTGGACTTTGTGGTTACCTGACTCGGATTGGAGTTCCGAGAGTTGGAGTAGGTTCGTGGTGTGATTCGTGACGTGTGTGCAAAATTTGGGGTCAATTGGACGTGATTTGATAGGTTTCGGCGTCGTTTGTAGAAATTTGATTTCCTTAGATCCGTTAGGCTTGAATTAGGGTGCGATTCGTATTTTTGATATTGTTTGATGTGATTTGAAGGTTAGACTAAGTTCGTATCGTGCTTTAGGACTTGATGGTATGTTTGGTTGAGGTCCCGGGGGCCTCGGGTGGAGTTCAGATAGTTTTCAGATCAAAATTTGAGTTTGAAAAACTGCTGTAGCTGAAGCCTTCTAGGGCAATCGCACCTACAAAATTGGTCGCATGCGCGTGTTGTGTTGCGCATATGCAATTTTGGAGGTGAGTGTGCAGTGGTCGCAGGTGCGAAGGAATTACCGCACCTGCATGGCTGCAGATGCGGCGATTGGAGCGCATAAGCGAAAATGGGAGTGGGAGCTGGGTCCACAAAAATGGCTTTATGGCTCGCAGAAGCAAGTCTGCAGAAGCGGAATCATGGACTGCAGGAGCGGAGGAAACCACATAAGCGGGAAACCGCAGGTGCGAGAAGTCCTGGGCAGTGTATTAAAAATGAGGGTTCCGTGTTTTTCACCAATTCAAAACATTTCAAGCTCGGGATTAAGTGACCTTTGAGAGGATTTTCGAGGGGTTTATTGAGGTAAGTCACTTGTGCTCATTTTTGTTCGATAATCTTGTTTCCCCATTGATTTTTCCACCTAGATTGTGTTGTTTTAAGGTGTAATTTGGGGGTTTGAGGCTAGGGATTTGGAGAGTTTTAATTGGGGATTTGGGTGTCGATTTGGTATTGGATTTTGGTAAATTTGTTACGGTTGGACTCGTGGTTGAATGGGCTTCCGGATTTTATGACGTTTACTGGATTTTGAGACATGGGCCCGGGGCCCGGTCTTTTAATTGACTTTTTGAATTTGATTCAGAACCTAGTGTTTTCATATGGAATTGATTCCTTTACCTCGTGTTGATGGTATCAAATTGCTTATGGCTAGTTTTGGGACGTTCTGAGGCTGATTTTCGAGGCAAGGGCTTTCTAGCAGAGTGATTCGAGTTTCTTGAGGTAAGTATCATATTTAAACTCGGTTGAGGCACCAGTTTCTTGAATTGTTGTGATATCCACGTGCTTTTGGGTGCGCACATGTGTGTGGATGATCCCAAGTGCGGGCACCTGAATTGTATATTCGTATTTGGGTTGTGCTCAAGGCTCCTATAAGCCCAGAAATGACTGTTAAACTTCGAGCTTCGATATCTAATATGTGGTAACAGTTTATGTGATCTAATTGAGCCATGATGAGCCCACTTAGAGGTTTAATCCCTAAACGAACTTGATAAATGTCTTTCATTGAAGAAATTTCCAAAATTGTGCTACGATAACACACTTTGCATATGCCTACACTTTAGCATGCTATTTACTAGTCCAAGGATATGAGAATCTTATTTCATTCATTTTATATTTGTATACTTGCTTTATGGTTTTTGTATGATATTTTGGACTAGAGCCTGCAGGTATGCCGTGCGGATTATGTTATTGGCACGTGAGTTATCCGTGCAACACGTGAGTTGTCCGTGCGAATCCATGTATTGATATTATTGGCACGTGAGTTGTCCGCGCAGATCCATATATTGATATTATTGACACGTGAGTTGTCTGTGTCGCACGTGAGTTGTCCGTGCAGATTCTATTGTTAGCACGTGAGTCGTCCGCGCAGTGTGTGAAACTCTTATCTTCTTGATAATTTATCTTGTTTACTTATTTCTTTCCTCTACATGCCATAATACTACTGAGCGGGGTATTTGAAAAACCAGTGCACATGTACACATAGATATCCGTACCACGAAGCCTTATGAGCTAGCTTTAAAACTTATATTGTGTTAATAAAAAAATGGTAGAATTGTACTGATTTACCTAGTGACCTCAACAAATTAAGATTCTCTTACCTTGACTTGTTTATTTGCGATACTTATTGAGTTGGTTGTACTCACACTACACCTTGCACCTCGTGTGCAGATCCAGGCATATCAGAGCACGACGGTTGTTGATTTCAGAGTCTATCTATTTGGAGATCATCGAGGTAGTTGCTTGGCGTCTGCAGACCTTGATCCTCCTTTCCAGACCGTGTATCAGTCTCTTTTGTTGCTATGTATAGATGCTCATGTACTCGGCGACACCCCGATCTTGGGAGAAATTATATATTGAGTTGTGACTTCATATCCTGTTTTAAAAGATTTCTTTTTAATTAAACTATTTTCGTATCTTTCAAAGACTTAAAGTGTTGGGAATGCTTGAGTAGTCGGCTTGCCTAGTACTACGATAGGCGCCATCACAACGGGTTGATTTTGGATCGTGACAATAACACAAAATAATATTTCAAAAAAAAAGAAACCAATCGGCGAGCAACTATATTCTCTAATTCTAGATTACACAAATAAGGTTCAAGAGATTCAACTTTATTTGTTGGGTTTAATATGAAGATTTAAACATGTTCTCTTTCAAGAATATAAGTAAGAAATAAAAGAAGACTAAAATGAGAAAGAGAATAAAGAAATTCAGAAGAAATAAGAAAGGGAGAAAACAATTCAGAGGGAACCCATATGGAGAATTGAAGAAGAAAGGTAAAAAAATAAAGAAAGAGGTGAAAAAATAAATAAGAAAGCCTAGAATATAAAGGAAATAAAAAAAATACAATTTTAAAAATGTCATGACCCAAAATTTTACCAGAGCCATGATAGCGCCTAAGGTCCTTGCTAGGCAAGCCAACAATATACATGTGGAAATAAACTTCAACAACAATAAGAAATAGTCTCAATAACATAGTAGCATAAATAACTGCAGTCAAAATGACAATATAACTGAAAACCACCCAAAATCTAGTGTCACCGAGTGCATGAGCTTTATAGAATACTACGTACAAAGTCTGAATGAAATACAATAATGTCTGAAAGACTGAACAGTAATTAAAGATAGGAAGAGAGGCCAGAGGCTTCGAATTGGGAAACAACTCTATCTCTGTCTCAACAGCACAACACAACTTAGCTCACAATGCTCAACTGGGTCAAACTCATTAATTTGCACATAAAGTGCATAGTGTTGTATGAGTACAACTGACTCCATGTACTCAATAAGTAGAAAACCTAACCTCGGTCTGAAAACGGTGACGAGGTTGGCAAGGTCCAATACCCACTTTCACCAGTCAACAACAACAACATAATAATAGCAACAACAAAAAAACAGCTCAAATAATAGCAGGTTCAACTCTATCGCAATAAAAGGAGAAATAAGCATGCTTTTCAAGTATATCAGTCAAGGCATCAACTCTTCCACGGAATTCACCTAGACAGAGATTTATCAAAATAAACTGTGATTTAAAGCTCTAAACATCAAATAGAGACATCAATATCAATTAACATGAGGAAGATTACAACTTTATGCCTACATGACTAGTATACATGCCAAAATCATTAATATTATAGTTTAATCTTCAAGTATACAAAATCTCAGCACATACATAGTGACTGGCACAAATACCTCTCAATCATACTCTTAACACACTCACAGTGCCTGGCACACACACACACACACACACACACACACACATACTCAGCACTGTACGGGTGCCTGACATAAGCCCCTCACTAAGCACATATGGGTTATCATTTGACTTTGGAGGGGAGGAACCTAGCCCAAGCGCTGATCGAATTAAAAGTCCACGATCAATATCACTCAGCCCAATATAGGGCCTTGATGCAAACGTGACCTCACAATCCATATCAATACGGATCTATGGGCCAAGCTCAGTCATCAATTTGCTCAATATGGCGCTATGGCCCAAAACCAATCATCAATCTCCTCAAGTCTCAATATGCCAACATCTCATAGTACCATTATCATAATACCGTACGAAATATATCAGCGTGCCATAACTTAGTTCAAACCTGTGTCACACACCCAAAGATACAAGAAACATGTAGGATAACATATAAAGTATACAAAAATAGAGATATAATATACAAATATAATATGATGACTGAATACTATGACTACGTCTAAGGTAAATAGCTCAATATAGCAAGAATAGCTCTATCATGTCTCAAACGGATAAGTAGATAACCTAGACATGATTTTTAGCGTGAATAGTATCTCATGTAGTCATACACGTAGAGAAAAGTACAATGTCAAATAAGCATGATAGCAAGCAAGGCATGTAATAGCCTAACGTCTATCTGGATCAGGAATAACCTCCATTGCGCCCCGTTTTCTTGTGAAAGCGAGTTTCGACTTGTGAAAACTCTTTTAAATGAGATTAAAAGAGAGGAGTCATCGCCTAACAAATTTTAAGGTGTTTTTAGACACGTATTTGTAAATAACTCTGTTTGACTAGTCCGTGTCACCAAAGATCAGGTAAAGTATCAAATTAGCTCGAAAAGACGGTGTTAGATACTCTTCGAGGTCCACCACTGTAGTTCCCGGTCAAATTTAAGCTATGTGAGAACATTGAATTATTGCTTAATTATCCTAAATGATCATGCAGATTAATCCATTATTAAACTAAGGGAATAAACGGTCAAGACAAGTGATTAATTATTCTAGGCGGGTGCTGGGTGATCGAATATACTTCAACTACTAGTAATTCGCTAATTTGAAGAAGTAGTATGGGAATAATGTAAGAGAATAGTTTGAAAGAACATACTTCATTCATATTAATTTGTACAACCTGTGGTTACAAAGATGTTCTACTTAAACAAATCTAAATACTAAATTATACAGGAACAATTAGACATAGTGGGGAGGGGGGGAGGGGGGGGGGTCCTAAATGTTTTAGCCTAAAGGATCACCCCATGCAACACAAATAATACTTCGCAACCTTTAAGTGCAATGGTTGCTCATATTATCTAGCGAGCACAAACTATCATCTCCAGCTACGCGATTACTATCTTTGAGTTGTTTGCCTAAAACATACTAATTCAATTCTAAGTCGTATCCTATAGGTGCCTACTCGTCCCATGCTTATTGTCCATGAGGTGTTAGACAACTATATGGGTTGTTCTATACTCATCCTAGGCCTCTCAAAATTAAAAGATTAAGCGCCAAATAATTTAAAACAAATAGGGCTTCACAGAGGTGCAATTAACACAACAATGCTCACATTTACCTCCACACGTATACTCACATGAATGTCAAGCGATTACCAATTAAACGGTGCAAAAAAGTGGCAGAATCAATGGCAAATTGTCCTATGAACATGTTTTCTAGTTACGAGATTAGGACAGAAAGTTAGGGAACTAGTTCGTGTTGTCAAATTACTGAATTTAGGCCTAAAACATGATTTCTAGGTGGAAAGTGTAAGCTGCCAGTTATGAACTAATTAGGCCTATAGATTTGACGTGTACATGGATAATCTAATAAAAGCAGATCTCATCGTTGAGTCCTATAGGCAGGATCTCAAGGTGATTCCAGTTTTAGACTGTTTTTACGTGATACAACAATTGAGAAATACGAGTTATTGCTTACAGATCCTATAGTCATGGCTTCTAGGTGTAAGGCGTTAGGAGCATAGTTGATAGTGCAAGCGGTTGAATTAATTAATAAAATCTTATAGGTGTGATACTAAGCGTAAAATCCTAATACGTGATCTCTAAGTATAGTGACAGATATTCAAACGAATTAACACAGAATATATCCTATAGGCATGCTTTCTAAATAATATTTCAAGTCACATAGGCAATGTTTAGTTACCAATTACTTGAGGTCCTATACTTATGATTTTAAGTGAGACAGGCAAAATTGAAAATCCTATGGACATGGTATCTGTTGGCAGGTAATACACAGAAGCAAGAACATGATTGGCAAGTAGAAGGCAAGGCTCATTTGATCCTATAGGCATGTTATCCCCTCGTTCATGTGAAATTTAAACCACCTCAGGCTCCCTTTCAACTATTATCCCCATTATCATTATTACAGACCAAACAATAATGACAAGCCCAATAGGAAAGGTGGAATACAGTGGACACAAGTACAAAGACATAGTAATAAGATACAAAGTGAACCCAAGTACATTTGGGCCTTCAGAATCACCTAGAACACAACAGAAGCTCATAAATTTCACCACAATTCAGCAGCGGTGAAAAGAAACCCAAGCGAAGGTACTACTCAATTGATTTCGGAGGCAGGCCTTACCCAAGTCATATGCTTAACAAATTAAGGAATTAAGATGGTCTGGACATAACTTCCTAGAGGCAGACCTTCTAAGTGTTTGTGCTTAGTGTGTAATATAACAAATACTCAATCAACATAATACAAAAAAGAATGATTTCATGCCAAACAAAATAAGGAATAGATCAAAACATGTATGTTATTCCTTATTACGCTTGTTATTGGTATAAACAAGACACTAAAAACAATGAATCAAACTTTGCCTAAATGAATAACTAAAGGTCCATACATAGGTTCTTGGTCAACACAGAAGTTTGAAAAAAATTTCAATAGGCTTGAATACACACACTAATGTCCCCAATTTCAGGTTCTACTAATTGTTTAAGGACAATAGGAGCAACAGTCAACAAAGCATAACAAAGATCACAAGTGAGATCTCCTATCAAGTAACATGAGTCCACAGTATTTTAATTGTTTCCTTGGCGTAATAACATGGCAGAATAGACCCCAAATGATCAAACTAAACATCAATTTGAATGAGAGTACTACTTAGTCGATCAATTAAGCCTAATTTCACAGACTAACATCATATAGTCATAATTCAACTGAAGCATCAGCAGTAACGTTTCACGAGAATGAGACAATGATGAGAATTAAACTATGAGCATGCTTCAACAAACTAAATCAAGACCTAGAACATAATATGTAATACCATTTATGGAAACTAACAAACAGTTGCGAGAATGGAGATTAAAGAGACTAACCAGGTAGAGCAGCAATAAAAGTAAGAAATAGAGATTTAAAGAACCCCAAAAAGTATCTCCAAGACCCCAAATTCCGGCAAGTCAGAGTTCAGAAGGATCTCTTAGGATCCCGAGCAATGCTTATGCTGGAAAAGGTCCAAAAATCAATATCCGGTAACCTTGGCTTTTAGTCGGCCATAAAAACCAAAATAATAGTGGAACAAGTAGAACCAAAAGAGAGCACAAAATATAGAACAACAATATATGTGAGTTATGAGTGTGAGAGTATGAGCCACTAGCTCATCCTCTAGGGGTAAGGGGAGGGATTTATATAGTGTTCTATCCACATAATCAAAAAAGGAAAAGAATAAATCAAACCACAAAATCAAGAAAAACTCATGCAAACCGATTCCCAATCTGATTAGGAAAAATAACACACAAACCCTCTTCGAGAAGAAATCAATGGAGATTTGAGGAGATATTTTCTTTTCTTCGATGTATATAATCAGGATCTTGTAGAAATCCTTAAGATCAGAGCCATATTGGCTTGATTCGGATGAATCATACTTTTCATAGACAAAACAATACCAAATATCACCATAATTGAACGAGTGACGGAGATAGAGAACAAATAAAGAAAGTGTATCGCTAGTTGATCGACTAATTAGTCGTAATTTAGGAAAGAGTTGATGGATATTGACGGAGACGACTGCGGTTTTGCTTGAGAGAGACGAGAGCATTTGAGGGCGGTGACTAAAGGGGAAATGAGGCTAGGGTTTGGGAATCGGGTAGAAAAAAATTCGAGGATTGTTATGTGCCGTTGATTATTTGAGATCAATGGCCAGGATTAAAAAAAAATAAAAGACGGGGCGGATCAATGGATCCCCGATCGGGTATTTGGGCGAAGAGGTCGTATGATTGGGCTTGGGCGATTGGGCATGGGATTTGGACCTCTTGGGGTCCAAAATTGGCCTGATTTTGAGCTGAATTTAAAAATATGTCAAAATTACGAAACATAAATTAATAAAATAGCTAAAACATATATTTAAAAAATGCTATTTATGCAATTTAATACTTTAAACTAGTGTCTTAGGATTGTAAAAATATAAAAATGCTATTTTGACCTAAATAATACAATAATATAGTATTGTGAAAATATAGGCTATTATTGCAAATAATGGGTAAATGGTATAAAAACACAAATGCAATTGTATGAGACGACATAAAAATATTATAAAATATGCATAAAATGCTAAAAATATATATAACTAGTCTGGACAACTGATAACTCATAAATAATTTTGAGGAAATAACAAATAAGTATTTATTAATAAACAATGCTAGGATCAACTAAAAGCTTATAATGTGAATAAAACTATTTGCATAAAATTTCCATGATAATAATTTGATAAAAAATATTATGAAGATAATAGATTGATATAAACATGTCATGGAATAGTAGTACAAGAAAATATTCTATAAATATTATTAAAAAATATATATAAAAATACTTTAAAAATATATAAAAATACATTATAAAATATACTAGTTCACAAAGGCTAAGAAGAAAATATGAGGGCAAACTGGGGTATCAACAGCTGCCCCTCTTTATTCGGGAATGATGGAAGAATTGTTGGGTAAAGAAATCGAGATGATAGTCAATTTGTCCGAATAGATGAGAATGAGCATGAGATGTTAAAATATGGGGGCCGGACCCTAGTTCTTGAGGTGTCTACATACCACTGATTTTACGGGAATCAGACCCCGTGTAGTTCTGGATCCATAGGCGAATGCGGCCTATGGAGTCATTGTAGAAAGACTGCATGTGTTTAAAGAGTACATTTTCTCTAGATAGGACGATGTCATGAATAGTTGATATCACAGATGGAGATTATAAATGACAATAAAGCAGAATCGATCCTAATAGATACGTGAAGTATTGTAATTGGGGAACGGTTACGAAAAAGCAAATGTTCGACTATTGGCTGGCAGTTACTTAGAGATACTAAGTGAATGTGAACGTTTGAACGGAAATCGGAGCGAGCATTGCTACCGTTTGAAGAACGGTTACCTTCCGAGTTACCCGCAAAGCTTGAAATACAATGAATACGGAAGCATATACATAATAGTTATAATATCATTGCTATGAGTAGGAGAATTTAAACATGATGCAGATTCCCTTCGTACCATGAAATTTGTCTACGGACGATGAGAATGATGTCCTTAGACCATGATGTCCTGGGCAATGAAGCGTATGATAAGGGATTTGCAGGCCATTAAAATGGTGTCCTCGGGCCATGAGATGGTGCCTTTTGACTATGACGACTTTGAATAATGATGTGCAACTTTGAGATCCTTAGGCCATGGGATGTTGTCCTTAGTCTATGAAGATGATGCCTTTGGACTATAACACCTTCGGATAATATGGCGACGTTTCAGCCCATGAAATGTAAGGGTGTGGAGATACTTGACTGTTTAGCTATATACGGATGACGAAGGCAGGGTTTAGCCTTATGCAAGAATGGAGGAAGGCAATGTTTAGCCTTGTGCAAGTATGGGAGTTGTGCTTGGCCGGATGCAATAGTCAGGGCAATGCCTAGCCCTATGAAAATTATGAGGGAAATGCTTAGCTCTATGCGGAAAATGAGAGCAGTGTTTAGCCCTATGCAAGTAGAAGGGTCTTGCTTGACCCTAATACAGATAGTGAAGGCAGTGCTTAGCTCTATACAAAGGAAGGAAATGCTTAGCCTTATACAGTAATGGAGGCAAAGTTTGGCCTATGCAAGTATGAGGGCAGTGCTTCGCCCTATGCAAATTATGAGGGCAATGATTAACCCTATGCAAGTTATGAGGGCAGTGCTTAGCCCTATGCAAGTAAAAGGCAATGCTTAGCCTTATGCAATGATAGAGGCAGAGCTTAGACTCACGCAAGTATGAGGGTAGTGCTTAGCCCTATGCAAATTATGAGGGCAATTCTTAGTCCTAAGCAGGTAATGAGGGCAGTGCTTAGCCCTATAAAAGTAGAAGGAAATGCTTAGCCTTATGCAATGACGAAGTTAGAGCTTAGCCTCATGCAAGTATGAGGGCAGTGCTTAGCCCTATGCAAATTATGAGGGCAATGTTTAGCCCTGTGTAGGTAATGAGGGCAGTGCTTAGTCCTATGCAAGTAGAAGGCAATGCTTAGCCTTATACAATGATGGAGGCAGAGCTTAGCATCAAATAAATGCGAGAAAGTAAAGTAGTTCTTAGCTCGACATATTTAGGCTTGGTAGTATATTTCTATGTGAAGATAGCAGTCTGGTCGTATATCCTTTGCGGATACTTCTAATAATGTTGCATCTGTTGTTTCTGCATTTAAAGAAAAATTGTAAGTCAGGGTGAAGGTTGGTTTGTGCTTTTGATTCCTTGTTCCGTCTTTGCTTTCTGAGCTCGACACCTCTGTGCTTTGAGCTAGCCTATGTAGCATTTGGCTATTACAAAAACTGAGTTTTGAAAATACGCATTTTGTAATTAGTTAGTCATAAAGAATGTTGAATGTGTGATAATGCATAAAATAGATAGTTTTGTCGAATCATAGACTGTGACACATTTTGAGATATTGTAACGTCCTGGTCCTGTATAGGATTGTAGGGAAACCCCCTCAAGATTCGAATTTTCTCCAGATCTAATGGATGAGCCCTGATATATATTTCCCGATTAATCCTCTTCTGGTGCCTCTTGGTGCAACACTATCAGATTTGATGAAATTAAAAATTTGACCCAATCTTTGACCACAGAGGGAAATGAAAGTTTTATTATAATGTGAATGAACCCAAAAGGGTGCCTACATATCCCTTCTTAAACAAGAATCGGGCCAAGCGTAGTTCATGTTATATCAAGAAGAAAGTACGAATACAATCTTAGACATAATATCTTTTGACGATGTCTGAATTGATGGATTTTGGCCATATCTATCAGTCCATTTCTTCTAGTATGAGTGCCCCTCATGTTAGCACTCGATGAACCATGTAAGGACCTTGACAATTTGGTGAGAATTTACCCTTTGCCTCATCCTGATATGGGAAGATCCGCTTCAGAACCAGTTGCCCCCATGTGAATTGTCTTGGTCTAACCTTCTTTTTGAAAGCCCTTTCAATTCTGTTCTAATAAAGTTGGTCATGACACACTGCGTTTATTCTTTTCCCGATGATGAGAGCCAACTGATCATAATGACTCTGTACCTATTCTGCATCACTATGCTCAGTTTTCTATACGATCCGTAAG
Source organism: Nicotiana tomentosiformis (assembly GCF_000390325.3). Classification (NCBI taxonomy): domain Eukaryota; kingdom Viridiplantae; phylum Streptophyta; class Magnoliopsida; order Solanales; family Solanaceae; genus Nicotiana; species Nicotiana tomentosiformis. The sequence continues at coordinate 120,301,482 of NC_090812.1, forward strand.
GAAGGAATTTCTTCCCCGGCGAGTCTAAACACTTTGGTACCAGAAACCAATAGATAGGGAGTTTCCCCAGTTGATATTCGGACCGTAGTGCGGTACCCAAGCATAGAAAATGGTAACTTCTCATGTCACTATTTGTAGTTGTCCACCATCTTCCTTAGTATCTTCATAATATTTTTGTTGGCAACTTCTACGACCCCTCATCTACGATCTGTATGCGGTGGAATTGTGGTTCTTGATTTGAATGTTTCGCACATGGATTGCATCAGATCACTATTGAGGTTGGTGGCATTATCGGTAATAATTGACTCAGGCACCCCGAATCGGCAGACAATATGATCTCGAACAAAATTTGCTACGACCTTCTTTGTCACGGCTTTATAGGAGGAGGCTTCGACCCATTTGGTGAAGTAATCAATGGCTACCAAGATACATCTATGTCCGTTGGTGGCGGCATGCTTGATTAGGCCAATGACATCCATGGCCCATGCGACAAAAGATCAAGGTGAGTTCGTCACATTGAGTTCATTGGGTGGAACCCGTATCATGTCAGCATGTACCTAACACTCGTGACATTTCTGCACATACTTGATGCAGTCAATCTCAATATTCATCTAGAAGTATCCCGCTCTCAATATCTTCTTAGCTAAAATGAACCCGTTCATATGGGATCCACATGTCCCGTTATATATTTTTTGGGGCAGTCTGGATGCTTCCTTGGCATCGACGCATATTATCAATCCTAGATCAGGAGTTCTTCTGTACAAAATTCCTCTATTCCAAAAGAAATGATTAGCTAACATCCGTAATTTGCGCTTTTGAGTGTGTAGAACTTTTCAGGTATTCGCTTTTCCAGATACTCTCTGATATCATGATACCATGGATTCTCATCAAATTCTTCTTCAATATGGGCACAGTAGGCAGGTTGCTTGCGGATCTCTATTGGGATAAGGTCAATATAATTCTTATCTGGATGTCATATCATAGAAGACGAGGTGGCCAATGCGTTTGCGTACTCGTTTTAAATCCTGGGAACATGCTTAAATTCTATCTTTGTGAACCTCTTGATCAATTCCTGCACATAGTGCAAGTATGGTAGTATTTTGGTATTCTTGGTGGCCCACTCTCTGAGGACCTGATGTATCAACAAGACAGAATCTCCGATTACCAGTAGTTCCAGGATGTTCATGTCAATGGCCAACCTAAGTCCTAGAATGCAAGCCTCATATTCCGCCATATTTTTGGTACATAGGAACTTGAGCTTGGTGAATACCAGATAATGTTGGCCGGTTTCTGATACTAGGACATCTCTGATGACTACTCCCTTGAAGTTTGCGGCCTCGTGGAAGAACATTCTCCAACTATCATAAGCTTCGACGATGTCTTCCCCAATGAAAGAAACCTCTTTGTCAGGAAAATACGTCTTCAATAGTTCATATTCTCCACCCACAGGGTTCTCTGCTAGGTGATACGCCAATGCTTTCCCCTTGACCGCATTCTGAGTCACATAGACAATGTCGAACTCACTTAGCAATATTTGCCACTTTGCCAGCTTGCCAGTAGGCATAGGTTTCTGAAAAACATACTTTAAAGGGCCCATTCTCGATATGAGGTATGTGGTGTATGCGCAGAAATAATGCCTCAGCTTCTAGGTTATCCATGTCAAGGCATAACAAATACGCTCCAATAAAGAATACTGAGCTGCATAGGGTGTGAACTTCTTACTCAGATAGTATATGGCTCGCATTTTCCTCCGGGTCTCGTCATGTTTTCCCAAGACGCATCCAAATGCCCCGTCCAATACTGACAGGTACATCAGTAGAGGTCTCCCGGGCTCCAGCAGGACCGACACAGGAGGTTTGGACAGATACTCCTTGATTTTATCGAAAGCCATTCCTCAATCCAGCTTGTTGAAATATCCTTTATCAACATCTTGAAGATTGCTTCACATATTATCGTCGATTGTGCTATGAAACGACTGGTGTAGTTGAGATGACCCAAGAAGCTCATCACGTCCTTCTTGTTCTTTGGTGGCGACAAATCTTGGATGGCTTTGATATTTGACAGGTCTAGCTCGATCCCTCGGCGGCTGACGATGAAACCTAGTAACTTCTCGATAGGGACCCCGAAGGCACAATTTGCAGGTTCAACTTCAAAATGTATCTTTGCAGACGGTCCAAATACTTTCTCAAATCTGCTATGTGATCTAGGCTTTTCTTGGATTTGATGATGATGCCATCCATATAAACCTTGATCTTCTTATGTATCATATCATGGAAAATGATAGTCATGGCCCTCATGTAAGTAGCTCCTATGTTTTTTTAAACCAAACGACATCATTTTATAGCAATACACACCCCATGGCGTGATGAAGGTTGTTTTATCTGCTTCTTTTTCATACATACAGATTTGGTGATATCCAGCAAAACAATCAACAAAGTACTGGAGCTCATGCTATATGCATGTTTGGCAGCGGAAAATCATCCTTGGACTTGCTATGTTCATATCTCTGTAGTTGACGCATACCCCGACCTTTCTATCTTTCTTTGGTACAGGTACGATATTGGCTAACCAAGCCGGATACTCAACCACTCGAAGGACCTTGTCTTTTATCTTCAAACTCATATCTGGCTTGAATTTCCCGAGTTTCTGCTTCACTGGTGGACACATTGGGTTGGTAAGTAGCTTGTGGGCTACTATGGATGTGCTCAACCCTGTCATGTCCTCATAGGACAAGGCACAGATATATTCATATTCTTTCAAAAATCTGATATTTTCTTCTTTGTCGGACGATGATAGGTGGATACTAATGCGAGTCTCTTTGACTGCTTCGGAATCTCCCAAATTAACCGTCTCAAATTCCTCTAAGTTTGACTTTGGTTTGATCTCGAAATCCTCTACTTCCCCAATAATTTCCTCGGGTATTACATCATTCTCTCATTCCTCTGAATCACTCTCATCGTGTTGCGTTGTCTCATTACATGTTACAATGTAGATTCAACGGGATAGGAAATAATTATGCTGAAAAGAATGAAATGAATAATAACATAAATAAATGAAGAGAAATAATGCATTAATTTAAAACTTAAAAATGTCAAAGCAAACACGATTCGATGTCTCGAGTATTTATTTCAAAACAAAATACCGAATGTCTTAAGTGCTAGAAAAAAATTTAAAAATCATGTTAGTCTGCCAAAGCTACCCAGGTGCTCGACGAGCCCGGGACGGTGTAGTAGTCCAATTCCTTAGAACAGTTCCATCTCCTGCCATCTGGACAGTGAGCTCCTCCTTATCCTCTCCCAAAATCATGTTGCAGTCCATGTTTTCTTCTGTAAGGAACAGACTTCTCATTCCAGCTAGAATCTCATCTTCTTCAGATCCCCAAATCACATCAGCCTTAGGGAATGACTGGTATAATGGTGGTATATGTTTAGGCAATGGGTAATAGAAATCGTTCTATGGTGGCAACCAATCCTTATACTCATGCACAATGTACTCATACCTGAGACCGATAGTGGTGCCCTGAGTCCGTGGCCATATTGGTTATGTTATCACCTGAAGCTTGGGGCCTCGGCTTGACTTGTATCCCAACCACATCAACATGCTTAGTACTTTGTCACTCCACCATCGTCCCTTCTCGATTGTGTTTACCCGTTCAATGTTGTGGAGTGTTTCTCCTCCTAACTTCCTTTTACCTTCAATTGTTGGTATGGTCTAGTTGGTATAAATAGGATTGTTTCCATCTCCATGAACGATCAGCTCCTGATGATTCCACTCAAACTTCACATCTTGATGCAGAGTAGAAGCAATTGCCCGAGCTATGTGTATCCATAGTCGTCCCAACTGCAGGTTGTATATGGTAGAGATGTCTAGTACCTGGAACTCGACATCGAATACGGTTGGACATATCTTCAAACTCAAATCAATCTCTCCAATTGTATCTCTTTGTGATATCTCGAATGCTTTCACTTTCATGCTCCCCAACCGTATTTTAGGTATACCTATACCCAACCTCCTCACAGTGGTGAAAGGGCATATATTTAGACTCGAACCTCCATCGATCAAGACCCAAGTGATGAACTTGTTTTCATACTACACAGTAATATGCAATGCTCGATTGTGATTCAAACCTTCCGGTGGCAACTCATCTTCATGGAAATTGTTTTTGTGTTTCTAGTATTTGTCCCACCATTTTCGCCATTTCTCCACTAGTGATGCTGACAAGCACATAAGCAACACTCAATACCTTCATCAAGGCGTTCTTGTGTACATCTGAATTCTATAGTAGCGATAGGATGGATATCTGGGCAGGGGTTTATTCAGATGATTGACAATAGAATATTCCTTGGCCTGTACCTTTTTTTGCAAGTCATCAGTACATGTTTTCACAACAATTGGCTTTAGTGCAGCTTCCTTACTTGTCCCTCCTTGGAAAAGATTTTCTGATGTGTACACTCTTCCTGTTCTAGTCATTCCTTGAGCGGCACTCGCTTCTTCTACCTTAGCCTTTCACTTTCTTTTTGCTTCAGCCACATAGTCCCATGAAATAACATTAGGTTGGTAAGCCGATGATGGAGCTACCATCATAGTGAATGGCGACCTAGGTATGTGCACTTCGACTTCACCTGTTCTAGTCATTCCTTGAGCGGCACCCGCTTCTTCTACCTTAGCTTTTCACTTTCTTCTTACTTCAGCCATATAGTCCCATGAAATAGCATTAGGTTGGTAAGCCGGTGATGGAGCTACCATCATAGGTAATAGAGACCTAGGTATGGCCACTTCGACTTCAAATGGTGCCGTAGCTTGCACCACAACTAGTGAGGACATTATAAGGGATGCCATAACGGTGTCTCCTTCCCGAATAAGACCAATAGACCTTTCTTGGTCCCATTCTTTAGCAGTTTCAATCTTGTTTACTCCCTCACCCCTGTGGAAGGGAAGGGGGTTATCTCAGACATTGGGTGCAGACTTCTTCAACTGTATTACTTTAGTATCAATCACTGTTTGAATCTTATCTTTCAACATGCGACATTCCTCAATAGTGTGCCCTTTCATTCCAGAGTGATAGGCATAGGTTTTGTGGGGGTTGATCCACTAAGCTGAGTTTTCGGTTACAGTTGCAGGGATAAGAGTGATATAAACAACGGTTTTTAGTCTACCATACAATTGGGCTATTGATTCAGCCAAAGGGGAGTATTGCCTGGGAGGTCTGCGATCAAAGTTGGCTCGGGTTTTAGGGTAGTTCTATTGGGCAGGTAGGGATGAGTGATAATATGATGGTTCGGTATTGTAGGTATGGTAGGTGGTAGCAGGGTAATGGTATTTTGGGGATGATGGGTAATATCCTGGTAGGAGTATTTGATATGTGAGTGGAGATTTTGGCCCTTGGGCTACCATCACGGCACCCACTTCCTTCTTCTTCGAGATACCTCCAGACTGTAAAGCTTTATTAGTGGACTGTAGAGCTTCGAAATTGGTAATCATGCCACCCTTGATACCCTTTTCAATTCTTTCTCCTAACTTAAATATGTTAGAGAATTTGTGATTTTCTATGACCATCAACCTTTCATAGTACTACGGGTCTTGAGCTCGTACTAAGAACTTATTCATAAGTCTTCATAGTTCAAGCCTTCAATACCCTTTCCTCATTCGACACTCTGGACCCTTCCATATAATTTCTTCAACTCCTCGGCCATGTTCCTAATGAGCAGGTCCTTTTCCCTGGGTTCGGGTGTGTATAGGGTTTGTTGTGGTGTGTGTGGCAGGGTTTCCACATATATAGGGCTGCTTTAGTGGGTTTTAGGGACTTGGGAATATGCATGATCAATGATGGATACATGGGGTAGATCATGGGTAGTTTGTGGTACATTTTGAGGAGAAGGGTAGGTGATGGTTTGCGGGTATTGAGTTGCGTTGTGGTGATGTTGTCAGTAAGGTAAAAATAGAAAGAGCATTGCTGTATTTAAGCAGATAGCACATAAGATGTTAATAATTTGCGTCCTAATTTGGGGACCTTGTTGTGCCTGATGCCTAAGCGACAAGTAAACTTGGAGAAATTTGTGCTAACATTGTTTCATCCCATTAACAAAATAAATCAAACCATTTTATTATTGAAACGAAATAATGAAATAGAGTAACTAGTGGCACAAAGACTTATCACATCAATTCTAAAACGAAATCTAACTATAAAATATTAAAGGAAATTTCCTATTCTACTTGGTCTCGGAGGGCCCTTCTCCATGTCTTGCCTTCTTTGCTCCTTCGATCATGTTTCCGAGGTCGCGCATGTCAATCAATAAGTAAGCCATTGCTAGTTTTCCTCCTTCATAATATCCCATACCCTTGCAGTCCCAGAGTTTGTTCCTCATTTTCCCCTCTAACTCCATCAATCCCTACTCCAAATATTCCAACCTTTATGTTGCTTTGTTTGATATTTCTCTCTATTATTTTATAGCTTCCATGTCTGTGTCACGACCCAAACCGATGGGCCACGATGGGCATCCGGTGCCTTACTCAACCGAGTACCAACATTGCATATCATTCTTATCGTACTGTCATTAGCAAATCGGACAAACGGGCTGTCAGGGGCTAACCAGAATAAACATAAGGGAATACTCAATATAAGACGAACCAATCTGACACAAAAACTTATACATGTGACATAGGGCCTATAAGACCAAAATTATGCTGAACACAGGCTTATAAGGCCGTACAATCTTTCACGTACACGACATCTGTCTACAAGCCTCTAAGGATACATAAATATCATAAAGGTCGGAATAGAGCCCCTCCATACCAATCAACACATGTCCTAATCATACTGAACAAATAGCAACTCCGGAGCAAATGGAGCGCACCAACACCTTCCGCTGAGCTGATAGCCTACTTGGAGGACTCTCATCCTGTCTAACGGGACATGCAGGCATGAAACACAGCGTCCCCAGGCAAAAGGGACGTCAATACAAATAATGTACCGAATATGTAAGGAATGAAAATCAGTAAATAATAGACATGAGAGTAAAAGACTCAACATGTATGTCTGAATAGCTCTGTGAATCATTTAATATTATAATGTCATGCATATGCGTATAAATATCATACCATGCATAGGTATATGCGTTCATAACATCATCAAGCCTCTGAGGGCATCCCATCATATCATCTCGGCCACTGTGGGCAAATCATCAACGTATACTAGCTGATCAGGTGGTGGGTCAATGTACATGTATAAATGAATGAAATGCATATGAAATACATTAATAAAATCTCTCGGAACGTCATAGGACCATTATGCCTTTGATTAATGTTATAAAATAAACTTATCAACTTACGTATTTCTGAGACCCATGAATAGATGATAGAATAATAAGACACATGGGGAATCAAGAATATAGATACCCCTAGTATTTCTATGAATAGAGTCATTTATGAAAATTGCATGTTTTTCTCGTTTCATTTGTATCTTTTGGATCATGCCAAAAGGAAAGAAGGGATAGCCTTAATATACCTGAACTGATTCTCTTGACAATCCCTCTAACACACGTCTTTTGCGAAAAAGACGTGTAAAAGCGGATTGAAGTAGGGAAATTTGATCACAATATTGTATAACTTTTCTTGATGAAGCTATCTGTCACTTTGAAGATGTAAATGTCTTCATTTATTTGTGAATTAAAGAAGTTTTCTATGTCTTTTGCTAAAGCACTCACATTGCCCTTTTTATATATTGTAAATTTGAGAGCCTTCTATGGCTTAGCCAAGAATCCCTTTCAAGGTGCCATCTAGCAAAGTGACTTAAGAGTCACTTAATGGCTCATATGTTGCTTCCACGTTGGGGCCTTTTAGGCTAATCCAAAAGATCTTGAATTTTAATCACTAATTCCTTAATTAACTAATTAATCTCCCATTAACCAATTATCCACATAATTAAGAATTATCTCAAATAACTTAAAATACTACTCACTTTTAACATACTTTATACACCTTGCTATCATGGTCATATGGTACCTTGTATGGCACTAGCCCATAAATATTGGGTATTGTAGCTTGGACCGTATTTTATCTCAAAATGTCAAATTTCGACGAAATTCATTTTTCTTCGATTTGCTTACCCTCTCACCTTCACGAATTTATTTATCACTTGTTTGAAATAGCATAATACTTATAACTTCAAAATAATCTCATTCCCGAGCTTACGTCGATTAACTTACGATAAAACTTTAACGTACAAAAATGCGGGATGTAATATCTCATTTTCGAGATTTCATCAATTTACTTATGGCGTACTTTTACGTACAAAAACATGGGGTGTAACATCATTCCCCCCTTTGTAACATTCGTCCTTGAATATTGACTGATGCACTTATCATTTCCATAACTTATGTCTTCCGAATACTTTAGTATTCTCCTTGCCATCCAGGCAACTATTCTGTGAATAATTCCAAAAGCCAGGGCATTCCCCCCTTTAGGCCTCTTGCTCACACCACGACTTGTGGTCGAAATTCTTCCAATCTCGTAACTGTTGCTACCTTCTATCATGCAGCCTGTACGACTTTGCCCTTGTATGTGTGCCTATACGACTCTTCTCTCATTTTTGCTTTTAGCCAATCCCTAGGCCTCACTTTGTGAACATATACAGAACTTGACAAGATGTCCCTCTGGGCATCTATAGGTTTACTAAAGTTCCTTGCTCGGTACTTTATCGAACTTACGAATATTGCTATATGTTGTTTTATAAACCTGGTAACTCTTACCTTGGTTTTATTATTATCGAGGTCTGCTACCCAATTCCAGGTTACTCTCTTGCTTCTTATGATAGACTTATAAGTCCAAGTCCTTCAATGCTTCCTTATTAATGTTCATCTAAAGGACGGAATCCTTATCTCCTCTCATACGTTGGAACTTTATTCATCTATTGTCGATTCACCTTAACGTTGATCTATAATCTACCACTGATAACTTGAAACCTCTTACGTAATGCATTGTCACTAGGGATTACGTCTTTTTGAGGAATATCTGAAGTGACTTTCCTGATCCACCTGGGGGAGATACTATACTTCCATAACCGTATTTCATAGCATCCCAAAGTGATTCACATTACGTGGGTATTTTAATCCTGTACAATTCATGAAATCATTACTCAATCGAAGGCCCAAACGTCATCCTTCATCTATCACAATTACACCATTATTCTACTACTAGGGCGGCATTCAATTTCTTCTAAATGCTACTAGTCTTAGACTCATTTGAGTTCATTCAGGCCATACTGAGTTTTCTATAACTTAGAGAAACCATTAGCTCTGTTGTTTTCATGGGCTTAATCCCGAAGACTTATCCATTATCGTCACTTTCTCACTCGTCCTTTCTTATCCTTACTCATGTCTTCCTAAATCTTGTCGCTCTACCATACTTTAGATTGCGACCTATACATATCCATTTATACTACTCGCAACCTTCCTTTAACTTGTTTGCACCATAGATTTCCTTATGTCATTCTGGAACATCAAGCGAGACATCACATCGTCTCTAACTCTTCTTTACTCTCTTAATCTGGCTTCTCTATACCTAGAAACCATAGGCTGGAAGACATGCCACTGACGACTCCGCTATCATTCCTGGATATTAAATCCCCGCACTTCTAGCCTTCTATCCGAAGTAAGGACCATTCACGATCTTCTGTATTTGAATATCTCGCACGTTGTTCACCTTTACCTTACTCATAATGCTTTATTAACTCTCTGCTTATTTCCCTGCTAACATTTCTGTCTATCACTTTATTCTGAAAACTTCAACAAGACATTCTTTTAGTTTTAGCTCCCCTTTCTCCATCCACTGGCTCTTCGGGTTGCCTAACATTCTTTCTCTACTAGGGATGGGAGTCACACTAAGATAATATTTATCCCTTCCAGGCTTCCAGTGCCTATCTTTGTAGTACTCATATCTAGTTGTATTATTTTAGAGTGCACCATCTGGGCATCTCACAAGGAGATCTATTAGAACATTTGCAATATCCCTTCAGAAATGTCAACTAACGCTAACAATCCATCCACCATTTTGGGTTACCCTAACCCCAGCTAGATCCTGATATCCTGCCTCCTCTTATACTACTTTTGTTAGTCCTCATTGGGCATAAATGAGATGGGGGTGGCCAATTGTACATACCTCTGTTATTGTTGAGGGTAACTCAAAATGCTTATATTTCTCTGCATGAATTGTAAATACTGATAATCTTCATTAACTGGGCACCTCGTACCCTTCTTCACCTTGCTTCTTTTATTTGTTTCGAACTTGTATCTATCTTATGAATCTCTCATTACCTTTCACCATAGGGGTGAATAGATATTCTTGACTTAAGGCTCCTTATCAAGAGGCTTATACGTCTTAGTACACACCTGATCTACTGAAGACCTTACATTTACTCATCATAAGCATCATGAAAAATCGAGTTCATCTGACTCAACTCTTCCATAGCTACATTCAATCTCTTACCAATTGTTGGTATCATCTTATTACGAGTAAAATAGAAGCTAGGAGTTTGAATTCTTATAAGTGAGCTCTACCACACGATCTGGAGTAAGAAGAAAGAGTGACAGTCCCAAATGTCCTGTAGCCTCCTGCATATAAGTGTGGTGCACAACACACCCATAAACAAGACTCTACTAGACACGACTTGTAGACTCCCTAGGACAGAATTGCTCTGATACCACTTTTTTCACGACCCAAACCGATGGGTCGCGATAGGCATCCGATGCCTTACTCAACCGAGTACCAACGTTATATATCATTCTTATCATACTGTCATTGGAAAATGGTCCAAACGGGCCGTCAGGGGCTAACCAGAATAAACATAAGGGAATACTTAATATAAGACGACACAATCTGACATAAAAGCTTATTCATGTAACATAGGGCCTATAAGACCAAAATTACACTAAACATAGGCCGATAAGGCCGTACAATCTTTCACGTACACGACATCTGTCTACAAGCCTCTAATGATACATAAATATGATAAAGGTCGGAACAGAGCCCCTCTATACCAATCAACACATGTCCTAATCATACTGACCAAATAGCAACTCCGGAGCAAATGGAGCGCACCAACACCTTCCGCTGAGCTGATAGCCTAATTGGAGGACTCTCATCCTGTCTAACAGGACCTGCATGCATGAAACGCAGCATCCCCAGGCAAAAAGGACGTCAGTACAAATAATGTACCGAATATGTAAGGAATGAAAATCAGTAAATAATAGACATGAGAGTAAAAGACTCAACATGTATGTCTGAATAGCTCTGTGAATCATTTAATATTATAATGTCATGCATATACATATAAATGTCATACCATGCATAGGTATATGCGTTCATAACATCATCAAGCCTCTGAGGGCATCCCATCATATCATCTCGGCCACTGTGGGCAAATCATCAATGTATACCAGCTGATCAGGTGGTGGTGCGTATATAACGCCATAACCTTTTTCCATATCCCATATACATATAATATACATGTATATAACACCATCTGGTCATGGGTCAATGTACATGTATAAATGAATGAAATGCATATGAAATACATTAATAAAATCTCTCGGAACGTCATAGGACCATTATGCCTTTGATTAATATCATAAAATAAACTTATCAACTTACGTATTTCTGAGATCCATGAATATATGATAGAATAATAAGACACATGGGGAATCAAAAATATAGATACCCCTAGTATTTCTATGAATAGAGTCATTTATGAAAATTGCGTATTTTTCTCGTTTCATTTATATTTTTTGGATCATGCCAAAAGGAAAGAAGGGATAGCCTTAACATACCTGAACCGATTCTCTTGACAATCCCTCTAACACACGTCTTTTGCGACAAAGACGCGTAACAGCGGATTGAAGCAGGGAAAAATCCGTATGATATTCTTGAGAAAGATTGTACCGTACTCCCTTAGAATCGCAAAATCCCGTTGCTATTACGCACTATAATTTCGTATGAAATTTTTGCTTAAGTTCGTTACCTTGCTGAATTTTTTATCCATCCCTCTTAATGAATTTGATCACAATATTGTATAACTTTTCTTGCCAAAGCTATCCATCACTTTGAAGATGTAAATGTCTTCATTTATTTGTGAATTAAAGAAGTCTTATATGGCTTTTTCTAAAGCACTCACGTTGCCCTTTTTATATATTGTAAATTTGAGAGCCTTTTATGGCTTAGCCAAGAATCCCTTTCAAGGTGCCATCTAGAAAAGTGACTTAAGAGTCACTTAATGGCTCATATGTTGCTGCCACGTTGGGGCCTTTTAGGCTAATCCAAAAGATCTTGATTTTTAATCTCCTTAATTAACTAATTATTCTCCCATTAACCAATTACTTACATAATTAAGAATTATCTTAAATAACTTAAAATACTATTCACTTTTAACACACTTTATACACCTTGCTATCATGGTCATATGGTACCTTGTATGGCACTAGTCCTAAAATACGGGGTATTGTAGCTTGGACCGTATTTTTTCTCAAAATGTCAAATTTCGACGAAATTCATTTTTCTTCGATTTGCTTACCCTCTCGCCTTCATGAATTTACTTATCACTTGTTTGAAATAGTGTAATACTTATAACTTCAAAATAATCTCATTCCCGAGCTTACGTCGATTAACTTACGACGAAGCTTTAACGTACAAAAATGCGGGATGTAATATCTCATTTTCGAGCTTTCATCAATTTACTTATGGTATACTTTTACGTACAAAAATATGGGGTGTAACAATTTGTCTTGTATTGCTCCATGTGCGTGGCTTCAGATTCGAAGACCCTCTTGTGCAACCTTTTGTGTTTCACCTGAGCTTCAATCTCTTCATTTATGATCCTTCCATTTAGCTTGATACCTAGTTTGACATCCCCAATTATGTCATCTTCTCGCCACAAAAGGTAGTAGTACATGTGTCCAGCATGATACCTATCTTGGCTCTATGGTCTCTTCTTCCACAATAATTTTCTGGTTTCACATATGTTGGGCTTCGAACTTGAAAGGTATGACGTCCCCCTTAAAATGTGCCTTGTATTATGTCATGTTGGCTACTTGTGGTATAACCTGCTTTCTTCCATCCTGCCTCATTACTCTTATTGGAGTGTAAGGGTAAATACCTCGCAAACCTATCAACACTAGATGAGTAGCCTTCTTGGATCGAATTATGAACTCCTTGCATGGAAACCATTCGAACATCCACTGTACCTGTTCCTCTATAAGATTGCTCAAGAGATGTGCCCATCCTTGTGCATTTACGGGCCTTGCAAACTTTTCAGGAGTAAAGGTCATCTGATTTGGGTGGTGGCTTGCAATATATTCATCAGCCTTCGAAGGAATTTCTGACGGTAGTCGCCCATTTGGGGATGCTCTAATAATCGTATTTGCAACAGTAGGTTGCTCCCCTCAAAGTAACCTACCCTGTGTTTGCATCAGTCCAAGGCTCGATACATTTATGCAAATATCATAGGAACAATAGTGTAGGTTTGTCCCTCAATTCCCTCAATCATGGTTATGGCTACCATGGGTAGTCAAGTATGGATTTTAGCTCCTTGCATCGGGAAGATCAGCAGCCCCAAGGAGAACATAATGAAAACATAAACGCACTGGTGAATCTACCCAATAGAAGTGATGGCCAGTTCTTCGTAAAACAACCGATATGATTTGCTATGTCCATACCATTCATTCAGAAAGTCAAAAGAAATGTAAGACTTCTGCAAACAACCAAGCTCATCATTCTTCTTGATTCTGAACATTTTCAGAAAACCACGAGGTGTGCCGTTTTCCGTCACCAACAAACCCAGACTATCCAGGGGATTCGAGCAAAACCTCCAATCTCCTCCAAAAGTTGGGTCATCTCCAAATTTTCGAATCGAAAGACGGCCCTTTTCTCATCCCAAAACATAGTAGCAGCCTCGATCAGTTCCCTGCACGACTGAACGTCCATTAAGGATGGAAAGTTGCTTAGTATCCTTCTCGCATGATTCCTGTCACACTGGGGGAGGTCGTTCTACCAATCAATCAACTTATATGGAATGCTCTGGACCATACCAAACGTAGGAATATTGTGCTTCATTTTTTGCATTAACGAAAAAAGTTAACCCTACCCCCTCCTGATTTGATCAATTAAGTGATAATAGTCAATATGTTGGCATATTTTCTCCAAGTGAATCACATAATATGAGAGTATCCATCGGGATTTTATAGATCCCTTTGGATTTTGTACAAGGTTTATCTAAACAGATTTAATACACCACATGTATTTAGTCCATCCTAGGTTTTAACATGATACATGCAGAGTTTCGATCATAGCAGGTTTCTAAGGGTCTAACCGGTACTCTCAAGCAGACAACTTGAGAGGGAAAGGCATGGAACCGTCGACTACACCACCGATCGACTAGTGTACTGCTAATAAGCCTTTTCAATTTTAAAGAGTATTTTAGGAAAGTACAAAATCACATCAAGCGCAACTATGTTGATAAAAGGCACGAGTGGAATATGATCGAAAGCATGCTTATGCAATAGCGATAACACATAGTCAAGTAATTTTACATGGTGAAGAAACACATAAAGACACTATTTAATAATGCGATAAATAAGTAAGGAAGAAAAGGAAAATAAAAGACAAAGGGAAATTGTTAGCACAGTTCACAAAATGAGAAAAGCATGATTGAATCAATAAAGCAAATAGGAGAGAGGGGAAAAGGAGGTTCATGGTGTAACAATATCGAGTAAGTAAAGGGATTGGGTGGGGGGGGGGGGAGGGAAGTACATGAAAAAAAATAAAGCAACTTGATATCCCACACAAGCAAAGATTCATCATGGTAAGAGCCTAAGTATCCCAAGCAGAGTCCCCATGTTGTCGCTCCCCATTTTCTCGCACCCCATTTTCTCGCAAAAGTGGGTTTCAACATGTGACAACTCTTTAAATGGGATTAAAAGAGAAGAGTCGCCACCTAACAATTTTTAAGGTGTGTTAGGACACCTATTTATAAATAACTCTGTTTGACTAGTCTGTGTCATCAAAGATCAGGTAAGGGCTCAAATTACCTCGAACAGAAGGTATTAGGCATTCTTCGAGGTCCACCTCTATGGTTCTTGGCTGAATTTAAGCTCTGTGGGATTATTGAATTATTGATTAATTATCCTAAATGAGCATGCTGATTAAACCAGTATTAAACTAAGGAAATAAACGGTCAAGGCAGGTGATTAATTATTCTAGGCGGGTGCAGGGTCATCGAATATAATTCAACTACTAGTAATTCACTAATTTAAAGAAGTAGTAGGGGAATAATGTCAGAAAATAGTTTGAAAGAACATACTTCATTTATATTAATTGGTAGAACCTGTGGTTACAAAGATGTTCTACTTAAACAAATCTAAATACTAAAATATGCAGGAATAATTAGACACAGTGGGGGGGGGGAGGGCTAAATTTTTTAGCCTAAATGATCACCCCGTGCAACATAAATTATACTTCACAATCTATAAGTGCAATGGTTACTCATATTATACAACAAGCACAAACTATGATCTTGTCACGACCGAAAATCTAACCGTCGTGATGGTGCCTATCATGGAACTAGGCAAGCCACAACTCAACATCTCAACACAGTAAAATATTTGAACATAAAAACGGAAGCAATTTAATAATTTTGGAAAGCCTTTTTGATAACAGAAATATCCAAAATACGATACAATCTGTCCCAAAACCGGGGGGTCACAGAGTACATGAGTATCTAGATCCGAATACAGTCCACTATAGTGTCTAGAGAAATAAACTGAAAATACAACTAGTGATAAAGAAGGAGAGTCAAGGCATACGAACGCCGTGCATCTACCTTGGTAGTCTTCGAACACTGAAGCCTCAATCAGCAACCGCCGCCGTGACCAAAAATGCCTGGATCTGCACACGAGGTGCAGGGAGTAATATGAGTACATCCAAGTCAGTAAGTAACAAGTCCAAACTTTGGACTGAAAGGTAGTGACAAATTCAACCAGTACAGATAAAATAGAAATAATTGTACAGAAACGTAGGCATGCTTTCAAATTAAATAGGCAACTCAAAACAGTAAAGTGAAGCAGATCCGAATAGTGTAAAGAATATAACTCTGCTATCTCTACATGCCAATGCTCGTGTTGTATGTGATGCACCATGCTGTCAGTCTCATGTGCTCACACTCTCGAATGCTCAACTACTCGGTATTGTATATGGCACATACGACCCAGGGAAGATCCATCCCGGAACATATACATCACTAACTATAAGTCACCCAGTACCGAGGAAAGGCCAATCCATCCCTGTAGAGAAGATCCATCTCCAGGTATCAAGTACTTAATACAAGATCCATGCCAAGGGAAGATCCATCCCTCAATAATATCAACCACGCTCACTGGGGGGTGTGTACAGACTCCGAAGGGGCTCCTACAACCCAAACGCTATCATAAAATCAATATAACCACTACGGCGTGCAACCCGATCCCATAACTATCACTCATAATCCGGCTCTTAGCCTCACTCAGTCATTAGTATCTCCAGTCTCACTCACGGGCTCACAATATCATGAAAGCTAGCCCGAAAAAATGATATGATGTATCAATAAATAACAACTGAGACTGAGAAATGATATGAAATGCATGAACATGATTGAGTACATAATATCAATGAAATCAGTGAGATAATAGCAAGAAACGACCACTAGGGATCCCAACAGTACCGACATAAAGCCTACACATGATATCCAGCATGATTGACAGCTCAATTACTTTATCATATGATGAAAACACGAATATCAACAAGATAGAGTCACTATACAGTGCCATGGAATTAATCAGGCCACAATTCTCATGGTGCACGCCCGCACGCCCGTCATTTGGCATATGCGTCACCTCAATACCAATCACATAACACATAGCTCGGGGTTTCGAACCCTCAGAACCAAGTTTGAAAGCGTTACTTACCTCAAACCGAGCAAATCTCTACGTCGAAATGACTTTGCCTCTCAAATCGGTCTCCAAACGTCCCGAATCTAGCCACAAGTAGTACAATTCAATCAATATAGGCTAAAGGGATCAATTCCACAAGAAAATTACTAAATCATAGCCAAAAATCCAAAATCGACTCAAATCAGCCCCCGAACCCACATCTCGAAATCCGACAAAGGTCACAAAACCCGAAAGCCCATTTACTCATGAGTCTAACCATACCAAATTTATCAAAATCCGAAATCAAATGGCCATTTAAATCTCCAAAACTCACTCTCAAATTTTCAAGCCGTAAACCCCCAAATTGCACTTCAAAATCTCACTAATTAGGTGGGGAAATCAGTGGGGAAACAAGTTTTATGATCCAAAATGAGTACAAGAATCTTACCTCAATAATTACCTCGAAAACCTTCTCCAAAATCGCCCAAGTCCGAGTCCAAAATGTTGAAACAAGACAAAAATCGTGAACCCTGACTTTAAAACCTTCTACCTAGGCTTTCCGCACCTGCGGCTAATACTCCGCACCTGCAGTCCCGCATCTGCGATAAAAATGCCGCTTATGCGAAAGTCACTTGAACCTCCAGGGCCCGCACCTGCGCTCCAGGTTTCGCACCTGCGAACGCACATCTACGGCCCTGGCCTCGCTTCTGCGGAGTCTCTCTTTCCTAGCAGCCCCGCACCTGCGTCCACTTGTCCGCATTTGCGCTACCGCAGGTGCGGGAAATTCTTCGCACCTGAGACCCCCATGCTTCATGGACTTGCTCGCACCTGCGACCTCCCTTTCCACTTCTGCGCTTCCGCACTTGCGGTTTCCCCACCGCAGGTGAGAATCACCAGAACACCAGAAACTCAGCAATTGCCTAAGTCCCCATTTCAATCCATTAAGCCTCTGACACGCACCCGAGGCCCCCGGGACCTCAACCAAACCTACCAACAAGTCTTATAACCCGATATGAACTTAGTCAAATCCTCTAATCACCTCAAATAACATCAAAAATACGAATTACACACGGATTCAAGCCTAAAGAACTTTGAAATTTCCAAATTCTATAAACGACGTCAAAACCTATCAAATCATATCCGATTGACCTCAAATTTTGTACACAAGTCATAAATGATGCCACGAACGTATTCCAACTTCCGGAATCCGAATCCGACCCCGATATCAAAAAGTCAACCCCTGGTCAAACTTCCCAAAAATTCGACTTTCGCAATTTCAAGCCTAATTCTACTCCCGACCTCCAAATCATAATCCGGACATGCTCCTAAGTCCAAAATCACCCAACGGAGCTAACGGAACCATCAAAATTCCAATCCGCGGTCGTTTACACATAAGTCGACATCCGATCAATATTTCTAGCTTAAGATTTCAGTTTAGAGACTAAGTGTCTCAATTCACTCTGAATTCACTCCGGACCCAAACCAACTAATCTGGTAAGTCATAAAACAGTTGTAAAGCATAAATTGAGTAGTAAATGGGGGAACATGGTTGTAATACTCAAAACGACCGGCCGGGTCATTATATTCTCCCCTACTTAAACATACGTTCGTCCTCGAACGTGCCAAAAGTTGTTTCCAAGCCTTCTCGTCACTATTCCATCTTACCATGAACATACCCGGGGGTGATCCCACGCCACCCTATTCTATATAGGCTTGACAACACAATACAACTGAACATCATTAATTTAATAGTAACCCATAAACCTTGGAATTTAATTCCCAACATTCAAAATTTTTTACAAGACCCGAATCTCACTGTTACACACTGTATAAGTCTGAACAAGTTGCATCGAGCTATAACTATAACCACGGATATAATCACCCAACATATTACACAACTCGCATGCCCTTAGCACCATTCCTGATCACAGTGACTACTCCAAAACCAACCAAATACTAGTATTAAACCCATATCGAACCAAACCTTGTTGCAAAACCTTTGTACACTTCTGATATTTAAATAAACACTTGGAATCTCATAACAACTTATTAGATCAACAAGTCTCTCTCTCACCCTAGAAAGAACCATAATCACTTTCTAAGCCGACTTCCAATATTATCCTCCCGAATACACCATTATCAAATCCGATAGTACACATTCTAGGCCCGATGACCTAATATTAACAAACGCAACTATCCCACTGATATGCCACACCAGTGCAACTACAACTGCAATGCTATAAGCTCATTATATATAGTAGAACCAAGGCACACGAATTTAATAACAGTAACCAGCTCTTCTAGATCTTGCATTAACCTCACTCGCACGGACAACTCACGTGCTATAGTATCAATAGCTGGACCCTTACGGACAACTCACGTGCCAATAACATAATCCGCCTGGCATGGTCACAAGCCTACAGTCCAATCATATCATACAGGAGCAATCAAATAAGCATACATGTATATGATAAATGAAGTAGAATTCACATGCTCCTGAACTGGTATAAATAACATACCATAGAGTAGGCATGTGCAAAGTGCGCTATCACAACTCAAATCGATAGTTAATGTAGAAATAGTAACTACCAAGTTAATTCGGGGAATTAGCCTCTTTGTACCCTCAAGTATAACTCAGATAGTTCTCAACAAAGGTGCGAATAAGAGAAACTTCATAACTTTACGCTTAGCCGTCAACTCTAGGCATATCATAGCCTAAATATTTTTTCGGATCTGAATACTTGCCCTGATGCCCACACATGGGTTCAAAGCTCATATATATATATATATATATATATATATATATATATATATATATATATATATATATATATATGCACTTGTAGTGTGTAGTCATCACAAATAATTAACGCAACTAGTGCCTCCACTGAGTTTAAATAAAATACCCACCTCGAACATGCCGCAACCCTGAAACAATATGCTTCTGAGGACTCCCCAGTTTTCTCAAATTCATAGAACACATGACCCATCGTAGCTGATCACAACTCCAATACTCGAATAACTAACACATCCTTCATGCACGATCATCCCACTAGGAATATTTTCATAATCCCTACGTGCCACATATCAAAAATTTGAATATCAACATTCTATCAAGTAGGAGAGTACTGCAATACCAATGAACATCCGTAAATCAAAACACGATGCCCTTTTCAACCGCACACCCTTCTCAGGGATTACCGAGCAACTATAACATTCATCTAAATATATAACACTGACCATTCGGTCCAGAATTCCTGAACTTGCCTTCAAGAATGAACTGTCACCTTGTACATGTAAATCTTAATCCTGCATAACATACCACATCTATCATGCCATCATGTGGCAAGCACAAGAATCTCACTATCAACTTTGAGTCACCAGCAATTTACATACCCGGTTAGTTAGAAACCTTCCTCTTGCTCCCTTCCAGGAGAAAATCACAATACACAACATGTTCCCTATACTGGTAGAAATATCCGATTCAAACCATGGTAGAAACCATCAAGAACACTTCCTCAACTCGTCCAAGCCACGCATGTCACTAAAGCTCAAGAATATTGCCACCAAAACATCTGTAACATCTCTACGTCATTATTACCCAAAAGAACCGAGCATGCCATTACCATACTGGTCTAGCCTACTGCCTAGTTGTCCTATTTACTTCGAGTTTCTTCTTAATTATCCTCAATTTGATACCTCTCCTTATCAGAACTCCATGATCCTTACCCATAGCTCACTACAAGACACCCTAACATAAAACTACACGACCATAAGGCCTATAAGCCATTGTATTCTTCTCAAGTACCTCCATAAATACCACACTGTAACGCTCATTCTGAAAATACCTATGAATTTAAAATTATTCTTCTTACCTTTCTTATACTAAAATGTAGAATCCATAATCATACAGAATTACCGCAAATCCCGGCACCATTAAATGTAATCTCAGATTCCATCCATGCACAAATCCGAAAAAAAAATTCTCGATTGCTACATAGAAATCTCGAACCCATTAGAATCTTCTTGGGAGTCACTCACTTTGCTCAAATTCTAAATTGCACTGCCCAAACGTGCTGAAAGACACGTGCCTCATTAGTACAAACACACTCGAAGGGGTAACCCTGCCTTAATACCACCGATCAAATTCACACTCCGTGCGCACTACATCCTTCAAAATAACAATTTAATAATTTCATGATTTTTCATACAGTGTAATATAACCCGCATTCAAGAAATTTTCTTACTCAAGTCATCCCCGATAACAACCTCTGCAAGTCATAACCAATAAAAAAGTATGCCTTGGCCCCAAAAAAAACCAATACCGTACCAAATCGTGCAATCAGATCATAGATATCAGACTCCCCCACTTGGCTCAAAGCCATATAACAAAACATCTGATAACTCACCATACCCAAGATAACATATAAATTGACTATACTAAGCAATACGAGATCTACTCTAGTCTCCAGACTCCCAATAGTCACCACACATGACCGATATACACGGTCCATAATGGCAGTATCGACCACCGGCATAGACACATAAACATGTGAAACTAGAGACTCACGGGGCATATCCAGACAATGAGCAAAATACGAGGACACATATTAATAAGTGGAACCAGGGTCAAATGACAAAGAGGCATCTCTATGGCAAACTAAGACAATACCTGTAATCACAGCATCCGAAGCAATGGTATTTGGTCTGGCAGGGAGTGCATAGAACGGGTCTGACCGCCACCTAATCGGCCTCCCCCTCTAGGGTGACCCATAGTTGACTGAGCTCCACCCCGAGCTGGCTGGGCGGGTGGTGAAGTAACTGGTGCCGAAGTCGAAGGCTGACTCCTCTACTGAAATGAACCTTTTGAAAGGTGGGGACAATGCCTCTTGATATGACCCAAATCTCCGCACTCAAACCAACCTCTCTCTGCAAATAGCGGTGGGGACTGACGGGAGCCTCGAGCACAGAGATAACTGCTAGAAGGCCCCGACATAGATGAGCCCTGAGCTGATGGGGCATGAGACGAACTCTGAACTGGAAGGGCACTGAGAGATGAGTAACCCTGATGAGAACTGAAAGAACCATGGCTAGATGATGAACCACGGTGAACTAGGTGAGCCGTCTGAGCATGCCTATAAGGACGACCTCTGTAGTGGTAAAACTAACCTCCAGAAGGAACACCACCAGAACTACCTGATCCACGAGACCTCTTGGCCTCCCTCTCAACCCGCTCCTGGCTGCGGACCGACTCTATCTCCCTAGCAATGTCGACAACCTCATCAAACGCAGTACCAGAAACCCTCTCTCTAGTCACAAGCACCCATAGTTGAAATGTGAGGCCATCAATGAACCTCCTGATCCTCTCCCTATCAGTGGGAACTAGCCAAACCGTATGACGGGTCAACTCAGAAAACCTCATCTCGTACTGTGTCACAGTCATATCATCCTGATGCAACCTCTCGAACTGTCTGCACAGCTCCTCTCTGTGTTGACTGCGACACATACTTCTCCAAGAAGTGAACGGAGAACTCCTGCCACGTAAGTGGCGCTGCACCAACCGGCCTACGCCTCTCATAAGCCTCCCACCAGGTAAAGGCAGCTCCAGTAAACTGAAAAGTAGTGAACGAGACCCCACTAGTCTCCAGAATACCTGCTGTATGGAGTATCCTCTGACACCTATCCAAGAAGACCTTCGCATCCTCTCCCTCGGTACCATAGAAAGATGGAGGCTGGAGCCTCCCAAACCTCTCTAATCGACGCTGCTCATCATCGTCCATGACATAAACCACATAGTCCTGAGCAGCTGCATCTGGCTGGGCTGGTGGTGCCCCCGGTATCTGAAGTCCCTGTACCACCTGCTCTGGTGTGCGGGCGACAGGAGTCTGAGCACCTCCTCCAGCCCGAGAAGTGGCTGCTGCGGCCGAAACAAAGACCTCCTAAGCAAGACTGGTGCACATAGTCAGAATCTGAGCTAAGGCCTCCTGAAGGCCTGGAATCACAATGGGCACAGCTGGTGCCTGAGCTGGTCCCACGGGCTCCTCCACAACTGGAGCCTGCTCGTCTGCAGGTGCTGTCCTAGCTACGGTGCGAGCTGCACCTCTGCCCTACCGGGACCTCGGCCTCTCGCGACCCTGACTAGTGATACCGGTGGCTGTCCATCCTGTCCAGTAGTACGTGTCCTCACCATCTATGAGAGAATAGAGCAACAAAAGTTTAGTTACCAGAACCAACAGATCCGCATGACAAGAATTCAAGAATGTGAAGTTTCCTAAGGGTTCGACAGCCCCTCGAAGATAAGTACAGACGTCTCCGTACCTATCCACAAGACTCTACTAAACCTGCTCATGACTCATGAGACCTATGTAACCTAGGCTCTGATACTAACTTGTCACGACCCAAAATCTAACCGTCGTGATAGCGCCTATTGTGGAACTAGGCAATCCACAACTCAACATCTCAACACAGAAAAATCTTTGAACATAAAGACGGAAGCAATTTAATAATTTAGGAAAGCCTTTTTTATAATAGAAATATCCAAGATACGATACAATCCGTCCTAAAACCGGGGTGTCACAGAGTACATGAGTGTCTAGATCCGAATACAGCCCACTACAGTGTCTAGAGAAATAAATTGAAAATACAACTAGTGATAAAGAAGGAGAGTCGAGGCCTGCGAATGCCGTGCAACTACCTTGGTAGTCTTTGAACTCTGAAGCCTCAATCAGCAACTACCGCCGTGAAAAACAACGCTTGGATATGCACACGAGGTGTAGGGAGTAACGTGAGTACATCCAACTCAGTAAGTAACAAGTCCAAACTTTGGACTGAAAGGTAGTGACTAACGCAACCGGTACAGATAAAATAGAAATAACTGTATAGAAATGTAGGCATGCTTTCAAATTAGATAGGCAACTCAAAACAGTAAAGTGAAGTAGATCCGAACAGTGTAAAGAATATAACTCTGCTATCTCTACATGCCAATGCTCATGCTGTATGTGATGCACCATGCCGTCAGTCTCATGTGCTCACACTCTCGAATGCTCAACCACTCGGTACTATATATGGCACATACAGCCCAGGGAAATCCATCCCGGAACATATGCATCACTGACTATAAGTCACCCAGTACCGATGAAAGGCCAATATAGACCTGTGGAGAAGATCCATCTCCAAGTATCAAGTACTTCAGACAAGATCCATGTCCAGGGAAGATCCATCCCTCAATAATATCAACCGCGCACACTGGGGTGTGTACAGACTCCAGAGGGGCTCCTACAGCCCAAGCGCTATCATAAAATCAGTGTAGCCACTGCGGCGTGTAGCCCGATCCCATAACTGTCACTCATAATCAGGCTCTCAGCCTCACTCAGTCATCAATCTCTCCAGGCTCACTCACAGGCTCACAATATCATGAAAACTAGCCCGAAACAATGATATGATGTATCAATAAATAACAACTAAGGCTGAGATATGTTAGGAAATGCATGAACATGACTGATTACATAATATCAATGAAAATAGTGAGATGACAGCAAGAAACAACCACTAGGGGTCCCAACAGTACCGGTATAAAGCCTAAAGATGATATCTAGCATGATTGGAAGCTCAATTACTTTATCACATGATGAAAACACGAATATCAACAAGATAGAGTCACTATATAGTGCCATGGAATCAATCACGCCACAATTCTCACGGTGCACGCCTGCCACTTGGCATGTCGGTCACCTCAATACCAATCACATAACACATAGCTCGGGGTTTCGAACCCTCAAAACCAAGTTTGAAAGCGTTACTTACCTCAAATCAAGCAAATCTCTACGTCAAAATGCCTTTGCCTCTCAAATCGGTCTCCAAACATCCCGAATCTAGCCACAAGTAATAGAATATAATCAATATAGGCTAAAGGGATCAATTCCACAAGAAAAGTACTAAATCATAGCCAAATATTCGAAATCGGCTCAAATCAGCCCCTGAGCCCACCTTTCGAAATCCGACAAAAGTCACAAAGCCCAAAATACCATTCACTCACGAGTCTAACCATACCAAATTTATCAAAATCCGACATCAAATGGCCATTCAAATCCCCAAAACTCACTCTCAAATTTTTCAAGCCCTAAACCCCCAAATTTCACTTCAAAATCTCACTAATTAGGTGGGAAAATCAGTGTGGAAAGAAGGTTTATGATCCAAAATGAGTACAAGAATATTACCTCAATAATCACCTCAAAAATCTTCTCCAAAATCGCCTAAGTCCGAGTCCAAAATGTTGAAACAAGACAAAAATCACGAACCCTAGCTTTTAAACCTTCTGCCCAGGCTTTCCGCACCTGCGGCTAATACTCCGCACCTGCGGTCCCACATCTATGGAAAAAATGCTGCTTCTGCGGAAATCACTTGAACCTCTAGGGCCCGCACCTACGCTCCAGGTTCCGCACCTGCAAACGCGTATCTGCGGCCCTGGCCTTACTTCTGCAGAGTCTCTCTCTCCTAGCTGCCCCGCACCTGCGTCCACTTGTCCGCATCTGCGCTACCGCAGGTGCGGGAAATTCTTCGCACCTGCGACCCCTATCCTTCATGTCCTTGCTCGCACCTGCGACCTTCCTTTCCTTTTCTGCGCATCCGCACCTGTGGTCTCCCCACCGCAGGCGCGAAACACCAGAACACCAGAAACTCAACAATTGCCTAAGTCCTCATTTCAATCCGTTAAGCCTCCGAAACGCACCCGAGGCCCTCGGGACCTCAACCAAACGTACCAACAAGTCTTATAACCTTATATGAACTTAGTCAAATCCTCTAATCACCTCAAACAATATCAAAAACATGAATTACACAAAGATTCAAGCCTAAAGAACTTTGAAATTTTCAAATTCTACAAACGACGTCAAAACCTATCAAATTACGTCTGATTGACCTCAAATTTGCAAACAAGTCATAAATGATGTCACAAACCTATTCCTACTTTCGGAATTCCAATCCGACCCCGATATCAAAAAGTTAACCCCCTGGTCAAACTTCCCAAAATTTCGACTTTCGCCATTTCAAGCCTAATTCTACTCCCGACCTCCAAATCACAATCCAGACATGCCCCTAAGTCCAGATTCCCCCAACGGAGCTAACGAAACCATCAAAATTCCAATCCGTGGTGGTTTACACATAGGTCGACATTCGGTCGACTTTTTCAACTTAAGATTTCAGTTTAGAGACTAAGTGTCTCAATTCACTCTGAATTCACTCCGGACCCGAACCAACTAATTCGGTAAGTCATAAAACAGCTGTAAAGCATAAATTGAGCAGTAAATAGGGGAACGAGGTTGTAATACTCAAAACAACCGATCGGGTCGTTACACATCTCCAGCTACCTGATTACTATATTTGAGTTGTTTACCTAGATACTCAATTTTGCCCTCATATTTTCTACTTAGCCTTTGTGAACTAGTATATTTTATAATGTATTGGTATATATTTTTATAGTATTTTTATATATATTTTTAATAATATTTATAGAATATTTTCTTGTACTTCTATTCCATGACATGTTTTATATATCAATATATTATCTTCGTAGTATTTTTTTTATCAAACTATTATCATGAAAGTTTTATACAAATAATTTTATTCATATTATAAGCTTTTAGTTGATCCAAGCATTTTTAATTAATAAATATTTATTTGTTATTCCCTCAAAATTATTTATGAGTTATCAGTTGTCCAGACAAGTTATTTATATTTTTAGCATTTTATGCATATTTCATAATATTTTTACATCATCTCATACACTTGAATTTGTGTTTTTATACCATTTACACATTATTTGCAATAATATCCTATATTTTCACAATAATTATATTTATTATATTATTTAGGTCAAAATAGCGTTTTTATTTTTCTACAATCCTAAGCCACTATTTTAAAGTATTAAATTGCATAAATAGAATTTTTATATATTTGTTAGCTATTTTATTAATTTATTTTTCTTAATTTTGGCATATTTTTAAATTCAGCCCTAAATCAATCCAATTTTGGACCCCAAAGAGGTCCAAATCCCAGGCCCAATCGCCCCAAGCCAAATCAGACGACTCCTTCGCCCAACTACCTGGTCGAGGATCCATTGATCTGCCCCGTCTTTTCTTTAATCCTGGTCGTTGATCTCAAATGATCAACATCGCATAACAATCCTCCCACTTTTATCTACCCGACTACCAAACCCTAGCCTCATTTCCCCTTCACCCGCCACCCTCAAACGCTCTCGTCACTCTCATGCTAAACCGTAGTTTCCACCGTCAATATCCATCAACCCTTTCCTAAATTACGGCAGCTTAGTCAGTCAACTAGCAATACACTTTCCTTATTTGTTCTCTATCACCGTCACTTGTTCAATTATGGTGATATTTGGTACTGTTTTGTCTATGGAAAGTATAATTCATCTGAATCAAGCCAATATGGCTCCAATCTTAAGGATTTCTACAAGATCCCGATTCTATACATCGAGGAAAAGAACATATCTCCTCGTATCTCCGTTGATTTCTTCTCGGTTAGGGTTTGTGTGTGATTTTCCCTAATCCGATTAGGAATCGGTTAGCCTGAGGTTTCCTTGATTTAATGGTTTGATTTATTCTTTTCCTTTTCTGGTTATGTGGATTGAACACTATATAAACCCTTCCCCTTTCCCCTAAAGGTTGACGTAATGGCTCATACTCCCACACTCATAACTCACATATATTGTTCTGTGATTTGTGCTCTCTTTTAGTTCTACTTGTTCCACTGTTGTTTTGGTTTTTGTGGCCAGTTGGAAGCCAAGGCCACCGAATATTGATTTTTTAACCTTTTCCGGCATAAGCATTGCCCGGGATCCTAAGAGATCCTTGTAAACTCTGACATGCCGGAATTTGAGGTCTTGGAGATACTATTTGAGGTTCTTTAAATCTCTATTTCTTGCTTTTGTTGCAACTCTATCTGGTCAATCTCTTTAATCTCCATTCTCACAATTGTCTGTTAGTTGCCACAAATAGCTTTACATGTTATGCTCTAAGTCTTGATTTAGTTTGTTGAAGCATTCTCATAGGATAATTCTCATCACTGTCTCATTCTCATGCAATATCACTAATGATGCTTCTGTTGAATTATGATTACGTGACATTCATCCATGCAATTAGGCTTAATTGATCGACTAAGTAGTACTGTCATTCGAATTGTTGTTTAGTTTGATCGTTTGGGGTCTATTCTACCATGTAATTACGCCTAGGAATCAATTGAAATTGATAAAGTATAGAATATGGACTCATGTTGCTTGATAGGAAATCTCACTTGTGCTCTTTGCTATGCTTTGTTGACTGCTGCTCCTAGTGTCCTTAAACCATTTGTAGAACCTGGAATTAGGGACATTAGTGTGTGTATTCATGCCTATTGAAATCTGTTTCCTCCTTGTGTGTTGACAATGAACCTGTGTATAGACTTTTATCTATTCATTTAGGAAAAGCTTGATTCATTGTGTTTAGTGTATTGTTATATCAATAACAAGCGTAATAGGGAATAACATACATGTTTTGATCCATTGCTTGTGTTGTTTTGCTTGAAATCCTTCTTCTTTGCATTATGTTGATTGAGTATTTATTATAATACACACTAAGCACAAACAATTAGAAGGTCTGCCTCTAGGAAGTTATGTCTAGTCCACCTTAATTCCTTAATTCATTAAGCATATGGCTTGGGTAAGGCCTGCCTCCGAAATCAATTGAGTAGTACCTTCGCTTGGGTTTCTTTTCACCACTGCTGAATTATGGTGCAATCTATGGGCTTCTGTTGTGTTCTAGGAGATTCTGAAGGCCCAAATATACTTGGGTTCACTTTGTATCTTATTACTATGTCTTTGGGGCTGTGGCCATTGTATTCCACCTTTCCTATTAGGCTTGTAATTATTTTTTGGTCTGTAATAATGATAATGGGGATAATAGTTGAAAGGAGGTCTGGGGTGGTTTAAATTTCGCATGAACGGGTTGATAATATACCTAAAGGATCAAGTGAGCCTTGCTTTCTACTTGTCGATCAAGTTTTTGCTTCTGCATATTACCTGCCAATAGATACCATGTCCATAGGACTTTCAATTTTGCCCGTCTCGCTTAGAAATCATGAGTTTAGGACCTCAATCAATTGGTAACTAAACACTGCCTATATGACTTACAATATCGTTTAGAAAGCATGCCTATAGGATCTATTCTATGTTAATTCGTTTGAATATCTGCCACTATACTTAGAGATCATGTATTAAGATTTCATACTTTGCATCATGCCTATAGAATTTTATTACTTAATTCAATCACTCGCAATTCCAACTATGCTCCTAACGCCTTACACCTAGAAGCCATGATTATAGGATCTATAAACAATAACTCGTATCACTCAACTAATGTATCATGTAAAAATATTCTAAAACTGGAATCACCTAGAGATCCCTCCTATAGTACTCAACGACGAGATCTTCTTTTGTTAGATTATCCATGTACAGGTCAATCTATAGGCTTAATTAGTTCATAACTGGCAGCCTACACTTTCCACCTAGAAATTCAGTAAATTGACAACACAAACTAGTTCCCTAACTGTACGGCCTAATCTCACAACTAGAAAGCATGTTCATAGGACAATTCGTCATTGATTCTGCCGGTTCTTTACCCCATTTAATTGGTAATAGCTTGACATTCATGTGCGTCTACTTGTCGAGGTAATTGTGAGCCCTATTGTGTTAATTGCACCTTTGTGAAGTCCTATTTGTTTAAAAAAATTTGGTCCTTAGTATTTTAATTATGAGCAGCCTAAGATGAGTCTAGAACTACCCATATAGTTGTCCAACACCGCCTGGACAATAGGCATAGGACGAGTAGGCACCTATAGGGTATGAATTAAAGTTGAATGTGCATGCATATGTGCTCGTCACCCCACATATGCGTTACCCCCAACATAAAGCAAATATCATAGCCTACAGAGAGATATCCTCAAGCCAAACCTAGGCAAGATACTTATCTCAAACGAGCGAGAATTAATAATCCAAGAATCCCCTGCCTCTCGAATTGACCTCTGAACGGGTCAAATCTAGTAAATACAACTCAATAACGTCAAATGAAGCCATAAGAATCAATTCCAAACAATAAAGATTTAATTTTTGATCAAATTCCCAAAACTCAATCAATAAGTCAACCCATGCCCGCTTTTCGAATCCGATAAAACTCACAAATCCTGATTATCCATTCGAATATGAGTCTAAATACACATATTTTATCCAATCCGACTCCAAATCGGGGTTCAAACCTTAATTATTCACTTTCCAAAATTTTGCATAAAAACCTCCAAATTTCTCTTCCAAATTCCACAATCAATGTGTAATAATCTATAGGCAAACAAGATATATTATCAAAATCAATTAGAAATCGTTTATTCTCAAAAGTAGAGTGAAAATCTTCTCTAACCGAGCTCCAAAACTCAAAATAGTAAAAATTAAGAAAAGTCCTTGAATATAATACGCTACTAGCGATCTCGCTTTTGCGACAACTAAGCACGCATCTGCGAGCTTGCATCTGCGTAAAATAGCTCACATCTACGTGACTGTGCGCTCAGAGTCCCTCCGCTTCTGTGACCAAAGTAGCGCATCTGCGACAACGCAGGTGCAACAGAAATCTACAGGCGAAGACTACGCAGGCGCGACCAACCTGTGCTTCTGCACTCTTCAAGTTCAAGGCCACTACCTCACAGGTGTGGACCACTACCTCACAGGTGTGACATCGCACTTGCATACCACGCTTCCGCAGTGGTGGTGCACCGACACCAGACCTACCAACAAACATCAAAATGGTCTGGATCCCGAAACACACCTGAGTCCCACAGGACCCCGTCCAATCATACCAACAAGTCCGAATATATTATCCAAACTTATCCAGATATCCAAAACACTACGAACAATATCATAGTCAATAATCAACGATCAAAATCAATCTCTTAAGTTTCAAACTTTCTAACTTTGCCGAACATGTCTGAATCATACCTAAACATTCCAAATTCCAGCCAAACTTCACACATAAATTCTAAAGAACTAAATGAACTTGTTTCAAGTTCCGAAATAACAATCCTAGTACGATATCATCAAAGTCAACTCATGATCAAACCCATGAACTTTCGAAACCTTCAAATTTTTAACTTTCGATAATTAAAGCCAAAACGTCCTAGGAACCTCAAAATTCAAATTCAGACATACGCCTAAGTCCAAAATTACCATAGGAACCTATTTGAACTATCAAACCACCAATCTGAGGTCATCTATTCGAAAGTCAAATCTTGGTCAACTCTTACAACTTAAGCTTCCAAAAATAGAACTAAGTGCTCCAATTCACTCCTAAACCTTCCCTAAACCAAACCAACTATCCCCCCAATTTATAAAATAACAACCAAGCATACGGGAAGCATCAAATAGGGAACATAACTTAAATACATAAAATGACCGGCCGAGTTGTTACATTATCCCCATCTAAAATAATAGTTCATCCTCGAACGGGTTTAGAATCATACCTAGGATATAAAAAATATGAGGATATCTTCTCAGCATATCATGCTTGGTCTTCCAAGTTGCCTCCTTGATCGGTTTACCTCTCCACTGAACCTTCACTAATGCAATATCTTTAGACCTCATCTTCCAAACCTGCATATCCAAAATATTCACCAACTCTTCTTCATAAGCTAGATTCTCATCCAACCACAGTGAACTGAAATTCAAAGCATATGACTGATCCTCAAAATACTTTTGAAGTATGGAAACATGAAACACCGAATGAACTCTCGATAAATTGGGTGGCAAAGTAAGTCTGTAGGCTACCTCAATAACTTTTTCTAATACTTAAAATAGACCAATATACCAAGGACTCAACTTGCCATTATTTCCATATATCATCACGCCCTTCATAGGCAAAACTCAGAGAAAAATCTTCTCACCATCCATGAAAGCCACATCACGAACCTTCCTATTAGCATAACTCTTTTATCTGGACTGTGCCGTACAAATTCACTCCCGAATCAATTTTACCTTCTCCAAAGCATCCCAAACCAAATCTGTGCCTTACAACCTAGCCTCATATAGCTCAAACCAACCAATCAAAGAACGAAATTGTAACTACTCGACCGGTCGTTTTGCGTAATTGTGCCTTATTTTCCCTTTTGATGCTTCACACATATGTGTTTATAATTTTATGACTTGCGGGGTTGATTAGCTTCGTTCCGGGAAGATCTCGGATTGATTTGGACCCTTTGATTCTTGACTTAGAAGCTTAAGTTAGAAATGTTGACCAAACTTTGACTTTTGTGAAAATGACCCAGAAATGGTGTTTTGATGGCTCTGATAGCTTTGTATTGTGATTTTGGACTAGGGCGTATGCCCAAAATTAAATTCAGAAGCTCGTATGTTGATTTGTGTCATTTTGCCGAAATTTGGCAATTTGAAGCTGAAAAGTTTGACCGCAGGTTGATTTTTAGCTATAGAGTTCAGAATTTGATTTTGGGACTTGGAATAGGCCGTTATGATATTTAAAACTTGTCTACAAAATTTGGTAAAATTTGGAGTTGAATTTATAGGATAAGGACGCTTAGTTGCAATTCTAGTAGTTCTTGAACTTTACTTTGAAATTCATGTGTTTTAGTATTTGATTCATAGTTTTAGATATTATTTTGGTATTTTGATCATGCGAACGAGTTCGTATAATATTTTTAGATTTGTGTGAATATTTGGTTTGGAGTCCCGGGGGCCCGAATGAGTTTCAGACATGTTTCAGAATGAATTGGACTGAAAAGGAATTGTTGGTGTTGCTGGTGCTCTGTTATTGCAATGGCAAGCACCAGCCTTGCAATTGCGAAGGTGACAATGGGGGATTTGATGTCACAATTGCGACTAACCCCTTCACAATTGCCAAGTCATAAGGCAAGAGGCTTGGGTCGCTTTTGCGAACATTTGTTCGCTTTTGCAAAGAAGTCCAACTTCGCAATTGAGAAGCCTTTGTCGCAATTGCGATAATTATTGAGCATGTCAGGATTCGCAAATGCAATCCCCGATCTGCAATTTTGAGGGTTCGCAAATACGAACCCTGTGTCGCAAATGCGACATCTGCAGCTGGACAAAAGTGCTGGGAGACGGGATTTTTCAATATATTCTCTCATTTTAAAACCCTAGACTCGGTAGGAGACGATTTGGAGAGGGGATTGTCATCTACAAACTTTGGGTAAGTGATTCTAATCAATTTCGAACTATATTCCATCAATATATCTTAGATTTAACATCAAAAACATGTGTATCAAAGTGAAAAATTGTCAAGTTTTTTGAAAAATAAGAATTTGAGTTTTGAGAATCGATTTGGACTCGGATTTTGAAACTAATCATATATATGGACTCGTGGGGTAATGGATAGTCGGAATCTACCTTTGGACCCGGGTTTCAATTGGGCAAGCCCCTGGTTGACTTTTGTTGACTTTTTGGGAAAGGTGTAAAAATCACAGCTTTACCTATTGTAATTGTTTTCTCTTGCATTGTTGATGATATTAAGACAATTTTGGTTAGATTTGAGCTGCGTGGATGCGAATTTTATGGAAAAAGCTATTTCTGAGGTTTAAGTTGGCCTTGTTGAGGTAAATATCTTGCCTAGCTTTGTGTGGGGGAACTGCCCCTTAGGATTTGGAATTGATTATGTCATTTGTGCTATGTGAAAGCCGTGCACGCAAGGTGACGAGTGGGTACACATGTTATATTTGATATTTGACTGATTTAGGCTACTTAGACTCTTTCCATGTTTTAATTGAATTGTCATATCATATTTTAAATTCTCATAGTTAATCTACTCTTACTTGTGTTAGTCTATCCTTACATGCATTAAATGATTTTGTTAACACTTATTCTACATCTTACTTGATATTTTGCTCTTATGCTCAGTTGAAGTTGTTGCCTCTTTTATTGTTACATGTTATCTCTTCCATTGTTGATTTATCATTATTTGAAATCATTGTTACATGTTATCTCTCTTATTATTGAGTTATTGGTGTTGAAGTTGGGAAAGCCGTTATCACTTTGAGGCGAAGTTGTTTATTGTTGAGATATTCTTCTT
The DNA here is from genome assembly GCF_000390325.3 of Nicotiana tomentosiformis. Classification (NCBI taxonomy): domain Eukaryota; kingdom Viridiplantae; phylum Streptophyta; class Magnoliopsida; order Solanales; family Solanaceae; genus Nicotiana; species Nicotiana tomentosiformis. The sequence goes on from NC_090812.1 coordinate 120,335,560, forward strand.
GTTGAGAAATTTACACTCATTGTTATTGTTTACATTCTTGTACACGTGGTGGTTGAGCCATGGGCAATTGTTGTGGAAATATTGATATATTGTTGATTATTGGCAAGTTGTGAAATATGGGCACTTGTGGTGCGAGTTGTTATTGTGATGTGATATTGATGCACATGCGGTGGTATAATGATAGGGGTTAATATGCATGCAGAGGCATCAGGTGGGACTTATGTGCTTGTTTCTTGTAAAGGGAATTACTTGACGCCATGCATCGACATAATGCGAGCTAAAGTGCGTGTAGCTATTTCGGGAAAAATATTCTTTTCAAAACTATTTAAATATAAGGCTCACGCGATGGTATGAGGAAAATTGTGATTGAAATTGAGAAATGTGAATCCGAGGTGGTACCTCATTTGTGATTCTTGTTGTATACGAGGTGGTACCTCGGTTTTGATTCTTGTTGTGTATGAGGTGGTATCTCGTTGGTGATTCTTGTTGTTTATCTCGGGTTGTAAGGAGTTATTGGTGAAACACTTCTTGTTGCTTTTGTTCTTCCTTGTCTTATCAGTTTGGATCCGTATTTGACTTTGGTGGTTCTCTTTAATTGCTTCCTTTATGTTATCTCTGTGCTTACAATTCTGGCATTTGTCTATGTTTTTAACATGTTTTGTATCAGTTATTTCTCCGCCTTCCATTACTTCTCGTTATTATGTTTTTATTCTATTTATTATTTCATATAGTAGGTGTCTTGAACTGACCTCGTCACTATTCTATCAAGGTTAGGCTTGATACTTACTGGGTACCGTTGTGGTGTACTCATACTACGCCTCTGCACATCCTTTTTGCAGATCCAGGTGTGTCTGCCTGTGTCAGACACAAGAGGTTGATTGAGTAGCTGTCTTTTGAGACTTCAAGGTATACCTGATCGACGTCCATAAGACTATGAGTCACCATCTATTTTAGACATTCTACTATTTATTTCTTGTTTCAAATAATATTGTATTTCGAAACTATTAGTACTTTCTTGTAGAGCTTATGAATCTGTTCCACCAGGTTTTGGGGAAAGTGTTGGTTATTATACTGTTGAGTTTATTATAATAGTGTGAAGGTTTAATTTGAAGTTTTAGTAGTATTTTCACTATTTCTCTATGCATTTTAGGCTTACCTAGTCGTAGAGACTAGGTGCCATCACAAAATCCTATGGTGGAAAATTGGGGTCGTGATAAGTTTGAATTAGAGCTCTAGGTTTATAAGTGTTACAAGTCATAAGCAGGTTTAATAGAGTCTTGCAGATCGATAAAAATATGTCTATACTTATCTTTGAAAGGTTACGAAAATGTTAAGAAAAAACCTCCACTTCTTTGATTCCTTATCGTGCGAATTGGTTGACTTCGAAATCTAAATCTTTGTCTTTCTATTCTCTCATAGATGGTGAGAACACGCACTGCTGGATCCGACGATCAGACACCCGCGCTCTCTGCTAGGGCCGCGAGAGGTCAGGGTGGGACAGAGGCCGAGGAGGGGCACGTGGTGCAGCTAGAGCACCTGCTCGAGCTGTGATAGAGGAGCCACCAGTAGCTCCAGTTGGGGGGCAGGCACCCGAGGCGCCTGTTGCCACCCCTACACTTCAGGAGACCCTCACACAGTTCTTGAGCATGTTTGGTATTCTAGCTCAGGCGGGGTTGATTTCACTTGAACCAGCCATATATCAAGCTAGGGGAGGAGCTCAGAATCCCGCGACCTGTACTCCAGAGCAGCAGGTCTATATTGATCAGGTCCCAGAGGTTATTCCAACAGAGTATGTTGTTTTGTTTCAGGCCGAGGTTAGGGCAGTGACATCTGAGGAGGAGCAGTTTAGACTTGAGAAGTTCAAGAAGTATCATCCTCCTACTTTCAGTGGCTTAGATTCAGAGGATGCCCAGGATTTTCTAGAGAAGTACCATAGTATTCTCTGCACCATGGGTATTGTAGAGACGAGCAGAGTTGTTTTCACTACATTCCAATTGTCGGGAGTAGCATATCAGTGGTGACGGGTTTAGGAGGGAGGTAGCCAAGTCGATGCAACTTCACTTACATGGACCCAGTTTTCAGAGATGTTGTTGAGAGAGTTTGTTCCCCAGACCCTTCGGGATGTATGGCGCACTAAGTTTGAGCAGCTGGACAGGGTACTATGTTAGTGTCAGAGTATGCTGTCAGATTTAGTAATTTGTCTAGACATGCACTTACTTTGGTTTCTACAGTTAGGGAGCGAGTATGCCGATTCATCGGGGGGCTTAACTATGGTATTAGGTTAAGCATTGCTCGAGAGTTAGAGACATATACCCCATATCGGCAGATGGTAGAGATCACATGGAGGTTAGAGGGTATGCAGGGCCATGAGAGAGAGGACAGGAAGGCCAAAAGGTCTCGAGGTACTGGAGAATTTAGTGGTGGCCACTCTACAGCTACATCCCGTCATGGTAAAGGACTTGCGAGCCATCCACTTTACTCAGCACTTCCGGCTTCTAGTGATGCTCTGATTATTTCAAGGTCTCAGGTTACACACTTTGCTCAACCACTTTCTAGTTCACCTCCTGCACGGGGTGCCTTCAGCGGTTAGTCCAACCGACCAGGCCCAAGTCAGTCTCAGCAGCCACACCCACCGAGATCTTGCTTTGAGTATGGTGATACCCTTCATATGGTTAGATAATGCCCCAGACTCAGAAGGGGTGCACCTTCGCATACTACTCAGGTTCCACAGATTCAATCAAGTCTGCAGATTTATCGGCCATGGATGCTGCCCCAGTTGCCGCTCCACCCACACAGCCAGCTAGGGGTGGGGGCGGGTGGGTAGAGGTTGCCCTAGAGGGGGAGGCCATGCCAGATTCTATGCGTTTTTGGGTAGGACGGAGGCAGTCGCTTTAGAAACAGTCATTACAAGTTTGGTTCTAGTTTGTAATAGAGATGTGTTAGTCTTATTTGATTTGGGATCTACTTATTCATATGTGTCATCTTACTTTGCTCCTTATATGGATATATCTCGTGATTCTTTGAGTTCTCATGTTTATGTGTCCATGCTTGTGGTAGATTCTATTATTGTGGACTGTGTATATCGATCATGTTTAGTTGTTATTGATGTTTTAGAGACCAGAGTTTATCTATTGTTTCTCAGAATGGTAGACTTTGATGTGATCTTAGGCATGGACTGGTTGTCGCCCTATCATGCTATTCTAGATTGTCATGCCAAGACTGTGATATTGGCTATGCCAGGTTTGCCACGGTTAGAGTGGATGGGTGAATTGGATTATGTTCCTAGCAGGGTCATGTCATTTCTAAAGGCTCAGTGGATGGTTGAGAAGGGGTGTGATGCATATCTAGCCTTTGTGAGAGATGTCAGTGTTGATACTCCTACCGTTGAGTCAGTTCCGGTAGTGAGAGACTTCCAAGATGTATTTCCAGAAGATCTTCAAGGCACGCTGCTTGATAGAGATATCGATTTTGGTATTAACTTGTTGTCGGACACTCAGCCCCTTTTTATTCCACCATATCGTATGGCCTCAGCGGAGTTGAAGGAGTTAAAAGAGTAGTTGCAAGAGTTGCTTGATAAGGGTTTCATTCGGTCTAGTGTGTTACCTTGGGGCGCTTCAGTTTTGTTTGTGAAGAAGAATGATGGTTCTATGTGCAAGTGTATTGATTATCGGCGGTTGAACAAGGTTACAGTGGAGAACATGTATCCATTGTCATGCAATAATGACTTATTTGATTAGCTACAGAGTGCCAGAGTGTTCTTAAAGATTGATTTGTGGTCAGGGTATCATCAGCTGAAGATTCAGGATCTGGATATCCCGAAGACTACCTTTAGGACTCGGTATGGTCACTACCAGTTCCTTGTGATGTCTTTTGGGCTGACCAATGCCCCAACAACATTTATGCACCTGATGAACAGTGTATTCCAGCCATATCTTGATTCATTCATCATTGTGTTTATTGACGAGATCTTGGTGTACTCCTGTAGCCGAAAAGATCATGAGTAGCACCTGAGGATCGTGCTTCAGGCCTTGAGAGAGAAGAAGTAGTATGCAAAATTCTCAAAGTGTGAATTCTGGCTTGATTTAGTGGAATGTTTGGGTCATGTGGTGTCGAGTGAGGGGATCAAGGTAGATCTGAAGAAGATTAAAGTAGTTTAGAGTTTTCCTACATCATCTTCAGCTACTGAGATTCGTAGTTTCCTTAGTTTGGCCGGGTATTATCGTTGTTTTGTAGAAGGTTCTAATCCATTGCTGTACCTATGTACAGATTGACCTAGAAGGGTGATCCTTTCAGATGGTCCGAGGAGTGTGAGGCGACCATACAAAAGCTCAAGACTGCTTTGACTACAACCCCAATATTGGTGTTGTCTACGGGTTCGGGGTCTTACACTATGTATTATGATGCGTCACATGTTGGCCTTGGCTTGGTGTTGATGCAAGACAGTAGGGTGATTGCCTACGCGTCTCGGCAGTTGAAGACCCATGAGAAGAATTATCCGGTCCACGACTTGGAATTGGCGGCTATTGTTCATGCATTGAAGGTTTGGCAGCACTATTTGTATGGTGTCCCTTGTGACGTCTTTACCGACCATCGGAGTCTCCAGCATCTGTTCAAACTGAAAGATCTTAATTTGCGACAGCGAAGGTAGTTATAATTGCTTAAAGACTATGATATCACTAATCTATATCATCCCGGTAAGGCGAATGTGGTGGCCGATACCTTGAGTCGAAAGGTGGAGAGCTTTTGCAGTTTAGCATATCTACCGGCTGCAGAGAGGCCACTAGCCATGGATGTTCAGGCCTTGGCCAACCAGTTTGTTAGATTGGATGTTTCGGAGCCTAGTCGAGTTCTTGCTTGCGTGGTATCTCGGTCTTCTTTATATGATCGCATTAGAGAGTGTCAGTATGACAACCCCCATTTCCTTGTCCTTAAGGATACGATATGGAACGACGGTGCCAAGGAGGTGTCTATTGGAGATGATGGGGTGTTGTGGATGCAGTGTCGATTGTGTGTGCCCAATGTGGATGGGTTACGTGAGTTGATTCTTGAGGAGGCTTATAGTTCGCGGTACTCCATTCATCCGGATGCCGCTAAGATGTATCAGGATTTGAGGTAGCACTATTGGTTGAGGATTTGAAGAAAGACATAGTGGAGTATGTAGCTTGATGCCTAAAATGTCAGCAAGTGAAGTACGAGCATTAAAGGCCAGGCGATTTGCTCCAGAAACTTGAGATTCCCGAGTGGAAGTGGGAGCGTGTCACCATAGACTTCGTTGTTAATATCCCACGGACTCTGAAGAAATTTGACGCTTTTTGGGTGATTGTGGATATGTTGACCAAGTCGGCTCATTTCATTCCGGTGGTGACCACTTATTCTTCAGAGTAGCTAGCTCAAATCAATATCCGCGAAACTGTCCGACACCATGGCGTGCCAGTATCCATTATCTCTGACCGAGACACGCAGTTTACATTGTATTTTTGGAGAACTGTACAGCGTGAGTTAGGCACACGGGTTGAGTTGAGTATATCATTTCACCCCAGATGGATGGACAGTCCGAGTTCACCATTCAGATATTAGAGGATATGCTTCATGCCTGTGTTATGGATTTCGGGGGTTCTTATTATTAGTTTTTGCCGCTTGCGGAGTTTGCCTATAACAACAGCTACTAATCGAGTATTCGATGGCTCCTTATGATGACCTATATTGGAGACGGTGTTTTTATCCTGTTGGTTGGTTTGAGCCGGGAGACCGAGCACGACATGCAAAGTCGTTATCCTCATCTATTCATCACTTCAAGTATGTCTTAATGCATGTTCGAGGATGAATGTTTGTTTTAAGAGGGAGAGAATGTAATGACCCAACCGATTATTTTGTGTAATTGTGCCCCGTTTCCCCTTTTGATTCTTCACACATGTGTGTTTATGGTTTTATGACTTGCAGGGTTAATTTGTTTTGTTCCGGGAAGATTTCGAGTTGATTTGGACCCTTTGATTCTTGAGTTAGATGCTAAAGTTAGAAATGTTGACCAAGCTTTTACTTTTGTGAAAATGACCCCGGAATGGTGTTTTGATGGCTCCTATAGCTTTGTATCGTCGTTTTGGACTTGGGTGTATGCCCAGAATTGAATTCGGAGGTCCGTAGGTTGGATTTGTGTCGTTTTGCCGAAATATGGCAACTTGAAATTGAAAAGTTTGACCGTAGGTTGAATTTTATCTATCAAGTTCAGAATTTTATTTTGAGACTTGGAATAGGTTTGTTATGATATTTAGAACTTGTCTGCAAAATTTTGTATCATTTGGAGTTGAATTGATAGGATTCAGACGCGTAGTTGCAATTGTACTAGTTCTTGAACTTTACTTTGAAATTCATGTGTTTTAGTGTTCGATTCGTAGTTCTAGATGTTATTTTTGTGTTTTGATTGTGTGAACGAATTCATATGATGTTTTTAAACTCGTGTGGATGTTTGGTTTGGAGCCCCGGGGGACTGAATGAGTTTTAGAATGAGTTGGACTGAAAATGAATTGCTGGTGCTCTATTATCGCAATTGCGAGCACCCGCCTCGCAATTGTGAAAGTGATAGTGGGGGATCTGATGTCGCAATTGTGATTGACCCCTTCGCAATGGCGAAGTCAGCAGGCATGAGGCATGGGTCGCTTTTGCGAAGAAGTCTAGCTTCGCAATTGCGAAGCCTTTGTCGCAATTGCGATAATTATTGAGGCTGTCGGGGTTCGCAAATGCGATCCCCGGTCTTCAATTGCGAGGGTTCGCAAATGAGAACCCTGTGTCGCAAACACGACATCTGCAGTTGGACAAAAGGGCTGGGAGACGGGATTTTTAACATATTCTCTCATTTTAGAACCCTAGACTCAGTAGGAGGCGATTTGGAGTGGGGATTTTCATCTATAAACTTTGGGTAAGTGATTCTAATATATTTCCAACTATATTCCATCAATATATCTTAGATTTAGCATCAAAATCATGTGAATCAAAGTGAAACTTTGTCATGTTTTTCAAAATAAAACATTTAGTTTTGAGAGTCGATTTGGACTCGGATTTTGAAACTAATCATATATATGGACTCGTGGGGTAATGGGTAGTCGGAATCTACCCTTGAACCCGAGTTTTGACCGGGTGGTCCCCGAATTGAGTTTTGTTGACCTTTTGGGAAAGTTGTAAAGATCATAGCTTTACTTATTGTATTTGTTTTCTCTTGCATTGTTTGATGATATTAAGTCAATTTTGGTTATATTTGAGCTGTGTGGAGGCAAATTTGAGAGGAAAAGCTATTTGCGAGGGTTTTGGCCTAGTTGAGGTACGTATCTTGCTTAACTTTGTATGGGGGAAATACCCCTTATGATTTGGGATTGATTATGTCATTTGTGCTATGTGAAAGCCGTGTACGCAAGGTGACAAGTGGGTCACGGGTTATATGTGGTATTTGACCGGTTTAGGCTACATAGACTCTTTCCATGTTATAATTGAATTGTCATATCATGTTTTAAATTCTCATAGTCAATCTACTCTTACTTGTGTTAGTCTCTCCTTTCATGCCTTAAATTACTTGTTAACACTTATTCTACATCTTACTTGATATTTTGCTCTTATGCTCAGTTGAGGTTGTTTCCTATTTCATAGTTACATGTTATCTCTTCCATTGATAATTTATCATTATTTGAAGCCATTGTCACATGTTATCTCTTCCATTGTTGATTTATCATTATTTGAAGTCATTGTTACATGTTATCTCTCTTATTGTTGAGTTATTGGTGTTGAAGTTGTGAAAGCCGTTATGACGTTGAGGCGAAATTGTTTATTGTTGAGATATTCTTCTTGTTGAGAAATTTACATTCATTGTTATTGTTGACATTATTGTACACATTGTGGTTGAGCCATGGGCTATTATTGTGGAAACATTGATATTGTTGATTATTGGCAAGTTATGGCATATGGGCACTTGTGGTGCGAGTTGTTATTGTGATGTGATATTGATGCGCATGCGGCGGTATAAGGATAGGGATTAATGTGCATGCGGCAGCATGAGGATTTTAGTTTTGAGAGTCGATTTGGACTCGGATTTTGAAACTTATCATATATATGGACTCGTGAGGTAATGAGTAGTCGGAATCTACCTTGGACGCGAGTTTCGACCGGGCTATCCCCGAGTTGACTTTTGTTCGCTTTTTGGAAAAGGTGTAAAGATCTTAGTTTTACCTATTGTAATTGTTTTCTCTTGCATTGTTTGATAATATTAAGTCAATTTTGGTTATATTTGAGCTGCGTGGAGGCAAATGTTAGGGAAAAAGCTATTTTCGAGGGTTGATTTGGCATAGTTGAGGTAAGTATCTTGCTTAACTTTGTGTGGGGGAACTACCCCTTAGGATTTGGGATTGATTGTGTCATTTGTGCTATGTGAAAGCCGTGTACACAAGGTGACGAGTGGGTACACGGGTTATATGTAGTATTTAACCGATTTAGGCTATTTAGGCTCTTTCCTTGTTTTAATTGAATTGTCATATCATGTTTTAGATTCTCATAGTCAATCTACTCTTCTTTTGTTAGTCTTTCCTTACATGCCTTAAATGACTTTGTTAACGCTTATTTTACATCTTACTTGATATTTTTCTCTTATGCTAAGTTGAAGTTGTTGCCTCTTTCATTGTTACATGTTATCCCTTCCATTGTTGATTTATAATTATTTTAGGCCATTGTTTCATGTTATCTCTTCCATTGTTGATTTATCATTATTTGAAGTCATTGTTACATGTTATCTCTCTTATTATTGTGTTATTGGTGTTGAAGTTGTGAAAGTCGTTGTGACGTTGAGGCGAAGTTGTTTATTGTTGAGATATTCTTCTTGCTGAGAAATTTACATTTATTGTTATTGTTGATATTCTTGCACACATTGTGGTTGATCCATGGGCTATTATTATGAAAACATTGATATTGTTGATTATTGGCAAGTTGTGGCATATGGTTACTTGTGGTGCGAGTTGTTATTGTGATGTGATATTGATGCACATGCGGCGGTATAAGCATAGGGATTAATGTGCATGTGGCGACATAAGGTGGGACTTATGTGCGTGTTACTTGTAAAGGGAATTACTTGAAGCCACGCGGCATCATAATCTGAGATAAAGTGTGTGTAGGTATTTCGGGAAAAATGTTTTTTTTTTAAAATTATTTAAATGTAAGGCTCACACGGCGGTATAAGGAAAGATTGTGATTGAAATTGAGAAATATGAATACGAGGCGGTACCTCTGTTGTGATTCTTGTTGTATACGAGGTGGTACGTCTGTTACAATTCTTGTGGTGTACGAGGCGATACCTCGTTGGTAATTCTTGTTATTTATCTCGGGTTGTAAGTAGTTATTGGTGAAACACTTCTTCTTGCTTTTATTCTTCCTTGTCTTATCAGTTTGGATCCATATTTGACTTTGGTGTTTCTCTTTAATTAGTTCCTTTATGTTATCTCTATGCTTATAATTCCGGCATTAGTCTATGTTATTAATTTGTATCGTATCGGTTATTTCTCCGCCTTCCATTACTTCTCGTTATTATGTTTTCATTCTGTTTATTATGTCCTAGTAGGTGTCTTGACCTGGCCTCGTCACTACTCTACCGAGGTTAGGCTTGATATTTACTGGGTACCGTTGTGGTGTACTCATACTATGCTTTTGCACATAAAGTGCAGATCCAGGTACGTCTGTCCGTGCCGGACGCTAGATGTTGATTGAGTAGCTTCCTTTGGAGACTTGAAGGTATACCTGCTCGACGTCCGTAGGCCTCGGAGTCACCTTCTTGTTTAGACATTCTACTGTTTATTTCTTGTTTCAAACAGTATTGTATTTCGAGACTATTAGTACTTTCTTGTAGAGCTTATGACTCCGTTCCACCAGGTTTTGGGGAAAGTGGTGGCTATTGTACTGTTGAGTTTATTATAATAGTGTGAATGTTTAATTTGAAGTTTTAGTAGTATTTCTGCTATTTTTCTATGCTTGTTAAGCTTACCTAGTCGTAGAGACTAGGTGCCCTCACGACATTCTATGGTGGAAAATTGGGATCGTGACAGACATTGCATCCCATATAAGGCCTCATACAGAGCCATATGGATGCTAGACTGATAGTTGTTGTTGTATGCAAACTTCGCTAATTGTAGAAACTGATCCCACTAACCTCTGAAATCAATAACACAAGCCCTCAACATATGCTCTAAGATCTGAATGGTTCGCTTGGATTGCCTATCTGTCTGAGGGTGAAATGCAGTACTCAACTCAACCTGCATGCCCGATTCATGCTGAACAACTCTCCAGAAGTGCAAAGTAAACTGAGTTCCTTGATTCAACATGATATACACAAGCACATCATGCATGTGGACAATCTATCTAATGCAGATCATAGCCAGCTGCTCTAAAGTGTAGGAAGTCATGACTGGAATGAAATGCACAGACTTGGTCAGTCTGTTCACAATGATCTAAACAATGTCAAATCTCCTCAAAGTCCGTGGTAATCCTACCACGAAGTCTATAGTAATGCGCTCTCACTTCCACTCTGGTTTTGCTAACCTCTAAAGCAAACCACCCGGTCTCTAATGCTCACACTTGACCTGCTGACAATTCAAACACCACGCAACATATCCAACGATGTTCGTCTTCATCCTCCACCACCAATAATGTTGCTTCATATCATGGTACATCTTCATAGCACTTGGATGGATAGAATACCGTGAACTTTGAGCCTTCTCAAGAATCAACTCCCTCTAACCATACACATCAAGAAAACAAAGCTGGCCTTGAAGTCACAATGCACCATCATCACCAATACCCAACTCCCTAGTACCACATCGTAATACCATTTCATTAAGGATAAGCAAATAGGTATCATCAAACTAACGAGCCTTAATGTGCTCAAACAAGAATGATTGCGTAACAACACCAGTGAGAACCTTTCTAGGCTCAGAAATAGCCAATCTCACAAATCTGTTCGCCAAAGCCTAAACATCCATAGACAAAGGTTTCCCCATAGCTGGAAGAAATGCCAAATCCCCATACTCTCTGCCTTCCTACTCATGGCATCCGCTACCACATTCGCCTTCCCCAGGTGATACGAGATAATGATATCATAATATTTCAACAACTCCAACCACTTCTGCTGCCTTAAATTCAAATCCTTTTTCTTGAATATATGTTAAAGACTGCGATGATTAATGTAAACCTCACAAGACACGCCATACAAGTAGTGCCTCCAAATCTTGAGCACGAGAACAATAGCCGCCACCTCTAAATCATGTAGCAGATAGTTCATCTCATGGGGTTTCAACTGACACGATGCATAGGCAATCACCCTACCGTCCTTCATCAATACACACCTAAGGCCAACGCAAAGCATCATAATAAACAATATATATCCCGGATCCTGAGGGAAACACCAAAATTGGAGCTGCAGTCAAAGCAATCTTGAGGTTCTAGAAGCTCTCCTCACACTCGTATGTCCATCTCAACGGAGCGCCCTTCTGAGTCAACTTGGTAAATGGAGCTCCTACAGATGAAAACCCATCTAAAAAGCGACGGTAGTAACCAGCTAAGTCTAGAAAACTCTTGATCTTTATAGCGTTAGAAGGTCTAGGCCAACTTTGAACAACCTCAATCTTCTTTGACTCCACCTTGACCCCATCACTAGACACCGCATGGCCCTAGAATGCCACTAAGTCCAACCAAAACTCTCACTTGGAGAACTTAGCATACAACTTCTCCTTCCTCAAAGTCTGAAGCATAACCCTCAAATGCTTCTCGTGCTCCTCCCTACTACTGGAATATACCAAGATATCATTGTCACGCCCCGAAATCGTGGAGCGCGATTGGCGCTCAACCGAGTAAAACCAGTTGAGAAAGCCTAATTTACATTAACCTCTCATCATTGCTCATGCATGATTTACCATAACATAATAAAAGCTTGACTTTCATATTAAATACACTTGGCTCAATGGCCCATATTTTCTTTCTCGTGGTGGTTACACAGCTCTATAAATAGCTGTAAATACTGTGAACATAAATACATGACAAAACTCAAATCTTTAATTACATGACCCACAGTGTACATGGAGCTTCTATGGCAATGGATACCTATATACATAAAATGAACTAGACCCAAACACCCACTAGAACTGTAGCGGGCTCACCATAAGCTGAGTAGTGAAGAAAATCCCTATCAAAGGTACATATCATCCGGTAGAAGTATACCTTCATCCATTAAAAGTTGCAGCGCCCCCGGCAAAAGGGACGTTAGCACTGTCGAATAACACTAGTATATATATCTAAAAATCCTCTATCAAAATAGAATGCCCATATCAGAAAAGGCAACACATAGAAACAAATAGTCACAATCCACAATATCCAAATGTCTAGTTAAAAACATGATAATTTTCCAAAATACGAACTTCATATACGATTTTGTTTGGGAGACCATTAACACCGATATACCACTGTTCACAATATCACTATGCACAATACCAATGTTCACAATACCAGTGTTCACAATACCGATGTTCACAATACCAGTGTTTGCATATCATATTGTACACATATGCGTCTCATAGACCGTTCACAGTGTTCTCTTACACAATACAAGTACACTAATTCAAGGGCTTAGATATTCGACATGAATACGATGAATCAAAGCAACAATAAACGGCTTAGATAGCCGTCAACGTCAAGAAAATTAATTTAGAGCGTCCATTAACATTTATAGATTCTTAGTCGGGGATCCTCGATAACCACCTTCACACAAAGTGGCGATGTCGCCTCACCCCAATATAAACGGGTGGATGTGTATCACGATACCACAATCTCTACACAAAGCGGTCATACCGGCTCACCCCAATACATGCGGGTGGAGGTGTATCACAATACCACAATCTCTACACAAAATGGTCATACCGCCTCACCCCAATACATGCAGGTGAAAGTGTATCACAATACCACAATCCCAACACAAAGCGGCTTTACCGCCTCACCTCAATATATACGGGTGGAAGTATATTACAATACCAGAATCCCAACACAAAGCGGCCCTACCGCCTCACCCCAGTATATGCGGGTGGAGGTTTATCACAATACCACAATCCGAACACAAAGTGGCCCTACTGCCTCACCCCAATATATGCGGGTAGAAGTATATCACAATACTAGAATCCAAACACAAAGCGGCCCTACCGCCTCACCCCAATATATGCGGGTGGAAGTATATCACAATACCAAAATCCCAACACAAAGCGGCCCTACTGCCTCACCCCAATATAGGCGGGTGGAAGTGTATCACAATACCACAATCCCAACACAAAGCGGCCCTACCACCTCACCCCAATATATGCTAGTGGAAGTATATCACAATACCAGAACCTCAACACAAAGCGGCCCTACCGCCTCACCCTAATATATGCGGGTGGAAGTATATCACAATACCAGAATCCCAACACAAAGCGGCCCTACCGCCTCACCCCAATATATGCGGTTGGAAGTATATCACAATACCAGAATCCCAACACAAAGCAGCGCTACCGCCTTACCCCAATATATGCGGGTGGAAGTATATCACAATACCAGAAACCCAACACAAAGTGACCCTACCGCCTAACCCTAATATATGCGGGTGGAGGTTTATCACAATACCACAATCCCAACACAAAGCGGCCCTACCGCCTCACTCCAATATATGCGGGTGGAAGTATATCACAATACCACAATCTCAACACAAAGAGGCCCTACCGCCTCACCCCAATATAGGCGGGTGGAGGTGTATCACAATACCACAATCCCAACACAAAGCGGCCTTACCGCCTCACCCCAATATATGCGGGTGGAGTATAACACAATACCAGAATCACAGCACAAGCGGCCCTACCGCCTCACCCCAATATATGTGGGTGGAGGTTTTTCACAATACCACAATCCCTACACAAATTGGTCATGCCGCCTCACCCCAATATATGCGGGTTGAGGTGTATTCCACAATACCACAATCCCTACACAAAGTGGTCCTACCGCCTCACCCCAATATATGCGGGTAGAGGTGTATCACAATCACAATACCATATATAAACTCAAAGCAACATAGTTTGTCATTACATTTAATGTCGTAATTACTCATATCATTGGAATATTTCATGTTCATGTTCATGCTTATCATGGAGAAACACAACTCATTACATTAGCGCATGCATGGTAAATCAATAAGTTGATTTCAATGGAACATGGGCCCAATTCCTTTTCTTAAGTTTCATCGTCATTTATCAATGGACATCTCCCTTCCATCTTATTATACACTCCCTTGACCTTTTGAGGTCATTATCTAGGTTCATGACTCTTGGAGACTTAACAATCAAAGTCATTTACATATATTATTTTATTGGCTCTCTTGGCCATACACAATATTCTTCTTTCATGGCACAATGGCCATATTTCATATTCCACACTTTCACCCCTTTCAATTTCAAAGATCACCATCAAATATCAACATGTAGAATATTTCAGAAATCATATATTTCAAATCCATTTGAATTGGAAACTTCAAACACAAATGGTTTCTTCCCAAAGAATGAGACATACCAACCAGCAATTGAAACACACATCAAAATCATAAACAATCAATACACCATTTATTCTTGTAATACTCTTCCCCAGAAATGACAATGTACAATTTCAACACATGAGTATATAGAACTCAAATCTCCCTGAATATATTTATTAAGCAAAGCATTAGCTATAGCAGCCCCTTATGGGCATGAATTGAGTACAAAAGCTTTTAGGAAATTCTATTTTCGAAGTCCTTTTTAAACAATTGAGTCGAGTCTCATTTCATATTCTTTATCATATCCTCTCAAATCATTTGCACTACTAGCCACAATCATAACTTAAATTCTTGGCACGTTGGCCACACTCTATATCCCCAATTCACTTATTTCACTTCCAACCATCTTTATAGATTATCAACAATAAGACATTTACAAATCAATACTTTAGGTACATCTATGAGCAATTAAAAGTTTTAGGAATATTAAGATTTTCTCACACAATATGGCCTCATAACCTTCATTTGGAACACGACTCAAAGACATAGCATTTTAATATACATATCATTCTTGAACACATTCCCAAAGGGTAACATAATGTGATAGGAACATTCGGGATAAGTTTTGATTACACAATTCTCATCACTTTACTTATTCGGGACAATCGAATTTATTGGGAACAACTCGGAACATAGAATAAGGAACTTGAGACAAACATACTTGGAATTTATGGGAACATCATGGAATTCGATTCCAAGAGAGAAAGTTTAGCCAACATACCTCAATTCAGCTTTCCTTAAATTACTACGACGTTCCAAAAATTCTAGCAACTTCAATCTATTTAGAAACATAACAAAAGTAAACCATAATTAGGAAGATGTCACGACCCAAAAACGTATTCTATCGTGATGGTGCCTATCATGGAACTAGGCAAGCCGACTCATTTCCAAGCAAAACTGATATTTATATTTTTATTTCAAAGATAATTTCAATACTAGTTAATGTAAAACCTTCATTTAAGGAGTTCAACTCAAAGAAAACAAATGGGCGGAAAAGAAAAACCCGACATCAGGGTGTCACTAGTCATGAGCATTTACTACAATCTGTCTAACAATATCAAGACTAACTCAGCCTGAAAAATAGCTAAATACAACTAAAGGAAGATAAGAGGGAGAAGAGCAGGGGCTGCGATGGCCAAACATCTACCTTGCTATTTCCAAGAAAATCTGCAACCAGAACACTCAATAACCGATACCGTGTCCAGCAACACCTGAATCTGCACATTGTGTGCAGAGAGTAACGTGAGTACGCCAACTAATAAGTAACAATGATAAATAAGGACTGAGCAGTATTGACGAGCAATAAAGCATATAATGTTCATATCAGGAAATCTCAGTAAAATACCACATGCTCTTAAAAGATCAGGATTTGAATCAAACATCTCGTTTAAACCCAGTTCCAGTAAAAATCATTTAAATACATTTTTCCAATAGTTTTTCAAACAAAGGCTCAATGCAAAGGTGAGCAAAAATGATGAAATCATAAAGAGCCCCTCGGGAAAAACATCACTCATATACAGCACCTCGGGCAAACCTCACAGTCACTCGTGCCACTCGGGCATACCTCACAATCACTCTTGCCACTCGGGCATACCTCACAATCACTCTTGCCTCCCACTTACTCAGCACTCGACACTCGCACTCAGTAGGTACCTGCGCTCATTGGGGGTGTGTACAGATTCCGGAGGGGCTCCTTTAGCCCAAGCGCTATAATCAGCACGAACAACTCACGTGCCAAAATAATAAAGTATGATACAGGCGGGCAGCCCCGATACACACTCATCCTCATAAATCAGGCCCTCGGCCTCACTTAGTCATAAACCTCTCAAGTCACTCGGGCATCTCAGTAAACAGGGCATTCGGCCCAAAACATTTATATTCATCAAAAATAGAGCCATAAAACTGAGTTATGCGGTAAACAAGACTGAGTATAGATTTTTAATCGAAAACAATGAGAGGATGGTAAGAAACATCCCCTAAGGGTCCAAACAGCATTGGCGCAAGGCCCAAACATAGCATTCAGCCCAATTTACAGAAATTATTTCTAAAACATATAAGTATCATATGGTTTCAACAAAGTATGCAACTTTACAGTTGCTACGGGACGGACCAAGTCACAAATCCCCAATAGCGCACGCCCACACGCCCGTCACCTAGCATGTGCGTCACTTCAAAATAGTAGAAGTATACAAAATTCGGGGTTTCATACCCTCAGGACTAGATTTACAATCGTTACTTACCTCAAACCGGTCAAATCTCTAACCCGCAATGATCTTGCCTCTGGACTCGGCCTCCAAATGCTCCGAATCTATTCACAATCAGTACAATACCATCAATACGCGCTAATGGAATGAATTCCACAAGAAAAATAACAAAATTAGACCAAAACCAGAAATTGGCTCAAACCCGGCCCCCGAGTCCATGTCTCGAAATTCGAAAAAATTTACAAAACTAGAAATCTCATTCACTCACGAGTCTAACCATACTAAATTCATAAAAATCCGACATCGTTTGGTCCTTCAAATCCTTAAATTACTCTCCAAAAGTTTCAAGCCCTAACCCCTCATTTTCACTAATTACCATGATTAAAATAATGGAAAATCACCATATATACCAGTATTATGGTTGAAGTAACTTACCTCAATGCAATTCCCTTGATTCCCTCTTCAAATCTCTCCCAAAAGCTCCAAAAATCGAGTTGAAATTATGAAGAATGACCAAAATTCGCGAAGGGTTATATTTATGGTTTCTGCCCAGGTTTTCCGCAACTGCGGCCATTTTCTCGCACTCGCGTGACCGTACCTGTGGTCCAAGAAGCCGCACCTACGCAACTCACTTAATCACCCAGCTTTCGCACCTGCGGACTCGCATCTGCGGTCCCAGGTGCGCATCTGCGAAACCAGCCCAAACTCCTCATCTCTGCATCTGCGCTCAAGGCCTCGCACCTGCGGGCTCGCAGATGCCCCCAATTCTTTGTACATGCGTTACCAGCCTTGCCCCAGTGTCTCCCGCACCTGCGCACTCCCCACGTGCACCAGTGGCCTCGCACCAGCGACCCTTTCTTCCGTAGGTGCAGAAATAGAAGAAGCAGCATTTCCAGCTGCAAAGTCCAACTTCGACAAATCCGTTAACCACCCGGAATCACCCCGAGGCCCTCGGGACCTCAACCAAAAATACCAACAAGTCATATATCAGCATACAAACTTAATCGAACCTTAGAATCACTCAAAACAACATCCAAACACCAAATTACCCTCGGATTCAAGCCTAAGAACTTCTAATTTCCAAATTCGGCAACCGATGCCGAAACCAACCAAACCACGTCCGAATGACCTCAAATTTTGCACAAATGTGACAAATGACACTACGAACCTACTCCAACTTCCGGAATTCCATTCCGACCCCGATATCAAATTTTCCACTGCCGACGGAAATCGTCAAATTTCAAATTTTGCCAATTCAAGCCTAATTCTACCATGGACCTCCAAATCACATTTCGGATGCACTCCTAAGTCCAAAATCACCTAACGGAGCTAACGGAACCATCAGAATTCAAATCCGAGATCGTTTACACATAGGTCAACATTCGGTTGACTTTTCCAACTTAAGTTTCTACTAAAGAGACTAAGTGTCTCAATTCACTCTGAAACCACTCCGGTCCCGAACCAACTAACCCGATATAACATAATACAGCTGAATAACACAAAAAGAAGTAGAAATGGGGAAAACGAGGTTATAACTCTCAAAATGACCGACCGGGTTGTTACATCCTCCCCATCTTAAACATCTGTTCGTCCTCGAACGGGTCTAGAAACATACCTGGAGTCTCGAATAGGCGTGGATATATGATCCGTATCTCTCGCTCGGTCTCCCAGGTGGCCTCCTCCACAGGCTGACCTCTCCATTGCACCTTCGCTGAAGCTATATACTTTGACCTCAACCTTTGAACATGCCGATCCAAAATAGCCACCAGCTCCACATCATAAGTCATATCACCCTCCAACTGAACCGTGCTGAAATCCAAAACATGGGACGGATCTCCAATATACTTCCGGAGCATGGAAACATGAAACACTGGATGCACACTCGATAAGTTGGGTGGCAAGGCAAGCTTATAAGCCACCTCCCTTATTCTCTGAAGCACCTCAAAAGGCCCAATGAACCGAGGGCTCAACTTGCCCCTCTTCCCAAACCTCATAACACCCTTCATGGGTGATACCTTCAGCAAAACCTTCTCCCTAACCATAAAAGACACATCACAGAAGTTCCTATCTGCGTAGCTCTTCTTCCTAGACTGTGCCATGCCAAATCGCTCCTGAATCAATTTCACCTTATCTAATGCATCCTGAACCAAGTCTGTACCTAAGAGCCTAGCCTCACCCGGCTCAAACCATCCAATCAGAGATCAACATCTCCTCCCATATAAAGCCTCGTGCGAAGCCATCTGAATGCTCAACTGATAACTGTTGTTATATGCAAACTCCGCGAGTGGCAGAAACTGGTCTCATGAACCCCCGAAGTCAATGACACAACATGTCCTCCAATATTTGAATAGTGCGCTCGGACTGTCCGTCCGTCTGAGGGTGAAAAGTTGTGCTCAACTCAACCTGAGTACCCTACTCTCGCTGCACGACCCTCCAAAACTGCGATGTGAACTGAGTACCCCTATCTGAAATGATGGAAACTGGGACACCATGCAGGCGAACGATCTCTCAGATGTAAATCTTAGCCAACCGCTCTGAAGAGTAAGTAGTACCAACTGGAATGAAGTGCACGAACTTGGTCATCTGATCCACAATTACCCAAATAGCGTCGAACTTCCTCGAAGTCCGTGGGAGCCCAGCTACAAAGTCCATAGTGATCCGCTCCCACTTCCACTCTTGGATCTCTAATCTCTGAAGCAAGCCACCCGATCTCTAATGCTCATACTTAACCTACTGCAGTTGAGACACCGAGCCACAAACCCACTTATATCCTTCTTTATCCGCCTCCACCAATAGTGCTGCCTCAAATCCTGGTACATCTTCGCGGCACCCGTATGGATGGAATACCGCAAGCTGTGGGCCTCCTCAAGAATCAACTCTCGAAGCCCATCTACATTAGGCACACATATCCGGCCCTGCATTCTCAGCACGCCGTTCTCACCAATAGTCATATCCCTAGCATCACATCTCCAAACCCTGTCCTTAAGAACGAGCAAGTGGGGGTCATCATACTGACGCTCCCTGATACGGTCATAAAGAGAAGACCTGGAGACCACACAAGCCAATACCCGACTAGGCTCCGAAATATCTAATCTGACAAGCTGGCCTGCTAAGTTCTGAACATCCAATGCCAAAGGTCTCTCTGTTGCTGGAAGATATGCTAAACTACCCAAACTCTCTGCCCGATGACTCAAAGCATCGGACACCACATTGGCCTTCCCCTGATGGTACAAAATAGTGATATCATAGTCCTTAAGAAGCTCCAACCATCTCCGTTGACACAAATTAAGATCCTTCTGCTTTAACAGATACTGCAGACTCTGGTGATCAGTATAGATCTCACAATAAACCCCATACAAATAATGACGCCAAATCTTCAAGGCGTGAACAATGGCTGCTAACTCAAGATCATGGACATGATAGTTCTTCTCATGGGTCTTCAACTGGCGTGAGGCATAGGCAATCACCCTACCCTCCTGCATCAAAACACAACCAATGCCTATCCTCGAGGCATCACAATACATGGTGTAAGAACCTAAAGCTGATGGAAGAACTAACACTGGAGTTGTGGTCAAAGCAGTCTTGAGCTTCTGAAATCTCTCCTCACATTCATCCGACCACCTGAATGGAGCCCCTTTTGGGTCAATTTGGTCAAGGGAGATGCAATAGATGAAAATCCCTCCACAAAGCGACGGTAGTAACCCGCCAAACCAAGAAAATGCCTAATCTCTGTGGCTGAGGATGGTCTGGGCCAACTCTACACCGCCTCTATCTTCTTCGGGTCCACCTGAATACCCTCACTGGACACCACGTGCCCCAAGAATGCTACTGAACTGAGCCAAAACTCATATTTGGAGAACTTCGCATAAAGCTTCTCCTCCCTCAATCTCTGTAATACAATCTTCAAATGCTGAGCGTGCTCCTCCTGGCTACGAGAGTACACCTAGATGTCATCAATGAATACAACGACGAATGAGTCCAAATAGGGCTGGAATACACTGTTCATCAAATAGATGAACGCTGCTGGGGCATTGGTCAGCCCAAAAGACATCACCAAGAACTCATAATTGCCATATCGGGTCCTGAAAGCCGTTTTAAGAATATCTGAATCCCGAATCTTCAGCTGGTGATAACCAGACCTCAAATCGATCTTGGAGAACACCCTCGCTCCCTGAAGCTGGCCGAATAAATTATCAATACGAGGCAAAGGATACTTGTTCTTGATTGTGATCTTGTTCAACTGCCTGTAATCAATACACATTCTTATGGAACCATCCTTCTTCTTCATAAATAGGACCGGTGAACCCCAAGGTGACACACTAGGCCGAATAAACCCCTTATCGAGGAGTTCCTGAAGTTGTTCTTTCAATTACTTCAACTCTGCCGGTGCCATACCATACGGTGGAATAGAAATGGGCTGAGTGCCCAGCACCAAATCAATACCAAAGTCAATATCCCTGTCATGCGGCATGCCCGGTAGGTCTGCAGGAAATACATACGGAAAATCACATACCACCGGAACAGAATCAATGACAGGAGTATTTTCACTAACATCCCTCACAAAAGCCAAACAAGATAGGCAACCCTTCTCAACCATGCGCTGAGCCTTCAAATATGAAATCACCCTACTTGGTACATAATCTACAGAACCGCTCCACTCAACCCTCGGAATTCCCGGCATAGCCAATGTTACCATCTTAGCGTGACAATCTAGAACAACATGACATGGAGATAACCAATCTATACCCAATATCACATCAAAGCCAACTATACTGAGCAACAATAGATCCACTTGGGTCTCCAGACCCCTAATAGTCACCACACATGACCGATATACGCGGTCCACAATAATAGTATCGCCCACAGGAGTAGATACATGTACATATGAAACTAAGAACTCACGGGGTATATCCAGAAAATGGGCGAAATACGAGGAAACATATGAATACGTGGAGCCAAGGTCAAATAATACTTAGGCATCTCTGTGGAAAACTGAGACAATACCTGTAATCACAGCATCTGAATCAATAGCATCTGGTCTGGCAGGGAGAACATAGAAACGGGCCTGACCACCCCCTGATCTGCCTTCCCCTCTAGGGCGACCCCTAGCAGACTGACCTCCACCTCGAGCTGACTGGGCGGGTGGTGAGGTAACTGGTGCTGTAGTCCGAGGCTGACTTCTCTGTTGAGATAGACCTCCGTGATGATGAGGACACTGCCTCCACATATGCCCCAGCTCCCCATACTCAAAATAACTCCCTGGTGCTGGCGGCGGAAAATGAAGGGAACCCCTAGCACCGGGATGACAGGTAGAAGAACCTGGCATGGAAGAGCCCTGAATAGGTGGAGCACGGGACGAAATCTGAACTGGAAGGGCACTAAGTGATGAGTGGCCCTGATGAGAACTGTGAGAACCATGGCCAGATGATGCACCCCGATGAAATGGCCGAGCTGACTGAGCCTGTCTGAAATGACGACCTCTACTGTGCTGCAACTGACCCCCAAAAGGAGCACCGCTGAATCCACCCTGACCACGAGGCCTCTTGGCCTCCCTCTCAACTCTCTCCTGACCGCAAACCATCTCAATCTGCCGAGCAATGTCGACAACCTCATCAAAGGTAGCACCTGAAACCCGCTCCCTGGTCATGAGAAACTGTAGCTGATAAGTGAGGTCATCAATAAACCTCATGATCCTCTCTCTGTCTGTGGGAACCAACCAGATAGCATGACGGGCCAACTCGAAGAACTGCATCTCATACTGCGTCACAGACATATCACCCTGGTGGAGCCGCTCAAACTATTTACACAGCTCCTCTCTGCGGGATCGAGGTACGAACTTCTCCAAAAAGACCACGGAGAACTGCTGCCAAGTAAGGGGTGCTGCGCCAACAGGCCTACGCCTCTCGTAAGTCTCCCACCATCTGACTGCAGCCCCAGAAAACCGAAAGGTAGTGAATGAGACCCCACAAGTCTCCAAAATACCAGCAGTATGGAGTATCCTCTGACACCTGTCCAAAAAGTCGTGAGCATCCTCTCTCTCTATGCCACTGAAAGGTGGTGGCTGAAGTCTCCCAAACCTCTCCAACCTACGCTGATCATCCTCAGGCATAGCAGGAACCACATAATCCTGAGCAACAGCAACCAGCTGGGCTGGTGGTGCCTCTGGTGTCTGAAGTCCCTGAATAACCTGCTTGGGTGTGCGAGCGACGGAATTCTGATTGCCTTCCCTGGCCTGAGAAGTGGTTGCTGCCGTCGAAATAGAGACCGCCTGAGCAAGGTCAGTACACGCTGTCAGAATCTGAGCTAGGGCCTCCTGAAGGCCTAGAATCACAATAGGCACAGGTGGTGCCTGAGCTGGTGCATCAATAATTGGAACTTGGTCCTGATCTGGGACAACCGGTGGATCTATAGGTACTGCCCCAACTGCTGTACGGGTTGCACCTCTGCCCCTACCACAGCCTTGGCTGGTGGTACTGGTGGCTGGCCCTCCTGACCGGTAGTACGAGTCCTTACCATCTGTGAGAGAATGAAACAACAAATGTTTAGTTACTAGAATCAACAGATTCGCACGACATAAATTCAAGAATGTGGAGTTTCCTAAAGGTTCTGCAGCCTCTCGAAGATAAGTACAGACGTCTCTGTACCGACCCGCAAGACTCTACTAAACCCGCTCATGACTCGTGAGACCTATGTAACCTAGGCTCTGATACCAATCTGTCACGACCTAAAAACCTAATCTGTCGTGATGGCGCCTATCATGGAACTAGGCAAGCCGACTCATTTCCAAGCAAAACCGATATTTATATTTTTATTTCAAAGATAATTTCATTACTAGTTAACATAAAACCTTCATTTAAGGAGTTCAAATCAAAGAAAACAAATGTACGAAAAAGAAAAGCCCGACATCGGGGTGTCACTAGTCATGAGCATCTACTACAATCTATCTAACAATATCAAGACTAACTCAGCCTGAAAAATAGCTAAATACAACTAGAGGAAGATAAGGAGAAGAGCAGGGGCTGTGATCTCCAAACAGCTACCTTGCTATCTCCAAGAAAATCTGCAACCAGAACACTCAATAACCGCTACCGTGTCCAGCTACACCTGAATCTGCACACAAGGTGCAGGGAGTAACGTGAGTACGCCAACTCAGTAAGTAACAACAATAAATAAAGACTGAACAGTAGTGACGAGCAATAAAGCATATAACGTTCATATCAGGAAATCTCTGTAAAATACCACATGTTCTTAAAAAATCAGGATTTGAATCAAACATCTGGTTTAAACCCAGTTCTAGTAAAAATCATTTAAAGATATTTTTTCAACAGTTTTTCAAACAAAGGCTCAATGCAAAGGTGAGAAAAAATGATAAAATCATAAGCAGCCCCTCGGGCAAAACATCACTAATATACAGCCCATCGGGCAAACCTCACAGTCACTCGTGCCACTCGGGCATACCTCATAATCACTCTTGCCACTTGGGCATACCTCACAATCACTCATGCCTCCAAGTCACTCAGCACTCGGCACTCTCACTCATTAGGTACCTGCTCTCACTGGGGGTGTGAACAGACTCCGGTGGGGCTCCTTCAGCCCATGCGCTATAATCTGCACGGACAACTCACGTGCTAAAATAATAAAGTATACTGCAGGCGGGCAGCCCCGATCCACACTCATCCTCACAAATCAGGCCCTCGGCCTCACTCAGTCATAAACCTCTCAAGCCACTCGGGCATCTCAGTAAAACAGGGCATTCGGCCCAAAACATTTATATCCATAAAAAATAGAGTCATAAAACTGAGTTATGCGGTAAACAAGTATAAACATGACTGAGTATAGATTTTCAATCGAAAAAAATAAGAGGATGGTAAGAAACAGCCCTTAAGGGTCCAAACAGCATTGGCGCAAGGCCCAAACATGGCATTCAACCCAATTTACAGAAGTTATTTCTAAAACATATAAGTATCATATGGTTTCAACAAAGTATGTAGCTTTACAGTTGCTACGGGATGGACCAAGTCACAAATACCCAACAGTGCACGCCCACACGCCCGTCACCTAGCATGTGCGTCACTTCAAAATAGTAGAATGATACAAAATTCGGGGTTTCATACCCTCAGGACTAGATTTTCAATCGTTACTTACCTCAAACCGGTCAAATCTCTAACCCGTAATGATCTTGCCTCTGGACTTGGCCTCCAAATGCTCCGAATCTACTCACAATCAGTACAATACCATCAATATGTGCTAATGGAATGAATTCCACAAGAAAAACTACAAAATTAGACCAAGACCCGAAATTGGCTCAAACCTGGCCCCCAGGCCCACATCTCGAAATTTGACAAATTTTACAAAACTAGAAATCTCATTCACTCACGAGTCTAACCATACCAAATTCATCAAAATCCGACATCGTTTGGTCCTTCAAATCCTTAAATTACTCTCCAACCGTTTCAAGCCCTAACCCCTCATTTTCACTAATTACCATGATTAAAACAACGGGAAATTACCATATATACCAGTATTAGGGCTCAAGTAACTTACCTCAACAAAATTCCCTTGATTCCCTCTTCAAACCTCTCCTAAAAGCTCCGAAAACCGAGTTGAAATTGTGAAGAATGACCAAAATTCGCGAAGGGTTCTATTTATGGTTTCGGCCCAGGTTTTTCGCACCTGCGGCCATTTTCTCACACCTGCACGACCGCACCTACGGTCCAAGAATCTGCACCTGCACAACTCACTTAATCACCCAGCTTCCGCATCTGCGGTCCCAGGTGCGCATCTGCGAAACCAGCCCAAACTCCTCATCTCCGCATCTACGCACAAGGCCTCGCAACTGCGGGCTCGCAGATGCGCCCAATTCTTCACACATGCGTTACCAGCCTTGCCCCAGCGTCTCCCGCACCTGCGCACTCCCCACGTACACCAGTGGCCTCGCACCAGCGACCCTTTCTTCCGCAGGTGCGGAAATAGAAGAAGCAGCATTTCCAGCTGCAAAGTCCAACTTCGACAAATCTGTTAACCACCCGGAATCACCCCGAGGCCCTCGGGACCTCAACCAAAAATACCAACAAGTCATATATCAGCATACAAACTTAGTTGAACCTTCGAATCACTCAAAACAACATCCAAATACCAAATTACCCTCGGATTCAAGCCTAAGAACTTCTAATTTCTAAATTCGTCAACCGATGCCGAAACCAACCAAACCACGTACGAATGACCTCAAATTTTGCACACACATCACAAATGACACTATGAACCTACTCCAACTTCCATAATTCCATTCCGACCCCGATATCAAATTTTCCACTGCCGACTGAAATCGTCAAATTTTCAATTTCGCCAATTCAAGCCTAATTCTACCACGGATCTCCAAATCACATTCCGGACGCACTCCTAAGTCCAAAATCACCTAACGAAGCTAACGGAAACATTAGAATTCAAATCCGAGATCGTTTACATATAGGTCAACATCCGATTGACTTTTCCAACTTAAGTTTCTACTTAAGAGACTAAGTGTCTCAATTCACTCTGAAACCACTTCGGTCCAAAACCAACTAACCCGATATAACATAATACAGCTGAATAACACAAAAAGAAGTAGAAATGGGGACAACGGGGTTATAACTCTCGAAATGACCGGCTGGGTCGTTACAGAAGATGAACATGGATTTAGCTCATTTGAGCATATTATCAAACACTAGGTGTGCATCAAGGTTTCAAGGTCCTTTTATGGAGGATTCCATCATCCCCCAACCCAATATTTACCATTCTTAGCTCATCAATCTTCCTACACCCTTTGATAACACATTCATGTAAAATAAACAACTCTCATGCCCAAAACTTATCTTGCTAATTACCCAATTCTAGACAAAATTCGAAATTAAGGGCTAGGATGTAGAATCTTACCTCTTAGGAAGAATACCTAGGTGCCCCTCTTGATAGTCTTCAAGGTTTTAAGTGAGAGTTGAAGAGAAATTTTGATAAATATTCCCCCTCTAGGACTCTCTCTATCACTCTCAAAATATCAGAAATTATGTTTAAAATGGTCCAAGGTAGGTATTTTAATGGAATAGGGTCGAGTTAAAAACATATGAAAATGGATACTCCGAAATTCTGGACCGGGCTACAGACCTAGCCTCGCCATGCTAAAGCCTTGTCTTACACCTGGCCTTGCGAGCTCTGTAGCGAGCTACATGCCAGCCTTTGGGTATTTGATCATAACTTCTTGTAGGAATGTACGAATGACGAACGGTTTGAAGCATTAGAAACTAGACTCAAAGGGCTTTAATTTTATAGGTAGATCACCTCATAAATCGTTATACTTTGGTAGCCGCATACGTTTGAAGTAGGATCTTGTACGAATTGAGACATCCTTTCCACTTAATGTATCCTACTTGTTCCACACAAATTCTTTCCATTCACAAAACTCCTTATTATGTTTCAACACACCTTAAACATATACTTTTCATTTCAAAATAATGTGGTTCTATCCCATGGGTCTCCTATAATATTCTAACATGCTATTCCCAAATACCGTTGGCGTACTTTAAAATATTAAATCATTAGAGAAATTTTTCGGGGCCTTACATTCTCCCCCGCTTAGGACCATTCATCCCCGAATGAGGATTAGAGTCTGCCATAGACACCTAATGTGACTTAAATCCTTATCTACACGCCAAAGGCTCCAAAATTTGGCTAACTCCCTAAATTTTCAGAAATATTTCCAGAGTCTCCCCTGTAATTGGGGCCTATCCACCTGGCAGAGAATCTCAGAAATCAATCCTAAATCGCATATAGATAATACCACATTGCACCATATACATGAAAACAACAACCATGATTCTCTAGACCAACTCTATGACCTTGCTTACCTTAGTCGTATCCTTGACCTTTCCTTCCTCCATTACGAGGACAATTGGGCACCTCACACATTATGCATGTTATGCACATCATTCCTTTAATCCTTATGCCTTTATCATTTCGTAGCACGATATGCAACATTCCTTGATGTTAACAAGGGAACTCTGAGACAAACTCGGAAACTTAACACACGATCGATGATAGAAGAAGAGAAACATTTCCTAAATGTCGTTGTAGCCTCCCTATTATAAGTGTGGCCGACAACACACAGATAAGAGGGACTCTACTGACATAGCTCCATGACACCTTAGGACTCATAAACCATACTCTGATACCAAGTTTGTCACGCCCCGAAATCGTGGAGCGCGACCGGCGCTCAACCGAGTAAACCCAATCAAGCAAGCCTAATTTACATTAACCTCTCATCATTGCTCATGCATGATTTACCATAACATAATAAAAGCTTGACTTTCATATTAAATACACTTGGCTCAATGGCCCATATTTTCTTTCTCGTGGTGTTTACACAGCTCTATAAATAGTTGTAAATACTGTGAACATAAATACATGACAAAACTCAAATCTTTAATTACATGACCTACAGTGTACATGGAGCTTCTATGACAATGGATACCTATATACATAAAACGAACTAGACCCAAACACCCACTAGAACTGTAGCGGGCTCACCATAAGCTGAGTAGTGAAGAAGATCCCTATCAAAGGTACATATCATCCTGTAGAAGTATACCTGCATCCATTAAAAGTTACAGCGCCCCCGGCAAAAGGGGTGTTAGCACTGTCGAATAGCACTAGTATGTATAGCTAAAAATCCTCTATCAAAATAGAATTCCCATATCATAAAAGGAAACATATAGAAACAAATAGTCATAATCCACAATATCCAAATGCCTAGTTTAAAAAAATGATAATTTTACAAAATACGAACTTCATATACGATTTGTGTTTTGGAAGATCATTAACACCGATATACCACTATTCACAATACCAATATTCACAATACCAGTGTTCACAATACAGATGTTCACAATACCAGTGTTCACATATCATATTGTACACATATGCATCTCATAAACCGTTCACAGTGTTCTCTTACACAATACAAGTACACATATTCAAGGGCTTAGAAATTTGACATGAATATGATGAATCATAGCGACAATAAATGGGCTTAGATAGCCGTCAACGTCAAGAAAATTTATTTAGAGCTTCCATTAACATTTATAGATACTCAGTCAGGGATCCTCTATAACCACCTTCACACAAAGCGGCAATGTCACCTCAACCCAACATAAATGGGTAGAGGTGTATCACGATACCACAATCTCTACACAAAGCGGCCATACCGCCTCACCCCAATATATGCGGGTGGAAGTATATCACAATACCAGAATTCCAACACAAAGCGGCCCTACCGCCTTACCCCAATATAGGCGGTAGAGGTGTATCACAATACCGCAATCCCAACACAATGCGGCCCTACCGCCTCACCCTAATATATGCGGGAGGAAGTATATCACAATACTAGAATCCCAACACAAAGCGGCCCTACCGCCTCAGCCCAATATATGCGGGTGGAGGTTTATCACAATACCACAATCCCAACCCGCCTCACCCCAATATAGGCGGGTGGAGTTGTATCACAATACCACAATCCCAACACAAAGCGACCCTACCGCCTCACCCAAATATATACGGATGGAAGTATATAACAATACCAGAACCCAAACATAAAGCGGCCCTACCGCCTCACCCCAATATATGTGGGTGGAAGTATATCACAATACCAGAATCCCAAAACAAAGCGGCCCTAACTCCTCACCCCAATATAGGCGGGTGGAGGTGTATCACAATACAACAATCCCAACACAAAGCGGCCCTACCGCCTCACCCTAATATATGCGGGTGGAAGTATATCACAATACCAGAATCCCAACACAAAGCGGCCCTACCGCCTCAGCCCAATATATGCGGGTGTAGGTTTATCACAATACCACAATTCCAACACAAAGCGACCCTACCGCCTCACCCCAATATATGCGGGTGGAAGTATATAACAATACCAGAATCCCAACACAAAGCGACCCTACTGCCTCACCCCAATATAGGCAAGTGGAGTTGTATAACAATACCACAATCCCAACACAAAGCGGACCTACCGCCTCACCCAAATATATGCGGGTGGAAGTATATAACAATACCAGAATCTCAACACAAAGCGGCCCTAACGCCTCACCCTAATATATGCGGGTGGAAGTATATCACAATACCAGAATCCCAACATAAAACGGCCCTACCGCCTTACCCCAATATAGGCGGGTGGAGGTGTATCACAATACCACAATCCCAACACAAAGCGGCCCTACCGCCTCACCCCAATATATGTGGGTGGAAGTATATCACAATACCATAATCCCAACACAAAGCGGCCCTACCGCCTCACCCCAATATAGGTGGGTGGAGGTGTATCACAATACCACAATCCCAACACAAAGCAGCCCTACCGCCTCACCCCAATATATGTGGGTGGAAGTGTATCACAATACCACAATCCCAACACAAAGCTGCCCTACCGCCTCACCCCAATATATATGGGTGGAAGTATATCACAATACCAGAATCCCAACACAAAGCGGCCCTACCGCCTCACCCCAATATAGGTGGGTGGAGGTGTATCACAATACCACAATCCCAACACAAAGCGGCCCTACCGCCTCACCCCAATATATGCGGGTGGAAGTATATCACAATACCAGAATCCCAACACAAAGTGTCCCTACCGCCTCACCCCAATAAATGCGGGTGGAGGTTTATCACAATACCACAATCCCTACACAAAGCGATCATGCTGCCTCACCCCAATATATGTGGGTGGAGGTGTATTCATTAATACCACAATCCCTACACAAAGCGGTCATACCGCCTCACCCCAATATATACGGGTGGAGGTGTATTACAATCACCAATACCATATATAAACTCAAAGCAACATAGTTTGTCATTATATTTAACGTCGTAATTACTCATATCATTGGAATATTTCATGTTCATGTTCATCCTCATCATGGAGAAACACAACTCATTACATTAGCGCATGCATGGTAAATCAATAAGTCGATTTCAATGGCACATGGGCCCAATTTCATTTCTTAAGGTTCATCGTCATTTATCAATGGACATCTCCCTTCCATCTTATTATTCACTCCCTTGACCTCTTGAGGTCATTATCTAGGTTCATGACTCTTGGGGACTTAACAATCAAAGTCATTTACATATATTATTTCATTGGCTCTCTTGGCCATACACAAGATTCTTCTTTCATGGCACAATGATCGTATTTCATATTCCACACTTTCACCCCTTTCAATTTCAAAGATCACCATCAAATATCAACATGTAGAATATTTCAAAAATCATATACTTCAAATCCATTTGAAATGGAAACTTCAAACACAAATGGTTTCTTCCCAAATAATGAGGCATACCAACTAACAATTGAAACACACATCAAAATCATAAATAATCAATACACCATTTATTCTTGCAATACTCTTCCCCAGAAATGACAATATACAATTTCAACACATGAGTATATAGAACTCAAATCACCCTGAATATATTTATAAAGCAAAGCATTAGCTAAAGCAGCCTGAATTGAGTACAAAAGATTTTAGGAAATTCTATTTTTGAAGTCCTTTTTAAACAATTGAGTCGAGTCTCATTTCATATTCTTTATCACATCCTCTCAAATCATTTTCACCACTAGCCACAATCATAACTTAAATTCTTGGCACGTCGGCCGCACTCTATATCCCCAATTCACTTATTTCACTTCCAACCATCTTTATAGATTATTAATAATAAGACATTTACAAATCAATACTTTAGGTACACCCATAAGAAATTAAAAGTCTTAGGTATAATAAGATTTTCTCACACAATATGGCCTCATAACCTTCATTTGGAACATGACTCAAAGACATAGCATTTTAATACATATATCATTCTTGAACACATTCCCAAAGGGTAACATAATGTGATAGGAATATTCGGGATAAGTTTTGATTACACAATTCTCATCACTTTTCTTATTCGGGATAATCGAATTTATTGGGAACAACTCGAAACAAAGAATAAGGAACTTGAGACAAACATACTTGGAATTCGATTCCAAGAGAGAAAGTTTAGCCAACATACCTCAATTGATCTTTCCTTAAATTACTACGACATTCCAAAAATTCTAGCAACTTCAATCTATTTAGAAACATAACAAAAGTAAACCATAATTAGGAAGATGAACATGGTTTTAGCTCATTTGAGCATATTATCAAACACTATGTGTGCATCAAGGTTTCAAGGTCCTTTTATGGAGGATTCCATCATCCCCAACCCAATATTTACCATTCTTAGCTCATCAATCTTCCTAATTACCCGATTCTAGACAAAATTCAAAATTAAGGGTTAGGATGTAGAATCTTACCTCTTAGGAAGAAGACCTAGGTGCCCCTCTTTATAATCTTCAAGGTTTTAAGTGAGAGTTGAAGAGAAATTTTGATGAATATTAACTTATCCCTCTAGGACTCTCTCTCTCTATCACTCTCAAAATATCAGAAAATATGTTTTAAATGGTCCAAGGTAGGTGTTTTAACGGAATAGGGTCGGGTTTAAAACATATGAAAATGGATACTCCGAAATTCTGGACCGGGCTACAGACCTGGCCTCGCCAGGCTAAAACCTAGTCTTACCCCTGGCCTTGCGAGCTCTGTAGCGAGCTACATGCCAGCCTTTGGGTATTTGATCATAACCTCTTGTAGGAATGTCCGAATGCCAAACGGTTTGAAGTGTTAGAAACTAGACTCAAAGGGCTTTAATTTGATAGGTAGATCACCTCATAAGTCGTTATACTTTGGTAGCCTCATATGTTTGAATTAGGATCTTGTGCGAATTGAGATATCCTTTCCACTTAATGTATCCTACTTGTTCCACACGAATTCTTTCCATTCACAAAACTCCTTAGTATGTTTCAACACACCTTAAACATATAATTTTCATTTCAAAATAATGTGGTTCTATCCTATGGGTCTCCTATAATACTCTAACACGCTATTCCCTAATACCGTTGGCGTACTTTAAAATATTAAATCATTAGGGAAATATTTCGGGGCCTAACAATCATCAATGAACACAATAACAAAAGAATTAAAATAAGGTTAGAACACACTGTTCATCAAATTCATGAAAGCTATGGAGGCATTGGTCAAACTAAAATACATCACCAATACCTCATAATGGCCATAACGAGTTCTGAAAGTTGTCTTAGAAATGTCTGAAGCCCTAATATTCAATCTTTAAGAATGCCCTAGCACCCTGAAGTTGATCAAATAAATCATCAACGCGTGGCAGTGGATACTTGTTCTTGATGGTAACATGGTTCAGTTGCCTGTAGTCAATACACATTCTCATAGAACTATTCTTTTTCTTAAAAAACAACACCGGGTCACCCCAAGGTGAAACACTTGGCATGATGAACCCTTTTATCCAGCAACTCTTGTAACTACTCATTCAATTCCTTCAACTCAGCTAAAGCCACACAATACGAAGGAATAGAGATAGGTTGAGTGCATGGTGCCAAATCAATGCTGAAATAAATATCCCTAGCGGGTGGCATGCCCAGTATATCTACACGAAACACATATGAAAACTCCCTCACTACCGGAACTGACTCAACAATAGGAGTATCAGGACTAATATCTCTGACAAAATCTAGATACACCAAACACCCCTTCTAAACCATCTGTTGAGCCTCCAAAATAAGATCACTTTGCTAGAAGTATGACCAAGAGAACCCCTCCCCAACCTCGGCAACCCTGGCATTGCCAACATCACAGTCTTAGAATGACAATCAAGAATATTATGGTACGAAGATAACCAATCCATACTTAAGATCACATCAAAGTCCACCATATCTAACAATAGAAAGTCTGCTCTCATCTCAAAACCACACATAGTGACCACACATGACTGATAGACTAGATCCACCATAATAGAATCCCCAACCGGTGTAAATACATGAACAAGGGTAGCAAGAGAATCACGTGCCATATCTAGACAAGAAGCAAAGTATGACGACACATATGAATAAGTAGAGCTAGGATCAAATAAAATTGAAGCATCTATATGGAACACAGTAACAATACCTATAATAACTGCATCAGAAGAAACTGCTTCGGTCCTCCCTGGAAACACATAACTTCTAGCTTGACCTCCACTAGACTGAGCTTTACCTCTAGGACGACCATGTCTTGAATGACCTCCACCCCAAACTGGTTAAGCGGGTAGTGTAGCAACCAGTGCAGGAATCATAGTCTAGCCTCCCTGATGCCCAGAACCCCTGTGAAAATGGGGGAAATATTTCCTGACATACTCCAAATCTCCACACTCGTAGCAACCTCGGATTGGAAATGACTGCGAGGCCTGAGTAGAACCCCGTGAAACAGAATGTCCACTAGAATAAACCAATGCAAATGAACTTTGAATAGCTCGAGAGTGATGAGAACTCTGTGCTGGAAGTACGCTGAATGAAGGTTGCACAAGAGCTCCCCGACTGGGTAATGGTGCATGATAAGCAAGCCTACTAGAATGGCCTCTCCCAAATCGACCTCGGCCTTTAGATGAGGCACCACCGAAGCTACCTTAATATTGGTATCTCTTGTCCTTACCCTTCAACATCTCTCTAGTCTCACTGCATATGCGCTCAATACGACGCGCTATCTCTACGGCCTGATGAAATGAAGTCATAGTCTCTGCCTCTTTAGCCATAGAAAGGCGAATACCATGTTGAAGACCATCAATGAATATCCTCACTCTCTCCTCCTCAGAGGGAATCAAAACAGTAGCATGACGGGACAACATTCTAAACCTTATTTCACAATTAGTGAATGATATTTGACCCTACTAAAGATTCTTAAACTACCTCCTCAGATCATCTCTCCTGGTGCGGGAAACAAACTTCTCCAAAAAGACCCTGGAGAACTGAGCCCAAGTAAGAGGAGAGGAACAAACTTCTTTGCCCTGCTCATATTACTGCTACCATCTCTTGGTTGGCCCTCTAAGCTGAAACACAGTGAAATACACTACATTGGACTCAACGAGTCCGAGATTCCGAAGACTCTCATAATAACCATCAAGGAAATCCTAGGGATCTGTTGTAGGAGAACAATCAAAATACGGAGGATCCATCCTTCGGAACCTCTCTACCACTTCTTCTCATCTACGGAGAAAGAATGCTCAATAATTGGTCCAAAAATAACTACTGATGTGGTGTAATTACTAGATCCATTCCCGGTGATTAAAAATCTAAATAAATCTGCTTTAAGGTATAAGTAGCTGGAGTTTGAGCTCTTCCCCTTGCCTGAGAAGTACCCGGTGCAGTAGGAAACATCTCAGCCTGAGCCATACCCTCGAACAAACCAACTATATGGACCAGAGCGTCCTGAACAATTGGTGTTAGCAAATAAACCCTAGGGAACCTAATCTGGTCCCACTGGCTCAACATAGTCGAGAATCTTCTCCTTAATGGGAGCTACTGGTGGCTCCACAACCGCTGCTCGATCATGGCCCCTAACTGTGGCGCGTGCTCCACCCCTGTCTCTTGCTCGGCCAGGGTCGCGATCAGCCCCAGCCTCTCGCGGCCCTGGCCTAGGATACTGGTTCCTGCTCTCCTATACCAGAAGAATGTGTTCTCACTATCTATGAGAGAATAAAAAAGCAAAGATTCATACTTATGGATAAACAAATCCACACGATAGAGAATAGAAGAAATAAAAGTTCTCCTAACAACCTTGTAGCATCTCAAAGATAAGTACAAATGTCTCCATACCGATCCGCAAGACTCTACTAGGCCTGCTCATGACTCGTGAGACCTAAGCAACCTAGTGCTTTAATACCAATTTGTCACAATCCAAAATTCCACTAGAGTCATGGTGATGCCTAAGACTGCTTGGTAGGCAAGCCAAAAACATAGTGGAAATAAACTTCAACAACAATAAGAAATAGTCCCAATAATGGAGTAGCATAAATAACTACAGTCAAAATGACAACACAATTCAAAACAACCCATAATCTAGTGTCACCGAGTGCATGAACTCTATAGAATACTATGTACAATGTATGAACAAAATACAATATTGTCTGAAAGACTAAACAGTAATAAAAGACAAGAAGATACGCCAGGGACTGCGAACGGGAAGCAGTTCTCCCTCGGTCACAATAGCACAACACAACTCTGCTTATAATGATTAACTAGGTACAACTCCTGAATCGGTACATAAAGTGCAGAGTGTAGGATGAGTACAACCGATCCCATGTACTTAGTAAGTAGAAAGCTTAAACTCGATCTGAAAGTAAGTATAGCCTCTCATAGATAGAAACTGGCATCTTTATACCGGTCCATAAGACTCTACTAGGCTTGCTCGTGATTAGTGAGACCCTTAGAACCTAGAGCTTTGATACCAACTTGTCATGATCTAAAATCCCACCAAAGGCCGTGATGGTGCCTAACCCGCTCGCTAGGCAAGACAACACTAAATCAGCATCATAATATCCAATTACTAAGCCATTAACTATTTTATAATATAAATAACAACGCGGAATAAATTTTAAATCAATAACATGAGTACATAATCAATGACAAGGTCTAAACACGACCACAACCGTCTAGCAACGACCCAAAACCCGATATCACTACATCACGAGCCTCTAATAAGAATAACTAATATCAATTGAACAAAGCATCTATCCGAAAAAGAATACATAGATAGAAATAGATAAGTAAGGAAGAGGGACTCCATGTGCTGCAAATCGGATAAAGTATAGCAGCTCAATTCGAAGTCTCCAATAAGGTACTTCTACTCAATTCAATGGTACCGCTAATACCAATCTCAGAACATGCACAAAAATATGCAGAAGCATAGTATAGGTACAAAACTACGGTACTCAGAAAGTATCAAGTCTAGCCTCGAAGAAGTAATGGCGAGGGATCAACATCAACACTTACTAACAGTCCAATAAACATGTAAAGCATAAATAATATATGGAAGTAATCAAGGTATCATCAAATGAGTAAAATCTTAGAGAAACACAGTTTGTATAGAATTTAGGCATATTTTACGGATAAGAAGAGAAATTAAGACACCAACACCTCAATCCTCATATCATGACCTTATTCGTGTCGACAATATTTATATCAAATCATTGCATCAATCAAAAATATACATATGCATGCTTAGAATCCATTTCTCAACAACTCACAGCACAAATCCATGTGTCTGATATATACCACGTGTCCAACAAGAACCATCAAGCTCGGGTGCCTACGCTCACAGAGTCCAAAGTAACATAGGTAATCACCTGACTCCGGAGGGACAGATCCATATCCAAGCATTGATCATTTTATATTTAATGATCATTAATCAATCATTGTGACATGCAGCCCATTCAATAATCGATAATCTCACAATCATTGGTGCCAAATTTCTCAACTTTTCACAATATATAAATCTCCAACTCATGCATATATAAATGAAATAATATCATTAAGAAGCACTAGACTTAACAATAAGAATGCGGATAAAAGCTCATATGGCTGAAAGATGGCTATGGCTAATCATGTAATTCGATTTATCGCAATGACTCAATAAGACATGAATAAGTTAAGCCATTAACCACCAATCACGAATCAAATAAGACAAATGTATGACTATGGCTCAAGGGGAAAGCTCAACATGGTAAAATAATTATTTATGCCCAATTTCACAAGTCATAACTTTAGGCACATAGATAATCACAAGTCATAGGATCAAAATAAACATAGATAATCAATTCACATAGTCCAAACAAGGAATAATCATAAGCCAAACTTTACCATACATGGTCATAACCTAACTACGCATATATGCTCGTCACCTTGCATATACATGGCTCCTAAATCCAGTAACATGTAGCAAATAGATCACCTATAGAGAGAATTTCCTCTTATAAGGATAGACAAGAGACTTACCTCTACCTGGCAAGCTTTAATCAACAACACTCTCATTTTCCTTTCAAATCCAACACCAAACGGCTCGAATCTAGTCAAATACAACTCAATAATGTTAAACAAAGCCATAAAAATAAATTTCAAATAATAAAGTTTCAATCTTTGATCAAATTTTAAAAAGTCAACAAAAGTTAACTCGGGCCTACATGGCCAAAATTTGAGTTAAGCGGTAGATCCCGATTACCCATAACCCTACGAGTCCAAATATATGATTATATTCTAAAATCGAGTTCAAATCAACCCTCAAATTCCTACAATACACCCTCTTAAGTTATAGACAAACCTTCCAAATTTCACTTTAATTCCAAATTTTAGGAATAGAAATCATGGGGAATTAATATACAAAACCAAATCCTAAGTTAAAATTTCTTACCTCCAATGTAGTAGTGAAATTGCTCTTCAAAATCTCCTCATCTCGAACTCTAGGGTTTAAAATATGAACAAAAAGGCAAAAATCCCGAAATATAACACTTAAAGTCTTCCCCAGGTAACCCTTCACGATCGTTGTCCAAGGCTTCGCAATCGTGAAGTACACAATGCAACTATCCAGAAATAAGCAACGTGATCGTGCCTTTCCCATCGCAAACGCGAAGTTCTCCAACTCTGCCTTCATCACGAACGCGATAATCCAATTGCAAATGCATACAACAACCCCCAACTTGCCTCTTGCCTCTTGCTCTACGCGAACGCGGACCACTACACGCGAACGCCTAGACCAACTCTTCCATAACATCATAAAGACCATGAACGTGGTGACCAAAAATCAGCCGCTCCAAAATCCTACTCCGCAATCGCGCACAAAACATCGCGATCGCGATGAAAAAATATCCCCCAACTCAACAACTCTTCACCATCGCGTCTGCACCCCTGCGATCTCGATGTATACCTGAACACTAGAAAACCAACAACCTCAAAGTGGTTCAAAATGATCCGACCCCACGCCAAAACTCACCCGAGCCCTTTGGGACCCCGTCTAAACATGCAAACAAGTCCATATATATAAACCAAACTTATCTAAAGAGTCGAAGAACAACAAATAACAGAAAAACTAAGAATCGGCAATCAAAATCCTTCTGTTAAGTTTCAAAAATTCCAACTCTGCCCATCGCGTCCGGATCAAACTTAGACATTCTGGATTATAATCAAACTTCACACACATATTCCAATCAAATAAATGAACCTGTCCAAGATCTCGGAACATAGATCGTACCCCGATAATATCAAAATCAACTCCCAGTCAACTCTGTGAAGTATTCTCCAAACCTTCAAATTGCCAACTCTCGACAATTAGAGCCAAAACCTTCTAGGAATATCAAAATTCAAATCCAAACATTCGCTCAAGTCCAATATTACCATATGAACATACTAAAACCATCAAATCATGATTCCAATGTCGTTTACTCAAAAGTCAAATTATGGTCAACTCCTCTAACTTAAGCTTCTAAATTGAGAATCACTCTTCCAAATCCATCTGAACCTCTCGAACATCAAAACCAACCATACACGCAAGTCATAATACATCATATGAAGCTACTCGAGGTCTCAAACCGTCGAACGAAATGCTAAAGCTCGATACGATTGATCAGGTTGTTACAATCGGACTCATATGTGTCGTTTGGGGCATCACTGTCAGAATCATCACCCCATTAGTCGATATGAGCATCAGCTTCAATACGAGCTAGTATATCAGAAATATTGGAATATGTACGATTTCAGTATTCACAAGTATATTGGTTGCATTGTTGGTACTATGACAATGATAATTTTCACTGGGAAACTGTGTGCCAAAACTAGTATAACCACGGCCATATCTACTAGGTGCTGGGTCAATTTGTGGTGTTGTACCTTATGATAACAAGTTTGTAAAACTATGAAATTCTGAATAACTACTCAGTGGATCAGTACATGGCACATAAGCTTCGGTTGGAGGCTCATTAAGATTAAAGGATGGCACATTAGAAATCGGAGATAACTCATGAAAAATGTCTAAGGGCTCAGCAACTTTCAATAATTCGGTTTTAATAAACATCTCAAGCACATCAAGATTCATCATATACCTTACTGTATCAGGTGCTCTAAAAAATCCTACAATGACTCACTATCAACAATAGGATTTTTTATAAATCGAGCATTACCCTGGGTGGTATGATATGGTCACCTGCCTGAGATAAAAAAAATATTACTTCGCTAGGATTGGTTTTCATCTTAATATGCAAGTTCCTAACTAGCCACTCATACTCAATATCAACTGATCAACCGCAGTTTCACAATGGAATGAGCACCACAATGATATCTAACTGTTCAATTTCATAAATTATCTCACCACCCCAGTACAATGCAACCCTTACACGATGATCAGTAGACATTTTCAAACCTATAAAAAATAGCAGTTCTAATAAGAAAATAATACCAACATTTGACAATTAGATTATAAAATATAAAAATAATGCTAACTTTTTTTTAAGTTTTGTATATTCGAACATAAGATACACAAAATGAAATTGCATCGGTTTTATATAGAATCCAAATGCATGTATTCTAGCGAATATTTTCAATGAAAGGCGCATTCAATATGCAAATGTTCCCTTTTACATAACGCAATCTGACAATGTACCTTCCTTAAAGTTATAGCATCAGGCATATGTCAAATCAATGTCAGCCGATTGAATATATAATTTGAACAAAAGGCATGTCAACTTTTTGAACCTTCAATGTAATTTTTAAAACTAACATAAGGTGTGATAAATCATTAAACCTTCTGTTGATTTAAAATATTAAATGAAGGTTCAAAGATACAACGCTCCTTTCTTTCAAATTATATTTAACTTTTCGTACAGAAGGCTCGCTTATCTTGTGCGCCTTCACTATTTATGTAAAAAAAAAAATATCTGACAACATATATTGTAGTTGAGGTCAATTCTTCCGGTCAACCCTTCGTATAGATATATCCCTTCTAAAAGTTGAGTGTCAATTTGTCCTCTCTCTCAATTTAGAAAAGTAATTTCTCTTAGAAATAGTCTAAGAATAAAATTTACAGATATTTTGAAAGTACTACTACTATTAAACCGCTTCCTTGAATTTGTTTCCTTTTCTTCTTTGTTTCTATAGATATAGATGATGGTGGTATGTCCTACCCACGATTACTCCACTGAATACTTGTTACCTCTCTTTTGCTACCTCTCTTTAACACAATTATTGATTAATTTTGCTACCTATCAAGGCTTAGGCGATAAAAAAGAAATTACCTTATATTTTTTTGCCTACAATACTTCTTTCTTTTATGAAAATAATGCAGCTTTGCATTAGTATAA
The DNA here is from genome assembly GCF_000390325.3 of Nicotiana tomentosiformis. NCBI lineage: Eukaryota > Viridiplantae > Streptophyta > Magnoliopsida > Solanales > Solanaceae > Nicotiana > Nicotiana tomentosiformis. The sequence continues at coordinate 120,376,681 of NC_090812.1, forward strand.
TGTAATGAAATCAAAACTTCTCTTGTACTTTTGGGGATCAACTGGAAATACTGTTAATTTCTAATTTCTTTCCCAACTAAGAATACAATACAATCAGAGGAGGAAAAAGGAAGGGGAAAAGGAAAAGAGATATTGTTCATGTAACTTGACCGGGGAAACTATGAGCTAATTTACAACAATCCCAACTCATTTCACCAGTAATTGACTGAGGACAAAAACAGATAACAAGGAATTGCAATTATATCCAGAATGCTTATAGCCTTCTGCTTAGGTTACAAATATACAAAATAGGAGCGCAACATCCCTAGTTACCAATCAGATCGGAAACTTGGCCTTTGCTGTCTTCTATGTTGCCCAAAGATGGTAAATTTTCCCGAATGTTCTTTCCAAGTTTCTTGGCTTCCTGGTCTAACTTCAGTGGTCGTCTCCTCAAGCTCTGAAAACATCCAACTTTGTCAAACGGTGTCTAATTAACATGTATGAGGAATATATTAAGATATTCATACCTCGGAAGCCCATAAGCAGTCACTTGCTTTACGAGGAATTATATGAATATGGGTCTGAACTTGTCATCCAAAAACAAAATTTGTATTAGCATTTTTGTAAGTTATTAGTAGGTAATCAAAGCATAAGAACTAAAGGAAAACTTTGGGGTCAAGCAAATATCTGAAAAATGCTGTCCGAAATTATTTGCACCTACGTGAAAAACAACCTGGCCTGCAGCTTCCCCATTGTTGACTAACAGGTTGAATGAATCTGCATGTTTAGCAACATTTGTGAGTAAACTTATGACAATAATTGAATAGCTTTCCATGAAATATGGATAATATCCACGAGAATAAAAGCGGAGGCCCCCAACTGATAGCACTGTGGTTTGGAATCGATTCTTTTACCAATGTAATGACTACAAAGACATGGTTTCCTAATACTAGCTCTATATTGTACTTGATGCATAAACTTTCTTTGTTAGGACGGAGACATTGGCGGAGCCAAGATTTGAACCTTATGGGTTTGGGATTGTAATCATTTATAGTTACTGGGTTCTAAATTATTAAGTTGTACATATTCAATGAATTTCTTAAGACAAATACATGGTTTGAACGAAACCTACTGGGTTCGACCGAACCCGCATCCCGCACTCTACCTCTGCCCCTGGACGGAGAGTTCAGGATAGTGCAGAATCTAACAAAATATCATTATAACAACAATAATAAAAGAATGCAAGATGATAATGATAGAAAACGCAAATAAAGGAGGCGCAAATTTACTTTCGGTCAATGTGGCCTACGTCCACAAGAGAAAAGGAGCAAATTTACTATATCAAAAAATACAAAAGTAGAGTAAGTACTCTAATTAATCACAAATACCCCGAGAGGAAACCTCACAAAAACACTCACAACTATTTCCCAAAACAACTCTTGCACAAAAGATAATTGTTAAAGTGTTTCTTGCTCTCTGAATTGGTGTGTTGTGAAAGAGCAACACTTCTTTTTATAGGAGCAAAACATGGGTACCAAGCACAAATGAGAGAAAGAGAATTGCTCCAAAATTCCTGTCACAAAATTCATTTTTGGCATCCAAGAACGATTGCTAGCCAGGTCTTTGGGACAATAAGGCTTATATGATAGGATGGACCGCACTTTCTGTAAAGCCAAAAGATGGCCACATTACAAATCTTCACCTTGGCATATTTTTGGCTGATATAGTAAATTTGCTTCACCCTTTCTACAAAAGCCCTAATGGGTTAAGAAGGTGTTTGGATTGGCTTAAAATCTGATCAAACCAGCTTAAAAACACTTTTTGGCTTGTTTTGGCGTTTGACAAACTTAAAAAGTACTTTTGCGCCAAATGCTTTTAAGCCAAAACAATTCAAAATAAACCAAAAGCCATTAGTTGATCAGCTTCAATCTATGGCTTTTTAGGTTTGGCAAAATATTTTACTTTGTTATCCTTATACTTTCTTATTATTCCCAAATACCCTTCACTCTACTAAAATCCAGATGCCACTACTTTCATCTTCGCTTTCACCTTCTTCTGTATTCTTGCCTTACCAAACTATCTAATCTGATAAAAACCTAAATTACCAATACAAATTTGAGTTTGATCTACGGACTTGACATTTTAGCCTTGATCTGGAGACACATACATGTTGCTAATATTTATTGATTTTAAGGTTTATTTTTTATTTATAATTGTTTTCTAGCGCAAGGCTTTTTTTTCAAACTTAAGCCAAATTATCAACCATTATACATTTTATTAAATAAATTGTTTCTATTTATCAAAATGATCAATTTAAAACTCAATTAAAGTGAATTAAGACATCACTTAATTTGTATTTGAATGAATCTTGAATTAAAAATCTTGAAATAATCATCATATTTTAGTTTTACCAGATTTAAGGTCATTTTAACAAAAAAACTGCTAATCAACATTTTCTTGTCAAACACATCAACTGCTTATTTTCAGTTTCAACACTTTTATCAATACACGTAACTGCTTATTCAGTTAATCCAAACGGGCTCTAAATCATTTTTCATAAAGTCCAATCAAATTCAAGCAAATCTTGAAATTATTGGAAAAAGCTTCATAAACATGTCAGCAAGGTTGTCTTTGGTGTTGATAACAAAGTGGTATCAGAGTCGTATCTAATTGAATCAGCCCAATAGCCAAAATGGTAGATGTCCTATCACTAGGAAAGTGACACTACAACATATAGTAGCTTTATCTACTATCGAAGCATAATAAATGGCAATGATCGAGGCAATCAAAGAAGCTTTATGGTTAAAGGATCTATTTGTTAAACATAGTTAACCTTGGGGTGGTAATACTACTATTTTATGTGATAGTCCAAGTGTCATCCATTTGACTAAAGATCAGATGTATCATGAGAGGATAAAACATATTGATATGAAGTATCACTTCATTCGATAAGCCATTCTTGAAGGAAAGTCTTTGTTCAAAAGAATCAACACTAGAGACAACCTTGGTGACATGTTTACGAAGCATCTTCTAGTAACCAAGTTCAAGCTTTGCTTGAATCTGATTGATTTTCATGATAAATAATTTAGCCCATCAGGGCTTTTGCGAAGAGGGTGGAGCAAATTTATTATATCTGCCAAAATTAGACCAAGGTAGAAATTTGCATTATGGCCATTCTTTGGCTTTACAAAAAGCGGGATTCATCTCATTATGAGCCCGTCTAGATTGGCTTAAAAAAGTAGCTTTTAAGCACAAGTTCTTAAAAGCACTTTTTAAGTGATGGAGTTGGTTGTATAAATAAGCAGTTACTTGTTTGGATAAAAGTGTTGGAACTGAAAACAAGTTAAAATGTTTGGTAAACAAGTGCTGGTTAGCACATTTTCTATTAAAATGACTGGTTGGATAAATAAGTGATGGAGCTGGTTGTATAAATAAGCAGTTACTTGTTTGGATAAAAGTGTTGGAGCTGAAAACAAGTTGAAATGTTTGGTAAACAAGTGCTGGTTCGCACATTTTCTATTAAAATAACTGAAATATCCTTAAAGTTGTTAACACTATAAAAAAACATATTACTATAATATTTATTCTAAACTAATATGAATACAAAATAATTAATATTATAATTCACTTTCAGTTTAAACTTTAAACTGATCACCTAAGATAATTTTTATAAAAAAGTTGTTGATCTCATTTTTCACCACTTTCAACCACGTAAATTTTTTATTCTTTCTTGAAATTCCAAGCTTGTTGCGGAAACATATGAAATGAATATTACATTTATTTACATAACAAGGGAAATAAATGAATTAACATTTTGGATTAAGCTAAAACTTCAATGCAACCTCCTCAATTTCAAGTTATGAGAGGAGTTAGGCTTAATTATATACCTAAAATAAGACTCAATCTGAATTGTATGATTATTGATATAAAAAGAAAAAGTAGTATGAAATGAAAAGAAAAGGTTGGGTAATACTTTAGGTAATCCCAGCACGATGAGTGGCAGCAGGCAGAAACTAAAAATGTGAAGCAAAACAACAGTTACCATCTGGAGAAGAACGGGAAAGAAAAAGAGTAAAATGAAGAAATACAAGATGGAGGAAGACGCAGGAATGGAGAACAACGGAAAAGAATAGAGTAAAGTTGGGGTTTTGTTGTGAAGGATATTTTTGGAATAATAAAATATTATTAGGGATAAGAGGGTAAAATACTTAGTCAAAGATAGATGGCTTTTAAGCTAAAAAAAATTAAGTTGGGGTTGCCCAACTTCTTGCTTTTAGCTTATTTGGGCTTAAAAGCTATTTTTAAAGTTACCAAACACTAAAACAAGCTAAAGGTGCTTTTAAGCTGGTTTGACCAGCTTTTAAGCCAATCCAAACACCCTCTATATAGGCAAAAGTCTATTTTCCCAAAGACTTGGCCGACAATTACTCTTGGAGCCTGAAGAATGAATTTTGTGGTGGCTGAGTTTTGGAGCATTTTTTTCTCTTTCGTTTGTGCTTGGTGCCCACGTTTTGCTCCTACAAAAGGAGGTGCTGCTCTTTCATTCCAACATAGCAATTCAGAGAGCAAGAAACACTTTAACAATATCAACAATTTGCCTCTCGCTTCCATCCAACTTATTCTCTTTGTGAAATCTAGAGCTCTCTTGTCCTTTTTTGTGTATAATTATGAAAGACGAATAGCATTTAGCAAATGCAAGTCACGTTATGCTTGCGTGTTGAGAATCCAACAAAAAATGCCCTGCTTAATGCTAATAGCCGTATTAGCATTTAAAACCACAAGACATGAAAGACTCATTACTCAAAGACGGCGGAGAACTACATTAACAGCATAATTCCATAATCAACTTATCAAGAGCAATTAAGAGAATGATGCACTTCCTCCCCCCCCCCCCCCCCCCACAAACCACAAAAAAAAGGGATCAAAAGAGGAGAAAAAGTATATCAGAGAAAACATGCCGACAAAACTAACACGATTAATCATCAAGAAACAATTAGCATACCACAACCAGTGGCTTTTATGACTGCACTGCTAATCGCGGGAACTTTTGAGAACATGGAGGCCACAACCTGCAAAATAATGAAACTTTCGCATTAAGAACTTCAGAAAGCATGCAGGCCAGAGGACCAGTTTATCCACACAAAAAATGCAGAATTCAGATCATGTGCTCACAAGGCAGCTGGCCTTGATAATTTAACTAAACCAATAAAATGGAAAAAAAATTATAACACAACCAAATTCTATTTATAAAATGAACATTATCCTAAACAGATTTTCAGAACAGGAAGGGAAAATTGTATCAGACATAAAATGGTTTTAAAAAAAAGTAAATAAATAATTGGCCACTTCAGGTATGCATAAATTGAACCGTAAGACTGTCAGCTTAATGCAGAATTCAGATCATGTGCTCACAAGGCAGCTGGCCTTGATAATTTAACTAAACCAATAAAATGGAAAAAAAATTATAACACAACCAAATTCTATTTATAAAATGAACACTATCCTAAACAGATTTTCAGAACAAGAAGGGAAAATTGTATCAGACATAAAATGGTTTTAAAAAAAGTAAATAAATAACTGGCCACTTCAGGTATGCATAAATTGAACCGTAAGACTGTCAGCTTAATGTAAATGTCTAATTCAAGTGCAGAAACAGCTGCAAAACAACAGGGTGGATGATGACATCTTGTTGTTAGAACTAATATTTAGACCAAGGAAAATGGGGAGAAGAAGTCACCTATAGACAAGAAGCCTTCTATTTGAGGGGAAGAGAATTTTGACACATACAAGACATTGTCAGATTGAAATGCTCAACAATGAAATAAAGCCCAGACCCAGGAAATTTCTATGCCAAATGCAGCCTATAGCAAGATCCAGACTCATATCCCACTCATTTCCTTTTCTCTCTTAATAAGTTTGTTCAGAACCACTCCAAAAGGTAGCGAATACACCTCCCCATAAGTATTATCACTTAATTATACAAGTTAGATGTGCAGGAAGAAGGGTAAACAATAACATCAGTCAGCAGAAAGATATTCCATTGAAAAACCAAACAGTCTGATGCAGAAGTCAGCAACTTACTGATGGTGGAGTCTCTTTCAAAGAAGAAAAGTGACACTTTGGAATGATAAGCGAGTGCCTGAAGAAAGGGAGTTAAAGGTAAAACACTAATTCAGCTATGATTACCTGTTAAATAAAGATAAATTCCAAACACTTGATGAAATAATGTGACACTGTGATGATTGAAGTGCTAATACAAGATGAGATAGACCTATAATCACATGAAGGAAGGTTATCTCAAGAGACCAACAACCTTTGGGAATCTATGGGGACTGAAGGAAGAACGTAACACAATGGAAGCAAAGTATCAATATAAGTGATACCAACTTGTTAGTTCTTACTGGTGCACTTACATTAGGTTCTGGTATTTGCCAAGAGTCCTTTTACTTGGTATGTAGTGTAAGAACATGTGCCAAAGTTAGAGTCTCTGTTTAAAAAGAATCACTCATTTGTCTTAAAACACATATTATTGAGTTTTACAATGATAAAGGGCCAAAACAAACAGAATAGATATGTAGGGTTTACATAACATAACCCAATGGATCGACAATATTACTTTATCCAAAAATAATAAACCCCAACTAGCTTGGGATTGAAGCGCATTTGCTCTAGTTGTATTTGGAGTCAATACCAAGCTTGCTTCTCAGGAACATTTTCTCAATACACACAAATCGAAAGCAGTCAGAAGTCGGCAAAATGTTTTTGCCTTAATTGCATAAACTATCCGAAAGTATGTATAAGTCTAACAATAGAACTGAGCATAGGTATAAATAGTGTCATTTCAGACATGGATTGTAAAGTTCTCTATGGAAAATAGTTAAATAGTTAAGACTTATGGCCAATCTTCTCTTCTTCTTTTGTTTTTGGAGTAACTATAGCCAAACATAAATTCCCCAAGTGTCCAAATTCTAAATGCATATGGACAAACAGGAATTCTTTTTAAACTGATATTCTTTTGGTGTTTTCATCTTTTTTGGTCAAATATCTCATGTCAAATCGTCAAAGACTACACTAGATAGATTAAATCAGTTAAGTCAATGCATCTTATATAGAGAATACATATCCAATACCAATAGAACAAGAATACGTACAAGATAACGGTTAAAGAAGATACCTTACCCACAACTCAAAGGATTTGTATCTAAGATGCAGAGGCACACATCATCTTCGTAGACCTGTAGTGAAAGCATTTTATGCATGCCATTAGAAAACTAGCATGCACAGAACAGAAACTTTGTATCTTCCACATTTTGTCATGATAAAAGGTCCCGGTCTCGGAAGAGATGCAGCATCACGAGCTAAGTGGTATACAATTAACTTTCGTACGGGATGTAACTCCTATGCCACATAATGGCTGTAGACCTCCGAAAAAAAGACGTGTTTAGAACTGAACATTGAAGAAATCTCAAGAGAAATAAAAGATTCGATGATCTAATCAAATAATATACTATGGTTCCCCCTTATATCCAACACTTTACTAGTCACAGGGGGGAAAAAGTGGGACCTTTTGAAAAAGAATAAGAACTGATGCAAACTATAATCTTAAAAGAATTACACAAATAGCTTTATCAGAGCAGGTTTGAATTATCAAGTCTATCAGTCTAGCAAAACTACAAAACTGATAACAACTTAAGAAGCAACCTTCCTGAAGCCTGTCGAACCAATTGGATTCTTCCTAACAAATCAACAATAGCCATGATTCTATTACTTTCTTCCCCCGAAGCATGCTAGTCTTTTAATCATAAACATACTAATACTTCATATATCAGTCACAATCTAGCTTTGCTGGATATGATTAATGAGTAGAAACCTAAACACGAACTTCACGACTTTCCTGACATTAATAGTTGTACAAGATCTTAGGTCAAAATTTTGCTACTTGGCTTCTACTGCAAGGACAAGTACATGACTCCTGCTATCCCAATGGAGTGGATAACTCCAACCATGGTGAAATTTTCAATGCGGTTATACGGTTAACATACTTATGTACTAAGCAATACACCAATACCCTCTTCATCCCAAAAAGAAATGCAGCATTTGGAGTACTTTGGTTAATGCATCTAATTTTCAAATATTCTAGCATCTTTACCTTAATCTTTTTTAAAATAAAATTAGCTTATCTAAAAACCACTTGTACATAATAGTGCTATAGTAAAAAGAAAAGGCTTTATAAATTCCCAGTAGTAAATACTGTCGTTAATACAGGAGAGAAGGAGTATGTTTGTATTTATTTACGTTAATCTCTGCTTATGTTAATCTAAATAAGGCAAGCAATCCACGTCAAGATGCTTGAATGAGAAATACTGATGCTACTTCAGGTATTACCAGTTTTAGCAGGCTATTCAAATAAGTAATTAAGGACCAACAATACAGGAGATTGAACAATGATCACCGAATAAAGTCCAACTTACAATTGTCACCTAACTTCTCTTAATAGAGTTGGTAAGGCTAGTTAGTCCTAAGCACATGAACAATCCAAGTACAATTTTGAAAAAGGGAGATATAAAATGTGGAAAACTTTTGATACCTTAACTGCGGGTGATTCGCCTCGAACAATCTTACAGAAAATGCATCCATTTTCTGTGTTCTCTGCATTGGAGCTGGAAGTGCAATTGGTAACCACGAGAGGATTGAAGCAATTTGATTTCCGCGGTGAAGTTGCCGGACGAAGATGGGAAGATAAAAGAGCCAGACGACGTCGTGCTGGCGCACTTTTGTCCATTAAAGTAAAAGCCTTTTTGTTGATTATTTGAAACAGAAAAAGAGAGAAGAATAAGGAGGTGGTCGGAATTGTGTAGCCATTGTTTTAGTGGTTCGAGAAGAGGACAAAACTGTGGCCTATTTGCCACGCAAACTGGTGGTTAGCTCCGTCTTATCCACAGATTTGATTTTTTAGGAGGCTGTATTTAGGGTCCACTCAAACCACAAGTCTAGGCCCAAAGACCAATCTAAAAATCAAACATTTGCATAAATAGGATTATTTGTGCCCCGAATGGTTAACATTTGTCCTCGTTTTTTAGAACTTTGCAGAATATACACTTCTGGCCAAAAAACAATTCTAGTGGTGTGTTGTTTTAGTGACGATACCACAAATGTGCAAACTGCAATCTACCAGTGCAACTTACACGCGTCTACTACAATTGATCTAACAGAGGTTTTGAAGATGTTGTTAGCATAAATCATATTTGCTAAGATTTAAAAATCACATTTTAGAAATGAAATCTATAAATTGTACTTTGGCAAATGAGATTTATAAACTGTATTGAGATATGCATTAAAATTCTCTCATTCGAGAAGGGTGTTTTACAAGTCGGATTTCCTATATTCGAAATAACGTGCCAATACAAAACACAAGAATAGTGGAAAGATTATTTACCTGTCCAGTGTATAAACAGAAGTGGCATGATAAATTTTGAATTGAGAAGCAGTATTAGTCTTGGTCCCCAAATTTACCGGTGTGCGTCTTATTCATGTTATTACTTAACAACGTTTGATGAGAAACCTTATTGGTAGTAGCTTCTGGTTGGTTGAACTGACTCGTTCGTAAAACCAATTTACTTGTTATGACTGGAATTTCATTGAACTAGTTAAGCACACGTACTGCAAGGTTGCGTTTATGAACTGCTACTGATAAAAGTAATCTTAGAGTTTATCCTTAATAGCAGGGGCGGATGAGTTTGCCCGCAAGGTTCTTTAAAAATACAACAATATCAATGTTAAAAATCTTAAAAGTTGAACTCATAAAATCTAAATATGGTGAAGTGAAACCAAGGTACTTGTTAGTAGCTAAAATTTCGTAAATGGAGTTTTTTAATTTAAACTATTTTCAACTATTTACCATCTAACACAAATAATCATCAAGCGTTTTATTAACCAGAAAACAATTTAGATTCTTGTATACGGGTAAAACCGAGGCTAATGAGCACCTTGATTTCTCGGTGGGGCAAACGAAGCAAAGACGTAACTACAAGGAATCAGAATTGAAGCTAGGAGCCTCTCGTATTAAGACCCGAACAAAACACCTGCCCTCGGAGCCATCGAGACCACGCCCCCGGATCCGGTTCGAGTTTCAAGACCTCGGAAAGCATTACCAAACGTCCGCACATGATTAACAAAGGGTTGTGATATCCGTGCCCAACCGGATATCACGACGTGGATCTTGGCCCGTATTGGCAGCAGATCAGTGATTAGCGAAGAGGAAGATTTTTACCTTTCTTAGAATTCTACTTAGGATAAAACTCACCTACTATATAAAGGGGAAGTTTATTATTCAATGAGGACACTGTAACACACACATCAAGGCAATATAAACTTGTTTTCTCTATTTCTAAGCTATTCAAAGGCTCTTATTCTTGTTCATAACTATTCATATATATCTTGATCGAAGGCAGATGAATTGTTAAGCCCATAACCGAGCCCGGATTCAATACTACTGCTGGTTTTTCTATCTTTCATTTGCTTATCTAACATTATTAATTACTTGCATCGGATTAACCCACATATCCTTAAAGCCGCGTATAAATTCAATTGTTATCCATTTTAAGGGTAAATTGTTTGGCGCTCACTGTGGGGTTAAGGATAATAGTGGTAATTTGATACAAATTTTTATAACACACTTTGTTTTACGCTTGTTCTTTGAGATTTTAATTTCGGAAAAAATGTCAAACTCTCAGTGTGCTCACTTGAACGTTGATGCTGAATCTGACCATCACGGCGAAAACAACAATATAGTGCCTAACAACGAGGTGCCCCTGCTGATCCTAACGGAGTCCCAGTTGCAGACCCAGTCGACGCCAACTCACATGTGGCCATCGACGCCAACCTGCTGACCAACCCTGAGAACAGCGTTCATGGCGGAGCCCGTCCAATGACTGGCGATATCCGAGGTTGCGGTAAATGGAGTCCTAGTCCAGGAAGAGGAAGGTACACAATTTCATGTTTACTATGTTAGTAGAACTCTAGGCAAGGCCGAAACAAGGTATCCTCACTTGGAAATATTAGCGCTCGCTTTGTTAAGCGCCTCCAAAAAGTTAAAACCGTATTTTCAATGCCACCCCGTATGTGTCGTAACCTCTTACCCACTAAGGAACATTATGCACAAACCCGAGCTCTCGGGCCGGTTAGCCAAATGGACCATAGAAATTAGCGGGTATCATATCGAATATCAACCTCGAACCACCATCAAATCACAAATTTTGGTGGACTTCGTAGCCGACTTCACGCCGGCCTTAATACCCGAAGTCGAAAAGGAATTGTTGTTAACCTCGGGGACTTCCTCGGGAATCTGGACCCTCTTTACGGACGGTTCCTCGAACGCAAAGGGGTCCGGACTCGGCATCGTGTTGAAGCCGCCTACGGGTAACATAGTTAGGCAATCTATTAGAACTGTAAAATTGACCGAGTATGAGGCCGAGTATGAGGCCATGATTGCAGGTCTCAAATTGGCTAAAAGCCTTGGGGCCGAGGTGGTCGAAGCTAAGTGTGATTACCTCCTTGTGGTAAATCAAGTCAATGGGACGTTCGAAGTAAAAGAGGAATGAATGCGAAGGTATTTAGGCAAATTACAGGTAACGCTGCATCAATTCAAGGATTGGACCCTACAACACGTGGCCCGATATTAAAATAGTGAGGCTGATGCTTTGTCTAACTTGGGGTCATTGGTTGATGACGATGAATTCAGCTCGGGAACAGTCGTACAGCTTATGAAATCGGTAGTGGAAGAATTTCATGCCGAAATAAACTCAACAAGTTTAACTTGGGATTGGAGAAACAAATACATAGACTATTTGAAGACTGGGAAGTTGCCCTCGGATCCTAAAGAATCGAGAGCTCTACGCATGAAGGCGGCCAGGTTCAACATGTCCGAAGGGGCTCTATTCAAAAGAACATTTAACGGCCCGCTCGCCATATGCTTGGGGCCGAGAGATATCAAATATGTCTTGAGAGAAGTTCACGAAGGCACCTGCGAAAACCATTCGGGGGCGGAATCTTTGGTTCGGAAGATAATCAGGGTCGTCTATTACTGAATCGACATGGAGAAAAATGCAAAGGACTTTGTACGAAGGAGTGACGACTGTCAAAGACACGCACCGATGATCCATCAACCTGGAGAGCTACTACATTCGTTCTTGTCCCCATGGCCATTCATGAAATGGGGAATGGACATCATCGGTCCCCTACAGTGGGCACCTGGTAAGGCTCAATTCATAATTTTTATGACTGATTATTTTTCTAAATGGTTCTAAGCTCAAGTGTTCGAGAATGTCCGAGAAAAAGAAGTCATTGACTTCATTTGGGACCACATAATATGCTGTTTCGGGATACCGTCCGAGATCGTGTGTGATAATGGAAAGCAATTCATCGGCAGCAAGGTAAACAAGTTTTTTGAAGACCACAAGATTAAAAAGATACTATCCACACCCTATTACCCTAGTGGGAACGGATAAGCAAAATCTACAAACAAGATCATACTCCAAAACTTGAAAAGGATGTTGATCGATGCCAAAGGGAAATGGAAGGAAATTTTTCCTGAAGTCTTCTAGGCATACCATACAACTTCAAAGTCTAGTATCGGGGCCACCCAGTTTTCATTGGTCTATGGTGCCGAAGCATTAATACCGATCGAAGTGGAAAAACCGAGCCTCATGTTCCAATATGTGACCGAGGAATCGAATGATGAGTCCATGAGTACGAGCCGGAACTATTAGATGAAAGACGAGAGGCCGCCCTAGTCCGGTTGGCTGCCCAGAAACAGCGGATAGAAAGATATTACAACCGAAGAGCCAATCTCTGACACTTCAAGATCGGGGACTTGGTGTTAATAAAAGTAATACTGCATACCCGAAACCCGAACGAGGGAAAGTTGAGACCGAATTGGAAAGGACCATATCGAGTCGTCAGAATTACCGGCAAGGGCTCGTACAAACTCGAAGCGGGAAATGGTGCACCGCTACCGAATAACTGGAACGTGACATACTTAAAGCGGTACTACTGCTAAGGTACGATCTCATTTACTTTTTTATAATATTATGAATCGGTCTAACACTGGCAGGCAATAGCCAAAGGAAAATATGACTATTAGGTCTGAAAGCACACATTGCACTCTTTTTCCCTTGAACCGGTTTTGTCCCAAATGGGTTTTGCGGCAAGGTTTTTAATGAAGTAATAGTAAAACGTGCTAACTTAGATTCGAAGATCGGTTTTAAATCGGAGTCGATGGGCGCATCAACAATATTCGAGCCCTCTCAAGATCGACCTCGAATATTGGGGGCCATCACCCTCGAGTTACAGTTCTTAGCAACGAAAGAAGGAAACTTTGTACTTGAACAACTTAGACTCGTTGGTTAGGATTTATTGTAAGGGCCAAACGGTCAAGTGAACCGTGCCCTCGTAGGCCACCTTAGCCATAATACAAGATTTTACATGCTTTTGATTATGTACTTTACACACCGAAATGAAAGAAAGTTTCCACCATGCTATTAGGTATTTTGCATCTTCAAACATAGAGCCTAAGGGCTACCCCTATTCGGGGACTATCGAGCCCAAGGTCTACCCCTAATCGGGGACTGTTGTCCGAAATAAGTTCGGGCAACTCGGGCTACCAAATCCCGGACGTACAAAACCTATTTGGTAGTGCCTAAACACGAAAGGCTACGGCCACCCCAAAAAATGGCTCGAAGACGTCCGAAGCTCGTAATCAGAACATAAGGCCTTTATAAAAATTCAAAACCTGCTAAAAAGTTACCCACGGCAAAAGTATCGTCTAAAATCACTTAATCATCTTGGGAAAACTGCCGGTCATACTGAGTTTTCAAGGCCTCGAGCAAATAAAGTTGCATCGAAGTCGGGCTCTATTCGAACATATGAAAAACGAACGACTTATTACTACATTTGAAGTTATGCTAAGGTATCAGAAATATTTGCAATAATAGAGATTATGAAAAGATGCTAAAAAAGTAGAGACTTGAAATTGCCAGAAAGGGAATTTTTATATATTCCAGAATGTATTTACAAAGACCCAACAAAAATGGCCTCAAAATAAATAAATAAATATACACAAGACAAAAACTAAAAATGTTCTAAGGCATTCATGCCTGATCTTCACCGGGGCCCGACTCGTTGCCAGAACCATCGGAGCCTTCGGACCCCCCAGAACCCTCGGAACCTTCAGGCTCGAAGTTTCTTCGCCTCAGCCTCAAGCTTTATTGCTTCCTCGATCTCGGCCGACAGGTCGAAGCCTCGGGCATGGGTTTCTTCAAGGGTATCCCTTAGAGACATCCGTCTCACATATTTGGCATTGGTCTTCAGGCGGGCCTCGGTTGCTTCGACATCGGTCTTGTATTGGGCCACCATCTCCTCAGCATCGATAGAGGCTGTCTCCAGCTTAGACTTCATTGCCTCGTGCTCTCTACCGAGGGTGTCCCATTCTGCGACAGTCGAGCTCTACTTTGCTCGGAGATCTTCATTCAGCTGAGCCTGCTTGTTAGCTTTCTCTTTCGCCACCCGAAGTTGAACCTCTACCGATGTCAGCTTTGCCTGGTCGGTTTCCTTTTTCGAAGACTGCAGATCCATCTTACTCTTTCACCCATCAGCCATGGCTTGGATCTCGTTTATCTCCTTTCGGAGTTGGTCGACCTGGTAGATCTTCTGTTGGACTTGAGAGGTTTTATCGTTAGCCACTACAACTAGTTTCTCGTTTCTAACTTCAAAGACCTTTACCTTTTCGACCAAGTCGGCATGTTCCCACTTCAGGGCCGATGCTTCCTTCTGAGCCCTATCCAGCTCGGCATGAAGGTCCTTGATGGTCCTGTCTTGTTGCTCGCTGAAGAGCTTGTACATATCCTTCTTTCGAGCCTGCTCCTTGAGCTCGAGCTGATTGACCTCGACATCGTACCGGGGGAAGCTCTCGTGGTGAAGTACCGAGACATGCAAAATAATGAAAGTCGTGAGAGATATCAAAACCTAAGTAAAATTCAAAGAAGACGTAATGATGCCTTACCCAGTTCAGCGCCTGCTGCGCCTCATTGAAAAGACACGACACGTCCACCTAGTTCATTTTTGCATGGACCTCCTCGGTCACCAGGCATTGGAGGTAGCTGGCTACTCCCATGGGAGCAGATAGAACCCGGGAGCCCTCCAGGACAGTAAGAATAATCGATCTCTTACGACAGGGGTCCACACTTGGAGCGGGAAACTAATTAATCAATTTTGGGCTCGAACTCGACCCACTAGCTTCCGAAGATGTATCCTTCTTCGAGACTTCCAGGTCGCCCAGCCCGAAAAAATCTTCCAAAGTGGATAAGTCCACACCATCAAAGAAAGAATGAAAGGGATCGTCCGTGCCATAAACCCCTTCATTGTACTTCTCTTTTCCTGCTTGGGCCTCCTCAAGCATGGACTCGGTATAGAAGGGTGTCCCCATAACTTCTATTACACGGGCGCTTCCTTCGGAGGGAGCCGGCGTCTCGGGGGGTCTCACCCCATTCTCCATATCGGCTTCCCGAGTCTGAGGGAGGTCGGCCTCATGAATCTCCCCCTCGGCCGCCGCCTGCTCCCCGGGAGGGGTCGATCCATGAGCAATAAAAATATCGTCTTCTTCCGACTCATTCCTGAGCCGGAGAAGCGAGTCGGAATCTAGCACCCGGGAGCTGGTACTCTTCTTGGGCTTGCGAGCCACCCTCTTCTTTGGCTTCACCTCGGGACCTAGGGAGCCTGAAGGTCTTCTTTTCCTCTTCTTCTTTTCCCCCGTGGTAGCCCTGGACTGTCCTGTAATGGAGGGATCAATGGACAATGATATGTCCTCACCCCGTTCCAAAGACCTAAGCTCGGTGGTCTTAGGAAAACCTATAAAAGAGAGAAGATAGGTCAGTATGATGTGAGTTAAGAACACGATAATAACTATTCGAGGGAGAATGTTACCATGATAACGGGCCTCCCATCGGCCCTTCGAAAGCCTGCGCCATGAGCGCTCGAAGTATGAAGGGGAAGTTTATTATTGGCAAAAAGGCCTCGTAGCCACTTGAACTTGCACCGATTTTTCATCCTAGTAAATAAATTTAGGAAAGTCCCATTGTAACATCTCAACTCGATAGAACGAGTATTAATAAACACCATTGACCATTGACCAAGCTTATGTGGCAGTGGTATAACTGACGTGGCAAAAATGCGTGCCTATCACCGTAAAAAAACGCGTGTATGTAATGGTTATGATTTAAAAAATACTTACTAAATAAAACAAAAATTTTAAGCTATTAATTAAAATGGGAAAGTTAAAAAGAATGAATTACAAAAAAGCTTTAATTCCATTCTTTATTTTTTGCAGGTTCCCTCCATAGTCCATCCCCCTCCCCGCCCCTCCTTCTTCTTCCCCACTCCCCATTTCTTTCACAGTAGTCCCAGATTCCCCCCCCCCTCCACACTTTCTCTCCCTCCCCCTCCCCTCCCCATTCTCCCCCTCCCTTTTCTTTCACACTATTTTCTAGCACAACTTTTTCGTGACCTCCTCTCCCCCACTTTGCTCATTCTTCTTTTATTGATTGTCTTGTCTCGAATTTCATAGAAATCAATTCGAGAACCTTGCAGAATTCATTTTGGTTTCCTATTTAGAGGGGTTTAGTTTGAGAAAATATTTTAGCTGCTAGGTTTGTTGGACTTCGGGCAGAAGTAATCGGGCTTTTGGAAGGTGTTCAAAGAAAAATCTTGATATTATTTAGGCAAAAGAAAAATGATTGTGGATATTTTATGGAGAGTCTCAATTCTGTCCAGAAATTTATAAACTATAGAAGTTGAAATAATAGCTCCAATTTGTCGCAGCAATGGCAACTTCATAGAGAGCTGCGAAAGGGGTGATGGAAGCCCGCAAGTATTTTTTATAGTTTAGGGTGGGGGGGAGGAGAGGAGGAGGGGTTGAATTTGGAGTTCTTTTATATATAAAATAAAAATAAATGACATTTATCTGATGTGGACGCTGATGTGTATTGAGCAACACGCATTGAGAAAGTGCTTATTAATACTCGTTCTATCGATTTGAGGTGTTAAAATGGGACTTTCCTAAGTTTATTTACCGAAATAAAAAATCGGTACAAGTTCAAGTGGCTATGAGGCTTTTTTGCCTATATTATTCAATGAGGACACTGTAACACGCACATCAAGGCAATATAAACTTATTTTCTCTGTTTCTATGCTATTCAAAAGGCTTTCTTCAATCGGCAAGGGAAGTTGATAGGGCTTTAAGAGATAGGGACGCAAGCACATCGGTAAGAAAAAGTCACTCAGTGAATCGATGGATCACACACTTGGAGACAGGGACAGGGGCATGCCTGACTCTTTAGAAAGTATACAAGTGTTGAAAGAGTGAAGTCTGGGGACAATGATAAACGTGAGGAATGTCACCTTCGCGCTCTTATTCTTGTTCATAACTATTCATATATATCTTGGCTACGAATCGAAGGCAGATTAATTGTTAAGCCCACAACCGAGCCCGGATTCAATACTACTGCTGGTTTTTCTATCTTTCATTTGCTTATCTAACATTATTAATTACTTACATCGGATTAACCCACATATCTTTAAAAACGCGTATAAATTCAATTGTTATCCATTTTAAGCGTAAACAATATTGTATTTCTTACAAGTTTAAAAGGATTCTTTTTAAAATTCATTCTACTTCATCACTTTTCCGTCGAAAATTGAGAAATACATCCGAGGGTGCGACAGACGGTTTTTGATCGGGGAAGATATATCGGAAAAATAAAAAATATTTTCCAAACTGACTATTGTCTATATTAGTGAACATAAATTCTATTCAAAATGCAACGTACAAATCGTATCCAAGATAAGCAATTAACACCTTCCACCTACTCTTTCTCTGATGTTTTAGAGCTTTTTTCACTTTTAGCCAGCGCCAGAAATTATTTATATTCGATAGTCGAAAAAGTGTATAAAATTTATATAATTTTTATATATAATATACAGTATGTATATGTGTGTGTGTATATATATATATATATATATATATATATATATATATATAAAATATGTATTTTTCGACTATTATTTTGAGAGCGCCTATACATTGTCGTTTTCCCTATGTTTTATCCTTAAGCATGGGCGGCTCAACCAAGTGAGGGGCCTGAAGCCAAACTTTGATAAGAGGCCTTAAATATTTTTAAAAGAAAAAGTACTTCGTAAATATTTTAATTGAAGTCTATTTTCTTAGCTTTTAATGATGCAAAGTTATCAATAATTTTTTATAATCGATTTCTCCTAATAATTCTTTTTTAGTTGATAATATAGAAAATCCAATTAATCTCTACCGAGACATTATCAATTTTAGATAAGATTTATCTATTTTAATTTTAAAAAATTCTTTGTAGATGCAACAGTTACAAGAAATGTTAATATTACTCTACAAGCAATATATATTAACATTTAAAAAGAATCAAGCCTTTTTGATGACATATTTAAATTGTAATCTCTATGTCTCAATATATGTTGCACCATTTGACTTGGCAAAGAGTTTCAGAAAAAAAGTAAGACTTTTAAATTTTATGGTTTAAGACAAACCTTACACATTTGTGTAGCTAGAAATTATTACATTAAAGGCAAAATAGAGATTTTATAGTTAAATTAATTCTAAATATATAGATCTGATATTTTTTGGGATAGACTGAAAAGGAAAGACAAATCAAAAAGGAAAGAGCACCACATAAACTGAAATAGAAGAAGTAATAAATGTATAAAAATGATCAATCTGGAGTTATTATTAGTAATAAATCAAAGTTTCTTTTTCCTTTTTATTAAAAAAAATTATAACTTTTTTACTTTAAAATGCTCAATTTTTTCTAAAAAATATTTAATTCATAAATCTCTACCAGTAAAATATGAGTCCCCAAAAATTCGGGGGCCTAAAGCATTGGGAAAATGACACTGTATAGCTGCTATCAAAATAATAGCCGATATATATATATATATATATTACGTATGTTACATATAAAAATTATACAAATTTTATACAGTTTTTTAGCTATTAAATATAAATAATTTTTGGCGCACGCTAAAAGTGAAAAAAGCTCTAAAACATTTGCTTTACTAGCCTTATAGTTACTCCAAAAGTTTTGCAAGTACGTTTATAATTTGGTTTTTTTCCATTCATATACACTATTTGAAATTTTATTATGAAAAAAGTTCACGTTTTGGTATTACCCGACCTAAACACATTTTAGTTACAAAATATATACAATCCACCTTAAAAGGCTCCCAATCCATTATTTGTTCCTTCAATCAAGGGATTTAGTTACACCCTTTTCCTTTTTTCTCTCCTCTTCTCTTTCCTTATTTTTCTGCAACTGAATTTTAGCTCAAAATTCAATTTGGTATGTGTTCAAATTCATATATCATAGAGCATCAAATTGATTGAGAAAGTATAAAGCATCTATTCAACTGCTTTTATCGATCGGATTACTTATCTTCTAGATACAATAAAATATGCGCTGGAGCTAAGAGAAATCTATTGGAGTAATACAGTATTACATTGCCTTCTCACCGAAGCAATAGATTCGACTACAGGAGAAAATTCGGCTATCAAATTTTAACTAATATTCAAAGATAAATTACTTCTCGCTCAAATATTTCGATCAAAGAGTATTGAACTGCAAAATCTCAATCAATAAGAATTTGACAATTGCCGCATTACAAGCATCAGTATAAGCGGAGCAGCTGAACTTAAGCACAGAATTCAATTCGTTTCGCTTTTGAATTCATATAACTTTGTGCACTAAACTGATATGAAAATGACAAAAGTTTCGGCTTCAAAATTCTTTTCCAATCGGATTACCTGTTTTCCAGATATACACAATACAAATTTGAAGAGAGAGAGAGAACCAGGAGAAGATGACGTGAGGAGTGAAATGTGAAACTCGAGTTATCTACAACTTATCTACAATTTACCTACACTTTCATACATTATTTCTACCTAGTTATATACAACTACAATATCATACTACTTAAATACAATTTTTATATAAAGTTTATACAATATGTCTTTTGTATATTTTGTATCTGATTTATACATAGTAAAAATAAATTTCATATAACTAATTATATATTATACAACTTATCTACAATTTATCTATAATTTTCATACATTATTTCTACTCAGTTTTATATAACTACAATATCATACAACTTAAATATAATTTTTATACAATATTGTTCAATTTTCATACAATATTTAAACAAAAAAAAATATATAAATAATATAATACAATTTGTCTATAATTTTACTACAATTTCGTAAGTATAATGTATGTCATGTCTTCTTCTTCTTCTTCTTCTTCTTCTTCTTCTTCTTCGACGAGTTTTAATCTGAAATTCAGCCAAAATCAAGTTTAATTTTCACCAAAACACCCTCAAAATTGAGATATAAACTCCAAACAATATTTTCAGTTGTTTGCAATAACACCCAATCCAAACAAATAATGGTTTTTAAAAATTCAAATTCGAATTCAAAGCTTCAAAGCTTATTAATGGCCGTCAATGATGGAATTGCTGCTCTCTTACTGGAATTAGGGTTGATCTTTGAAAGTGTTTTCTTCTTCATTGAAAGTTAAGCAAGCAACAGGCATTAATGTAGGTGTATGGTAGAGTATTTAAAGCTTGAATCTATAAAAATGGAGAGGGATTTTTGAAGAAGAGTGAAAAAATATAGAGGGATTTTTGAAGAAGAGTGAAAGCAAGCGTTAATGGAGGGAGATACTGAAGATACGTGGGGGGGGAGGGGAGGGGAGGGGAGAAACGTGGAGGGAGTGGGATATAGACGTTAGAGTGATTTAAGGATATTTAATTATTATCATTAAATGCCTAAAAATGTACATAATTGGTAATTTTGTGTGTATATATATATATATATATATATATATATATATATATATATATATATATATTATGTAATAAGATTAAAACTTGAGTAGTGAAGGTAATAAAGTTTGAAATAGTATATAGAAATGTAAAAATTCCTTTTTTGTATTATCTTAAAAACAGCACACCACTACAATTGTTGAGCCAAAAGTGCACAAACTAAAAGTGTTGAACTTCAACATTTGAAACCGATGATATATTGAAAATAACCTTATAATAAATTTATATTTTCCAAATTATTTCTTATTAATTTAATATTTTCCCTTTTTCTTTTCTTTTTTCTTTTTATTTCTACTATACATTTATCCTCTTTTTTATTTTTATCATATTTTTATTCTCTTTCTCCTATTCCTAAGAGTAGATTTTAAATTTATATAGGATGATGTATTTTAACATGTTTAAATTATCATGTAAATAATAAGTAATACTAAACACTCAATATTATTGCTTTGGAATAACTAAATTTTTTATTAATTAGAATTTTTAATTTATATTTATATTTACATTTTATATTTTAATTGAATTTAATCTAATAAATGTTTAAATTTATCTTTCTTTTCTAAATAATACTAATCGCAAATTAAACCTAAACTGTTCTTTTTTGTGATTTGATACTTAAAAACGCTTATTTAAAAGATTGACCAAACACAATGAGTTTGCAGAAAACACTACTCAAACGAATTGACCAAACACAAACGGTTGTTTTGCAAAAGTATTTTTTCAAAAAACACTTTTGAATAAAATTATTTTTCAAAATAAGCAGTTTTTGACAGTTTGGCTAAATGGGCTCTAATAAAGATGAGATTTTACTGTCCGTATAGTTCTCTCTCTTGTCTCTGTCCTTTTTTACAGTATAATGACATTTTACATGAAAATGGACTTGGCAACAACGAGAAGGAAATGAATATTAAATTAAATGATTCTGGTGAAACTGAAATCCTGCGGTCTCTATTTACTATACTTCTTTCCAATGTCAGTCTTAGTTATGGGCAATTAAAACAGACAAACCATTCCATTTAAGAAGTGATTGCATTTTTCACTTCCAACAATATTTGTTGGCAGCATTCTTTCAAAGTGACTACCTCGAGTTATTGAGCGATAGCAGACACATAAATCTAAATGCAAGACATATATCTTGTTATTAATAGTCAAGTATAAATGCTAGTACTATTTTTTTTTCTGTATAAGAGTTACGTACTTGTTACACTGCTTAAATAATGAGTGTATCTTCTATTACCAGTTCTACTTATTCGAAATAATATGCATGCATGGTAATGAGGTGGGCAGAAAAGGTGGAGAGGTTGATAACGGGCGAAATAATAGTGTATTTGACTTAGCGGCGAACGCAAGCAACTTGTTGCAGCAATGCTGGTTGTACAAGTACAACACTTCTAACTAATCAAACATAACAAACTATTTTTCTAAAATCTGCTGCTCAATAGGGCTACATAGATCAGGGCCCAACCTATGCGCTTTTATTTGTGTCTAGCTCTGTGTCATGCCACGAGAATAACTAAGTTCACAAATTTCATATTTTTCAAAAAAGTTCTTAAGTTATTAATCTAATATTAATGATGTAAACATCAATTTATATTCTCGGTGCAATTTAGCTGATTGTAAAAAGTTAATTCTCGATTTTTCAAATTACCTAATTAAGTTTGATAAGAAAAGTTACGTGTTTGAGGGTAACTTAATTTTTCTTCATGTAGGTTAACTTGCCTTAAAGAATCTTTCGGCATAAAATTTTAACTCATTCAATTTTTTTTTATTTAAATTATTTTTTCGAAAAAGGCCAACTTCATTTTTTATTTTGCAAAATCAACTCAAACACATCGAGATTGGGGTTGAGGGGTTTTCTACAGTTGAAGTAGGGTTCAAACTTCAAACCCCATCCCCTTAAAGTGTACTTGAAGTATTGAATTTGGTATAATAATGTCCTCCTTCCACCTTTTTTGAATAAAAATACACCTGCCGTTTAAGTTCTGGCTCAACCATACCCCTATTGCTAACAGCCTTTCAATTGAAAAATTAAATTTTTTTTTAATCCTCGTGTAATATTTTTATTGGCTGAACTTAAAGACCAGCCCAAAACACTAACCCACCCTTAACCCGCCCCGTTACCGACCCGCCCTCCTTTAATTCGTTTTAACCCAGTAAAACAGGGAAAACTCACACGTAAGGGAGCAAGAAGAAGAATCGGAATTATTTTTCAATAACAGGGAAAGCTTACTCCTACCCTTTTTCCTTTTTGTCCCCTAAATTTCTTAAGAAGTTGACTTTCAAAGGCATAAAAGAAAACTCACGTAAGGGACAAAGATTGCAGTTGTAAGATGAAAGCCTTTTTTTCTGGTCTTATTTCTTAAATTGATCATCTGGTCTCTATCAATCTTCATTCTTCAGAGTAGCTTTCACTTTCCTTGGTAAAATATTAGCTTCCACAAAGAAGGCAGAGAATTTCATATGAACACTCCACAGTTAGCAAGAAGGTCGGCAGTGCTATTGGCTTCTCTAAATCAATGTGAGAAAGTGTAGTCCCCTGCTACTTCTTTCCACTGTATAAGTGTTTCCAGACATTAAAGCTAGGAAGTGAAGGAAATTGAACATTAACATTTTCAGATTAGCTTTGAGTGGTTGACTTTTTCCATCTTCCATATCAATTATGGAGAGAGATCAAAGGTATTGTTGTGTGTTTTGGAGCGAATAATTGCTTAATGGGAGATGAGAATTTGAACCCTAATGAAAAGAGGAAAAAGAAGAAGAATTGGTGAAAGAACTTGTTTTACTGGGTTAAAATGAATTAGAGGGGCGAGTCGGTAACGGGGCGGGTTACGGGTGGGTTAGTGTTTAGGGCCGGTCTTTAAGTTTAGCCAATAAAAATATTACACGTGAATTAAAAAAAAAATTAATTTTTAAAATTGAAAGACAATTAGAAATAGGGGCATGATTGAGCAGAAGTTAAACGATAGATGCATTTCCTTTAAAAAAAGATGGAAGGACGGTATTATTATACCAAATTCAATACTTAGTGGCACTTAAGCCCTTTTTCCGTTAAAACAATCGAGGTTGCAAAAACATGGAAAAGAAATTTACAAACTTTGCTTTTAGAAAATTTCAAACAATTAACGCCACCAATTACGAATTTCTTAGTGGAGTGGAAAATGCATTTGACGGGCGAGAAAGAGGGAGTGAAGTGATTGTTGCCCCTCTCCACGACCACGTATTGAACGGCTAGATACGGCACATGACCAAGTTTCAATGTAACTTGTTTGACCAGAAAATAATTTTCTAAGACAGAACTAGTCTCACTACGGCGTTTGGTGAATTCTAATTACTAGTGAGATGCTTTTTTTTATTATTTTATATAAAAACGTTTTAAATTTTGATTCCCTTGTCTCGAGACCCGGGCGACTTGACTTTAAGTGCTATTGATGTCATATTTTATTTCTTTTAAGCTTAAAAGTTTGTATGTCTATCCGTCTATGAGGTAGAATCGAGGAAGGTAGAGTATATATTAGTATTAACACTAACCTAATATAGTGGAACAAATTCTAATCTTATGTACGAGTAAACTTTTACATAGAAAAATTAATTGACAAGTTCCTTGATGCTTGAAAAAACTGGACCGTGGGACGCCTCGGTTTTCGATGAAGTAATCGGAGCAAGAGACGTGATTGCAAGGAATCGGAATTGAGGCAAGTATCCCTCAAGTCGGGGTCCGGCAAAATACCAGCCCTCGAAAGTATCGGGGCCACGACCCCCAGGTTCAATTCGAATCCCAAAAACCTTAGAGAGCATTACCAGATAATCGAGCATGACCAACAAAGGGTCGTGATATCCGTAACGAGCCGGATGTCACGACGTGAATCTCAGCACGTATCGGCAGAAAATCGGTGCTTTGTAAAACGGAAGATTTTTACCTTTTATGAAATTGTACTTAGAATAAAACTCTCATACTATATAAAATGTGGGGGTGGGGGGTGGGGGGATGGGGGGCTGATTATTCATTAGGGATATTGTAACACGCATATCAAGACAATATACTCTTATTTTCTCCGTTATTCAAAGCTCTTACTTTTGTTTATTAGTTCATCATTAACGTGAGCCCAAGATCGAAGGTAGGCATTTCATTAAAGTTGTTACTGAATCCGGGATCACTTTCCTTAATTGGTTTAACAATTTATTACGACCTTTATTTGTTTAATTTAACACAATTCATCATTTGTATTGAATTAATCCGCGTATCCTTAAAATTATCACCCCCCAAACTCGAGGAGCGCGACCAGCGCTCAACCGAGTGAAACCAGTCGAGCAAGCCTACGTTACATCAACCTCTCATCACAACTCATGCATGATTTATCAAAACATAATTAGTTCATGACTTTCATATTGAATACATTTGGCACAATGACCCATAATTTATTTTTCTTTTCTTTTTCACTCGTGATGGGTACATAGCTTCATAAATATCTGTGAACATAAATACATGACGAAACTCAAAACTTAAGTACATGACCCACAATGTACATGGAGCTTATATGACAATAGATACCTAAATCTGATGCACAGAAGATCCCTACCAAAGATCCATATCATCCTGTAGAAGTATACCTGCATCCATTAAAAGATGCAGCGCCCCCGGCAAAAGGGACGTTAGTACTGTCGAATAGTACTAGTATGTATAACTAAACACCCTCTCAATGGAAAAATTAATATTACAAGAAGGAATAATCACAAAATTAATGAAAGTCTCGAACAATACCAAAACATCAAGTGTCACGTAAATTCCCATAATTTCAGATTAGTGAGTCTTAGCACCAATATACCATTGTTCACAATACCATTATTCACAATACCAATACCACAGTCCTCTCAGCACGGAGTCCGATCACGACCCGATCGGCTAGGCTGTCTTATTCGAGACATCAAAACCTTTATTTTTATATCAATCATAGCATTTCATATTTCTTTCATTAAAGTACATCAAAAGACTACAAAACATCGCGTAGGTTGAAATATCAAGCCTTATTATACTTGCATCATTCTAAACTTCTTTTAGGGTCAACTGAGCCATATGATCTATACGCGGAACACATAATATAAAGTAATTGAAATAACATGTACAAACAAGGCCAATGAAAATGGCTCATAATGTCTGCGTTGCCAATGCATCTTACTTGACCGTCCATATCCATCTCTTATCTTACCCCTATACATTTCATAGACCGTCCCTAGTGTTCAGATATCATATAATACACCTATGCGTTTCATAGACCGTTCATAGGATTTCATACACAATACACCTATACGTTTCATAGACCGTTCATAGGATTCACATATACGACATGATACACCTGTGCGTTTCATAGACCGTTCATAGTATTTACTTACACAATACACCTGTGCGTTTCATAGACCGTTCACAATACTTACTTACACAATACACCTGTGTGTTTCATAGACATTGCACAGTGTTCACGTATCATATTATACACCTATGCATTTCATAGACCGTCCACAAGATTCATATATACCATACGATACACCTGAGCGTTTCATAGGCAATTCACAGTGTTTACTTACACAATACACCTGTGCGTTTCGTAGACCGTTCACAGTGTTTACTTACAAAATACACCTGTGCATTTCATAGACCGTTCACAGTGTTTACATATCATATTGTACACCTATGCGTTTGATAGACCGTCCACAGGATTCACATATACGATACGATACACTTGTGCGTTTCATAGACCATTCATAGTGTTTACTTACACAATGCACCTGTGCGTTTCATAGACCGTTCACAGTGTTTACTTACACAATACACATGTGCATTTCATAGACCATCCACAGTGTTTACATATAATATTATACACCTATGCGTTTCATAGACCGTTCAAAGTGTTTACTTACCCAATACACCTGTGCGTTTCATAGACCGTTCACAATGTTTACTTACGCAATACACCTGTGCGTTTCATAGACCGTTCATAGTGTTCACATATCATATTATACATATAACCATGTATAAACTCAAAGCGATATGATTAACATTACATTAAGGTCGTAAGTTCACGGATCATTGGAACACTTCATGTTCATGCCCATCGCGGAGAAACATAGCATATTACATTAGCACATGCATGGTGAATCAATAAGTCAAATTTCAATGGTACATAAGCCCAATTTCCTTTCTTAAGGTTCATTATCATTTAGCATAGGACATCTCCCTTCCATCTCGTTATTCACTCACTTGACATCTTGAGGTCATTAGCTAAGTTCATTATTCTTGAGGATTTAACATTGAAGTCATTTACATACATTATTTCAGAAGCATACAACTATAGTTGAAACCATTGGGATATACAACACCTCATAATTCTCATTTAGGCGAACAACCATATCTCATCTTCATACTATCACTTCATTAGTACTTTCAATTACATACAACATCATTATTTCATTGGTTCCCTTTTTGTCATACATATTATTCTTCATTCATGGTACGATGGCCGTATCTTATATTCCATACTTTCATTTCCTTACTTTCAATACTCATCATCATATTTCACACATCATTTCATTTCATTGGCTCTATTGAGCCACAATCATAAATTTCATTATTGGCACGGTGTCTACACTTTATATCCCTAACTCACTACTTTCACTTTCAAGCATCTTTATAAATTATCGACAACAAATATAAAGTAATTAAAATAACATGTACAAACAAGGCCAATGAAAATGGCTCATAATGTCTGCGTTGCCAATGCATCTTACTTGACCGTCCATATCCCTCTCTTATCTTACCTCTATACATTTCATAGACCGTCCCAAGTGTTCATATATCATATTATACACCTATGCATTTTATAGACCGTTCATAGGATTTCATACACAATACACTTATACGTTTCATAGACCGTTCATAGGATTCACATATACCATACGATACACCTCTGCGTTTCATAGACCGTTCACAGTATTTACTTACATAATACACTTGTGCGTTTCATAGACCGTTCACAGTGTTTACTTACACAATACACCTGTGTGTTTCATAAACCGTTCACAGTGTTTACATATCATATTTTACACCTATGTGTTTCATAGACCGTCCATAGGATTCACATATACCATATGATACACCTGTGCGTTTCATAGGCCGTTCACAATGTTTACTTACACAATACACCTGTGCGTTTCATAGACCGTTCACAGTGTTTACTTACACAATACACCTGTGCATTTCATAGACCGTTCGTAGTGTTCACATATCATATTATACACCTATGCGTTTCATAGACCGTCCACAGGATTCACATATACGATACGATACACTTGTGCGTTTCATAGACCGTTCATAGTGTTTACTTACATAAT
The DNA here is from genome assembly GCF_000390325.3 of Nicotiana tomentosiformis. Classification (NCBI taxonomy): domain Eukaryota; kingdom Viridiplantae; phylum Streptophyta; class Magnoliopsida; order Solanales; family Solanaceae; genus Nicotiana; species Nicotiana tomentosiformis. Next base: position 120,405,019 of record NC_090812.1, read on the forward strand.
GCACCTATGCGTTTCATAGATCGTTCACAGTGTTTACATATCATATTATACATCTATGCGTTTCATAGACCGTTCAGAATGTTTACATATAATATTATACACGTATGCGTTTCATAGATCGTTCACAGTGTTTACTTACACAATACACATGTGCGTTTCATAGACCGTTCACAGTGTTCACATATCATATTATACATATAACCATGTATAAACTCAAAGCGATATGATTAACATTACATTAAGGTCGTAAGTTCACGGATCATTGGAACACTTCATGTTCATGCCCATCGCGGAGAAACATAACATATTACATTAGCACATGCATGGTGAATCAATAAGTCAAATTTCAATGGCACATAAGCCCAATTTCCTTTCTTAAGGTTCATCATCATTTAGCATAGGACATCTCATTTCCATCTCGTTATTCACTCACTTGACATCTTGAGGTCATTAGCTAAGTTCATTATTCTTGAGGACTTAACATCGAAGTCATTTACATACATTTTTTCAGAAGCATACAACTATAGTTGAAACCATTGGGACATACAACACCTCATAATTCTCATTTAGGTGAACAACCATATCTCATCTTCATACTATCACTTCATTAGTACTTTCAATTACATACAACATCATTATTTCATTGGTTCCTTTTTTGTCATACATATTATTCTTCATTCATGGCACGGTGGCCGTATCTTATATTTCATACTTTCATTTCATTACTTTCAATACTCATCATCATATTTCACACATCATTTCATTTCATTGGCTCTATTGTCCACAATCATAACTTTCATTATTGGCACGGTGTCTACACTTTATATCCTCAACTTACTACTTTCACTTTCAAGCATCTTTATAAATTATCGACAACAAAGAATCTCAAATCACGACTTTTAATACCCAACTCATGCTTTGAACATTCCCAAAGGATAACATCATATGATAAGAGTATACGAAATACATTTTGAATATATATCTTTCAACACAAAGCTTATTTGGAATAATTGATTTATAAAGAATAACTCGCGACTTACAAGAGTATCATGGAATTCAATTCTATGAAAGCAGTTTAGCCAACATACCTCGCTTTGAGCTTTCCTTAAATTACTACAACGTTCCAAAAATTCTAGTAATCCCAATCTATTTTGAGACATAACAAAATTGAACCATAATTAGGAAGATATTCATGGTCTCAGCTCGTTTGAGCATTTTATCAAACACTAGGTGTGCAAATTTAACTACAAGGTTCTTCTACAAGATTTCCTTCACTCCATAACTCAATCTTTACTTATTTGAGCTCAACAATCTTTCCACAAACCTTATTGGTACAATGCATATACATAATACTCTTACATCCAAGAAGCATGCTCCCAATCACTAATCTTTTACCCCAAACTCGAAATTGAAAATTAAGGGTTTGAATCTTACCTCTTAGATGAAAATCTTGTGATTAGCTTCCTTGATTCTTGAAGATTGATGCAATATTGGATGATTATAATTTTAGGTTCCCTCCTTCTCTCTCTCTAAAATGCTCTTACCTCTCTCTAAAAACCTCAGAAAAACACCCCCAAATAAGCCCCAAAGCCTATTTATCAAAATGGGGTCGGGTTATGAAAAGAGAAAAATTAACCCTCCGAACTCAGCTATGCGGTCGCACAATGGACCGCAAAATTGGTGTGCGGGTCGCATAAATTGGTACCCAGAACTGGGCTGTTCTAGTCCATTCTGCGACCATTTTGCGATCGCATAATGGTCGCAGAATCGCATTCTGTAAGCCTTTGGTAATTTGGTCATAACTTCTTGTAGGAATGTCGAAATGATTAACGGTTTGAAGCGTTGGAAACTAGACTCAAAGAGATGTAATTCGATAGGTTATACACCATATAACGCTTAATATCCAGAGAGGTATTCCCGTTTGAAGTTAGGTCTTGTGCGAACTCACTTGAAACTTTATTCTATCATGAAGTTTTCAACTTGCCTTAGCCTTGGGGCTCTTCTTAGACCATAAACCATTATTAATGCACTTTATACATATATTATCATGATAAATTGATATCATTCATATAATAGTCCTTGTATACATATAAAATAATATAATTAGCGCACATCAACTTTCTTACTAACGCTCAAGTACTTCGAAATTTTTCGGGGTGTTACATTCTCCCCCACTTAAGAACATTCGTCCTCGAATATTTTACAAGTCCCTTCTAAGAATAGAGTTACCATAATTTTACCTCCAACCGTTATACATAAGAACTTATGACTACATGGTTCTTATACTTCCTACCCAAAATCTGAACTTACTTAGGGCCCTTAAAATTTGGCCATCTTAACAAATTCTTAAGGGTTGCGGCAGAGTTTCCCCTGTAACTAGGCCTATCCACCTGTTAGAGAATCCTAGAAATCAATCCTAAACAACATATAGATAGTACCACTTTGCACCATATATATATATATATATATATATATATATATATATATATATATATATATATATATATATATATGAAATCAACAACTATGACTCTCGAGGCCAACTTTATGATCTTTCTTACCTTTGGTCGTATCATTGGCTTTTTCTTCGTCCATTACGAGGACAATTGGGTTCCTCACACATTATGACTATCATGTGCGTCATTCCTTTAATCCTTATGCCTTTCTTATATCGTAGAACGATGTGCTACATTCCTTTGTATTAATAAGGGAACTCTCAGACTAACTTGGAACATTAACTCACGATCGAGGATAGAAGAAGAGAAATATTTCCTAAATATCGTTGTAGCCTCCCTATTATAAGTTTGGCAGGCAACACACCGATAAGAGGGACTCTATTGACACAACTGCATGACACCTTAGGACTCCTTAACCATGCTCTGATACCAAGTTTGTCACGCCCCAAACTCGAGGAGCGCGACCGACGCTCAACCGAGTGAACACAGTCGAGCAAGCCTACGTTACATCAACCTCTCATCATAACTCATGCATGATTTATCAAAACATAATTAGATCATGACTTTCATATTGAATACATTTGGCTCAATGGCCCATAGTTCTTTTTTCTTTTCTTTTTCACTCGTGATGGGTACACAGCTTCAGAAATATCCGTGAACATAAATACATGACGAGACTCAAAACTTAAGTACATGACCCACAGTGTGCATGGAGCTTATATAACAATAGATACCTAAGTACATAATACCAACTAGACTCGAGTGCCCACTGGAATTGTAGCAGGCTCACCATAATCTGATGCACTTAAGATCCCTACCAAAGATCCATATCATCATGTAGAAGTATACCTGCATCCATTAAAAGATGCAGCGCCCCTGGCAAAAGGGACGTTAGTACTATCGAAACAGTATTAGTATGTATAACTAAACACCCTCTCAATAGAATAATTAATATTATAAGAAGGAATAATCACAAAATCAATGAAAGTCTTGAACAATACCAAAACATCAAGTGTCACGTAAATTCCCATAATTTCAGATGAGTCTTAGCACCAATATACCATTGTTCACAATACCATTATTCACAATACCAATACCACCATCCTCTCAGCACGGAGTTCGATCACGACCCGATCAGCTAGGCTGTCTTATTCGAGACATCAAACCCTTTATTTTTATATCAATCATAGCATTTCATATTTATTTCATTAAAGTACATCAAAAGACTACAAAACATCGCGTAGGTTGAAATATCAAGCCTTATTATACTTGCATCATTCTAAACTTCTTTTAGGGTCAATTGAGCCATATGATCTATACGCGGAACAATTGAAATAACATGTACAAACAAGGCCAATGAAAATGGCTCATAATGTCTGCGTTGCCAATGCATCTTACTTGACCGTCCATATCCATCTCTTATCTTACCCCTATACATTTCATAGACCGTCCCTAGTGTTCAGATATCATATAATACACCTATGCGTTTCATAGACCGTTCATAGGATTTCATACACAATACACCTATACATTTCATAGACCGTTCATAGGATTCACATATACGATATGATACACCTGTGCGTTTCATAGACCGTTCATAGTATTTACTTACACAATACACCTGTGCGTTTCATAGACCGTTCACAATACTTACTTACACAATACACCTGTGTGTTTCATAGACATTGCACAGTGTTCACGTATCATATTATACACCTATGCATTTCATAGACCGTCCACAAGATTCATATATACCATACGATACACCTGAGCGTTTCATAGGCAATTCACAGTGTTTACTTACACAATACACCTGTGCGTTTCGTAGACCGTTCACAGTGTTTACTTACAAAATACACCTGTACATTTCATAGACCGTTCACAGTGTTTACATATCATATTGTACACCTATGCGTTTGATAGACCGTCAACAGGATTCACATATACGATACGATACACTTGTGCGTTTCATAGACCATTCATAGTGTTTACTTACACAATGCACCTGTGCGTTTCATAGACCGTTCACAGTGTTTACTTACACAATACACATGTGCGTTTCATAGACCATCCACAGTGTTTACATATAATATTATACACCTATGCGTTTCATAGACCGTTCAAAGTGTTTACTTACACAATACACCTGTGCGTTTCATAGACCGTTCACAATGTTTACTTACGCAATACACCTGTGCGTTTCATAGACCGTTCATAGTGTTCACATATCATATTATACATATAACCATGTATAAACTCAAAGCGATATGATTAACATTACATTAAGGTCGTAAGTTCACGGATCATTGGAACACTTCATGTTCATGCCCATCGCGGAGAAACATAGCATATTACATTAGCACATGCATGGTGAATCAATAAGTCAAATTTCAATGGTACATAAGCCCAATTTCCTTTCTTAAGGTTCATTATCATTTAGCATAGGACATCTCCCTTCCATCTCGTTATTCACTCACTTGACATCTTGAGATCATTAGCTAAGTTCATTATTCTTGAGGATTTAACATTGAAGTCATTTACATACATTATTTCAGAAGCATACAACTATAGTTGAAACCATTGGGATATACAACACCTCATAATTCTCATTTAGGCGAACAACCATATCTCATCTTCATACTATCACTTCATTAGTACTTTCAATTACATACAACATCATTATTTCATTGGTTCCCTTTTTGTCATACATATTATTCTTCATTCATGGTACGATGGCCGTATCTTATATTCCATACTTTCATTTCATTACTTTCAATACTCATCATCATATTTCACACATCATTTCATTTCATTGGCTCTATTGAGCCACAATCATAAATTTCATTATTGGCACGGTGTCTACACTTTATATCCCCAACTCACTACTTTCACTTTCAAGCATCTTTATAAATTATCGACAACAAATAATCTCAAATCACGACTTTTAATACAATAGCAACAATAACAACAACCCAGTATAATCCCACTAGTGGGGTCTGGGGAGGGTAGTATGTACGCAGACCTTACCCCTACCATGAGGTAGAGAGGCTGTTTCCAATAGACCCTCGACATCCTTCCCTCCAAGAACTCCCCACCTTGCTCTTGGGGTGACTCGAACTCACAACCTCTTGGTTGGAAGTGGAGGTTGCTTACCATCAGAGCAACCCCTCTTTAATACACCTATGAGAAAATAAGAGTCTTATGTACATTGAGACTTGTTACACAATTTGGCATAATAGCCTTCACTTGAAACGCTACTTGGAGTCATAATATTTTTATACCCAACTCATGCTTTGAACACATTCTCGAAGGATAACATCATATGATAAGAGTATCCGAAATACATTTTGAATATGTACCTTTCAACACAAAGCTTATTTGAATAATTGATTTATAAAGAATATCTCGGGACTTACAAGAGCATCATGGAATTCAATTCTATGAAAGAAGTTTAGCCAACATACCTCGCTTTGAGCTTTACTTAAATTACTACAACGTTTCGAAAATTCTAGCAATCCCAATCTATTTTGAGACATAACAAAATTGAACCATAATTAGGAAGATATTCATGGTCTCAGCTCGTTTGAGCATTTTATCAAACACTAGGTGTGCAAATTTAACTACAAGGTTCTTCTACAAGATTTCCTTCACTCCATAACTCAATCTTTACTTATTTGAGCTCAACAATCTTCCCACAAATCTTATTGGTACAACATATATACATAATACGCTTACACCCAAGAATCATACTCCCAATCACTAATCTTTTACCACAAACTCGAAATTGAAGATTAAAGGTTTGAATCTTACCTCTTAGATGAAGATCTTGTGATTAGCTTCCTTGATTCTTGAAGATTGGTTCAAGATTGGATGATTATAATGTTAGGATCCCTCCTCTCTCTAAAACGCTCAGAAAAACACCCCAAAATAAGCCCCAAAGCCTATTTATCAAAATGGGGTCGGGTTATGAAAAGGGAAAAAGTAACCCTCCAAACTCAGCTATGCAGTCGCACAATGGACCGCACAATTGATGTGCGGGTCGCACAAATTGGTACCCAGAACTGGGCTGTTCTAGTCCATTCTACGACCATTTTGCGATCACATAATGGTCGCAGAATCGCATTCTGTCAGCCTTTGGTAATTTGGTCATAACTTCTTGTAGGAATGTCGAAATGATTAACGGTTTGAAGCGTTGGAAACTAGACTCAAAGAGATGTAATTTGATAGGTTATACACCATATAACGCTTAATATCCAGAGAGGTATTCCCGTTTGAAGTTAGGTCTTGTACAAACTCACTTGAAACTTTATTCTATCATGAAGGTTTCAACTTGCCTTAGCCTTGGGGCTCTTATTAGACCATAAACCATTATTAATGCATTTTATACATATATTATCATGATCAATTTATATCATTCATATAATAGTCCTTGTCTACACACAAAAAAATATAATTAGCGCACATCAACTTATTTACTAGCGCTCAAGTACTTCGAAATTTTCCGGAGTGTTACAAAAACCACATATAATTTTAATTGTTATCCGTTTTTAGGGTAAACAATTTGGCGCCCACTGTTGGGCTAAGGATAATAGTGGCAATTTGATACAAATTTCCATAACACACTCTATTTTACACTTGTTCTTTGAGTTTTAATTTCAAGTTAAAATTCAAAATGTTGAACTTCCAATCTGTCTATTTGAACGTGGATGCTGAGTTCGACCACCATGGCGAGAACAACAACTTGGTACCCAGCAACGAGATGCCCCCTGTTGACCCCAATGGAGTTTCAATCGCTGATCCGATCGATGCTAATTCACACATGGCTATCGAAGGAAACTTGCCTACTGACCCCGAAAATAGCATTCGCGGGAGAGCCCGGTCGAAAGCCCAGAGTACACACGACGGCGAAGGTAATGAGATCAATTTGTGCATGATCTTCAAAATGCTACAGGTTCAACAGGCAGTGATATCCTAGTTACAGAACCAAAGCTGCGCCCCCAGCAGGGTTGAGCCCGAATCATCCTGGGAAAATGCTCGCAGGGATGAACCGGCCATAGAAAGGCCGGGTGAAGCAGAACCGAGGATCAACCCCGAGATAATAAAGATGCTTGAGGAACTAACAAAACGGGTGGAGTCGGGAGAAAATAAAATTGAAGCTAACGACAAAAAAGTGAAGACCTATAACTCTAGGGTCGATCAAATTCTTGGAGCACCACCGATACTGAAGGGCCTGGATTCCAACAAATTTGTCCAAAAGCCCTTCCCTCTGAGCGCATCTCCGGAGTCATTCCCAAAGAAGTTCTGTATGCCCAAAATTCTGAAGTATAATGGGACAACTGATCCAAATGAACATGTGACCTCCTACACATGTGCCATCAAGGGGAACGACTTGGAAGATGATGAAATCAAGTCCGTTCTGCTGAAAAAGTTCGGAGAGACCTTGTCAAAAGGAGCTAAAATTGAGCTATGTTATGCTTGTAGATGACTTTGTAAAAGCGCATGCTGGGGCCATCTTGGTCGAGACGAGGAAGTCAGACCTTTTCAAGGTAAAGCAAAGAGATGACAAGATGCTTAGGGAATTCGTATCGAGGTTTCAAATGGAACGAATGGATCTGCCTCCGGTTGCAAACGATTGGGCCATTCAGGCCTTTGCCCAAGGACTCAATCACCAAAGATCATTAGCTTCACAATAGTTGAAGTAAAATTTGATAGAATACCTAGTAGTAACTTGGGTCGACGTCCATAACAGGTATCAATCAAATATTAGAGTCGAAGACGATCAACTCGGGGCCTCTTTCAGGTCCGTTTATCCCGTCAAGACTAGTGACCGAGACCGGTATCAACCATACATTGGAAATCAAAGGGGTAATGGGTCCGGATGCAACACTATGAGAAGTGAAAGAAGAAGTGACCGAGGTCCTAATAACCGAGGACTCATGAGCAGAAACGGTTTTGATAGACCCATTGCATCTAAGGAAGCATCAAGGTTATCGTAGTACAACTTTAACATCGATGATTCCAACATCGTATCAGCCATCAGACGTATCAAAGATACTAAGTGGCCTCGACCATTGAAATCCAATCTTGCCCAAAGGTCCCCCAACTTAATGTGTAAGTATCATGGCACTGAAGGCCACAAAACCGAAGACTACCGACAACTGAGAGAAGATGTAGTCCCATTATTCAATAGCGGACACCTCCGAGAATTTCTAAGTGATCAAGCCAAAAATCACTTCTAGAACAGGGACTCCAACAAGTAGATTGAGCAAGAGAAACCTCAGCACATCATCAAAATGATCATTGGCGTGGTTGACGTCCCCTAGAGGCTGATGTTAAAGCGCACTAAAGTGTCCATTACAAGGGAAAAATGAACTCGAGATTATGTACCGGAGGGAACCATATCTTTCAACGACGATGACGCTGAAGGCATCGTGCAACCACACAATGATGCACTAGTAATATCTATACTCATAAATAAATCTCGAGTTAAGCGTGTGTTAACTGATCCAGGTAGCTCGGCCAATATCATTAGATCGAGGATCGTGGAACAGCTAGGTCTACAAGACCAAATTGGTCCTGCAGTCCGAGTATTAAATGGGTTTAACATGGCATGTGAGACCACTAAAGGGGAGATAACCCTGCCGGTAAACACTGCCGGAACCATTAAGGAAACAAAGTTCTACGTGATCGAAGGAGATATGAGATACAATGCTTTATTCGGGAGGCCATGGATTCACAACCTGAGGCCAGTACCCTCGACATTACACCAGGAATTGAAATTCCCCACACCAGGAGGGATCAAAACAGTTTACGAAGAGCAACCGGCTCCAAAAGAGATGTTCGCGGTCGATAAAGTGGTCCCGATATCCGCACTTTCAACATCGAAGAACCTGATTCGGTCACCAACGAAGAAACCAAATAGCAATCACCGACACCGGCCCCGACCGAACCAGAAAAGTAGGGGACATACGATGATGGCGATTACAGAGTCCCCAGGTCTTTCATAGCCTCTGACTATTCTGATGCCACCAAGTCAATGGTTGAAGAGTTGGAGAAAGTCATATTGATCGAGCGCCTGCCCGATCGGAAGGTATACCTGGGCACAAGGCTAACTGCCAAGCTCAGGAGAAAACTCATTAAATTCTTTATAGCTAACATAGACTATTTTTTTTGGTCCCATCTTGACATGACATGGATCCCGCCAGAAATAACTACTCACAAGCTGAGCTTAGATCCTAAGTTTCACCCGGTTAAATAGAAAAGGAGGCCTCAGTCCAAAATCGTTACATTCATCAAAGACGAGGTATCCAAACTCCTTAAAATAGGTTCCATACGGGAAGTTAAGTACCCGGATTGGTTAGCGAACGTAGTGGTAGTGCCTAAAAATGGATATAAGTTAAGAATGTGTGTGGACTACAAAGACTTGAACAAGGCATGCTCTAGGGACTCTTTTCCTTTGCCTAACATCGATCGCATGATCAATGCGACGGTCAGCCACGAGATACTCATCTTTCTTGACGCCTATTCCTGGTACAACCAGATCCAAATGGATCCGGGCCACCAAGAAAAGACTTCCTTCATAACTAAATACGTAACCTATTGTTATAGCGTAATTCCATTCGGACTAAAAAACACTGGTTCCACTTACCAACGTCTAGTAAATCGGATGTTCGAAGAGCAAATAGGAAAATTTATGGAGGTTTACATTGACGACATGTTAGTTAAGTCCCTGCGAGCAGAGGACCATTTGAAACATTTTTAGGAAACCTTCAACATACTGAAGAAATATAATAAGAAGTTGAACCCGGAGAAATGCGCATTCGGAGTTGGGTCCGGGAAGTTCCTTGGATTCATGGTGTCCAATCAGGGGATCGAGATCAACCCCGACAAGATCAAGGCCATAAAAGACATCACTGTGGTGGATAATGTCAAGGTCATTCAAAGGCTAGCCGGGCGCATAGCCGCCCTGGGTCAGTTCATTTTGAGGCCCTCCGATAAGAGCCATCAGTTCTTCTCCTTATTGAAGAAGAAGAATAGCTTCTCGTGGACCCCAGAGTGCCAACAAGCTTTGGAAGAACTCAAACGGTACCTTTCGAGTCCACCTTTGATTCATACTCTGAAGACAGACGAACTGTTATTCCTGTACTTAGCGATATCCGAGATAGCAATAAGTGGAGTCTTAGTCTGGGAAGAAGAAGGTATGCTATTTCCTATATATTATGTTAGCAGGACTCTAGGAGAGGTCGAAACGAGGTATCCTCACTTGGAGAAATTGACGCTCGATTTGCTAAGCGCTTCAAGGAAGTTGAGGCCATACTTTCAGTGTCATCCCATATGTGTCGTGAGTACTTACCATTGAGGAACATAATGCACAAGTCCGAGCTCTCGGGACGATTGTCCAAATGGGCCATGGAAATTAGTGGGTATGATATTGAATATCGACCCCGAACCGCCATTAAAACTCAAATTTTGGCAGACTTCATAGTTGACTTCATGCCGGCCTTAATACCTGAAGTCAAAAAGGAATTTTTGTTAACCTCGAAGACCTCCTCGGGGATCAGGACCCTCTTTACGGATGGTGCTTCGAACGCAAAAGGGTCCAGACTCGGCATCATGTTGAAGCCGCCCACGGGTAACATAGTTAGGCTGTCACACCCCGCATTTTGGGGGTTGTGATTTTGTTCTGATTAGGCAAGAATGGGTCATTCTGATTCTCTGATGTATACATGTCTACTAGTTAAACTTGGGCCTTTTAATTTTAAGCATATATAAGGGGGGTAGAGGTATTGAAGCTCAACCTGCCTCCCCTGTGCGTGCTGCCATCAAGACATACAAAATGAGCGACTTTGAGAGGGAACCTCAAGGGTCTGCCTGCACGATTCAAAGGAGTGTCTTAGGTATCCATACAAGTTAGGGAACTCTATGGATGGCGCGACACCTTCAGGCTAGCGTTGGGCACCCAACGTGTGCTGAAGGCTTGATGTGTGGGACGAGTAGGCCCCGCGGGCAGCCAAAATGATGGATCAAGACCTCCGTGCCGATTGGATACTTGAATCACCTATCTTAGGGGCTTCATGTGTCGACTTGTGAGCTTAACTTGGGTGCAGCTATGCGAGTAAGGGTCTGTTGGCCTAGACGTGCAGTTGTGGGGGCACATTGCACTATTCATGATGAAGTATGTGGAGAAGTCTTTGTATAGGCATTCATGAAAGAAGAACATGACGTAGGACAAAGAGTAAAGGTTGCCTTACTCGGGCGAAGCACAACATGGGTGCGGATGCACGAGGTGAGTGTCAAGCTTGAGTATTGGACTGCGCACACGAGAGCGATGCTTAGTTTTAGGCGAGAGACAAACATGTCCTTAGCCAACCCCGGGTGTGCGTATGGATGAGATCCTGCAGATGCGATGCACCAAAATTAGTTGAGGCCATGAGCCTAGATATCAGATGCGCAACACAGTTGGAGCAAGATTCATATATAAGCTTCACCACAAGCACATGATCGTGCTAGAAAACCTAGGAAAGGAGAAAGGTTGGCCTACAACTAAGGGTGACTGCAGGCGCCGCACGGGCTATTTGGTGGGGCTGACGTACGTGAGGAAGTCAGCCCGTGACATGTAATATCAGAGCTGATTAAGGCCATACTATGCCATGACATGATGTCAAAGCAGAAGTTGAGATGGCGAGTGCATTTTGGATGTCAGTGCAGAGATGATATCGAAGCAGAGATTGATGTTCATATGCCACCAGAGATCGAGAACCCGATACTACTGGTAAAAAAGGGATTGGTCGTGTGAGTTATGGACAAAATTTCTTTATCATCCATGAACTACGATCATTAGAATCAGACCACTTCACAGTTGTTGTTTCCGCCATCGTCTGTGTTTTGGAAGGTGATTTTGGTGCATCCTAGTTTGATTGAGATATCGTTATGGATGTCTTCCTGGCAGCGATTGCTATTTTCAGAGGGATTCTATTGAGGCACATTTTGCTTGCAATGAGGGCCATTGCGCGATGCTGTTGGGATAGTTCCACAAGAAGGGATAGACGGTTAGTAGAAGCTCAATTGTTCTTGATTGTGATGATATGAAAGTATGTCAGAGACTCTGTTAGCAGTGGGATAAGCAGCCAGTTGGAGCTGTTGGCCGTTTTGAAGAAGGAAATGGGTGACCCCAGTTTCTTTCGAAAGTCCAAGCTTCAATTGAAAGTGATTATATGCCGATAAGTCAGGTGTTCAAGAAAAGACCATGTTTGCTAGGTCGAGCAACCATATTGCAAAGAACGTGAGCCGTAGACTATAAACAATGTGCATGATCGTGCGGAGATCTTGCCAAAGATGCGAGCAGTGCATCAGTTGAGTGTCTTTCCTGCAGGACATCCTTGTGAACTGCCTGAGGGAATTGCCAAGTTGAGGAGACGAATTTGAAGGAAATAGCGAAGCTTCAGAATTGGGCGTGTTTCCAAGTTAGAAGGTGTATTTCTAGAAAGGGGTATGCCAAATGATCGGGGACCATTGAGATGGGGCCAAGTGATAGGCACACCGAACCGGGAAGCCGTGCTGGCAGAACCAAGAGAGTTCTTGTCTATAGGGCGAGTACAGAAGTACTACCGGGAGCATTGGGTACTTGCTGAGGAAGTGACAGTTAGAAAACAAAGAGCTTTGTTCGTGAATGTGGCGATGCTATAACTTTGAGAATGTAGTACTCACCGAGAGTACATCCCAAGAGCTTACTGAGTGCCAAAGGGTACAAAGAAGTTGAGTTGCCAAAGGTTCCATGTTGCAGCATGAATTTCCTAAGGCCGACAAATATGCCAAGTGGGACGGAAGTGCTGCGAAGTATCCTCCACATTGAGTGATAGAGGATCCGCCTATGCAGAGGCATTCGAGCAAAATTGTGAGTCCTCAAGAAAGCAAATCTTCAAAGGTAATAAGGGCAAGGAAAAGGCTACGAGAGCGATTGAGCTACAGGAGCTATGCTAGAGGGTGTGAAAAGGGTACGTGAGCGATACTGCTATGGGAGATGCGCCAAAGAGCACGCTGATGTGCTTACCATTGAGGGAAGAGATTTGGACGGACATGAAGGCCGTGAGAGTCATGGTGTGGTTGACTAGTGTGAGTCACCACAACGTTAGACACTAGAGGGTGCAAGTGCGGAGGCACTTTCCAAGCGAACACCGAGAGGAGGTGAAGTGCAGAGGCACGCTTGGAAGATACTTGGGGGAGAAGTGCAAGGGGCACGACTTCATGTTGAGCAGGAGTTCGAGGAAGTCCGACCCACAAGATTAAGGGAGTCGCGGTATACATCCCTGAGGGGGCAGACTCCGGGTTGTCGTGGGCATTGTTGTGTCATCGGGGATGATGACATGATGAGTGTGGGAGGATGTCACACCCCGCATTTTGGGGGTTGTGATTTCGTTCTGATCCGGTGAGAAAAAGGTTCTTCTGATTCTCTAACGTAGACATGTCTACTGGTGAATCTTGGGCTTTTTTATTTTAAGCATATATAGGAGGGGGGGGGGGTAGAGGTATTGAAGCTCAACATGCCTCCCTCTTGCGTGCTGCCACCAAGCGATATCAAATGAGTGACCTTGAGGGGGAAACTCAAGGGCCTGCCTCGATGACTCAAAGGAGTATCTTAGGTATCCATACGAGTTAGGGAACTATATGGACGGCGCGACACATTCGGGCTAGCATTAGGCACCCAACAGGTGCTGAAGGCTTGATGTGTGGAATGAGTAGGCCCCGCGGGCTGCCAAAATGATGGATCAAGACCTCCGTGTCAATTGTATACTTGAATCACCTATCTTAGGGGCTTCATGTGTCGACTTGTGAGCTTAGCTTGGGTTCAGCTATGCGAGCAAGGGTCTGTTGGCCTAGACATACAGTTGTGGGGTGACACTGCACTATTCGGGATGGAAGTATGTCGAGAAGTCTATGTATGGGCATGTCATGAAATACACACATGAAATAGGCCAAGGACTAAAGGTTGCCTTACTCGAGCGAAGCACAAACTGGATGCGGATGCACGAGGCGAGTGTCAAGCTTGAGTATTGGACTGTGCATGCGAGAGCGATGCTCAGTTCTAGGCGAGGGAAAGACATGTCCTAAGCCAACCCCGGGTGTGCGCATGGATGAGATCCAGCAGATGCGATGCGCCATAATTAGTCGAGGCCATGATCCTAGACATCAAACAGGTGGCACAGCTGGAGCAAGCCTCATAGGTAGGCTTCACCACAGGCATAAGATTGTGCTAGAAATCTTGGGAAAGGAGAAAGGCTGTCCTGCAGTGAGGGGTGACTGCAGGCGCCGCACGGGCTATTCGGTGCCGCTGACTTATGCGAGGAAGTCGGCCCGTGACATAGGCAATCTATTAGGACTATGAAATTGACTAACAATGAGGCCGAGTATGAGGCCATGATTGCAGGTCTTGAACTAGCTAAAAGCTTGGGGGCCGAGGTGATCAAAGCTAAATGCGATTCCCTCCTTGTGGTGAATCAAGTCAATGTGATGTTCGAATTGAAAGAGGAATGAATGCGAAGATACTTGGATAAACTACAGGTAACACTACATCGATTCAATGAGTGGACCCTGCAACATGTATCCCGGGATCAAAATAGCAAAGACAATGCTTTGGCTAACTTAGTATTGTCGGTTGATGATGATGGATTCAGTTCGGGAACTGTCGTACAACTCATGAAATCGGTAGTGGAAGAACGCCACGCCAAAATAAACTCGACAAGATTAAACTGGGACTAGGGAAACAAGTATATAGATTACCCGGAAACTTGAAAGTTGCCTTCAGATCCTAAAGAATCGTGAGCTTTCCGCATGAAGGCGGCCAGGTTAAGCCTATCCAAAGATTACACCCTATTCAGAAGAACGTTCGATGGCCCACTCACCATATGTCTGGGACCGGGAGACACCGAATATGTTTTGAGGAAAGTTCACAAAGGCACATGCGGGAACCATTTGGGGGCTGAATCGTTGGTTCGTAAGATAATTAGAGCCGGCTATTACTGGATCGACATGGAGAAAGATGCGGAAATTGCACGGAAATTAACAAAAGCATGCACCGATGATCCATCAGCCCGAGGAGCAACTACATTCGGTCTTGTCACCTAGGCCACCATGAAATGGGGAATGGACATCGTCGATCCCCTGCCATGGGCACCCGGTAAGACTTAATTTATATAATTTATGACTGACTATTTCTCTAAATGGGTTGAGGCTCAGGCATTTTAGAAAGTCAAAGAAAAAGAAGTTATTGATTTTATTTGGGACCACATAATATGTCGGTTCGAGATGCCGACCGAGATCGTATGTGAAAACGGGAAGCAGTTCATCGACAGCAATGTAAGCAAATGTTTCGAGGACCATACAATCAAAAGAATCTTGTCAACACCCTATCACCCTAGTGGGAACCGGCAGGCGGAGTCTACAAACTAGACCATACTCCAAAACCTTAATAAAAGGTTGACTGATGCCAAAGGAAAATGAAAGGAAATTTTGCCCGAAGTCCTGCGGGCATACCGTACGACCTCAAAGTCTAGTACTGAGGCCATCCCGTTTTCTTTGGTCTATGGTGCCGAAGAACTAATGTTAGTCGAGGTAGGAGAACCGAGTTTCAGGTTCCGATATGCGACCGCAGAGTCGAACGGTGAGGCCATGAGCACGAGCCTAGAACTATTGGATGAGAGGTGCGAGGCCGACTTCGTCTGATTGGCAGCCCAGAAACAGCAGATCGAAAGGTATTATAACTGAAGATCCAACCTTTGGCACTTCAATATCAGGGAATTTGTGTTAAGAAAGGTTACATTGAACACCCGGAACCCGAACGAAGGGAAGCTGGGACCGAATTAGGAAGGTCCATATGGAATTATCGAGATTACCGGTAAAGGTTCGTACAAACTCGAAGTAGGGAACAGTGAGCGTCTACCGAACAACTGGAACATGACCCACTTAAAATGATACTACAGCTAAGGTACCACCCCATTCATTCTTTCTTGATATACATTGCGAATTGGACTAACAATTACAGGCAACAACCAAAGGATGATGTAGTTCTTAGGCTTGAAAGCACGCGTATCCAAGTCCTCTCGTCGATCGATCTTGAATACTGGAGGCCATCACCCTCGGGTAATAATTTTTAGCAAGGAAGGAAACTTTGTGCTTGAACAGTCTAGGCTCGGTGGATAGGATTTATTGTAGGGGCCAAACGATCAAATGAACCATGGGCGCATAGATCACCTAAGCCATAACACAAAGCTTGTACACACTTACAATCTTGTATATTACGCACATGAATGAATGGAAGTTTCTACCTTGCAGATACATATTTTCTCCCTTAAGACTATTACATTTTGTTCCTTAAGGATACCGAGCCCAAGGGCAACATTTATACAAATTCGATAGATTGCCCCCACTCAGGGACTATTGTCTAAGACAAACTCAGATGGCTCGGGCTATCGAATCCTCGAGGTACAAAGCCTATTAGGCAGTGCCTGAACTTAAAAGGCTACGGCCACCACTCGGGGACTGTCGTCCAAGACAAACTCGGACGACTCGGGCTATCGAAGCCTATAGGTACAAAGCCTTTTAGGCATTTCCTGAACTTAAAAGGCTACGGCCACCCCTAATAATGGCTCGGAGACGTCCAAAGCCCGTAATTAAAACATAAGGCCTTCAAAATTCCAAATCGGTACAAAGGTTACCGTCGGCAAAATTATAATCTAAGAACAATTAAACAAGCACTTTGGGGAACGCTTCCGGTCATTCCAAGCTCCCACAAGTTTCAAACAAAACTTACATCGAGAACAAGTCTTGTTCGGACCTCCGAACAATAACTTATTACTACATTTTACTTCGTGCTAAGTCATTTGAAATCTTTGTAATTGTAAAGAGGATGCTAAAGGTAATAGACTTGAAAATTTCCAAAAGGGAAAAAACCTTATTTATACATTCCAAAATATCTTTACTAAGGCACCTATGCCTGATCTCCACCGGAACCCGCCTCGTCACTACAGTCGTCGGGGTCTTCTCCATCTTCGGGTTCGCCGGAGCCCTCAGAGCCTTCTTCACCTCGGGTTCAGCCAGCTTCTTGGCCTCTACCTCGAGCCTTTTCGCCTCTTCGATCTCAGTCGACAAGTCGAAACCTAGGGCATGGATCTCCTCGAAGGTCTCCATTCGAGACAACCGCTTCACATACTCAATAATAACTTTCAGGCGGGCCTCGGCTGTCTCAATATCAGCCCTTTACAAGGACACCATCTCTTCAGCATCAACCTTGGTTATTTCCGACTCGGACCTCGTTATTTCGAGCTCCTTAGTAAAGGCATCCCGTTCAGCAATGGCTGAGCCCAATTGAGCTTGGAGGTCCTCGATTTGCCGAGACCATGCATCGGCCTTCTCTTTTGCCACTCGGAGTTGGACCTCTACCGATGTCAGCTGCTCCCGGGCATTCTCCTTCTCCGAAGCCAGCCAGTCCATATTTTCTTTCCAGACATCGGCCATGGCCTGAACCTCGTTCATTTCAGCCCGGAGCTGGTCGATCCGATCAATCTTCTGCTGGACCTGCGAGGTTTGGTCATTAGTCGCCATGGCTAAGTCATCATTGCTAACTTCGAAAATCTTTACTTGTTCCACCAAGTAGGCATGCTTCTTTTGAGCCGCATCTAACTCGGCCCGGAGACTCTTAACGACACATTCGTGTTGCTCACTGAGAAGCTTATACGTGTCCGTCTTCTCGGCAAGCTCCCTGACCTCCGCCTCAAGCTGGTTAACCTCATCCCGATACTAGAGAAAACTTTCATGATGGAGTACCGAGGCCTGAAAAAGATAAAAAAGAGACAACATGAGAAATATCGAAAACTAAGTCAGAGGATGGAAAAGCGTAATGATGCCTTACCCGGTTTAGCGCCTGTTGCGCTTCGTTGAACAAGCATGATATATCCACCTCATTCATTCTCGCTTGGTATTCTTCGGTTACCAAGCACCGGAGGTAAGTCGCTACTCCAACAGGAGCAGAAAGAACCCGGGCATCCTCCGGGACGGTGATGATTATTGACCTCTTACGTCCGGGATCCATGCTCGGGGCAGGGAACTGGTTGATTAATTTTGGGCTCGAATTCAGCCTGCATACCTCTGAAGATAGGTCTTTCCTCAGTACCTCCTAGTCGCCCAACCTGGAGAAGTATTCTAGAGCAGTCAAGTTCACACCTTCAATAAAAGAACGAAGGGGATCATCCGCTCCATGGGTCCCTTCGTTGGATCGCTCCTTCACCGCTCGGGCTTTGTCAAACATGGACTCGGCTAATTAAGGCAACCCCAAAATCTCTATGACACCAGGCGGAGCAGAGACGACGTGTCGAGAGGTCTCAGCCCTTATCTCTACATCGGCCTCCCGAACCTAAGGGGGATCAGCCTTCGTTGTTTCCCCCACGTCTATCGTCTCCTCTTCGGGGAAGGTCGGCTTACAGACCACAAAAATATTATCTTCCTCGGGCTCATCCCTGAGCCAAAAAAGCGAGTTCGAGTCGGGTGCTTGAGAGCTAGAACTCTCCTTTGGCTGACAGGACAACCTTCTCCTTGGCTTCTTCTTCTCTGAACTCAGGGAACCCAGAGCCTTCATTTTCTTCTTCTCTCCTCTTGCAGCTCCGAGCTGCTCTGAAGTAGAGGGATCAAAGGACATGTCCTTGTCCCCTACTGAAGGACTAAGCTCAATGGTCTTAGACAAGTCTGCAAAAAGAAAAGAGAGAAAATGATAATATAGTACTAAAAAGGGAGGCTAGTGTTACTTATTGGGGAGAGAGATATTACCATGAGAACGGGCCTCCCAACGGCCCTTCGAGAGTTCGGCCCATGTGCGCTTGGAATAAGGCATCTGCAAAAAAATGCCCTCGATCTACTCCTTAACGGAGGAATGGCGTTTGGGAATCGAGCAGCAGCTCCACCACCACAAATACTAGTGAGGAAAAAAGAGATGAATGTAAAATCGACATTTAAAGGAAAGTTGTGCTTACCAGATACATTACACTTCTCGGGGAATGGAATAAACTCAGAAAGGATCAAGTCTGCGGTCTTCACCCGGACGAAGCATCCCCGGCAGCCCCGATCCTAGTCCGATGCTCGAGAATGGGGCTTTGCTAGCCCAGCGTGTGAGCTTTATCAGTCCCCCTCGGAAGACTCGGGGACTGTATAGGCGTAGTAGGTGATCGATGGTGAACCGACGGGATTTGGTCTTGTTCACGAAGTATCAAAGAAGGATTACGATGCTCCACAACGATAGGTGGATCTGACCGAGGCATACATCAAACCTCTTGCAGAAGTCAAGAATAACCAGGTCCACCGGGTCCAGTGTGAAGGGATAAGCGTAAACACTCAGATACCACTCCACATAGGTAGTAATGGCGTCCTTGGGCCCGGGGACTACTGCGTCCTTATCCACACAGCCGTTGTCCTTTCGAACCATAGGAAGGACGTTTACCGTGATGGATCAAATATACCTAGATACCGCCTCACATCAGCCCTGCACCGATGAGGGCTTTTCTACCTTAAAGTCATCGACGACCGAGCACCCCCCGGGGACGAACATTTTTAAGGGAGGCTCGGCAGCTGGTTCATCGGTAGCCGCGACCGGAGCGGATCTCTTGAGGACAACCACATCGGGAGTGGTATCCTCAACTTTGGCTGTCGGTTGTGAAGAAGAGGAAATGACTTTTAGGGGGGAAAAGTTTGGAAGTTTTAGCCATTGTTATCTGGAAAAAGCTTGAAAAATATGAAGAAAGGCTGGAAGATGAAAGGTCAAGTACGCTGGTTTGGGTAAGAAATAAGTAAAAGCTTGCAATTTACTGAGAAATCATGAAGAGCGGAGGTAAAAATATTAGAGTACGAAGAAGGAAAGTGACATCCTGAAGACTCGAAGGTAGAATCTTGGTCAAAAGGTAAAAAATGAACGAAGGAAGGGAGTGTTTATAGAGGCTTCGCGCCGTTTCACATCCAGGGATGACCTGTCGATGGCTGACACGTGTTTGAAGTCATAATGACACAGCTGATGGGACGTTTCGAATTCGTTGTTGTTTCTGTCAAGGCGTATTGAAGAAGGAATCGAAGTGCACATGTCGTTTCTCGTCGTTTCAGTATACTTACTCTCCGAGAAACAAGGGGACTATCTGTATACGGGTGAAACCGAGCTCGTGGGACGCCTCGATTTTTGATGAAGTAAACGGAGCAAGAGACGCGACTGCAAGGAACCATAATCGAGGCAAGGAGCCCTCGAGTCGGGGTCCAGGCAAAACACTTGCACTTGGAAGCATCGGGGCCACGACCCCAGGTTCGATTCGAAACCCAAAAACCTCGGAGAGCATTACCAGATAATCGAGCACGACCAATAAAGGGTCGTTATATCCGTGACCAGTTGGATGTCACGGCGTGAATCTCGGCATGTATCGGTAGAAAATCAGTGATTAGTAAAACCGAAGATTTTTATCTTTTATGGAATTGTACTTAGGGTAACTCCCCTACTCTATGGGGGGGAAAGGGGGTCTGATTATTCATTAGGGACATTGTAACACGCATATCAAGGCAATATACTCTTATTTTCTCCGTTATTCAAAGTACTTACATTTGTTCATCATTAACGTGAGCCCGGGATCGAAGGCAGGCATTTCATTAAAGTTGTTACTGAGTCCGGGATCACTTCCCTTAATTGGTTTGATAATTTATTACGTCCTTTATCTGTTTTATCTAACGTGATTCATCATTTGTATTGAATTAATCCGCGTATCCTTAAAACCACTTATAAATTTAATTGTTATCCGTTTTTAGGGTAAACAAGATTACTAGTAAGCAGGAAAAGTGGTACTACTTATAACGATAAATTTGCAGATAAGGAAAATTTTGCAACATGTATTTACACCTAAATTCCAATATGTATCAACTTTATGAAGACAACAAATATGTAAAGTTACACATTTTTCCATTAGATCTCTCTTAAGATGTTATTTCTCCCATGAGTCCCCCCCCCCCCCTAATTAGCTTGTAAGACTACACCTTCGAAGCTTTAGTTAACCATATTGTCATTCTAGAGCTCCAAATTCGAATTATTATTTTCTTTAATTGCTTGGGTTCAAATAAGTGTGAAGCTGCATGTTCTAGCTAAACGCCTAAACATATTCAACATTTAGAATTAAAGAGATTAATTAAATCAAATACTCCTTCCATCAAATTTGATGTGACATCATTTAATTAAATACAGAGTTTTGATATTGCAATTTTACTTATCTATTTAATCGTATGAATATATATGGTAAATATCAGCATAATAATTGAACAACTAATTTTGAAAGAGAAATATCATTGTAAAGTTGTTTACCCGTAAAACGGTACAGTTGAATTTGTTGTGTGGTTTATAAACATGCGAACTGATTTGATCTCAAAATGATAAATACATTAATTAAAAAATTAGACTTAGTGGAAAGAAATAACAAGCCTGGTTCCGGGAGCAAGACTTTCGAAGACAACGATGAGAACAATACTAGATAGAAAATAAAGTTATATTCTTTAGCTTGGGAATAAAATGTAGCATAAGGTTTGCTAGAGATTTCGTGTGTTACAATGGTTGTTGAAGCCACTATTTATAGCTATGCCTAGGGAACAAGATCCTAGGATCGAACCCCTCTTAAATGACAACAAATTGGGCCATTGAAGAATATGTAACGACATGTCATGAATGACAAAATTCTCTATAACGACTGCATATTTAATAATGAGGAATATTCTTCATTAAAGGTCATCTGGTGACCAACATCCGTTTGCTCCCATCGGCCGTGTTCCCATCGGGATCTACTCGGTACCAATCGAATCTATTGTCCTCGGTCTTGGTTTCCACTCGATTTATCTTTCGTCCGCCTCCGGTTCCACGTGTCACGCCATCATTCGAGCATTTAATATAAATCAATTTTACCCTATACAGATAGCCCCCCTGCTTTACGGTGGCACATCTTTGTGTTATCAGGAAGTTGGTGAAGATTCCTTTCTTGGCGGAATATTTTCTGAACACTTCTGAACAGTTTGAGACGCTTGACAAGACGCACGTCACCTCGCATTTAATATCTCGAATATGTGTTACCCCACGATTTAGCAATATTTCGCTGGTTCTCGAGGTAATCATGACCACAATTTTAGCTGACTATACCTTTACTTATACGCCTCATTCTTCTTCTTTCACTTCTAACAACTTCATAAGCTTTCTTAACCTATTTGCACTTAGCTTCCTTCTGCTTTTATCTCTCTCTGATATTCTTCAAAAATCTATATCATCTCTTTATTATTAAGTTTTCCCCTACTAAATCTTCCAAGAACTCTAGTTTTCTCTTCAGCGGAGGCCCAAAAAAGAGCAAAGATAAGGAATTTGATGTTGATGCTAATCTTCCCATGGTAGGAACCATCATCCCTTAATATCTTAACATTGCCAAAGATTTTGAAGAGACGTTCCCCACTTCAAACCCTCGAACTTGGGTTGTTGGTAAATATCTTTATTCTATTCACCTTCTAGTATTCCTGCTATGAAGGAGGATTGTGAATGCCATGCCCTAAATATTATTGCTCCCAATCTGGTAGAGCGGGTAACCTTCACTAAGAAGTGTTTGTCGTACGTTTACATGTAACCCTTCACTTTGGGTACATTCTCATTGAGTAGGGGACTTGACCCCATGATCTTGGAGTTCTGCCACAGGTATCAAATATACTTGGACGAGTAGGCCCCTCTATATGGCGAACGATGGCTAGTCTGCAATGGCTGTGCTTGGAAATGAGGGAGACCCTCACCTTAGAACATATGATGACCCTCTACTCCCCCAAAATCTTCCGGGGGGGGGGGGGGATAATAAACTTCAGCAAGCGTGGTCACTATGCTTTGCTTACCAGCATGGATGATGATAATAATCGTGGAAGGATGGAGCGGTTTGGCGTCATTTCTACCAGGGATATCATCCCGGCCACAACTCCATCTTTCCCTAGATCCTAGAATCATTCACGTAAATTCAAAATCTACCTCTTTCTCCGAAAAAGTTGTCCCATGTCATTGTTAACCCTTTTTCTTTTGTTATTTCAGTTACTCGGCGGACACTACCAAGGGTTAAAGGCCTGGACCGATGGGTTCAGAAGATTTTGGACATCACTACGCCAGAGACCCGTCGGTGGAAGGAGTTGGCCCCCAAATAGAGGTGGAAGGCCAAGAACCACAGTAAATTGACTCTTCTTTCATTCCGCCTTTGTACATAAGAAAAACTATTAACCCTACCTTTTTGTTTGATTCAGGACTCCTGCAGGGTTCTGTTTCCTGCCCTGAGGAGGATGATTTGGCCGATCTTGCAGAGGCTGCGAGGTTGTTGCAGGAGGCTCTCACCCGGATCGCTGCCCTCGAGTCTAACTCCGGTGTAGGCGCTTCATTTTGGATTCCTCGGCAAGAGAACAAGCAACCAAAAAGGCGGTGTTCTTTCTCGGCCGGGGGTAAAAATAAGAAAGTGAAGACGGACACACCCGAGCCAGCCATAGCCACTCTGGTCATTGACGATGATGGGGAAGCCAATGATGAAAAAGCTTTCATCCAAAGGAGACAAATATCTTCATTATCTCAAAAGAATGCTCAATCTCGAGAGATTAGAACCCCAATTGAGGGCGAGGTGCGAGTGCTCTGGGAGAAATGGATCTAGGGGAGAACATCGATTCTCCCTTTCCAGTCCCAGTTGCTGTTCTCGGTCCTATGAGTTCTGATATCGGGCCTCTTCTGCCTTTGGTTGGTGAGCAACGAACAAACAACACTGCTTCTGTCGCAACTGCTTCTAAACCTACAACATCATCAACTTCATCTCCTTTCACACCAGTTGTGCCTTCATAGCAAGGAACCACTACATCTCCTCCCCTGGCCATAGAGACTCGAGAGGAGGATGTCCCTCTTCCCCAGTCCCCTGACCATAGGAATTTAGTACACAACTATTTACCCATTTTTGCAGATCCCCAATGGAGGAGGAGTGTCTCTCTCTAGGTCTCAAAGGAGTGTCACCTGCTATCCAGGCCGGTGGAACTTGCCAACTATCTGAAACTGCTGGCTTCAAAAAAAGATAATAATAAAATTCACTCTCTTTTAGGGGAGTGTATGTTGAATAACGCCATGCACAATGCAGCAGCGGTACCATACTTGCTCTTTTATTGCTTGGTTCTATTCGTCTTGTTGCAACAGGGTTTCTAACTTTGGTATTTGCTTCGCATGCCAACTTTCTTGCTTCCGAGGGCCTTTAGAGATTGATCCTCGACAATGAAGAACTTATGCCCGAGCGGGATCAACTATTGGTTTAGAGGAATCAACTTGTCGTACGCTTCCCGATGCTAGAGGCAAATGCTACTGAAACGGCCGAGCTTGAGGCTCGATTGCAATAGAGTGAGCAAGAGGCGATGACTCACAGTCAAGAAGTCACTCAACTACATGCACAACTTCAGGATGCAAAGGCTAGGTGTGCTGAATCTCAAGATGTTGCTCTTGCTGCTACCGAGTGAGTCTGCTTCCATTGAATGAGCAAATAATTTGGAGGAAAATTTGAACTCCAAAGCTGAAGAGGTTATTGTTACCGAGGAGAAGTGGGCCCGGATGGAAGATAGGTATAAGAAGATCATGGAACAAAATAAGGTTAATATAACTATAATCCGTGATCTCGATCTTAGCCTCAATGCCATGAGATCTGAGTGGGATGGCCTTTTGATCGAGGTTGATAGGCTTAAACAAAAACTTCAGCACCAAGGAGATTCCCTCATCATTGAAAAAACACACTCTATGTACCATATGAGGAGGAAAATCTTGGAAGAGGCCAAAGCGGGTGTTATTGATATTGACGATGAGATCGCCAAGGACCGAACACTGAAGTTAACTGCTCAAGAATGTCTCCCGTATCAGCCTAATGCAACTGACTCTTCTAGTGCTAGTTTTGAGTTCTCAAGAATCGAGGAGGAACTTAAAGAGAATAACGATGAAGTCCAAGATCCTGCGCCGGCGACAGATTTGCCTACTTCTCTCGGGGGTGTATATGCCTCTCTTTCCCCGAGTTCCGGTGGAGACGAAGTTTAGCTTTTTTCTTTCTTTTCTTTTGTTAATTTCCTTTTGTATTTTTTTACTTATGCAGTTTGGCATGTTTGATAAATAAAAAGGACCTTTTGTTTAAGCATTGTGCAATGTTCATTCTGTTTTGCGTCCAATTAAGTAAGGCCTCAGGTGTGTTTTCTTCTGATAGCCTTTGGGTTCCGGGCATAAACGCTTTCGGAACCAACCCTTTACTATGAAGGTTTCATATGAGAGGTTCCTCTTATGTTAATGGTTCTCTTGAAGAGGACATATCATGTTCATTCCAACACTAGCATTTGAAGTTTTTAGTTAACTTTCAAATAATAAAATCAATTCATCGTTTGGACAAGAAACAAGATAAAAATAAAAAGGAATTTATTTTTATTCCTTCTATCTTCAAAGTACATAAGCATTCGTTTGCTAAAAAAAAAGAGATTTCCAATACATGTGGCTAACTTGTACAACTTGTTTCTACGGGGTTAGCCATGTAGTCCCCGATCCCGATGAGATATTATTATTCCAGGGTCTCGCAGTCCTGGTTTTTGTGGCAATTATGTTTCCACATTCTCGTACTATTCCACCCAGTCTTCGAATGCGAAGTATGAGAATTGGAACACTGGAAGTCTTTCTCCTTTGAGGAAAAACACTTGTGAATGGTTAAATAATCTTTGGTTCGATGGCAAGCTTCGTTTTCAATTAGGAATTTTGCCATCGAGCCAAATATTATTTAACCATCACATAGTGGCTTGTCATTTATTTGCCCTGTCATTTAAAGGTCTTAACTTTGCTGATGATATTTCCTTCGTAGTATGCTTTCCGTTGCTGCCTCATTAAAAACCTTGCCATAAAACCTAATTGGGACAAAAACTGGGTGAAGGGAAAAAGTGTGCAGCACGTACTTTCAGTATAAGCAGGATCTATCAATAGTAATAACCTTTAGAGGTGAGTCACGTTCTAGTTTCTCGGTAATATGACTCCGTCTTGGTTCTCTAGTTCGTATGACCCTTTTTTGGTGACAGTTGAAACCCGATAGGGGCCTTCCCATGTCGGACCCAGCTTTCTCATGTTGAGCTCCCGGGTGTTTTGAGTCACTTTCCTTAAAACCAAGTCTCCCACTTTGACATAGCGGAGATTGTCCCTGCGGTTATAGTATCTTTCCATCCTTTATTTTAGAGCCACCATTCTTATATGCGCCAAGCCCTTGCGTTTGTCAAGCAGGTCCAGTTTGACCAGCAATGCTTCATTATTTACTTCTTTCTCCGCCCGGAAGTACCGCAAGGTCGGTTCTCCTACTTCTACCGGGATCAGAGCTTCTGCGTCTTATACGAGAGAGAAAGATGTCTCCCTCATGCTCGAATTGGCCGTCCTCGGGTATGCCCATAGAACTCTCGATAACACTTCGGGCCACTTGCCCTTGGCTGCTTCCAACCTCTTTTTGAGGTTTTGAATAATCACCTTATTGGTTAATTTTTCCTACCCATTTGCGCTCGGATGGTATGGTGAAGATGTGATTCTTTTAATTTTCAGGTCTTCAAGAATTTTGTGACTTTGGAGCTTATGAACTGTGGTACATTATCGCAGGCAATCCCCTTCGGTATCGAACCGGAAAATTATGTTTTGTCACAGAAAATCGACCACTCTGCACTCACCGTTCTTTTGGTAGGGACCTGCCTTAACCCATTTAGTGAAGTAATAAATTAAAACTAAAGAAATCTTACCTTCCCGGGACCCGCTGGTAGCGGCCCAACTATATCCATACCCCATTTCATGAATGGTCATGGGGACAGTGCTGAATGCAAGAGTTTTGCCGGTTGGTGCACCAACTATGCATGGCGTTGACACTTGTCATATTTCTAAACGAATGCCTTCGCGTCTTGTTCTATCTCAGGGCAATAATATCCTGTTCTAACTAATTTTAGAACCAAAGAATTTGCACCAGAATGATTCCCGCATATCCCTTCATGAACCTCTCTCATGATGTAATTTGTCTCAAAGGCTCCTAAACATTGGGCCAATGGGCCTTGGAACGACCTTCTATATAGTTGCTCCCCAGAGGCTGTAGCGAGATGCTTTGGTACGGAATGCCCAAGGTGCCTTCGGGTCTTCGGGCAGCTTGCCATGCTGAAGAAAATCGATGAACTCATTCCTCCAGTCCCAGACTAGGTTAGTTGTATTTACTTCACAATAACCATCCACATTCAATACCAAATGTATAAGTTGCACGACAATACCGAATGCATTAGTTGTATGTTTTCTTCTCTCGGGTGATCGACCACTCCCTGAATCGTATGAGAAAAGTTTGAACTTTAATCACATATTGTTGCATGCATTCCTCCTTTGTGTTAAAGATCAAATAAACCTGGTTTACCACCAGCTACAAATCACATTTGATCTCTATGACCATGGAGCCAAGTCCTCGGGCCAATTCGAGTCCTGCAATCAATGCCTCATACTCGGCTTCATTGTTAGTCAAAGGAATATTTTTTATGGCTTGACTTAGGGTTTTTCCCGAGGACATGATTAGGACCACCCCGAGACCGGATACTTTCACATTGGAAGCTCCGTCTGTGAATAAGGTCCAAACTTCTGATGTCATTTCCGACACCATCACGACCTGTTTCGCAGGCAGAGGCAGTAACCCAGGACTTAAATCTGCCACAAAGTCAGCCAAAATATGTGACTTAATCACAGTCCTAGGTTTATACTCAATATAAAACTCACTAATTTGAACTGCCCATTTGGTCAGCCGACCTGACAACTCAGGTTTGTGAAGGACATTCCGCAGAGGAAAGGTTGTCACCATGGCTATCACGTGGTATTAAAAATAAGGCCTAAGCTTTTGAGAGGCGACTACGAGAGCTAAGGCCAGTTTTTCGAGGTGTGTATAACGCGTTTTTTCTCTCATGACAATTTGTTTTTTTAACATAATAGACAGGATATTGCGCACCTTCATCCTCCTGGACTAGAACAACACGTATCGCTACCTCCAAGACCGCTAAGTATATCAGCAACTATTCACCTTCCTCTGGTTGTGATAGTAGCGGAGGGCTTGATATATAACGTTTCAGGTCTTTTAAGGCCATTGGCATTCTGGAGTCCATTTGAAGTTGTTGTTCTACTTCAGAAGTGATGACATTTTTCTGAAGACCGAGAAATAAACCTGCTTTGAGCGACCAATCTTCCGGTTAGCCTTTGGACTTCTTTCACGCTTGTCAGCTGGTCTGGGATATCCTCGATGGCTTTGATCTTATTGGGATTTACCTTGATCCCTCTTTGTGACACTACGAAACCCAAGAATTTACTGGATCTAACTCCGAACGCTCATTTTCGGGATTGAGCTTCATGTTGTGCTTCCTTAGGATATCGAAGGTTTCCTGGATGTGTTTTAAATTGCCACATACATTCAAAGAATTGACCAGCATATCATCTATGTATACTTCCATCATTTTACCTATTTGGTTTTCGAACATCTTGTTCACGAGCCTCTGATAAGTGGCTCTGACATTTTTAAGCCCGAAACACATCACATTATAACAATATGTGCCAAAGTTCGTTATGAACAAAGTTTTTTTTCTGATCCTCCATGTTCATCTTAATCTTATTGTACCCGGAATAGCCATCGAGGAAACTCATTAACTCGTTCCCGACCATGGCGTCAATCATTTAATCGATGTTCGCCAGTGGGATCGAGTCTTTCGGGCATGCCTTATTCAAGTCCTTATAATCTACGCACATTCAAAATTTTATTATTCGTTTTTGGAATTACAACTATATTAGCTAGCCAGTCAGGATACTTTACATCCCGGATTAAATTAATGTAAAGTAACCGAGTTACCTTTTTGAGAAAACTATTTTTGACCTCGGCTATTGGGCGCTTCTTCTACCTTACCGGTGTTATGCTAGGGTCCAGTCTTATTGGTGATATGTGCGGCCAACTCTAGTATGATATATGTCTTATCCGCGTGCGACCATGCAAAACAATCAACGTTAGTTTTAAGAAAATCAATACATTCGTACCTGAGCTCGGGGTTGAGTCCTTTTCCTCAAGTATATTTTTCTCTCTAGGAATTTTTCAAACAAAGCCACTTGTTCGAGTTCTTCCGTCGAGGAATTGGTCGCGTCTGTTTCTTCCGGTACCTGAAAATATCTTGGTACCTCATGGGATTCCAATGACTCCTCCCCTTTGTCATCTTCGCTTTGTTTGAGAGTAGGCGCCGGTTGCTGTAATTGCTATTGTTGAGTTCCTTCCCTTTACTTCTAGAAACCGATACTGCGTTCATTTCCCATGTTACTAGTTGATCTCCTCTTATTTGTTTGATTATGTGATAACCCGATATGTCATTCTGAGTTTTAGCGCTTATTTTAGTGTTCCGAGACCTCAATTAGCTCCATTTAGTGTTTCTTGATTTATGTGCGCAGTGCGTATCTTTTTTCAAAAAATGTGAAAAATGAAAAAATATGAATTTTAGTTCTAAAAATGATTTGGGTTGACTACGATCAACATTTTATGTAAACTATCCTGGATCGATATTTTGACTATCCTAGTGGGTCCGTATCATGATTTTAGACGTGGGAATAAGCCCAGAATTGAATTCGGAAGTCTCTAACTTGATTCGACGTGATTCGTTGAAAACTAGTAAATTGAAGGTTTAAAGAATTCTGAAGTTTGACCATAGGTTGACTTTATGTCTATCATGTTTCGGTTTATAGACTTGGTATAAGTTCATTTTACTATTTAAAACTTGTCTGTAAAATTTGGTACAAAACGGAGTTTATTTGATAGGATTCAGACGCTCCGTTGTGAATTTGGAAGTTCTTTAGTTTCTTTGAAAATTTCATGCATTTTGATGTATGATTCTTAGTTCTAGGTGTTATATTGGTGTTTTGATCGTGCTAGCAAGTTCGTATGATGTTATTACACTTGTGTGAATGTTTGGTTTGGAGCTAGAGGGGCTCAAGTGAGTTTCGGATAGGCTACAGATCATTTTTGGACTTTCGAGATAGCTGGTTTCAGCTGTTGCTGGTGTCTGATAAACTGTGCTTCGCGATCGCGAAGGGGAAACTTGGACAGGGGTAGAATTGTTCTACGCGAACGCGGAGAACTGGTCGTGAATGCGAAGTAGTAGAGGGATTACCCTTCTTGAATGCGACCATTCATACGCAAACACGATGTGTTAAAGGGGATTCTGGGAGAGGCCGGAGTTACTCTACGTGAACGCGATCGTAGGCTCGTGAATGCGAAATCTAGGTGGGTGAATCCATCGCGAATGCAAAGTTCATTTAGGCCGCTATGCTTCGCGATCGCGTCACTTGTCTCGCGAACGCGATGAACACCTGACGCCCAGTATTTTAAATAGTCCAAAATCGGGATTTATCCCATTCCTCACCATTTTCAAGTTTGAGCTCGGCCTAGAGGCGATTCAAAAGAGGTTTTTCATCTCAACTTCATAGGTTAGTAGATTTTAACTTGTTTCCTTACATTTCCATAAACACCCATTGATCCTATCCTTTAATCTATGCTTTTTCATGGTTGAAATTAGGGATTTTGGTAAAAATTGGGGATTTTGAGAAATAGAGATTTAGACCGCAAGTTGAGGTCGGATTTCAAAACTAATCACATAACTCGGCTCGGGGGTGAATGGGTAATTGGGTTTTGGTCTGAATATTAGGTTTTGACCAAGCTAGATCGGGGTTGACTTTTGTTGACTTTTTCCAAAAACATTAAAGATTGAATATCTTTCACTCGTAGGTAGTTTCTAAAGATTTTATTTTTTAAAATTATTTGAACTATATTTGGTTAGATTTGATTGGTATGGAGGCTAATTCTAGAGGAAAGGCCGCAGTTGAGTATTGATTTGGTTGCGGAGTGAGGTAAGTGTCATGATTAACCTTGACTTGATGGATTAGGACTTGTTGGTCTATTTACTACGTGTTTTATGTGTGGGGACAATGTATATATGAGGTGACGAGTACCTATGCGTTGTCATTTGGGTTAAAGCATGCGGGTAGAAATTATTTCTTTGAATCATATTGTCTTGTTAATTATGTTATCCATGCTTAGGTTAGATTATTATTTCTTTTGTGGAAGTTGAAGTTTGTTATCATGGCACCATATTTGAAGTGAAATCATTCCCCACCTTGTTTTATTATTCGGATTTATATTGTTGCTTGGTAAGGAAGAGAGAAAATCACGAAGGGTATTGTCGTGCCTCATTTGCATTCATCATTATGCATGGTGAGGTTTGAGAGTAAAAGCAAGAAGGGTGATTCCGTGCCTTTATATTCATGATATTACATGGTGAGGATGAGAGTAAAAGAACGAAGGGTGATGCCGTGCCATTATATTCATAATATTACACGATGACGACGAGAGTAAAAGAAATGCCGTGTCATTTTCTTATCATTATCTTATTTGATTTCCGGTTTAGGTGATTATTTGGTTATATTGTTTCTCAATTCGGAAGATTTTATTTCGTGATTTCATACTTGTCGTATTTATTATATCTTCCTCTCTTCGCATGTCCCCTCCCAGTTATTATTTTATCATTCTTCTTGTTATTTTGCTGCTTTATATATACTTGTACTTGTTTATTTATGTAGGCGTCTTGTCATAGCCTTGTCACTACCTCGTCGAGGTTAGGCTCGACACTTACGGAGTACATTGGGTCGGTTATACTCATACTACACTTTTGTACTTCTTGTGTAGATACTAGTATTGGTCCTAGCAGTTCTTGAAGTGAATCGGCTCGAATTATTTTCATACGGAAACTCGAGGTAGATCTGCTGGCGTTCGCGACCTTGAAGTCCCCTTCCATTTCCCACTTCTACTATTTATCTCTTTCGAACAGTTGTATATATTTCAAACTATGTTTGTAGACTTCTATTTGCTTGTATACGCGTGACTTCGGATTTCTGGGAGTAGTTATTATCATATGGATTATATTAGCACTACATTAGATTTGACATTTATTTCTCGTTGAATATCAGTATTTTATTTTTAACTGTTAAAATTGGTTAATTACTTATCTCACGTCGGCTTGCCTAGCAAGTAGATATTAGGCGCCATCACGACCCCGAGGTTCGGATTTTGGGTCGTGACAAGTTGGAATCAGATCACTAGGTTGCTTAGGTCTCATGAGTTATGAGCACACTTAGTAGAGTTTGGAGGATCGGTACGATGGCGTCTGTACTTATCGTTTAGAGGCTGTGGAGTCTCTAGTCCATTTAATGGGCCTTATGGAGAGTGTTTCCCAGACCAGAGCATTTTCAGTGACACTAGCCGTATCTCAGGATGGGCGAGGAGCACCGACTTCCGCTACTCACACTCTGGAGCAGATGGCTCCCATGTATCAGACTCCAATGGTCCATCCAGTTGGGGTAGTTCAGCCTATTGTTGATGCACAGATCAAGGAGAGGCCCGCAATGTCTTCTGAGGGTTTGATGAGATTAGATGAGTTCACAAAGCTCTTCCCTATTCACTTTAGTGGTTCACCTTCGTAGGACCCACAAGATTACTTGGACCATTTCCACAAGGTGTTGCGCAACAGGGGTATTGTTGAGACCAATGGGGTCGACTTTGAAGTGTTCGAGATGACCGGTTATGCCAAGAGATGGGGGTGGGATCATGTGCTGACTAGACCAGCTGGTTCACCTTCACTTACCCGGGATCAGCTTTTGCAGCTATTTCTAGAGAAGTTTATTCCTTTCACTCTAAGACAGGAGTACTGCAAGCAATTTGAGCGCCTTCAGCAAGGTAACATGACTGTTACCCAATATGAGACCCGATTTGTGGACCTAGATCACCATGCAGCTATCTTACTCCGTCCTAAAAAGGAGAGAGTGAGGAAATTCATTGGTGGACTTACTTTCAGTATGAGGCTACAGATGGCCAAGAAGACCGGAGATGATATTTCTTTCCAGAGGCTATGGATATTGCTAGACGGATAGAGATGGTTTGTAGTCAGGAGAGGGGGCGATATCTGATAAGAGACATCGTCATTTCGGAGGTTTCGGTAGTACCTCATCTAGAGGCAGGGGTACTTTGGTAGAGGCCATTCTCCCAGGCCGTTTCTGTCAGCGCTTCATTAATCCCATGGTGTTTTGGGTAGTCGTGGTCCTTATGTATCGCATCTTGAGCAACTAGCCTATAGTGCACTATCAACTCCTATTAGTGCACCTCCGATCCAGAGTTATCAAGGTGGTTATCCAGGTCGACAAGGCCGTTTCTAAGGTCAGCTGTCACAGCAGCCGAGGGATTGTTATTCTTGTGGAGATGTGAGGCACCTTTTTAGATTTTCCCCTAAGACACAGGGAGGCAACAGAGTTCTCGTGTCATGGTTTCGGCACCGGTTGCTTTACCGCTCACTCATCCAGTTAGAGGCAGGGGTCAGGTTTCCAGAGGCAGAGGTCAGGCCATTAGAGGTGGAAGCCAACTAGCTAGACGTCGTCCGAGAGGCAAAGGTCAGAGTGGTGGGGCCCATCCCTATTTTTATGCATTCCCAGCTAAACCTGAGGCCAAGTCATCTAATGCAGTCATCACAGGTATTGTTCCAGTTTGCCATAGAGATGCTTCAGTTCTATTTGATCCGGACTTTACCTATTCCTATGTGTCATCCTATTTTGCTTCATATCTGATTATGCCTCGTGAGTCTTTGAGTTCTCATGTATATGTGTCCACGCTTGTGGGAGATTCTATTGTTATAGATCATGTTTATCTCTCGTGTATAGTTTCTATCGCGAGCCTTGAGACTAATGTAGATCTCCTACTTCTTGATATGGTGGACTTTGATGTTATTTTGGGGATGGATTGGCTGCCACCTTATCACGCTATATTGGATTGTCACACTAAGATGGTGACCTTAGACATGACATGGTTTCCTCGATTAGAGTGAAAGGGGACTCATATCCATTCTACCATCAGGGTTATTTCTTATGTGAAGGCTCAACGTATGGTTGAGAAGCGATTCCTAGCATATTCTACCTATATTCGTGATTCTAGTGCGAAGGTTCCTTCCATGGATTCAGTGCCAGTCGTGCGTGAGTTTCTAGAGGTGTTTCCTGCAGATCTGTCGGGGATGCCACCCGACAGAGATATCAACTTCTGTATTGACTTGACTCCGGGAACTTAGCCCATTTCTATTTCACCATACGGTATGGCCTCACCTGAGTTAAAGGAACTAAAGAAGCAGTTGCAAGATTTACTTGATAATGGATTCATTAGACCTAGTGTCTCGCCTTGGGGTGCACCAGTGTTGTTCGTGAAGAAGAAGGATGGTTTGATGAGTATGTGTATAGACTATCGGCAGTTGAACAAAGTCACTATCAAGAACAAGTATCTGTTCCCGAGGATTGATGACTTATTTGATCAGCTTCAGGGTGAAAAAGAGTTTTTGAAGATTGATTTGAGATCTAGCTACCATTATTTGAAGATTAAGGCATCAAATGTCCCTAAGACAGATTTTCGGACTCGGTATGGGCATGAGTTCCTAGTGATATCATTTGGTTTGACAAATGCCCCAACAACATTTATGGATTTGATGAATCAATTATTGGATTCTTTTGTGATCGTCTTCATTGATGATATTTTGATCTACTCCCGCAGTCGAGAGGAGCATGAACAACATCTTCGGATTGTACTTCAGACTCTGAGAGATAGTCAGTTATATGCAAAGTTTTCAAAGTGTGAGTTTTGGTTGGACTCGGTTGCCTTTTAGGGCATGTTGTATCTGCCAAGGGCATTAATGTGGACCCTAAAAATATTGAGGTAGTTCAGAACTGGCCTACACCTAGTTCAGCTATAGAGATTCGAAGCTTTCTTGGTTTGGCGGTTTATTATCGCCAGTTCGTGGAGGGGTTATCATCCATTGTAGCCCTATTGACTAGATTTTTCACAACCTAAATCGGAGGGCCACAACTGGAACCCGATGCTTACTCAGCCGAGCGCCACGTACCTTATCCTTCTTTACTTTAAGACTCGTCACGGTCCATGATATATATAAGTAACAATATTAGAACTTAACTCACATAACTAATTCAAAAAGATTTATATAGACACATAGGGGCCGACAAGGCCGTTGACATGTCATACCTAAAACTATACACAATACACTGTCTGCAAAACCTCTAAGTAAACATGACCATATAATATAAGTCATGACAGGGTTCCCCACATCCTCATAAAACTAAATAACTTATATAGAACGTGACTCGACAATACTCCAGGAAGAAGTGGAGCTCACCAACCAAAAGCTAATATCTGGAGGCAGCCTACAGTGGAGGGTCCTTACCTCACCTATCTACACCTGCGTGGCATAAATCACAGTGCCCCAGAAAAAGGGACGTCAGTACGGAGAATGTACCGAGTATGTAAGGCAGAAATGAAACGTAATAATAAGATACTATCTCGGGGAGGGATAAGAGTTAACTTATAACCTCTGACTTGCCGCTGAGGGCCATAACATATATAATAAGACACATCTCGTATATATATAAATAAAACTACAATATAATATTTCTGATTATATCATTCTTGTGACGCTAATTGCCCAACTGAGCAGTGATAACTGCCCGACTGGCCGTAGCGCGGTGGTAAATGCATGACTTCCCGACCGACGGTAGCTCGGTGGTAAATGTGTAACTGCCCAACCAGCCATAGCTCGGTGGTAAATGCATGTCTACCTGACCGTCCGTAGCTCGGTGGTAAATGATGATGCATATAATACCATTATTAACATTAACATCTTTATTGAATACCTTAATATAGAGTTAGGAATATACTTAGGCATGCTTTGAATATCATGTTACAGGAATCAACAACGTAGACCTTCTTAGTTACTAAGAGTATAACCATTTATGAAATAATATTACGTTTATGTATCGTTACTTGGATCATGCCAAAAGGAAAGAAGGTATAGCCTTAACATACCTGAGCCAGTTCTCTTGACAATCCCTCTAACACATGTATTTTGTGATAAAACACGTAACGTCGGACTGAAGTATGAACAAATCTGTATAATATTCTTGAGAAAGGATATACCGGGCTCCCTTAGAATTTGCAATTCACGTTGCTATAGCATCGTAAGAGTTCATATGAATTCTTTTTGGAGAATTCCCATCCGTAACTTTAGAAAGCATTTCCATTTCCATTAATGATGTAGGGAGGTGATTTATTTATCAAAGTGGGTGGGCCTCACTTTTAGGATAACTTGGCCAAAGAATTCTCTAATCTTGCCACCTAGCTCCAAGACTTGCCTAGTCAATATTGAATCCCTACTTGCAGCCACGTTAATGTTTATCCACCCCAATAATTAACCACCAAATTCTTAATTAGCTTAATTGCTAAGTTAATCTCCCACTAAAAATCCATAATTATCTAATTATCCATGTAATTAAAAATTATCTCAACTTACTTAAAATACTAATTACTTTTAACACACCTTATGCACCTTACTATCATGGTCATGTGGTACCTTGTATGACACTAGTCCATAAATACCAGGTATTATAGTTAGGACCGTATTTTATCCCAAATTGACAACCTTCAACGAAACTCATCTTCTTTGATATATTTACCCTCTAACCTTCACGTCACTTATTTATCACCTGTTATAAATAGCATAAATGCTTATAACCTAAAAAATAATATCATTCCCGAGTCTACGTCGATTCACTTATGACGAAACTTTAACGTACGAAAACGCAAAATGTGGCATCCCCCCCCCCCCTAGAAACATCCTTCCTTGAATGTTTAAACTTGAAATATATACATAACATACTGACCAATTATAAATGTATATACCTTCCCGGGCTATACTCCAATGAAACAAATATCGGGCTCTCACGGGGTCAGGATATCGTCCCTCCATAAAACTACTTCCTAATCCATTCGCCACCTACGATTCTATTAATCTATCTTCTAGGCGCTGACATCTACTAGTTGTAATCTTAATAATCGGGTTCATAACTTTCTATTCCATTATACTAACTTTCCCAAAATCTTGCGTACTATATGATGTTTCCTCCCTTGTGCGTTAGAGCTATCAGAGTTCTAACTTCTTAATGTCCTAGGTTACTCATCTCTCCTCCCTTAGTCCACTATCCTCGGGGTCTTACTTTGGTTTAAATCTAGCCTTGGTTTCCCTCAACCCTTCGGACATAATTCCAACTCACTCTTATATTAATCATATTTTATTGGGCAATTTACGTTAATAAGATTGAACATTACTCATAGTCACAGTACCCGACACCTCATCCGGTGTAGCCTATGGGTCCTGATGACATGCCAAAGCATACATGCAGTTCTGACTACCGCCAGAGCTAGATGCTCCACCACTGCCTCTACCTCTACCAGCTGATGCTTGAGAGCCTCGCTCTAGAGGGTGTACTGAAGAAGAGGAGACTGTTATAGATTTGGGGGGCTGAACTATCCCGCCTCTGTCCTTCATAGGACAATCCCTCATGTAATGACTAGAGTCTCCACAGGTATAACATACATTAGATCCCTGACGACGTTGTCCAAAATGAGCTTTACCGCATTGACTGCACCGCAGAGGAGGCGTCCTCATCTGCGTTGAATCTCTCTGATTCTGAAAACCCGAAATTCTCGAGCCCTGACCTGATTCAGAATAGACAGATCTCTCATAATGCGGCCTCTGCAACTGTCGGACACTATCAATAGGATATGGTGGCATAGGATCGCCCAGAAAATCTTCAGGTTGTCTAGCAGACCTAGCATTTTTACGCTGACCCTTATCACGATTCTCGTATTGTTGCCATTCCCAATCCTCCAAATTCTGAGCATAAGCCTGTATGTGGAAAATATCAATATTATAGAGCAGAGCGGCTGTGAAGCACTCATTAATTAGGTGCGGCCCAAGTCCTACCACAAACCGATGCACTCGGTCACTCATCTTAGCCACAATCAAGGAGACATACCTCGCAAAGGAGTCAAACTGGAGACTATACTCCTGCACACTCATATTCCCTTGTTTAAGAGCCAAGAACCTATCTACCCTTGCCTGACGAATCTCTACCGGCAAGTAATGATGCAAGAAAGCCCCTAAGAACTCTTCACATTCCGCTGGATGTGCATTTGTCCCTCTAGACAATTCCCAAGTTTCATACCACTGAACCGCAACATCCCGTAATCGGTAAGAGGCCAACTCTACTGACTCAGTGTCTGATGCATGCATCACCTCAACGTCCTCTATATTCTATCAATAAAGTTTTGTGGGTTCTCATCCTTGTTGGATCCGGTAAACACTGGAGGGTACAGGTTGATGAAGTCTCGAACTCTCGTGCTAATAACCCTGTCAACGTAACTAACACCTGTACCTACCTGGCGCTGAGCCTAAGCGGCTACCAATCTAGTCAACAACCGTACTGCACTCCGTATATCCATATCCTCATCATGAGCAATAGGTGGAGGTACTGCTTTACCGTTCTGACTAGCTGTAGCTTTTTTGGTCATAGGCATATCTGTGTATATAAAACAACTCAAAGGTCAAAGGCTTTATTTCCTACGACTTTGCTCTATTTCACGATCTAATATCAAGAAGGAAGGGTAACCGGTCCCTAAAATCCCTGTAGTTTCCTGTTTATACAATGTCGTGCACAGCACATTTATAAACAAGACTCTACTAGACACGGCTTGCAGGCAACCCTAGGAAAAATCTGCTCTGATACCAAGTTTGTCACGACCCAAATTGGAGGGCCACGACTGGCACCCAGTGCCTAATCGACCGAGCGCCACGTACCTTATCCTTCTTTACTATAAGACTCGTCACAGGCCATGATAGGCCACATATATATATAAGTAACAATATTAGACCTTAACTCACATAACTAATTCAAAAAGATTTATATAGATACATAGAGGCCGACAAGGCCGTTGACATGTCATACCTAAAACTATACAAAATACACTGTCTGCAAAACCTCTAAGAAAACATGACCATAATATATAAGTCGTGACAGGGTTCCCGACCTTCTCATAAATCTAAATAACATACATAGAACGTGACTCGGCAATACTCCAGAAAGAAGTGGAGCTCACCAACGAAAAACTGATATCTAGAGGCAGCCTACAGTGGAGGGTCCTCACCTCGCTTATCTACACCTGTATGGCATGAATCACAGCGCCCCAGAAAAAGGGACATCAGTACGAAGAATGTACCGAGTATGTAAGAATGAAATGAAACGTAATAATAAGATACTATCTCGGGGACGGATAAGAGTAAACTTATAACCTCTGACTTGCCGCCGAGTACCATAACATATAAAATAAGACCCATCTCGTATATATAAATAAAATTGCAATATAATAGTTTTGATTACATCATTCTCATGATGTTAACTGCCCAACTGATCAATGGTAACTTCCCAACCGGTCGTAGCGCGACGGTAAATGCATGACTGCCCAACCGGCCATAGCTCGGTGGTAAATGTGTAACTACCCAACCGGCGTAGCTCGGTGGTAAATGATGATGCATATAATACCATTATAAACATTAACATCTTTATTGAATACCTTAATAGAGAGTTAGGAACATACTTAGACATGCTTTGAATATCATGTTACAGGAATCAACAACGTAGACCTTCTTAGTTACTAAGAGTAGAACCATTTATGAAATAACATTACATTTACATATCGTTACTTGGATCATGCCAAAAGAAAAGAAGGTATAGCCTTAACATACCTGAGCCGATTCTCTTGATAATCCCTCTAACACACGTCTTTTATGATAAAACATGTAACGTCGGATTGAAGTAGGGAAAATCCGTATAATATTCTTGAGAAAGGTTATATCGGGCTCCCTTAGAATGTGCAATTCACGCTACTATGGCATCGTAAGAGTTCATATGAATTCGTTTTGGAGAATTCCCATCCATAACTTAAGCAAGTATTTCCATTTCCATTAATGATGTAGGGATGTGATTTCTTTATCAAAGTGGGTGGGGCCCACTTTTAGGATTACTTGGCTAAAGAATTCTCTAATCTTGCCACCTAGCTCCAAGACTTGCCTTGTCAATATTGAATCCCTACTTGCTGCCACGTTAATGCTTATACTCCCCAATAATTAACCACCAAATTATCCACATAATTAAGAATTATCTCAACTTACTTAAAATACTAATCACTTTTAACAAATTTTATACACCTTGCTATCATGGTCATATGGTATCTTGTATGGCACTAGTCCATAAATACTGGGTATTATAGCTCAAACCGTATTTTCTCCCAAATTGACAACCTTCAACGAAACTCATCTTCTTTGATATATTTACCCTCTAACATTCACGGCACTTACTTATCACCTGTTATAAATAACATAAATGCTTATATCGTCAAAAATAATCTCATTCCCGAGTCTACGTCGATTCACTTACGACAAAACTTTAACGTACGAAAACGCGAAATGTGACAAGATTGACCCAGAAGGGTTCCCCATTCAGGTGGTCTGATGAGTGTGAGTTGAGCTTTAATAAACTCAAGACTGCTTTGACTATAGCCCTAGTATTGGTGTTGCCCACAGGTTCAGGATCCTACATAGTGCGTTTGTGGCTCGGTTTTGAAATTTCCAGAAGGTGAAGGATGAGTATCAGAGGCCTGGCAGTTTGCTTCAGAGACTTGAAATTCCCGAGTGGAAGTGGGTACGTATTACTGTAGATTTCGTTATTGGGCTCCCACAAACTTTGAATAAATTTGACGCAGTATGGGTCATTAGGGATAGGTTAGCCAAGTCGGTGCACTTCATTCCGGTGGCATCTACTTATTCTTCAGAGCGGCTAGCTGAGATCTATATCCACGAGATTGTTCATCTTCACGGTGTGCCAGTGTCCATTATTTATGATCGGGGCACAAAATTCACATCGCACTTCTGGAGGGCCGTTTAAAGCGAGTTAGGAGCAATACCTGAGTTGAGTACATCATTACACCACCATACGGACGGACAGTCCGAGGAAACCATTCAAATATTGGAGGATATTCTTTGCACCTGTGTTATGGATTTCAGGGGTTCTTGTGATCAGTTCTTTCCGCTTGCGGAGTTTGCCTACAACAATAACTACCAATCTAGTATTCAGATAGCTCATTATGAGGCCATATATGGGAGGCGGTGTCGCTCTCTAGTTGGTTGGCTTGAGATGGGGGAGGCTCGATTGTTGGGTACCGATTGGGTTCAGGATGCCTTGGAAAAGGTCAAGTTGATTCAGGATCGACTTCGTACAACACAGTCTAGGCAGAAGAGTTATGCCGATTGGAGATTTCGTGATGTTGAATTCATGGTTGGAGAGAGAGTTTTGCTCCGGATTTCACCCATGAAGGGTGTGATGAAGTTCGGAAAGAAGGGAAAGTTAAGTCCTAGGTATATTGGACCCCTTGAGATCCTTGAGAGAGTTAGTGAGGTGACCTAGAATCTTGCATTTCTACCTAGATTATCTACAGTTCACCTAGTGTTCCATGTCTCCATGCTCCGGAAGTATCACGACGATCCATCCCATGTATTAGATTTCAGCTCAGTCCAATTAGACAAGGATTTGACTTACGAGGAGGAACCGGTCGCCATTCTAGCACGGCAGGTCTGGAAGTTGAGGTCTAAGATATATCCTTCTATTAGAGTATAGTGGAGAGGTCAGCCGATCGAGGTAGCTACGTGGGAGTCCGAGTCCGATATGCATAGTAGATACACTCACCTTTTCACCAGTCCTGATACCTTTCTATGTTCGTTCGAGGACGAACGTTTGCTTTAGAGGTGGAGAATGTGATGACCAATAGGTCATTCTGAGTTCTAGCACTTATTTCAGTGTTCCGAGACCTCGATTAGCTCAGTTTAGTATTTCTTGATTTGCGTGCCCAGTCCGTGTATTTTTCCGTAAACTTTTTATGTGAAAAATTGAAGAAAATATGAATTTTAGCTTTAAAAATTATTTGAGTTGACTACGGTCAATATTTTGTGTAAACAATCCCGGATCAGTATTTTGACGATCCCGGTAGGTCCGTATCGTGATTTTGGACTTGGACGTATGCCCAGAATTGAATTCGGAAGTCCATATCTTGATTCTATGTGATTTGTTGAAAACAAATAATTTGAAGGTTTAAAGAATTTCAAAGTTTGATCGTAGGTTGACTTTATGGCTACCGGGTTCAGATTTTGGTTCCAAGAAGTATAGGTTCATTTTACTAATTAAAACTTGTCTGCAAAATTTGGTGCAAAACGGAGCTGATTTGATAGGATTCAGACACTTGATTGTGAATTTGGAAGTTCTTGAGTTTCTCTGAAAATTTCGTGCATTTTGCTGTTCAATTCGTAGTTTTAGGTGTTATATTGGTGTTTTGATTGCGCGAGCGAGTTTGTATGATGTTATTACACTTGTGTGCATGTTTGGTTTGGAGCTCGAGGGCCTCAGGTGAGTTTCGGATAAGCTATGGATCAGTTTTGGACTTTGCAGATAGCTGGTTTCAGCTATTGCTGGTGTTTGATAAACTGTGCTACGCGATCGCGAAGGAACTCTCGCGATGACGAAGGCGGAACTGGGATATGGGCGGAATTCTTCTCCGTGAATGCGGTGAACCGGCCATGAACACTGAGCAGTAGAGGGATTACCCTTCGCGAACACGAACATACATACGCGAACGCGATGGGTTAAGGGGGATTTTGGGGGAGGCAGGTGTTACTCTACGCGAACACGAGCCTAGGATCGCAAACGCGAAGGCCAAGTGAGTGAGGCCATCACAAAAGAGAAGGGTTTCCCGCGAACGCGAAGGCCATTTACGCCGCTATACTTTGCGATCGCGACAGGTGTCTCACGAATGCGATGAACACCTGACGCCCAGTCTTTTAAACAGTCCCAAATCGGGATTTATCCATAAACACCCATTGATCTTAACCTTTAATCTTTGATTTTGCATGGTAGAAATTAGGGATTTAGGTAGAAATTGGGAATTTTGAGAAATTGAGATTTAGACCTCAAATTGAGGTCGGAATTGGAAACTAATCACTTAACCGGACTCGGGGGTGAATGGGTAATTGGATTTTGGTCCAAATATGGGGTTTTGACCAAGTAGGCCCGGGGTTGACGTTTAGTGACTTTTTCCAAATGCATTAAAGATTAAATATTTTTCACTAGGTAGTTTCTAAAGCTTATTTTGAATTATTTGAACTATATTTGGTTAGATTTGATTGGTTTTGAGGCTAATTCTAGAGGAAAAGCCGCGGTTGAGCATTGATTTGGTTGCAGAGTGAGGTAAGTGTCGTGGTTAACCTTGACTTGAGGGATTAGAACTTGTTGGTCTATTTGCTACATGATTTATGTGTGCGGACAACGTAGATATGAGGTGACGAGTACCTATGCGTTGTCATTTGGGTTAAAGCGTGTAGGTGGAAATTATTTCTTTCAATTATATTGTCTTGTTAATTATGTTATCCATGCTTAGGTTAGATTATTACTCCTTTAATTATTCGTTTAGTATTTATTGTTATTTTAAAGATGTTAAATATTTTTGGAAGTTGAAGTTTGATATCATGGCACCATATTTGAAGTGAAATTATTCCTCGCCTTGTTTTATTATTTGAATATATATTGTTGCTTGGTGAGGAAAAGAGAAAAGCACGAAGGGTGTTGCCGTGTCTCATTTGCATTCATCATCATACATGGTGAGGTTTGAGAGTAAAAACACGAAGGGTGATGCCGTACCATTATACTCATGATATTACATAGTGAGGATGAGAGTAAAAGCACGAAGGGTGATGCCATGCCTTTACATTCATACTATTGCATGGTGAGGACGAGAGTAAAAGTATGAAGAGTGATGTTTTGCCATTATATTCATGATATTACATGGTGAGGACGAGAGTAAAAGCATGAAGGGTGATGCCGTGCCATTTTCTTATCATTATCTTATTTGATTTCCGGTTTTGGTGATTATTTGGTTATATTGTTGCTCAATTCGGAAAATGTTATTTCGTGATTTCATACTTGTCGTATTTATATCTCCCCCTTTTACCATGTGTCCTACCGGTTAGTACTTTATCATTTTTCTTGTTATTTTGCTGCTTTATATATACATGTACACGTTTATTTACGTATGTATCTTATCATAGCCTCGTCACTACCTCATCGAGGTTAGGCTCGACAATTATGGAGTATATTGGATCGGTTGTACTTTTACTACACTTCTTCACTTCTTGTGCAGGTACTGGTATTGGTCC
Source organism: Nicotiana tomentosiformis (assembly GCF_000390325.3). NCBI lineage: Eukaryota > Viridiplantae > Streptophyta > Magnoliopsida > Solanales > Solanaceae > Nicotiana > Nicotiana tomentosiformis. Next base: position 120,449,796 of record NC_090812.1, read on the forward strand.
CAGCAGTGCTTGAGGTGCGTCGACTCAGATTATTTTCATACGGAGACTCAAATTAGATTTGCTGGCGTTCACAGACCTTGAAGTCCCCTTCCATTTCCCAATTTTATTGTTTATCTCTTTTAAACAATTGTATTTATTTAAGACTATGTTTGTAGACTTCTAGTTGCTCGTGTACTTGTGACTCCAGATTTCTGGGAGTATTTATTATCACGTGGATTATATTAGCACTGTGTTAGATTTGGCATTTATTTCTCGTTGAATATCATTATTTTGTTTTTAACTATTAAAATTGGTTAATTAATTATCTCACATCGGCTTTCCTAGCAAGTGGATGTTAGGCACCATCACAACTCCGAGGTTGGGATTTCAGATCGTGACAGATTCCCTCTAGAGTTGGGCATTTCAGCAGTTGGTCATATGTCGATGGTACAGCCTTCATCTCATATAGCCATGGCCTGCCGAGAATTATGTTGTAGACCATTCCGCCGTCCATCACTTCAAATAAGGTGGTCTTCGTGACCCCTTTAGCATCCGTGGGCAGCAAGATCTCCCCCGGGTTGTCACACTTGTTAAGTTGAACCCGGCGAGGAGCTTTGTTACCAAAATGATGCTTCCGGTAAGGTTGTCTTGTTCCAACACCCTCCATTGAATAATGTTGGTTGAACTTCCTGGGTCAACCAAAACACGTTTAATCTTGAAATCTAGAACGTTAAGAGAAATTACCAGGGTATCTTCCGTGAAGGTAATGCCATCTTCGGCGACTTCCTGGAGTCTCTTGCTATGAGTCACTAATACCTTTGTCTTATTGACTGCCGAGAAAGTTACACCGTTGATCTCGTTCCCCCCCAAAATCATGTTGATTGTTAGTCGAGGAGGGTCTTCCCCTATCTTCGAGGGTTCTGTGTTGTCTCGGCTGTGACCGTAATTGTTCTTGGCCCGGTTGCTTAAGAATTCGCTGAGATGGCCCTTCTTCAACATCGTTTCCACCTCTTCGCGCAGATATCGACAGTCCCCAGTTCGGTGGCCATGAGTTCCATGATATTCGTACCATAAATTAGGATCCCTCTGGCTGGGATCCGATCTCATCGGCCTCGGGAACCGTTCTTCCTTGATGTTTCTCATTGATGATATTAGCTCCACTACGCTAACATTGAAATTATACTCTGACAACCTAAGATAAATGGAATCCCGAGAACCCGATACCTCTTTGTCCTGCAATGACCTGTTGTCTCGGCAGCGGTCAGTTCTTCTATTGGGGGCGAACTTATTCGCTGACCGAAACCCTTTGTTGCCGCGTCCTGCAGCTCTCTCGTAGGGCAAGAATCGACCCTTAGAAGATCACCGATGTGCATCAAAATTATCTTTTGAGTTATCCCTGTTCGTTTCTCGATCCCGACCCTTGGTTGTTTCCGGGAACCCGAGCTGATCATCTTCTATCATTATCTTTGATTCATAACGGTTTTGGACATCCGCACATGTAGTTTCTTGGAACTCGAGTAGGCTTTCTTTCAAGGCCCCCTTCGTGAGGGTTTCTCCGCATTTCTTCAGTAGGACCGACTCAACCTCACGTTGGGCCAAGTCGTTTCATTTCACTGTTATTGTATAAGTTGTGATATGCTCTTAAGGGTCTGAAGTCCCATTATACTTAAGTATATATGGCATTTTGAACCGTTTCAAAATCAATTTTGGTGTTGTGCTGAGTTTGAACACCAATTGGGTGTACTTCTTCGAGTCTGAAACCTTCAACACTGGTGGTGTGCTCGAAATTTGGTCCATTCGAGCGTGGAACTCTGTCACGCTCTGATCCATCCGCTCGTTCATTTTCCTCTTGAATCTCATGAGTTCGGTTTCGAAGGGATCATTTTCGTTGTTATTACCGGATCCGTTGTCGACCCCCTAGATCCATCGAAGCCGATCTCACCCCTTGGGGTGTTGTTGTCAACTCTTTGAGGTGTTTGATTTGCGGGAGCGCCAAGAGGAACATGGCCTGTTCCTTTCGTGTTGTTGGAAGCGCCTAACAATGCCTGCTTTAGTTCTTCATGACCTGGTCTTGCCTTGAGAGATAACCCATAAAGGCCTTTTGCTGCTCTCTCAAAATCTTTACTGTTTTCGCAACATGCTCATCCCCAGCGTCATCGGGAGTTGTCTTCAGCATATGTCGGGGATATTGCCCGCCATGGATCAGAGTTTCTACGTTCCCCTCGTTTCGGGTGTCACTGATTGAATCCTCATGTTGACGCAAATTTTCTTATGCCTCAACATTGTGTGTGATGTTGACATCATTAGATGCCATTCGTTTCAATTTTTTCTATGAAACAAAGAACCAAACAAGTTAGTAATAGACGCAAAGATCAACTCAGTTACACAGTTGTCTAAGCCCCACGGTGGGCGCCAAACTGTTTACCCATAAAATGGTACAGTTGAATTTGTTGTGTGGTTTATAGACAAGCAAACTGATTTGATAAATAAATAAAGTAAAAAATAAGACTTAGTGTTGAAATCGAAAGAAATAGCAAGTCTGGTTACGGGAGCAAGGCTTTCGAAGAAAGTGATGAGAACAATACTAGATAGAAAATAAAGTTATATTCTTTAGCTTGGGAATAAAATATAGCATAAGTTTTGCTAGAGATTTCGTGTGTTACAATGGCTGTTCACGCCATTATTTATAGCTATGTCTAGGGAACAAGATCATAGGATCAAGTCCCTCTTAAATGACAATAAATGGGGCCATTGATGAATATGTAACGGCAGACCATGAATGCCAAATTCTCTACAACGGATGCATATTTAATACTGAGAAATATTCTTCATTAAATATCATCCGGTGACCAACATCTCTGCTTGCTTCCATTGGTCGTGTTTCCATCGGGATCTACCCGGTACCAACCGAAGTTATTGTCCTCGGTTTTGGTTTTCACTCAATTTATCTCCCACGTGCCTCCGATTTCACGTGCCACGCCATCATTCGAGTATTTAATATAAACTAATTTTACCCTGTACGAAAGCATAAATTGTTGGGGTTTTTTAAAGAAAGGCTTGAATGGGAAAATGGAGGTAAATGAATTTTGAATTGGTTCCTTTACAAGGGAACTTTGCCCCTTGTTGGATATGAAGAAGAAAATCTTGTACTTATATATAGAAGCACTTCTTCTAACTCTTAAAAAGTTGAGAAGAGAGCAAGCAACGCGTCGCCGTCGTCGCTCACTCTGCTTCGAATTTGGTCAACTGATTGATTAATCAAAATTTTGGACCAAATTTATTTTCCTTTTCCGTTATTTTTCTGAAATTTTCCCCGAAAATTCCCGGCAATATTTTCCCATCGGTCATTCGCGATCAAACAAATTCGTAATATAAATTTAAAATATTTCTGCCAACAATAGACACTGCCTTATTTTCAACAGGCACCTTCATACCTTTTCAACTTGAACCAGTCGGCTATAAATTTACAGTTTGTGCCTCATTTTTCACCACCGAAAACCTGAAAAACCTCTCCCCTCTCTTCTGCATATTGCACAATTTTCAAAAGCAAAACGTAAGTATCCATTGTGGTTTGCTGCCGTCAGTTGAGTTCGGTGAAATTCTGTGATTTTTATTGCCGGTATTATAAAATAGTTGTTCTATTCTATCGTGGGAGGAATTAATTCAACAACCTTTGGCAATAGTGAAAATTTTAAATTTCTTACGGAAACACAGTTTTCTATTATGTTCGGAACATTTTATTTCTCCTATTTCTGCTTCTGTTTTACTTTTGCAGAACATTTTTCCAAATACAAATTTCGAACATAAATTTCATTGATTAAATGAATCCGGGGTCTTAAAAACTTAGTTATATTAGATAATGTATTAATTTTATAATAGTGGTAGAATATACCTTGACACTCTTAAAATAAAAAAATCGTCATATACTACCTTGCATATCTATTTTCTTAACCAAGAAAAAAAAGAGCAGTCCGTGTGGATATACTTGAAATAAAAGAGAAGGTCTGAGCAATGATGTTTGGTTAATATAGGTTAGGCCAATACCAAAGTTCAACAGCACTAAATAGGTGAGGCCAGTACCAGAACTATTAGCTATCATTTACTCGAAAGAGGAAGACATAGTACAATCCATTCCAGCAAACAGTTTTTTTAACAATCTATTAGTTATTTTTTAAATTATTATAGCTATATAAAATCTGTAAGTTGTAATACTATTTACCCTAAAAACGGATAACAATTGAATTTATATGTGATTTTAAGGACACGTAATTTTATTTGGCACAAACCGAGAAAATATGCAAACTGATATTGAAATTGACTGCAAAGAAAAATTAAAGCAAACCAAATGAGATATGTAGCTTGGACCCTCGAACCAAATGAAACAACAAAGGAAATATAAGTAGAGTAACAGAGTATTGAGAACCTTGAGAAAAGAGTAGTATATTACTGTTTTTACTGTCTGAGAGCCCCTTTACAAATGATCAGACCTCTCTTTATATAGTAGGGGAGTCCTACTCTTGATACAATTCTAAATATAGTAAGGACTCTCATGATAGACTAATTAATCGGCCTCTTCTTGATACGTGCCGTGATTTTCGCTGAGATTCTCCCCCGAATTGCGGCTGTAACGGCTTTTTTGTTTCTTGGCTCGATCTTGATCCTGGCCGATCTCGATCTTGATCGGTCTCTGGATCTCGAGCTAGACAACATATTCTTCGCACCATGGCTCGATATTACAATGATGAACCTTGGACCATCATGTTCCAATCTCGATTAACCATATGAAGGGCAAAACTTAGTTTTGACCATATACAGATAGTCCCCTCGTTTCTCGGAAAGAAGATGATGAGAAACGATATGAATTTTCGGACTCCGACTTGGTGGATGATGATGTCAGCGACGAGCCCGATTATAACGTATGTAACAAACGTCCCGTCGGTCCAGTTACCAAGGCATTAAATGCCTATGAGTCGTTGGTCGGCCACTACCGGTTCTGAACCGTCATCATCGGGCTATAAATATTCACACTTTCATTCTCATACAAACTTTTCACTCAAAAGCTTTTTCTCTACTCTTGCATCTTCTTCAAAAAATCCCTTTGCTTCATACATTTTACATCGCATACAACCCTAATTCTCGTTCCCTTTGTTCATCAATGGCGAAAACCTCCAAAATAGTGACGCAAAAAGAGGCCGCTTCTTCATCACGACCCGCCGACGGTGAGGATGCGGTGGAGCCTCGCCCTGAGGAATTCGTTCTGGTAGGGTGCTCAACTGTCATCGATTTTAAAGTTGAAAAACTTTTTTCGGTACCGGGACGATGTGAGCCGATCTCGAGGTACCAATGTTTAATCACCGAGAAAATTCTCGATAAAGTAAAATAGGAATTCAACTGGGGCGACAAGCACGTGGTAGTCCCATCGCCTGAAGAATCAATTACTACGCACGTGAAATGGTTCTTAAGTGTTTATACTTATCCTTTTCACGTTGGGTTCATTAGACCCTGTCATCGTCGCCTTTTGTAAGAGATACGACGTGACCCTTGGCCAAATCCACCTTTCTTTTGGGAGAATAGTGATTCTTCTTCGATTCTTCTCAATCAAAATCGAGGGGTGTCCTTTCACCCTCGATCATCTCATGCACCTTTATAGTCCCCGACTCTATCGAGGAGGGTTAATCAAGCTTGCTCGCCAAGCCACCAAAGCGCAGTTCTCGAGTATAGACGAGACTCGTGATCGGGGCTGGATGAGCCGATTTGTTTGAGTTAAAATATGTCGTTTCATGAGAAATGGAATATGAACCGTGAGTACTTATTTCCCTTCGAGTGCTTCAATTTGTGACTGCCATTCATTTTTTTGATCTTTTTTTTTTTCTTGTTACAGCTTTGGATCGGATGCCGGAACCGATTTCGGGTCTTAAACAATGGGTTGAAGGTTTGGTGTTGCAGAGACCGTACTCCGAGCGTGCTTGGGTGAAACTATCAAAGGGTCAATTGGAGGCCCACAGTCATGGTAAGTCTCTTTCTTAGTTTGTTTGTTATTTGTTCTTCTTCGCTTACTTACCCCCTTTTTTTCCTTTGTAGGGCTTGGTAAGGATGTTGCCATAAGGCCCCCATCTGGTTATGAAGAGGTCCCTGCCCCGAACTAGGTTAAAGAGAAGAAGAGAAAAGATGCACCGAGTTCCCTGGTCTCAAAAAAGAAAAAACCGGCGAAGAAATCTCGCAAGCCCAAGGGGACTCCGGTATCATGCCTCCGGATTTGATCCGCCGATTAAGGGATGAGCCCGAGGAAGGAGAAGAGGAAATAGCCTGTATACAGGCTAATGTTATGATACAACAATCCTCCGAATCGTTGGAGGTAGATAAGGGAAACCTGGGCATAATTCCTGAACAAGGAAAATCCAAGATTATCTCATCTCAAGCTGAGATGGTTGAAGGAGAGACCGAGGGCAAGATTCTTCGGGAAGCAGAAGATATTTCGAGGGACGATCTCGAGGTAATCGACATTAGCGGATCCCTTCATATTTTGGATGCTATGATTCGTGAGGCCAACATGTTGGAAGGTCGATCTTACGAGGGTATTCAGGAGTCGACCGACATCCACGATTTTTTGGATGGGCTCGAGTCAGTTGCCTTGGAGGCGATTATCGGGTTCGGCGGATTACCGGTGCCGAAGAAAGCATCATGGTCAGGCTCTACCGGGTCTTCATCGGTTCCAAAACTGGTGGACCGATTCCCGGCCCTGAGTGCTAATCCCGATCTCAAGTGAAAGATAGTGCTCTCCATCCCGGAGGATGCTCGAATTTTTCTCCCCCCTGCGGGTATTTCTAGTTACCTTCGGTCCTTGGTGACCGAAGAGGATAAAACCATGATGAATGCGGTAGGACCCGCTTGCCTTTTCAACGAGGCTCAACATGCTCTGAATCAGGTAATTTCGATGGTATCTCTGCCGATTCTTTTACACTTAGGGTTGTAGATAATTCTAACATCTTTTTCCATGTTTGTAGGCCTCGGTGTTGCATCACGAGGCTTTCCTCCGAATCTGGGAAGAGCATGAGGCCGAAGTTCGGAACCTCACTGAGAAGAGTGACTCCTACAAACATCTTAGTGAGAAACTTCGGACAAATTTGGCAACGGATCGAGATGAGCATGAGTAAATGGCTATGACTGAGCAGGTATTCCGAATTCTTCACGATAGTGAAGATGAATTGGAGATAACCACTAACGATCCAATTTTGCAGGTTCGATAGAGGCTCGAACAGCTCAATTCGCAGGTAGATGAGCTACTGGCCGAGGCGGAAAAATTCAAAGAAAATATGGACATCCTTGCTTTGAAAAAGGAGGTCGTACAAGCGCAATTGGAGTTGGTTGAGACCCAGCTTCGGTCTGTAGAAGAAAATGCCTCGATGCGGATCAAGAAGATTAAATAGCTTCAGTATCGATTGGATTTGGCCACTTCTGATAAGGCAGGCTTGGCCGATGAACTTGAATTGGCCAGATCCGAGGTGGCCGAGGCCAATAAAAGAGCTGATGCTAAAGTGGCCCATTCGGAGGAAAGCTCTCGAGGAGATCAGTGCTCAGGGCTTCGATGTTGCGGCCGAAATTAAAAATTCCAAGGCGGAGGAAACCAGAGCTTGAAGGCTGGCCTTCCCTGAGGAAGACTCCGAGAGCTCGAGCGAATATGAGGACGGAGAAAATCCCGAGGATGCAGCCTCCGATGAAGACCAAGCCACTTAGGATATTAGGTTTCTTGTTTTTTTTTGTATCTTTTCTGGGGCCAATTCGACCTTTTATAAAAATCTTTTGAATATATATATAAGGCTTTTCTTGCTTTTTTGATTCTTGTGTTTTTCCTTTGCTTTTCTGTATTTTACGAAGGTTGAAAATGCCTTATCATAAAATTGTGTCCGGGGTTTAGACAATTTGATTAGAACCGAACTAGTACGGTCCTTAGATTTTTCGATTGAGTGAGTGCTTGCTCGAACTCGAAGTAATGTATCCCTTAGGCTTTTGTAAGAAAGGTTGTTTATGGCTTTCTCCCCTTTTCGGCTTGAACAAGTTTTTTTATCATTTGTATTTGCAAAAAACACTCATAATGCCTTGGCTCAAAATAAGGAACCGTTTAAGAGTTCGAATAATTTTGTACTCATTAGAGTTTTCGAGGCTTGATATTATCGAAGCCTTTTATGATTTTGCCGGGGGCAGCCTTTTTTAGCGGTTTATGAAAGAATTTGAAGGCATGTTTTGTTATGAAATTCGGACGTTTTCGATCCGTGTTAATTCGGTCGTAGCCTATTTAGTTCGGGATTTTCCCCTTGGGATTATTTTCCCCGAAGAGTTAGTCCCCGAGTGAATTAGCCGTGGCCTATAAAAATCGAGGGTTGCCTAAAAGGTCTTATGATCTCTGAGTTTTAATAATTCGATCTCGTTTATTTTTCGGACGGCAGTCCCCGAGCGTGGAGGTAATTATCCGAACTCTGGTTATAGTCGGCCCTTAAGCATGTTTACATAATAGGTAGAGAATATGGAATTATAAATAAAAATACTTCTCTTTATAAATGATTATACATGCGTACATATTTTGTGCGAGGGCTCGAGCAAACTATGCGGGTATGGTTCGTTTGACCGTTTGAGCCTTACAAAATTTTTCCTATCGAGACCCTGCTGCCATGAAGTAACTTCTTCATATCAAAGTTGACATTCGAGGTCAATGCGGCAATGCCCCCCAGTGTTCGAGGTTGATTGTAAAGAAACCTCGGATACTGTTGAATTATTCTAAGTTAGCACGATCAATGGTTGCCTCATTAAAAAACTCGCCGGAAAACCCATTTGGGACAAAACCGGTCTAAGGGAAAAAGAGTTCAACGCGTGCTTTCAGACCTAAAGGCTTCGTGTCGAAGAATCCCTCACTGTTCCTGGTCAAACACCTGCAAGGGTTAGTTTTAAAATATAAATAAAAATGGAAAGGGCCGTACCTTAGCAGTAGTATCATTTTAGGTGCAATACGTTCCAATTACTCGGCACTTGTTCGCCATTTATAATGCCGAGCTTGTAGGATCCTTTTCCGATGATTTCCAGAACCTGGTACGGTCCTTCCCAGTTCCGACCCAGTTTTCCTTCATTCGGATTTCTGGTGTTGAGGGTTAATTTTCTTAGCACCAAGTCCCCGATGTTAAAGTGTCAAAATTGGCTCTTCGATTGTAGTATCTTTCGATTCGCTGTTTTTGGGCGGCCAATCGGACGAGAGCAGCTTCGCGTCTTTCGTCCAACAATTCTAAGCTCGTATGCATGGCCTCGTTATTTGACTCCTGTGTTGCATATCGAAACCTGATGCTAGGTTCTCCGACCTCGACCGGGATCAGAGCTTCGGCGCCGTAAACTAATGAGAATGGTGTCGCTCCGGTACTGGATTTCAATGTTGTGTGGTATGCCCATAGAAACTCGGGTAGTATTTCTCTCCATTTTCCTTTGGCATCGGTCAATCTCTTCTTAAGATTTTGGATGATGGTTTTGTTGGTCGACTCAGCTTGTTCGTTCCCGCTGGGAAGATAAGGTGTTGATAGGATCCTTTTGATTTTGTGATCCTCGAGAAATTTAGTTACTTCGCTGTCGATGAATTATTTTCTATTATCACAGTCAATCTCGGAGGGTATCCCGAATCGACATATGATGTGGTCCCAAATGAAGTCTATGACTTCTTTTTCTCTGACTTTCTCAAAAGCATGTGCTTCAACCTATTTAGAGAAATAATCAGTCATAAACAAAATAAATTGAACTTTATCTGGGGCCAACGGGAGAGGGCCAACGATGTCCATTCCCCAATTCATGAAGGGCCATGGGGAGAGGACCGAGTGTAGTAGTTCCCCGGGTTGATGAATCATGGGCGCATGCCTTTTCGAACGAACTCCCTTGCATCCTTCTCCATATCGGTCCAATAGTACCCTGCTCTGATTACTTTGTGGACCAGTGATTTGGCACCAGAATGATTTCCACAAGTGCCCTCGTGAACTTCTCGTAGGATGTAGTCGGTATCTCCTGGTCCCAAACATATTGCCAACGGTCCATCGAACATCCTTCTAAACATCGTTCCATTTTCGGACAAAGTGAACCGTGCTGCCTTTGTGCATAGAGTTCTTGACTCCTTTGGATCCGATGGAAGCTTCCCGTTCTTTAAGTACTCTATGTACTTGTTTCTCCAATCCCAGGTTAAACTCGTGGAGTTTATCTCAGCTTGACCTTCTTCGATTACCGATCTCATGAGTTGTACGGCAGTCCCCGAGTTGAGTTCGTCATCCTCGACCGATGAACCTAAGTTTGCAAGAGCGTCAGCCTCATTGTTCTGTTCTCGAGGTACATGTTGCAAGGTCCATTCCTTAAATCGATGTAGAGTCACCTGTAGTTTATCCAATTACCTCTGCATTCGGTCTTCTCGGACTTCAAAAGTCCCGTTAACTTGGTTTACCATGAGGAGGGAATCACACTTAGCTTCTATGACCTCCGCTCCCAAGCTTTTAGCTAGTTCGAGACCTGCAATCATGGCCTCATACTCGGTCTCATTGTTAGTCAATTTTGTAGTTCTGATAGACTGTCTTACTACATTACCTATGGGTGATTTTAGCACGATGCCTAGTCCGGACCCCTTCGTGTTTGAAGCACCATCCGTAAAGAGGGTCCAGACTCCCGAAGATGTACCCAATTTTATCAGTAGTTCTTTTTTAACCTCGAGTATGAGGGCAGGGTAAAGTCAGCTAAGATTTGAAACTTGATGGCGGTTCAGGATCGATACTCAATATCGTACCCACTAATTTCTACGGCCCATTTGGCCAATCGACCCGAAAGCTCGGGTTTATGAAAAACATTTCAAAGAGGATAAGTTGTTATAACACACATTAGATGACATTGGAAATACAGTTTTAGTTTCCTAAAGGCGCTTATTAAAGAAAGCGCTAATTTTTCTAAGTGTGGATATCTAGTTTCGGCCTCACCTAAGGTTCGACTAATATAATAGACAGGGAATTTCGTACCTTGTTCTTCTCGGACCAGGACTCCACTTACTGCAATCTCCGAGACAGCCAAGTATAGGTAAAGTTGTTCGTCTACTTTCGAGGTATGAAGCAGCGGCGGGATCGATAAATACCTCTTTAGTTCCTCTAAGGCTTGCTGGCATTCTGGAGTCCATGCAAAATTGCTCTTCTTCTTAAGCAGCGAGAAGAATCGGTGGCTCCTATCCGAGGATCTTGAAATGAATCGTCCTATGGAGGCTATCCGCCCCGTCAGCCTCTGCACGACCTTTATATTATCCACTATCGTGATATCATCGATAGCTTTGATTTTATCGGGGTTGATCTCGATTCCCCTGTTGGACACCATGAAACCTAGAAACTTGCCCGAGCCAACTCCGAACGCACACTTTTCGGAGTTAAGCTTAATATTGTACTTCCTTAATATATCAAAAGTTTCCTGCAAATGCTTTAATGGTCCTCTGCTCGTAGGGACTTAATTAACATATCATCAATATAAACTTCCATTGATTTTCCTATTTGTTCTTTGCAAGTATAATGGAACTACCGACCCCAACGAGCATGTCACTTCTTACACATGCGCAATAAAGGGGAACGATCTAGAGGACGGTGAGATTGAATCCGTACTGCTGAAGAAATTTGGAGAAATTTTATCAAAGGGGGCAATGATATGGTACCATAATTTATCACCTAACTCCATTGATTCTTTGCCATGCTCGTAGATTCCTTCGTCAAAGCGCACGCCGGAGCGATAAAGGTCGAGACTAGAAAGTCGGACCTCTTCAAAGTAAAACAGAAAGACAATGAGATGCTTAGAGAGTTTGTATCTCGATTCCAAATGGAGCGCATGGATCTGCCCCCAGTCGCCGACGATTGGGCCATTCAGGCTTTCACTCAAGGCCTAAACATACGAAGTTTGGTAGCCTCACAACAGTTGAAGCAGAACTTGATCGAATATCCAGCTGTAACCTGGGCTGACGTGCATAATCGATACCAGTCAAAGATTATGGTCGAGGATGACCAGTTGGGGACTCCATCCGTGTTCGTTTATCCAAACAGGACCATCGACAGAGTTAAAAGGGATATTGACCGGGAACCACGGTTATACAAAGATCGATATCAGCCATACGGTGGAGATCGGAGAAACAGCAGGCCTGGACGCAAATCCAGTGTCGAAATGATCGAGGACAGAGCTCTCGAGGGCTCATGAGTAAAAGTGGTTTCAACAGAAATGTCGAACCCAAAGAAGCACCACGACTATCAGAATACAACTTCAACATTGATGCATCAGTTATTGTATTGGCCATTGGGCGCATCAAAGACACCAGGTGGCCCCGACCTCTACAGACTGATCTGGCCGAGAGAAATCCTAATCAAATGTGCAAATATCATGGTCATAGAACAGAAGATTGCAGACAGCTGAGGGAGGAGGTGGCATGTTTGTTCAACGAAGAGCATCTTCAAGAATTCTTAAGCGATCGGGCTAAAAACCATTTCAAGAATAGAGAATCAAACAGACAGAATGAGCAAGAAGAGCCGCAGCACGTGATCCATATAATTGTTAGAGGGGTCGATATTCCTCAGGGGCCCGTATTCAAATGCACCAATGTGTCGATCACGAGGGAAAAGCGGACTCGAGATTACGTACTAGAAGGGACCTTATCTTTCAGTGACGAGGATGTAGAGGGGATCTTACAACCCCCACAACGACGCACTGGTTATATCTGTCCTTATGAATAAAATTCAAGTTAAACGTGTTTTGATTGATTCAGGTAGCTCGTCCAACATTATTCGATCGAGGGTCATAGAACAACTCAGCTTACAAGATCAAATTGTGCCCGCAGCCCGAGTACTTAACGGCTTCAACATGGCAAGCGAAACCACCAAGGGTAAAATTACTTTGTGAATGAACGTGGCCAGGACCATCCAAGAAACTAAGTTCCATGTGATCGATGGTGACATAAGGTACAACGCCCTGCTTGGAAGGCCTTGGATCCATAACATGAGGGTAGTGCCCTCGACCCTTCACCAAGTTTTGAAGTTCCCGACGTCGGAGGGAGTTAAAACAGTCTACGGGGAGCAACCCGCTGCCAAGGAAATATTTTCAGTCGATGAAGTAATACCAGTATCGGCACTCTCATCAAGGAAGGGATCGAAGGGAAAGCAGGAGGCCAAATAGCAACCACTGATATCGGCCTCGACCCAATTGCAAGAGCAAGGGTTCGACGAAGATGACAGCTACTGGATCCCTCGATCCTTCGTAGTTCTCGATGACTCCGATTCCACCAAGTCAACGGTCGAAGAGCTGGAACAAATCACACAGGCCAAGCGTCAACCCGAACGAAAGGTATACCTGGGCACGGGGCTAACCACCGAGCTTAGGAAAAAACTTATTCATTTCCTTAAAGCTAACATGAATTGCTTTGCATGGTCCCATATCGATATGACAGGGATTCCACCAGAAATTACCACTCACAAATTAAGCCTGGACCCTAAATTCTGCCCGGTAAAGTAAAAAAGAAGTCCCTAGTCCGAGGTTAAACATGCCTTCATCAAGGACAAGGTAACCAAACTTTTCAAAATAGGATCCATTCGGGAAGTAAAGTACCCTGAATGGTTAGCAAACGTAGTGGTAGTCCCTAAGAAGGGAAACAAAATTAGAATGTGTATAGATTATAAACATCTGAATAAAGAATGCCCCAAGGATTCTTTTTCTTTGCAAAATATCGATCTTATGATCGATGCCTACTCCGGGTACAACCAGATACAGAGGAACCCGGAGGATTAGGAAAAAACCTCGTTTATCACTAAGTACGATACCTACTGTTATAATGTAATGCCATTCGGTCTAAAAAATGATGGTGCAACTTATCAACGCCTAGTAAACCAAATGTTCTGGCATGCAAATTTTTTTTGGAATGGGCTTAGGAGCTGCGCTCGAGAGAAGGGCTTTTGTACGAACTTCTTTGAATCCAAACCTTTAAAAATCGGTGGAGCTCTCGGAATTTGATCAACTCGGGAGTTATATGTTTCTATTTTTTTGTCATTCACTTCAATCTTCTTCTCCCCCGATTCAATTCTCTTTGTCAGCTCCTCGAACATTTTCAAGATAGTGGGGTCGGTTCCTGACTCACTCCCATTTGACCTCCCCAGCACTGGTTCGACCCTGTGAACAATTTTCTGTGATGGCTCGGGTTCGACCCTACTCGGTGCGTGGTTCTGATTTTGAAGTTGTGCTATTGCAGCTTGTTGAGCCTGCAGCATTTCGAATATTATTTGAAGGCTGATTCCGCCTTCTTCGCCGCCCTGTGAGTTCTGACCGACTGATTAAACGCTTCTGCGGACGCTGTTTTCGGGGTCGACACCCAGATTTGCATTCAGGGCAATATGGGAATTGACGTCGATGGGGTCTGGTACTCTGTTGAGGTCAACTGGAAGCAATTTGTTTCCTGGGGCAGTTACGTTGTCGTTTTTGCCATGACAACCAAAGGCCGTTATCAATGTGTGTGGGTACTGCTTGAGAGTTCGACATGCTGATCCTGGAATAAAAAATGCTTACAAGAACAAGTGTAAAGCAGTGTGTGATATGAAAATTAACACGAGGCAATCACTATTGTCCTTAGCCCCATGGTGGGCGCCAAACTGTTTACCCTAAAAATGGATAACAATTAAATTTATATGTGGTTTTAAGGATACGTGATTTTACTTGGCACAAACCGAGAAAATATACAAACTGATATTGAAATTGACTGTAAAGAAAAATAAAAACAAACCAAATGAGATATGTAGCTTGGGCCCTCGAACCAAATGAAACAACAAAGAAAATATAAGCAGAGTAGTATTGAGAACCTTGAGAAAAGAGTAGTATATTGCTTTTTTACTGTCTGAGAGCCCCTTTACAAATGATCAGACCCCCTTTATATAGTAGGGGAGTCCTACTCTTGATACAATTCTAAATACAGTAAGGACTCTCATGATATGCTAATTAATCGGCCTCTTCTTAATACGTGCCGTGATTTTCGCCGAGATTCTCCCCCTAATTGCGGCTGTAATGACTTTTTTGTTTCTTGGCTCGATCTTGATCATTGCCGATCTCGATCTTGATCGGTCTCTGAGTCTTCGAGCTCGATCTTGACCGACCTCGATCTTGATCGGTCTCTGGGTCTCGAGCTCGACAACATATTCTTCGCACCATGACTCGATATTACAATGATGAACCTTGGACCATCATGTTCCAATCTCGATTAATCATACGAAGGACAAACCTCGGTTTTGACCGTATACAAATACTATTACGCCTTCTCCAAAGTATTTAATCTGTGTTTATAAAAAAATAAAAATCAAAGAGTCAAATGTATACCAAAAATAGATGCATTGATTCTCATATTCAAATTCTTACTCTATAATTATCCTATTCGGGATGAGGAAGTATAATACCATGAATATACTCGTGTAATATATACGATTTTGGAAAGAGGGTGAGGAAAGTCCGTTAACCGTGACATGGGCTTCTAGAATACCACACCGTAATCGAACTTGCGCCCGAAGTCTTTGACTGTCGTGACCACCATACATTATTACCTATACTACTTTACTTTAATTGAAACAAAATTAAAATAGTTGAATAAAAAAACCACATTCTCACTCTCAATCTTCTTCCGCAAGGAGGAAATAAAGGGCATCTTTTAATACTTCATTCAAGATTGTTTATAGCTCAAAAGTCTCACCCTATATATAAAAGTCTCGTAGACTCAAAAGTTTCTATGTTGCTCGAGAAAATAAAGTCCGAAGATTCTCAAATTTACACTTTAAACCATACAGTTTAAGAATTAAAACTTCAGCATATCCAGATTTTGTGCAACAAATTACTCTGATCGTTCGTTGTGGCCACCTCCGCCATGAACGACGGAGACAACTATGAGAAGCCAGAGGTTCCCTCCATAGAACTGCGGAGTCTGAAGGTAATTTCCGCCCTTGGCCGCGGAGCCAAAGGAGTGGTGTTTTTGGTTCAAACAGAGGACGGTGAGTTGCTTGCTTTGAAATCTATTTTGAGAGCTTCAATTGAGAAGAAAAAGGCCAGTGGAAACAGCGATGACAGTGAATATAGAAGAATTTGCCTCGAACGTGACGTGCTCAGTTGTTTTCAACATCCGCTTCTGCCTAAACTCAGAGGAGTTGTATCGACGGATAAGATTGTTGGATATGCCATTGATTATTGTCCAGGAGGTGATCTCAATTCTCTCCGGAAAAAACAAACTGAAAAAATGTTCTCCGATGATACTATAAGGTCAGTCGATTTCTGTGATTCTGTCTCTATTTGCATATTAAATTGTATGAATTGCAAAAGCAAATTCTTCAGGTGAATTCTGTTTGTAAACATGTTTTTGATGTAAAATTAAATGTTGTTTGAATTTTCAGATTCTATGCGGCAGAGTTAGTGCTAGCATTGGAGTATCTACATGGATTAGGGATTGTATATAGAGATTTGAAGCCAGAAAATGTGATGATCCAAGAGAACGGTCACATAATGCTAATCGACTTCGATCTCTCTACCAAACTTTCACCTAAAACTCCAGAAATTCGACAAACAAAAACAGCCAAGCTTCCTCAACGATCGGAGCAAACTGCGTTGAAGAGCAAGAAGAAGAATCGGTTTTCTCCTTTGAACAAATGTTGCAACTCGGGAATCTCTCCAGATGATTCGATTCACTCGGCTCGACTCGCTCCTGACTCGGCGAGTCTAGAATTCGACGCGACCGAAAAGTCGAATTCGTTCGTCGGAACCGAAGAGTATTTGGCACCGGAGATCATCTTAGGCAACGGCCACGATTTCTCTGTGGACTGGTGGTGTTTAGGAGTTGTATTGTACGAGATGCTGTACGGGACGACGCCGTTTAGGGGTTCAAATCGGAAGGAAACGTTTTATCGAATACTGTCGAAGGTGCCTGATTTAGTTGGCGAAGCGACGTCGTTAAGAGACTTGATAAGGAAGTTACTTGAAAGGGATCCGAAGCAGAGGATCTCTGTGGATGAAATCAAAGGTCATGATTTTTTCAAATCTATAAACTGGGATTTGATTGTGCAACTTCCCAGGCCACCGTTTATCCCTGTGCCGTCTGATGAGAATGTGAATATTATAGAGGGAAATGAAGATATTGATGTGGAGTTATTTGTACAGGGAGTGTTTAAAGTTGAAGAGGAGGAAGATGATGCGCACTGCAAAAAAAGTTCTCAAGCTAACGATGGTGATGAAAATAGGAATAAAGAGGCGGGGGTCGAAGGAATAAATTACCCCACCACAGTTGATAAATTTTTGGTCTTTTGATTAATTTTTGTATATTCTTACCTGACGTACAGATTATTTTTCAGTAACTGCAGTATGTTGCTGATAACAGAGATAAAGTATATGATTTATAATAGTCTGCCATTCTTGGTCATGTAGCAAAATTTTGATCCCATTTCGAGCATAATAATATTAATTCTGAACGTTAATTACTCATCGTACAAGTATTTTCCGTTGGGAATTGTACCAGGCTCCACCATATCACTAATTGAGTTGATGTTATTTGTTGTTGAAAAAAATTTGAAGTTATTTGTTTGACGGAAGCTTAAAATGTTTTTATCTAAAAATAAATCTAGATTTGAAGAATCGTAATATATCTTATTAGAAAAATATATAGTAAAGAAACGAAATGATCAATCCGATGGATCATAATATATAAGTGTGCTATTACAAACTGTCTGTTACAGATGTCAAGTATACGGGAGAGATTCATGCATCACGCTTTCCCCTATTCCTTGCGTATGAAGTTTCGATATCTATTCACAATTTTCAGAGTGATATTTTTCTTGTTAAAGAGTAACTCGTCACGATGCGGGAAAGAATAATTTGGACCCTTCTGAAACTTGATATGATTTGATATATCCTCTAATTTCTAAATTTGGTTCAAACGATCTGAATAATTCTTGTCTGGCTCACGTCTTCTTCTTGCTTTACTTGAAATTCTTTAATTTGCATCTAGAAAGTCGTTTCATTTGTTTAAATATTGCTTTAAATAACTTGATGTGATTTCGTATCCTCTATCATTACTTTAATATAGCTTGGTTTTCTTTTGTTTTTGGTTTGCAATTTAATATTACTACACAAAATCACTCATACTAATGAAAATGCATATTTTTCGTTGATCCTTCTTTCAAATGGAGGTAAGATTTTTATTCCTCGTTAATCCTTCTGGAGATGTCCAATTCGAAAGATCCACATGTATCAAACAACCAGGAAGGAAGTCAAGCCATGGGAATGATAAAATCGAACTCACATGTTATATAATTAGCCATTGATATTCTTGAAACTCATTATATATGCAGTATCAGATGTTAGAAATTTGATAAAGAATGAAAGGAGAATATATAAAAACAGAAGAATTTTATAGAGACATTATCACTTTCTCAAAATAATGATTTGTTTGAATTTTTGGATCGGATTAGCAGACAATGATCTTTCATTAGGAAAAAAAACATACATTAGTGGCTCGTTTGTCATTGTGTGTTTCTTCGCTTTCACCTAACGAGGAAATTTATTTATAGGACAGTCGAATACATCAAGCAGCGGAAAGAAAAAGACTTTGCACATGATGAAATTAATAAAAACTGGACCACCTAAGGGTATATGAAGTACTATTTCTTAACAATTTAGGTAACAGTTAGGATTTTATGAGCTGTTTGCTATGAAGTGTGGAAGAAAGAATGGCCACAGAATTAGGCCCCCTGTGTCTAAAAATAAAGAAGCAAAAATGAATGGAACCACAGAGAAGTTTCTGAAGTATCTGTCTTGCCTTCCCGTTTAGATTTAGATATCAAAACACAACATATATCAACGAGTATATATGTATAGTGAGAGAGTTAATATCTCTTCACCTTAAATTAAAACCATCAAGATTTTTGAATGATAAACTTTATAATAAAGTACACATTAAACTTTACTATTTTGTATTTTTATCTAACAGGAATTTAAATGAATCAGCTTAATTGCTCGAATATTGAATAATTATATATATTATATATTTTATAAAAGAGAAAATAGAAGAGAGCTCCTGTATCATGTTGAAGCCAACAATTAACTACCAACATTGAATAAAGGGTGTCATCATGAGTTACATGTCTATCTCAATATAGTGCCAGCCAAAGTTGATAGTTTAGCCACACGTCTTTCCACTTCTGTTAGTCAGGCACCTGTGAACTACAAGTAGTAATTACTTGCCCCTCATGAATCTCGACATTCACCGTTGTCTCCGACTTATTCTTTTTCTTCATTCTTGACTAACGTAATCTTTCTTGTGAAAGAATAGGATTTAAAAGCAGAGGAACAATGTCTTGTTTTCAATTTAATCTGCTTTAATTTGACTATTCCAAAAGATTATGATTACCAGATTGTTAACATAAATGCTTGATTGCAGTTCAGTCACTGGATATAACTTAAATTATCACTACATTTAAGTGTAAAATTTTCTCGTGGCGCCGAGTTTTGCGCTCTCCATTGAATTTGTATCCACTTTAAAAAAAAGTTTAACTGATACCCAATTTTAAATAATTTTAGATACATATATTTTTCTCTTCTTCTTCACCACTGCTTTTTTCTTCTTCTTAGTTGCAAAATTGTTTGTTAAATTTGTTGTTGTTTTGACAATTTGATGATTGATGTTTGTTCTTTATGATATTTAAAAGTTATTTTCAAACTTGATCTCATTTGGAGTAGATTTGAGCAATGAATCGTGTGTTGGATTGTTGAAATTCGAAAAACAGGTTTATGTTTAAGAACTTAAGATTTGAAGTTGAATTGAAGAGATTGAATTACTAAAGATTCAAATTTTTGAAGTCACATTTGAAAGATAGAAAAACTTTAGATTTGATTTCTAAAGTTCCATTAAAGAGATTGAACTACTTATGCAGAATAGTTCGGGACCCCGTTGAATTGACAACTTTTATTTAGTTCCCCTTAAACTTTACGTGGTCCTTAATACCCCTATGAACTTGACATTTTGATAGCCTCAACCCCCTAGATGCTGACAATCCATAAGAGTGTGACACACGCGTTGCCGTACAAATTTGTTTGTCCATGTGGCATTTTTTTACAATAAAATATATAATTTTACCTTTTTAAGTCCACCAATGATTAAAATTATTTTTTCATGCCAAATCTGTTAAAAATAATTTGGAACAGTATTATTTTGACCATAATTTTTTATTTGGCTAAAGATAATGATATTTTAATCAAGTTATTTTTGTATATTTGGTCAGAAAAAAGAAGAAATACACAGTTAGAACATATACTTATTGCATCTGAAGAAAAAATAAAAACAAAAAACATTGTTGGAACTCCATATTTTGGCTAAAAATAATAAAATTCCAATCAAATATTTTATAAATTTGACTCGAAAAAGAATAATGCATAGTATAAATAAATAGTCATTGCGTGAAAAGAAAAAGATACTGTACTTTTTTCATTTTGTAGAATATACTCCATGAACTTCATTACTTTGGCTAAACCTTCTTTTTATTTGGCTTAAAAAAATAGAGGTTCAACTAACTTTTATAGATTTGGCCCGAAAAAAATATACACAGTTAAAACAAATATTGATTGTATCTAAAAAAAATATAATTGAGATAAAATATGTAATATTTATTAAGAAGAAACAACGACAAATACAATTAGAATAAATAAATTATTATATTTAATTATGCGGCAATTAACATTTGATAAATACCCCACTTGGAAGTTAAATTTTCGATTTTTCTTTCCTCACACACGCCTAAAAGAGAGTGTATTTACGTTCTTTGCCACATCAACATCTAGGGGGGGTCGATGCTATTAAATTTTCAAGTTTAGGGGGTATTAAAGACTACGTAAAGTTTAAGGGAAAACTAAACAAAACTTGCCAAGTCTAGGTAGGGGGTCCCGAAAGATAGAAGAACTTCAAATTTAATTTCAAAAATTGTATTGAAGAAATTGAACTATTTCAGATCTGAACAGGTACACTTTACAAAACTCTGTACAATATGGTATAACTTCAAATAGGTGGCCCAAAAAATATGTACATATGAAAATGCCCCATTTAAGCTCCTTATATTAAATGAAAGTGGATCTAATTCTAACTAGACTTGAGCTAGTGCGATGGACGCAACCACACACGTCTTTGTAATTCCTTAGTTAGTGCGATGGACGCAACCACACACGTTGTTACAGAGAATATCTATATTTATAGCCAACCGTTATGCACCCATCAATGACGATTTTATTCTCATTCAAGAAGAGCTTGATTTGAGGATCTTGTCTCCCTGAATAGAGCTATAAATAGAAAAATTAACATCCATTGTACACACGAGAAACTCTGTACACAAAAGCTATAATCTATAGTCTTACTACTCTCATTTGCACACTTAAACACTGCATTCACTCTTGTCATCGGAAAGGCTAAGTTATTAGTCAGGCTTGCTATCTCCTTTAATTTCATTTGATAATCTTATCTTTGTTCTCATTTACTTATCATTTTTGGGTCAAATTATTTTTCTTGTCTATAAACTTCGCTATAAATTTAACTGTATCATTTTACGGGTAAATAATTTGGCACCCACCATGAGACATAGACAGTTGCGTAATTGCTTTGATCCATTCGTTTGTTACTAACAAGTTTTGAATTTTTCCTTAGTAAAAATTTGATATGGCAACTAATGATGTCAATAATATTTACAATATTGGAGCGCAAAATTAATGGGAAGATGTGTTCCAGCGTGATGATTCAACTAGCAAAATTCGCAACGAAGGGGATGAAGCGGCCCCGGTTCGCGAAGGACAATTGCTCCGAAATGTGCGGGACCCGATTCCTGATGATGCGGAGGATGATCATGTTGTCGAAACGGTCAAAATCTTGAGAGAACAACAAAATGCAATTATGGATCACCTTTCAAGGGAAGATCGTGTAATGACGAATTTGAAGCAGGCGTTATCGGGTGCTTTCAATAATGCTAATGAAAGGGCTCCGGTTCCTCCCAGCGTTCCTGCAAATCAGCCGACCCAAAGAACCAATAACAACACTCCAAGGGATGAAGTCGGTTTCGATGAAATCGGAGGGACCGGTAGCGGATCTGGGAATAAAAACTCGAATAATCCTTTCAATACCGAGCTCA
This sequence comes from Nicotiana tomentosiformis, assembly GCF_000390325.3. Classification (NCBI taxonomy): domain Eukaryota; kingdom Viridiplantae; phylum Streptophyta; class Magnoliopsida; order Solanales; family Solanaceae; genus Nicotiana; species Nicotiana tomentosiformis. The sequence continues at coordinate 120,471,974 of NC_090812.1, forward strand.
TGAGATTCATGATAGAAATGAATGAACGAATGGACTAGAACGCGAAAGAGTTTCATGCTCGGATGGATCAGATCCCAGGCGGTGCGCCAGTGTTAAATGGACAAGATTCGAGAAAGTATACACAGTTGCCGTTTAAACCAAGCGCGATATCAGAATTGATCCCAAAGAAGCTTAAGATGCCGGATATTCCAAAGTATGATGGGACGTCGGACCCACAAGAGCACATCACGACATACACCACGATAGTAAAAGAAAACGACTTGGCTCAGTGTGAGATCAAGTTGGTTTTGTTGAAAATGTTTGGCGAAACCCTCATAAAGGGTGCCCTGGCATTGTATTCTCTCTTACCTGAGCATTCAATTAATTCTTTTGAAATGCTTGCAGATTCGTTCATCAAAGCTCATGCTAGAGAAAGAAAGGTCCAGGTTAGAAATGCGGATATATTCAGAATTTTGCAAGGAGAATTCGAGCTGCTGCAAGACTTTGTGATCCGGTTTCAGAAAGAAAGGATGTTGTTACCAGCATTCCGGATGAGTGGACAGCGGAGGCATTTACAAAGGGCCTTATTCCGTTGAGTTTCGATGCCTCCCGGAAATTGAAGGAGATCTTTCTCGAGTTTCAGGCAACCACATGGGCAGATGTTCACAATCGCTACGAGTCGAAGATAAGGATAGAAGATGATCAACTTGGCTCTTCGGTGTCCTCCAAGGGGCGGAGTCGCGATAGGTATCAAGATAAGTTTAAAACTGACTTTGATGCAGATTGGAGGCCCTCTAAGTGTCATTTTTACCTTACGATAGGACCGATGGGCGTAGTAGTAAAGGATTCCAGTCATCGGATAGGTTCTTTTCCGATAGAAGGACGGATCGTGGCCGAAATAACAGATCGTTGTAAGAGAAAGAGGTGCCAGGGTCCTGAGATCCCACATATCCTAGGTTGTCAGATTACAACTTTAATATTAGCCTAGTTTAGTTAGTTTCGGCAATGAGGAATATTAAAGAAGCTCGGTTCCCAAAACCTATCCGATCGAATCTCAGCCAAAGAGATCCCATATGTGGTGTGAATTCTATGGGACTCACGGCCATATGAATGCGGACTACCTACATCTTCGTAAAGAGGTAGCGATGTTGTTGAAGAACGATCACCTTAGAGAGTTTGTAAGCGACCACGCCAAGAATAACTATGGTAGAAATCGGGATAATGCGGAGCCATCAAAGCTGGCAGTAGGGTCAGCTTGGATGACAATCAACATGATATTCGGAGGGGACGAAGTCAATGGGATAACATTTTCAGTAGCAAAGAAAACAAAGATATTAGTGACTCCTGGAAAGAGGATCCGGGAACTCTCGGAAGATGACATCACCTTCATAGAAGAAGATGCTGATGAACTTCTTCTACCGCATAATGATGCGCTGGTAATTCAACTTAATGTTTTAGATTTCAAAATTAAGCGTGTTTTGGTTGATCCAGGGAGTTCAGCCAACATCATACAATGGAGAGTTTTGGAGCAAGCGAAGTTAACCGGGAATATCATTCCGGCAACAAAACTTCTGGCTGGCTTCAACTTAACAAGTGTGACTACCCGGGGAGAAATTTTGCTTTCCACACATGCCAAAGGAGTAACAAAGATCACCCTATTTGAAGTGGTAGATGGCAACATGGACTGTAATGTGATCCTCAGAAGGCCATAGATACATGAGATGAATCATGTGCCCTCGACCTATCATCAACTGTTGAAGTTTCCGACATCATAAGAGATCAAACATATAAGAGGAGACCAACCGATGACAAGGGAGATGAACGTTGTAACCATTTCCAGCAGCAAGGACAGATAAACCAGCAAATAGCAATTATAGGAACCAATTCCTTCTCCCATCCCAATCGAAGATGATAAAAATGAGGAGTCATCGGAATTATATCAGATAATGGAGGAGAAAAATGCGACCAAATCAACCGCAAAATAGCTCAAACAAGTGGCTTCGTTCGAAGAATTTTGGAAAGGAAATTCCATTTAGGAACGTGGTTGAGTCCCGAACTCAGGTTAAAACTTATAAATTTTCTTAAAGCTAACGCTGACTACTTTGCGTGGTCGCATTTAGATATGAAAGATATTCCATTGGAGGTGGTGGTGCATAAACTGAGTCTGGACCCAAACTTCTCACCGGTAAGGCAAAAGAAATGCCTGATAGCAGAGGTCAGAAACAAGTTTGTTAAGGAAGAGGTAACCCGATTACTTAACATCGCTTCGATTCGAGAGGTAAATTACCTGGAATGGTTAGATAACGCAGTAGTACCTAAAAAGAATAACAAATTTAGAATGTGTATAGAATATAAGGATTTAAATAAGGCGTGCCTCAAAGACTCATTCCCGTTGCTAAACATCGATCAAATGATTGATGCTACAGCTGGGCACCAGTTAATGAGTTTTCTTGATGCTTATTCCGAGTATAATCAAATTAGAATGAACCCGGAAGATCAAGAGAAGACCTCTTTCATCACAAACTTTGGCACATATTGCTATAATGTGATGCCTTTTGGGATTAAAAATGCCGGAGCCCCTTATCAGAGGCTCGTTAATAAGATGTTTGAAAAACAAATAGGTAAGACAATGAAAGTCAATATTGATGACATATTAGTTAAGTATCTCAATGCAGGAGATCATCTGGAACATCTCCAAGAGACGTTTGACAATATGAGGAAGTACAACATGAAGCTCAACCCGGAGAAGTGTGCCTTCGGGGTTGGCTCCGGTAAATTCTTGGAATTTCTGGTCTCACAAAGAGGAATCGAAGTACACCCCAACAAAATCAAAGCCATCGAGGATATCCCGGACCATCTAACAAGTGTGAAAGAAGTATAGAGATTGACCGGTAGGTTGGCGGCTCCAAGCAAATTCATCTCAAGGTCCTCGGATAAGTTCCACCACTTCTTTTAACTTTTGAAGAAGAAGGACGACTTCGTATAGACTCTGGAGTGCCAACAAGCGCTGAAGGACCTAAAAAGTACCTATCCAGCCCTCCGTTGTTGTCAAAACTGGGGAAGGTGAGCAACTACTAATTTACCTGGCAGTCTCGGAAGTAGCGGTAAGCGCCGTCTTGGTTCGGGAAGAATAAGGTACTCAATTCCTATTTATTATGTTAGTAAAATACTATCAGGAGAGGAGACACGATATCCGCACCTAAAAAAACTGGCCTTAGCTCTCCTAGTTGCCTCTCAAAAGCTTAGGTCTTATTTTCAATGTCATCCAATAGCCGTTATGACAACTTTTACCTTAACGATTGTCCTTCATAAGCCAGAGTTATCAGGTCGATTGGCTAAATGGGCGATCAAAGTTAGTGAATTCGACATAAAATACAAGCCCAGGACTGCAATCAAGTCGCAAGTTTTGGCTGACTTCATGGTCAATTTCAATCCGGCATTAGTGCCCTTGGCTGCTAAAGAAGCAGTGCTGGTCTCAAAAATAGTGTCGAGGGTTTGGACCTTGTTTACGGATGGGGCCTCCAACGTAAAAGGGTCCAATCTCGGAGTAGTTCTAATCACCCCTTCGGGGAAACCCTAAGACATGCCATTAGAACTGTACCATTAAGTAACAATGAAGATGAGTATGAGGATTTGGTTGCAGGACTCAAACTAGATGAGGACTAGGTTTCGAGGTCATCAAGATAAAGTGCGACTCTCAACTGGTGGTAAACCAAGTGTATAGAATTTTTGAAACAAAGGAGGAGCGCATGCAATAGTACTTGAACAAGGTTCAAGCTTTACTCACATGATTCAGAGAGTGGTTAATTGTTCACATTCTGAGGAAAATGTGGAGGCAGATGCTTTGGCTAATTTGGGTTCATCCGCAAAAATGAAGGGATCTGATTCCGTTGCAGTCGTCTAATTGTTGCATTCTGTATTGGATGTGGATAGCGACTATGAAGTTAATTCAACCAACTTATTTTGGGAATGGAGGAACAAGTTCATCGAATATCTGAGACATGGTAAATTACCCGAAGACCCAAAAATATCCCGGGCACTACGAATCAAAGAAACTCGTTACTGTATTGTCGATGGACAGTTATATAGGAGGTCATTCCAAGGACCATTGGCTCGATGTCTAGGGGCCTCAGAGGCAGACTACGTGATGAGGGAAGTTCATGAAGGAGTCTGCGGAAACCACTTTGGTGCAGATTCTTTAGTTCCTAAGTTAGTCAGGACTGGCTACTATTGGCCCCGGATGGAACAGGATGCACGGACAGTTATATAGGAGGTCATTCCAAGGACCATTGGCTCTATGTCTAGGGGCCTCGGAGGCAGACTACGTGATGAGGGAAGTTCATGAAGGAGTATGCAGAAACCACTCTGGTGCAGACTCTTTAGTTCCCAAGTTAATCAGGACTGGCTACTATTGGCCCCGGATGGAACAGGACGCAAAGTCATTCGTACAAAAATGCAACACATGTCAACGTTATGCACATCTAGTGCATCAGCTGGCAGAACTTCTGCATTTGGTTGTGCCACCATGGCCGTTCATGAAATGAGGGATGGACATAGTTGGTCCCTTACCACAAGGGCCCGGGAAGGTAAACTTTCTTTTGGTTTTAACTGATTATTTTACTAAATGGGTTGAAACAGGCTCTTACCAAAAGATCGGAGAACGTGAAGTGGTTGGTTTTATATGGGACCACATAATCTGCCGATTTGGAATACCAAAGGAGATTGCTTGTGACAATGGGCCACAATTCATAGGTTCAAAAGTCACAAGTTCTTGGGAGGATTAAATATCAAATGAATTATGTCTTCTCCGTACCACCCGAGTGCTAATGGACATGCAAAGTCAACCAATAAGGTAATTATCCAAAATATTAAAAAGAAGTTAAGAGACACTAAGGGCAAGTGGTCGGATGAGCTACCAGGTATTTTATGAGCATATTAGACCTTAGCGAAGTCAAGCACGGGAGAGACCCCCTTTTCGCTCGTGTTTGGTTTGGAAGATTTGATACTAGTAGAAGTGGGGAACCGGCCCTAATATTTCCCCGAGAAAATGAAGAAGCAAATAATGAAGCATTGTTGGTCAAGCTAGATTTGCTTGAGGAGTGCCGGGATCTGGAATATGTGAGGATCGTGGCACAAAAGCAAAGGATGGAAAGGTACGCAGGGAAAATCTTTGATATTTCAAAGTTGGGGATTTGGTTCTAAGGAATGTTACTCAAAGCACTGAGGAAGTCAATGCCGGGAAGCTGGGGTCGACATGGGAATGACCTTACCAAATTTCAGCTATAATCGGTAAAGGCTCATACGGATTGGAAAATCAAGATCGAGTTAAATTGTCAAGCAATTGGAATGTGTCTCACCTCAAAAGGTATTATTGTTGAAGATCCTTGCTGGTACTGAAAGTATGTGCTGCACTCCTTTTCCCTTCGACTAGTTTTTGTCCCAATTGAATTTTTTTGGCAAGTTTTTTAACGAGGCATCGATGTAAAGCATACTACGAAGGAATGGTCATCGGTAAGCTAGTGAATCAAACAACCAAAAGCTCCGTGTGGATCAAATCGTATGGAAATCAACGTATGGATGGTTAAATAATCTTTGGCCTGATAGCATAGCTCATCTCCCAACACTCTCATCGGCCTCCGGTAACAGATTGTTTACCCATCCACAAGTTGTTTCCATTAACCGAGGAAGCAACACAAAGGCTCGCTATGAAAGGAGTGTCTTCGTCGAATGCAAGGCCTCCAGTGTTAGAATCCTCATGCTTAGCATTCGAACACTTGGGGGGAGGGGATAATACATGACAAGACACTAAATATGTTACAAAAACCAGGGACTGTTAGAACTGGAATTAATGTCTTATCAGGACCGGGGACTGCATGATCAACCCCGTAGAAATAAGTTGTACAATTTAGCCACATGTATTGGCAACTTTATTTACTTAAGCAAATTAATACTTATGTAAATATACTTTTAAATATAGAGGGAATAAATCAAAGTCCTTTTATTTTTATTTTATCTCTTGTCTGAATGATAATTTAATTTATTTTATCGTTTGAAAGTTAACAAAAACTTTAAATGCTTATGCCGGAATGAACCGGAGACGTCCTCTTCAAGAGAACCATAAACATAAGTGCCCTCTCTTATGAAACCCTCATAGTAAAGGGTAGATTCCGAAAGCGTTTATGCCCGAAATGAAAAGTTATCGGATGCAGAAATATTCTCGAGGCTTTGTCAATTAAATGAAAGAGAATGCTTTTTGCACAACACTTAGGCAAAGAGAATATTTTTTGCACAACACTTAGGCAAAAAAGTTTCTTTTATTAATTAAAGCGCCAAACTTAGTAATATTTTTTGGCGCGGTTACAAAAGATAAAACATATACATCATTCCTTGCTGCTAGAACCCGAAGGGAGAGAAGGGTCTTTATTTTCTCTGGTGGAAGAAGGTTGTTCCGCTATCAGTTTGGGGCCTTCGTATTCTTCGATTTCCCTTACTATTCCTGAATACTCAGAATTAGTATTCGAAGAATCGGATGTAGCGGGCCGAGCAGGAAGGTTGTCACGAGCGGTCTTCTCCAGTTCCCCGGCTCTGGCAATGTAGTCATCAATGTTGGAAATGCCTTTTTTGGCCGCCTCCAAAGTCTTCCTCTTCATATGATAGATGGCTAAAGACAAAGGAATCTTCTTGGTCCTGGAGTTTTGCTCGGAGCCTATGAATCTTGGATTGGAGCTCTTCATTCTCAGCCCTCATTGCGCTGATTTTGGAATCGAGCTCAATGTTGGTGGACGAGTGAAGTCGATTATGCTCATTGACTCTTTTAAGTCGCTCTTCCATTTTTGCCCTCCTTTCCTCGACAACATTGGCCTCCTTTATTTTGGAACGTAAGCTAGCTTCCAATTTATTAACTTGTTCCATGAAGGCAGACTCACGCTCAATAACAACAGTCATAGTATCGTGAAGCTCAACCCACTTAGCCTTTGCTTCCTTAAGGTTTTCATGTAGCTGGGCGGCTTCTTGGCTATGAGCCATCCTATCTTATTCTGACTGCTGAAGTCGGGACTTGAGCTCATCCATTTGAGAAATTTTGCCTCCTGGGAGGTGCTCGGCTAGCTGATTCCTTTTAGCCAAAAGTTGATCTCATTATGAAGCAAGCTTTAGCTTGTCCATGATCAATCTTTGTAGGCCCTCAGAGGCAAGAAAGTTGGCCTAAAATGGGATAAAACCAAAATTATTATTTCGAAATATAAATTGAAAGAAGATATAAGGAAGTGATATTACTACTTGCGCCGAGCAATGCATGTTGTTATTTATTAGGCACTCCCCATAAAGGCAGTCCAACTTTTTCCAATCCTTCTCTAAGGCCAGTAGCTTCAGATAGTTGGCGAACTCCATCGGCTTGGAAAGCATATGGAACCCACTCAAAATCGAGAGAATAACATTTCTTCTTGTGAGGGTCCTGAGGTGATGCCGAATAAGTACTTCCCAGATTTTAATGATCAGGAGACCATGGAGGAGAGGCATTCCCTTCCTGTTCGACTGATGCCGGTAGGGGAGAAGCAATTGATGCTGGTGAAGAAGGAGCAGGTGGTGCGGATGGAGAAGAAATAGTTGATGTAGAAGGAGTGGCAGTTGTGGCTAGCTCAGTAGTCGGTGACAGAGGAAGGTCATGGGCCGAACTCCTCAGATCGGAGAAATCGGCATGAATCGGAAAATGGGAATCGACATTTTAAAGCAAACCTATTTCTACCAAAGTGCCTGAACTTCCTCTGACGATGGATTTTGAGGCTATACCGACTGAGCATCCGGTTGAGGCGATGAAGACCTTTTTCTTCTATGAAGAGTGGTGTCTTCATCATTAGCCCCTTCTTCATCATCAATGACCATTGTGACCGGTCCAATTGATGATCTTCTCACTCTCTTCTCTTGAGGTACGCTTCCTCTTCGGTCAAGGAGGAAGACGGGGTCAAGAGGGTACGCTTCCTCTTCGGTTTTTTATTTTTAGATTTGGGACTCCGGGAGGAGGCACTCTCATTGGAGGCACGAGCAGATCTGCGAGCCCTACTCCAACTAAGGGCACTTTGCAATACCCGTTTGGCCTCTTCGGGGTCATCGAGAGCCTCGACGTCGGGGCACACGACAGAACCCTTTGGAAGTCCTATGTGGAACAAGAAGACATTTAACAAATTGTTCCAAAGTTGTTAAAATTGAAAGAAAGAATAATTGTTGCTTACCATGGTTCTTGGATTTCCACCCATACTTGGGAGCCATCTTTTTTCATTGTCGGGATTCTGGCGTAGTGATATTTTGAATATTTTGTACCCATCGGTCCGGGCCTTGAACCCGTGGTGGTTCCTAGTGAGCAGTTGGAGCGAAATAAATAAGGTGTCATCTAGAAGAAAGTTTTTTCACGAAGAAAAGAAACAAATACACGAAGACTTATGGAAAAGGTTCCATGATTCGGGAAAAGCTAGCACCGTGGCCGGGATGATATCTCTGGTTGCAATAACAACGAACTGTTCAATCCATCCACGATCATTGTTGTCATCAACGCTGGCAGGGAGGGCGTGATGACCACGCTTGCTAAGATTTTGCACACCCCCACAGAAAATCTTTGGGGAGTAAAAATTCATCATATGCATGAGAGTTAGGGTCTTCCCAGTTTCTGCGTATAATTGGCAGAGGCAGGCCACCGTACGCCATATGGAAAGTTCTACATGTCCCTACCAAACTTGGTACTGGTGGCAAAATTCCAAGATTATTGAGTAAATTTCTTCACCCACTCCCAAGGTGAAAGGACCTAAAGTAAATGGGGCATGTGTAGACATACATGAACCCCGGCCTGGAGTAGGTAACTCGTTCTCCATATTGGGGGTGAGGATTTCAACATTACCTCAGTTACACTCCTCCTTCACAATAGGGATGCTAGAAGGACGAACTAAAGAAAGGTATCCGCGAACAAGCTAGAACCTGCAACTTTTAGAATTTGCAGGTTGTTTATGCTCTTGAAGGTCGGATGTCGTGCTAAGATGAATTGGAATAATGGTGTCTACGGTTGGAGGTTCAGACTCGACGTCAACCTCCTTGGTTTTGTTCTTCTTTGGACCTCCGCCAAAAAGAAGGCTAGAATTTTCGAGAAGAAAAAGGTTTTTTGCTGAGAATGTTGAACACTGCAGAAAAAATCTAAGGAGATTCAAAGAATAAGAAGGAGTTGTGAAAGTACATAGTGAAATGATGAGTAGTGTAGAAGTTATAGACGAAAAAAATTATGGTAATGATTACCTTAAAAACCGATAAAAATATTTGCTAATTCATAAGGCAACACGTTTGGGTCATTAATTGCGAGAAGACATGCGTCCTTTCAAATGTCAGAGACCATTTAAAAACTTTCCCGCCAAGAAAAAGAATTCTTATTAGCATTCCGGTAACACTAAATTGCATCATCGGAAAGTAGGGGGATTATTTGTATGGGGTAAAATTGGTTAATGATAGATGGACGAATGACGAAGTGACACGTGGAACTAAAGAAATGTGGGATGTGATTTAGCAAACATCTGGTACTGGGTGCAAGCGTGCAATCAGTGCTGAACAAGTCCCGAAGATAGAGCAACCGGTAACAAAGATTCAAAGCATTGTGATCGGTTAACATTCAACGGACGGTCGTTACAGAGAATATCTGTATTTATAGCCAGCTATTATGCACCCATCAATGACGATTTTATTTTTATTCAAGAGGAGCTTGATTTGAGGATCTTGTCTCCCTGAATAGGGCTATAAATAGAAAAATGACATCCATTTTACACACGAGAAACTCTGTACACAAAAGCTATAATCTATAGTCTTATTACTCTCAATTTGCACACTTGAACATTGCATTCACTCTTGTTATCAGAAAAGTCAGGCTTGTTATCTCCGTTAATTTCATTTGATAATCTTATCTTTGTTATTATTTATTTATCATTTTTTGGTCGAATCGGTTCTCTAGTATATAAATCACGCTATAAATTCAACTGTATCGTTTTACAGGTAGAGAGAGGGAGAGGGAGAATGTTAGTCCTCCTAGTAAATACCGTGGAAATGGCCTATAACCGCAAAACAATTATAAAAGGAAAAAGTTCATAAAGAGGTAAAGGTCACGCTGCTGGGGTTCACCTTTCCACATTCCACCAATTTTGAAGTCTAAAAAGACATGAATGTTAAATTTGACAAAGTCTAATTAGTTACTTGTTGCCCAACCTATTGGACCTTTAGTTTTATTTGGACCACAATATATATTATTGAAAATTTCTGTCATGCTTCTTAGTCCACGTTTTTTACTGCAAACTTTAGAATGTATTACGCTCAACTTAACAGGCACGTTAGTGAGATGCAACTAGCTTAGGAATATCACCGTTATGTCTCAGCTATTCTTTCTCTTCATTCTTGACTTACAACATCTTTCTTGGGAAAGAATAGGATTTAAGAGCAGAGATCTAGAGAGTAACAATGCCTTGTCTTCAATTTAGCCGTCCAAGTTGGTAGGAGAAATAAATTGTTCTTGTTTGTAATTAACGAATATCAACCTGTTTTAATTTGACTATTCTACTATATTATTACATAAACATAGATGCCTAATTGCAGTTCCATCGGTACATATAACTTAAATACTAAAATTAAACCGTTTATATTAAATGATAGCGGATTTAGTCTAACTAGATCTAAGCAAGTGAGATATGCACAACCATACACGTCCTTGTAATTATGTGGTTCGTTATTGACCATATATGGTCTAGTAGTTTGTTAAATAATAAATGTGACAATTGCAATCCGATAATCGTTATCATGTTAGACTTCTTATGCTCTATGCTCCGTTGAGAAACTAGTTACCTCTAAATTTTTCCGTCCAATTATTGCAACTTCACCCTACATCATGTGGGTAAAGACTTCAAATCTCAGCAAAGTCCAAAGTCCTCCATTTTTTCTTCCTTACCTATATCCCAGCCTACCCTCCCCTAAAAAAGGGATAGAAAAAGAAAAAAAAGGTTAATTTTACTTGGAGACGGATCCATGATTCGAAAGTTCCGGATACCAAGCTGCTCGATTTGATCAACTTCGATTCGGGTTATTCATTTTTCGATTTGTATAGACAAATCGATAGAAAGAAAATTATAATAACTATGACTACTTGGCGCAAAGCATAAAATTTTCAAAAATATTACTAATATAATAAATATACATCATCCCTTTACTATCCTCGATGAGTTTTCATATTTGAAAACGGTCAATAATAACATCATTACTTTAATTTGTAAATACATCTTGCTCTATGTAACAAACTAAACAATTATTTATATATTAATCACCCATGCTATTCCGCTCTTCATTCTTTGTTTGCTTCATGGATGAAAATACTCTCTCCACAGTTGCGGTATAAATATGTAAAATCAAAGTCAACTTCAAAAGTAAGTAAACATATGAATAAGTCTCTACAAGATTTGCCTCAACTAATGCTTTTACCAAATCACTAATTCCTTACAGGTTGGAGAACTTGGCATTACCACTTCGCATATGAATTCTGAAAGTATCGAGTTGATAACTCAAATCCCGAATATGTACTTCATCAAACTCATTTGGATAACACTTTGCTAAAGTCATTTTTCTACCTTTATCAAAATTAGCAAAAGAATTGACTGAATTTATGCTAGCCATCCCGAGAAGCAAATCACTACCCACTACATCATAATGATCATTAAGCTCTTGAAGTTGCACATCAATCACAACACAAAGGATTTCAACACACAAGTGCTGCGAATAACAGATATTAGAAGACTTACGCTTTGACTTTCTAGTAAAATAAAACTCATCCATCTTGAGAATCAAAATATCATGCATATTACAAAATGAGGAATCACAATTGTATGCGGTAAAATTGGTTAGTGACAGTTGGACGAATGAGGAGGTGACATGTGGAATTGAAGACGGGTATGATTTGAGTCAGCAAGTAGTTGATAGCGGTTGCAAGCATGTGACCGCTGCTGTGTGAATTCCGAAGACAGGGTAACCGATGATAATGATTTGAAGAATTGATATCGGATAACATTTAATGAAAAGCCGTTACAGAGAATATTTGTATTTATAACTAGCCATTATGCAACCATCAATGATGATTTTACTCTCATTCAAGAGGAGCTTGATTTGGGGATCTTGTCTCTATAAATATAGCTATAAATAGGATAACTAGTATCCATTGTATGACGAAATATTCTGTGCGCAAAAGCATAAATCAACTATCATTTTATAATATTATTTTTTGACTTTATTCCTAATAATGTTCTCGCTTCTGTTACCGGAAAGGCTAAGTTCATAGCCAGACTTGTATTCCTTTAAATTTATTTTATAATCTTATTTCTGTTCTTATTTATTTCATATTTCTGGATCGAATTAATTCACATGTCTATAAATCATGTTTCAAATTTAACTATACTGTTTTACGGGTAAAAAATTTGGCGCCCATCGTGGGACATAAATAATTGTGTAAATGCTTTGATCTATTCATCTGTTACTAACAAATTTTGATTCCTTTCTTAGCAAAAGAAAAATTAGATATGATAGCTAATGATGTCAACAATTCCTATAATGTTGGAGCACACAATGAACGCGAGGATGTGTTCCAACGTGATGATTCAACGAACGAAACCTGCAATGAAGGAGATGAAACAATCCCAGTTCGCGAAAATCAAAATTCTCGACATGTGAGGAGTCCAACTCTTGATGATGCGATGATGAACACGTTATTGAAACAATCAAAATCTTGAGGGAGCAACAAAGGGCAATTATGGATCACCTCTAAAAACAAGATCGGGTGATAACAAAGTTGAAACATGCATTACTAGGTGCTTCCAATAATGTTAATGGAAGAGCTCAGATTCCTCACAGCGTCCTTCCAAATCAAACAATTGAAAGAACCGGTAACGACGCTCCAAGGGAGGAGTTTGGCCTTAACGAGGCAGAAGGTACCTGTAGTGGATATGGGAACGTCAACAACACAAACGACCCTTTCAAAATCGAACTCATGAGATTCATGAGAGAAATGAATGAATGAATGGATCAGAATGCAAAAGAATTTCATGCTCGAATGAATCAGATCCCGGGAGTCGCGCCGTGATGGTGTTAAAGGGACCGAATTTCAAAAAGTATACGCAATTGTCCTTTAAACGAAGTGCGACTCCAGAATTGATCCCGAAGATGTTTAAAATTCTAGATATTTCGAAGTACGATGGGACTTCGGATCCAAAACAACATATCACGACCTACACTACGGCTGTAAAGGGAAACGACTTTGGCCCAGCACGAGATCGAATCTGCTTTGTTGAAGAAGTTTGGCGAAACCTTGATGAAGGGTGCCTTAACTTGGTATTCTCTTTTACTTGAGAATTATATTGATTCTTTTGAAATGCTTGCAGATTTATTTATCAAAGCTCATGCTGGAACAAGAAAGGTCCAAGCAAGGAAGTTGGATATATTCAAAATATCCCAAGGAGAACCCGAACTATTGCGTGAGTTCGTGATCCGATTTCAGAAGGAAAGGATGTTGTTACCAGCAGTACCAGATGAGTGAGCAGCGGAGGCATTTACAAAGGGTCTCAACTCGTTGAGTTCCGATGCCTCCCAAAAACTAAAGAAAAGCTTGCTAGAATTTGAGGCAACCACATGGGAAGATGTTCACAAAAGCTACGAGTCAAAGATCAGAATAGAAGATTATCAATTGGGTTCTTTGATGTCTTCCAAAGGACGTAATCGTTATCGGAATCATGATAAATTTAAAAATGATTTTGATGCAGATCGGAGGTATTCTATGAGTCGATTTCAACCTTACGAGAGGATCGATGGACGTGGAAATTAAGATTTTCAGTAATCGGATAGGTTCGTTTCCGATAGAAGGGCAGACCGTGGTCGAAGTAGGAAATCGTTGTAGGAGAAAGAGGTGTCGGGGTCCCGAGATTCAACATATTCCATGTTATTCGATTATAACTTTAGCATCAGCTTGGTAGAACTGGTGTCGATTATGAGGAATATTAAAGAAGCTAGGTTCCCGAAACCAATCCGGTCAGATCCTAGCCAAAGGGATCCTAATCTATGGTGTGAGTTCCATGTAACTCACGGCCACATGACTGGGGACTGCCCAAACCTCCGGGAGGACGTAGCAACATTGTTGAAGAATGGTCACCTCAGAGAGTTTTTAAGTGACCGGGATAAGAACAACTATGGGAAAAACCGGGATGTTGCAAAACCATCAAAGCCGGCTGCAGGGTCACCTCTTATGAATGATAAACATGATATTTGGTGGAGACGTTGTAAATTGGGTGACATTTCTGCAACAAAGAAGACAAATATATTGGTAACTCATGGCAAGAGGACCCGAGAGATCTCAGAAGATGACATCACATTTATAGAAGAAGATGATTTTGGACTTCTTCTACCACACAATGATGCTCTGGTAATTTTTCTTAATGTTTTAGATTTCAAAATTAAACGTGTGTTGGTTGATCTAGGAAGTTCAACTAATATCATACAATGGAGAGTTTTGGAGCAATCAAAGCTGACCGGAAACATAATTCCGGCAACAAAGCTTTTGGCAGGGTTGAACTTAACAAGTATGACAACCCGATGAGAGATTATATTGCCAACACATGCCGAAGGTGTAACGAAGACCACCCTGTTCGAAGTGGTAGATGGTGATATGGGCTATAATGTAATCCTTGGAAGGCCATAGATACATGTAATAAAGGATGTACCTTCAACGTACCATCAACTGTTGAACTTTCCCACACCATAAGGGATCAAGCAGATCAGAGGAGATCAACCGGCTGCAAGGGAGATGAACACAGTGACTGTTTCCAATAGCAAGGAAAAAGAAATGAGCAAATAGCAATTACAGGAATCAGTACCTTTTTCTACCGCGATTGAAGATGATAAAGAAGATGAGTCATCAGAATTTTATCAGGTACCGAAAGAAACGGACACGACCAAATCAACCACAGAAGAGCTCAAACAAGTGGCCTTGTTCGAGGAGTTCTTAGAAAGAAAATTTCACTTACGAACAAGTTTGAGTCCCGAACTCAGGTTAAAAATTATGGATATTTTAAAATCTAACATTGATTGTTTTGCATGTTCGCATTCAGATATGGTCCCAGTTGGTGGTGAACCAAATATATGAAATTTTTGACACCAAGGAGGAGCACATGCAATAGTACTTGAACAAGGTTCAAGTATTACTTTCCCGATTCAGGAAATGGTCAATCATACACATTCTGAGAGAAGAAAACATGAAAGCAGATGCATTGGCTAATTGGGGTCATCCACGAAAATGAAAGGAACTGATTTCGGTGCTATCGATCAGTTGCTGCACTCGGTGTTGGACGTGAATGGGTATTGTGAAGTTAACTCAACCAATTTAATTTGAGATTGGAGAAATGAGTTTATGGAATATATAAGGCATGGAAAATTGCTTGAAGACCAAAAAGTATCCCGGGCACTACGGACTAAGGCAGTGCATTACTGTCTTGTTGACAGTCAATTCTACAGAAGGTCATTCCAAGGACCATTAGCTCGGTGTTTAGGGACATCGGAGGCTGACTAAGTGATGAGGGAAGTCCATAAAGGAATACGCAGGAACCATTCTGGTGCAGACTCATTGGTTCTCAAATTGATAAGGGCTGGCTACTACTGGCCTCGGATGAAGCAAGACGAGAAGACATTTGTACAAAATATGTGATAAGTGTCAGCGTCATGCTCAGTTAGTGCATCAATCGGTAGAATTATTGTATTCGGTGGTGTGACCATTGCCATTCATGATATGGGGGATGGACATAGTTGGTCCCTTACTGTAAGGACTCGGTAAGGTAAAATTTCTTTTGATTTTAACTGACTATTTTAGTAAATGGGTTGAGGCAGGTGCTTACCAAAAAATTAGAGAATGAGAAGTGATTGATTTTATATGGGATCACATCGCCTGTCTGTTTGGAATACCAAAATAAATCGCTTGTGACAATGGGCCACAGTTTATAGGTTCCAAAGTTAAGAAACTTTTGGAAGGATTGAAGATCAAACGAATTACATCTTCACCATACCACCCGAGTGCTAATGGATAGGCAGAGTCAATGAATAAGGTAATAATCCAAAACCTTAAAAAGAAGTTAGAAGATGCTAAAGACAAGTGGTAGATGAGCTACCAGGTGTATTGTGGGCATATCAGACCACGACAATGTCGAGCATGGGTGTAATACCCTTCTCACTTGTATATGGTTCATAGGCTTTGATCCCGGTGGAGGTTGGGGAACCGACCCTAAGATTTTCCCGAGCAAACGAGGAGACAAACAATGAAGCATTGCTGGTTAAACTAGATTTGCTTGAAGAGAACCAAAATCTGGAACATGTGAGGATGGTGGTACAAAAGCAAATAATGGAAAGGTATTACAACCATAGAGCAAATCTCCAATATTTCAAAGTTGGGAATTTGGTCATGAGAAAGATAACTCAAAATTCTCGGGAAGTTAACACCGGGAAGTTGGGATCAACATGGAAAGGACCTTATAAGGTTTCAGATAACTGGTAAAGGTTCATATGAGTTGGAAAATCGGTAACCGGTAAAGCGCCGAGACCAGGTTTTAGATAACCGGTAAAGTATGACGCTTTGCTTGCCACTGAGGTTTTGAGTAGGTACCGAAAAAGTGTTCCCTAGATTCCCATGATCAGGTGATCGTGGGGAAGGAACGTTTATTGTTTGTACAGTTGGGGCCAGTGGAGAAGTAGCAGCTGGTGTAGAAAGAGAGGCGATTTTGACCGGCTCAAAAGTTGATGGTGGAGGAAGGTCAGGGATCGAACTTGTTGAACTGAAGAAACAACAAGGATTCGAAAACGGGATGCGGTGTTTTTGGCCAATCCCATTTCCACGAAGAGCCCTTGAAATTCTTCTGGTTGTGGGGTTTGAAGCTTTGGAGGTTGAAGCTCATCCGATTGAGCATCCGGTTGAGCTGATGAAGTTTTTTCCTTCTCTGAAGGGCAACCGCTTTATCATCGGTTTCTTATCATCAAGGACCACTATGACCAGTCCGGTTGGTGTTTCTTTCACATTCATCTCCTGAGTCCCAGTCGAGGATGTACGCTTCCTCTTTGGTTTCTTATTTCTAGGATGGTGACTCGGTTAGGAGGCGCCTTCACCAGAAGTGATAGTAGATTCACGAGCTCTCCTCTGGTTAAGGGCATTTTGTAGTACCCATTCGGCTTCCACCGAATCATCAAGAGCCTCGATGTCAGGGCAAACAACGGATCCCTTCGGAAGTCTTTTATGGTGCAAAAAGATAGTTAATAAATTGATTCTATGTTATGTTGAAAGATTGAAAGAAGGGAGGAAGAATTTTTGTTTACCATGGTTTTTGGCTTTTTGGCTTTCCACCCATATTTGGGAGCCATTTGTTTCCACCTTCGGGACTCTGGTGTTATGATATCCAAAACTTTCTGTATCCATTGGGCCAGGTTCTGAACCCGTGGTGGTTCCCAATGAGTAGCTGGAATAAGGAAATATAAAGTTAGCAAAGAAGGACGGTTTTTTTTAACATGGAAAGAAAACAAAATATTTGAAGACTTATGAAGAATATTGCATGATTCAGGAAAACAGGTGCTATGGTCGAGAGGATGTCCCTGGTAGCAATGACAACGAACTGTTCCATCCATCCACGATCGTTGTCGTCATCGACGCTGGTAAGGAGGGCATGATGACCGCATTTTCTAAGTTTTAGAACAACCACATGGAAGATTTTTGGAGAGTAGAGGTTCATCATGTGTGCAAGAGTTAGGGTTTCCTTGGTCTCAGAGCACAATTGGCGGAGGTAAGCTACCGTACGCCATACTGATGGGCATGCTTGTGCCAAATAGATTTGGTACCGGTGGGCAAAATTCCAGAATTATGGGGTCGATTTATTTACCCACGCCCAAAGTGAAAGGGTATGTATAACATACATGGACCCTGGTTTAGAGAAAGTGACCCTTTCAACTTCACTAGGGGCGAGGATTTCAATATTATTCCATTCGCAGTCTTCCTTAACAACAGGGTTTCTAGAAAGACGGATGGAAGAAGGGTACCTACGAATGGGCCAATGCCTGTCACTTTTGGAATTAATGGGTTCTTTCTGTTCTTGAAGATCAAATTTGGGGGTAACTTAAAGGGGTATGATGGAGTTCACGGTGGGAGGTTAAGACTCGACATTAGCTTCATTTATTTTTTTCTTCTTTGGGCCTCCACCGAAGAGAAGGCTAGAGTTTTCGAGGGCAACAATGTTAGAAGGCATGGTGGTAAGAAATTTGTGAAGAAAGACTTTACCGAGAAAGTTAATTTTTTCAAGTAGGGTTTTAAGGTAAATCGGAGAAAAAGAAGGAGTTGTAAATGTAGAGAGTAAAAATGATGAGAAGTAGAGAAGTTTATAGGTGGCAAAATTCGTGGTTATGATTACCTCGAAAATTGGCAAAAATATTTGCCCAATCATGGGGTAACACGTGTTCGGATCATTAAATGCGAAGAGACGTGCGCCTTTCATGTGTCAAAAACTATTCAGAAACTTGCCCGCTAAGGAAAGTGTTTTTCTCTACTTCCCGGTAATACTAAAGTATTGTCACCAAAAAGTAGGGGGATTATCTGTATGCGGTAAAATTGGTTAGTGACAGTTGGACGAATGAGAATGTGACACGTTGAAATGAAGACATGTAAGATGTAAGTCAACAAGTAGTTGATATTGGTTACAAGCATGTGACCAGTGCTGGGTAAATTCCGAAGACAGGGTAACCGATGATAAAGATTTGAAGAATTGATATCGAATAACATTCAATGAAAATAGAGAATATCTGCATTTATAACTAACTGTTATGCATCCATCAATGACGAGTTTATTCACATTCAAGAGGAGCTTTATTTGGGGATCTTGTCTCCCTAAATATAGTTATAAATAGGAGAATTAGTATCCATTGTACAACACAAGACATTCTGTGCACAAAAGCTTAAACCGGCTATCATTTTATGACATTGTTCTTCGACTTTATTCCTAATATTGTTCTCGCTTTTGTTACTGGAAAACCAAAGTTCATAGCCAGGCTTCTATTTCCTTTGAATTTATTTTATAATATTATTTCTGGATCAAATTAATTCACGTGTCTATAAACCATGTTACAAATTCAATTGTATCATTTTACGGGAAAACACCAATCTAACAAAGATTCCCATCCACTTTCTGTCACGACCCCAATTTTCCTTCCTTAGGATGTCGTGATGGCACCTAGTCTCTAAGATTAGGTAAGCCTAACAATGAGAGATTATTACAGAAATAAAACCTAAGACATGATATAAGCTAACAATTCTCATAAATTATCTCGAAAACTGAAACACAACTACAATGCTCCCAAAACCTGGTAAGAATGAGTCATAAGCTTCTACAGAATGTTCCAAAAAACCTACTACAACACTGTCTAATAAAGGAAACAACAATGCTATAGGGATAACGGAAGATGACTCCAAGGCCTGCGGACGTCGAGCAGGTATACCTTGAAGTTTTCGGCAAATAGCTACAATCAAACACTAATGTTCGGCACGAGCAGACGTACCTAGATCTGCACGAAAAGATGTGCAGAAGCGTAGTATGAGTACACCACAATGGTACCCGGTAAGTATCAAGCCTAACCTCGATAGAGTAGTGACGAGGCCAGGTCAAGACACATACTAGGACATAATAAATAGAATAAAAACATAATAACGAGAAGTAATGGAAGGCGGAGAAATAACTGATACGAAACAAGTTAATAACATAGACTAGTGTCGGAATTGTAAGCACAAAGATAGCATAAAAGAAGCAATTAGAAAGAACCACCATAGTCAAATATGGATCCAAACTGATAAGACAAGGAAGAATAAAAGCAACAAGAAGTGTTTCACCAATAACTCTTTACAACATGAGATAAACAACAATAGTAACAAATGAGGCATCACCTCCTACACAACAAGAATCACAACCGAGGTACTGCCTCGTATACAACAAGAATCACAAAGGAGGTACCACCTCGTATTCACTTTTTCTCAATTTCAATTACAATATTTCCTTATACCGCCGTGTGATCCTTACATTTAAATAGTTTTGAAAATATTTTTCCTGAAATAGCTACACGCACTTTAGCCCACCTTATGACGCCGCGTGGCTACAAGTAATTCCCCTAGAAGCAACACGCACATAAGTCCTACCTTATGCCGCCGCATGTACATTAACCCCTATCCTTATACCTCCGCATGCACATCAATATCACATCATAATAACAACTCGCACCACAAGTGCCCATATATCACTTGCTAATAATCCACAATATCAATGTTTCACAATAATGGACCATGGCTCAACCACAATGTGTACAAGAATATTAACAATAATAATAAATATAAATTTCTCAACAAGGAGAATATCTCGACAATTAATAACTTTGCCTCAATGTGATAACGACTTTTATAACTTCAACACCAATAACTCAACAATGAGAGAGATAATGTGTAACCATGATATCAAATAAGAATAACTCACAATGGGGATATAACATGTAACGATGACTTAAAATATGGATAAATCAACAATGAAAGAGATAATATGTAACAGTGACTTAAAATAAAGATAAGTCAATAATGGAAGAGATAACCTATAACAATAAAAGAGACAACAACTTCAACTAAAGTATAAGTGCAAAGTATCGAGTAATATGTAGAACAAGTGTTAACAAAGTCAAATAAGACATATAAGGATAGACTAACACAAGTAAGAGTAGATCGACCATGAGAATTTAAAACATTATATGACAATTCACTTAAGGCATGGAAAGAGTCTAAGTAGCCTAAACCGGTCAAATACCACATATAACTCATGTACCCACTCGTGACCTTGAAAACACGGCTTTACATAGCATAAATAACACAATCAATCCCAAATCCTAAGGGGTATTTCCCCCACACAAAGTTAGGAAAGATACTTACCTCAATTAGGCCCACTCAACCCTTAAAAATAGCTTTTCCCCTAAAATTTGCCTCTACACGGCTCAAATCTAACCAAAAATGACTTAATATCATCAAACAATTCAAGGGAAAACAAATACAATAGATAAAGGTATAATTTTTACAATTTTCTCAAAAAGACAACAAAAGTCAACTCGGGGCCCACTCGGTCAAAATCCAGGTCCAAGGCTATATTCCGACGACCCATAACCCCACGAGTACATATATATGATTAGTTTCAAAATCTGAGTCCAAATCGACTCTCAAAACTCAAATTCTTATTTTTCATAAACTTGACAAAGTTACACAAATTTTCACTTTGATTCACATGATTTTGATGTTAAATCTAAGATATATTGATTAAATATAGTTGAAAATTGTTTAGAATCACTTACCCAATATTTGTAAATGAAAATTCCCTCTCCAAATCACCTCCTACCGAGTCTAGGGTTCTAAAATGAGAGAATATGTTGAACAATCCTGTCTCCCAGCCCTTATGACCAGCTGCAGATGTCGCATTTGCGACACAGGGTTCGCATTTGCAAATCAGGGATGCAAACCCTGACAGCTTCCACAGAAGTCGCAATTGTGAAGCTGGCCACTATCGCAAATGCGACCAATTGCTCACAATTTCGAACCAGCCCTCATGCCTTCTGACTTCGCAAATGCGAAGGGGAAGTCGTATTTGAGACATCTGAAACCCCTATGCCACCTTCGCAATTGCGAGGCTGGTGCTCGCATTTGCGATAACAAAGCACTAGCAACACCATCAATTCCATTTTCAGTTCAACTTATTCCGAAACATGTCTGAAACTCATCCGAGCCATCGGGGCTCCATATCAAACCTCCACACAAGTCTTAAAATATTATACGAACTCGCTCGCATGATCAAAACATAAAAATAACATTTAGAACAATGAATCAAATACCAAAACGCATGAAATTCAAAGTAAAGCTCAAGAACTACTAGAATTGCAACTAAGTGTCCAAATCCTATCAAATTCCGAGCTCGATAGCTAAAAGTCAATCTACGATCAAACTTTTCAACTTCAAATTGCCAAATTTTGGCAAAACGGCACAAATTCAACCTACGGACTTCCGAATTCAATTTCGGGCATACGCTCAAGTCCAAAATCATGATACAAAGCTATCGGAGCCATTAAAACACCGTTCCGAGGTCATTTTCACAAAAGTCAAAGTTTGATCAACATTTCTAACTTAAGCTTCTAAGTCAAGAATCAAAGGGTCCAAATCAACCCGAAATATTTCTGGAAAACTAATTAACTCCATAAGTCATAAAACTATAAACACACATGTGTGAAGCATCAAAAGGGGAAACGAGGCTCAATTACACAAAGCGACCAGTCGGGTTGTCACATTCTCCCCCTCTTAAAACAAACATTAGTCCTCAAACGTGCATAAGGACATTCCTGAAGTGGTGAATAGATAAGGATAACGACTCTGCATGTCGTGCTCGGTCTCACGGGTCACCTCCTCGACCGGATGACCCCTCAATTGAACCTTCACTGAAGCAATGTTCTTTGACCTTAATTACCGGACCTGCCTGTCCAAGATAGCCACTGGCTTCTCAATATAGGTCAAAGCTTTGTCCAATTGGATTGTGCTAAAGTCTAAAACATGAGTCGGATCACCATAATACTTCCAGAGCATAGAAACATGGAACACCGGATGAACTATAGATAAGCTAGGTCGGAATGCAATCTTGTGGGCCACCTCACCAATCCTCTGAAGGATCTCAAAAGGTCCATTATACCTAGGGCTCAACTTTCCGTTCTTCCCAAATCTCATCACACCTTTCATGGGTGAAACCCAGAGCAAAATCCCAACCATAAATGCTAAATCACGAACCTTCCAATCATCATACATTTTCTGCCTAGACTGGGCTATACAAAGCCAATCCTAAATAAACTTGACTTTCTCTAAGGCATCCCGCACCAAGTTCGTGCCCAATAATTTAGCCTCTCACGGCTCAAACCAACCAACTGGAAAATGACACCGTCTCTCAAATAGGGCCTCAAAAGGAGCCATCTGAATACTCGATTGGTAGCTATTGTTGTAGGCAAACTCCGCAAGAACTGATCCCAAGAACCCCCAAATCCATAACATTGGCACGAAGCATATCCTCTAATATCTAAATAGTGCGCTCGGACTGTCCGTCTGTCTGTAGGTGAAATGTTGTACTCAACTCAACCCGTCTGCCTGACTCACGCTGCATAGCTCTCCAGAAGTGCTATGTAAACTGCGTGCCACAGTCAGAGATGATGGATACCGGCACACCATGAAGTCGAACAATCTCACAGATATAGATCTGAGCTAGCTGCTCCAAAGAATAGGTGGTCACCACCGGAATGAAATGAGCCAACTTGTTCAAACTATCCATAATTACCCATTCAGCGTCAAATTTCTTCTGAGTCCGTGGGATCCCAACAACGAAGTCCATGGTAACATGATCCCATTTCCACTCGCGAATGTCAAGTCTCTATAGAAAGCCGTCTGGCCTCTGATGCTCGTACTTCACTTGCTGACAATTTAGGCACCGAGATACATACTCTACTATGTCTTTCTTCATTCTCCTCCACCAGTAGTGCTGCGTCAAATCCTGATACATCTTAGCGGCACCCGGATGAATGGAGTACCACAAATTGTGGGCCTCCTGAAGGATCAACTCACGTAGCCCATCTACATTGGGCACACATAACCGGCCCTTCATCTGCAACACAGTGTCATCTCCGATAGAAACCTCATTGGCATCACCGTGTTGTACCATGTCCTTTAGGACAAGCAAATGTGGGTCGTCATACTGACGCTCTCTGATGCGATCATATAAAGAAGACGAAGAAACAATGCAAGCAAGAACTTGACTGGGCTCCGAAACTTCCAATCTAACAAACCGGTTGGCCAAGGCCTGTACACCCATGGCTAGTGGCCTCTCCGCTACCGGTAGATATGCTAAACTGCCCAAGCTCTCCGCCTTTTGACTCAAGGCATCGGCCACCACATTGGCCTTCCCAGGATGATATAAAATAGTGATATCATATTATTTAAGCAACTCTAACCATCTCCACTGCCGCAAGTTAAGATCTTTCTGTTTGAACAGATGTTGTAGACTTCGGTGGTCGGTATAGACCTCATAAGGGACACTCTACAAATAGTGTAGCCAAATCTTCAATGCATGAACAATAACTACCAATTCCAAGTCGTGGACTGGATAATTCTTCTCATGGGTCTTCAACTACCGAGATGCATAGAAAATCACCCTACTATCTTGCATCAACACTGTGCCAAGGACAACACACGACACATCACAATACAAGTGTAAGACCCCGAACCCGTAGGCAACACCAACACTGGGGCTGAAGTTAAAGCAGCCTTGAGCTTTTAAAAGCTCGCCTCGCACTCCTCGAACCATCTAAAAGGAGCACTCTTCTGGGTAAATTTGGTCATAGGTGCAACAATGGATGAGAAACCATCTACGAAACAGTGATAATACCCGGCAAAACAAAGGAAACTCTAAATTTCAGTAGCCGACAACGGTCTGGGCCAACTCTGAACTGCTTCAATCTTCTTTGGATCTACCTTGATCATCTCACTCGACACCACATGACCCAAAACGCCACTGAATCAAGCCAAAATTCACACTTTGAGAATTTTGCATACAACTTCTTCTCTCTCAGGGTTTGGAGCATGATACCAAGATGTTATCAATAAAAACAATGACGAATGAATCAAGATATGGATCGAATACACTATTCATCAGGTGCATGAATGTTACTGGGGCGTTGGTCAGCCCAAATGACATCACAAGGAACTTGTAGTGACCATACCGAGTCCTAAAGGCAGTCTTCAGAATATCCGGATCCCAAATCTTCAATTGATGATACCCTGACCGCAAATCAATTTTTAAGAACACTCTGGCACCTTGTAGCCGATCAAATAAGCGATCAATGCGCGGTAGCGGGTACCTGTTTTTCACTATAACCTTGTTCAACTGCCGATAATCAATACACACATCCTTCTTCTTTACAAACAAAACCGACACTCCCCAAGGCGATACACTAGGCCAAATGAAACCCTTATCAAGCAACTCTTGCAACTGCTCATTTAACTACTTCAACTCTGCCGAGGCCATATGATATGGTGGGATAGAAATGGGCTGAGTGCCCGGCAACAAGTCAATACCAAAATTGATAACCCTATCGGGCAGCATGCCCGGAAGATCTGCTGGAAATACATCTGGGAAGTCTCTCACTACCGAAACTGACTCAATGGTAGGAGTATCAGCTCTGACATCACTTAAAAAGTTTAGATATGCATCACAACCCTTCTCAACCATCCGTTGAGCCTTTAGAAATGACACAACCCTGCTAGAAACATAATTGAAGGTACCCCTCCACTTTAACCATGGTAACCCTGGTATAGCCAATGTCACAGTCTTGGCGTGATAATCTAGAATAGCGTGATAGGGCGACAACCAGTCCATGCCTAACATAACATCAAAGCCTACCATATTGAGTAGCAACAATAGAATCTCCCACAGGCATGGACACCTAAATAGGAGAACTCAAAGAATCACGAGATATATCCCGTATCAAATATGAATAAGTGGATCCCGTATCAAATAAGACTGATGCATCTCTATGACAAATCGGAACCATACCTATGATGTCTGCGTCTAAAGAGATTGTATCTGTCCTACCCGAAAAAGCATAGAATCTGGCCTGGCCTGGCCTCCCCCTCTAGGGCGACTTCAACCGGCCCGTCCCCTACCCCCAGCTGGCTGTACGGGTGGAGTGATAACTGGGGCAACAACCATGGCTTGAGAAGTCTGTGGACATGACTAAATCTGTGGAGCCTGAGTAGTCTGCGGAGATCACATTGAGGTAAAGTTATTATTTGTTGAAATACCATTCTTGTTGAGCTATTCAATTTCAGTTTTCTATTATTGAGACTCTTGTACACATTGTGGTTGAGCCATGACCTGTTTGTTGTGGAAACATTGATATTGTTGATTCTTTTGGCAAGTTGTGGCATTTGGGCACTTGAAGTGCGAGTTATGATATTCATACACATGTGGTGGTATAAGGCTAGGGGTTAATACGCATGCGGTGAGACAAGGTAGGCTTGATACACGTGTTGCTAGTAGGGAAACTACATGAAGGCACGTGGTGTGATAAGGTGGGCTAAAATGCGGGTAGCTATTTCGGGAAAAATGATTTTTAAAACTAAATGTAAGGCTTCCGCGGTCATATAAGGAAATATTATGATTGTGATTTTGAAATAAGATTACGAGGCGGTACCTTATTTGTGATTCTTCTTGTCATCTCTCAGTTACCTCACTTGTATTTGTCCGCATTGTTTCCTTGATGTTCATATTATATGTTCCTTCCTCGTTGCATTTATTGCTTTAAATTCAGTTGTAGTCTATCTTGTTGTATTTCTTTATTGCCTCATTTTCCTCGTTTACATTCTTAGACTGTATTATACTTGTTCAATTTCTTTTTCTTATCCTAGTAGGTGTCTTGACCTGACCTCGTCACTACTCTACCGAAGATAGGCTTGATACTTACTGGGTACCGTTGTGGTATACTCATACTACGCTTCTGCACATCTTTTTGTGCAGATCCAGGTACCTCATACCAAGCTAGGCATCAGTGAGTAGAACTTCCAGATCGGAGACTTCAAGGTATACCTGCCGGCATTCGCACGCCTCAAAGTTACCATTTGTCCTTGTTTTTCTATTGCATAATTTTTATTTAGATAGTGATGTATTGGGGATGTTTCAGTATACTCGTGTAGAGCTTATGACTCAGTCTCACTAGATTTTGGGAGTTATTGTTAGCTGTATTGTGGAGTTCTTTTATGATAGTCGGTTGGTTTGATGGTATGCTATTATTGCGTATTTTAGTCACTTATTATACTCTAATTCACTGCACTTTATTCGTGTTGAGCTTTAATTGATAGTGTTTTGCACTTATTGTGTGTTTTATGCCTTGTAGGAGTGATTCTGAGCTATATAGTTATTATGGGATGAATTCGAGCTATTTGAAGCTTTGAAGTCTGAGTAAAATCCCAAGGGATTAAGCCGGGATCATGTTCGGGGGTCGATGACCAAGTCTGGACGTCAAAAATCGAAGCAAAATCCATACTCTGAGAAATCCCCACTGCCGCGGTGCGTGGGGCGTCGCGCTTGTGTAATTCTCTGCTGCCTGTCAGAATTAGATCTCTGGATTTCCCTACTAATGCCCAGCATAGTGCGCCTCCCCATGCGGTGCGCCTGTGCAAATTTACAGAGCCAATGTCCTATTTGGACTAGGAGAAGGTGGTTTTATCTAGGCCGACCCTACTTGGTATAAATACATGAAAAATATTATTTTTTGGACTTTTCACACATATTCGACCTAATTAGGCTAAGGAGGAGGTTGAAGAATGTGAGCACAAGGATTTCATCATTCCTTCCTCACTCAAGACACGAGTTTGGATTGAATTTATGTTTTCCTATACTTTAATTATATTTGTGATGAATTGCTCCATATCTATGGAGTAGTTCCCCATAGGGTTTGATGGATTTTATATATTGATGATTGTTTGTGGATTATAACTCTAGTTTTATGTATTGAAGCATTTTTGGATGACTTAATTGTTGCATCTTTATTCACTTATTCATGTAATCTAGAGAGGCATAACTTGTGATATCTTTGCATTATATTGTTGGTTGAGTTCATCAATTCTTCTTAGTAATCGAAAGAGTCTAGTTGAATTAGTGATTAAACCTAGTTAAGAGGATAATCGAGAGAGGTTCTCCTAAAGACCAATCCACTACGCATTCTTGCATATCTTCACGTGATTAAATTGGTTCATCTTGTGAGGTTAAGACTTAATCGAGAGAGGAGGTTTTGTTGAACGTTTGAACTAATAATTGAGTGAATTCGAGACTCACTTAAATATTAGAAGTGAATTACCTAGAGTTAGATCCCAAACAATTATCTTGCACCTATCCTATCAACCCCTATTTTCTCCCATTGTAACTTCCTTGCTTACCTTTGTTGCAATTGTCATTAGTCAATAGCTTTAAATTCTTAGTTAATTGTAGTTAGAAATCATAGAAATCTCAATTGTTGATCATCTTAGATAGCAATCAAGCTAGAAACTACAAGAATATTGTTTAAATCCAATCCCCATGGATACGATATTATACTATACTATATTTGACTAGCGAGCATAATTTAACTCAATGTTTCGAGCTCATCATATTTTGGTGCCGTTGCTGGGGATTGGCAATCAATAGTGTTTGAAATAGTCTGTAGATCTAATTTAAGAATTTTTCTTTTTATTTTATATTTTCCTTTTTACGATTGGTGTTCTTTGGTTGTGTGTAGGTTATAGGTTAAGATTGGTGCATGACTCGAGCTTCTGCGAAAGTAGTGCTACCATACGAGCCAGAGTTAGAAACAAAACTGCGACAATTGAGGAAGGAAAAAAATCTCACCGAGAAGCTAGAAAAGGTTAGGCAATCCTCAGCCCAGAAACTATGGACGGAAATGGTGATGATAAGGTAGATTTGGCTGCAAGAGAGGCAGCCCAACGACGAGAAACAGTTGCACGGGATGATGAGGAAGTAGCTATTAGAGATGCACAGAACATCTATGAAGAAGAGAGGGGTCACAGACTTAATCAACATCAAACCTTGGCTGCAGACCAGTTTGGAAATATAGCTCCCAGGACTAGGAGACCTTTGGGTGATTATGCTAGACCGGTCTACAATCAAGGATTATCCAGTGTTAGACCACCTTCAATCGCAGCAAACAATTTCGAGTTGAAGTAAGGGTTGCTTAAAACCCTTCAGAATTATTGTGTCTTCAGAGGGAAGCCAAATGAAAACCCAAACACGCATCTAATGGAATTCGAGGAGATTATGAACACATTTCAATACAATGGGGGTGTCACAAGATACAGTGTACTTAAGAGCATTCCCCTTCACACTCAAAGATGATGCAAAATAGTGGCTTTGGAGTTTGCCCAGTGGATCGATCAGAACTTGGGAGGAGATGACCAGAAAATTCCTTGATAAATATTTCTCCTCAGCTAAGAGGGGCAAGATTAGAAGAGAAATCCATAACTTCTGCCAGAAAGAGACTGAAACTGTTTTTGAAGCATGGGAGAATTGAAAGAGCCAACATGGCAGAATTGAACTCAGGATGCAACTCCAAGATTTTTAGGAAGGATTGACACCGGCCTCACGTAGAACATTGAGCAATGCAGTTGGAGGCCCTTTGATGAAGAAGACTCCAGAGGAGATAGTTACAATGCTTGATGAGTTATCTGAAGATGCAAATCAGTGGCCCTCTAAGAGTGTTGAAAGAAGAAGATCGACTGATGTTCACCAAGTTGATGCTAATACATTTGTGCAGGTACAGCTTGATGCTATGGCTAAGGAAATACGAAAGTTGGCCTTAGCCTCGATACAAAATGAGCCTCACGTAACTTGTGATATATGTGGAAGAGGACACCCTACTCGTGAGTGTCAAGCCTCAACTGAGGAAGTGAATGTTGTGGGAAATTATAATGCAATTGGTCATAGACACCCCGATTTTTCATGGAGTTCACCTGGAGGTACTGCCAATGTTTGGCAATAAAATAACTCTAGACCCTAGGTACAAGGAGCTCCAGAATACCAAAATCAGCAGAGGCAGCAATATCAGCCTCAACAGCCCATCCAGCCTAGTCTAGAGGATCTAATGAAGGCTTTCATTATTAAGACATATGAGAGGCAGGACGCCCATGGAGCAACTATCAAAGAACTTGGCACTAGTTTTCGAAACCTGGAGAGACAAGTGGGACAAATTGCAATAATATTATCTAAAAGGGCTCCAGAAACTCTCCCTGCTGATACTAAGAGAAATCTCAAAGAAACAGTGAATGTTGTAACTCTGAGAAGTGGGCAAGTCTTGAAAGATCCCACCCCAATCCAAAATAATGTGAAACTTGAAAAAGGAAGTGGGGAGCAGCTGAAGAATGATGTTGATAAAAAGAAGAAAGGCCCGATGAAAGCAGGGAAAAAAAGAAGGAAAAAAATTTGAGAAGGGAGGAACATGATGAGAGCGAGCATATACCTGTTTTACCTTTCCCTCAAAAGCTATATAGAGAAAAGTTGGACAAGCAGTTTGGGAGATTTCTAGATGTGCTAAAACAGGTTCATGTAAACTTACCATTCACATTAGTGCTCTCACAAATGTCTGCTTATGCCAAATTCTTGAAGGATATCCTTACAAAGAAAAAGAAGATCGAGGAGACCTCAGTGGTCAAGCTCACAGAGCATTGCAGCGCGATATTGCAAAACAAACTCCCACAAGAGTGTGGAGATCCGGGGAGTTTTACTATACCTTGCTCATTAGGAACTATCAATTTTGATAAATCGTTATGTGATTCTGGTACCTCAATTAAATTAATGCCTCTATCTATTTACAGGAAACTGGAGAAGGAGATTGAAGAGATAAGGTCGGTGCCAATATCTTTGCAGTTGGCAGACCAAACGACTATAACACCCGAGGGGATAGTGGAAGATGTGTTAGTTCGGGTGGATAAGTTTGTATTTCCTGTGGATATTATAGTGGTGAATATGGAAGAAAACAAGGAGGTCCCCCTCATCCTAGGAAGACCATTTTTAGTGATGGGTAGAGCAATATTGGATATACAATAGAGAAAACACGTGATGAGAGTGGGTGAATTCGAGAGAGGAGTTTTTGCTGAACGTTTGAACTAATAATTGAGTGAATTCGAGAGACTCACTTAAATATTAGAAGTGAATTACCTATAGTTAGATCCCAAAAAATTATCTTGCACTTATCCTATCAATCATATTTTCTCCCATTGATAACTTCCTTGATTACCTTTGTTGCGATTGTCATTAGTCAATAGCTTTATATTCTTAGTTAATTGTAGTTAGAAATCATAGAAATCTCAATTGTTTGATCATCTTGTATATCAATCGAGCTAGAAACTACAAGAATACTGTTTAAATCCAATCCATATGGATATGATATTATACTATACTATATTTGACTAGCGAGCATAATTTAAGTCTGTGTTTCGAGCTCGTCATGGTTTATATTTGAAGTTCTGTTATTATTTCAATTATTTCTTCATGTATGTTAGGCTTACCTAGTCTTAGAGACTAGGTTCCATCACGACATCGTACGGTGGGATATTGGGGTCGTGACAAGTTGGTATCAGAGCTCTAGGTTCATAGGTGTTACGAGTCATAAGCAGGTTTAGTAGAGTCTCACGGATCGGTACAGAGATGTATATACTTATCTTTGAGAGGCTATGGAACTGTTAGGAAACTTCACTTCCTCGATTCCTTATCGTGCGAATTTGTTGGCTTCGAAATTCTGAATCTTTGCCTTTGTATTCTCTCACAGATGGTGAGGACACACACTACTGGATCTGACAATCAGAAACCTACGCCCCCTGCTAGAGCCGCGAGAGGCCGGGGCCAGGGCAGAGGCTGAGGAGTGGCACGTGGTGCAGCTAGAGCACCTACCCGAGCTGTGACAGAGAAGCCATCAGTAGCTCTAGTTGGGGGGGCAAGCACCTGAGGTGCCGGTTGCCACCCATAGACTCTAGGAAACCCTCGTACAATTCTTGAGCATGTTTGGTACTCTAGCTCAGGCGGGGTTGATTCCACTTGCACTAGCCACATCTTAGGTTGGGGGAGGAGCTCAGACTCTCGCGGCCCATACCCCAGAGCAGCTGGTCCATGTTGATCAGGTCCAGAGGTTATATCAGTGCAGCCTGTTGTTTCAGTTCATCCCCAAGGTTAGGGCAGCAACATCTAAGGAGGAGGAGCTTAGACTTGAGAGGTACAAGAAGTACCATTGTCCTACTTTCAGCGGCCAAGCTACAGAGGATGCACAGGGTTTTCTAGGGAAATGTCATAGTATTCTCTGCACCATGGATATTATGGAGACGGGCGGGGTTTCTTTTACTACATTCCTATTTTTGGGAGCAGCATATCAGTGGTGGCGCGCTTACGAGGAGGGTAGCCCAGTCGATGAAGCTTCACTCACATGGGCTCAGTTTTCAGAGATGTTCTTGAGATAGTTCATTCCCAGAGCCTTCGGGATACATGGTGCATAGATTTTGAGCAGCTGTGCCAGGGTACTATGACAGTGTCAGAGTATGCTCTTAGATTCAGTGAGTTGTCCATACATGCACCTGCCTTGGTTCCTACAGTCAGAGAGCGACTCCGTCGATTTATCAAGGGGCTCAACTATGGAATTATATTCAACATGGCTCGAGAGTTGGAGACAGATACCCAATATCCGCAGGTGGTAGAAATCTCATGGATATTGGAGGGTATGTAGGGCCATGAGAGAGAGGACAGGGAGGCCAAGAGGCCTCGAGATTCTGGTGGATATAGTGGTGCCCGTGCCCCAGTTGTAGCCCGTCATGGCAGGGGCTAAGTGATCCGTCCAATTCATTCAGCCCTTCTATCTTCTAGTGGTACTCCAGCTACTTCCAAGTCTCGGGTTTCCCATTATGCACTGCCACTGTCTAGTGCACCTCCTGCACGGGGTGCTTTTAGAATCCAGACCAGCTGACCAGGCTCGAGCCAGCTTCAGTAGCCACGCCCACCAAGAGCTTACTTTGAGTGTGGTGATACCTGACATATGGTGAGGGACTGCCCCAGCCTCAGGAGGGGTGCTCCTCCATAGACTACTTAGGCTCCACGTATTCCTCCGGATCCACATACTTCTCAGGCCATGCTTGCTACTCCAACTGCCACTCCACCAGCACAGCTAGCTAGGAGTGGAGGTCAGGCGGGTAGGGGTCGCCCTAGAAGGGAAGGCCAAGCCAGATATTATGCTCTTCCTGCTAGGACAAAGGCAGTTGCATCCGACTCTATCATCACAGGTATTGTTCCGGTCTGTCATAGAGATGCATCGGTCTTATTTGATCCAGGCTCCACTTATTCATATGTGTCATCTTATTTTGTTCCGTATTTTGGTATATCTCATGATTCTTTGAGTTTTCCTATTTATGTGTCCACGCCTGTGAGAGATTCTATTGTTGTTGACCGTGTGCATCGGTCGTGTTT
Organism: Nicotiana tomentosiformis; assembly: GCF_000390325.3. Lineage (NCBI taxonomy): Eukaryota > Viridiplantae > Streptophyta > Magnoliopsida > Solanales > Solanaceae > Nicotiana > Nicotiana tomentosiformis. The sequence continues at coordinate 120,505,117 of NC_090812.1, forward strand.
AGTTGTTATTGGTGGTTTTGAGACTAGAGCTGATCTATTACTGCTCAATATGGTAGACTTTAATGTTATCTTAGGCATAGACTGGTTGTTGCCCTATCATACTATTCTTGAATGTCACGCCAAGACGGTGACATTGGCTATGCCAGGTTTACCGCGGTTAGAGTGGAGGGGTACTTTGGATTATGTAACTAGAAGGATTGTGTCCTTCCTTAAGGCACAGTGGATGGTTGAGAAGGGGTGTGATACATACCTAGACTTTGTGAGAGATTTCAGTGTTGATACTCCTACCATTGAGTCAGTTCCAGTAGTGTGAGACTATCTAGATGTATTTCTAGCAGATCTTCCGGGTGTGCCGCCCAATAGAGATATAGTTTGGTATTGACTTGTTGCCGGGCACTCAGCCCATTTCTATTCCACCATATCCTATAGCCCCAGCGGAGTTGAAGGATTTAAAGGAGTGGTTGCAAGAATTTCTTGATTAGGGTTTCATTTAGCCTAGTGTGTCACCTTGGGATGCTCCGGTTCTGTTTATGAAGAAAAAGGATGGTTCTATGCACATGTGTATTGATTATCAGCAGTTGAACAAGGTTACAGTGAAGAATAGGTACCCATTGCCGCGTATTGATGACTTATTTCATCAGCTACAAGGTGCCAGAGTGTTCTCAAAGATTGATTTGCGGTCAAGTTATCATCAGCTGAAGATTCGGGATTCGGATATATCGAAGACTACTTTCAAGACTCAGTGTGGTCACTATAAGTTCCTTATAATGTCATTTAGGCAGACCAATGCCCCAGCAACATTTATGCACCCGATGGACAGTATATTTCATCCATATCTTGATTCATTCGCCATTATGTTTATTGACGACATCTTGGTGTACTCCCGCAGTTGGGAGGATCATGAACAACATTTGAGGATTGTGCTCCAGACCTTGAGAGAAAAGAAGTTGCATGGAAAATTCTCAAAGTACGAATTCTGGCTTGATTCGGTGGCATTTTTAGGTAATATGGTGTCGAGTGAGGAGATTAAAGTAGATCCGAAGAATACTGAAGCAGTGCAGAGTTAGCCTAGACTGTCTTCAGCTACTGAGATTCAGAGTTTCCTTAGGTTGGTCTGGTATTATCGCTATTTCGCAGAGGGTTTCTAGTCCATTACTGCACCTATGACCAGATTGACCCAGAAGGGTGCTCCTTTCAGATGGTCCGAATGTGAGGAGAGCTTTCAAAAGCTCAATACTGCTTTGACTATAGCCCTAGTGTTAGTATTTCCTATGGGTTTGGGGTCTTACACTGTGTACTGTGATGTGTTATGTGTTGGCCTTGGCACGATGTTGATGCACGACGGTTGGGTGATTACCTACGCATCTCGGTAGTTGAATGTCCATGAGAATAATTATCCATTGCACGACCTGGAATTGGCAGTTATTGTTCATGCCTTGAAGATTTGGCGGCACTATTTGTACGGTGTCCCTTGTGAGGTCTATACCGACCACTGGAGTCTCTAGCATCTATTCAACTAGAAGGATCTTAATTTGCGGCAGCGGAGGTGGTTAGAGTTTTTTAAAGACTATCATATCACTATTCTATATCATCCCGGGATAGCCAATATGGTGGTCGGTGCCTTGAGACGAAAGGCGAAGAGTATGGGTAATTTGGCATATCTACCGGTAGCGGAGAGGCCATTAGCATTGGATGTTCAAGCCTTGGCTAACCAGTTTGTTATATTGGATGTTTCGGAGCCTAGTCAGATTCTTGCTTGCGTGGTTTCTCAATCTTATTTATATGATCGCATCAGAGAGCGTCAGTATGACGACCCCCATTTGTTTGTCCTTAATGACATGGTGCAGCACGGCGATGCAAGGAGGTTTCTATCAGACATGACTGTGTGTTATGGATGCAGGGCCGATTATGTGTGCCCAGTGTGGATGGGTTACGTGAGTTGATTCTTCAGGAGGCCCACAGTTTACGATACTCCATTCATTTGGGTACCGCTAAGATGTATCAGGATTTGAGGCAGCACTATTAGTGGAGGAGAATGAAGAAAGACATAGTGGAGTATGTAGCTCAGTGCCTAAATTGTCAACAAGTGAAGTATAATCATCATAGTCCAGGTGGGTTGCTTTAGAGACTTGAGATTCCCGAGTGAAAATGGAAGCGTGTTACCATGGACTTCGTTGTTGGGCTCCTACGGACTCAGAAGAAATTTGACGATGTATGGGTGACTGTAGATAGGTTGACCAAGTCAGCCCATTTCATTCCGGTGGTGACTACCTATTCTTCAGAGCAGCTAGCTCAGATCTATATCTGTGAGATTGTCTGACTTCATGGCATGCCAATATCCATCATCTCTGACCGGGGTACGTAGTTTACATCGTACTTCTGGAGAGCCGTACAGCATGAGTTAGGTACACGGGTTGAGTTGAGTACAATATTTCACCCCCAGACGGACAGACTGTCCGAGCGCACCATTCAGGTATTAGAGGATATACTTCGTGCATGTGTTATGGATTTCGGGGGTTCTTGGGATCAGTTCTTGCCACTTGCGGAGTTTGCTTACAACAATAGCTACCAGACGAGTATTCAGATGGCTCCTTATGAGGACCTATATGGGAAGCGATATCGTTCTCTAGTTGGGTGGTTAAAACCGGGTGAGGCTAGATTGTTGGGCATAGAATTGGTTCGAGATGCCTTGGAGAAGGTAAAGTTGATCCAGGATCGGCTTCGTACAGCACAGTCTAGGCAGAAGAGTTATGCCGATCGAAAGGTTTGTGACGTAGCATTTATGGTTGGAGAGAGGGTTTTGCTCCGGGTTTCACCCATGAAGGGTGTGATGAGGTTCGGGAATAAGGGCAAGTTGAGCCCTAGGTATATCGACCTTTTTGAGATCCTTGAGAGAGTGGTAGAGGTGGCATACAAGCTTGCATTGCCACCTAGTCTATCTGCAGTTCATCCGATGTTCCATGTTTCAATGATCTGGAAGTATCACGATGATCCGTCCCATGTTTTAGATTTCAGCTCAGTCCAATTAGACATGGATTTGTCTTATGTTGATGAGCCGGTGGCCATCTTAGATAGGCAGGTCCGCAAGTTGAGGTCGAAGAACTTTGCTTTAGTGAAAGTTCAATGGAGGGGTCAACCAGTCGAGGAGGCGACTTGGGAGACTGAGCAAGATATGCGTAGCCGTTATCCTCATCTTTTCATCACTTCAAGTATACCTCTATACTCGTTCGAGGACGAACGTTTATTTTAAGAGGGGAAGGATGTCACAACCTGACTGGTCATTTTGAGTGTTTTAGCCTTGTTCCCTTTTTTATTTCCTCCTCTATGTTATATTATGGTTATGTGACTTGTCGGGGTGGTTGGTTTGGTTTCGGCTGAGTTTTGGATTGAATTGGGATACTTAGTCCCAAAGTTGGAAGCCTAATTTGAAAGAGTTGATCGGAGTTTGACTTTAATGTAGACGACTCCAAAATGGAATTTTGATAGTTCTGATAGCTTTGTATGGTGATTTTGGACTTAGGAGCATGTCCGGATATTGATTTGGAGGTCCGTAGGTCGTTTTGGCTTGTATTGGCGAAAGTTGGAAAGTTGAAGGTTTGGAAGATTAAGAAGTTTGACCGAGAGTTGACTTTGTTGATATCGGGTTCGGATTATGGTTTCGGAAGTTGGAATAGGTCCGTTGTGTCATTTATGACTTATGTGCAAACTTTGAGGTCAATCGGAATTGGTTTGGTATGATTCGGTATTAGTTTTAGAAGTTAGAAGTTCATAAGTTCATTAGGCTTGAATTGGGGTACTTTCATGATTTCGGTGTTGTTTGATGTAATTTGAGGCTTCGACTAAGTTTGTACCGTGTTATAGGACTTGTTGGTATGTTTGAATGGGGTCCAGGGGGCCTCAGATGTGATTCGGATCATGTTCAGCTCACTTTTGGACTTGTAGCACTGCTGATGTATCTGGTTCTTGTTTCCTTATACGCGATCATGAGGAAAGGTCCGCAATCGCGAAGGGTCTTTTAGGATTGGTAGAATTTTGTGCATCGTGTTCGCGATAATTGGAGTGCATTCGCGTAGCTTGTGGGTCTCAGTTCTTCGCGGACGCGAGAGTGCCCACACGTTCGCATAGATGAGAGGTCAGCCGGGGGCCTCAGGCATCAAGCCTACGCGATCGCATAGGTAAGATCACGTTCGCGCAGGGGCAAATCTAGTAACCATCACGTTCGCGGCTCTAGCTTCGCGTTCGGGTAGGGTGTTTGAGGGAAGTGGTTATTTTGTTCTTCGCGATCGCGATTCACAATAACTGGGCAGCATATATTTAATTCCAAATCGAGGGTTTTATTCCATTTATCATCTTTTGAGTTAGAGACCTCGGTTTTGGGCGATTGTGTAAGAGATTTTCAAGGAGTTGATCGGGGTAAGTTATTTTGACTCAGATTTGATTATTATACATGAATCCATCATTGTTTTTACCATTTAATTAGTGTTTTGAGTTAGAAAAATTGGAAATTTTTGTGAAAACTTCCTAAGTATATTTTGAGGATTTGAAGGTCGATTTGAGGTTGGAATTGAATAATTTGAGTATGGTTGGACTCGTTATTGAATGGGTGTTTGCATTTTATAAGTTTGGTCGAGTTTCAAGATGCGGGCCCGGAGTTGACTTGTTGAGTTGACTTTTTAATTTTCTTTAAAGATTGCAACTTTATTATCCGGAATAGTTTTCTATGGTTTATATTTATGGTATTAAATTATTTTGGCTAGATTCGAGCCGTTTGGAGTTGGATATTCGCGGAAAAGGCTTACTAGTGGATTGAGTTAGCTTGTTTGAGGAAGGTATCTTGCCTAACTTTGTGGGAGGAATTACCCCTTAGAATTTGAGTTGAATTGTGCTATTTGTGATATGTGAAAGCCGTGTATGCAAGGTGACGAGTGGGTACACGGGCTATATGTGGTATTTGACCGGTTTAGGCTAGTTGGACTCTTTTCATGACTTTAATTGAATTGTCATAGCATGTTATAATTTCATTGTTAGTCTACCCTTACATGTATTAATCTACCCTCACATGCCATATTTGACAATGTTAACACTTGTTCCACCTTTTACTTGTTAATTTCTCTTATATGCTTTAGTTGAAGTTATTTTTTTCCGTATTGTCTGTTACTTCTTTAATTGTTTAATTTGTTACTTGAAGTTGTTGTTTTCACGGAATAACTTCTTGCTGAGTTATTGGTGTTGAAGTTGTAAAAGTCTTGATCGCATTGAGGCAAAGTTGTTAATTATTGAAATACCATTCTTGTTGAACTATTCAATTTCAGTTTGCTATTATTGAGACTCTTGTACACATTGTGGTTGAGCCATGGGCTGGTTGTTATGGAAACATTGATATTGTTGGTTCTTTTGGCAAGTTGTGTCATTTGCAAACTCGATGTGCGAGTTGTGATATGTTGTGATATTGATACGTATGTGGTGGTAAAAAGCTAGGAGTTGATACGCATGCGGTGAGATAGGGTGGGCTTGATACGCGTGTTGCTAGTAGGGGAACTACTTGAAGCCATGCAGTGTGATAAGGTGGGCTAAAACGCGGGTAGTTATTTCGAAAAAAAATAATTTTCAAAACTAAATGTAAGGCTCCCACAGTGATATAAGGAAAGATTGTAATTGTGAAATGAGATTACGAGGCGGTACCACGGTTGTGATTCTTGTTGTTATCTCTCATTTACCTCACTTGTATTTGTCCACATTGTTTCCTGATGTTCTTATTATGTGTTCCTTCCTCGTTGCATTTATTGCTTTAAATTCAATTGTAGTCTATCTTGTTGTATTTCTTTATTGCCTCATTTTCCTCATTTACATTCTTAGAATATATTATACTTGTTCAATTTCTTTTTCTTATCCTAGTAGGTGTCTTGACCTGACCTCGTCACTACTCTACCGAGGTTAGGCTTGATACTTACTGATTATACCCAATTGTGCCCTCATATTTTTCAAATAGTATATATACTTTCAAAATATCATTTTTTTACTTAATCTACAAGAGTTATACAAGTATTTTTATAGTTGTTTTAGGCTTTAAAATTGATTTTCTTACATTTAAATTACTTGAATATGCATTAATTACCCCTTAAATTATTTTGTGATGACTTAATCATCCAAAGTTTTCATTTGCATCCACAAATATGTCTCATAATATTTTACTTTATTTTTATATAATTATAGTTTTGCAAAAATAGTCTATACTTTACAATTAGTTGCATTTATCATTCTGTTCAAGGTCAAAAAATAATTTTTTTATATTTTTTTAATCTTCAACTATTATTTTAAAATATTAAGTCTCATAAATAGTAGTTTTTATATTTATTTAGTTATTTTATTAAATTGTTTTTCCCCAATTTCTTTTATTTAAAACCTAGCTCAAAATTAGGCCAATTTTCGAGCCAAAAGCTGACCCAATACTCCCACAACCCAAACCAAGCGTCCCTTTAAGCCAACCCGGTCGGACCCCTTCAAATAACCCGCTCGATTCCCTTTGATCCTGGCCATTGATCTCAAATGATCAACGGCCTATAATAAACCAACCCTTTTCCTTATATCCCCTCACCCAAACCCTAATCCCATTTTCCTCATCAGCAGCCACCTCTATACTCTCTCAAACCCTCCCCTCACTTCACAAACCCTAGCCTCCTCACTCAAATCAAAGCCCCAATCCGATATCACATGGAAATCTTCCATGTTTCCTTTCCTTTCTTGCATACACGGAGATTCTTACCATCTCTTAAACATTACAATGTGTTTGTAACTGATTTATTTATGGAAGTTCATCAACATGCGTTCATTCGACTTCGATTCTGTACTATCGCCATGTTCTTGACTTGAAACATTCACCACCATGTTATATGGTTCTGATTCAATAAGAGTTTTTTTAACTGTTTGGTTCTCCATCTTGAACTAGGGTTTACCTAATTTTTCTCCTAATCCAATTCTAAATCGATTCTGCATGCTATTATTTCCTTTATTATTTTGATCGACCGTGTTTTCTTATTTGTTCTTTCAATTTTACTACTATATAAACCGCTCCCCTAATCCCCTTTAACAGACTTTTAATCATTGTTGTTCTCTCATACTCTCACTCACTCGATACTATTCTAAATCTACTACTCTTGGCCGGCTGAAAGCCAAGGCCGTCGGAACCTTCTCTAACGACATCCCTAGTGCGAGCACTACTCGGAGCTCATTTGAGGCTCTTGTGAACTCTCGCGCACTAGGATTTGGGTCTTCTGGCTGTTCTCTTTGCTGGTGATATTCGAGTTGTTTCTGACACTTAGCCTTTTCTACTTTATTTTTGTTGAATCTGCAAACTGGTGAGTGTCTTGATTTTTCAATTCTATCCTCTTTTTCTTATTTCTAGTGCTTCACATACCCATGTTGTTCAAACCAATATGACTCCAATATTGTGTTGTAATCATCGGCAGTTTTACCTGTATTATAACTATTCTGCAGTTCTGAATCTCCTAGTGTCAACCTGCCTAATTGTTTAAACTCCTATGTGTTCAGCTTGAATGACTTTGTATCTTTAAGTTTGCTTTGTTGTTCTGCTGTTTATTATGAGTTTTTCTCACGCCTTGTTTTTTTGGATTCTTTCATTCAGATTCCTAGGTAATCATCTCATACCCAGAATTTGCCTTAATGAACTTTTATTTATAACTCCTTTATGTGAACTCTATTTTTATATCTGCTTACATGAACCATAATTGTTGTCGCAATGTTTAACCAAACACGTGGCTTTAAGAATTGTAATGTGGTGTTTAGCAAACTCTGTGCTCTTTAGTATTGCCTAGGTTCCTAGTTGAATCTTGATACACTTGTTTTTCTGTATTGTGCCTGGTTGACTGGTTTAAGTTCTGAAATTTATCTGCTCTGCTTGACCTTAAGTTGGAAATACCTTCTACCATGATATTTTTGAACTTGGGAACCTCTATGTTACACTCATCACAATTAAGATTCTTATTAGCTACTATAGACCATGCCTACCTGATTGTTTACTTGCCATTCTTTGACTATGATCGTGTTAGACCTTCATGCCTGAAATTCCTAATTTTGAATCTTTTTTAGGCTAATTCATGCTTTACTATAATCTTGTTGTTCTGAAAACTAAGCATGTATGCTTACTATGTTGACCTAAGTGATATGCCTCCTCAACTCTGCAAATGTTGCACATCCCTTTCGCTTGTTATAAACCTATTTTGTCAGTCTTTATGCTAAAACAACTCTATTAAGGTTGTTCTCTGTTGATCCTTCAACTTTCATAATTAGATCCTTTGCTTGAAATTGCCTTGAGCCGTTTTTGACCATATTAATATTTGAAACTTCTTTAGAAGTAGTAGTCTGTTATCCTGTGATAATCAATCATGTCCCCTAAACTTGGAAAATACAAGCATGAACTCGTCTTGTGTGTGTCCTGCCAACATGTCACATGAATTTGTCTATACGTCTTGGTAATAATTAGCTTTACGGTCCTAAGATATAGGTGTGCGGACTTCCTTCCTTGTTTAGTTAGTTCAACATATAGTATGTTGCTTGTAATCATGTGTGAATCCTTCGTTTGGGCTTGATGTCTGTTCTATGTGATGTTGGGCTTGGCTATTGGATTCAGACTTACTGTTGGTCTTATGAGCTGGTTTTTAATTTGTATTATTTCATTCGGGCTATAATAACTTGTAATAACGAATGATGAGGAAGTTAATGAAACGGGTTGAGGTATTCTAATACTTGCATAAAAGGGTAGAAAACATGCCTATAGGGTCTATGTATTCTATTTGCTATTTCGTTCAGCATACCTTATATGTTATTTAGTTTAGTGTGTTGTACACTAATAGAAAGCATGCCTATAAGAAATCACACATTTCACTTAACTTGTCTAATACTTGTATACCACTCAAAGCATGTTAGTTTAAGCATTTGTTGTACTTGTTTCCCATTGTGCACGCTTAGACAGCATGCCTATAGGATGCAATAGAATGTGCTTGGCTAGTCTATATATCATGTCTATGAGGATCCAACTAATCAATCAACAGTCGCCTCTATTGCTTTTAGTATACTGCTCGTCTAGATATCATGACAATAGGACCTTAATCAATCAATCGACTACTTCTGTTACTTTCACCACACTGCCCCGCCTTAGATGATATGCCTCTAGGGATAAAGCATTATAAAATCAATTTCAATAGTTAATTGTTAGAAATCCTGCCTATAGGATACTGTCACCTGCCTAAGAAATATTTTTATAAAATCAGTGTCGTAAACCCTGAGTTTTCGAACAGCCTTACTGCCTAATCGCACGAACAATGTAGATGTCATGCGTATAGGTTTGTAATACCTTTAATCTGCAAATTTGTTAGTTTAAGGCTGCAACGCTGCCTGTACAACGCTGAAAATCAGAATCACATAGAAACTATGCCTATAGGACTTAATGACTCTAATGTGTCTGAAATTATCTATTGCCTAACTGCCCGCGTGCATTTGTTATTTATGTGTGGAGGTTAACTTGAGCCTTTAATTATACATATGTGTAGTCCTACATGTTTTTGAATGTGCGCTAGTTTTATCATTTTGAGCATCCTAAGTGAAGTCTAGAACCACCCAAATAGAGGTCTAAAGCCTCCTGGACCATAAGTATGAGACGGGTAGTGCACGCATAGGGTACGACCTAGAATTGTATTAGAGCGCCTTTAGGTAAACTACTTTAACATAGTAATCGGGTAGCAGGAGATGATAGTCTGTGCCCGCTGAATAATATGAGCAACCCCTACCTCAAAGGAGTTGCGAAGTATTATTTATGTTGCATGGAGTGATCCTTTAGGCTTAAAAACTTAGGACCCCCCCCCCCCTCCCCTTTTAATTATGTATTTATTATTTACACTTAGTCATTTAACATAGATCAATGTAGTTGTATCTCTGTAGTCATTAAGATTTGTGCCGATTCTGACGTGCCCTAATAAGACTCTGCGACTTATAAATTTCCCTTTATTTATTTGATCACACAGTCTAATTACATAATCCACATAGTTTAAGTCGGGACCCACAGTTGTGGACCTTGAAGAGTGCCTAACACCTTCTCTTTGAGGTGATTTGAGCCATTACATGTTCTTTGGTGGCACGGGTTAGTCAAACAGAGTTACTTTCAAATAGGTTCCCTAACGCACCTCAAAATCGTTAGGTGGCGACTCTTCTCTTTCCCATTTAAAAGAGTTGTCATACGTCGAAACCCGCTTTCGTGAGAAAACGGGGCGTGACAGCCTACCGACTCTGATGGGGATTACTTAGGCTATTACCATAATGAACTTGACTTATGTGGATTACTTTCTTTGTCTTAAACTGCTATTACATGCATATCCCTTTCCCTTTTTACCTTTATTTGTTTTAAAACGCTCTTATATGCACATCCCTTCCCTTATTCTCCTTTATTTGCTATGACATGTATGATCTCTCTCCACCTCCTTCATCTTGTCTAAGACTGCTATATTATGACTTACCCATACCTATTTCCCTACCTGCTTTATTACGTTCTCGCATATTTTTTTCATGAGCTAAACTGACTTCTCTCTTTTGTCTTTCTTTTCTTTTCTCCTCATGTTCATTTTACTATTTACTGCTTTTACGTACTTTTATTATGCAAATACTTGGCAATGTGTTATTATTTTTGCATAAAGCATGCTCCGCATCATACTCCACTCATGCAAATTATCAACATAGTGGTGCTTGATGAGTGTTTGCACTTTCCTGTAATCACCCTTCTTAAATCAGAAAGGCTTATTTGCAGTAGACTTGTTGATCAGTAGTGCGGTCGATGGTCCCGTGCCTTTCCCTCTCATGTTGTCCACTTGGGAGTACCAGTCTAGACCCTTCTAGAAACCCTACTCTAATTTGGAATGTAAATGCATCACGCTAAACCTAGTACGGGTTGAAGTGTTATTAACGTAACAACCCGCTAAGATGAGCCTTGTCCAAAGTCCGACGGAATTTCCACAATCCCAGTGGAAACTATCATATTATGTGCATTACTTGGAGAAAATATACCAACGTGTTGATCACTATTGCGTAAGTAGTCAAATCTGGAGGGGGAAAGGGCTAACCTTTGTTTGTTTGCAAAAAATGAAGCACGAAATCCCCAGGTTCGGTATGGTCCAGAATATCCCGCCTTTGCTACTTGACTGGTGGAAAGACCTTGCGCCTTGTGACAAGAATCATGTGAGGAGAGTACTTGGTGACCTGCCCTCTTTGTTGAACATTCAACCAAATAGGGAGTTGATCGAGGCCGCCGCCATGTTCTGGGACGAGAAAAGAGTTATTTTCCGATTTGGCAATACAGAAATGAAGCCTCTCCTAGAAGAAATAGGAGGTTTCGCCAAGTTGCCATGGGATAGTTCGGGATTACTGGTACTAGAGAATCGTACACCCCACGGTTTTCTGTAAATATTGGGTTTTAAGAAGAATGACGAATTGCTCTGTCTAAAGAAATTATACATCCCTTTTGAATTTCTCTACGAACATTATGGGCATAGGAAGTCATATCATCTTCACCATGATGAACTAGCCATTACTTCCTTAGGATGGGTGCACCACTGATTTTATGTGTTCATTATCTGCTTCTTGGGGTTGTTGATATTTCCAATAAAAGGAGAAAGGATTCATACTCGCTTAGCCATGGTCGCCAGGGCCTTAATGGATGGCATCGAGGGACAAACTTACACTATTATCCCCATGATCTTAGCTGAGATGTACCGCACTCTAGATCGGTGCAAGCAAGGATTCGGACACTTTGAGGGTTGTAATCTATTGCTATAAGTCTAGCTACTGGAACACTTTCAGAGAGGAGGGTACCATCAAGAGCTTCTGCGAAGGCCATTGAATGACTACATAGCCAACCATCACCCAAAGAAAATGATGTTTATTCCAGACAGGTTTGCAAAGCCTGAAAATGCTGTAAGGTGGGTGCATTTCTTCAGCAATCTGACAGACGAGCAGGTACATTAGATGTTTGAATGGTTTTCTAGCAGTGAGTTCATCATCAGATCGAAGGGGACTACTCACTTGGTGCTGATCGGGCTGCGAGGTATCTACCATTACACTCCAATAAGGGTAATGAGACAAGCTGGAAGAAAACAAGTCATACCTCGTATTTCCAATATGGTCCAGTACAAGGCAGATTTCAAGGGAGATGTCATTCCGTTCAAGTTTGAAGCGCAACACACATGGAACCAAAAGATCATTGTGGAAGGCAAAACTATTGAGCCAGACAGGTATCACGCTGGTCATATGTACTACTATCTGTCATGGCTAGAAGACGACATAGCAGGGGATATCAAGCCAGGAGTCAATCTGAAGGGTAGGATCATAGATGAAGTGGTTGAGGCACAGGTTAAGTACAAGAGGCTCCGCAAAAGGGTGTTTGATTCTGAAGCTAAACATCTGGAGCAACACCAAGTAAACATGGAAGCAATAAGGGAATGGAAGGAGATTTCCACTAAGTCAACAGAAAGATTGGAATACCTGGAACAAGGACTGATGGAGCTAGAAGGGAAGATGAGAAAGAGACTCTCGGATTGTCAAGGCATGGACGACGATGAAGGAGAAAATCTGGTAAAAGCTTACTTACTGTTGGATATGTGCGATTTGGGAAATCTGATTGATGGGGTCAAAAGAGTCAAGCATTGAGAAGGTCCTTCAGGGACCCAGTAGATTAGGAGATGATGTTCTTTACTGCTTTCTAGCTTAGATTAGATTTTGATGTAATAAAGCTAAATGCCATTAGTAACTTTATTATATTATTGTCGATTTAGTAAAAGTTTGTTTTGACTCATTTTTGCATTAATGAAATGAAGCAAACGTTGGCACCAATTTTCTCCAGGTCTATGTGTCGCTTAGGCCTACCTCAGGCACAATGAGGTCCCCAAATTAGGATGCGGATTATTGCATGACTTTGTGAAACATGTTTAAATATTGCGAACACGCTTTTATTTCACCTTACTAACTTAGTTTATCTTTTGCTTTTTCTTTCTTTTTGATTACTCCCAATCCCAAAGGTTGGTTAGTGCTTACTGGCATTACCAGTATACCACACTAGATCCAGAAGTCCTCCACCTCCTCCTCCACCTAGCGAAAAAGCAAAAGCAAGGGCAAAAGTAAAATGGATGATCTAAGCGGTATCAGGATTCCTGGAATTAGTTGGTCTTACATTTGAAGCAGAAAATCCTGATTCAGGAAAGACAACGATGTTGTGGCGGAAAACATAGAAAATTCAGATGGCAGAAATACTCCGGAGCAGAATGAGTTGGTCTTACGTTTGATACAGAAAATCCTGGAATTACAGGGCGAGCTTGAGCAGGTCTGAAATCTGGCAAACCTCTCCCTTACCCTCAATGTTCCCGACATCAACCAGTAAAACCCGACTAACCAGAACCAAACACCACCACAAAATGCACAAAATCAGAATCCACCACCCATAGTTCTGAACCCTCCCGCACAACACTAGTATCATAATCCCGCACCTCCTCAGAACCTTAACCCGCCACCAGTGCCAACCCCCCACCAACACCACCATCATCCAACTCAATATCTGCAATCTACCACTTATCACACTCCCCAAAATGCAAACCTATTCCCGATCCCCTAAACTCGACCAACGACCACCCGTATACCCAAGTTCCAGGAACTCATCAAAGCAATCTGATATATGTAGAAACCTTACCTCATACCCCGTAGCAAACCCTATACATACTCGAACTAACGGAGAAGGACATGCTCATTAGAAACATGGCAGAGAAACTCAAGAAACTCACAGGGAGAGTCCAGAGTGTTGAATGTGGGAAAGGCTGTGTATTCAGCCGGAAGTGGAACTGCCGGAGGGTTACAAACCTCCCAAGTTCGAAATATTCGATGGTACTGGTGATACGAAGGTGCATCTGAGAACATACTGCGACAAGCTTGTAGGAGTGGGTAAGAATGAACAAATCCGCATGAAACTATTCATGCGAAGCCTTACAGGAGACTCTTTGTCTTGGTATAGCATCAAATTTCATGGATAGATTCAGGTTCAACACGGAAAATACGCCAAACATTTTCTACATTCAGAACCTCAAGAAGAAGCCGATAGAAACCTTCCGCGAGTATGCTACTCGTTGGAGATCAGAGGCCGCAAAGTAAGGCCAGCACTTGAAGAAGAACAAATGAACAAGTTCTTTGTTAGGGCTCAAGATCCACAGTATTACGAAAGGTTGATGGTCATCAAAAATCACAAGTTCTCCAATATCATCAAATTAGGGGAAAGAACAGAAGAAGGAATCAAGAGCGGGATGGTAACTAATTTTGAGGCGCTGCAAGCCACGAATAAAGCCTTGCAACACTTGATGAGTGTCTTGACTTTTGAAATTCTATCCTTTTTTGCTTGTTTCCAGTGCTTCGCATATCCATGTTGTTCAAACCAATATGACTCCAATATTGTGTTGTAATTATCGGCAGTTTTACCTGCATTATAGCTATTCTGCAGTTCTGAATCTCCAAGTGTCACAACCTGCCTAATTCTTTAAAATCCTATGTGTTCAACTTGAATGACTTTGTATCTTTAAGTTTGCTTTGTTGTTCTGCTGTTTATTATGAGTTTTTCTCACGCCTTATTTTGGATTCTCGCATTGAAATTCCTAGGGAATCGTCTCATACCCATAATTTGCCTTAATGAACTTCTATTGATATCTCCTTTATGTGAACTTTGTCTTTATATCTGCTTACATGAACCATAATTGTTGTCGTAATATTTAACCAAACATGTGGCTTTAAGAATTGTAATGTGGTGTTTAACAAACTCTGTGCTCTTTAGTATTGCCTAGGTTCCCAGTTGAATCCTAATACACTTGTTTTTCTGTATTGTGCCTGGTTGACTGGTTTAAGTTCTGAAATTTGTCTGCTCGGCTTGACCTTAAGTTGGCAATACCTTCTACCATGATATTTTTGAACTTGGGAACCTCTGTGTTACACTGATCACAATAAAGATTCTTATTAGCTGCTATAGACCATGCCTACTTGATTGTTTACTTTCCATTCTTTGACTATGATCGTGTTAGACCTTCATGCCTTAAATTCCTAATTTTGATTCTCTTTTAGGCTAATTCATGCTTTACTATAATCTTGTTGTTCTAAAAACTAAGCATATATGCTTACTATGTTGACCTAAGTGATATGCCTCCTCAACTCTGCTAATGTTGCACATGCTATACCCTTTCGCTTGTTATAAACCTATATTGTCAGTCTTTATGCTAAAATGACTCTATTAAGGTTGCTCTTTGTTGATCCTTCAACTTTCATAATTAGATCCCCTGCTTGAAATTGCCTTGAGTTGTTTTGGACCATATTAATATTTGAAACTTCTTTAGAAGTAGTCTGTTATCCTGTGATAATCAATCATGTCCCCTAAACTTGGAAAATGCAAGCATGAACTCATCTTGTGTGTGTCCTGCCAACATGTCACATGAATTTGTCTATATATCTTGGTAATAATTAGCTTTACAGTCCTAAGATATAGGTGTGCAGACTTCCTTCCTTGTTTAGTTAGTTCAACATATAGTATGTTGCTTGTAATCATGTGTGAATCCTTCGTTTAGGTTTGGTGTCTGTTCTATGTGATGTTGGGCTTGGCTATTGGATTCAGACTTACTGTTGGTCTTATGAGCTGGGTTTTGAGTCTACTGGAGCTATCGAAGGCCTAGGAAAAGCACTAGGTTATCTGTACTGGGCCTATCGTTGGGCCTATAGTTGTCTTCTTCTGCAGCTATTCATATTTAATTTGTATTATTTCATTTGGGCTGCAATAACTTGTAATAACGAATAATGGGGAAGTTAATGAAAGGGGTTGAGGTATTCTAATGCTTGCGTAAAAGGGTAGAAAACATGCCTATAGGGTCTATGTGTTCTATTTGCTATTTCGTTCAGCATACCTTATATGTTATTTAGTTTAGTGTGTTGTACACTAATAGAAAGCATGCCTATAAGAAATCACACACTTCACATAACTTGTCTAATACTTGTACACCACTCAAAGCATATTAGTTTAAGCATTTGTTGTACTTGTTTCTCATTGTGCACGTTTAGACAACATGCCTATAGGATGCAATAGAATATGCTTGGCTAGTTTATATACCATGTCTATAAGGATCCAACTAATCAATCAACAATCGCCTCTATTGCTTTTAGTATACTGCTCATCTAGATATTATGACTATAGGACCTTAATCAATCAATCAACTACTTCTGTTACTTTCACCACACTGCCCCGCCTTAGATGACATGCCTCTAGGGATAAAGCATTATAAAATCAATTTCAATAGTCAATTGTTAGAAATCCTGCCTATAGGATACTGTCACCTGCCTAAGAAACATGTTTATAAAATCAGTGTCGTAAACCCTGAGTTTTCGATCAGCCTTACTGCCTAATCGCACGAACAATGTAGATGTCATGCCTATAGGTTTGTAATACATTTAATCTGCAAATTTATTAGTTTAAGGCTGCAACGCTGCCTGTACAACGCTAGAAATCAGAATCACATAGAAACTATGCCTATAGGACTTAATGACTCTAATGCGTCTGAAATTGTCTATTGCCTAACTGCCCGCGTGCATTTGTTATTTATGTATGGAGGTTAACTTGAGCCTTTAATTGTACATATGTGTAGTCTTACATGTTTTTGAATGTGCGCTAGTTTTATCATTTTGAGCATCCCAAGTGAAGTCTAGAACCACCCAAATAGAGGTACAAAGCCTCCTGGACCATAGGTATGGGACGGGTAGTGCACGCATAGGGTACGACCTAGAATTGAATTAGAGCACCTTTAGGTAAACAACTTTAACATAGTAATCGAGTAGTAGGAGATGATAGTCGGTGACCGCTGAATAATATGAGCAACCCCTACCTCAAAGGAGTTACGAAGTATTATTTATGTTACACGGTGTGATCCTTTAGGCTTAAAAACTTAGACCCCCCCCCCCCCTTCCTTATGTATTTGTTATTTACACTTAGTCATTTAACATAGATCAATGTAGTTGTATCTCTCTAGTCATTAAGATTTGTACCGATTCTGACGTGTCCTAATAAGACTCTTCGACTTCTAAATTTCCCTTTATTTATTTGATCACCTAGTCTAATTACATAATCCACATAGTTTAAAGTTTGGCTGGGACCCACAGTTGTGGACCTCGAAGAGTACCTAACAACTTCTCTTTGAGGTAATTTGAGCCCTTACCCGTTCTTTGGTAACATGGATTAGTCAAACAGAGCTACTTGTTAATAGGTGCCCTAACTCACCTCAAAATTATTAGGTGGCGGCTCTTCTCTTTTGATATTCCCATTTAAAAGAGTTGTCACACGTCGAAAACTGCTTTCACGAGAAAACGGGGTGCGACACTTACTGAGTACCGTTGTGGTATACTCATACTACGCTTCTGCACATCTATTTGCGCAGATCCAGGTACCTCATACCAGGCTAGGAACCAGTGAGAAGAGCTTCCAGATTAGAGACTTCAAGGTATACCTGTCGGCGTTCGCAGGCCTCGGAGTTACCCTCTGTCCTTGTTTTTCTATTGCATACTCTTTATTTAGATAGTGATGTATTAGGGATGTTTCAATATACTCGTGTAGAGCTTATGACTCAGCCTCTCCAGATTTTGGGAGTTATTGTCATCTATATTGTGGAGTTCTTTTATGATAGTTGGTTGGTTTAAATTTGAAGTTCTATTATCATTTCCGTTTTTTCTTCATGTATGTTAGGCTTACCTAGTCTTAGAGACTAGGTGCCATCATGACATTCTGCGGTGGAAGATTGGGGTCGTGATAGGGGGACCCTTAGTGCGGTGCTTGGTCCATCACAAACTGAATATGTGATGCGAGACGTGCATGAAAAACATTATGGGAATCACGCTAGAGGAAAGTCATTAGTAAAAACGCTAATAAGAGCAGGATATTATTTGCAAAAATGGAGGACGAGGCAGAAAAGTTTATAAAAAGGTGTGATAAATGTCAACGATATGTAAACAACATGCATCAACCAACAGAGTTGCTTTATTCAATTATTACCCCATGGTCGTTTATGAAGTGGGGAATGGATATTGTTGGTCCTCTGCCTCAATCACCAGGAAAGGTACGGTTTTTATTAATTCTAACCCATTATTTTTCTAAGTGGGTTGAGGCAGGTGCCTTTAAACATGTACGAGAAAAGGAAGTTATCGACTTTGTTTGGAGGTATATAATATGTCGATTTGGGGTTCCGAGGGAAATCTGTGATAATGGTCCTTAATTCGTGAGAGCAAAGGTTACTGATTTTTTCAAAAGTTAGAAATTAAAAGAATTACTTAGGCACCATATCATCCCGTAGCTAATGGACAAGCAGAGCCAACAAATAAAATCATTGACAATAATATAAAGAAACGAAAGGTGGCCTGAAGTGCTATCAGGGGTATTATGGGCTTACAGGACAACGGCAAAAATAAGCACGGGAGAAACTCCATTTTCGCTTGTTTATGATACTGAGACGTTAATTCCAGTGGAAAAAGGGGAACCAAGCACAAGGTTTGAGCATACAAATGAAGCATTGAATGAGGAAAAGCTTCGTACAAATTTAGTCTTGACAGAGGAGCGAAGGGAAGAAACCTTGATACGAATGGTATCGCAAAAGCAAAGGAATGAGCGAGATTACAATAGAAGGGTGAATCTTCGACAATTCAAGATTGGGGACTTTGTCCTTAAGAAGGTGTTTCGATCAACACAGGTGGCAAATGCAGGAAAATTAAGTCCAAATTGGGAAGGGCCATATCGATTTAAAGGCATTACTGGAAAAGGAGCATATGAATTGGAGACCATGGACGGGAAAGTGTTACCTTCCAATTGGAATGTGGTTCGCTTGAAGAAATACTACTTTTGAACAAATACCCACAGTCAGGTATCTTAAAGTTCATTTTTTTATTTTGTTCCTTTTAGTTTTACTAACCATTTTAGATGATAGGCAAAAATCTAGCCCGTACCAGATGATAACATTAGACCCAAAAGACATGCGGAATACTTAATTATTTTCGGTCTAGGCTACAACAATTTTGATGAAAAGGGTTAAGCAGTCATCATCTAAAATGTTACCTCTGAGTCCCGTATGTATTTCCCTTCAGTGTAAGGACCATAGAAAGGAATTAATCCAGTGTTCAAATTTTCATACTTCAAAGCTCCAGCACTAGGGGGACAATGCATACGGAAGAAGTACACCACAAAATCAGAGCTCTCAATAGCCAAAGGAAAAACCTTGAAGAAAATTGTGAATTTTCAAGCTCCACATGGAATGGGAAGTAAGGAACTGAAGGTTCAGCAGAAAACTCCCAAGAGCTATTAGGTTAAGGCCACAAATGTAGTCACAGAATAATTAAACCCGTACTTGTAAACCTGCTATAAAGAAAGCAGTTATGAAAATGATGTACATGAATATTTGTTTTGAAAGTTCAAATAAAACTTCTTCAAACTACTTCATATGTCATATTTTTACACCAATATGAAGATGAGATGTCATCTTCATCAGTGTTGTTAATATAAAAGGGCTCTCTTTTATAAATAAGACAATGCGTATTATTCACGGCATATTGAAGCATTTATTCTACTTGGATACTGCAAGAAAAAGCTCGGAAATTAAAGATCAAAAACATACATAAGATATGTTGAAAACTAACATTGATGTTGATATTGAAAAGAAAGTTCCCAAGGACAAATTCAGAAAACATCCAAACGATATTACTTGATAAAAGAAAAAAAAACTAAGGATCATATGGAGAAGGGGAATCTTCAGAAGGGGCAGAAGGATCAACTAGAGGAGAAAACAAAGGTTGGACATCAACATGATCAGCTTCAGAACCATCTTTACTCGAATCACACTTGGAACTTTCATCCTCGGGTGTTGAGAACTTTAACGTTGTTGAGTACTTTCAATTGTTTCCTTAGCTTTAGCAATCTCAGCCTCGAGATTAAAACCTTCCTGGTTAGCTTCGATCAAAGTTTTTAGACGCGTGTTCACAAAAGCCCAACTAACATCAAGTGTTAGTTTATCCTTGAGAGCCTCATAATATTTTTCCAGTTGCTCCACTTCAGCCCTCAAGTCTTATTTTCAGCCTCAGAAGCTTCATAAGACACCTTCAAAGGTTCAGGAGTAGCCTCGAGGGACATAACTTTGTCAGAAGAAGCACGGAGATCCTCTTGAGGTTGATTCAGTGTCTGAACCAGGTCACCCGCATACACTTTTTTCTGATTTAGAAGCTCTTTTAAGCTTCTAATTTCTTCACTGGCCCTTAAGTGATGCTCAGCAAAGGAAGCTTCCATCTTATCCTTCTCTTTTTTAACTTGGTTGGCTAAAGCTTTCAATACTGCTAACTCAGCAGTGGTGATTTTAAATTTCTATTCTATGGCTTCCTGTTAAGTTGATCTGCAAAAGGGCAAGGTGAAAGAGTTACAAACTTAAAGAAAAGAGAAGCGAAAGAGATAAGAGAAGAGTAATATACCTTAAGAGAAGAATGAATAACATTATTTATTAGAGTGATCGAGGTGTGGGATTCAAGTTTTTCCCTTTCAAGAGGTCCAATTAACGATTTCAACCAAACCGCAGCTCGGTTGGATTTCTTCAATAAATTTGTGCCATCGGGGAATTCAATCAAAACCTTCTTCATGCTTCTTCCACTGGAAGGGCCGGCCTCTTCACCAGGAACGGCAACAGGAATAGCAACAGGAGTAGTAGCAGGAGTAGCAGTAGGCGCAACGGCAGAAGCAGAAGGGGTCATAGGAAGAGTTGCAAGGCACGGCTCTTCGGAAACAAAGCCAAACTCTTCTTCTTCGCCCTCAAATCCTTGGGAAAAAGCCTTTCAGTAGGACTTGAGGGGCGATTCAAAGCAGGACCAGTATCCTCATCCTCTGAGATATCCAGAGGAGCATTTTCAGGCTCATCAACTAGCTGGAAAGGCACGGAGACTAAAGGATGATTCTAGGAAATGATGGATTCATCATCTAGAACAACGCGCCTTATAGCTCGTGGCTTCTTTACTAAGGATCCCTCATCTTCTTCTTCCTCGTTAGAGGTGCGAGTTTCTTTGTTTTTCCTCTTTGAAGAGGATACACTTAGAATTTGCTCATCCGCAGCACTAACGGTGAGTCTAGCTGCAGGAGCAGGAGTGGGACGTACCACACGAATAGCAAATCCTGAAAACAATGAAAGATGTCAGAATAAGCAAAGAAACAAAAAAGAAAACTCGCGATAAAGCAAAGAAATGTGTTTACACTTTCCACCAAAACTTTTGGGAGAGAAATTTCCAGGATCTTTGATCCATAGGAGCGGCAGACAATATTTTTTTCTACCGAATCACGGAAGTCGGGAAGTTCACGAAAGACTTTCGTTATTGCTGAAAAATAGGAAAATATGAATAAGGAAATCAAAATTTTAAAGAGAAAGTGGTGTGGTAAAAAGACAAAGAAAAATACTTACGTGCAAAGTTCTAATTCTCAAAAAAAGGCATATTTTCGTCACCCACCAAGGCACAAGTGGGAACAACCATGAATCGAGCATACCAGGTCCGGTCACGGTCATCTTCGGGACTGTCCAAAACTCTTTTGCTTCTTGATACGAGTGTGAAAACACCTTCGCGGAAAAGCTTTAGGGAATAAAGATGGAGGAGGTGACGAAAAGTGAAAGAGGCTGAAACTAAGCCAGACAAATAGCGAATGCAAGCTACTGCCCTCGAAGGCACACTTTGAAGTAACGACAGAACTCAATGATTACTGGATCAATAGGGGGTTTGAATCCTGAAGTAAAAGGATAAGTGTAAACAAACGAATAACCCTCGTAATAAGAGGTTATTCAACCATCAGCACTATGAGTTATGACGGGGAAGTTGGGTTTCCAATAGCATTCACAACGTACTGAAGGAAGAGGGCCGAAGTTGATTAAAGAAGGGTAGTGATCAGTAGGTTTAAGTACTGCTATGGAAGAAACCTCTTTCTTTCATGCTTCACAGTCCAATTTAAAAGAAAATTCCTGAGGAACAATCTCAGAAACTACAGGTTCAGGCAGTGGTTCGTTTTGATCTTTTATTCTGGAAGAAGAATTAGGGGTCGATGAAAGTTTAGCTTTAGAAGAAGAAGAAGATTTAGAGGTATTCTTCTGAGAAGGAGTAGAACTTCGGCTCGATATGGAGCCTAGGCTACGAAGTCTGCCACCTCTTCTACTCTTAACTTGGGTTGTAGAAGGAGGAAGCTCATCTACAATGATAGTTTTCTGGGGTCTGGCGATGAACACGGGTTTGAAGCCATTGTTAATTGATAGCAAAAGCACGAAGGAAGGAGAGAAGTTATAGAGAAAGATTAGAAAGGAATACAAGAAAGTAGAAAAAGGTTTCAAAAGATACGTAATGCAATATTTATAAGAAAAAGACGTCATCATGGAACCGTCACTTCAAACTGACAAAGCGGCAGAAAGCCCTAAAAAGACGATGCAAACTATAGAACTAATTATAGCAAGACACGTGTCTTGAGCATTAAATGGAAAAGACGTACGTCTCTTCGCTCCTGCGGAAAATCATAATGATTTCGGGAAGATGCGGCAAGACATTTCCACCATAACTAAACTTAACACTTCCCGAATATTTAGTTGAGAATATTCAAAAAGTTGGGGGACTATTTGTATTGGTGGAAAAATAGATATGACACATGGATAAGTGATATTTTGATAGGTGGCATTTGAATTATAGCAGTAAAGGAGGATGACGAGGCGTGGGTGAAACACCCACGAGGTTGTTTATAAAGATACTGTATCTGATAGCTGGGTAAGAAGAGATAGACACGAGATGCATAATTGAAGACCAAAAAATGGGAAGATTCATTATTAACTACGAATATGGAAAAGGAATCTGCATAATCCATGATTATGCACGATTGTTTATTATTACCATAACCGTTACGAATAATTCAAGTAACGAGCAATTAATATAGTTAATGTTAGTAACGGGCAGAAATTAAGTGGGGCAAAGCAGCTATATATTGTACCCTTATATAAATCCCTTTATCCATATTTTGCACGATGATGAGGGAATTCTCGAATATAAACAATCAATCTTTTATTCTTACTTCTCTGCTTGATTGAAGATTCTTACTCTCAACTTTTGGAAGAAACCTGCCAAAAAGATTTTCTTTCCTTTGCTCGTTGAATATTTAATTTTTATTATTTCTTATTCTTCTATATTCGGAAAAGTGAAGTAAAATTGGTTATTAGAAACCCGATTTATTTTAATATTTAATTTGACCACAAAAACTATTTTTTTTTGTTAAACAGTTGATTTGGTGGTTTAATAGCACGGCAAGATCTTAGAGGGGAAATAGAGGTAACTAAAGATTATCCTAATGATTTTGATTTTGCGAAACCATGGATTTGAAAAAGAAAGAGAATTAGGAAAATCAAAATAGTAAAACTACAAATAATTAAAATGAGCTAACTACGCTTGGGCTGGATAGCACATCCTGGACTTTCTACTGCATTGCTGGGCCTAGATCAGGTGCTCAACAAAGGCTAATAAGGATGAGGAATTCATTCCATCACTCGTCGCTACTATTTTATCAATTTTCAGTTCTGCTTTTGTCACGGACGCATTTTCAGTTTTTCTAACTTGACTTTTTGCTCAATTTCTTACCAATCTTTCTATCATTAACTAACTGTTTCTTTCCAACCGTGCTGTCCACATTCAATGTTTGACTTTCATAGTTTGGTATGTCTACATTGTCTAGATTTGTTTTTCCTCCTCCACTTAACGCAATATATCTAGAGAACATGTATACTAGCCGGGTCGGAGCTAGAGAGCGAGTTACGGGTTCGGCCGAACCCAGTAACTTTGGTTCAAACCCTGTATTTATTTGATAAAATTTATTAAACATGTATAAATTATTAATTTAGAAACTTAAAAATGATTAGAATCTCGAACTCATAAGCTTCAAATCCTAGCTCCGCCTCTGATACTAACATACTAATACTTAGATAAAATAGGTAAATACGAAAAGAAGTTTATACCTATTATGTCCTATGAAATACAGATTTCAACTAAAACGTTGGAATAAAAATTCAACTAAAACATTTTAATCATGGTGCAGCTGTTTTTATATTCTTTTTGTAGTGCTAATTTGTTACAATTAACGAGGTTAAGAGAACTAGGATTACAGATCCTTCAATTAATTTTAAGAGACAAAGAAAAGACCTAATGGGGGAGGGTTTTTTAGGTGAGTCAGGGACAACGGAAGAGAACGCAAAAGCTAGCTAGATATCAAATCTTCCATCTGCAAGATATGGCAGGTAGTAACTCCACCTGTGAATTACCATTAATTGGTAGTAACACGTATAAAATCCTACGTAGTTTTTTCTATTCCATTATTCTCATTCTTTGTGATCTATAGTTCTAGTTAGGGGTGTTGAAACTGTATTCACAACGTAATGGGCAGCCACAGATTCCAAGTTGGATGAGAATACACAACTATTCTATTTAGTTGGTTATTTTATTATTTTACTTTATCTTTTTTAAATATGAGAGGTATTGTACGTCAGCAAGAAATGTGGAATAATTTTGGAAATTACCAGTTAACCCATAAGTAAGTTAGTACAAAAATTAGTCAATTCATAAAAGATTATTAATATTAGCCGGTTAGCTATTTGTAGCAAAACAAAAAGGGCAAATATTTGCTTTCTTTTGAGTGGGTGTTGTTGGAATAGATTGGATATATATTAAGGAGTTTAAACATCAGTTTTTGGATGATTTGGTAGAGTTTTGAGGTGGTTTGAATTAAAAATTTGACGTAGAAGATGAACATGGAAAAAGATGATACGTGTATCACACTATGCGTCATTTGTATATCACATATGTATCATGTTTGTGTCAAAATATGTATCATATGTATTTTCCATGTATACATGTGCATGGGATACATGCATGATACATGTTTGATGCATGTGTCGCTGAAGAATTTTTTGAACCTCGATTTTAACCACGAATTTTGATAAAATCAGTCCAAATCAACTTTAATCTTTCTCAAATTTTGTATATTGACTCATCTATATGTTTTCAATGAATTTCAACCATACCTATTGAAAAAAAGTTATTTTTGCTTAGATAGATATAGATATATTCCATCACCTTGTTTGCTACCTCATCCATGAAATTTTCTTCCGTTTTACATCTAATGCTGTTGATCACGCTTAAAAATATGGAAGGAGATTTGTGTGTGATTCTTAGAGAGAAATAATCCTTATTTATTTGGGGTTTCAATTTTTGTATGTGATTGGATAGTTTGGGTAAGTCTATGATTAATGGCTAGAGCTTGGTAAGTTAGAACTTATTTAGGATGTTTCTTAAGTTTCCCAGAAAAAAAATTAAGCTTTATCATTGTCTAGTGATTACTATTTGTTTTTGTAAATGACCTCAGATTACGAAACCAAGCAGGTTTTAAGTAAGAGAAAATGGCATGGTATAACAACCTAGGAAGAGACTTGATATAAAAAAAGCCATAGTTTTAGATATTGGCACCCTATAGCCCAATATTAAGGTTTTCTTATATTTAATTGGTATTTTTATGCAAAATCAAAAGAACCGTACATTACTCTCCCCCCTCTCCCTCTTTAACGCTCTTGTTCTCTTTCTTCCTCAAATTTCACTCCACATTTTTCATTCCCCCAATCTCTCTCTCTTCTTCTCCGATAATTACTCTGTTAGGTTTTCTCTTAATCTTTTTCTTGGATAATTCTCTAAAGAAAGAATCTTTTGTAGAATTTCCCATAACATATCATCATTTTTTTCAACTTGAAAGAGGGGTAAAAATTCAACCTCTATGAAATCAAAATCTAAAGCTACAGTGGTCAAATCTTCATCTCTTCAGGTAGATGATAACTTTGATTTCGAAGTTTCGCTGTTAAAGGGGTCGATTTTATCACATGCAATAGATATTCAACATGACAATTAGGTTTCATTACCTTCAATAGTATCCGAAAAATCTCCCAAATTTTTATAAATTATTTTTCTAGTTTTTTATTTGTATATCCAAATATATTCCACAGTAATAATTATATTATTTGTATATCACAATGTATAATATAATAATAATAATAATGTGTATATCAAAAAGTATATCAAAAATTTATTTTCCTTCTTTGTATAACATATTTTAGATTGAAAACTCAAGTTTTAAGATGACTTCACATGTATATCCCCGTATATCTCCATTTACATTAGTGATATCTCATGTATATCATGTGTATTTATGTATATCCATGAAAGTTTGTGTTATATACACGATATACAATATAATATACACAAACTGTATCTATGTATATCCATAAAAATTTGTATTATATACACGATATATAATATAATTTACATAGGCGTCCATAAAACAATTGTATTATATATACGGTATACAAAGTGATATACACGGACATCCATAAAAATATGTGTGATATACACTGATGTACACGATATACAATGTGACATATATATGTCCCAGTTGAATTTTTAGGTCTGATTTTTTTACCTGAAACTAGTCTAAATCACTTCTAATCTTGCTCAAATTTTGTATACAATATCGTCTAGGTGTTTTTAACCAATTTTAATCACACCCACTCGTTCAATCCAGCAAAAACAAATGAGAGAAAAAAATAAAATTGAACTCTATTTTTTCCTATTTTTTCTCTTAGTTTTTGCTTTTGATTTTCTGTGATGTGAGATCAACCTTCCTTTTCATCCTACTGACTTTTTTGCATAATTTGCAATATTTTCGCTAAACCATTAGAGAGAAAGAGGAGAGATAGAGGAAGAAATATAAGAAGAGAAAGTGAGAGGGAAAAGAAAAAGATACGTAGGTTATAGAGAGGGGGGGTTATAAGGAGAAAATAAATAGGAAGTAGATTTTTTAAAACGGAAAAGGGTCAAATATACCCCTGTATTATGAGAAAAGGTTTAAATATACTCTTCGTTATACTTTGGGTCCAAATATTCCTCTGTCATTATATCATTGGTTCAAATATACCCCTCTTCCATTAAGTTTGTTCAAAATGGACATCCAATCCTACGTGACAATGACATTTGATGAAGTGGATTCATGTGTCATGCCACATCATCACCCCAACCCATTTTACCCTCCTTATATTTTATTCCCTCTATTTAATTCTTGAGATACACCAATAAAAAGATAAAATCATACCGAAGCGACAAGATCCAGACGTCTTCATTTTTCAAATGGGAAGTACTCCAACTGGAAAATACAACATACAAAGTCGAAATCTCTATAAGCACAATTTGCCTTGGCGGTGAATTTTTATTTTTATTTTTTTAAAAGCAAATGCTTTAATCAGGATTCATATTTTTGTAGGCAAACTTATTAAATTCTTTTTCTGTCTTCTTGAGCCAAGAGTATTTCGAAAACAACCCTCTACTCCATCGGGTAGGGATAAGGTCTGCGCACACACTACTCCATTGGATATCCACCTTGGACAAGCTTAACGGAAGAAGGGTTTATTTGAACCAATAGTATTACGACATGAATATATTTGGACTCAAAGTATAACGAGAGATATATTTAAATATTTTCTCATAGTATAGAGGTATATTTGGCCCTTTCCCATTTTAAAATTTGACTATACAATGCCAATTCTACTACCAAACTAAATTTAAGGCAAAACAAATGCCAATTATATTAATGCATTGCTATACGGTGTTAATTCCCCTTTAAGCAATAGGGCAAATGCTCTTTAGTTGGTAAAAATTGCATGGGGCCCCTTATTTGGTCGCTCATTTTTAACTTATACTCGTTTTATTTTTTCGTTTGCATCCGTACCCATTTTTTTTTGTTAAAAGCGTTTTAAAAAGACGATTTTGCTCTTCTTTAATAAAAGACTATTGACAAACTGTAGGACAAAAATTTAAGCATATTTAGGCTGAAGTTTTAGCAAATAAACTAAAAAACTTCAGCTTGTTTAGACTGAAATTTCGGATAAAACTCAAGACAAAACTGTAGACTGCGTTACAAAACTTCAGCATGTTTTGGTATGATGTTTTA
Source organism: Nicotiana tomentosiformis (assembly GCF_000390325.3). Lineage (NCBI taxonomy): Eukaryota > Viridiplantae > Streptophyta > Magnoliopsida > Solanales > Solanaceae > Nicotiana > Nicotiana tomentosiformis. The sequence continues at coordinate 120,533,255 of NC_090812.1, forward strand.
GCAAATGAACTAAATATTTCAGCATGTATTAGCAAAAACTCTTTAGAAAATTACATACTGTAATACAAAAACTTAAGCATGTTTAGTTTGAAGTTTTAGCAAATGAACTAAAAAATTTCAGCATGTTTAGTCTGAAGTTTTAGCAAATGAACTAAATAACTTCAGCATGTTTTGTCTTAAATTTTAGCAAATGAACTAAATAACTTCAACATGCATTAGAAAAACTCATTAGAAAATTACATACTACGAGACAAAAACTTAAGCATGTTTAGTATGAAGTTTTAGCAAATGAACTAAAAAACTTAAGCATGTTTAGTATGAAGTTTTAGCAAATAAACTAAATAACTAAGCATGTTTAGTCTGAAATTTTAGCAAATAAACTAAATAACTTAAGCATGTTTAGTCTGAAATTTTAGCAAATGAACTAAATAATTTCAGCATGCATTAGCATGAAGTTTTAGCTTCAATGTGAAATAACTTCATGCTATATTAGCATGAAATTTTAGTTTCAACATGAAACAACTTCATGCTACATTAGCATGAAGTTTTAGCTTCAAGGTGAAATAATTTCATGCAAGTGTGATTTTGAAGATGAAACTGGACGAATTTCTGATTTTTTTATAAAGTTGCTGAGAGGAGGGGAGGAGATCGTTTTATATCTTTTGTCAGGGGTGTAATTGTCATATTATTACGGATTTTTTGTGAGATGACTACCAAATTAATAATTTTAAAAAATAAGTACAAGTTAAAATATGGTACAAATATAGAGTACGATTGCAAATCCTCCTTTTAGTTGTAGAGTTAACTGACGGACCTAAGGAGCCCGAGATATTTGTAACCTTGGGCCTTAACTAGAAGTAGCACACGTTCTATTTTACATGGTCCACATTCTTGCTTGTTACTACTAATACAATTGAACAGTTCTAGATGAGCTATCAATGACATACAGGTATAAATCCAGTTCACGTAGCTTGCAATTGGAGCAATTTGGTTAGAATTTATCTTTCTTAGCTACCTTTTGCTGATGATTTCTTATCAAACTTTCGGACATATTTGATTGACGTTTAAAAAAAAAAACATTTGAAAGTCTTGTGTTTAAACATGAATTTCATTTGGAAAAAAAAAGAAGTTGAAATAAAAACTATTATTTCACTAGAAATACTCAATTTCAATATTTCACCAATATTAAGTATTTTGATAGAAATTTTCACAATTGCTTATGGATTCAAAAAAATATTCCATAATCTACAACTATAAATAGAATTTCATATTCTACAACTTAAACATGATAAATGTATAATCCTAAAATATGGTAGATCCCTATAAAAAGGAATACAATGTTGTAACGTATCACATCTCATAATTAGTCCCTACAAATTAGTCCCTACATTACCACTATAAACCCACTAACTTATCGCGACGTTGCATCCTCCATAAAAATAGGTATCTATCTTTCTTGTTTGATTTGATCAATATTTCTCCCACTCATCACTTCAATAGTTGTAATAGAGAAGTCGAAGCACTTACTTTCCCGTTCTCTTTCATTGCCTAAATGAAAACCAAACAAAATATCTGGTATTAATAATCCCAAGTTCAAGATCCTTGTTTAGCCACTAATGGAGAAAGCAACCATTGCTGCGTTGAAATTTTCTATCAAGCCTAAGGCTTGGTTTAAAATTCTTGAAAAATGATGAATTATAATAGACACACTTTTAATTTATAATATATTGTATACACATATATAAATATATAGTGTCCAGTATATAATATATATCACTATATATGTATGATATATACTAAATACTAATTGTGTGAAGAGGTATCCTTTAATGGATCAATTAGAAGAAAAAGGATGCGGAATTATCCGTTTTAGGCGAGAGAAAATGTTGAAAGATATATATTAGGAATATGTTAGGTGAGAGAGAATTTTAAGTGAGATACTAGGAATAAGAAAAGTTGTATATAATATAATTTAAAAATTAAGATTTTAAAATAAATTATACATGTGTAATATTCTGAAAGTAGTTGTAATTTATTTAAATAAGTCTTTAAAAAATTGTATTCGGTATAAATTCCTCTTTTTCATTTGTGGTCCCATCTTTTAAATTTTCATTGTTCATTTTCTTATGGGCCTTTCTTTATTTAATTTGAATTTTCCACTATAAATACTTGTTACCAGTATGATCAGGGGCAGATGTAAAGCAAACTTTATGGGTTTCCGTTAACCCAGTAATTTTTGTATAAATTTTGTATTAATATTAAAAATTTATTAAAAAAATAAGAATATTTAATTTAAAATCTAATTCGTTGGTCCGGTTATCATATAGATTAGTTTGAGATTGTTATAAAAATCCATAAACTTATTCTGGATTCGCCAAAATGAAAATCATTTTTCTTTGAGGATCAGTATG